>NW_028167521.1:0-1278967 GCF_963513975.1 Fringilla coelebs | reverse complement strand
TCTCCAGCTGCCACCCGGCTATTAAAGGCGGCATTAACCTAAACCATTTTACAGGCTTTTTCCCTGGGAAAGAAAACTCACAAGCCACTGTTCTGGGTGTCAGTTTGCAGGAGCCACCTGGAACTCTCAAACCAGACCAAGTTGGCACTGGTGTTTCTTAGCGTCTGGGAAACCTCTGGCGTGATGCGGAAGTCCAGGAGGCACCCCGCAATTTAAGGCCGCAGGACCCTGAACCATTGTACAGGCTTTTTCCCTGGGAAACAAAACTCACAAGCCACTGTTCTGGGTGTCAGTTTTCAGGACACACTTGGCACTCTTAAACCAGACCAAGTTGGCACTGGTGTTGCTTAGCGTCTGGAAAAAATCTGGCGAGATGCGGAATTCCAGGAGGCACCCGGCAATTTAAGGCCGCAGGCCCCTGAACCATTTTACAGGCTTTTTCCCTGGGAAAACAAAACTCACAAGCCACTGTTCTGGGTCTCAGTTTTCAGGACACACTTGGCACTCTCAAACCAGACCAAGTTGGCACTGGAGCCTCCTCTGTCTGGGAGGCATCCAGCGAGAGGCCGAATTCCAGGAGGCACCCGGCAATTTAAGGCCTCAGGCCCCTGAACCATTGTACAGGCTTTTTCCCTGGGAAACAAAACTCACAAGCCACTGTTCTGGGTGTCAGTTTTCAGGACCCACTTGGCACTCTTAAACCAGACCAAGTTGGAACGGGTGCCACCATGCGTCTGGGAGGCATCCTGCGAGAGGCCGAATTCCAGGAGGCACCCGGCAATTTAAGGCCTCAGGCCCCTGAACCATTGTAAAGGCTTTCTCCCTGGGACACAAAACTCACAAGCCACTGTTCTGGGTGTCAGTTTTCAGGACCCACTTGACACTCTCAAACCAGACCAAGTTGGCACTGGTGCCACCTTGCGTCTGGGAGGCATCCTGCGAGAGGCGGAATTCCAGGAGGCACCCGGCAATTTAAGGCCGCATTACCCTGAACCATTGTACTGGCTTTTTCCCTGGGAAACAAAACTCACAAGCCACTGTTCTGGGTGTCAGTTTTCAGGACACACTTGGCACTCTTAAACCAGACCAAGTTGGAACTGGTGCCACCTTGCGTCTGGGAGGCATCCTGCGAGTGGCCGAATTCCAGGAGGCACCCAGCAATTAAGGCCTCAGGCCCCTGAACCATTGTACAGGCTTTTTCCCTGGGAAACAAAACTCACAAGCCACTGTTCTGGGTGTCAGTTTTCAGGACCCACTTGACACTCTCAAAGCTGACCAAGTTGGCACTGGTGCCACCTTGCGTCTGGGCGGCATCCTGCGAGGGGCCGAATTCAAAGAGGGAGCCGGCAATTTAAGGCCTCAGGCCCCTGAACCACTGTACAGGCTTTTTCCCTGGGAAACAAAACTCACAAGCCACTGTTCTGGCTGTCAGTTTTCAGGACACACTTGGCACTCTTAAACCAGACCAAGTTGGCACTGGTGCCTCCTTGTGTCTGGGAGGCATCCTGCGAGAGGCGGAATTCCAGGAGGCACCCGGCAATTTAAGGCCTCAGTCCCCTGAACCATTCTACAGGCTTTTTCCCTGGGAAACAAAACTCACAAGCCACTGTTCTGGGTGTCACTTTGCAGGACCCACTTGGCACTCTTAAACCAGACCAAGTTGGCACTGGTGTTGCTTAGCGTCTGGGAAAAATCTGGCGAGATGCGGAATTCCAGGAGGCACCCGGCAATTTAAGGCCGCAGGACCCTGAACCATTTTACAGGCTTTTTCCCTTGGAAAACAAAACTCACAAGCCACTGTTCTGGGTGTCAGTTTTCAGGACACACTTGGCACTCTCAAACCAGACCAAGTTGGCACTGGCGCCTCCTTGTGTCTGGGAGGCATCCTGCGAGAGGCGGATCTCCAGGTGGCACCCGGCTTCTAAAGGCGGCATTAACCTAAACCATTTTACAGGCTTTTTCCCTGGGAAAGAAAACTCACAAGCCACTGTTCTGGGTGTCAGTTTGCAGGACCCACTTGACACGCTCAAACCAGACAAAGTTGGCACTGGTGCCACCTTGCGTCTGGGAGGCATCCTGCTAGAGGCGCAATTCAAGGAGGCACCCTGCAATTTAAGGCCGCAGGACCCTGAACCATTGTACAGGCTTTTTCCCTGGGAAACAAAACTCACAAGCCACTGTTCTGGGTGTCAGATTTCAGGACACACTTGGCACTCTTAAACCAGACCAAGTTGGAACTGGTGCCACCTTGCTTCTGGGAGGCATCCTGCGAGAGGCCGAATTCCTAGAGTCACCCGGCAATTTAAGGCCTCAGGCCCCTGAACCATTGTACAGGCTTTTTCCCTGGGAAACAAAACTCACAAGCCACTGTTCTGGGTGTCAGTTTGCAGGAGCCACCTGGCACTCTAAAACCAGACCAAGTTGGCACTGGTGCCACCTTGCGTCTGGGAGGCATCCTGCGAGAGGCGGATCTCCAGGTGCCACCCAGCTATTAAAGGCGGCATTAACCTAAATCATTTTACAGGCTTTTTCCCTGGGAAAACAAAACTCACAAGCCACTGTTCTGGGTGTCAGTTTTCAGGACACACTTGGCACTCTCAAACCAGACCAAGTTGGAACTGGTGCCTCCTTGTGTCTGGGAGGCATCCTGCGAGAGGCCGAATTCCAGGAGGCACCCGGCAATTTAAGGCCTCAGGCCCCTGAACCATTGTACAGGCTTTTTCCCTGGGAAGCAAAACTCACAAGCCACTGTTCTGGGTGTCAGTTTTCAGGACCCACTTGACACTCTTAAACCAGACCAAGTTGGAACTGGTGCCACCTTGCGTCTGGGAAACCTCTGGCGTGTTGCGGAATTCCAGGACTCACCCGGCAATTTAAGGCCGCAGGACCCTGAACCATTGTACAGGCTTTTTCCCTGGGAAACAAAACTCTCAAGCCACTGTTCTGGGTGTCAGTTTACAATACCCACTTGGCACTCTCAAACCAGACCAAGGTAGAACCGGTGCCACTATGCGTCTGGGAGGCATCCTGCGAGAGGCGGATCTCCAGGAGGCACCCGGCAATTTAAGGCCGCAGGACCCTGAACCATTGTACAGGCTTTTTCCCTGGGAAAGAAAACTCACAAGCCACTGTTCTGGGTGTCAGTTTTCAGGACCCACTTGGCACTCTCAAACCAGACCAAGTTGGCACTGGTGCCACCTTGCGTCTGGGAGGCATCCTGCGAGAGGCTGATCTCCAGCTGCCACCCGGCTATTAAAGGCGGCATTAACCTAAACCATTTTACAGGCTTTTTCCCTGGGAAACAAAACTCACAAGCCACTGTTCTGGGTGTCAGTTTTCAGGACCCACTTGGCACTCTTAAACCAGACCAAGTTGGAACGGGTGCCACCTTGCGTCTGGGAGGCATCCTGCGAGAGGCCGAATTCCAGGAGGCACCCGGCAATTTAAGGCCTCAGGCCCCTGAACCATTGTAAAGGCTTTCTCCCTGGGACACAAAACTCACAATCCACTGTTCTGGGTGTCAGTTTTCAGGACCCACTTGACACTCTCAAACCAGACCAAGTTGGCACTGGTGCCACCTTGCGTCTGGGAGGCATCCTGCGAGAGGCGGAATTCCAGGAGGCACCCGGCAATTTAAGGCCGCATTACCCTGAACCATTGTACAGGCTTTTTCCCTGGGAAACAAAACTCACAAGCCACTGTTCTGGGTGTCAGTTTTCAGGACACACTTGGCACTCTTAAACCAGACCAAGTTGGAACTGGTGCCACCTTGCGTCTGGGAGGCATCCTGCGAGAGGCGCAATTCCAGGGGGCACCCGGCAATTTAAAGCCGCAGGACCCTGAACCATTGTACTGGCTTTTTCCCTGGGAAACAAAACTCACAAGCCACTGTTCTGGGTGTCAGTTTTCAGGACCCACTTGACACTCTCAAAGCAGACCAAGTTGGCACTGGTGCCACCTTGCGTCTGGGAGGCATCCTGCGAGAGGCGCAGTTCCAGGAGGCACCCGGCAATTTAAGGCCGCAGGCCCCTGAACCATTGTACAGGCTTTTTCCCTGGGAAACAAAACTCACAAGCCACTGTTCTGGGTGTCAGTTTTCAGGACCCACTTGACACTCTCAAAGCAGACCAAGTTGGCACTGGTGCCACCTTGTGTCTTGGAGGCATCCTGCGAGAGGCGGAATTCCAGGAGGCACCCTGAAATTTAAGGCCGCCGGCCCCTGAACCATTGTACAGGCTTTTTCCCTGGGAAACAAAACTCACAAGCCACTGTTCTGGGTGTCAGTTTTCAGGACCCACTTGACACTCTCAAAGCAGACCAAGTTGGCACTGCTGCCACCTTGTGTCTTGGAGGCATCCTGCGAGAGGCGGATCTCCAGGTGCCACCCGGCTATTAAAGGCGGCATTAACCTAAACCATTTTACAGGCTTTTTCCCTGGGAAAGAAAACTCACAAGCCACTGTTCTGGGTGTCAGTTTTCAGGACCCACTTGGCACTCTCAAACCAGACCAAGTTGGCACTGGTGTTGCTTAGCGTCTGGGTAACATCTGGCGTGATGCGGAATTCCAGGAGTCACCCGGCAATTTAAGGCCGCAGGACCCTGAACCATTGTACAGGCTTTTTCCCTGGGAAACAAAACTCACAAGCCACTGTTCTGGGTGCCAGTTTTCAGGACCCACTTGACACTCTCAAACCAGACAAAGTTGGCACTGGTGCCACCTTGCGTCTGGGAGGCATCCTGCGAGAGGTTGAATTCAAGGAGGCACCCGGCAATTAAAGGCCTCAAGCCCCTGAACCATTGTACAGGCTTTTTCCCTGGGAAACAAAACTCACAAGCCACTGTTCTGTGTGTCAGTTTTCAGGACACACTTGACACTCTTAAAGCAGACCAAGTTGGCACTGGTGCCTCCTTGTGTCTGGGAGGCATCCTGCGAGAGGCCGAATTCCAGGAGGCACCTGGCAATTTAAGGCCTCAGGCCCCTTAACCATTGTACAGGCTTTTTCCCTGGGAAACAAAACTCACAAGCCACTGTTCTGGGTGTCAGTTTTCAGGACCCACTTGGCACTCTTAAACCAGACCAAGTTGGAACTGGTGCCACCTTGCGTCTGGGAAACCTCTGGCGTGATGCGGAATTCCAGGACTCACCCGGCAATTTAAGGCCGCAGGACCCTGAACCATTGTACAGGCTTTTTCCCTGGGAAACAAAACTCTCAAGCCACTGTTCTGGGTGTCAGTTTACAATACCCACTTGGCACTCTCAAACCAGACCAAGGTAGAACTGGTGCCACCATGCGTCTGGGAGGCATCCTGCGAGAGGCGGATCTCCAGGAGGCACCCGGCAATTTAAGGCCGCAGGACCCTGAACCATTTTACAGGCTTTTTCCCTGGGAAACAAAACTCACAAGCCACTGTTCTGGGTGTCAGTTTTCAGGACCCACTTGGCACTCTCAAACCAGACCAAGTTGGCACTGGTGCCACCTTGCGTCTGGGAGGCATCCTGCGAGAGGCTGATCTCCAGCTGCCACCCGGCTATTAAAGGCGGCATTAACCTAAACCATTTTACAGTCTTTTTCCCTGGGAAACAAAACTCACAAGCCACTGTTCTGGGTGTCAGTTTGCAGGAGCCACCTGGAACTCTCAAACCAGACCAATTTGGCACTGGTGTTTCTTAGCGTCTGGGAAACCTCTGGCGTGATGCGGAAGTCCAGGAGGCACCCCGCAATTTAAGGCCGCAGGACCCTGAACCATTGTACAGGCTTTTTCCCTGGGAAACAAAACTCACAAGCCACTGTTCTGGGTGTCAGTTTTCAGGACCCACTTGGCACTCTTAAACCAGACCAAGTTAGCACTGGTGTTGCTTAGCGTCTGGGAAAAATCTGGCGAGATGCGGAATTCCAGGAGGCACCCGGCAATTTAAGGCCGCAGGCCCCTGAACCATTTTACAGGCTTTTTCCCTGGGAAAACAAAACTCACAAGCCACTGTTCTGGGTGTCAGTTTTCAGGACACACTTGGCACTCTCAAACCAGACCAAGTTGGCACTGGAGCCTCCTTGTGTCTGGGAGGCATCCAGCGAGAGGCCGAATTCCAGGAGGCACCCGGCAATTTAAGGCCTCAGGCCCCTGAACCATTGTACAGGCTTTTTCCCTGGGAAACAAAACTCACAAGCCACTGTTCTGGGTGTCAGTTTTCAGGACCCACTTGGCACTCTTAAACCAGACCAAGTTGGAACGGGTGCCACCTTGCGTCTGGGAGGCATCCTGCGAGTGGCCGAATTCCAGGAGGCACCCGGCAATTAAGGCCTCAGGCCCCTGAACCATTGTACAAGCTTTTTCCCTGGGAAACAAAACTCCCAACCCACTGTTCTGGGTGTCAGTTTTCAGGACCCACTTGACACTCTCAAAGCAGACCAAGTTGGCACTGGTGCCACCTTGCGTCTGGGCGGCATCCTGCGAGAGGCCGAATTCAAAGAGGGAGCCGGCAATTTAAGGCCTCAGGCCCCTGAACCACTGTACAGGCTTTTTCCCTGGGAAACAAAACTCACAAGCCACTGTTCTGGCTGTCAGATTTCAGGACACACTTGGCACTCTTAAACCAGACCAAGTTGGAACTGGTGCCACCTTGCTTCTGGGAGGCATCCTGCGAGAGGCCGAATTCCTAGAGTCACCCGGCAATTTAAGGCCTCAGGCCCCTGAACCATTGTACAGGCTTTTTCCCTGGGAAACAAAACTCACAAGCCACTGTTCTGGGTGTCAGTTTGCAGGAGCCACCTGGCACTCTAAAACCAGACCAAGTTGGCACTGGTGCCACCTTGCGTCTGGGAGGCATCCTGCGAGAGGCGGATCTCCAGGTGCCACCCGGCTATTAAAGGCGGCATTAACCTAAACCATTTTACAGGCTTTTTCCCTGGGAAAACAAAACTCACAAGCCACTGTTCTGGGTGTCAGTTTTCAGGACACACTTGGCACTCTCAAACCAGACCAAGTTGGAACTGGTGCCTCCTTGTGTCTGGGAGGCATCCTGCGAGAGGCCGAATTCCAGGAGGCACCCGGCAATTTAAGGCCTCAGGCCCCTGAACCATTTTACAGGCTTTTTCCCTGGGAAACAAAACTCACAAGCCACTGTTCTGGGTGTCAGTTTTCAGGACCCACTTGACACTCTTAAACCAGACCAAGTTGGAACTGGTGCCACCTTGCGTCTGGGAAACCTCTGGCGTGTTGCGGAATTCCAGGACTCACCCGGCAATTTAAGGCCGCAGGACCCTGAACCATTGTACAGGCTTTTTCCCTGGGAAACAAAACTCTCAAGCCACTGTTCTGGGTGTCAGTTTACAATACCCACTTGGCACTCTCAAACCAGACCAAGGTAGAACCGGTGCCACTATGCGTCTGGGAGGCATCCTGCGAGAGGCGGATCTCCAGGAGGCACCCGGCAATTTAAGGCCGCAGGACCCTGAACCATTTTATAGGCTTTTTCCCTGGGAAAGAAAACTCACAAGCCACTGTTCTGGGTGTCAGTTTTCAGGACCCACTTGGCACTCTCAAACCAGACCAAGTTGGCACTGGTGCCACCTTGCGTCTGGGAGGCATCCTGCGAGAGGCTGATCTCCAGCTGCCACCCGGCTATTAAAGGCGGCATTAACCTAAACCATTTTACAGGCTTTTTCCCTGGGAAACAAAACTCACAAGCCACTGTTCTGGGTGTCAGTTTTCAGGACCCACTTGGCACTCTTAAACCAGACCAAGTTGGAACGGGTGCCACCTTGCGTCTGGGAGGCATCCTGCGAGAGGCCGAATTCCAGGAGGCACCCGGCAATTTAAGGCCTCAGGCCCCTGAACCATTGTAAAGGCTTTCTCCCTGGGACACAAAACTCACAATCCACTGTTCTGGGTGTCAGTTTTCAGGACCCACTTGACACTCTCAAACCAGACCAAGTTGGCACTGGTGCCACCTTGCGTCTGGGAGGCATCCTGCGAGAGGCGGAATTCCAGGAGGCACCCGGCAATTTAAGGCCGCATTACCCTGAACCATTGTACAGGCTTTTTCCCTGGGAAACAAAACTCACAAGCCACTGTTCTGGGTGTCAGTTTTCAGGACACACTTGGCACTCTTAAACCAGACCAAGTTGGAACTGGTGCCACCTTGCGTCTGGGAGGCATCCTGCGAGAGGCGCAATTCCAGGGGGCACCCGGCAATTTAAAGCCGCAGGACCCTGAACCATTGTACTGGCTTTTTCCCTGGGAAACAAAACTCACAAGCCACTGTTCTGGGTGTCAGTTTTCAGGACCCACTTGACACTCTCAAAGCAGACCAAGTTGGCACTGGTGCCACCTTGCGTCTGGGAGGCATCCTGCGAGAGGCGCAGTTCCAGGAGGCACCCGGCAATTTAAGGCCGCAGGCCCCTGAACCATTGTACAGGCTTTTTCCCTGGGAAACAAAACTCACAAGCCACTGTTCTGGGTGTCAGTTTTCAGGACCCACTTGACACTCTCAAAGCAGACCAAGTTGGCACTGGTGCCACCTTGTGTCTTGGAGGCATCCTGCGAGAGGCGGAATTCCAGGAGGCACCCTGAAATTTAAGGCCGCCGGCCCCTGAACCATTGTACAGGCTTTTTCCCTGGGAAACAAAACTCACAAGCCACTGTTCTGGGTGTCAGTTTTCAGGACCCACTTGACACTCTCAAACCAGACCAAGTTGGCACTGCTGCCACCTTGTGTCTTGGAGGCATCCTGCGAGAGGCGGATCTCCAGGTGCCACCCGGCTATTAAAGGCGGCATTAACCTAAACCATTTTACAGGCTTTTTCCCTGGGAAAGAAAACTCACAAGCCACTGTTCTGGGTGTCAGTTTTCAGGACCCACTTGGCACTCTCAAACCAGACCAAGTTGGCACTGGTGTTGCTTAGCGTCTGGGTAACATCTGGCGTGATGCGGAATTCCAGGAGTCACCCGGCAATTTAAGGCCGCAGGACCCTGAACCATTGTACAGGCTTTTTCCCTGGGAAACAAAACTCACAAGCCACTGTTCTGGGTGCCAGTTTTCAGGACCCACTTGACACTCTCAAACCAGACAAAGTTGGCACTGGTGCCACCTTGCGTCTGGGAGGCATCCTGCGAGAGGTTGAATTCAAGGAGGCACCCGGCAATTAAAGGCCTCAAGCCCCTGAACCATTGTACAGGCTTTTTCCCTGGGAAACAAAACTCACAAGCCACTGTTCTGTGTGTCAGTTTTCAGGACACACTTGACACTCTTAAAGCAGACCAAGTTGGCACTGGTGCCTCCTTGTGTCTGGGAGGCATCCTGCGAGAGGCCGAATTCCAGGAGGCACCTGGCAATTTAAGGCCTCAGGCCCCTTAACCATTGTACAGGCTTTTTCCCTGGGAAACAAAACTCACAAGCCACTGTTCTGGGTGTCAGTTTTCAGGACCCACTTGGCACTCTTAAACCAGACCAAGTTGGAACTGGTGCCACCTTGCGTCTGGGAAACCTCTGGCGTGTTGCGGAATTCCAGGACTCACCCGGCAATTTAAGGCCGCAGGACCCTGAACCATTGTACAGGCTTTTTCCCTGGGAAACAAAACTCTCAAGCCACTGTTCTGGGTGTCAGTTTACAATACCCACTTGGCACTCTCAAACCAGACCAAGGTAGAACTGGTGCCACCATGCGTCTGGGAGGCATCCTGCGAGAGGCGGATCTCCAGGAGGCACCCGGCAATTTAAGGCCGCAGGACCCTGAACCATTTTACAGGCTTTTTCCCTGGGAAACAAAACTCACAAGCCACTGTTCTGGGTGTCAGTTTTCAGGACCCACTTGGCACTCTCAAACCAGACCAAGTTGGCACTGGTGCCACCTTGCGTCTGGGAGGCATCCTGCGAGAGGCTGATCTCCAGCTGCCACCCGGCTATTAAAGGCGGCATTAACCTAAACCATTTTACAGTCTTTTTCCCTGGGAAACAAAACTCACAAGCCACTGTTCTGGGTGTCAGTTTGCAGGAGCCACCTGGAACTCTCAAACCAGACCAATTTGGCACTGGTGTTTCTTAGCGTCTGGGAAACCTCTGGCGTGATGCGGAAGTCCAGGAGGCACCCCGCAATTTAAGGCCGCAGGACCCTGAACCATTGTACAGGCTTTTTCCCTGGGAAAACAAAACTCACAAGCCACTGTTCTGGGTGTCAGTTTTCAGGACACACTTGGCACTCTCAAACCAGACCAAGTTGGCACTGGAGCCTCCTTGTGTCTGGGAGGCATCCAGCGAGAGGCCGAATTCCAGGAGGCACCCGGCAATTTAAGGCCTCAGGCCCCTGAACCATTGTACAGGCTTTTTCCCTGGGAAACAAAACTCACAAGCCACTGTTCTGGGTGTCAGTTTTCAGGACCCGCTTGGCACTCTTAAACCAGACCAAGTTGGCACTGGTGCCACCTTGCGTCTGGGAGGCATCCTGCGAGAGGCGCAATTCAAGGAGGCATCCTGCAATTTAAGGCCGCAGGACCCTGAACCATTGTACAGGCTTTTTCCCTGGGAAACAAAACTCACAAGCCACTGTTCTGGGTGTCAGTCTGCAGGAGCCACCTGGCACTCTAAAACCAGACCAAGTTGGCACTGGTGCCACCTTGCGTCTGGGAGGCATCCTGCGAGAGGCGCAATTCCAGGGGGCACCCGGCAATTTAAAGCCGCAGGACCCTGAACCATTGTACAGGATTTTTCCCTGGGAAACAAAACTCACAAGCCACTGTTCTGGGTGTCAGTTTTCAGGACCCACTTGGCACTCTTAAACCAGACCAAGTTGGAACGGGTGCCACCTTGCGTCTGGGAGGCATCCTGCGAGAGGCCGAATTCCAGGAGGCACCCGGCAATTTAAGGCCTCAGGCCCCTGAACCATTGTAAAGGCTTTCTCCCTGGGACACAAAACTCACAAGCCACTGTTCTGGGTGTCAGTTTTCAGGACCCACTTGACACTCTCAAACCAGACCAAGTTGGCACTGGTGCCACCTTGCGTCTGGGAGGCATCCTGCGAGAGGCGGAATTCCAGGAGGCACCCGGCAATTTAAGGCCGCATTACCCTGAACCATTGTACTGGCTTTTTCCCTGGGAAACAAAACTCACAAGCCACTGTTCTGGGTGTCAGTTTTCAGGACACACTTGACACTCTCAAACCAGACCAAGTTGGAACTGGTGCCACCTTGCGTCTGGGAGGCATCCTGCGAGTGGCCGAATTCCAGGAGGCACCCAGCAATTAAGGCCTCAGGCCCCTGAACCATTGTACAGGCTTTTTCCCTGGGAAACAAAACTCACAAGCCACTGTTCTGGGTGTCAGTTTTCAGGACCCACTTGACACTCTCAAAGCAGACCAAGTTGGCACTGGTGCCACCTTGCGTCTGGGCGGCATCCTGCGAGAGGCCGAATTTCAGGAGGCACCCGGCAATTTAAGGCCTCAGTCCCCTGAACCATTCTACAGGCTTTTTCCCTGGGAAACAAAACTCACAAGCCACTGTTCTGGGTGTCACTTTGCAGGACCCACTTGGCACTCTTAAACCAGACCAAGTTGGCACTGGTGTTGCTTAGCGTCTGGGAAAAATCTGGCGAGATGCCGAATTTCAGGAGGCACCCGGCAATTTAAGGCCGCAGGACCCTGAACCATTTTACAGGCTTTTTCCCTTGGAAAACAAAACTCACAAGCCACTGTTCTGGGTGTCAGTTTTCAGGACACACTTGGCACTCTCAAACCAGACCAAGTTGGCACTGGCGCCTCCTTGTGTCTGGGAGGCATCCTGCGAGAGGCGGATCTCCAGGTGGCACCCGGCTTCTAAAGGCGACATTAACCTAAACCATTTTACAGGCTTTTTCCCTGGTAAAGAAAACTCACAAGCCACTGTTCTGGGTGTCAGTTTGCAGGAGCCACCTGGAACTCTCAAACCAGACCAAGAGTGCACTGGTGCCACCTTGCGTCTGGGAGGCATCCTGCTAGAGGCGCAATTCAAGGAGGCACCCTGCAATTTAAGGCCGCAGGACCCTGAACCATTGTACAGGCTTTTTCCCTGGGAAACAAAACTCACAAGCCACTGTTCTGGGTGTCAGATTTCAGGACCCACTTGGCACTCTTAAACCAGACCAAGTTGGAACTGGTGCCACCTTGCGTCTGGGAGGCATCCTGCGAGAGGCCGAATTCCAGGAGTCACCCGGCAATTTAAGGCCTCAGGCCCCTGAACCATTGTACAGGCTTTTTCCCTGGGAAACAAAACTCACAAGCCACTGTTCTGGGTGTCAGTTTGCAGGAGCCACCTAGCACTCTAAAACCAGACCAAGTTGGCACTGGTGCCACCTTGCGTCTGGGAGGCATCCTGCGAGAGGCGGATCTCCAGGTGCCACCCGGCTATTAAAGGCGGCATTAACCTAAACCATTTTACAGGCTTTTTCCCTGGGAAAACAAAACTCACAAGCCACTGTTCTGGGTGTCAGTTTTCAGGACCCACTTGGCACTCTCAAACCAGACCAAGTTGGCACTGGTGCCTCCTTGTGTCTGGGAGGCATCCTGCGAGAGGCCGAATTCCAGGAGGCACCCGGCAATTTAAGGCCTCAGGCCCCTGAACCATTTTACAGGCTTTTTCCCTGGGAAACAAAACTCACAAGCCACTGTTCTGGGTGTCAGTTTTCAGGACCCACTTGGCACTCTTAAACCAGACCAAGTTGGAACTGGTGCCACCTTGCGTCTGGGAAACCTCTGGCGTGTTGCGGAATTCCAGGACTCACCCGGCAATTTAAAGCCGCAGGACCCTGAACCATTGTACAGGCTTTTTCCCTGGGAAACAAAACTCTCAAGCCACTGTTCTGGGTGTCAGTTTACAATACCCACTTGGCACTCTCAAACCAGACCAAGGTAGAACTGGTGCCACCATGCGTCTGGGAGGCATCCTGCGAGAGGCGGATCTCCAGGAGGCACCCGGCAATTTAAGGCCGCAGGACCCTGAACCATTTTACAGGCTTTTTCCCTGGGAAAGAAAACTCACAAGCCACTGTTCTGGGTGTCAGTTTTCAGGACCCACTTGGCACTCTCAAACCAGACCAAGTTGGCACTGGTGCCACCTTGCGTCTGGGAGGCATCCTGCGAGAGGCTGATCTCCAGCTGCCACCCGGCTATTAAAGGCGGCATTAACCTAAACCATTTTACAGGCTTTTTCCCTGGGAAAGAAAACTCACAAGCCACTGTTCTGGGTGTCAGTTTGCAGGAGCCACCTGGAACTCTCAAACCAGACCAATTTGGCACTGGTGTTTCTTAGCGTCTGGGAAACCTCTGGCGTGATGCGGAAGTCCAGGAGGCACCCCGCAATTTAAGGCCGCAGGACCCTGAACCATTGTACAGGCTTTTTCCCTGGGAAACAAAACTCACAAGCCACTGTTCTGGGTGTCAGTTTTCAGGACCCACTTGGCACTCTTAAACCAGACCAAGTTGGCACTGGTGTTGCTTAGCGTCTGGGAAAAATCTGGCGAGATGCGGAATTCCAGGAGGCACCCGGCAATTTAAGGCCGCAGGCCCCTGAACCATTTTACAGGCTTTTTCCCTGGGAAAACAAAACTCACAAGCCACTGTTCTGGGTGTCAGTTTTCAGGACACACTTGGCACTCTCAAACCAGACCAAGTTGGCACTGGAGCCTCCTTGTGTCTGGGAGGCATCCAGCGAGAGGCCGAATTCCAGGAGGCACCCGGCAATTTAAGGCCGCAGGCCCCTGAACCATTGTAAAGGCTTTCTCCCTGGGACACAAAACTCACAAGCCACTGTTCTGGGTGTCAGTTTTCAGGACCCACTTGACACTCTCAAACCAGACCAAGTTGGCACTGGTGCCACCTTGCGTCTGGGAGGCATCCTGCGAGAGGCCGAATTCAAAGAGGGAGCCGGCAATTTAAGGCCTCAGGCCCCTGAACCACTGTACAGGCTTTTTCCCTGGGAAACAAAACTCACAAGCCACTGTTCTGGCTGTCAGTTTTCAGGACACACTTGGCACTCTTAATCCAGACCAAGTTGGCACTGGTGCCTCCTTGTGTCTGGGAGGCATCCTGCGAGAGGCCGAATTTCAGGAGGCACCCGGCAATTTAAGGCCTCAGTCCCCTGAACCATTCTACAGGCTTTTTCCCTGGGAAACAAAACTCACAAGCCACTGTTCTGGGTGTCACTTTGCAGGACCCACTTGGCACTCTTAAACCAGACCAAGTTGGCACTGGTGTTGCTTAGCGTCTGGGAAAAATCTGGCGAGATGCCGAATTTCAGGAGGCACCCGGCAATTTAAGGCCGCAGGACCCTGAACCATTTTACAGGCTTTTTCCCTTGGAAAACAAAACTCACAAGCCACTGTTCTGGGTGTCAGTTTTCAGGACATACTTGGCACTCTCAAACCAGACCAAGTTGGCACTGGCGCCTCCTTGTGTCTGGGAGGCATCCTGCGAGAGGCGGATCTCCAGGTGGCACCCGGCTTCTAAAGGCGACATTAACCTAAACCATTTTACAGGCTTTTTCCCTGGTAAAGAAAACTCACAAGCCACTGTTCTGGGTGTCAGTTTGCAGGAGCCACCTGGAACTCTCAAACCAGACCAAGTTGGCACTGGGGCCACCTTGCGTCTGGGAGGCATCCTGCTAGAGGCGCAATTCAAGGAGGCACCCCGCAATTTAAGGCCGCAGGACCCTGAACCATTGTACAGGCTTTTTCCCTGGGAAACAAAACTCACAAGCCACTGTTCTGGGTGTCAGATTTCAGGACCCACTTGGCACTCTTAAACCAGACCAAGTTGGAACTGGTGCCACCTTGCGTCTGGGAGGCATCCTGCGAGAAGCCGAATTCCAGGAGTCACCCGGCAATTTAAGGCCTCAGGACCCTGAACCATTGTACAGGCTTTTTCCCTGGGAAACAAAACTCACAAGCCACTGTTCTGGGTGTCAGTTTGAAGGAGCCACCTGGCACTCTAAAACCAGACCAAGTTGGCACTGGTGCCACCTTGCGTCTGGGAGGCATCCTGCGAGAGGCGGATCTCCAGGTGCCACCCGGCTATTAAAGGCGGCATTAACCTAAACCATTTTACAGGCTTTTTCCCTGGGAAAACAAAACTCACAAGCCACTGTTCTGGGTGTCAGTTTTCAGGACACACTTGGCACTCTCAAACCAGACCAAGTTGGCACTGGTGCCTCCTTGTGTCTGGGAGGCATCCTGAGAGAGGCCGAATTCCAGGAGGCACCCGGCAATTTAAGGCCTCAGGCCCCTGAACCATTTTACAGGCTTTTTCCCTGGGAAACAAAACTCACAAGCCACTGTTCTGGGTGTCAGTTCTCAGGACCCACTTGGCACTCTTAAACCAGACCAAGTTGGAACTGGTGCCACCTTGCGTCTGGGAAACCTCTGGCGTGTTGCGGAATTCCAGGACTCACCCGGCAATTTAAGGCCGCAGGACCCTGAACCATTGTACAGGCTTTTTCCCTGGGAAACAAAACTCTCATGCCACTGTTCTGGGTGTCAGTTTACAATACCCACTTGGCACTCTCAAACCAGACCAAGGTAGAACTGGTGCCACCTTGCGTCTGGGAGGCATCCTGCGAGAGGCGGATCTCCAGGAGGCACCCGGCAATTTAAGGCCGCAGGACCCTGAACCATTTTACAGGCTTTTTCCCTGGGAAAGAAAACTCACAAGCCACTGTTCTGGGTGTCAGTTTTCAGGACCCACTTGGCACTCTCAAACCAGACCAAGTTGGCACTGGTGCCACCTTGCGTCTGGGAGGCATCCTGCGAGAGGCTGATCTCCAGCTGCCACCCGGCTATTAAAGCCGGCATTAACCTAAACCATTTTACAGGCTTTTTCCCTGGGAAAGAAAACTCACAAGCCACTGTTCTGGGTGTCAGTTTGCAGGAGCCACCTGGAACTCTCAAACCAGACCAATTTGGCACTGGTGTTTCTTAGCGTCTGGGAAACCTCTGGCGTGATGCGGAAGTCCAGGAGGCACCCCGCAATTTAAGGCCGCAGGACCCTGAACCATTGTACAGGCTTTTTCCCTGGGAAACAAAACTCACAAGCCACTGTTCTGGGTGTCAGTTTTCAGGACCCACTTGGCACTCTTAAACCAGACCAAGTTGGCACTGGTGTTGCTTAGCGTCTGGGAAAAATCTGGCGAGATGCGGAATTCCAGGAGGCACCCGGCAATTTAAGGCCGCAGGCCCCTGAACCATTTTACAGGCTTTTTCCCTGGGAAAACAAAACTCACAAGCCACTGTTCTGGGTGTCAGTTTTCAGGACCCGCTTGGCACTCTTAAACCAGACCAAGTTGGCACTGGTGCCACCTTGCGTCTGGGAGGCATCCTGCGAGAGGCGCAATTCAAGGAGGCATCCTGCAATTTAAGGCCGCAGGACCCTGAACCATTGTACAGGCTTTTTCCCTGGGAAACAAAACTCACAAGCCACTGTTCTGGGTGTCAGATTTCAGGACCCACTTGGCACTCTTAAACCAGACCAAGTTGGAACTGGTGCCACCTTGCGTCTGGGAGGCATCCTGCGAGAGGCGGAATTCCAGGAGTCACCCGGCAATTTAAGGCCTCAGGCCCCTGAACCATTGTACAGGCTTTTTCCCTGGGAAACAAAACTCACAAGCCACTGTTCTGGGTGTCAGTCTGCAGGAGCCACCTGGCACTCTATAACCAGACCAAGTTGCCACTGGTGCCACCTTGCGTCTGGGAGGCATCCTGCGAGAGGCGCAATTCCAGGGGGCACCCGGCAATTTAAAGCCGCAGGACCCTGAACCATTGTACAGGCTTTTTCCCTGGGAAACAAAACTCACAAGCCACTGTTCTGGGTGTCAGTTTTCAGGACCCACTTGGCACTCTTAAACCAGACCAAGTTGGAACGGGTGCCACCTTGCGTCTGGGAGGCATCCTGCGAGAGGCCGAATTCCAGGAGGCACCCGGCAATTTAAGGCCTCAGGCCCCTGAACCATTGTAAAGGCTTTCTCCCTGGGACACAAAACTCACAAGCCACTGTTCTGGGTGTCAGTTTTCAGGACCCACTTGGCACTCTTAAACCAGACCAAGTTGGAACGGGTGCCACCTTGCGTCTGGGAGGCATCCTGCGAGAGGCCGAATTCCAGGAGGCACCCGGCAATTTAAGGCCTCAGGCCCCTGAACCATTGTAAAGGCTTTCTCCCTGGGACACAAAACTCACAAGCCACTGTTCTGGGTGTCAGTTTTCAGGACCCACTTGACACTCTCAAACCAGACCAAGTTGGCACTGGTGCCACCTTGCGTCTGGGAGGCATCCTGCGAGAGGCGGAATTTCAGGAGGCACCCGGCAATTTAAGGCCGCATTACCCTGAACCATTGTACTGGCTTTTTCCCTGGGAAACAAAACTCACAAGCCACTGTTCTGGGTGTCAGTTTTCAGGACACACTTGACACTCTCAAACCAGACCAAGTTGGAACTGGTGCCACCTTGCGTCTGGGAGGCATCCTGCGAGTGGCCGAATTCCAGGAGGCACCCAGCAATTAAGGCCTCAGGCCCCTGAACCATTGTACAGGCTTTTTCCCTGGGAAACAAAACTCACAAGCCACTGTTCTGGGTGTCAGTTTTCAGGACCCACTTGACACTCTCAAAGCAGACCAAGTTGGCACTGGTGCCACCTTGCGTCTGGGCGGCATCCTGCGAGAGGCCGAATTCAAAGAGGGAGCCGGCAATTTAAGGCCTCAGGCCCCTGAACCACTGTACAGGCTTTTTCCCTGGGAAACAAAACTCACAAGCCACTGTTCTGGCTGTCAGTTTTCAGGACACACTTGGCACTCTTAAACCAGACCAAGTTGGCACTGGTGCCTCCTTGTGTCTGGGAGGCATCCTGCGAGAGGCCGAATTTCAGGAGGCACCCGGCAATTTAAGGCCTCAGTCCCCTGAACCATTCTACAGGCTTTTTCCCTGGGAAACAAAACTCACAAGCCACTGTTCTGGGTGTCAGTTTGCAGGACCCACTTGGCACTCTTAAACCAGACCAAGTTGGCACTGGTGTTGCTTAGCGTCTGGGAAAAATCTGGCGAGATGCGGAATTCCAGGAGGCACCCGGCAATTTAAGGCCGCAGGACCCTGAACCATTTTACAGGCTTTTTCCCTTGGAAAACAAAACTCACAAGCCACTGTTCTGGGTGTCAGTTTTCAGGACACACTTGGCACTCTCAAACCAGACCAAGTTGGCACTGGCGCCTCCTTGTGTCTGGGAGGCATCCTGCGAGAGGCGGATCTCCAGG
This sequence comes from Fringilla coelebs, assembly GCF_963513975.1. Taxonomy (NCBI): domain Eukaryota; kingdom Metazoa; phylum Chordata; class Aves; order Passeriformes; family Fringillidae; genus Fringilla; species Fringilla coelebs. The sequence goes on along the minus strand of NW_028167521.1, from coordinate 1,260,711 downwards.
TGGCACCCGGCTTCTAAAGGCGACATTAACCTAAACCATTTTACAGGCTTTTTCCCTGGTAAAGAAAACTCACAAGCCACTGTTCTGGGTGTCAGTTTGCAGGAGCCACCTGGAACTCTCAAACCAGACCAAGTTGGCACTGGTGCCACCTTGCGTCTGGGAGGCATCCTGCTAGAGGCGCAATTCAAGGAGGCACCCTGCAATTTAAGGCCGCAGGACCCTGAACCATTGTACAGGCTTTTTCCCTGGGAAACAAAACTCACAAGCCACTGTTCTGGGTGTCAGATTTCAGGACCCACTTGGCACTCTTAAACCAGACCAAGTTGGAACTGGTGCCACCTTGCGTCTGGGAGGCATCCTGCGAGAGGCCGAATTCCAGGAGTCACCCGGCAATTTAAGGCCTCAGGCCCCTGAACCATTGTACAGGCTTTTTCCCTGGGAAACAAAACTCACAAGCCACTGTTCTGGGTGTCAGTTTGCAGGAGCCACCTGGCACTCTAAAACCAGACCAAGTTGGCACTGGTGCCACCTTGCGTCTGGGAGGCATCCTGCGAGAGGCGGATCTCCAGGTGCCACCCGGCTATTAAAGGCGGCATTAACCTAAACCATTTTACAGGCTTTTTCCCTGGGAAAACAAAACTCACAAGCCACTGTTCTGGGTGTCAGTTTTCAGGACACACTTGGCACTCTCAAACCAGACCAAGTTGGCACTGGTGCCTCCTTGTGTCTGGGAGGCATCCTGCGAGAGGCGGAATTCCAGGAGGCACCCGGCAATTTAAGGCCTCAGGCCCCTGAACCATTTTACAGGCTTTTTCCCTGGGAAACAAAACTCACAAGCCACTGTTCTGGGTGTCAGTTTTCAGGACCCACTTGGCACTCTCAAACCAGACCAAGTTGGAACTGGTGCCACCTTGCGTCTGGGAAACCTCTGGCGTGTTGCGGAATTCCAGGACTCACCCGGCAATTTAAGGCCGCAGGACCCTGAACCATTGTACAGGCTTTTTCCCTGGGAAACAAAACTCTCATGCCACTGTTCTGGGTGTCAGTTTACAATACCCACTTGGCACTCTCAAACCAGACCAAGGTAGAACTGGTGCCACCATGCGTCTGGGAGGCATCCTGCGAGAGGCGGATCTCCAGGAGGCACCCGGCAATTTAAGGCCGCAGGACCCTGAACCATTTTACAGGCTTTTTCCCTGGGAAAGAAAACTCACAAGCCACTGTTCTGGGTGTCAGTTTTCAGGACCCACTTGGCACTCTCAAACCAGACCAAGTTGGCACTGGTGCCACCTTGCGTCTGGGAGGCATCCTGCGAGAGGCTGATCTCCAGCTGCCACCCGGCTATTAAAGCCGGCATTAACCTAAACCATTTTACAGGCTTTTTCCCTGGGAAAGAAAACTCACAAGCCACTGTTCTGGGTGTCAGTTTGCAGGAGCCACCTGGAACTCTCAAACCAGACCAATTTGGCACTGGTGTTTCTTAGCGTCTGGGAAACCTCTGGCGTGATGCGGAAGTCCAGGAGGCACCCCGCAATTTAAGGCCGCAGGACCCTGAACCATTGTACAGGCTTTTTCCCTGGGAAACAAAACTCACAAGCCACTGTTCTGGGTGTCAGTTTTCAGGACCCACTTGGCACTCTTAAACCAGACCAAGTTGGCACTGGTGTTGCTTAGCGTCTGGGAAAAATCTGGCGAGATGCGGAATTCCAGGAGGCACCCGGCAATTTAAGGCCGCAGGCCCCTGAACCATTTTACAGGCTTTTTCCCTGGGAAAACAAAACTCACAAGCCACTGTTCTGGGTGTCAGTTTTCAGGACACACTTGGCACTCTCAAACCAGACCAAGTTGGCACTGGAGCCTCCTTGTGTCTGGGAGGCATCCAGCGAGAGGCCGAATTCCAGGAGGCACCCGGCAATTTAAGGCCGCAGGCCCCTGAACCATTGTACAGGCTTTTTCCCTGGGAAACAAAACTCACAAGCCACTGTTCTGGGTGTCAGTTTTCAGGACCCACTTGGCACTCTTAAACCAGACCAAGTTGGAACGGGTGCCACCTTGCGTCTGGGAGGCATCCTGCGAGAGGCCGAATTCCAGGAGGCACCCGGCAATTTAAGGCCTCAGGCCCCTGAACCATTGTACAGGCTTTTTCCCTGGGAAACAAAACTCACAAGCCACTGTTCTGGGTGTCAGTTTTCAGGACCCACTTGACACTCTCAAACCAGACCAAGTTGGCACTGGTGCCACCTTGCGTCTGGGAGGCATCCTGCGAGAGGCGGAATTCCAGGAGGCACCCGGCAATTTAAGGCCGCAGGACCCTGAACCATTGTACAGGCTTTTTCCCTGGGAAACAAAACTCACAAGCCACTGTTCTGGGTGTCAGTTTTCAGGACACACTTGGCACTCTTAAACCAGACCAAGTTGGAACTGGTGCCACCTTGCGTCTGGGAGGCATCCTGCGAGTGGCCGAATTCCAGGAGGCACCCAGCAATTAAGGCCTCAGGCCCCTGAACCATTGTACAGGCTTTTTCCCTGGGAAACAAAACTCACAAGCCACTGTTCTGGGTGTCAGTTTTCAGGACCCACTTGACACTCTCAAAGCAGACCAAGTTGGCACTGGTGCCACCTTGCGTCTGGGCGGCATCCTGCTAGAGGCCGAATTCAAAGAGGGAGCCGGCAATTTAAGGCCTCAGGCCCCTGAACCACTGTACAGGCTTTTTCCCTGGGAAACAAAACTCACAAGCCACTGTTCTGGCTGTCAGTTTTCAGGACACACTTGGCACTCTTAAACCAGACCAAGTTGGCACTGGTGCCTCCTTGTGTCTGGGAGGCATCCTGCGAGAGGCCGAATTTCAGGAGGCACCCGGCAATTTAAGGCCTCAGTCCCCTGAACCATTCTACAGGCTTTTTCCCTGGGAAACAAAACTCACAAGCCACTGTTCTGGGTGTCACTTTGCAGGACCCACTTGGCACTCTTAAACCAGACCAAGTTGGCACTGGTGTTGCTTAGCGTCTGGGAAAAATCTGGCGAGATGCCGAATTTCAGGAGGCACCCGGCAATTTAAGGCCGCAGGACCCTGAACCATTTTACAGGCTTTTTCCCTTGGAAAACAAAACTCACAAGCCACTGTTCTGGGTGTCAGTTTTCAGGACATACTTGGCACTCTCAAACCAGACCAAGTTGGCACTGGCGCCTCCTTGTGTCTGGGAGGCATCCTGCGAGAGGCGGATCTCCAGGTGGCACCCGGCTTCTAAAGGCGACATTAACCTAAACCATTTTACAGGCTTTTTCCCTGGTAAAGAAAACTCACAAGCCACTGTTCTGGGTGTCAGTTTGCAGGAGCCACCTGGAACTCTCAAACCAGACCAAGTTGGCACTGGGGCCACCTTGCGTCTGGGAGGCATCCTGCTAGAGGCGCAATTCAAGGAGGCACCCTGCAATTTAAGGCCGCAGGACCCTGAACCATTGTACAGGCTTTTTCCCTGGGAAACAAAACTCACAAGCCACTGTTCTGGGTGTCAGATTTCAGGACCCACTTGGCACTCTTAAACCAGACCAAGTTGGAACTGGTGCCACCTTGCGTCTGGGAGGCATCCTGCGAGAAGCCGAATTCCAGGAGTCACCCGGCAATTTAAGGCCTCAGGCCCCTGAACCATTGTACAGGCTTTTTCCCTGGGAAACAAAACTCACAAGCCACTGTTCTGGGTGTCAGTTTGAAGGAGCCACCTGGCACTCTAAAACCAGACCAAGTTGGCACTGGTGCCACCTTGCGTCTGGGAGGCATCCTGCGAGAGGCGGATCTCCAGGTGCCACCCGGCTATTAAAGGCGGCATTAACCTAAACCATTTTACAGGCTTTTTCCCTGGGAAAACAAAACTCACAAGCCACTGTTCTGGGTGTCAGTTTTCAGGACACACTTGGCACTCTCAAACCAGACCAAGTTGGCACTGGTGCCTCCTTGTGTCTGGGAGGCATCCTGAGAGAGGCCGAATTCCAGGAGGCACCCGGCAATTTAAGGCCTCAGGCCCCTGAACCATTTTACAGGCTTTTTCCCTGGGAAACAAAACCCACAAGCCACTGTTCTGGGTGTCAGTTCTCAGGACCCACTTGGCACTCTTAAACCAGACCAAGTTGGAACTGGTGCCACCTTGCGTCTGGGAAAACTCTGGCGTGTTGCGGAATTCCAGGAGGCACCCGGCAATTTAAGGCCGCAGGACCCTGAACCATTGTACAGGCTTTTTCCCTGGGAAACAAAACTCTCATGCCACTGTTCTGGGTGTCAGTTTACAATACCCACTTGGCACTCTCAAACCAGACCAAGGTAGAACTGGTGCCACCATGCGTCTGGGAGGCATCCTGCGAGAGGCGGATCTCCAGGAGGCACCCGGCAATTTAAGGCCGCAGGACCCTGAACCATTTTACAGGCTTTTTCCCTGGGAAAGAAAACTCACAAGCCACTGTTCTGGGTGTCAGTTTTCAGGACACACTTGGCACTCTCAAACCAGACCAAGTTGGCACTGGTGCCACCTTGCGTCTGGGAGGCATCCTGCGAGAGGCTGATCTCCAGCTGCCACCCGGCTATTAAAGCCGGCATTAACCTAAACCATTTTACAGGCTTTTTCCCTGGGAAAGAAAACTCACAAGCCACTGTTCTGGGTGTCAGTTTGCAGGAGCCACCTGGAACTCTCAAACCAGACCAATTTGGCACTGGTGTTTCTTAGCGTCTGGGAAACCTCTGGCGTGATGCGGAAGTCCAGGAGGCTTCCCGCAATTTAAGGCCGCAGGACCCTGAACCATTGTACAGGCTTTTTCCCTGGGAAACAAAACTCACAAGCCACTGTTCTGGGTGTCAGTTTTCAGGACCCACTTGGCACTCTTAAACCAGACCAAGTTGGCACTGGTGTTGCTTAGCGTCTGGGAAAAATCTGGCGAGATGCGGAATTCCAGGAGGCACCCGGCAATTTAAGGCCGCAGGCCCCTGAACCATTTTACAGGCTTTTTCCCTGGGAAAACAAAACTCACAAGCCACTGTTCTGGGTGTCAGTTTTCAGGACCCACTTGGCACTCTCAAACCAGACCAAGTTGGCACTGGAGCCTCCTTGTGTCTGGGAGGCATCCAGCGAGAGGCCGAATTCCAGGAGGCACCCGGCAATTTAAGGCCTCAGGCCCCTGAACCATTGTACAGGCTTTTTCCCTGGGAAACAAAACTCACAAGCCACTGTTCTGGGTGTCAGTTTTCAGGACCCACTTGGCACTCTTAAACCAGACCAAGTTGGAACGGGTGCCACCTTGCGTCTGGGAGGCATCCTGCGAGAGGCCGAATTCCAGGAGGCACCCGGCAATTTAAGGCCTCAGGCCCCTGAACCATTGTAAAGGCTTTCTCCCTGGGACACAAAACTCACAATCCACTGTTCTGGGCGTCAGTTTTCAGGACCCACTTGACACTCTCAAACCAGACCAAGTTGGCACTGGTGCCACCTTGCGTCTGGGAGGCATCCTGCGAGAGGCGGAATTCCAGGAGGCACCCGGCAATTTAAGGCCGCATTACCCTGAACCATTGTACAGGCTTTTTCCCTGGGAAACAAAACTCACAAGCCACTGTTCTGGGTGTCAGTTTTCAGGACACACTTGGCACTCTTAAACCAGACCAAGTTGGAACTGGTGCCACCTTGCGTCTGGGAGGCATCCTGCGAGTGGCCGAATTCCAGGAGGCACCCGGCAATTAAGGCCTCAGGCCCCTGAACCATTGTACAGGCTTTTTCCCTGGGAAACAAAACTCACAAGCCACTGTTCTGGGTGTCAGTTTTCAGGACCCACTTGACACTCTCAAAGCAGACCAAGTTGGCACTGGTGTTGCTTAGCGTCTGGGAAAAATCTGGCGAGATGCCGAATTTCAGGAGGCACCCGGCAATTTAAGGCCGCAGGACCCTGAACCATTTTACAGGCTTTTTCCCTTGGAAAACAAAACTCACAAGCCACTGTTCTGGGTGTCAGTTTTCAGGACATACTTGGCACTCTCAAACCAGACCAAGTTGGCACTGGCGCCTCCTTGTGTCTGGGAGGCATCCTGCGAGAGGCGGATCTCCAGGTGGCACCCGGCTTCTAAAGGCGACATTAACCTAAACCATTTTACAGGCTTTTTCCCTGGTAAAGAAAACTCACAAGCCACTGTTCTGGGTGTCAGTTTGCAGGAGCCACCTGGAACTCTCAAACCAGACCAAGTTGGCACTGGTGCCACCTTGCGTCTGGGAGGCATCCTGCTAGAGGCGCAATTCAAGGAGGCACCCTGCAATTTAAGGCCGCAGGACCCTGAACCATTGTACAGGCTTTTTCCCTGGGAAACAAAACTCACAAGCCACTGTTCTGGGTGTCAGATTTCAGGACCCACTTGGCACTCTTAAACCAGACCAAGTTGGAACTGGTGCCACCTTGCGTCTGGGAGGCATCCTGCGAGAAGCCGAATTCCAGGAGTCACCCGGCAATTTAAGGCCTCAGGCCCCTGAACCATTGTACAGGCTTTTTCCCTGGGAAACAAAACTCACAAGCCACTGTTCTGGGTGTCAGTTTGAAGGAGCCACCTGGCACTCTAAAACCAGACCAAGTTGGCACTGGTGCCACCTTGCGTCTGGGAGGCATCCTGCGAGAGGCGGATCTCCAGGTGCCACCCGGCTATTAAAGGCGGCATTAACCTAAACCATTTTACAGGCTTTTTCCCTGGGAAAACAAAACTCACAAGCCACTGTTCTGGGTGTCAGTTTTCAGGACACACTTGGCACTCTCAAACCAGACCAAGTTGGCACTGGTGCCTCCTTGTGTCTGGGAGGCATCCTGAGAGAGGCCGAATTCCAGGAGGCACCCGGCAATTTAAGGCCTCAGGCCCCTGAACCATTTTACAGGCTTTTTCCCTGGGAAACAAAACTCACAAGCCACTGTTCTGGGTGTCAGTTTTCAGGACCCACTTGGCACTCTTAAACCAGACCAAGTTGGAACTGGTGCCACCTTGCGTCTGGGAAACCTCTGGCGTGTTGCGGAATTCCAGGACTCACCCGGCAATTTAAGGCCGCAGGACCCTGAACCATTGTACAGGCTTTTTCCCTGGGAAACAAAACTCTCATGCCACTGTTCTGGGTGTCAGTTTACAATACCCACTTGGCACTCTCAAACCAGACCAAGGTAGAACTGGTGCCACCATGCGTCTGGGAGGCATCCTGCGAGAGGCGGATCTCCAGGAGGCACCCGGCAATTTAAGGCCGCAGGACCCTGAACCATTTTACAGGCTTTTTCCCTGGGAAAGAAAACTCACAAGCCACTGTTCTGGGTGTCAGTTTTCAGGACCCACTTGGCACTCTCAAACCAGACCAAGTTGGCACTGGTGCCACCTTGCGTCTGGGAGGCATCCTGCGAGAGGCTGATCTCCAGCTGCCACCCGGCTATTAAAGGCGGCATTAACCTAAACCATTTTACAGGCTTTTTCCCTGGGAAAGAAAACTCACAAGCCACTGTTCTGGGTGTCAGTTTGCAGGAGCCACCTGGAACTCTCAAACCAGACCAATTTGGCACTGGTGTTTCTTAGCGTCTGGGAAACCTCTGGCGTGATGCGGAAGTCCAGGAGGCACCCCGCAATTTAAGGCCGCAGGACCCTGAACCATTGTACAGGCTTTTTCCCTGGGAAACAAAACTCACAAGCCACTGTTCTGGGTGTCAGTTTTCAGGACCCACTTGGCACTCTTAAACCAGACCAAGTTGGCACTGGTGTTGCTTAGCGTCTGGGAAAAATCTGGCGAGATGCGGAATTCCAGGAGGCACCCGGCAATTTAAGGCCGCAGGCCCCTGAACCATTTTACAGGCTTTTTCCCTGGGAAAACAAAACTCACAAGCCACTGTTCTGGGTGTCAGTTTTCAGGACACACTTGGCACTCTCAAACCAGACCAAGTTGGCACTGGAGCCTCCTTGTGTCTGGGAGGCATCCAGCGAGAGGCCGAATTCCAGGAGGCACCCGGCAATTTAAGGCCTCAGGCCCCTGAACCATTGTACAGGCTTTTTCCCTGGGAAACAAAACTCACAAGCCACTGTTCTGGGTGTCAGTTTTCAGGACCCACTTGGCACTCTTAAACCAGACCAAGTTGGAACGGGTGCCACCTTGCGTCTGGGAGGCATCCTGCGAGAGGCCGAATTCCAGGAGGCACCCGGCAATTTAAGGCCTCTGGCCCCTGAACCATTGTACAGGCTTTCTCCCTGGGACACAAAACTCACAATCCACTGTTCTGGGTGTCAGTTTTCAGGACCCACTTGACACTCCCAAACCAGACCAAGTTGGCACTGGTGCCATTTTGCGTCTGGGAGGCATCCTGCAAGAGGCGCAATTCCAGGAGGCACCCGGCAATTTAAGGCCGCATTACCCTGAACCATTGTACAGGCTTTTTCCCTGGGAAACAAAACTCACAAGCCACTGTTCTGGGTGTCAGTTTTCAGGACACACTTGGCACTCTTAAACCAGACCAAGTTGGAACTGGTGCCACCTTGCGTCTGGGAGGCATCCTGCGAGTGGCCGAATTCCAGGAGTCACCCGGCAATTAAGGCCTCAGGCCCCTGAACCATTGTACAGGCTTTTTCCCTGGGAAACAAAACTCACAAGCCACTGTTCTGGGTGTCAGTTTGCAGGACCCACTTGACACTCTCAAAGCAGACCAAGTTGGCACTGGTGCCACCTTGCGTCTGGGCGGCATCCTGCGAGAGGCCGAATTCAAAGAGGGAGCCGGCAATTTAAGGCCTCAGGCCCCTGAACCACTGTACAGGCTTTTTCCCTGGGAAACAAAACTCACAAGCCACTGTTCTGGGTGTCAGTTTTCAGGACCCACTTGACACTCTCAAAGCAGACCAAGTTGGCACTGGTGCCACCTTGTGTCTTGGAGGCATCCTGCGAGAGGCGGAATTTTAGGAGGCACCCCGCAATTTAAGGCCGCAGGACCCTGAACCATTGTACAGGCTTTTTCCCTGGGAAACAAAACTCACAAGCCACTGTTCTGGGTGTCAGTTTTCAGGACCCACTTGACACTCTTAAACCAGACCAAGTTGGCACTGGTGTTGCTTAGCGTCTGGGAAAAATCTGGCGAGATGCGGAATTCCAGGAGGCACCCGGCAATTTAAGGCCGCAGGCCCCTGAACCATTTTACAGGCTTTTTCCCTGGGAAAACAAAACTCACAAGCCACTGTTCTGGGTGTCAGTTTTCAGGACACACTTGGCACTCTCAAACCAGACCAAGTTGGCACTGGAGCCTCCTTGTGTCTGGGAGGCATCCAGCGAGAGGCCGAATTCCAGGAGGCACCCGGCAATTTAAGGCCTCAGGCCCCTGAACCATTGTACAGGCTTTTTCCCTGGGAAACAAAACTCACAAGCCACTGTTCTGGGTGTCAGTTTTCAGGACCCGCTTGGCACTCTTAAACCAGACCAAGTTGGAACGGGTGCCACCTTGCGTCTGGGAGGCATCCTGCGAGAGGCCGAATTCCAGGAGGCACCCGGCAATTTAAGGCCTCAGGCCCCGGAACCATTGTAAAGGCTTTCTCCCTGGGACACAAAACTCACAATCCACTGTTCTGGGTGTCAGTTTTCAGGACCCACTTGACACTCTCAAACCAGACCAAGTTGGCACTGGTGCCACCTTGCGTCTGGGAGGCATCCTGCGAGTGGCGGAATTCCAGGAGGCACCCGGCAATTTAAGGCCGCATTACCCTGAACCATTGTACAGGCTTTTTCCCTGGGAAACAAAACTCACAAGCCACTGTTCTGGGTGTCAGTTTTCAGGACACACTTGGCACTCTTAAACCAGACCAAGTTGGAACTGGTGCCACCTTGCGTCTGGGAGGCATCCTGCGAGTGGCCGAATTCCAGGAGGCACCCGGCAATTAAGGCCTCAGGCCCCTGAACCATTGTACAGGCTTTTTCCCTGGGAAACAAAACTCACAAGCCACTGTTCTGGGTGTCAGTTTTCAGGACCCACTTGACACTCTCAAAGCAGACCAAGTTGGCACTGGTGCCACCTTGCGTCTGGGCGGCATCCTGCGAGAGGCCGAATTCAAAGAGGGAGCCGGCAATTTAAGGCCTCAGGCCCCTGAACCACTGTACAGGCTTTTTCCCTGGGAAACAAAACTCACAAGCCACTGTTCTGGGTGTCACTTTGCAGGACCCACTTGGCACTCTTAAACCAGACCAAGTTGGCACTGGTGTTGCTTAGCGTCTGGGAAAAATCTGGCGAGATGCGGAATTCCAGGAGGCACCCGGCAATTTAAGGCCGCAGGACCCTGAACCATTTTACAGGCTTTTTCCCTTGGAAAACAAAACTCACAAGCCACTGTTCTGGGTATCAGTTTTCAGGACACACTTGGCACTCTCAAACCAGACCAAGTTGGCACTGGCGCCTCCTTGTGTCTGGGAGGCATCCTGCGAGAGGCGGATCTCCAGGTGGCACCCGGCTTCTAAAGGCGAAATTAACCTAAACCATTTTACAGGCTTTTTCCCTGGGAAAGAAAACTCACAAGCCACTGTTCTGGGTGTCAGTTTGCAGGAGCCACCTGGCACTCTCAAACCAGACCAAGTTGGCACTGGTGCCACCTTGCGTCTGGGAGGCATCCTGCGAGAGGCGCAATTCAAGGAGGCACCCTGCAATTTAAGGCCGCAGGACCCTGAACCATTGTACAGGCTTTTTCCCTGGGAAACAAAACTCACAAGCCACTGTTCTGGGTGTCAGATTTCAGGACCCACTTGGCACTCTTAAACCAGACCAAGTTGGAACTGGTGCCACCTTGCGTCTGGGAGGCATCCTGCGAGAGGCGGAATTCCAGGAGTCACCCGGCAATTTAAGGCCTCAGGCCCCTGAACCATTGTACAGGCTTTTTCCCTGGGAAACAAAACTCACAAGCCACTGTTCTGGGTGTCAGTTTGCAGGAGCCACCTGGCACTCTAAAACCAGACCAAGTTGGCACTGGTGCCACCTTGCGTCTGGGAGGCATCCTGCGAGAGGCGGAATTCCAGGGGGCACCCGGCAATTTAAAGCCGCAGGACCCTGAACCATTGTACTGGCTTTTTCCCTGGGAAACAAAACTCACAAGCCAGTGTTCTGGGTGTCAGTTTTCAGGACCCACTTGACACTCTCAAAGCAGACCAAGTTGGCACTGGTGCCACCTTGCGTCTGGGAGGCATCCTGCGAGAGGCGCAGTTCCAGGAGGCACCCGGCAATTTAAGGCCGCAGGACCCTGAACCATTGTACAGGCTTTTTCCCTGGGAAACAAAACTCACAAGCCACTGTTCTGGGTGTCAGTTTTCAGGACCCACTTGACACTCTCAAACCAGACCAAGTTGGCACTGGTGCCACCTTGTGTCTTGGAGGCATCCTGCGAGAGGCGGAATTCCAGGAGGCACCCTGCAATTTAAGGCCGCCGGCCCCTGAACCATTGTACAGGCTTTTTCCCTGGGAAACAAAACTCACAAGCCACTGTTCTGGGTGTCAGTTTTCAGGACCCACTTGACACTCTCAAACCAGACCAAGTTGGCACTGCTGCCACCTTGCGTCTGAGAGGCATCCTGCGAGAGGCGGATCTCCAGGTGCCACCCGGCTATTAAAGGCGGCATTAACCTAAACCATTTTACAGGCTTTTTCCCTGGGAAAGAAAACTCACAAGCCACTGTTCTGGGTGTCACTTTGCAGGACCCACTTGGCACTCTCAAACCAGACCAAGTTGGCACTGGTGCCACCTTGCGTCTGGGAGGCATCCTGCGAGAGCCTGAATTCCAGGAGGCACCCAGCAATTTAAGGCCTCTGGCCCCTGAACCATTGTACAGGCTTTTTCCCTGGGAAACACAACTCACAAGCCACTGTTCTGGGTGTCAGTTTTCAGGACCCACTTGACACGCTCAAAGCAGACCAAGTTGGCAGTGGTGCCACCTTGCGTCTGGGAGGCATCCTGCGAGAGGTTGAATTCAAGGAGGCACCCGGCAATTAAAGGCCTCAAGCCCCTGAACCATTGTACAGGCTTTTTCCCTGGGAAACAAAACTCACAAGCCACTGTTCTGGGTGTCAGTTTGCAGGACCCACTTGGCACTCTTAAACCAGACCAAGTTGGCACTGGTGTTGCTTAGCGTCTGGGAAAAATCTGGCGAGATGCGGAATTCCAGGAGGCACCCGGCAATTTAAGGCCGCAGGACCCTGAACCATTTTACAGGCTTTTTCCCTGGGAAAACAAAACTCACAAGCCACTGTTCTGGGTGTCAGTTTTCAGGACCCACTTGGCACTCTTAAACCAGACCAAGTTGGAACTGGTGCCACCTTGCGTCTGGGAAACCTCTGGCGTGTTGCAGAATTCCAGGACTCACCCGGCAACTTAAGGCCGCAGGACCCTGAACCATTGTACAGGCTTTTTCCCTGGGAAACAAAACTCACAAGCCACTGTTCTGGGTGTCAGTTTACAATACCCACTTGGCACTCTCAAACCAGACCAAGGTAGAACTGGTGCCACCATGCGTCTGGGAGGCATCCTGCGAGAGGCGGATCTCCAGGAGGCACCAGGCAATTTAAGGCCGCAGGACCCTGAACCATTTTACAGGCTTTTTCCCTGGGAAAGAAAACTCACAAGCCACTGTTCTGGGTGTCAGTTTTCAGGACCCACTTGGCACTCTCAAACCAGACCAAGTTGGCACTGGTGCCACCTTGCGTCTGGGAGGCATCCTGCGAGAGGCTGATCTCCAGCTGCCACCCGGCTATTAAAGGCGGCATTAACCTAAACCATTTTACAGGCTTTTTCCCTGGGAAAGAAAACTCACAAGCCACTGTTCTGGGTGTCAGTTTGCAGGAGCCACCTGGAACTCTCAAACCAGACCAATTTGGCACTGGTGTTTCTTAGCGTCTGGGAAACCTCTGGCGTGATGCGGAAGTCCAGGAGGCACCCCGCAATTTAAGGCCGCAGGACCCTGAACCATTGTACAGGCTTTTTCCCTGGGAAACAAAACTCACAAGCCACTGTTCTGGGTGTCAGTTTTCAGGACCCACTTGGCACTCTTAAACCAGACCAAGTTGGCACTGGTGTTGCTTAGCGTCTGGGAAAAATCTGGCGAGATGCGGAATTCCAGGAGGCACCCGGCAATTTAAGGCCGCAGGCCCCTGAACCATTTTACAGGCTTTTTCCCTGGGAAAACAAAACTCACAAGCCACTGTTCTGGGTGTCAGTTTTCAGGACACACTTGGCACTCTCAAACCAGACCAAGTTGGCACTGGAGCCTCCTTGTGTCTGGGAGGCATCCAGCGAGAGGCCGAATTCCAGGAGGCACCCGGCAATTTAAGGCCTCAGGCCCCTGAACCATTGTACAGGCTTTTTCCCTGGGAAACAAAACTCACAAGCCACTGTTCTGGGTGTCAGTTTTCAGGACCCACTTGGCACTCTTAAACCAGACCAAGTTGGAACGGGTGCCACCTTGCATCTGGGAGGCATCCTGCGAGAGGCCGAATTCCAGGAGGCACCCGGCAATTTAAGGCCTCAGGCCCCTGAACCATTGTAAAGGCTTTCTCCCTGGGACACAAAACTCACAATCCACTGTTCTGGGTGTCAGTTTTCAGGACCCACTTGACACTCTCAAACCAGACCAAGTTGGCACTGGTGCCACCTTGCGTCTGGGAGGCATCCTGCGAGAGGCGGAATTCCAGGAGGCACCCGGCAATTTAAGGCCGCATTACCCTGAACCATTGTACAGGCTTTTTCCCTGGGAAACAAAACTCACAAGCCACTGTTCTGGGTGTCAGTTTTCAGGACACACTTGGCACTCTTAAACCAGACCAAGTTGGAACTGGTGCCACCTTGCGTCTGGGAGGCATCCTGCGAGTGGCCGAATTCCAGGAGGCACCTGGCAATTAAGGCCTCAGGCCCCTGAACCATTGTACAGGCTTTTTCCCTGGGAAACAAAACTCACAAGCCACTGTTCTGGGTGTCAGTTTTCAGGACCCACTTGACACTCTCAAAGCAGACCAAGTTGGCACTGGTGCCACCTTGCGTCTGGGCGGCATCCTGCGAGAGGCCGAATTCAAAGAGGGAGCCGGCAATTTAAGGCCTCAGGCCCCTGAACCACTGTACAGGCTTTTTCCCTGGGAAACAAAACTCACAAGCCACTGTTCTGGCTGTCAGTTTTCAGGACACACTTGGCACTCTTAAACCAGACCAAGTTGGCACTGGTGCCTCCTTGTGTCTGGGAGGCATCCTGCGAGAGGCCGAATTTCAGGAGGCACCCGGCAATTTAAGGCCTCAGTCCCCTGAACCATTCTACAGGCTTTTTCCCTGGGAAACAAAACTCACAAGCCACTGTTCTGGGTGTCACTTTGCAGGACCCACTTGGCACTCTTAAACCAGACCAAGTTGGCACTGGTGTTGCTTAGCGTCTGGGAAAAATCTGGCGAGATGCGGAATTCCAGGAGGCACCCGGCAATTTAAGGCCGCAGGACCCTGAACCATTTTACAGGCTTTTTCCCTTGGAAAACAAAACTCACAAGCCACTGTTCTGGGTATCAGTTTTCAGGACACACTTGGCACTCTCAAACCAGACCAAGTTGGCACTGGCGCCTCCTTGTGTCTGGGAGGCATCCTGCGAGAGGCGGATCTCCAGGTGGCACCCGGCTTCTAAAGGCGAAATTAACCTAAACCATTTTACAGGCTTTTTCCCTGGGAAAGAAAACTCACAAGCCACTGTTCTGGGTGTCAGTTTGCAGGAGCCACCTGGCACTCTCAAACCAGACCAAGTTGGCACTGGTGCCACCTTGCGTCTGGGAGGCATCCTGCGAGAGGCGCAATTCAAGGAGGCATCCTGCAATTTAAGGCCGCAGGACCCTGAACCATTGTACAGGCTTTTTCCCTGGGAAACAAAACTCACAAGCCACTGTTCTGGGTGTCAGATTTCAGGACCCACTTGGCACTCTTAAACCAGACCAAGTTGGAACTGGTGCCACCTTGCGTCTGGGAGGCATCCTGCGAGAGGCGGAATTCCAGGAGTCACCCGGCAATTTAAGGCCTCAGGCCCCTGAACCATTGTACAGGCTTTTTCCCTGGGAAACAAAACTCACAAGCCACTGTTCTGGGTGTCAGTTTGCAGGAGCCACCTGGCACTCTAAAACCAGACCAAGTTGGCACTGGTGCCACCTTGCGTCTGGGAGGCATCCTGCGAGAGGCGGAATTCCAGGGGGCACCCGGCAATTTAAAGCCGCAGGACCCTGAACCATTGTACTGGCTTTTTCCCTGGGAAACAAAACTCACAAGCCAGTGTTCTGGGTGTCAGTTTTCAGGACCCACTTGACACTCTCAAAGCAGACCAAGTTGGCACTGGTGCCACCTTGCGTCTGGGAGGCATCCTGCGAGAGGCGCAGTTCCAGGAGGCACCCGGCAATTTAAGGCCGCAGGCCCCTGAACCATTGTACAGGCTTTTTCCCTGGGAAACAAAACTCACAAGCCACTGTTCTGGGTGTCAGTTTTCAGGACCCACTTGACACTCTCAAACCAGACCAAGTTGGCACTGGTGCCACCTTGTGTCTTGGAGGCATCCTGCGAGAGGCGGAATTCCAGGAGGCACCCTGCAATTTAAGGCCGCCGGCCCCTGAACCATTGTACAGGCTTTTTCCCTGGGAAACAAAACTCACAAGCCACTGTTCTGGGTGTCAGTTTTCAGGACCCACTTGACACTCTCAAACCAGACCAAGTTGGCACTGCTGCCACCTTGCGTCTGAGAGGCATCCTGCGAGAGGCGGATCTCCAGGTGCCACCCGGCTATTAAAGGCGGCATTAACCTAAACCATTTTACAGGCTTTTTCCCTGGGAAAGAAAACTCACAAGCCACTGTTCTGGGTGTCACTTTGCAGGACCCACTTGGCACTCTCAAACCAGACCAAGTTGGCACTGGTGTTGCTTAGCGTCTGGGTAACATCTGGCGTGATGCGGAATTCCAGGAGTCACCCGGCAATTTAAGGCCGCAGGACCCTGAACCATTGTACAAGCTTTTTCCCTGGGAAACAAAACTCACAAGCCACTGTTCTGGGTGCCAGTTTTCAGGACCCACTTGACACTCTCAAACCAGACAAAGTTGGCACTGGTGCCACCTTGCGTCTGGGAGGCATCCTGCGAGAGGCGGATCTCCAGGTGTCACCCGGCTATTAAAGGCGGCATTAACCTAAACCACTTTACAGGCTTTTTCCCTGGGAAAGAAAACTCACAAGCCACTGTTCTGGGTGTCAGTTTGCAGGAGCCACCTGGCACTCTCAAACCAGACCAAGTTGGCACTGGTGCCACCTTGCGTCTGGGAGGCATCCTGCGAGAGCCTGAATTCCAGGAGGCACCCAGCAATTTAAGGCCTCTGGCCCCTGAACCATTGTACAGGCTTTTTCCCTGGGAAACACAACTCACAAGCCACTGTTCTGGGTGTCAGTTTTCAGGACCCACTTGACACGCTCAAAGCAGACCAAGTTGGCAGTGGTGCCACCTTGCGTCTGGGAGGCATCCTGCGAGAGGTTGAATTCAAGGAGGCACCCGGCAATTAAAGGCCTCAAGCCCCTGAACCATTGTACAGGCTTTTTCCCTGGGAAACAAAACTCACAAGCCACTGTTCTGGGTGTCACTTTGCAGGACCCACTTGGCACTCTTAAACCAGACCAAGTTGGCACTGGTGTTGCTTAGCGTCTGGGAAAAATCTGGCGAGATGCGGAATTCCAGGAGGCACCCGGCAATTTAAGGCCGCAGGACCCTGAACCATTTTACAGGCTTTTTCCCTGGGAAAACAAAACTCACAAGCCACTGTTCTGGGTGTCAGTTTTCAGGACCCACTTGGCACTCTTAAACCAGACCAAGTTGGAACTGGTGCCACCTTGCGTCTGGGAAACCTCTGGCGTGTTGCAGAATTCCAGGACTCACCCGGCAATTTAAGGCCGCAGGACCCTGAACCATTGTACAGGCTTTTTCCCTGGGAAACAAAACTCACAAGCCACTGTTCTGGGTGTCAGTTTACAATACCCACTTGGCACTCTCAAACCAGACCAAGGTAGAACTGGTGCCACCATGCGTCTGGGAGGCATCCTGCGAGAGGCGGATCTCCAGGAGGCACCAGGCAATTTAAGGCCGCAGGACCCTGAACCATTTTACAGGCTTTTTCCCTGGGAAAGAAAACTCACAAGCCACTGTTCTGGGTGTCAGTTTTCAGGACCCACTTGGCACTCTCAAACCAGACCAAGTTGGCACTGGTGCCACCTTGCGTCTGGGAGGCATCCTGCGAGAGGCTGATCTCCAGCTGCCACCCGGCTATTAAAGGCGGCATTAACCTAAACCATTTTACAGGCTTTTTCCCTGGGAAAGAAAACTCACAAGCCACTGTTCTGGGTGTCAGTTTGCAGGAGCCACCTGGAACTCTCAAACCAGACCAATTTGGCACTGGTGTTTCTTAGCGTCTGGGAAACCTCTGGCGTGATGCGGAAGTCCAGGAGGCACCCCGCAATTTAAGGCCGCAGGACCCTGAACCATTGTACAGGCTTTTTCCCTGGGAAACAAAACTCACAAGCCACTGTTCTGGGTGTCAGTTTTCAGGACCCACTTGGCACTCTTAAACCAGACCAAGTTGGCACTGGTGTTGCTTAGCGTCTGGGAAAAATCTGGCGAGATGCGGAATTCCAGGAGGCACCCGGCAATTTAAGGCCGCAGGCCCCTGAACCATTTTACAGGCTTTTTCCCTGGGAAAACAAAACTCACAAGCCACTGTTCTGGGTGTCAGTTTTCAGGACACACTTGGCACTCTCAAACCAGACCAAGTTGGCACTGGAGCCTCCTTGTGTCTGGGAGGCATCCAGCGAGAGGCCGAATTCCAGGAGGCACCCGGCAATTTAAGGCCTCAGGCCCCTGAACCATTGTACAGGCTTTTTCCCTGGGAAACAAAACTCACAAGCCACTGTTCTGGGTGTCAGTTTTCAGGACCCACTTGGCACTCTTAAACCAGACCAAGTTGGAACGGGTGCCACCTTGCATCTGGGAGGCATCCTGCGAGAGGCCGAATTCCAGGAGGCACCCGGCAATTTAAGGCCTCAGGCCCCTGAACCATTGTAAAGGCTTTCTCCCTGGGACACAAAACTCACAATCCACTGTTCTGGGTGTCAGTTTTCAGGACCCACTTGACACTCTCAAACCAGACCAAGTTGGCACTGGTGCCACCTTGCGTCTGGGAGGCATCCTGCGAGAGGCGGAATTCCAGGAGGCACCCGGCAATTTAAGGCCGCATTACCCTGAACCATTGTACAGGCTTTTTCCCTGGGAAACAAAACTCACAAGCCACTGTTCTGGGTGTCAGTTTTCAGGACACACTTGGCACTCTTAAACCAGACCAAGTTGGAACTGGTGCCACCTTGCGTCTGGGAGGCATCCTGCGAGTGGCCGAATTCCAGGAGGCACCTGGCAATTAAGGCCTCAGGCCCCTGAACCATTGTACAGGCTTTTTCCCTGGGAAACAAAACTCACAAGCCACTGTTCTGGGTGTCAGTTTTCAGGACCCACTTGACACTCTCAAAGCAGACCAAGTTGGCACTGGTGCCACCTTGCGTCTGGGCGGCATCCTGCGAGAGGCCGAATTCAAAGAGGGAGCCGGCAATTTAAGGCCTCAGGCCCCTGAACCACTGTACAGGCTTTTTCCCTGGGAAACAAAACTCACAAGCCACTGTTCTGGCTGTCAGTTTTCAGGACACACTTGGCACTCTTAAACCAGACCAAGTTGGCACTGGTGCCTCCTTGTGTCTGGGAGGCATCCTGCGAGAGGCCGAATTTCAGGAGGCACCCGGCAATTTAAGGCCTCAGTCCCCTGAACCATTCTACAGGCTTTTTCCCTGGGAAACAAAACTCACAAGCCACTGTTCTGGGTGTCACTTTGCAGGACCCACTTGGCACTCTTAAACCAGACCAAGTTGGCACTGGTGTTGCTTAGCGTCTGGGAAAAATCTGGCGAGATGCGGAATTCCAGGAGGCACCCGGCAATTTAAGGCCGCAGGACCCTGAACCATTTTACAGGCTTTTTCCCTTGGAAAACAAAACTCACAAGCCACTGTTCTGGGTATCAGTTTTCAGGACACACTTGGCACTCTCAAACCAGACCAAGTTGGCACTGGCGCCTCCTTGTGTCTGGGAGGCATCCTGCGAGAGGCGGATCTCCAGGTGGCACCCGGCTTCTAAAGGCGAAATTAACCTAAACCATTTTACAGGCTTTTTCCCTGGGAAAGAAAACTCACAAGCCACTGTTCTGGGTGTCAGTTTGCAGGAGCCACCTGGCACTCTCAAACCAGACCAAGTTGGCACTGGTGCCACCTTGCGTCTGGGAGGCATCCTGCGAGAGGCGCAATTCAAGGAGGCATCCTGCAATTTAAGGCCGCAGGACCCTGAACCATTGTACAGGCTTTTTCCCTGGGAAACAAAACTCACAAGCCACTGTTCTGGGTGTCAGATTTCAGGACCCACTTGGCACTCTTAAACCAGACCAAGTTGGAACTGGTGCCACCTTGCGTCTGGGAGGCATCCTGCGAGAGGCGGAATTCCAGGAATCACCCGGCAATTTAAGGCCTCAGGCCCCTGAACCATTGTACAGGCTTTTTCCCTGGGAAACAAAACTCACAAGCCACTGTTCTGGGTGTCAGTTTGCAGGAGCCACCTGGCACTCTAAAACCAGACCAAGTTGGCACTGGTGCCACCTTGCGTCTGGGAGGCATCCTGCGAGAGGCCAATTCCAGGGGCCACCCGGCAATTTAAAGCCGCAGGACCCTGAACCATTGTACTGGCTTTTTCCCTGGGAAACAAAACTCACAAGCCACTGTTCTGGGTGTCAGTTTTCAGGACCCACTTGACACTCTCAAAGCAGACCAAGTTGGCACTGGTGCCACCTTGCGTCTGGGAGGCATCCTGCGAGAGGCGCAGTTCCAGGAGGCACCCGGCAATTTAAGGCCGCAGGCCCCTGAACCATTGTACAGGCTTTTTCCCTGGGAAACAAAACTCACAAGCCACTGTTCTGGGTGTCAGTTTTCAGGACCCACTTGACACTCTCAAAGCAGACCAAGTTGGCACTGGTGCTACCTTGTGTCTTGGAGGCATCCTGCGAGAGGCGGAATTCCAGGAGGCACCCTGCAATTTAAGGCCGCCGGCCCCTGAACCATTGTACAGGCTTTTTCCCTGGGAAACAAAACTCACAAGCCACTGTTCTGGGTGTCAGTTTTCAGGACCCACTTGACACTCTCAAACCAGACCAAGTTGGCACTGCTGCCACCTTGCGTCTGGGAGGCATCCTGCGAGAGGCGGATCTCCAGGTGCCACCCGGCTATTAAAGGCGGCATTAACCTAAACCATTTTACAGGCTTTTTCCCTGGGAAAGAAAACTCACAAGCCACTGTTCTGGGTGTCAGTTTTCAGGACCCACTTGGCACTCTCAAACCAGACCAAGTTGGCACTGGTGTTGCTTAGCGTCTGGGTAACATCTGGCGTGATGCGGAATTCCAGGAGTCACCCGGCAATTTAAGGCCGCAGGACCCTGAACCATTGTACAAGCTTTTTTCCTGGGAAACAGAACTCACAAGCCACTGTTCTGGGTGCCAGTTTTCAGGACCCACTTGACACTCTCAAACCAGACAAAGTTGGCACTGGTGCCACCTTGCGTCTGGGAGGCATCCTGCGAGAGGCGGATCTCCAGGTGTCACCCGGCTATTAAAGGCGGCATTAACCTAAACCACTTTACAGGCTTTTTCCCTGGGAAAGAAAACTCACAAGCCACTGTTCTGGGTGTCAGTTTGCAGGAGCCGCCTGGCACTCTCAAACCAGACCAAGTTGGCACTGGTGCCACCTTGCGTCTGGGAGGCATCCTGCGAGAGCCTGAATTCCAGGAGGCACCCAGCAATTTAAGGCCTCTGGCCCCTGAACCATTGTACAGGCTTTTTCCCTGGGAAACAAAACTCACAAGCCACTGTTCTGGGTGTCAGTTTTCAGGACCCACTTGACACGCTTAAAGCAGACCAAGTTGGCAGTGGTGCCACCTTGCGTCTGGGAGGCATCCTGCGAGAGGTTGAATTCAAGGAGGCACCCGGCAATTAAAGGCCTCAAGCCCCTGAACCATTGTACAGGCTTTTTCCCTGGGAAACAAAACTCACAAGCCACTGTTCTGGGTGTCAGTTTTCAGGACACACTTGACACTCTTAAACCAGACCAAGTTGGCACTGGTGCCTCCTTGTGTCTGGGAGGCATCCTGCGAGAGGCCGAATTCCAGGAGGCACCTGGCAATTTAAGGCCTCAGGCCCCTTAACCATTGTACAGGCTTTTTCCCTGGGAAACAAAACTCACAAGCCACTGTTCTGGGTGTCAGTTTGCAGGACCCACTTGGCACTCTTAAACCAGACCAAGTTGGCACTGGTGTTGCTTAGCGTCTGGGAAAAATCTGGCGAGATGCGGAATTCCAGGAGGCACCCGGCAATTTAAGGCCGCAGGACCCTGAACCATTTTACAGGCTTTTTCCCTGGGAAAACAAAACTCACAAGCCACTGTTCTGGGTGTCAGTTTTCAGGACACACTTGGAACTCTTAAACCAGACCAAGTTGGCACTGGTGCCTCCTTGTATCTGGGAGGCATCCTGCGAGAGGCCGAATTCCAGGAAGGACCCGGCAATTTAAGGCCTCAGGCCCCTGAACAATTGTACAGGCTTTTTCCCTGGGAAACAAAACTCACAAGCCACTGTTCTGGGTGTCAGTTTTCAGGACCCACTTGGCACTCTTAAACCAGACCAAGTTGGAACTGGTGCCACCTTGCGTCTGGGAAACCTCTGGCGTGATGCGGAATTCCAGGAGGCACCCGGCAATTTAAGGCCTCAGGCCCCTTAACCATTGTACAGGCTTTTTCCCTGGGAAACAAAACTCTCAAGCCACTGTTCTGGGTGTCAGTTTGCAATACCCACTTGGCACTCTCAAACCAGACCAAGGTAGAACTGGTGCCACCATGCGTCTGGGAGGCATCCTGCGAGAGGCGGATCTCCAGGAGGCACCCGGCAATTTAAGGCCGCAGGACCCTGAACCATTGTACAGGCTTTTTCCCTGGGAAACAAAACTCACAAGCCACTGTTCTGGGTGTCAGTTTTCAGGACCCAATTGACACTCTCAAACCAGACCAAGTTGGCACTGGTGCCACCTTGCGTCTGGGAGGCATCCTGCGAGAGGCGGATCTCCAGCTGCCACCCGGCTATTAAAGGCGGCATTAACCTAAACCATTTTACAGGCTTTTTCCCGGGGAAAGAAAACTCACAAGCCGCTGTTCTGGGTGTCAGTTTGCAGGAGCCACCTGGAACTCTCAAACCAGACCAATTTGGCACTGGTGTTTCTTAGCGTCTGGGAAACCTCTGGCGTGATGCGGAAGTCCAGGAGGCACCCGGCAATTTAAGGCCGCAGGACCCTGAACCATTGTACAGGCTTTTTCCCTGGGAAACAAAACTCACAAGCCACTGTTCTGGGTGTCAGTTTTCAGGACCCACTTGGCACTCTTAAACCAGACCAAGTTGGCACTGGTGTTGCTTAGCGTCTGGGAAAAATCTGGCGAGATGCGGAATTCCAGGAGGCACCCGGCAATTTAAGGCCGCAGGACCCTGAACCATTTTACAGGCTTTTTCCCTGGGAAAACAAAACTCACAAGCCACTGTTCTGGGTGTCAGTTTGCAGGAGGCACCTGGCACTCTCAAACCAGACCAAGTTGGCACTGGTGCCTCCTTGTGTCTGGGAGGCATCCTGCGAGAGGCCGAATTCCAGGAGGCACCCGGCAATTTAAGGCCTCAGGCCCCTGAACCATTGTACAGGCTTTTTCCCTGGGAAACAAAACTCACAAGCCACTGTTCTGGGTGTCAGTTTTCAGGACCCACTTGACACTCTCAAAGCAGACCAAGTTGGCACTGGTGCCACCTTGCGTCTGGGCGGCATCCTGCGAGAGGCCGAATTCAAAGAGGGAGCCGGCAATTTAAGGCCTCAGGCCCCTGAACCACTGTACAGGCTTTTTCCCTGGGAAACAAAACTCACAAGCCACTGTTCTGGCTGTCAGTTTTCAGGACACACTTGGCACTCTTAAACCAGGCCAAGTTGGCACTGGTGCCTCCTTGTGTCTGGGAGGCATCCTGCGAGAGGCCGAATTTCAGGAGGCACCTGGCAATTTAAGGCCTCAGTCCCCTGAACCATTGTACAGGCTTTTTCCCTGGGAAACAAAACTCACAAGCCACTGTTCTGGGTGTCACTTTGCAGGACCCACTTGGCGCTCTTAAACCAGACCAAGTTGGCACTGGTGTTGCTTAGCGTCTGGGAAAAATCTGGTGAGATGCGGAATTCCAGGAGGCACCCGGCAATTTAAGGCCGCAGGACCCTGAACCATTTTACAGGCTTTTTCCCTTGGAAAACAAAACTCACAAGCCACTGTTCTGGGTGTCAGTTTTCAGGACACACTTGGCACTCTCAAACCAGACCAAGTTGGCACTGGCGCCTCCTTGTGTCTGGGAGGCATCCTGCGAGAGGCGGATCTCCAGGTGGCACCCGGCTTCTAAAGGCGACATTAACCTAAACCATTTTACAGGCTTTTTCCCTGGGAAAGAAAACTCACAAGCCACTGTTCTGGGTGTCAGTTTGCAGGAGCCACCTGGCACTCTCAAACCAGACCAAGTTGGCACTGGTGCCACCTTGCGTCTGGGAGGCATCCTGCGAGTGGCGGAATTCCAGGAGGCACCCGGCAATTTAAGGCCGCATTACTCTGAACCATTGTACTGGCTTTTTCCCTGGGAAACAAAACTCACAAGCCAGTGTTCTGGGTGTCAGTTTTCAGGACCCACTTGACACTCTCAAAGCAGACCAAGTTGGCACTGGTGCCACCTTGCGTCTGGGAGGCATCCTGCGAGAGGCGCAGTTCCAGGAGGCACCCGGCAATTTAAGGCCGCAGGACCCTGAACCATTGTACAGGCTTTTTCCCTGGGAAACAAAACTCACAAGCCACTGTTCTGGGTGTCAGTTTTCAGGACCCACTTGACACTCTCAAAGCAGACCAAGTTGGCACTGGTGCCACCTTGTGTCTTGGAGGCATCCTGCGAGAGGCGGAATTCCAGGAGGCACCCTGCAATTTAAGGCCGCAGGCCCCTGAACCATTGTACAGGCTTTTTCCCTGGGAAACAAAACTCACAAGCCACTGTTCTGGGTGTCAGTTTTCAGGACCCACTTGACACTCTCAAACCAGACCAAGTTGGCACTGGTGCCACCTTGCGTCTGGGAGGCATCCTGCGAGAGGCGGATCTCCAGGTGCCACCCGGCTATTAGAGGCGGCATTAACCTAAACCATTTTACAGGCTTTTTCCCTGGGAAACAAAACTCACAAGCCACTGTTCTGGGTGTCAGTTTTCAGGACCCACTTGGCACTCTTAAACCAGACCAAGTTGGCACTGGTGTTGCTTAGCATCTGGGAAAAATCTGGCGAGATGCGGAATTCCAGGAGGCACCCGGCAATTTAAGGCCGCAGGACCCTGAACCATTTTACAGGCTTTTTCCCTGGGAAAACAAAACTCACAAGCCACTGTTCTGGGTGTCAGTTTTCAGGACACACTTGGCACTCTCAAACCAGACCAAGTTGGCACTGGTGCCTCCTTTTGTCTGGGAGACATCCTGCGAGAGGCCGAATTCCAGGAGGCACCCGGCAATTTAAGGCCTCAGGCCCCTGAACCATTGTACAGGCTTTTTCCCTGGGAAACAAAACTCACAAGCCACTGTTCTGGGTGTCAGTTTTCAGGACCCACTTGGCACTCTTAAACCAGACCAAGTTGGAACGGGTGCCACCTTGCGTCTGGGAGGCATCCTGCGAGAGGCCGAATTCCAGGAGGCACCCGGCAATTTAAGGCCTCAGGCCCCTGAACCATTGTACAGGCTTTTTCCCTGGGAAACAAAACTCACAAGCCACTGTTCTGGGTGTCACTTTGCAGGACCCACTTGGCGCTCTTAAACCAGACCAAGTTGGCACTGGTGTTGCTTAGCGTCTGGGAAAAATCTGGCGAGATGCGGAATTCCAGGAGGCACCCGGCAATTTAAGGCCGCAGGACCCTGAACCATTTTACAGGCTTTTTCCCTTGGAAAACAAAACTCACAAGCCACTGTTCTGGGTGTCAGTTTGCAGGAGCCACCTGGCACTCTAAAACCATACCAAGTTGGCACTGGTGCCACCTTGCGTCTGGGAGGCATCCTGCGAGAGGCGGATCTCCAGGTGGCACCCGGCTTCTAAAGGCGACATTAACCTAAACCATTTTACAGGCTTTTTCCCTGGGAAAGAAAACTCACAAGCCACTGTTCTGGCTGTCAGTTTGCAGGAGCCACCTGGAACTCTCAAACCAGACCAAGTTGGCACTGGTGCCACCTTGCGTCTGGGAGGCATCCTGCGAGGGGCGCAATTCAAGGAGGCACCCTGCAATTTAAGGCCGCAGGACCCTTAACCATTGTACTGGCTTTTTCCCTGGGAAACAAAACTCACAAGCCAGTGTTCTGGGTGTCAGTTTTCAGGACCCACTTGACACTCTCAAAGCAGACCAAGTTGGCACTGGTGCCACCTTACGTCTGGGAGGCATCCTGCGAGAGGCGCAGTTCCAGGAGGCACCCGGCAATTTAAGGCCGCAGGACCCTGAACCATTGTACAGGCTTTTTCCCTGGGAAACAAAACTCACAAGCCACTGTTCTGGGTGTCAGTTTTCAGGACCCACTTGACACTCTCAAAGCAGACCAAGTTGGCACTGGTGCCACCTTGTGTCTTGGAGGCATCCTGCGAGAGGCGGAATTCCAGGAGGCACCCTGCAATTTAAGGCCGCAGGCCCCTGAACCATTGTACAGGCTTTTTCCCTGGGAAACAAAACTCACAAGCCACTGTTCTGGGTGTCAGTTTTCAGGACCCACTTGACACTCTCAAACCAGACCAAGTTGGCACTGGTGCCACCTTGCGTCTGGGAGGCATCCTGCGAGAGGCGGATCTCCAGGTGCCACCCGGCTATTTGAGGCGGCATTAACCTAAACCATTTTACAGGCTTTTTCCCTGGGAAACAAAACTCACAAGCCACTGTTCTGGGTGTCAGTTTTCAGGACCCACTTGGCACTCTTAAACCAGACCAAGTTGGCACTGGTGTTGCTTAGCATCTGGGAAAAATCTGGCGAGATGCGGAATTCCAGGAGGCACCCGGCAATTTAAGGCCGCAGGACCCTGAACCATTTTACAGGCTTTTTCCCTGGGAAAACAAAACTCACAAGCCACTGTTCTGGGTGTCAGTTTTCAGGACACACTTGGCACTCTCAAACCAGACCAAGTTGGCACTGGTGCCTCCTTTTGTCTGGGAGACATCCTGCGAGAGGCCGAATTCCAGGAGGCACCCGGCAATTTAAGGCCTCAGGCCCCTGAACCATTGTACAGGCTTTTTCCCTGGGAAACAAAACTCACAAGCCACTGTTCTGGGTGTCAGTTTTCAGGACCCACTTGGCACTCTTAAACCAGACCAAGTTGGAACGGGTGCCACCTTGCGTCTGGGAGGCATCCTGCGAGAGGCCGAATTCCAGGAGGCACCCGGCAATTTAAGGCCTCAGGCCCCTGAACCATTGTACAGGCTTTTTCCCTGGGAAACAAAACTCACAAGCCACTGTTCTGGGTGTCACTTTGCAGGACCCACTTGGCGCTCTTAAACCAGACCAAGTTGGCACTGGTGTTGCTTAGCGTCTGGGAAAAATCTGGCGAGATGCGGAATTCCAGGAGGCACCCGGCAATTTAAGGCCGCAGGACCCTGAACCATTTTACAGGCTTTTTCCCTTGGAAAACAAAACTCACAAGCCACTGTTCTGGGTGTCAGTTTGCAGGAGCCACCTGGCACTCTAAAACCAGACCAAGTTGGCACTGGTGCCACCTTGCGTCTGGGAGGCATCCTGCGAGAGGCGGATCTCCAGGTGGCACCCGGCTTCTAAAGGCGACATTAACCTAAACCATTTTACAGGCTTTTTCCCTGGGAAAGAAAACTCACAAGCCACTGTTCTGGGTGTCAGTTTGCAGGAGCCACCTGGAACTCTCAAACCAGACCAAGTTGGCACTGGTGCCACCTTGCGTCTGGGAGGCATCCTGCGAGAGGCGCAATTCAAGGAGGCACCCAGCAATTTAAGGCCGCAGGACCCTGAACCATTGTACTGGCTTTTTCCCTGGGAAACAAAACTCACAAGCCAGTGTTCTGGGTGTCAGTTTTCAGGACCCACTTGACACTCTCAAAGCAGACCAAGTTGGCACTGGTGCCACCTTACGTCTGGGAGGCATCCTGCGAGAGGCGCAGTTCCAGGAGGCACCCGGCAATTTTAGGCCGCCGGACCCTGAACCATTGTACAGGCTTTTTCCCTGGGAAACAAAACTCACAAGCCACTGTTCTGGGTGTCAGTTTTCAGGACCCACTTGACACTCTCAAAGCAGACCAAGTTGGCACTGGTGCCACCTTGTGTCTTGGAGGCATCCTGCGAGAGGCGGAATTCCAGGAGGCACCCTGCAATTTAAGGCCGCAGGCCCCTGAACCATTGTACAGGCTTTTTCCCTGGGAAACAAAACTCACAAGCCACTGTTCTGGGTGTCAGTTTTCAGGACCCACTTGACACTCTCAAACCAGACCAAGTTGGCACTGGTGCCACCTTGCGTCTGGGAGGCATCCTGCGAGAGGCGGATCTCCAGGTGCCACCCGGCTATTAGAGGCGGCATTAACCTAAACCATTTTACAGGCTTTTTCCCTGGGAAACAAAACTCACAAGCCACTGTTCTGGGTGTCAGTTTTCAGGACCCACTTGGCACTCTTAAACCAGACCAAGTTGGCACTGGTGTTGCTTAGCATCTGGGAAAAATCTGGCGAGATGCGGAATTCCAGGAGGCACCCGGCAATTTAAGTCTGCAGGACCCTGAACCATTTTACAGGCTTTTTCCCTGGGAAAACAAAACTCACAAGCCACTGTTCTGGGTGTCAGTTTTCAGGACACACTTGGCACTCTCAAACCAGACCAAGTTGGCACTGGTGCCTCCTTTTGTCTGGGAGACATCCTGCGAGAGGCCGAATTCCAGGAGGCACCCGGCAATTTAAGGCCTCAGGCCCCTGAACCATTGTACAGGCTTTTTCCCTGGGAAACAAAACTCACAAGCCACTGTTCTGGGTGTCAGTTTTCAGGACCCACTTGGCACTCTTAAATCAGACCAAGTTGGAACGGGTGCCACCTTGCGTCTGGGAGGCATCCTGCGAGAGGCCGAATTCCAGGAGGCACCCGGCAATTTAAGGCCTCAGGCCCCTGAACCATTGTACAGGCTTTTTCCCTGGGAAACAAAACTCACAAGCCACTGTTCTGGCTGTCAGTTTGCAGGAGCCACTTGACACTCTCAAACCAGACCAAGTTGGCACTGGTGCCACCTTGCGTCTGGGAGGCATCCTGCGAGAGGCGGAATTCCAGGAGGCACCCGGCAATTTAAGGCCGCATTACCCTGAACCATTGTACAGGCTTTTTCCCTGGGAAACAAAACTCACAAGCCACTGTTCTGGGTGTCAGTTTTCAGGACACACTTGGCACTCTTAAACCAGACCAAGTTGGAACTGGTGCCACCTTGCGTCTGGGAGGCATCCTGCGAGTGGCCGAATTCCAGGAGGCACCCGGCAATTTAAGGCCTCAGGCCCCTGAACCATTGTACAGGCTTTTTCCCTGGGAAACAAAACTCACAAGCCACTGTTCTGGGTGTCAGTTTTCAGGACCCACTTGACACTCTCAAAGAAGACCAAGTTGGCACTGGTGCCACCTTGCGTCTGGGAGGCATCCTGCGAGAGGCCGAATTCGAAGAGGCAGCCGGCAATTTAAGGCCTCAAGCCCCTGAACCATTGTACAGGCTTTTTCCCTGGGAAACAAAACTCACAAGCCACTGTTCTGGCTGTCAGTTTTCAGGACACACTTGGCACTCTTAAACAAGACCAAGTTGGCACTGGTGCCTCCTCGTGTCTGGGAGGCATCCTGCGAGAGGCCGAATTTCAGGAGGCACCCGGCAATTTAAGGCCGCTGGACCCTGAACCATTCTACAGGCTTTTTCCCTGGGAAACAAAACTCACAAGCCACTGTTCTGGGTGTCACTTTGCAGGACCCACTTGGCACTCTTAAACCAGACCAAGTTGGCACTGGTGTTGCTTAGCGTCTGGGAACAATCTGGCGAGATGCGGAATTCCAGGAGGCACCCGGCAATTTAAGGCCTCAGGCCCGTGAACCATTTTACAGGCTTTTTCCCTTGGAAAACAAAACTCACAAGCCACTGTTCTGGGTGTCAGTGTTCAGGACACACTAGGCACTCTCAAACCAGACCAAGTTGGCACTGGCGCCTCCTTGTGTCTGGGAGGCATCCTGCGAGAGGCGGATCTCCAGGTGGCACCCGGCTATTCAAGGCGACATTAACCTAAACCATTTTACAGGCTTTTTCCCTGGGAAAGAAAACTCACAAGCCACTGTTCTGGGTGTCAGTTTGCAGGAGCCACCTGGCACTCTCAAACCAGACCAAGTTGGCACTGGTGCCACCTTGCGTCTGGGAGGCATCCTGCGAGAGGCGCAATTCAAGGAGGCACCCTGCAATTTAAGGCCGCAGGACCCTGAACCATTGTACAGGCTTTTTCCCTGGGAAACAAAACTAACAAGCCACTGTTCTGGGTGTCAGTTTTCAGGACCCACTTGGCACTCTTAAACCAGACCAAGTTGGAACTGGTGCCACCTTGCGTCTGGGAGGCATCCTGCGAGAGGCGGAATTCCAGGAATCACCCGGCAATTTAAGGCCTCAGGCCCCTGAACCATTGTACAGGCTTTTTCCCTGGGAAACAAAACTCACAAGCCACTGTTCTGGGTGTCAGTTTGCAGGAGCCACCTGGCACTCTCAAACCAGACCAAGTTGGCACTGGTGCCACCTTACGTCTGGGAGGCATCCTGCGAGAGGCGCAATTCCAGGAGGCACCCGGCAATTTAAAGCCGCATGACCCTGAACCATTGTACAGGCTTTTTCCCTGGGAAACAAAACTCACAAGCCAGTGTTCTGGGTGTCAGTTTCCAGGGCCCACTATACAGTCTCAAAGCAGACCAAGTTGGCACTGGTGCCACCTTGCGTCTGGGAGGCATCCTGCGAGAGGCGCAGTTCCAGGAGGCACCCGGCAATTTAAGGCCGCAGGACCCTGAACCATTGTACAGGCTTTTTCCCTGGGAAACAAAACTCACAAGCCACTGTTCTGGGTGTCAGTTTTCAGGACCCACTTGGCACTCTTAAACCAGACCAAGTTGGCACTGGTGCCACCTTGTGTCTTGGAGGCATCCTGCGAGAGGCGGAATTCCAGGAGGCACCCTGCAATTTAAGGCCGCAGGCCCCTGAACCATTGTACAGACTTTTTCCCTGGGAAACAAAACTCACAAGCCACTGTTCTGGGTGTCAGTTTTCAGGACCCACTTGGCACTCTCAAACCAGACCAAGTTGGCACTGGTGTTGCTTAGCGTCTGGGTAACATCTGGCGTGATGCGGAATTCCAGGAGTCACCCGGCAATTTAAGGCCGCAGGACCCTGAACCATTGTACAAGCTTTTTCCCTGGGAAACAAAACTCACAAGCCACTGTTCTGGGTGCCAGTTTTCAGGACCCACTTGACACTCTCAAACCAGACAAAGTTGGCACTGGTGCCACCTTGCGTCTGGGAGGCATCCTGCGAGAGGCGGATCCCCAGGTGTCACCCGGCTATTAAAGGCGGCATTAACCTAAACCACTTTACAGGCTTTTTCCCTGGGAAAGAAAACTCACAAGCCACTGTTCTGGGTGTCAGTTTGCAGGAGCCACCTGGCACTCTCAAACCAGACCAAGTTGGCACTGGTGCCACCTTGCGTCTGGGAGGCATCCTGCGAGAGGCGCAATTCAAGGAGGCACCCTGCAATTTAAGGCCGCAGGACCCTGAACCATTGTACAGGCTTTTTCCCTGGGAAACAAAACTAACAAGCCACTGTTCTGGGTGTCAGTTTTCAGGACCAACTTGACACGCTCAAAGCAGACCAAGTTGGCAGTGGTGCCACCTTGCGTCTGGGAGGCATCCTGCGAGAGGTTGAATTCAAGGAGGCACCCGGCAATTAAAGGCCTCAAGCCCCTGAACCATTGTACAGGCTTTTTCCCTGGGAAACAAAACTCACAAGCCACTGTTCTGTGTGTCAGTTTTCAGGACACACTTGACACTCTTAAATCAGACCAAGTTGGCACTGGTGCCTCCTTGTGTCTGGGAGGCATCCTGCGAGAGGCCGAATTCCAGGAGGCACCTGGCAATTTAAAGCCTCAGGCCCCTGAACCATTGTAAAGGCTTTTTCCCTGGGAAACAAAACTCTCAAGCCACTGTTCTGGGTGTCAGTTTTCAGGACCCACTTGGCACTCTTAAACCAGACCAAGTTGGAACTGGTGCCACCTTGCGTCTGGGAAACCTCTGGCGTGATGCGGAATTCCAGGACTCACCCGGCAATTTAAGGCCGCAGGACCCTGAACCATTGTACAGGCTTTTTCCCTGGGAAACAAAACTCTCAAGCCACTGTTCTGGGTGTCAGTTTTCAATACCCACTTGGCACTCTCAAACCAGACCAAGGTAGAACTGGTGCCACCATGCGTCTGGGAGGCATCCTGCGAGAGGCGGATCTCCAGGAGGCACCCGGCAATTTAAGGCCGCAGGACCCTGAACCATTGTACAGGCTTTTTCCCTGGGAAACAAAACTCACAAGCCACTGTTCTGGGTGTCAGTTTTCAGGACCCACTTGACACTCTCAAACCAGACCAAGTTGGCACTGGTGCCACCTTGCGTCTGGGAGGCATCCTGCGAGAGGCGGATCTCCAGCTGCCACCCGGCTATTAAAGGCGGCATTAACCTAAACCATTTTACAGGCTTTTTCCCTGGGAAAGAAAACTCACAAGCCACTGTTCTGGGTGTCAGTTTGCAGGAGCCACCTGGAACTCTCAAACCAGACCAATTTGGCACTGGTGTTTCTTAGCGTCTGGGAAACCTCTGGCGTGATGCGGAAGTCCAGGAGGCACCCCGCAATTTAAGGCCGCAGGACCCTGAACCATTCTACAGGCTTTTTCCCTGGGAAACAAAACTCACAAGCCACTGTTCTGGGTGTCACTTTGCAGGACCCACTTGGCACTCTTAAACCAGACCAAGTTGGCACTGGTGTTGCTTAGCGTCTGGGAAAAATCTGGCGAGATGCGGAATTCCAGGAGGCACCCGGCAATTTAAGGCCGCAGGACCCTGAACCATTTTACAGGCTTTTTCCCTGGGAAAACAAAACTCACAAGCCACTGTTCTGGGTGTCAGTTTTCAGGACACACTTGGCACTCTCAAACCAGACCAAGTTGGCACTGGTGCCTCCTTGTGTCTGGGAGGCATCCTGCGAGAGGCCGAATTCCAGGAGACACCCGGTAATTTAAGGCCTCAGGCCCCTGAACCATTGTACAGGCTTTTTCCCTGGGAAACAAAACTCACAAGCCACTGTTCTGGGTGTTAGTTTTCAGGAGCCACTTGGCACTCTTAAACCAGACCAAGTTGGAACGGGTGCCACCTTGCGTCTGGGAGGCATCCTGCGAGAGGCCGAATTCCAGGAGGCACCCGGCAATTTAAGGCCTCAGGCCCCTGAACCATTGTAAAGGCTTTCTCCCTGGGACACAAAACTCACAAGCCACTGTTCTGGGTGTCAGTTTTCAGGACCCACTTGACACTCTCAAACCAGACCAAGTTGGCACTGGTGCCACCTTGCGTCTGGGAGGCATCCTGCGAGAGGCGGAATTCCAGGAGGCACCCGGCAATTTAAGGCCGCATTACCCTGAACCATTGTACTGGCTTTTTCCCTGGGAAACAAAACTCACAAGCCACTGTTCTGGGTGTCAGTTTTCAGGACACACTTGGCACTCTTAAACCAGACCAAGTTGGAACTGGTGCCACCTTGCGTCTGGGAGGCATCCTGCGAGTGGCCGAATTCCAGGAGGAACCCGGCAATTAAGGCCTCAAGCCCCTGAACCATTGTACAGGCTTTTTCCCTGGGAAACAAAACTCACAAGCCACTGTTCTGGGTGTCAGTTTTCAGGACCCACTTGACACTCTCAAAGCAGACCAAGTTGGCACTGGTGCCACCTTGCGTCTGGGCGGCATCCTGCGAGAGGCCGAATTCCAGGAGGCACCCGGTAATTTAAGGCCTCAGGCCCCTGAACCATTGCACAGGCTTTTTCCCTGGGAAACAAAACTCACAAGCCACTGTTCTGGCTGTCAGTTTTCAGGACACACTTGGCACTCTTAAACCAGACCAAGTTGGCACTGGTGCCTCCTTGTGTCTGGGAGGCATCCTGCGAGAGGCCGAATTTCAGGAGGCACCCGGCAATTTAAGGCCTCAGTCCCCTGAACCATTCTACAGGCTTTTTCCCTGGGAAACAAAACTCACAAGCCACTGTTCTGGGTGTCAGTTTTAAGGACCCACTTGGCACTCTTAAACCAGACCAAGGTAGAACAGGTGCCACCTTGCGTCTGGGAGGCATCCTGCGAGAGGCCGAATTCCAGGAGTCACCCGGCAATTTAAGGCCTCAGGACCCTGAACCATTTTACAGGCTTTTTCCCTGGGAAACAAAACTCACAAGCCACTGTTCTGGGTGTCAGTTTTCAGGACACACTTGGCACTCTCAAACCAGACCAAGTTGGCACTGGCGCCTCCTTGTGTCTGGGAGGCATCCTGCGAGAGGCGGATCTCCAGGTGGCACCCGGCTTCTAAAGGCGACATTAACCTAAACCATTTTACAGGCTTTTTCCCTGGGAAAGAAAACTCACAAGCCACTGTTCTGGGTGTCAGTTTGCAGGACCCACTTGGCACTCTCAAACCAGACCAAGTTGGCACTGGTGTTGCTTAGCGTCTGGGAAAAATCTGGCGAGATGCAGAATTCCAGGAGGCACCTGGCAATTTAAGGCCGCAGGACCCTGAACCATTTTACAGGCTTTTTCCCTGGGAAAACAAAACTCACAAGCCACTGTTCTGGGTGTCAGTTTTCAGGACACACTTGGCACTCTCAAACCAGACCAAGTTGGCACTGGTGCCTCCTTGTGTCTGGGAGGCATCCTGCGAGAGGCCGAATTCCAGGACGCACCCGGCAATTTAAGGCCGCAGGACCCTGAACCATTGTACAGGCTTTTTCCCTGGGAAACAAAACTCACAAGCCACTGTTCTGGGTGTCAGTTTTCAGGACCCACTTGGCACTCTTAAACCAGACCAAGTTGGAACGGGTGCCACCTTGCGTCTGGGAGGCATCCTGCGAGAGGCCGAATTCCAGGAGGCACCCGGCAATTTAAGGCCTCAGGCCCCTGAACCATTGTACAGGCTTTTCCCCTGGGAAACAAAACTCACAAGCCACTGTTCTGGGTGTCAGTTTTCAGGACCCACTTGACACTCTCAAACCAGACCAAGTTGGCACTGGTGCCACCTTGCGTCTGGGAGGCATCCTGCGAGAGGCGGAATTCCAGGAGGCACCCGGCAATTTAAGGCCGCAGGCCCCTGAACCATTGTACAGGCTTTTTCCCTGGGAAACAAAACTCACAAGCCACTGTTCTGGGTGTCAGTTTTCAGGACACACTTGGCACTCTTAAACCAGACCAAGTTGGCACTGGTGCCACCTTGCGTCTGGGAGGCATCCTGCGAGTGGCCGAATTCCAGGAGGCACCCGGCAATTTAAGGCCGCATTACCCTGAACCATTGTACAGGCTTTTTCCCTGGGAAACAAAACTCACAAGCCACTGTTCTGGGTGTCAGTTTGCAGGACCCACTTGACACTCTCAAAGAAGACCAAGTTGGCACTAGTGCCACCTTGCGTCTGGGCGGCATCCTGCGAGAGGCCGAATTCAAGGAGGCAGCCGGCAATTTAAGGCCTCAAGCCCCTGAACCACTGTACAGGCTTTTTCCCTGGGAAACAAAACTCACAAGCCACTGTTCTGGCTGTCAGTTTTCAGGACACACTTGGCACTCTTAAACCAGACCAAGTTGGCACTGGTGCCTCCTTGTGTCTGGGAGGCATCCTGCGAGAGGCCGAATTTCAGGAGGCACCCGGCAATTTAAGGCCGCTGGACCCTGAACCATTCTACAGGCTTTTTCCCTGGGAAACAAAACTCACAAGCCACTGTTCTGGGTGTCACTTTGCAGGACCCACTTGGCACTCTTAAACCAGACCAAGTTGGCACTGGTGTTGCTTAGCGTCTGGGAACAATCTGGCGAGATGCGGAATTCCAGGAGGCACCCGGCAATTTAAGGCCGCAGGACCCTGAACCATTTTACAGGCTTTTTCCCTTGGAAAACAAAACTCACAAGCCACTGTTCTGGGTGTCAGTTTTCAGGACACACTTGGCACTCTCAAACCAGACCAAGTTGGCACTGGCGCCTCCTTGTGTCTGGGAGGCATCCTGCGAGAGGCGGATCTCCAGGTGGCACCCGGCTTCTAAAGGCGACATTAACCTAAACCATTTTACAGGCTTTTTCCCTCGGAAAGAAAACTCACAAGCCACTGTTCTGGGTGTCAGTTTGCAGGAGCCACCTGGCACTCTCAAACCAGACCAAGTTGGCACTGGTGCCACCTTGCGTCTGGGAGGCATCCTGCGAGAGGCGCAATTCAAGGAGGCACCCTGCAATTTAAGGCCGCAGGACCCTGAACCATTGTACAGGCTTTTTCCCTGGGAAACAAAACTCACAAGCCACTGTTCTGGGTGTCAGATTTCAGGACCCACTTGGCACTCTTAAACCAGACCAAGTTGGATCTGGTGCCACCTTGCGTCTGGGAGGCATCCTGCGAGTGGCCGAATTCCAGGAGGCACCCGGCAATTTAAGGCCTCAGGCCCCTGAACCATTGTACAGGCTTTTTCCCTGGGAAACAAAACTCACAAGCCACTGTTCTGGGTGTCAGTTTTCAGGACCCACTTGACACTCTCAAAGCAGACCAAGTTGGCACTGGTGCCACCTTGCGTCTGGGCGGCATCCTGCGAGAGGCCGAATTCCAGGAGGCACCCGGCAATTTAAGGCCTCAGGCCCCTGAACCATTGCACAGGCTTTTTCCCTGGGAAACAAAACTCACAAGCCACTGTTCTGGCTGTCAGTTTTCAGGACACACTTGGCACTCTTAAACCAGACCAAGTTGGCACTGGTGCCTCCTTGTGTCTGGGAGGCATCCTGCGAGAGGCCGAATTTCAGGAGGCACCCGGCAATTTAAGGCCTCAGTCCCCTGAACCATTCTACAGGCTTTTTCCCTGGGAAACAAAACTCACAAGCCACTGTTCTGGGTGTCAGTTTTAAGGACCCACTTGGCACTCTTAAACCAGACCAAGGTAGAACAGGTGCCACCTTGCGTCTGGGAGGCATCCTGCGAGAGGCCGAATTCCAGGAGTCACCCGGCAATTTAAGGCCGCAGGACCCTGAACCATTTTACAGGCTTTTTCCCTGGGAAACAAAACTCACAAGCCACTGTTCTGGGTGTCAGTTTTCAGGACACACTTGGCACTCTCAAACCAGACCAAGTTGGCACTGGCGCCTCCTTGTGTCTGGGAGGCATCCTGCGAGAGGCGGATCTCCAGGTGGCACCCGGCTTCTAAAGGCGACATTAACCTAAACCATTTTACAGGCTTTTTCCCTGGGAAAGAAAACTCACAAGCCACTGTTCTGGGTGTCAGTTTGCAGGACCCACTTGGCACTCTCAAACCAGACCAAGTTGGCACTGGTGTTGCTTAGCGTCTGGGAAAAATCTGGCGAGATGCAGAATTCCAGGAGGCACCTGGCAATTTAAGGCCGCAGGACCCTGAACCATTTTACAGGCTTTTTCCCTGGGAAAACAAAACTCACAAGCCACCGTTCTGGGTGTCAGTTTTCAGGACACACTTGGCACTCTCAAACCAGACCAAGTTGGCACTGGTGCCTCCTTGTGTCTGGGAGGCATCCTGCGAGAGGCCGAATTCCAGGACGCACCCGGCAATTTAAGGCCGCAGGACCCTGAACCATTGTACAGGCTTTTTCCCTGGGAAACAAAACTCACAAGCCACTGTTCTGGGTGTCAGTTTTCAGGACCCACTTGGCACTCTTAAACCAGACCAAGTTGGAACGGGTGCCACCTTGCGTCTGGGAGGCATCCTGCGAGAGGCCGAATTCCAGGAGGCACCCGGCAATTTAAGGCCTCAGGCCCCTGAACCATTGTACAGGCTTTTCCCCTGGGAAACAAAACTCACAAGCCACTGTTCTGGGTGTCAGTTTTCAGGACCCACTTGACACTCTTAAACCAGACCAAGTTGGCACTGGTGCCACCTTGCGTCTGGGAGGCATCCTGCGAGAGGCGGAATTCCAGGAGGCACCCGGCAATTTAAGGCCGCAGGCCCCTGAACCATTGTACAGGCTTTTTCCCTGGGAAACAAAACTCACAAGCCACTGTTCTGGGTGTCAGTTTGCAGGAGCCACCTGGCACTCTCAAACCAGACCAAGTTGGCACTGGCGCCTCCTTGTGTCTGGGAGGCATCCTGCGAGAGGCGGATCTCCAGGTGGCACCCGGCTTCTAAAGGCGACATTAACCTAAACCATTTTACAGGCTTTTTCCCTCGGAAAGAAAACTCACAAGCCACTGTTCTGGGTGTCAGTTTGCAGGAGCCACCTGGCACTCTCAAACCAGACCAAGTTGGCACTGGTGCCACCTTGCGTCTGGGAGGCATCCTGCGAGAGGCGCAATTCAAGGAGGCACCCTGCAATTTAAGGCCGCAGGACCCTGAACCATTGTACAGGCTTTTTCCCTGGGAAACAAAACTCACAAGCCACTGTTCTGGGTGTCAGATTTCAGGACCCACTTGGCACTCTTAAACCAGACCAAGTTGGATCTGGTGCCACCTTGCGTCTGGGAGGCATCCTGCGAGTGGCCGAATTCCAGGAGGCACCCGGCAATTTAAGGCCTCTGGCCCCTGAACCATTGTACAGGCTTTTTCCCTGGGAAACAAAACTCACAAGCCACTGTTCTGGGTGTCAGTTTTCAGGACCCACTTGACACTCTCAAAGAAGACCAAGTTGGCACTGGTGCCACCTTGCGTCTGGGCGGCATCCTGCGAGAGGCCGAATTCAAGGAGGCAGCCGGCAATTTAAGGCCTCAAGCCCCTGAACCACTGTACAGGCTTTTTCCCTGGGAAACAAAACTCACAAGCCACTGTTCTGGCTGTCAGTTTTCAGGACACACTTGGCACTCTTAAACCAGACCAAGTTGGCACTGGTGCCTCCTCGTGTCTGGGAGGCATCCTGCGAGAGGCCGAATTTCAGGAGGCACCCGGCAATTTAAGGCCGCTGGACCCTGAACCATTTTACAGGCTTTTTCCCTGGGAAACAAAACTCACAAGCCACTGTTCTGGGTGTCACTTTGCAGGACCCACTTGGCACTCTTAAACCAGACCAAGTTGGCACTGGTGTTGCTTAGCGTCTGGGAACAATCTGGCGAGATGCGGAATTCCAGGAGGCACCCGGCAATTTAAGGCCTCAGGCTCGTGAACCATTTTACAGGCTTTTTCCCTTGGAAAACAAAACTCACAAGCCACTGTTCTGGGTGTCAGTGTTCAGGACACACTAGGCACTCTCAAACCAGACCAAGTTGGCACTGGCGCCTCCTTGTGTCTGGGAGGCATCCTGCGAGAGGCGGATCTCCAGGTGGCAACCGGCTATTCAAGGCGACATTAACCTAAACCATTTTACAGGCTTTTTCCCTGGGAAAGAAAACTCACAAGCCACTGTTCTGGGTGTCAGTTTGCAGGAGCCACCTGGCACTCTCAAACCAGACCAAGTTGGCACTGCTGCCGCCTTGCGTCTGGGAGGCATCCTGCGAGAGGCGCAATTCAAGGAGGCACCCTGCAATTTAAGGCCGCAGGACCCTGAACCATTGTACAGGCTTTTTCCCTGGGAAACAAAACTAACAAGCCACTGTTCTGGGTGTCAGTTTTCAGGACCCACTTGGCACTCTTAAACCAGACCAAGTTGGAACTGGTGCCACCTTGCGTCTGGGAGGCATCCTGCGAGAGGCGGAATTCCAGGAGTCACCCGGCAATTTAAGGCCTCAGGCCCCTGAACCATTGTACAGGCTTTTTCCCTGGGAAAGAAAACTCACAAGCCACTGTTCTGGGTGTCAGTTTGCAGGAGCCACCTGGCACTCTCAAACCAGACCAAGTTGGCACTGGTGCCACCTTGCGTCTGGGAGGCATCCTGCGAGAGGCGCAATTCCAGGAGGCACCCGGCAATTTAAAGCCGCAGGACCCTGAACCATTGTACAGGCTTTTTCCCTGGGAAACAAAACTCACAAGCCACTGTTCTGGGTGTCAGTTTTCAGGACCCACTTGGCACTCTCAAACCAGACCAAGTTGGCACTGGTGTTGCTTAGCGTCTGGGTAACATCTGGCGTGATGCGGAATTCCAGGAGTCACCCGGCAATTTAAGGCCGCAGGACCCTGAACCATTGTACAAGCTTTTTCCCTGGGAAACAAAACTCACAAGCCACTGTTCTGGGTGTCAGTTTTCAGGACCCACTTGGCACTCTTAAACCAGACCAAGTTGGCACTGGTGCCACCTTGTGTCTTGGAGGCATCCTGCGAGAGGCGGAATTCCAGGAGGCACCCTGCAATTTAAGGCCGCAGGCCCCTGAACCATTGTACAGACTTTTTCCCTGGGAAACAAAACTCACAAGCCACTGTTCTGGGTGTCAGTTTTCAGGACCCACTTGGCACTCTCAAACCAGACCAAGTTGGCACTGGTGTTGCTTAGCGTCTGGGTAACATCTGGCGTGATGCGGAATTCCAGGAGACACCCGGCAATTTAAGGCCGCAGGACCCTGAACCATTTTACAAGCTTTTTCCCTGGGAAACAAAACTCACAAGCCACTGTTCTGGGTGCCAGTTTTCAGGACCCACTTGACACTCTCAAACCAGACCAAGTTGGCACTGGTGCCACCTTGCGTCTGGGAGGCATCCTGCGAGAGGCGGAATTCCAGGAGGCACCCGGCAATTTAAGGCCGCAGGCCCCTGAACCATTGTACAGGCTTTTTCCCTGGGAAACAAAACTCACAAGCCACTGTTCTGGGTGTCAGTTTTCAGGACACACTTGGCACTCTTAAACCAGACCAAGTTGGAACTGGTGCCACCTTGCGTCTGGGAGGCATCCTGCGAGAGGCCGAATTCCAGGAGGCACCCGGCAATTTAAGGCCTCAGGCCCCTGAACCATTGTACAGGCTTTTTCCCTGGGAAACAAAACTCACAAGCCACTGTTCTGGGTGTCAGTTTTCAGGACCCACTTGACACTCTCAAAGAAGACCAAGTTGGCACTGGTGCCACCTTGCGTCTGGGCGGCATCCTGCGAGAGGCCGAATTCAAGGAGGCAGCCGGCAATTTAAGGCCTCAAGCCCCTGAACCACTGTACAGGCTTTTTCCCTGGGAAACAAAACTCACAAGCCACTGTTCTGGCTGTCAGTTTTCAGGACCCACTTGGCACTCTTAAACCAGACCAAGTTGGCACTGGTGCCTCCTTGTGTCTGGGAGGCATCCTGCGAGAGGCCGAATTTCAGGAGGCACCCGGCAATTTAAGGCCTCTGGACCCTGAACCATTCTACAGGCTTTTTCCCTGGGAAACAAAACTCACAAGCCACTGTTCTGGGTGTCACTTTGCAGGACCCACTTGGCACTCTTAAACCAGACCAAGTTGGCACTGGTGTTGCTTAGCGTCTGGGAACAATCTGGCGAGATGCGGAATTCCAGGAGGCACCCGGCAATTTAAGGCCGCAGGACCCTGAACCATTTTACAGGCTTTTTCCCTTGGAAAACAAAACTCACAAGCCACTGTTCTGGGTGTCAGTTTTCAGGACACACTTGGCACTCTCAAACCAGACCAAGTTGGCACTGCTGCCACCTTGCGTGTGGGAGGCATCCTGCGAGAGGCGGATCTCCAGGTGGCACCCGGCTATTAAAGGCGACATTAACCTAAACCATTGTACAGGCTTTTTCCCTGGGAAAGAAAACTCACAAGCCACTGTTCTGGGTGTCAGTTTGCAGGAGCCACCTGGCACTCTCAAACCAGACCAAGTTGGCACGGGTGCCTCCTTGCGTCTGGGAGGCATCCTGCGAGAGGCGCAATTCCAGGAGGCACCCGGCAATTTAAGGCCGCAGGACCCTGAACCATTGTACAGGCTTTTTCCCTGGGAAACAAAACTCACAAGCCACTGTTCTGGGTGTCAGTTTTCAGGACCCACTATACAGTCTCAAAGCAGACCAAGTTGGCACTGGTGCCACCTTGCGTCTGGGAGGCATCCTGCGAGAGGCGCAGTTCCAGGAGGCACCCGGCAATTTAAGGCCGCAGGACCCTGAACCATTGTACAGGCTTTTTCCCTGGGAAACAAAACTCACAAGCCACTGTTCTGGGTGTCAGTTTTCAGGACCCACTTGGCACTCTTAAACCAGACCAAGTTGGCACTGGTGCCACCTTGTGTCTTGGAGGCATCCTGCGAGAGGCGGAATTCCAGGAGGCACCCTGCAATTTAAGGCCGCAGGCCCCTGAACCATTGTACAGACTTTTTCCCTGGGAAACAAAACTCACAAGCCACTGTTCTGGGTGTCAGTTTTCAGGACCCACTTGGCACTCTCAAACCAGACCAAGTTGGCACTGGTGTTGCTTAGCGTCTGGGTAACATCTGGCGTGATGCGGAATTCCAGGAGTCACCCGGCAATTTAAGGCCGCAGGACCCTGAACCATTTTACAAGCTTTTTCCCTGGGAAACAAAACTCACAAGCCACTGTTCTGGGTGCCAGTTTTCAGGACCCACTTGACACTCTCAAACCAGACAAAGTTGGCACTGGTGCCACCTTGCGTCTGGGAGGCATCCTGCGAGAGGCGGATCTCCAGGTGTCACCCGGCTATTAAAGGCGGCATTAACCTAAACCAGTTTACAGGCTTTTTCCCTGGGAAAGAAAACTCACAAGCCACTGTTCTGGGTGTCAGTTTGCAGGAGCCACCTGGCACTCTCAAACCAGACCAAGTTGGCACTGGTGCCACCTTGCGTCTGGGAGGCATCCTGCGAGAGCCTGAATTCCAGGAGGCACCCAGCAATTTAAGGCCTCTGGCCCCGGAACCATTGTACAGGCTTTTTCCCTGGGAAACACAACTCACAAGCCACTGTTCTGGGTGTCAGTTTTCAGGACCCACTTGACACGCTCAAAGCAGACCAAGTTGGCAGTGGTGCCACCTTGCGTCTGGGAGGCATCCTGCGAGAGGTTGAATTCAAGGAGGCACCCGGCAATTTAAGGCCTCAAGCCCCTGAACCATTGTACAGGCTTTTTCCCTGGGAAACAAAACTCACAAGCCACTGTTCTGGGTGTCAGTTTGCAGGACCCACTTGGCACTCTTAAACCAGACCAAGTTGGCACTGGTGTTTCTTAGCGTCTGGGAAAAATCTGGCGAGATGCGGAATTCCAGGAGGCACCCGGCAATTTAAGGCCGCAGGACCCTGAACCATTTTAC
Source organism: Fringilla coelebs (assembly GCF_963513975.1). Lineage (NCBI taxonomy): Eukaryota > Metazoa > Chordata > Aves > Passeriformes > Fringillidae > Fringilla > Fringilla coelebs. The sequence continues at coordinate 1,218,084 of NW_028167521.1, read as the reverse complement.
AGGCTTTTTCCTGGGGAAAACAAAACTCACAAGCCACTGTTCTGGGTGTCAGTTTTCAGGACACACTTGGCACTCTCAAACCAGACCAAGTTGGCACTGGTGCCTCCTTGTGTCTGGGAGGCATCCTGCGAGAGGCCGAATTCAAAGAGGGAGCCGGCAATTTAAGGCCTCAGGCCCCTGAACCATTGTACAGGCTTTTTCCCTGGGAAACAAAACTCACAAGCCACTGTTCTGGGTGTCAGTTTTCAGGACCCACTTGACACTCTCAAACCAGACCAAGTTGGAACGGGTGCCACCTTACGTCTGGTAGGCATCCTGCGAGAGGCCGAATTCCAGGAGTCACCCGGCAATTTACGGCCTCAGGCCTCTGAACCATTGTACAGGCTTTTTCCCTGGGAAACAAAACTCACAAGCCACTGTTCTGGGTGTCAGTTTTCAGGACCCACTTGACACTCTCAAACCAGACCAAGTTGGCACTGGTGCCACCTTGCGTCTGGGCGGCATCCTGCGAGAGGCCGAATTCAAGGAGGCAGCCGGCAATTTAAGGCCTCAAGCCCCTGAACCACTGTACAGGCTTTTACCCTGGGAAACAAAACTCACAAGCCACTGTTCTGGCTGTCAGTTTTCAGGACACACTTGGCACTCTTAAACCAGACCAAGTTGGCACTGGTGCCTCCTTGTGTCTGGGAGGCATCCTGCGAGTGGCCGAATTCCAGGAGGCACCCGGCAATTTAAGGCCTCAGGCCCCTGAACCATTGTACAGGCTTTTTCCCTGGGAAACAAAACTCACAAGCCACTGTTCTGGGTGTCAGTTTTCAGGACCCACTTGACACTCTCAAAGCAGACCAAGTTGGCACTGGTGCCACCTTGCGTCTGGGAGGCATCCTGCGAGAGGCGAATCTCCAGGTTGCACCCGGCTATTAAAAGCGACATTAACCTAAACCATTTTACAGGCTTTTTCCCTGGGAAAGAAAACTCACAAGCCACTGTTCTGGGTGTCAGTTTGCAGGAGCCACCTGGCACTCTCAAACCAGACCAAGTTGGCACTGGTGCCACCTTGCGTCTGGGAGGCATCCTGCGAGAGGCGCAATTCAAGGAGGCGCCCTGCAATTTAAGGCCGCAGGACCCTGAACCATTGTACAGGCTTTTTCCCTGGGAAACAAAACTCACAAGCCACTGTTCTGGGTGTCAGTTTTCAGGACCCACTTGGCACTCTTAAACCAGACCAAGTGGGAACTGGTGCCACCTTGCGTCTGGGAGGCATCCTGCGAGAGGCCGAATTCCAGGAGGCACCCGGCAATTTAAGGCCTCAGGCCCCTGAACCAATGTACAGGCTTTTTCCCTGGGAATCAAAACTCAAAAGCCACAATTCTGGGTGTCAGTTTGCAGGAGCCACCTGGCACTCTCAAACCAGACCAAGTTGGCACTGGTGTCATGTTGCGCCTGGGAGGCATGCTGTGAGAGGCGGATCTCCAGGAGGCACCCGGCAATTTAAGGCCGCAGGACCCTGAACCATTTTACAGGCTTTTTCCCTGGGAAAGAAAACTCTCAAGCCACTGTTCTGGGTGTCAGTTTGCAGGACCCACTTGGCACTCTCAAACCAGACCAAGTTGGCACTGGTGCCACCTTGCGTCTGGGAGGCATCCTGCGAGTGGCCGAATTCCAGGAGGCACCCGGCAATTTAAGGCCGCAGGACCCTGAACCATTGTATAGGCTTTTTTCCTGGGAAACAAAACTCACAAGCCACTGTTCTGGGTGTCAGTTTTCAGGACCCACTTGACACTCTCAAAGCAGACCAAGTTGGCAATGGTGCCACCTTGCGTCTGGGAGGCATCCTGCAAGAGGCGCAGTTCCAGGAGGCACCCAGCAATTTAAGGCCGCAGGACCCTGAACAATTGTACAGGCTTTTTCCCTGGGAAACAAACTCACAAGCCACTGTTCTGGGTGTCAGTTTTCAGGACCCACTTGACACTCTCAAACCAGACCAAGTTGGCACTGGTGCCACCTTGCGTCTGGGCGGCATCCTGCGAGAGGCGGATCTCCAGGTTGCACCCGGCTATTAAAAGCGACATTAACCTAAACCATTTTACAGGCTTTTTCCCTGGGAAAGAAAACTCACAAGCCACTGTTCTGGGTGTCAGTTTGCAGGACACACTTGGCACTCTCAAACCAGACCAAGTTGGCACTGGTGCCACCTTGCGTCTGGGAGGCATCCTGCGAGAGGCCGAATTCCAGGAGTCACCCGGCAATTTAAGGCCGCAGGACCCTGAACCATTGTACAGGCTTTTTCCCTGGGAAACAAAACTCACAAGCCACTGTTCTGGGTGTCAGTTTTCAGGACCCACTTGACACTCTCAAACCAGACCAAGTTGGCACTGGTGCCACATTTCGTCTGGGAGGCATCCTGCGAGAGGCGAATCTCCAGGTGGCACCCGGCTATTAAAAGCGGCATTAACCTAAACAATTTTACAGGCTTTTTTCCTGGGAAAGAAAACTCACAAGCCACTGTTCTGGGTGTCAGTTTTCAGGACCCACTTGGCACTCTTAAACCAGACCAAGTTGGCACTGGTGTTGCTTAGCATCTGGGAAAAATCTGGCGAGATGCGGAATTCCAGGAGGCACCCGGCAATTTAAGTCTGCAGGACCCTGAACCATTTTACAGGCTTTTTCCCTGGGAAAACAAAACTCACAAGCCACTGTTCTGGGTGTCAGTTTTCAGGACACACTTGGCACTCTCAAACCAGACCAAGTTGGCACTGGTGCCTCCTTTTGTCTGGGAGACATCCTGCGAGAGGCCGAATTCCAGGAGGCACCCGGCAATTTAAGGCCTCAGGCCCCTGAACCATTGTACAGGCTTTTTCCCTGGGAAACAAAACTCACAAGCCACTGTTCTGGGTGTCAGTTTTCAGGACCCACTTGGCACTCTTAAATCAGACCAAGTTGGAACGGGTGCCACCTTGCGTCTGGGAGGCATCCTGCGAGAGGCCGAATTCCAGGAGGCACCCGGCAATTTAAGGCCTCAGGCCCCTGAACCATTGTACAGGCTTTTTCCCTGGGAAACAAAACTCACAAGCCACTGTTCTGGCTGTCAGTTTGCAGGAGCCACTTGACACTCTCAAACCAGACCAAGTTGGCACTGGTGCCACCTTGCGTCTGGGAGGCATCCTGCGAGAGGCGGAATTCCAGGAGGCACCCGGCAATTTAAGGCCGCATTACCCTGAACCATTGTACAGGCTTTTTCCCTGGGAAACAAAACTCACAAGCCACTGTTCTGGGTGTCAGTTTTCAGGACACACTTGGCACTCTTAAACCAGACCAAGTTGGAACTGGTGCCACCTTGCGTCTGGGAGGCATCCTGCGAGTGGCCGAATTCCAGGAGGCACCCGGCAATTTAAGGCCTCAGGCCCCTGAACCATTGTACAGGCTTTTTCCCTGGGAAACAAAACTCACAAGCCACTGTTCTGGGTGTCAGTTTTCAGGACCCACTTGACACTCTCAAAGAAGACCAAGTTGGCACTGGTGCCACCTTGCGTCTGGGCGGCATCCTGCGAGAGGCCGAATTCGAAGAGGCAGCCGGCAATTTAAGGCCTCAAGCCCCTGAACCACTGTACAGGCTTTTTCCCTGGGAAACAAAACTCACAAGCCACTGTTCTGGCTGTCAGTTTTCAGGACACACTTGGCACTCTTAAACAAGACCAAGTTGGCACTGGTGCCTCCTCGTGTCTGGGAGGCATCCTGCGAGAGGCCGAATTTCAGGAGGCACCCGGCAATTTAAGGCCGCTGGACCCTGAACCATTCTACAGGCTTTTTCCCTGGGAAACAAAACTCACAAGCCACTGTTCTGGGTGTCACTTTGCAGGACCCACTTGGCACTCTTAAACCAGACCAAGTTGGCACTGGTGTTGCTTAGCGTCTGGGAACAATCTGGCGAGATGCGGAATTCCAGGAGGCACCCGGCAATTTAAGGCCTCAGGCCCGTGAACCATTTTACAGGCTTTTTCCCTTGGAAAACAAAACTCACAAGCCACTGTTCTGGGTGTCAGTGTTCAGGACACACTAGGCACTCTCAAACCAGACCAAGTTGGCACTGGCGCCTCCTTGTGTCTGGGAGGCATCCTGCGAGAGGCGGATCTCCAGGTGGCACCCGGCTATTCAAGGCGACATTAACCTAAACCATTTTACAGGCTTTTTCCCTGGGAAAGAAAACTCACAAGCCACTGTTCTGGGTGTCAGTTTGCAGGAGCCACCTGGCACTCTCAAACCAGACCAAGTTGGCACTGGTGCCACCTTGCGTCTGGGAGGCATCCTGCGAGAGGCGCAATTCAAGGAGGCACCCTGCAATTTAAGGCCGCAGGACCCTGAACCATTGTACAGGCTTTTTCCCTGGGAAACAAAACTAACAAGCCACTGTTCTGGGTGTCAGTTTTCAGGACCCACTTGGCACTCTTAAACCAGACCAAGTTGGAACTGGTGCCACCTTGCGTCTGGGAGGCATCCTGCGAGAGGCGGAATTCCAGGAATCACCCGGCAATTTAAGGCCTCAGGCCCCTGAACCATTGTACAGGCTTTTTCCCTGGGAAACAAAACTCACAAGCCACTGTTCTGGGTGTCAGTTTGCAGGAGCCACCTGGCACTCTCAAACCAGACCAAGTTGGCACTGGTGCCACCTTGCGTCTGGGAGGCATCCTGCGAGAGGCGCAATTCCAGGAGGCACCCGGCAATTTAAAGCCGCATGACCCTGAACCATTGTACAGGCTTTTTCCCTGGGAAACAAAACTCACAAGCCAGTGTTCTGGGTGTCAGTTTCCAGGGCCCACTATACAGTCTCAAAGCAGACCAAGTTGGCACTGGTGCCACCTTGCGTCTGGGAGGCATCCTGCGAGAGGCGCAGTTCCAGGAGGCACCCGGCAATTTAAGGCCGCAGGACCCTGAACCATTGTACAGGCTTTTTCCCTGGGAAACAAAACTCACAAGCCACTGTTCTGGGTGTCAGTTTTCAGGACCCACTTGGCACTCTTAAACCAGACCAAGTTGGCACTGGTGCCACCTTGTGTCTTGGAGGCATCCTGCGAGAGGCGGAATTCCAGGAGGCACCCTGCAATTTAAGGCCGCAGGCCCCTGAACCATTGTACAGACTTTTTCCCTGGGAAACAAAACTCACAAGCCACTGTTCTGGGTGTCAGTTTTCAGGACCCACTTGACACTCTCAAACCAGACCAAGTTGGCACTGGTGTTGCTTAGCGTCTGGGTAACATCTGGCGTGATGCGGAATTCCAGGAGTCACCCGGCAATTTAAGGCCGCAGGACCCTGAACCATTGTACAAGCTTTTTCCCTGGGAAACAAAACTCACAAGCCACTGTTCTGGGTGCCAGTTTTCAGGACCCACTTGACACTCTCAAACCAGACAAAGTTGGCACTGGTGCCACCTTGCGTCTGGGAGGCATCCTGCGAGAGGCGGATCCCCAGGTGTCACCCGGCTATTAAAGGCGGCATTAACCTAAACCACTTTACAGGCTTTTTCCCTGGGAAAGAAAACTCACAAGCCACTGTTCTGGGTGTCAGTTTGCAGGAGCCACCTGGCACTCTCAAACCAGACCAAGTTGGCACTGGTGCCACCTTGCGTCTGGGAGGCATCCTGCGAGAGGCGCAATTCAAGGAGGCACCCTGCAATTTAAGGCCGCAGGACCCTGAACCATTGTACAGGCTTTTTCCCTGGGAAACAAAACTAACAAGCCACTGTTCTGGGTGTCAGTTTTCAGGACCAACTTGACACGCTCAAAGCAGACCAAGTTGGCAGTGGTGCCACCTTGCGTCTGGGAGGCATCCTGCGAGAGGGTGAATTCAAGGAGGCACCCGGCAATTAAAGGCCTCAAGCCCCTGAACCATTGTACAGGCTTTTTCCCTGGGAAACAAAACTCACAAGCCACTGTTCTGTGTGTCAGTTTTCAGGACACACTTGACACTCTTAAATCAGACCAAGTTGGCACTGGTGCCTCCTTGTGTCTGGGAGGCATCCTGCGAGAGGCCGAATTCCAGGAGGCACCTGGCAATTTAAAGCCTCAGGCCCCTGAACCATTGTAAAGGCTTTTTCCCTGGGAAACAAAACTCTCAAGCCACTGTTCTGGGTGTCAGTTTTCAGGACCCACTTGGCACTCTTAAACCAGACCAAGTTGGAACTGGTGCCACCTTGCGTCTGGGAAACCTCTGGCGTGATGCGGAATTCCAGGACTCACCCGGCAATTTAAGGCCGCAGGACCCTGAACCATTGTACAGGCTTTTTCCCTGGGAAACAAAACTCTCAAGCCACTGTTCTGGGTGTCAGTTTTCAATACCCACTTGGCACTCTCAAACCAGACCAAGGTAGAACTGGTGCCACCATGCGTCTGGGAGGCATCCTGCGAGAGGCGGATCTCCAGGAGGCACCCGGCAATTTAAGGCCGCAGGACCCTGAACCATTGTACAGGCTTTTTCCCTGGGAAACAAAACTCACAAGCCACTGTTCTGGGTGTCAGTTTTCAGGACCCACTTGACACTCTCAAACCAGACCAAGTTGGAACGGGTGCCACCTTGCGTCTGGTAGGCATCCTGCGAGAGGCCGAATTCCAGGAGTCACCCGGCAATTTACGGCCTCAGGCCTCTGAACCATTGTACAGGCTTTTTCCCTGGGAAACAAAACTCACAAGCCACTGTTCTGGGTGTCAGTTTGAAGGAGCCACCTGGCACTCTAAAACCAGACCAAGTTGGCACTGGTGCCACCTTGCGTCTGGGCGGCATCCTGCGAGAGGCCGAATTCAAGGAGGCAGCCGGCAATTTAAGGCCTCAAGCCCCTGAACCACTGTACAGGCTTTTACCCTGGGAAACAAAACTCACAAGCCACTGTTCTGGCTGTCAGTTTTCAGGACACACTTGGCACTCTTAAACCAGACCAAGTTGGCACTGGTGCCTCCTTGTGTCTGGGAGGCATCCTGCGAGTGGCCGAATTCCAGGAGGCACCCGGCAATTTAAGGCCTCAGGCCCCTGAACCATTGTACAGGCTTTTTCCCTGGGAAACAAAACTCACAAGCCACTGTTCTGGGTGTCAGTTTTCAGGACCCACTTGACACTCTCAAAGCAGACCAAGTTGGCACTGGTGCCACCTTGCGTCTGGGAGGCATCCTGCGAGAGGCGAATCTCCAGGTTGCACCCGGCTATTAAAAGCGACATTAACCTAAACCATTTTACAGGCTTTTTCCCTGGGAAAGAAAACTCACAAGCCACTGTTCTGGGTGTCAGTTTGCAGGAGCCACCTGGCACTCTCAAACCAGACCAAGTTGGCACTGGTGCCACCTTGCGTCTGGGAGGCATCCTGCGAGAGGCGCAATTCAAGGAGGCGCCCTGCAATTTAAGGCCGCAGGACCCTGAACCATTGTACAGGCTTTTTCCCTGGGAAACAAAACTCACAAGCCACTGTTCTGGGTGTCAGTTTTCAGGACCCACTTGGCACTCTTAAACCAGACCAAGTGGGAACTGGTGCCACCTTGCGTCTGGGAGGCATCCTGCGAGAGGCCGAATTCCAGGAGGCACCCGGCAATTTAAGGCCTCAGGCCCCTGAACCAATGTACAGGCTTTTTCCCTGGGAATCAAAACTCAAAAGCCACAATTCTGGGTGTCAGTTTGCAGGAGCCACCTGGCACTCTCAAACCAGACCAAGTTGGCACTGGTGTCATGTTGCGCCTGGGAGGCATGCTGTGAGAGGCGGATCTCCAGGAGGCACCCGGCAATTTAAGGCCGCAGGACCCTGAACCATTTTACAGGCTTTTTCCCTGGGAAAGAAAACTCTCAAGCCACTGTTCTGGGTGTCAGTTTGCAGGACCCACTTGGCACTCTCAAACCAGACCAAGTTGGCACTGGTGCCACCTTGCGTCTGGGAGGCATCCTGCGAGTGGCCGAATTCCAGGAGGCACCCGGCAATTTAAGGCCGCAGGACCCTGAACCATTGTATAGGCTTTTTTCCTGGGAAACAAAACTCACAAGCCACTGTTCTGGGTGTCAGTTTTCAGGACCCACTTGACACTCTCAAAGCAGACCAAGTTGGCAATGGTGCCACCTTGCGTCTGGGAGGCATCCTGCAAGAGGCGCAGTTCCAGGAGGCACCCAGCAATTTAAGGCCGCAGGACCCTGAACAATTGTACAGGCTTTTTCCCTGGGAAACAAACTCACAAGCCACTGTTCTGGGTGTCAGTTTTCAGGACCCACTTGACACTCTCAAACCAGACCAAGTTGGCACTGGTGCCACCTTGCGTCTGGGCGGCATCCTGCGAGAGGCGGATCTCCAGGTTGCACCCGGCTATTAAAAGCGACATTAACCTAAACCATTTTACAGGCTTTTTCCCTGGGAAAGAAAACTCACAAGCCACTGTTCTGGGTGTCAGTTTGCAGGACACACTTGGCACTCTCAAACCAGACCAAGTTGGCACTGGTGCCACCTTGCGTCTGGGAGGCATCCTGCGAGAGGCCGAATTCCAGGAGTCACCCGGCAATTTAAGGCCGCAGGACCCTGAACCATTGTACAGGCTTTTTCCCTGGGAAACAAAACTCACAAGCCACTGTTCTGGGTGTCAGTTTTCAGGACCCACTTGACACTCTCAAACCAGACCAAGTTGGCACTGGTGCCACATTGCGTCTGGGAGGCATCCTGCGAGAGGCGAATCTCCAGGTGGCACCCGGCTATTAAAAGCGGCATTAACCTAAACAATTTTACAGGCTTTTTTCCTGGGAAAGAAAACTCACAAGCCACTGTTCTGGGTGTCAGTTTTCAGGACCCACTTGGCACTCTTAAACCAGACCAAGTTGGCACTGGTGTTGCTTAGCATCTGGGAAAAATCTGGCGAGATGCGGAATTCCAGGAGGCACCCGGCAATTTAAGTCTGCAGGACCCTGAACCATTTTACAGGCTTTTTCCCTGGGAAAACAAAACTCACAAGCCACTGTTCTGGGTGTCAGTTTTCAGGACACACTTGGCACTCTCAAACCAGACCAAGTTGGCACTGGTGCCTCCTTTTGTCTGGGAGACATCCTGCGAGAGGCCGAATTCCAGGAGGCACCCGGCAATTTAAGGCCTCAGGCCCCTGAACCATTGTACAGGCTTTTTCCCTGGGAAACAAAACTCACAAGCCACTGTTCTGGGTGTCAGTTTTCAGGACCCACTTGGCACTCTTAAATCAGACCAAGTTGGAACGGGTGCCACCTTGCGTCTGGGAGGCATCCTGCGAGAGGCCGAATTCCAGGAGGCACCCGGCAATTTAAGGCCTCAGGCCCCTGAACCATTGTACAGGCTTTTTCCCTGGGAAACAAAACTCACAAGCCACTGTTCTGGCTGTCAGTTTGCAGGAGCCACTTGACACTCTCAAACCAGACCAAGTTGGCACTGGTGCCACCTTGCGTCTGGGAGGCATCCTGCGAGAGGCGGAATTCCAGGAGGCACCCGGCAATTTAAGGCCGCATTACCCTGAACCATTGTACAGGCTTTTTCCCTGGGAAACAAAACTCACAAGCCACTGTTCTGGGTGTCAGTTTTCAGGACACACTTGGCACTCTTAAACCAGACCAAGTTGGAACTGGTGCCACCTTGCGTCTGGGAGGCATCCTGCGAGTGGCCGAATTCCAGGAGGCACCCGGCAATTTAAGGCCTCAGGCCCCTGAACCATTGTACAGGCTTTTTCCCTGGGAAACAAAACTCACAAGCCACTGTTCTGGGTGTCAGTTTTCAGGACCCACTTGACACTCTCAAAGAAGACCAAGTTGGCACTGGTGCCACCTTGCGTCTGGGCGGCATCCTGCGAGAGGCCGAATTCGAAGAGGCAGCCGGCAATTTAAGGCCTCAAGCCCCTGAACCACTGTACAGGCTTTTTCCCTGGGAAACAAAACTCACAAGCCACTGTTCTGGCTGTCAGTTTTCAGGACACACTTGGCACTCTTAAACAAGACCAAGTTGGCACTGGTGCCTCCTCGTGTCTGGGAGGCATCCTGCGAGAGGCCGAATTTCAGGAGGCACCCGGCAATTTAAGGCCGCTGGACCCTGAACCATTCTACAGGCTTTTTCCCTGGGAAACAAAACTCACAAGCCACTGTTCTGGGTGTCACTTTGCAGGACCCACTTGGCACTCTTAAACCAGACCAAGTTGGCACTGGTGTTGCTTAGCGTCTGGGAACAATCTGGCGAGATGCGGAATTCCAGGAGGCACCCGGCAATTTAAGGCCTCAGGCCCGTGAACCATTTTACAGGCTTTTTCCCTTGGAAAACAAAACTCACAAGCCACTGTTCTGGGTGTCAGTGTTCAGGACACACTAGGCACTCTCAAACCAGACCAAGTTGGCACTGGCGCCTCCTTGTGTCTGGGAGGCATCCTGCGAGAGGCGGATCTCCAGGTGGCACCCGGCTATTCAAGGCGACATTAACCTAAACCATTTTACAGGCTTTTTCCCTGGGAAAGAAAACTCACAAGCCACTGTTCTGGGTGTCAGTTTGCAGGAGCCACCTGGCACTCTCAAACCAGACCAAGTTGGCACTGGTGCCACCTTGCGTCTGGGAGGCATCCTGCGAGAGGCGCAATTCAAGGAGGCACCCTGCAATTTAAGGCCGCAGGACCCTGAACCATTGTACAGGCTTTTTCCCTGGGAAACAAAACTAACAAGCCACTGTTCTGGGTGTCAGTTTTCAGGACCCACTTGGCACTCTTAAACCAGACCAAGTTGGAACTGGTGCCACCTTGCGTCTGGGAGGCATCCTGCGAGAGGCGGAATTCCAGGAATCACCCGGCAATTTAAGGCCTCAGGCCCCTGAACCATTGTACAGGCTTTTTCCCTGGGAAACAAAACTCACAAGCCACTGTTCTGGGTGTCAGTTTGCAGGAGCCACCTGGCACTCTCAAACCAGACCAAGTTGGCACTGGTGCCACCTTGCGTCTGGGAGGCATCCTGCGAGAGGCGCAATTCCAGGAGGCACCCGGCAATTTAAAGCCGCATGACCCTGAACCATTGTACAGGCTTTTTCCCTGGGAAACAAAACTCACAAGCCAGTGTTCTGGGTGTCAGTTTCCAGGGCCCACTATACAGTCTCAAAGCAGACCAAGTTGGCACTGGTGCCACCTTGCGTCTGGGAGGCATCCTGCGAGAGGCGCAGTTCCAGGAGGCACCCGGCAATTTAAGGCCGCAGGACCCTGAACCATTGTACAGGCTTTTTCCCTGGGAAACAAAACTCACAAGCCACTGTTCTGGGTGTCAGTTTTCAGGACCCACTTGGCACTCTTAAACCAGACCAAGTTGGCACTGGTGCCACCTTGTGTCTTGGAGGCATCCTGCGAGAGGCGGAATTCCAGGAGGCACCCTGCAATTTAAGGCCGCAGGCCCCTGAACCATTGTACAGACTTTTTCCCTGGGAAACAAAACTCACAAGCCACTGTTCTGGGTGTCAGTTTTCAGGACCCACTTGGCACTCTCAAACCAGACCAAGTTGGCACTGGTGTTGCTTAGCGTCTGGGTAACATCTGGCGTGATGCGGAATTCCAGGAGTCACCCGGCAATTTAAGGCCGCAGGACCCTGAACCATTGTACAAGCTTTTTCCCTGGGAAACAAAACTCACAAGCCACTGTTCTGGGTGCCAGTTTTCAGGACCCACTTGACACTCTCAAACCAGACAAAGTTGGCACTGGTGCCACCTTGCGTCTGGGAGGCATCCTGCGAGAGGCGGATCCCCAGGTGTCACCCGGCTATTAAAGGCGGCATTAACCTAAACCACTTTACAGGCTTTTTCCCTGGGAAAGAAAACTCACAAGCCACTGTTCTGGGTGTCAGTTTGCAGGAGCCACCTGGCACTCTCAAACCAGACCAAGTTGGCACTGGTGCCACCTTGCGTCTGGGAGGCATCCTGCGAGAGGCGCAATTCAAGGAGGCACCCTGCAATTTAAGGCCGCAGGACCCTGAACCATTGTACAGGCTTTTTCCCTGGGAAACAAAACTAACAAGCCACTGTTCTGGGTGTCAGTTTTCAGGACCAACTTGACACGCTCAAAGCAGACCAAGTTGGCAGTGGTGCCACCTTGCGTCTGGGAGGCATCCTGCGAGAGGTTGAATTCAAGGAGGCACCCGGCAATTAAAGGCCTCAAGCCCCTGAACCATTGTACAGGCTTTTTCCCTGGGAAACAAAACTCACAAGCCACTGTTCTGTGTGTCAGTTTTCAGGACACACTTGACACTCTTAAATCAGACCAAGTTGGCACTGGTGCCTCCTTGTGTCTGGGAGGCATCCTGCGAGAGGCCGAATTCCAGGAGGCACCTGGCAATTTAAAGCCTCAGGCCCCTGAACCATTGTAAAGGCTTTTTCCCTGGGAAACAAAACTCTCAAGCCACTGTTCTGGGTGTCAGTTTTCAGGACCCACTTGGCACTCTTAAACCAGACCAAGTTGGAACTGGTGCCACCTTGCGTCTGGGAAACCTCTGGCGTGATGCGGAATTCCAGGACTCACCCGGCAATTTAAGGCCGCAGGACCCTGAACCATTGTACAGGCTTTTTCCCTGGGAAACAAAACTCTCAAGCCACTGTTCTGGGTGTCAGTTTTCAATACCCACTTGGCACTCTCAAACCAGACCAAGGTAGAACTGGTGCCACCATGCGTCTGGGAGGCATCCTGCGAGAGGCGGATCTCCAGGAGGCACCCGGCAATTTAAGGCCGCAGGACCCTGAACCATTGTACAGGCTTTTTCCCTGGGAAACAAAACTCACAAGCCACTGTTCTGGGTGTCAGTTTTCAGGACCCACTTGACACTCTCAAACCAGACCAAGTTGGCACTGGTGCCACCTTGCGTCTGGGAGGCATCCTGCGAGAGGCGGATCTCCAGCTGCCACCCGGCTATTAAAGGCGGCATTAACCTAAACCATTTTACAGGCTTTTTCCCTGGGAAAGAAAACTCACAAGCCACTGTTCTGGGTGTCAGTTTGCAGGAGCCACCTGGAACTCTCAAACCAGACCAATTTGGCACTGGTGTTTCTTAGCGTCTGGGAAACCTCTGGCGTGATGCGGAAGTCCAGGAGGCACCCCGCAATTTAAGGCCGCAGGACCCTGAACCATTCTACAGGCTTTTTCCCTGGGAAACAAAACTCACAAGCCACTGTTCTGGGTGTCACTTTGCAGGACCCACTTGGCACTCTTAAACCAGACCAAGTTGGCACTGGTGTTGCTTAGCGTCTGGGAAAAATCTGGCGAGATGCGGAATTCCAGGAGGCACCCGGCAATTTAAGGCCGCAGGACCCTGAACCATTTTACAGGCTTTTTCCCTGGGAAAACAAAACTCACAAGCCACTGTTCTGGGTGTCAGTTTTCAGGACACACTTGGCACTCTCAAACCAGACCAAGTTGGCACTGGTGCCTCCTTGTGTCTGGGAGGCATCCTGCGAGAGGCCGAATTCCAGGAGACACCCGGTAATTTAAGGCCTCAGGCCCCTGAACCATTGTACAGGCTTTTTCCCTGGGAAACAAAACTCACAAGCCACTGTTCTGGGTGTCAGTTTTCAGGAGCCACTTGGCACTCTTAAACCAGACCAAGTTGGAACGGGTGCCACCTTGCGTCTGGGAGGCATCCTGCGAGAGGCCGAATTCCAGGAGGCACCCGGCAATTTAAGGCCTCAGGCCCCTGAACCATTGTAAAGGCTTTCTCCCTGGGACACAAAACTCACAAGCCACTGTTCTGGGTGTCAGTTTTCAGGACCCACTTGACACTCTCAAAGCAGACCAAGTTGGCACTGGTGCCACCTTGCGTCTGGGCGGCATCCTGCGAGAGGCCGAATTCCAGGAGGCACCCGGTAATTTAAGGCCTCAGGCCCCTGAACCATTGCACAGGCTTTTTCCCTGGGAAACAAAACTCACAAGCCACTGTTCTGGCTGTCAGTTTTCAGGACACACTTGGCACTCTTAAACCAGACCAAGTTGGCACTGGTGCATCCTTGTGTCTGGGAGGCATCCTGCGAGAGGCCGAATTTCAGGAGGCACCCGGCAATTTAAGGCCTCAGTCCCCTGAACCATTCTACAGGCTTTTTCCCTGGGAAACAAAACTCACAAGCCACTGTTCTGGGTGTCAGTTTTAAGGACCCACTTGGCACTCTTAAACCAGACCAAGGTAGAACAGGTGCCACCTTGCGTCTGGGAGGCATCCTGCGAGAGGCCGAATTCCAGGAGTCACCCGGCAATTTAAGGCCTCAGGACCCTGAACCATTTTACAGGCTTTTTCCCTGGGAAACAAAACTCACAAGCCACTGTTCTGGGTGTCAGTTTTCAGGACACACTTGGCACTCTCAAACCAGACCAAGTTGGCACTGGCGCCTCCTTGTGTCTGGGAGGCATCCTGCGAGAGGCGGATCTCCAGGTGGCACCCGGCTTCTAAAGGCGACATTAACCTAAACCATTTTACAGGCTTTTTCCCTGGGAAAGAAAACTCACAAGCCACTGTTCTGGGTGTCAGTTTTCAGGACCCACTTGGCACTCTCAAACCAGACCAAGTTGGCACTGGTGTTGCTTAGCGTCTGGGAAAAATCTGGCGAGATGCAGAATTCCAGGAGGCACCTGGCAATTTAAGGCCGCAGGACCCTGAACCATTTTACAGGCTTTTTCCCTGGGAAAACAAAACTCACAAGCCACTGTTCTGGGTGTCAGTTTTCAGGACACACTTGGCACTCTCAAACCAGACCAAGTTGGCACTGGTGCCTCCTTGTGTCTGGGAGGCATCCTGCGAGAGGCCGAATTCCAGGACGCACCCGGCAATTTAAGGCCGCAGGACCCTGAACCATTGTACAGGCTTTTTCCCTGGGAAACAAAACTCACAAGCCACTGTTCTGGGTGTCAGTTTTCAGGACCCACTTGGCACTCTTAAACCAGACCAAGTTGGAACGGGTGCCACCTTGCGTCTGGGAGGCATCCTGCGAGAGGCCGAATTCCAGGAGGCACCCGGCAATTTAAGGCCTCAGGCCCCTGAACCATTGTACAGGCTTTTCCCCTGGGAAACAAAACTCACAAGCCACTGTTCTGGGTGTCAGTTTTCAGGACCCACTTGACACTCTCAAACCAGACCAAGTTGGCACTGGTGCCACCTTGCGTCTGGGAGGCATCCTGCGAGAGGCGGAATTCCAGGAGGCACCCGGCAATTTAAGGCCGCAGGCCCCTGAACCATTGTACAGGCTTTTTCCCTGGGAAACAAAACTCACAAGCCACTGTTCTGGGTGTCAGTTTTCAGGACACACTTGGCACTCTTAAACCAGACCAAGTTGGCACTGGTGCCACCTTGCGTCTGGGAGGCATCCTGCGAGTGGCCGAATTCCAGGAGGCACCCGGCAATTTAAGGCCTCAGGCCCCTGAACCATTGTACAGGCTTTTTCCCTGGGAAACAAAACTCACAAGCCACTGTTCTGGGTGTCAGTTTTCAGGACCCACTTGACACTCTCAAAGAAGACCAAGTTGGCACTAGTGCCACCTTGCGTCTGGGCGGCATCCTGCGAGAGGCCGAATTCAAGGAGGCAGCCGGCAATTTAAGGCCTCAAGCCCCTGAACCACTGTACAGGCTTTTTCCCTGGGAAACAAAACTCACAAGCCACAGTTCTGGCTGTCAGTTTTCAGGACACACTTGGCACTCTTAAACCAGACCAAGTTGGCACTGGTGCCTCCTTGTGTCTGGGAGGCATCCTGCGAGAGGCCGAATTTCAGGAGGCACCCGGCAATTTAAGGCCGCTGGACCCTGAACCATTCTACAGGCTTTTTCCCTGGGAAACAAAACTCACAAGCCACTGTTCTGGGTGTCACTTTGCAGGACCCACTTGGCACTCTTAAACCAGACCAAGTTGGCACTGGTGTTGCTTAGCGTCTGGGAACAATCTGGCGAGATGCGGAATTCCAGGAGGCACCCGGCAATTTAAGGCCGCAGGACCCTGAACCATTTTACAGGCTTTTTCCCTTGGAAAACAAAACTCACAAGCCACTGTTCTGGGTGTCAGTTTTCAGGACACACTTGGCACTCTCAAACCAGACCAAGTTGGCACTGGCGCCTCCTTGTGTCTGGGAGGCATCCTGCGAGAGGCGGATCTCCAGGTGGCACCCGGCTTCTAAAGGCGACATTAACCTAAACCATTTTACAGGCTTTTTCCCTCGGAAAGAAAACTCACAAGCCACTGTTCTGGGTGTCAGTTTGCAGGAGCCACCTGGCACTCTCAAACCAGACCAAGTTGGCACTGGTGCCACCTTGCGTCTGGGAGGCATCCTGCGAGAGGCGCAATTCAAGGAGGCACCCTGCAATTTAAGGCCGCAGGACCCTGAACCATTGTACAGGCTTTTTCCCTGGGAAACAAAACTCACAAGCCACTGTTCTGGGTGTCAGATTTCAGGACCCACTTGGCACTCTTAAACCAGACCAAGTTGGATCTGGTGCCACCTTGCGTCTGGGAGGCATCCTGCGAGTGGCCGAATTCCAGGAGGCACCCGGCAATTTAAGGCCTCAGGCCCCTGAACCATTGTACAGGCTTTTTCCCTGGGAAACAAAACTCACAAGCCACTGTTCTGGGTGTCAGTTTTCAGGACCCACTTGACACTCTCAAAGCAGACCAAGTTGGCACTGGTGCCACCTTGCGTCTGGGCGGCATCCTGCGAGAGGCCGAATTCCAGGAGGCACCCGGCAATTTAAGGCCTCAGGCCCCTGAACCATTGCACAGGCTTTTTCCCTGGGAAACAAAACTCACAAGCCACTGTTCTGGCTGTCAGTTTTCAGGACACACTTGGCACTCTTAAACCAGACCAAGTTGGCACTGGTGCCTCCTTGTGTCTGGGAGGCATCCTGCGAGAGGCCGAATTTCAGGAGGCACCCGGCAATTTAAGGCCTCAGTCCCCTGAACCATTCTACAGGCTTTTTCCCTGGGAAACAAAACTCACAAGCCACTGTTCTGGGTGTCAGTTTTAAGGACCCACTTGGCACTCTTAAACCAGACCAAGGTAGAACAGGTGCCACCTTGCGTCTGGGAGGCATCCTGCGAGAGGCCGAATTCCAGGAGTCACCCGGCAATTTAAGGCCGCAGGACCCTGAACCATTTTACAGGCTTTTTCCCTGGGAAACAAAACTCACAAGCCACTGTTCTGGGTGTCAGTTTTCAGGACACACTTGGCACTCTCAAACCAGACCAAGTTGGCACTGGCGCCTCCTTGTGTCTGGGAGGCATCCTGCGAGAGGCGGATCTCCAGGTGGCACCCGGCTTCTAAAGGCGACATTAACCTAAACCATTTTACAGGCTTTTTCCCTGGGAAAGAAAACTCACAAGCCACTGTTCTGGGTGTCAGTTTGCAGGACCCACTTGGCACTCTCAAACCAGACCAAGTTGGCACTGGTGTTGCTTAGCGTCTGGGAAAAATCTGGCGAGATGCAGAATTCCAGGAGGCACCTGGCAATTTAAGGCCGCAGGACCCTGAACCATTGTACAGGCTTTTCCCCTGGGAAACAAAACTCACAAGCCACTGTTCTGGGTGTCAGTTTTCAGGACCCACTTGACACTCTCAAACCAGACCAAGTTGGCACTGGTGCCACCTTGCGTCTGGGAGGCATCCTGCGAGAGGCGGAATTCCAGGAGGCACCCGGCAATTTAAGGCCGCAGGCCCCTGAACCATTGTACAGGCTTTTTCCCTGGGAAACAAAACTCACAAGCCACTGTTCTGGGTGTCAGTTTTCAGGACACACTTGGCACTCTTAAACCAGACCAAGTTGGCACTGGTGCCACCTTGCGTCTGGGAGGCATCCTGCGAGTGGCCGAATTCCAGGAGGCACCCGGCAATTTAAGGCCTCAGGCCCCTGAACCATTGTACAGGCTTTTTCCCTGGGAAACAAAACTCACAAGCCACTGTTCTGGGTGTCAGTTTTCAGGACCCACTTGACACTCTCAAAGAAGACCAAGTTGGCACTAGTGCCACCTTGCGTCTGGGCGGCATCCTGCGAGAGGCCGAATTCAAGGAGGCAGCCGGCAATTTAAGGCCTCAAGCCCCTGAACCACTGTACAGGCTTTTTCCCTGGGAAACAAAACTCACAAGCCACTGTTCTGGCTGTCAGTTTTCAGGACACACTTGGCACTCTTAAACCAGACCAAGTTGGCACTGGTGCCTCCTTGTGTCTGGGAGGCATCCTGCGAGAGGCCGAATTTCAGGAGGCACCCGGCAATTTAAGGCCGCTGGACCCTGAACCATTCTACAGGCTTTTTCCCTGGGAAACAAAACTCACAAGCCACTGTTCTGGGTGTCACTTTGCAGGACCCACTTGGCACTCTTAAACCAGACCAAGTTGGCACTGGTGTTGCTTAGCGTCTGGGAACAATCTGGCGAGATGCGGAATTCCAGGAGGCACCCGGCAATTTAAGGCCGCAGGACCCTGAACCATTTTACAGGCTTTTTCCCTTGGAAAACAAAACTCACAAGCCACTGTTCTGGGTGTCAGTTTTCAGGACACACTTGGCACTCTCAAACCAGACCAAGTTGGCACTGGCGCCTCCTTGTGTCTGGGAGGCATCCTGCGAGAGGCGGATCTCCAGGTGGCACCCGGCTTCTAAAGGCGACATTAACCTAAACCATTTTACAGGCTTTTTCCCTCGGAAAGAAAACTCACAAGCCACTGTTCTGGGTGTCAGTTTGCAGGAGCCACCTGGCACTCTCAAACCAGACCAAGTTGGCACTGGTGCCACCTTGCGTCTGGGAGGCATCCTGCGAGAGGCGCAATTCAAGGAGGCACCCTGCAATTTAAGGCCGCAGGACCCTGAACCATTGTACAGGCTTTTTCCCTGGGAAACAAAACTCACAAGCCACTGTTCTGGGTGTCAGATTTCAGGACCCACTTGGCACTCTTAAACCAGACCAAGTTGGATCTGGTGCCACCTTGCGTCTGGGAGGCATCCTGCGAGAGGCCGAATTTCAGGAGGCACCCGGCAATTTAAGGCCTCAGTCCCCTGAACCATTCTACAGGCTTTTTCCCTGGGAAACAAAACTCACAAGCCACTGTTCTGGGTGTCAGTTTTAAGGACCCACTTGGCACTCTTAAACCAGACCAAGGTAGAACAGGTGCCACCTTGCGTCTGGGAGGCATCCTGCGAGAGGCCGAATTCCAGGAGTCACCCGGCAATTTAAGGCCGCAGGACCCTGAACCATTTTACAGGCTTTTTCCCTGGGAAACAAAACTCACAAGCCACTGTTCTGGGTGTCAGTTTTCAGGACACACTTGGCACTCTCAAACCAGA
The DNA here is from genome assembly GCF_963513975.1 of Fringilla coelebs. Taxonomy (NCBI): domain Eukaryota; kingdom Metazoa; phylum Chordata; class Aves; order Passeriformes; family Fringillidae; genus Fringilla; species Fringilla coelebs. The sequence goes on along the minus strand of NW_028167521.1, from coordinate 1,198,803 downwards.
CCAAGTTGGCACTGGCGCCTCCTTGTGTCTGGGAGGCATCCTGCGAGAGGCGGATCTCCAGGTGGCACCCGGCTTCTAAAGGCGACATTAACCTAAACCATTTTACAGGCTTTTTCCCTGGGAAAGAAAACTCACAAGCCACTGTTCTGGGTGTCAGTTTGCAGGACCCACTTGGCACTCTCAAACCAGACCAAGTTGGCACTGGTGTTGCTTAGCGTCTGGGAAAAATCTGGCGAGATGCAGAATTCCAGGAGGCACCTGGCAATTTAAGGCCGCAGGACCCTGAACCATTTTACAGGCTTTTTCCCTGGGAAAACAAAACTCACAAGCCACTGTTCTGGGTGTCAGTTTTCAGGACACACTTGGCACTCTCAAACCAGACCAAGTTGGCACTGGTGCCTCCTTGTGTCTGGGAGGCATCCTGCGAGAGGCCGAATTCCAGGACGCACCCGGCAATTTAAGGCCGCAGGACCCTGAACCATTGTACAGGCTTTTTCCCTGGGAAACAAAACTCACAAGCCACTGTTCTGGGTGTCAGTTTTCAGGACCCACTTGGCACTCTTAAACCAGACCAAGTTGGAACGGGTGCCACCTTGCGTCTGGGAGGCATCCTGCGAGAGGCCGAATTCCAGGAGGCACCCGGCAATTTAAGGCCTCAGGCCCCTGAACCATTGTACAGGCTTTTCCCCTGGGAAACAAAACTCACAAGCCACTGTTCTGGGTGTCAGTTTTCAGGACCCACTTGACACTCTTAAACCAGACCAAGTTGGCACTGGTGCCACCTTGCGTCTGGGAGGCATCCTGCGAGAGGCGGAATTCCAGGAGGCACCCGGCAATTTAAGGCCGCAGGCCCCTGAACCATTGTACAGGCTTTTTCCCTGGGAAACAAAACTCACAAGCCACTGTTCTGGGTGTCAGTTTGCAGGAGCCACCTGGCACTCTCAAACCAGACCAAGTTGGCACTGGCGCCTCCTTGTGTCTGGGAGGCATCCTGCGAGAGGCGGATCTCCAGGTGGCACCCGGCTTCTGAAGGCGACATTAACCTAAACCATTTTACAGGCTTTTTCCCTCGGAAAGAAAACTCACAAGCCACTGTTCTGGGTGTCAGTTTTCAGGACCCACTTGACACTCTCAAAGAAGACCAAGTTGGCACTGGTGCCACCTTGCGTCTGGGCGGCATCCTGCGAGAGGCCGAATTCAAGGAGGCAGCCGGCAATTTAAGGCCTCAAGCCCCTGAACCACTGTACAGGCTTTTTCCCTGGGAAACAAAACTCACAAGCCACTGTTCTGGCTGTCAGTTTTCAGGACACACTTGGCACTCTTAAACCAGACCAAGTTGGCACTGGTGCCTCCTCGTGTCTGGGAGGCATCCTGCGAGAGGCCGAATTTCAGGAGGCACCCGGCAATTTAAGGCCGCTGGACCCTGAACCATTTTACAGGCTTTTTCCCTGGGAAACAAAACTCACAAGCCACTGTTCTGGGTGTCACTTAGCAGGACCCACTTGGCACTCTTAAACCAGACCAAGTTGGCACTGGTGTTGCTTAGCGTCTGGGAACAATCTGGCGAGATGCGGAATTCCAGGAGGCACCCGGCAATTTAAGGCCTCAGGCTTGTGAACCATTTTACAGGCTTTTTCCCTTGGAAAACAAAACTCACAAGCCACTGTTCTGGGTGTCAGTGTTCAGGACACACTAGGCACTCTCAAACCAGACCAAGTTGGCACTGGCGCCTCCTTGTGTCTGGGAGGCATCCTGCGAGAGGCGGATCTCCAGGTGGCAACCGGCTATTCAAGGCGACATTAACCTAAACCATTTTACAGGCTTTTTCCCTGGGAAAGAAAACTCACAAGCCACTGTTCTGGGTGTCAGTTTGCAGGAGCCACCTGGCACTCTCAAACCAGACCAAGTTGGCACTGCTGCCGCCTTGCGTCTGGGAGGCATCCTGCGAGAGGCGCAATTCAAGGAGGCACCCTGCAATTTAAGGCCGCAGGACCCTGAACCATTGTACAGGCTTTTTCCCTGGGAAACAAAACTAACAAGCCACTGTTCTGGGTGTCAGTTTTCAGGACCCACTTGGCACTCTTAAACCAGACCAAGTTGGAACTGGTGCCACCTTGCGTCTGGGAGGCATCCTGCGAGAGGCGGAATTCCAGGAGTCACCCGGCAATTTAAGGCCTCAGGCCCCTGAACCATTGTACAGGCTTTTTCCCTGGGAAAGAAAACTCACAAGCCACTGTTCTGGGTGTCAGTTTTCAGGACCCACCTGGCACTCTCAAACCAGACCAAGTTGGCACTGGTGCCACCTTGCGTCTGGGAGGCATCCTGCGAGAGGCGCAATTCCAGGAGGCACCCGGCAATTTAAAGCCGCAGGACCCTGAACCATTGTACAGGCTTTTTCCCTGGGAAACAAAACTCACAAGCCACTGTTCTGGGTGTCAGTTTTCAGGACCCACTTGGCACTCTCAAACCAGACCAAGTTGGCACTGGTGTTGCTTAGCGTCTGGGTAACATCTGGCGTGATGCGGAATTCCAGGAGTCACCCGGCAATTTAAGGCCGCAGGACCCTGAACCATTGTACAAGCTTTTTCCCTGGGAAACAAAACTCACAAGCCACTGTTCTGGGTGTCAGTTTTCAGGACCCACTTGGCACTCTTAAACCAGACCAAGTTGGCACTGGTGCCACCTTGTGTCTTGGAGGCATCCTGCGAGAGGCGGAATTCCAGGAGGCACCCTGCAATTTAAGGTTGCAGGCCCCTGAACCATTGTACAGACTTTTTCCCTGGGAAACAAAACTCACAAGCCACTGTTCTGGGTGTCAGTTTTCAGGACCCACTTGGCACTCTCAAACCAGACCAAGTTGGCACTGGTGTTGCTTAGCGTCTGGGTAACATCTGGCGTGATGCGGAATTCCAGGAGTCACCCGGCAATTTAAGGCCGCAGGACCCTGAACCATTTTACAAGCTTTTTCCCTGGGAAACAAAACTCACAAGCCACTGTTCTGGGTGCCAGTTTTCAGGACCCACTTGACACTCTCAAACCAGACAAAGTTGGCACTGGTGCCACCTTGCGTCTGGGAGGCATCCTGCGAGAGGCGGATCTCCAGGTGTCACCCGGCTATTAAAGGCGGCATTAACCTAAACCAGTTTACAGGCTTTTTCCCTGGGAAAGAAAACTCACAAGCCACTGTTCTGGGTGTCAGTTTGCAGGAGCCACCTGGCACTCTCAAACCAGACCAAGTTGGCACTGGTGCCACCTTGCGTCTGGGAGGCATCCTGCGAGAGCCTGAATTCCAGGAGGCACCCAGAAATTTAAGGCCTCTGGCCCCGGAACCATTGTACAGGCTTTTTCCCTGGGAAACACAACTCACAAGCCACTGTTCTGGGTGTCAGTTTTCAGGACCCACTTGACACGCTCAAAGCAGACCAAGTTGGCAGTGGTGCCACCTTGCGTCTGGGAGGCATCCTGCGAGAGGTTGAATTCAAGGAGGCACCCGGCAATTTAAGGCCTCAAGCCCCTGAACCATTGTACAGGCTTTTTCCCTGGGAAACAAAACTCACAAGCCACTGTTCTGGGTGTCAGTTTGCAGGACCCACTTGGCACTCTTAAACCAGACCAAGTTGGCACTGGTGTTTCTTAGCGTCTGGGAAAAATCTGGCGAGATGCGGAATTCCAGGAGGCACCCGGCAATTTAAGGCCGCAGGACCCTGAACCATTTTACAGGCTTTTTCCCGGGGAAAACAAAACTCACAAGCCACTGTTCTGGGTGTCAGTTTTCAGGACACACTTGGCACTCTCAAACCAGACCAAGTTGGCACTGGTGCCTCCTTGTGTCTGGGAGGCATCCTGCGAGAGGCCGAATTCAAAGAGGGAGCCGGCAATTTAAGGCCTCAGGCCCCTGAACCATTGTACAGGCTTTTTCCCTGGGAAACAAAACTCACAAGCCACTGTTCTGGGTGTCAGTTTTCAGGACCCACTTGACACTCTCAAACCAGACCAAGTTGGAACGGGTGCCACCTTGCGTCTGGTAGGCATCCTGCGAGAGGCCGAATTCCAGGAGTCACCCGGCAATTTACGGCCTCAGGCCTCTGAACCATTGTACAGGCTTTTTCCCTGGGAAACAAAACTCACAAGCCACTGTTCTGGGTGTCAGTTTTCAGGACCCACTTGACACTCTCAAACCAGACCAAGTTGGCACTGGTGCCACCTTGCGTCTGGGCGGCATCCTGCGAGAGGCCGAATTCAAGGAGGCAGCCGGCAATTTAAGGCCTCAAGCCCCTGAACCACTGTACAGGCTTTTACCCTGGGAAACAAAACTCACAAGCCACTGTTCTGGCTGTCAGTTTTCAGGACACACTTGGCACTCTTAAACCAGACCAAGTTGGCACTGGTGCCTCCTTGTGTCTGGGAGGCATCCTGCGAGTGGCCGAATTCCAGGAGGCACCCGGCAATTTAAGGCCTCAGGCCCCTGAACCATTGTACAGGCTTTTTCCCTGGGAAACAAAACTCACAAGCCACTGTTCTGGGTGTCAGTTTTCAGGACCCACTTGACACTCTCAAAGCAGACCAAGTTGGCACTGGTGCCACCTTGCGTCTGGGAGGCATCCTGCGAGAGGCGAATCTCCAGGTTGCACCCGGCTATTAAAAGCGACATTAACCTAAACCATTTTACAGGCTTTTTCCCTGGGAAAGAAAACTCACAAGCCACTGTTCTGGGTGTCAGTTTGCAGGAGCCACCTGGCACTCTCAAACCAGACCAAGTTGGCACGGGTGCCACCTTGCGTCTGGGAGGCATCCTGCGAGAGGCGCAATTCAAGGAGGCGCCCTGCAATTTAAGGCCGCAGGACCCTGAACCATTGTACAGGCTTTTTCCCTGGGAAACAAAACTCACAAGCCACTGTTCTGGGTGTCAGTTTTCAGGACCCACTTGGCACTCTTAAACCAGACCAAGTGGGAACTGGTGCCACCTTGCGTCTGGGAGGCATCCTGCGAGAGGCCGAATTCCAGGAGGCACCCGGCAATTTAAGGCCTCAGGCCCCTGAACCAATGTACAGGCTTTTTCCCTGGGAATCAAAACTCAAAAGCCACAATTCTGGGTGTCAGTTTGCAGGAGCCACCTGGCACTCTCAAACCAGACCAAGTTGGCACTGGTGTCATGTTGCGCCTGGGAGGCATGCTGTGAGAGGCGGATCTCCAGGAGGCACCCGGCAATTTAAGGCCGCAGGACCCTGAACCATTTTACAGGCTTTTTCCCTGGGAAAGAAAACTCTCAAGCCACTGTTCTGGGTGTCAGTTTGCAGGACCCACTTGGCACTCTCAAACCAGACCAAGTTGGCACTGGTGCCACCTTGCGTCTGGGAGGCATCCTGCGAGTGGCCGAATTCCAGGAGGCACCCGGCAATTTAAGGCCGCAGGACCCTGAACCATTGTATAGGCTTTTTTCCTGGGAAACAAAACTCACAAGCCACTGTTCTGGGTGTCAGTTTTCAGGACCCACTTGACACTCTCAAAGCAGACCAAGTTGGCAATGGTGCCACCTTGCGTCTGGGAGGCATCCTGCAAGAGGCGCAGTTCCAGGAGGCACCCAGCAATTTAAGGCCGCAGGACCCTGAACAATTGTACAGGCTTTTTCCCTGGGAAACAAACTCACAAGCCACTGTTCTGGGTGTCAGTTTTCAGGACCCACTTGACACTCTCAAACCAGACCAAGTTGGCACTGGTGCCACCTTGCGTCTGGGCGGCATCCTGCGAGAGGCGGATCTCCAGGTTGCACCCGGCTATTAAAAGCGACATTAACCTAAACCATTTTACAGGCTTTTTCCCTGGGAAAGAAAACTCACAAGCCACTGTTCTGGGTGTCAGTTTGCAGGACACACTTGGCACTCTCAAACCAGACCAAGTTGGCACTGGTGCCACCTTGCGTCTGGGAGGCATCCTGCGAGAGGCCGAATTCCAGGAGTCACCCGGCAATTTAAGGCCGCAGGACCCTGAACCATTGTACAGGCTTTTTCCCTGGGAAACAAAACTCACAAGCCACTGTTCTGGGTGTCAGTTTTCAGGACCCACTTGACACTCTCAAACCAGACCAAGTTGGCACTGGTGCCACATTGCGTCTGGGAGGCATCCTGCGAGAGGCGAATCTCCAGGTGGCACCCGGCTATTAAAAGCGGCATTAACCTAAACAATTTTACAGGCTTTTTTCCTGGGAAAGAAAACTCACAAGCCACTGTTCTGGGTGTCAGTTTGCAGGAGCCACTTGGCACTCTCAAACCAGACCAAGTTGGCACTGGTGCCACCTTGCGACTGGGAAGCGTCCTGCGAGAGGCCGAATTCCAGGAGTCACCCGGCAATTTAAGGCCGCAGGACCCTGAACCACTGTACAGGCTTTTTCCCTGGGAAACAAAACTCACAAGCCACTGTTCTGGGTGTCAGTTTTCAGGACCCACTTGGCACTCTTAAACCAGACCAAGGTAGAACTGGTGCCACCTTGCGTCTGGGAGGCATCCTGCTAGAGGCCGAATTCAAGGAGTCACCCGGCAATTTAAGGCCGCAGGACCCTGAACCATTGTACAGGCTTTTTCCCTGGGAAACAAAACTCACAAGCCACTGTTCTGGGTGTCAGTTTTCAGGACACACTTGGCACTCTCAAACCAGACCAAGTTGGCACTGCTGCCACCTTGCGTGTGGGAGGCATCCTGCGAGAGGCGGATCTCCAGGTGGCACCCGGCTATTAAAGGCGACATTAACCTAAACCATTTTACAGGCTTTTTCCCTGGGAAAGAAAACTCACAAGCCACTGTTCTGGGTTTCAGTTTGCAGGAGCCACCTGGCACTCTCAAACCAGACCAAGTTGGCACTGGTGCCACCTTGCGTCTGGGAGGCATCCTGCGAGAGGCGCAATTCAAGGAGGCACCCTGCAATTTAAGGCCGCAGGACCCTGAACCATTGTACAGGCTTTTTCCCTGGGAAACAAAACTCACAAGCCACTGTTCTGGGTGTCAGTTTTCAGGACCCACTTGGCACTCTTAAACCAGACCAAGTTGGAACTGGTGCCACCTTGCGTCTGGGAGGCATCCTGCGAGAGGCGGAATTCCAGGAGTCACCCGGCAATTTAAGGCCTCAGGCCCCTGAACCATTGTACAGGCTTTTTCCCTGGGAAAGAAAACTCACAAGCCACTGTTCTGGGTGTCAGTTTGCAGGAGCCACCTGGCACTCTCAAACCAGACCAAGTTGGCACGGGTACCTTCTTGCGTCTGGGAGGCATCCTGCGAGAGGCGCAATTCCAGGAGGCACCCGGCAATTTAAAGCCGCAGGACCCTGAACCATTGTACAGGCTTTTTCCCTGGGAAAGAAAACTCACAAGCCACTGTTCTGGGTGTCAGTTTGCAGGAGCCACTATACAGTCTCAAAGCAGACCAAGTTGGCACTGGTGCCACCTTGCGTCTGGGAGGCATCCTGCGAGAGGCGCAGTTCCAGGAGGCACCCGGCAATTTAAGGCCGCAGGACCCTGAACCATTGTACAGGCTTTTTCCCTGGGAAACAAAACTCACAAGCCACTGTTCTGGGTGTCAGTTTTCAGGACCCACTTGGCACTCTTAAACCAGACCAAGTTGGCACTGGTGCCACCTTGTGTCTTGGAGGCATCCTGCGAGAGGCGGAATTCCAGGAGGCACCCTGCAATTTAAGGCCGCAGGCCCCTGAACCATTGTACAGACTTTTTCCCTGGGAAACAAAACTCACAAGCCACTGTTCTGGGTGTCAGTTTTCAGGACCCACTTGGCACTCTCAAACCAGACCAAGTTGGCACTGGTGCCACCTTGCGTCTGGGAGGTATCCTGCGAGAGGCGGATCTCCAGGTGTCACCCGGCTATTAAAGGCGGCATTAACCTAAACCACTTTACAGGCTTTTTCCCTGGGAAAGAAAACTCACAAGCCACTGTTCTGGGTGTCAGTTTGCAGGAGCCACCTGGCACTCTCAAACCAGACCAAGTTGGCACTGGTGCCACCTTGCGTCTGGGAGGCATCCTGCGAGAGCCTGAATTCCAGGAGGCACCCAGCAATTTAAGGCCTCTGGCCCCGGAACCATTGTACAGGCTTTTTCCCTGGGAAACACAACTCACAAGCCACTGTTCTGGGTGTCAGTTTTCAGGACCCACTTGACACGCTCAAAGCAGACCAAGTTGGCAGTGGTGCCACCTTGCGTCTGGGAGGCATCCTGCGAGAGGTTGAATTCAAGGAGGCACCCGGCAATTTAAGGCCTCAAGCCCCTGATCCATTGTACAGGCTTTTTCCCTGGGAAACAAAACTCACAAGCCACTGTTCTGGGTGTCAGTTTGCAGGACCCACTTGGCACTCTTAAACCAGACCAAGTTGGCACTGGTGTTTCTTAGCGTCTGGGAAAAATCTGGCGAGATGCGGAATTCCCGGAGGCACCCGGCAATTTAAGGCCGCAGGACCCTGAACCATTTTACAGGCTTTTTCCCGGGGAAAACAAAACTCACAAGCCACTGTTCTGGGTGTCAGTTTTCAGGACACACTTGGCACTCTCAAACCAGACCAAGTTGGCACTGGTGCCTCCTTGTGTCTGGGAGGCATCCTGCGAGAGGCCGAATTCAAAGAGGGAGCCGGCAATTTAAGGCCTCAGGCCCCTGAACCATTGTACAGGCTTTTTCCCTGGGAAACAAAACTCACAAGCCACTGTTCTGGGTGTCAGTTTTCAGGACCCACTTGACACTCTCAAACCAGACCAAGTTGGAACGGGTGCCACCTTGCGTCTGGTAGGCATCCTGCGAGAGGCCGAATTCCAGGAGTCACCCGGCAATTTACGGCCTCAGGCCTCTGAACCATTGTACAGGCTTTTTCCCTGGGAAACAAAACTCACAAGCCACTGTTCTGGGTGTCAGTTTTCAGGACACACTTGGCACTCTTAAACCAGACCAAGTTGGAACTGGTGCCACCTTGCGTCTGGGAGGCATCCTGCGAGTGGCCGAATTCCAGGAGGCACCCGGCAATTTAAGGCCTCAGGCCCCTGAACCATTGTACAGGCTTTTTCCCTGGGAAACAAAACTCACAAGCCACTGTTCTGGGTGTCAGTTTTCAAAACCCACTTGACACTCTCAAACCAGACCAAGTTGGCACTGGTGCCACCTTGCGTCTGGGCGGCATCCTGCGAGAGGCCGAATTCAAGGAGGCAGCCGGCAATTTAAGGCCTCAAGCCCCTGAACCACTGTACAGGCTTTTTCCCTGGGAAACAAAACTCACAAGCCACTGTTCTGGCTGTCAGTTTTCAGGACACACTTGGCACTCTTAAACCAGACCAAGTTGGCACTGGTGCCTCCTTGTGTCTGGGAGGCATCCTACGAGTGGCCGAATTCCAGGAGGCACCCGGCAATTTAAGGCCTCAGGCCCCTGAACCATTGTACAGGCTTTTTTCCTGGGAAACAAAACTCACAAGCCACTCTTCTGGGTGTCAGTTTTCAGGACCCACTTGACACTCTCAAAGCAGACCAAGTTGGCACTGGTGCCACCTTGCGTCTGGGAGGCATCCTGCGAGAGGCGAATCTCCAGGTTGCACCCGGCTATTAAAAGCGACATTAACCTAAACCATTTTACAGGCTTTTTCCCTGGGAAAGAAAACTCACAAGCCACTGTTCTGGGTGTCAGTTTGCAGGAGCCACCTGGCACTCTCAAACCAGACCAAGTTGGCACTGGTGCCACCTTGCGTCTGGGAGGCATCCTGCGAGAGGCGCAATTCAAGGAGGCGCCCTGCAATTTAAGGCCGCAGGACCCTGAACCATTGTACAGGCTTTTTCCCTGGGAAACAAAACTCACAAGCCACTGTTCTGGGTGTCAGTTTTCAGGACCCACTTGGCACTCTTAAACCAGACCAAGTGGGAACTGGTGCCACCTTGCGTCTGGGAGGCATCCTGCGAGAGGCCGAATTCCAGGAGGCACCCGGCAATTTAAGGCCTCAGGCCCCTGAACCAATGTACAGGCTTTTTCCCTGGGAATCAAAACTCAAAAGCCACAATTCTGGGTGTCAGTTTGCAGGAGGCACCTGGCACTCTCAAACCAGACCAAGTTGGCACTGGTGTCATGTTGCGCCTGGGAGGCATGCTGTGAGAGGCGGATCTCCAGGAGGCACCCGGCAATTTAAGGCCGCAGGACCCTGAACCATTTTACAGGCTTTTTCCCTGGGAAAGAAAACTCTCAAGCCACTGTTCTGGGTGTCAGTTTGCAGGACCCACTTGGCACTCTCAAACCAGACCAAGTTGGCACTGGTGCCACCTTGCGTCTGGGAGGCATCCTGCGAGTGGCCAAATTCCAGGAGGCACCCGGCAATTTAAGGCCGCAGGACCCTGAACCATTGTATAGGCTTTTTTCCTGGGAAACAAAACTCACAAGCCACTGTTCTGGGTGTCAGTTTTCAGGACCCACTTGACACTCTCAAAGCAGACCAAGTTGGCACTGGTGCCACCTTGCGTCTGGGAGGCATCCTGCAAGAGGCGCAGTTCCAGGAGGCACCCAGCAATTTAAGGCCGCAGGACCCTGAACAATTGTACAGGCTTTTTCCCTGGGAAACAAACTCACAAGCCACTGTTCTGGGTGTCAGTTTTCAGGACCCACTTGACACTCTCAAACCAGACCAAGTTGGCACTGGTGCCACCTTGCGTCTGGGCGGCATCCTGCGAGAGGCGGATCTCCAGGTTGCACCCGGCTATTAAAAGCGACATTAACCTAAACCATTTTACAGGCTTTTTCCCTGGGAAAGAAAACTCACAAGCCACTGTTCTGGGTGTCAGTTTGCAGGACACACTTGGCACTCTCAAACCAGACCAAGTTGGCACTGGTGCCACCTTGCGTCTGGGAGGCATCCTGCGAGAGGCCGAATTCCAGGAGTCACCCGGCAATTTAAGGCCGCAGGACCCTGAACCATTGTACAGGCTTTTTCCCTGGGAAACAAAACTCACAAGCCACTGTTCTGGGTGTCAGTTTTCAGGACCCACTTGACACTCTCAAACCAGACCAAGTTGGCACTGGTGCCACATTGCGTCTGGGAGGCATCCTGCGAGAGGCGAATCTCCAGGTGGCACCCGGCTATTAAAAGCGGCATTAACCTAAACCATTTTACAGGCTTTTTTCCTGGGAAAGAAAACTCACAAGCCACTGTTCTGGGTGTCAGTTTGCAGGAGCCACTTGGCACTCTCAAACCAGACCAAGTTGGCACTGGTGCCACCTTGCGACTGGGAAGCGTCCTGCTAGAGGCCGAATTCAAGGAGTCACCCAGCAATTTAAGGCCGCAGGACCCTGAACCATTGTACAGGCTTTTTCCCTGGGAAACAAAACTCACAAGCCACTGTTCTGGGTGTCAGTTTTCAGGACCCACTTGACACTCTCAAAGCAGACCAAGTTGGCACTGGTGCCACCTTGTGTCTTGGAGGCATCCTGCGAGAGGCGGAATTCCAGGAGGCACCCGGCAATTTAAGGCCTCAGGCCCCTGAACCATTGTACAGGCTTTTTCCCTGGGAAACAAAACTCACAAGCCACTGTTCTGGGTGTCAGTTTTCAGGACCCACTTGACACTCTCAAACCAGACCAAGTTGGCACTGGTGCCACCTTGCGTCTGGGAGGCATCCTGCGAGAGGCGGATCTCCAGGTGGCACCCGGCTATTAAAGGCGGCATTAACCTAAACCATTTTACAGGCTTTTTCCCTGGGAAAGAAAACTAACAAGCCACTGTTCTGGGTGTCAGTTTTCAGGACCCACTTGGCACTCTTAAACCAGACCAAGTTGGCACTGGTGTTGCTTAGCGTCTGGGAAAAATCTGGCGAGATGCGGAATTCCAGGAGGCACCCGGCAATTTAAGGCCGCAGGACCCTGAACCATTTTACAGGCTTTTTCCCTGGGAAAACAAAACTCACAAGCCACTGTTCTGGGTGTCAGTTTTCAGGACACACTTGGCACTCTCAAACCAGACCAAGTTGGCACTGGTGCCTCCTTGTGTCTGGGAGGCATCCTGCGAGAGGCCGAATTCCAGGAGGCACCCGGCAATTTAAGGCCTCAGGCCCCTGAACCATTGTACAGGCTTTTTCCCTGGGAAACAAAACTCACAAGCCACTGTTCTGGGTGTCAGTTTTCAGGACCCACTTGGCACTCTTAAACCAGACCAAGTTGGAACGGGTGCCACCTTGCGTCTGGGAGGCATCCTGCGAGAGGCCGAATTCCCGGAGGCACCCGGCAATTTAAGGCCTCAGGCCCCTGAACCATTGTACAGGCTTTTTCCCTGGGAAACAAAACTCACAAGCCACTGTTCTGGGTGTCAGTTTTCAGGACCCACTTGACACTCTCAAACCAGACCAAGTTGGCACTGGCGCCACCTTGCGTCTGGGAGGCATCCTGCGAGAGGCCGAATTCCAGGAGGCACCCGGCAATTTAAGGCCGCAGGCCCCTGAACCATTGTACAGGCTTTTTCCCTGGGAAACAAAACTCACAAGCCACTGTTCTGGGTGTCAGTTTTCAGGACCCACTTGGCACTCTTAAACCAGACCAAGTTGGAACTGGTGCCACCTTGCGTCTGGGAGGCATCCTGCGAGTGGCTGAATTCCAGGAGGCACCCGGCAATTTAAGGCCTCAGGCCCCTGAACCATTGTACAGGCTTTTTCCCTGGGAAACAAAACTCACAAGGCACTGTTCTGGGTGTCAGTTTTCAGGACCCACTTGACACTCTCAAAGAAGACCAAGTTGGCACTGGTGCCACCTTGCGTCTGGGCGGCATCCTGCGAGAGGCCGAATTCAAGGAGGCAGCCGGCAATTTAAGGCCTCAAGCCCCTGAACCACTGTACAGGCTTTTTCCCTGGGAAACAAAACTCACAAGCCACTGTTCTGGCTGTCAGTTTTCAGGACACACTTGGCACTCTTAAACCAGACCAAGTTGGCACTGGTGCCTCCTTGTGTCTGGGAGGCATCCTGCGAGAGGCCGAATTTCAGGAGGCACCCGGCAATTTAAGGCCGCTGGACCCTGAACCATTCTACAGGCTTTTTCCCTGGGAAACAAAACTCACAAGCCACTGTTCTGGGTGTCACTTTGCAGGACCCACTTGGCACTCTTAAACCAAACCAAGTTGGCACTGGTGTTTCTTAGCGTCTGGGAAAAATCTGGCGAGATGCGGAATTCCAGGAGGCACCCGGCAATTTAAGGCCGCAGGACCCTGAACCATTTTACAGGCTTTTTCCCTTGGAAAACAAAACTCACAAGCCACTGTTCTGGGTGTCAGTTTTCAGGACACACTTGGCACTCTCAAACCAGACCAAGTTGGCTCTGGTGCCACCTTGCGTCTGGGAGGCATCCTGCGAGAGGCGGATCTCCAGGTTGCACCCGGCTATTAAAGGCGGCATTAACCTAAACCATTTTACAGGCTTTTTCCCTGGGAAAGAAAACTCACAAGCCACTGTTCTGGGTGTCAGTTTGCAGGAGCCACCTGGCACTCTCAAACCAGACCAAGTTGGCACTGGTGCCACCTTGCGTCTGGGAGGCATCCTGCGAGAGGCGCAATTCAAGGAGGCACCCTGCAATTTAAGGCCGCAGGACCCTGAACCATTGTACAGGCTTTTTCCCTGGGAAACAAAACTCACAAGCCACTGTTCTGGGTGTCAGTTTTCAGGACCCACTTGGCACTCTTAAACCAGACCAAGTTGGAACTGGTGCCACCTTGCGTCTGGGAGGCATCCTGCGAGAGGCGGAATTCCAGGAGTCACCCGGCAATTTAAGGCCTCAGGCCCCTGAACCATTGTACAGGCTTTTTCCCTGGGAAAGAAAACTCACAAGCCACTGTTCTGGGTGTCAGTTTGCAGGAGCCACCTGGCACTCTCAAACCAGACCAAGTTGGCACTGGTGCCACCTTGCGTCTGGGAGGCATCCTGCGAGAGGCGTAATTCCAGGAGGCACCCGGCAATTTAAAGCCGCAGGACCCTGAACCATTGTACAGGCTTTTTCCCTGGGAAACAAAACTCACAAGCCAGTGTTCTGGGTGTCAGTTTCCAGGACCCACTATACAGTCTCAAAGCAGACCAAGTTGGCACTGGTGCCACCTTGCGTCTGGGAGGCATCCTGCGAGAGGCGCAGTTCCAGGAGGCACCCGGCAATTTAAGGCCGCAAGACCCTGAACCATTGTACAGGCTTTTTCCCTGGGAAACAAAACTCACAAGCCACTGTTCTGGGTGTCAGTTTTCAGGACCCACTTGGCACTCTTAAACCAGACCAAGTTGGCACTGGTGCCACCTTGTGTCTTGGAGGCATCCTGCGAGAGGCGGAATTCCAGGAGGCACCCTGCAATTTAAGGCCGCAGGCCCCTGAACCATTTTACAGACTTTTTCCCTGGGAAACAAAACTCACAAGCCACTGTTCTGGGTGTCAGTTTTCAGGACCCACTTGGCACTCTCAAACCAGACCAAGTTGGCACTGGTGTTGCTTAGCGTCTGGGTAACATCTGGCGTGATGCGGAATTCCAGGAGTCACCCGGCAATTTAAGGCCGCAGGACCCTGAACCATTTTACAAGCTTTTTCCCTGGGAAACAAAACTCACAAGCCACTGTTCTGGGTGCCAGTTTTCAGGACCCACTTGACACTCTCAAACCAGACAAAGTTGGCACTGGTGCCACCTTGCGTCTGGGAGGCATCCTGCGAGAGGCGGATCTCCAGGTGTCACGCGGCTATTAAAGGCGGCATTAACCTAAACCACTTTACAGGCTTTTTCCCTGGGAAAGAAAACTCACAAGCCACTGTTCTGGGTGTCAGTTTGCAGGAGCCACCTGGCACTCTCAAACCAGACCAAGTTGGCACTGGTGCCACCTTGCGTCTGGGAGGCATCCTGCGAGAGCCTGAATTCCAGGAGGCACCCAGCAATTTAAGGCCTCTGGCCCCTGAACCATTGTACAGGCTTTTTCCCTGGGAAACACAACTCACAAGCCACTGTTCTGGGTGTCACTTTGCAGGACCCACTTGACGCGCTCAAAGCAGACCAAGTTGGCAGTGGTGCCACCTTGCGTCTGGGAGGCATCCTGCGAGAGGTTGAATTCAAGGAGGCACCCGGCAATTAAAGGCCTCAAGCCCCTGAACCATTGTACAGGCTTTTTCCCTGGGAAACAAAACTCACAAGCCACTGTTCTGTGTGTCAGTTTTCAGGACACACTTGACACTCTTAAACCAGACCAAGTTGGCACGGGTGCCTCCTTGTGTCTGGGAGGCATCCTGCGAGAGGCCGAATTCCAGGAGGCACCTGGCAATTTAAGGCCTCAGGCCCCTGAACCATTGTACAGGCTTTTACCCTGGGAAACAAAACTCACAAGCCACTGTTCTGGGTGTCAGTTTTCAGGACCCACTTGACACTCTCAAAGCAGACCAAGTTGGCACTGGTGCCACCTTGCGTCTGGGAGGCATCCTGCGAGAGGCCGAATTCAAGGAGGCAGCCGGCAATTTAATGCCTCAAGCCCCTGAATCACTGTACAGGCTTTTTCCCTGGGAAACAAAACTCACAAGCCACTGTTCTGGGTGTCAGTTTGCAGGACCCACTTGGCACTCTCAAACCAGACCAAGTTGGCAGTGGTGCCACCTTGCGTCTGGGAGGCATCCTGCGAGAGGCGGATCTCCAGGTTGCACCCGGCTATTAAAAGCGACATTAACCTAAACCATTTTACAGGCTTTTTCCCTGGGAAAGAAAACTCACAAGCCACTGTTCTGGGTGTCAGTTTGCACGACACACTTGGAACTCTCAAACCAGACCAAGTTGGCACTGGTGCCACCTTGCGTCTGGGAGGCATCATGCGAGAGCCTGAATTCCAGGAGGCACCCGGCAATTTAAGGCCTCAGGCCCCTGAACCATTGTACAGGCTTTTTCCCTGGGAAACAAAACTCACAAGCCACTGTTCTGGGTGTCAGTTTTCAGGACCCACTTGACACGCTCAAATCAGACCAAATAGGCACTGGTGCCACCTTGCGTCTGGGAGGCATCCTGCGAGAGGCGGAATTCCAGGAGGCACCCGGCAATTAAAGGCCTCAAGCCCCTGAACCATTGTACAGGCTTTTTCCCTGGGAAAGAAAACTCACAATCCACTGTTCTGGGTGTCAGTTTTCAGGACCCACTTGACACTCTCAAACCAGACCAAGTTGGCACTGGTGCCACCTTGCGTCTGGGAGGCATCCTGCGAGATGCGGATCTCCAGGTGCCACCCGGCTATTAAAGGCGGCATTAACCTAAACCATTTTACAGGCTTTTTCCCTGGGAAACAAAACTCACAAGACACTGTTCTGGGTGTCAGTTTGCAGGAGCCACCTGGCACTCTCAAACCAGACCAAGTTGGCACTGGTGCCACCTTGCGTCTGGGAGGCATCCTGCGAGAGGCGGAATTCCAGGAGGCACCCGGCAATTTAAGGCCGCAGGCCCCTGAACCATTGTACAGGCTTTTTCCCTGGGAAACAAAACTCACAAGCCACTGTTCTGGGTGTCAGTTTTCAGGACACATTTGACACTCTTAAACCAGACCAAGTTGGAACTGGTGCCTCCTTGTGTCTGGGAGGCATCCTGCGAGAGGCCGAATTCCAGGAGGCACCTGGCAATTTAAGGCCTCAGGCCCTTGAACCATTGTACAGGCTTTTTCCCTGGGAAACAAAACTCACAAGCCACTGTTCTGGGTGTCTGTTTGCAGGACCCACTTGGCACTCTTAAACCAGACCAAGTTGGCACTGGTGTTTCTTAGCGTCTGGGAAAAATCTGGCGAGATGCGGAATTCCAGGAGGCACCCGGCAATTTAAGGCCGCAGGACCCTGAACCATTTTACAGGCTTTTTCCCTGGGAAACAAAACTCACAAGCCACTGTTCTGGGTGTCAGTTTTCAGGACACACTTGACACTACTAAACCAGACCAAGTTGGCACTGGTGCCACCTTGCGTCTGGGAGGCATCCTGCGAGAGGCGGAATGCCAGGAGGCACCCGGCAATTTAAGGCCGCATTACCCTGAACCATTGTACAGGCTTTTTCCCTGGGAAACAAAACTCACAAGCCACTGTTCTGGGTGTCAGTTTTCAGGACCCACTTGACACTCTCAAAGCAGACCAAGTTGGCACTGGTGCCACCTTGCGTCTGGGCGGAATCCTGCGAGAGGCCGAATTCAAGGAGGCAGCCGGCAATTTAAGGCCTCAAGCCCCTGAATCACTGTACAGGCTTTTTCCCTGGGAAACAAAACTCACAAGCCACTGTTCTGGGTGTCCGTTTTCAGGACACACTTGGCACTCTTAAACCAGACCAAGTTGGCACTGGTGCCACCTTGTGTCTGGGAGGCATCCTGCGAGAGGCCGAATTTCAGGAGGCACCCGGAAATTTAAGGCCTCAGGCCCCTGAACAATTCTACAGGCTTTTTCCCTGGGAAACAAAACTCACAAGCCACTGTTCTGGGTGTCACTTTGCAGAACAAACTTGGCACTCTTAAACCAGACCAAGTTGGCACTGGTGTTGCTTAGCGTCTGGGAAAAATCTGGCGAGATGCAGAATTCCAGGAGGCACCCGGCAATTTAAGGCCGCAGGACCCTGAACAATTGTACAGGCTTTTTCCCTGGGAAACAAACTGACAAGCCACTGTTCTGGGTGTCAGTTTTCAGGACCCACTTGACACTCTCAAACCAGACCAAGTTGGCTCTGGTGCCACCTTGCGTCTGGGAGGCATCCTGCGAGAGGCGGATCTCCAGGTGGCACCCGGCTATTAAAGGCGGCATTAACCTAAACCATTTTACAGGCTTTTTCCCTGGGAAACAAAACTCACAAGCCACTGTTCTGGGTGTCAGTTTGCAGGACACACTTGGCACTCTCAAACCAGACCAAGTTGGCACTGGTGCCACCTTGCGTCTGGGAGGCATCATGCGAGAGCCTGAATTCCAGGAGGCACCCGGCAATTTAAGGCCTCAGGCCCCTGAACCATTGTACAGGCTTTTTCCCTGGGAAACAAAACTCACAAGCCACTGTTCTGGGTGTCAGTTTTCAGGACCCACTTGACACGCTCAAATCAGACCAAATTGGCACTGGTGCCACCTTGCGTCTGGGAGGCATCCTGCGAGAGTCGGAATTCAAGGAGGCATCCGGCAATTAAAGGCCTCAAGCCCCTGAACCATTGTACAGGCTTTTTCCCTGGGAAACAAAACTCACAAGCCACTGTTCTGGGTGTCAGTTTTCAGGACACACTTGACACTCTTAAACCAGACCAAGTTGGAACGGGTGCTTCCTTGTGTCTGGGAGGCATCCTGCGAGTGGCCGAATTCCAGGAGGCACCCGGCAATTTAAGGCCTCAGGCCCCTGAACCATTGTACAGGCTTTTTCCCTGGGAAACAAAACTCACAAGCCACTGCTCTGGGTGTCAGTTTTCAGGAGCCCCCTCGAACTCTCAAACCAGACCAAGTTGGAACGGGGGCCACCTTGCGTCTGGGAGGCATCCTGCGAGAGGCCGAATTCAAGGAGGCCCCCGGCAATTTAAGGCCTCAGGCCCCTGAACCATTGTACAGGCTTTTTCCCTGGGAAACAAAACTCACAAGCCACTGTTCTGGGTGTCAGTTTTCAGGACCCACTTGGCACTCTTAAACCAGACCAAGGTAGAACAGGTGCCACCTTGCGTCTGGGAGGCATCCTGCGAGAGGCCGAATTCCAGGAGTCACCCGGCAATTTAAGGCCGCAGGACCCTGAACCATTGTACAGGCTTTTTCCCTGGGAAACAAAACTCACAAGACACTGTTCTGGGTGTCAGTTTTCAGGACCCACTTGACACTCTCTAACCAGACCAAGTTGGCACTGGTGCCACATTGCGTCTGGGAGGCATCCTGCGAGAGGCGAATCTCCAGGTGGCACCCGGCTATTAAAGGCGGCATTAACCTAAACCATTTTACAGGCTTTTTTCCTGGGAAAGAAAACTCACAAGCCACTGTTCTGGGTGTCAGTTTGCAGGAGCCACTTGACACTCTCAAACCACACCAAGTTGGCACTGGTGCCACCTTGCGTCTGGGAGGCATGCTGCGAGAGGCCGAATTCCAGGAGGCACCCGTCAATTTAAGGCCTCAGGCCCCTGAACCATTGTACAGGCTTTTTCCCTGGGAAACAAAACTCACAAGCCACTGTTCTGGGTGTCAGTTTTCAGGACCCACTTGGCACTCTTAAACCAGACCAAGGTAGAACTGGTGCCACCTTGCGTCTGGGAGGCATCCTGCGAGAGGCCGAATTCCAGGAGTCACCCGGCAATTTAAGGCCGCAGGACCCTGAACCATTGTACAGGCTTTTTCCCTGGGAAAGAAAACTCACAAGCCACTGTTCTGGGTGTCAGTTTTCAGGAGCCACTGGGCACTCTCAAACCAGACCAAGTTGGCACTGGTGCCAACTTGCGTCTTGGAGGCATCCTGCGAGAGGCCGAATTCCAGGAGGCACCCGGCAATTTAAGGCCGCAGGACCCTGAACCATTGTAAAGGCTTTTTCCCTGGGAAACAAAACTCACAAGCCACTGTTCTGGTTGTCAGTTTTCAGGACACACTTGGCACTCTCAAACCAGACCAAGTTGGCACTGGTGCCACCTTGCGTCTGGGAGGCATGCTGCGAGAGGCGGAATTCAAGGAGGCACCCGGCAATTTAAGGCCGCAGGACCCTGAACCATTGTACAGGCTTTTTCCCTGGGAAACAAAACTCACAAGCCACTGTTCTGGGTGTCAGTTTTCAGGACCCACTTGACACTCTCAAAGCAGACCAAGTTGGCACTGGTGCCACCTTGCGTCTGGGAGGCATCCTGCGAGATGCGGATCTCCAGGTGCCACCCGGCTATTAAAGGCGGCATTAACCTAAACCATTTTACAGGCTTTTTCCCTGGGAAAGAAAACTCACAAGCCACTGTTCTGGGTGTCAGTTTGCAGGAGCCACCTGGCACTCTCAAACCAGACCAAGTTGGCACTGGTGCCACCTTGCGTCTGGGAGGCATCCTGCGAGAGGCGGAATTCCAGGAGGCACCCGGCAATTTAAGGCCGCAGGACCCTGAACCATTGTACAGGCTTTTTCCCTGGGAAACAAAACTCACAAGCCACTGTTCTTGGTGTCAGTATGCAGGACACACTTGGCACTCTCAAACCAGACCAAGTTGGCACTGGTGTTGCTTAGCGTCTGGAAGACATGCTGCGAGAGGCGGAATTCAAGGAGGCACCCGGCAATTTAAGTCCGCAGGCCCCTGAACCATTGTACAGGCTTTTTCCCTGGGAAACAAAACTCACAAGCCACTGTTCTGGGTGTCAGTTTTCAGGACCCACTTGACACTCTCAAACCAGACCAAGTTGGCACTGCTGCCACCTTGCGTCTGGGAGGCATCCTGCGAGAGGCGGATCTCCAGGTGGCACCCGGCTATTAAAGGCGGCATTAACCTAAACCATTTTACAGGCTTTTTCTCTGGGAAACAAAACTCACAAGCCACTGTTCTGGGTGTCAGTTTGCAGGAGCCACCTGGCACTCTCAAACCAGACCAAGTTGGCACTGGTGCCACCTTGCGTCTGGGAGGCATCCTGCGAGAGGCGGAATTCCAGGAGGCACCCGGTAATTTAAGGCCGCAGGACCCTGAACCATTGTACAGGCTTTTTCCCTGGGAAACAAAACTCACAAGCCACTGTTCTGGGTGTCAGTTTTCAGGACACATTTGACACTCTTAAACCAGACCAAGTTGGCACTGGTGCCTCCTTGTGTCTGGGAGGCATCCTGCGAGAGGCCGAATTCCAGGAGGCACCTGGCAATTTAAGGCCTCAGGCCCTTGAACCATTGTACAGGCTTTTTCCCTGGGAAACAAAACTCACAAGCCACTGTTCTGGGTGTCAGTTTGCAGGACCCACTTGGCACTCTTAAACCAGACCAAGTTGGCACTGGTGTTGCTTAGCGTCTGGGAAAAATCTGGCGAGATGCGGAATTCCAGGAGGCACCTGGCAATTTAAGGCCGCATTACCCTGAACCATTGTACAGGCTTTTTCCCTGGGAAACAAAACTCACAAGCCACTGTTCTGGGTGTCAGTTTTCAGGACACACTTGGCACTCTTAAACCAGACCAAGTTGGAACTGGTGCCACCTTGCGTCTGGGAGGCATCCTGCGAGTGGCCGAATTCCAGGAGGCACCCGGCAATTTAAGGCCTCAGGCCCCTGAACCATTGTACAGGCTTTTTCCCTGGGAAACAAAACTCACAAGCCACTGTTCTGGGTGTCAGTTTTCAGGACCCACTTGACACGCTCAAATCAGACCAAATTGGCACTGGTGCCACCTTGCGTCTGGGAGGCATCCTGCGAGAGTCGGAATTCAAGGAGGCACCCGGCAATTAAAGGCCTCAAGCCCCTGAACCATTGTACAGGCTTTTTCCCTGGGAAACAAAACTCACAAGCCACTGTTCTGGGTGTCAGTTTTCAGGACACACTTGACACTCTTAAACCAGACCAAGTTGGCACTGGTGCTTCCTTGTGTCTGGGAGGCATCCTGCGAGTGGCCGAATTCCAGGAGGCACCCGGCAATTTAAGGCCTCAGGCCCCTGAACCATTGTACAGGCTTTTTCCCTGGGAAACAAAACTCACAAGCCACTGTTCTGGGTGTCAGTTTTCAGGAGCCCCCTGGAACTCTCAAACCAGACCAAGTTGGAACGGGGGCCACCTTGCGTCTGGGAGGCATCCTGCGAGAGGCCGAATTCAAGGAGGCCCCCGGCAATTTAAGGCCTCAGGCCCCTGAACCATTGTACAGGCTTTTTCCCTGGGAAACAAAACTCACAAGCCACTGTTCTGGGTGTCAGTTTTCAGGACCCACTTGGCACTCTTAAACCAGACCAAGGTAGAACAGGTGCCACCTTGCGTCTGGGAGGCATCCTGCGAGAGGCCGAATTCCAGGAGTCACCCGGCAATTTAAGGCCGCAGGACCCTGAACCATTGTACAGGCTTTTTCCCTGGGAAACAAAACTCACAAGACACTGTTCTGGGTGTCAGTTTTCAGGACCCACTTGACACTCTCAAACCAGACCAAGTTGGCACTGGTGCCACATTGCGTCTGGGAGGCATCCTGCGAGAGGCGAATCTCCAGGTGGCACCTGGCTATTAAAGGCGGCATTAACCTAAACCATTTTACAGGCTTTTTTCCTGGGAAAGAAAACTCACAAGCCACTGTTCTGGGTGTCAGTTTGCAGGAGCCACTTGACACTCTCAAACCACACCAAGTTGGCACTGGTGCCACCTTGCGTCTGGGAGGCATGCTGCGAGAGGCCGAATTCCAGGAGGCACCCGTCAATTTAAGGCCTCAGGCCCCTGAACCATTGTACAGGCTTTTTCCCTGGGAAACAAAACTCACAAGCCACTGTTCTGGGTGTCAGTTTTCAGGACCCACTTGGCACTCTTAAACCAGACCAAATTGGCACTGGTGCCACCTTGCGTCTGGGAGGCATGCTGCGAGAGGCGGAATTCAAGGAGGCACCCGGCAATTTAAGGCCGCAGGACCCTGAACCATTGTACAGGCTTTTTCCCTGGGAAACAAAACTCACAAGCCACTGTTCTGGGTGTCAGTTTTCAGGACCCACTTGACACTCTCAAACCAGACCAAGTTGGCACTGGTGCCACCTTGCGTCTGGGAGGCATCCTGCGAGATGCGGATCTCCAGGTGCCACCCGGCTATTAAAGGCGGCACTAACATAAACCATTTTACAGGCTTTTTCCCTGGGAAAGAAAACTCACAAGCCACTGTTCTGGGTGTCAGTTTGCAGGAGCCACCTGGCACTCTCAAACCAGACCAAGTTGGCACTGGTGCCACCTTGCGTCTGGGAGGCATGCTGCGAGAGGCGGAATTCCAGGAGGCACCCGGCAATTTAAGTCCGTAGGCCCCTGAACCATTGTACAGGCTTTTTCCCTGGGAAACAAAACTCACAAGCCACTGTTCTGGGTGTCAGTTTTCAGGACCCACTTGACACTCTCAAACCAGACCAAGTTGGCACTGCTGCCACCTTGCGTCTGGGAGGCATCCTACGAGAGGCGGATCTCTAGGTGGCACCCGGCTATTAAAGGCGGCATTAACCTAAACCATTTTACAGGCTTTTTCTCTGGGAAACAAAACTCACAAGCCACTGTTCTGGGTGTCAGTTTGCAGGAGCCACCTGGCACTCTCAAACCAGACCAAGTTGGCACTGGTGCCACCTTGCGTCTGGGAGGCATCCTGCGAGAGGCGGAATTCCAGGAGGCACCCGGTAATTTAAGGCCGCAGGACCCTGAACCATTGTACAGGCTTTTTCCCTGGGAAACAAAACTCACAAGCCACTGTTCTGGGTGTCAGTTTTCAAGACACATTTGACACTCTTAAACCAGACCAAGTTGGCACTGGTGCCTCCTTGTGTCTGGGAGGCATCCTGCGAGAGGCCGAATTCCAGGAGGCACCTGGCAATTTAAGGCCTCAGGCCCTTGAACCATTGTACAGGCTTTTTCCCTGGGAAACAAAACTCACAAGCCACTGTTCTGGGTGTCAGTTTGCAGGACCCACTTGGCACTCTTAAACCAGACCAAGTTGGCACCGGTGTTGCTTAGCGTCTGGGAAAAATCTGGCGAGATGCGGAATTCCAGGAGGCACCCGGCAATTTAAGGCCGCAGGACCCTGAACAATTGTACAGGCTTTTTCCCTGGGAAACAAACTCACAAGCCACTGTTCTGGGTGTCAGTTTTCAGGACCCACTTGACACTCTCAAAGCAGACCAAGTTGGCACTGGTGCCACCTTGCGTCTGGGAGGCATCCTGCGAGAGGCGGATCTCCAGGTCGCACCCGGCTATTAAAAGCGACATTAACCTAAACCATTTTACAGGCTTTTTCCCTGGGAAAGAAAACTCACAAGCCACTGTTCTGGGTGTCAGTTTGCAGGACACACTTGGCACTCTCAAACCAGACCAAGTTGGCACTGGTGCCACCTTGCGTCTGGGAGGCATCATGCGAGAGCCTGAATTCCAGGAGGCACCCGGCAATTTAAGGCCTCAGGCCCCTGAACCATTGTACAGGCTTTTTCCCTGGGAAACAAAACTCACAAGCCGCTGTTCTGGGTGTCAGTTTTCAGGACACACTTGACACGCTCAAATCAGACCAAATTGGCACTGGTGCCACCTTGCGTCTGGGAGGCATCCTGCGAGAGTCGGAATTCAAGGAGGCACCCGGCAATTAAAGGCCTCAAGCCCCTGAACCATTGTACAGGCTTTTTCCCTGGGAAACAAAACTCACAAGCCACTGTTCTGGGTGTCAGTTTTCAGGAGCCCCCTGGAACTCTCAAACCAGACCAAGTTGGAACGGGGGCCACCTTGCGTCTGGGAGGCATCCTGCGAGAGGCCGAATTCAAGGAGGCCCCCGGAAATTTAAGGCCTCAGGCCCCTGAACCATTGTACAGGCTTTTTCCCTGGGAAACAAAACTCACAAGCCACTGTTCTGGGTGTCAGTTTTCAGGACCCACTTGACACTCTCAAACCAGACCAAGTTGGCACTGGTGCCACCTTGCGTCTGGGAGGCATCCTGCGAGAGGCGAATCTCCAGGTGGCACCCGGCTATTAAAGGGGGCATTAACCTAAACCATTTTACAGGCTTTTTCCCTGGGAAAGAAAACTCACAAGCCACTGTTCTGGGTGTCAGTTTGCAGGAGCCACTTGACACTCTCAAACCAGACCAAGTTGGCACTGGTGCCACCTTGCGTCTGGGAGGCATCCTGCGAGAGGCCGAATTCCAGGAGGCACCCGGCAATTTAAGGCCGCAGGACCCTGAACCATTGTACAGGCTTTTTCCCTGGGAAACAAAACTCACAAGCCACTGTTCTGGGTGTCAGTTTTCAGGACCCACTTGGCACTCTTAAACCAGACCAAGTTGGAACAGGGGCCACCTTGCGTCTGGGAGGCATCCTGCGAGAGGCCGAATTCCAGGAGTCACCCGGCAATTTAAGGCCGCAGGACCCTGAACCATTGTACGGGCTTTTTCCCTGGGAAACAAAACTCACAAGACACTGTTCTGGGTGTCAGTTTTCAGGACCCACTTGGCACTCTCAAACCAGACCAAGTTGGCACTGGTGCCAACTTGCGTCTTGGAGGCATCCTGCGAGAGGCGGAATTCCAGGAGGCACCCGGCAATTTAAGGCCGCAGGACCCTGAACCATTGTACATGCTTTTTCCCTGGGAAACAAAACTCACAAGACACTGTTCTGGGTGTCAGTTTTCAGGATCCACTTGGCACTCTCAAACCAGACCAAGTTGGAAATGGTGTCATTTTGCGTCTGGGAGGCATCCTGCGAGAGGCGGATCTCCAGGTGGGACCCGGCTATTAAAGGCGGCATTAACCTAAACCACTTTACAGGCTTTTTCCCTGGGAAAGAAAACTCACAAGCCACTGTTCTGGGTGTCAGTTTGCAGGAGCCACCTGGCACTCTCAAACCAGACCAAGTTGGCACTGGTGCCACCTTGCGTCTGGGAGGCATCCTGCGAGAGGCGCAATTCCAGGAGGCACCCGGCAATTTAAGGCCTCAGGCCCCTGAACCATTGTACAGGCTTTTTCCCTGGGAAACAAAACTCACAAGCCACTGTTCTGGGTGTCAGTTTTCAGGACCCACATGACACTCTTAAACCAGACCAAGTTGGAACGGGTGCCACCTTGCGTCTGGGAGGCATCCTGCGAGAGGCCGAATTCCAGGAGGCACCCGGCAATTTAAGGCCTCAGGCCCCTGAACCATTGTACAGGCTTTTTCCCTGGGAAACAAAACTCACAAGCCACTCTTCTGGGTGTCAGTATGCAGGAGCCACCTGGCACTCTTAAACCAGACCAAGTTGGCACTGGTGTCATGTTGCGCCTGGGAGGCATCCTGTGAGAGGCGGATCTCAAGGAGGCACCCGGCAATTTAAGGCCGCACGACCCTGAACCATTTTACAGGCTTTTTCCCTGGGAAACAAAACTCACAAGCCACTGTTCTGGGTGTCAGTTTGCAGGAGCCACCTGGCACTCTCAAACCAGACCAAGTTGGCACTGGTGCCACCTTGCGTCTGGGAGGCATCCTGCGAGAGGCGGAATTCCACGAGGCACCCGGCAATTTAAGGCCGCAGGACACTGAACCATTGTACAGGCTTTTTCCCTGGGAAACAAAACTCACAAGCCACTGTTCTGGGTGTCAGTTTTCAGGACCCACTTGGCACTCTTAAACCAGACCAAGTTGGCACTGGTGCCACCTTGTGTCTGGGAGGCATCCTGGGAGAGGCCGAATTCCAGGAGGCACCCGTCAATTTAAGGCCTCAGGCCCCTGAACCATTGTACAGGCTTTTTCCCTGGGAAACAAAACTCACAAGCCACTGTTCTGGGTGTCAGTTTTCAGGACCCACTTGGCACTCTTAAACCAGACCAAGGTAGAACAGGTGCCACCTTGCGTCTGGGAGGCATCCTGCGAGAGGCCGAATTCCAGGAGTCACCCGGCAATTTAAGGCCGCAGGACCCTGAACCATTGTACAGGCTTTTTCCCTGGGAAACAAAACTCACAAGCCACTGTTCTGGGTGTCAGTTTTCAGGACCCACTTGGCACTCTCAAACCAGACCAAGTTGGCACTGGTGCCACCTTGCGTCTGGGAGGCATCCTGCGAGATGCGAATCTCCAGGTGGCACCCGGCTATTAAAGGCGGCATTAACCTAAACCATTTTACAGGCTTTTTCCCTGGGAAAGAAAACTCACAAGCCACTGTTCTGGGTGTCAGTTTGCAGGACCCACTTGACACGCTCAAAGCAGACCAAGTTGGCACTGGTGCCACCTTGCGTCTAGGAGGCATCCTGCGAGAGGCCGAATTCCAGGAGGCACCTGGCAATTTAAGGCCTCAGGCCCCTGAACCATTGTACAGGCTTTTTCCCTGGGAAACAAAACTCACAAGCCACTGTTCTGGGTGTCAGTTTTCAGGACCCACTTGGCACTCTTAAAGCAGACCAAGGTAGAACTGGTGCCACCTTGCGTCTGGGAGGCATCCTGCGAGAGGCCGAATTCCAGGAGTCACCCGGCAATTTAAGGCCGCAGGACCCTGAACCATTGTACAGGCTTTTTCCCTGGGAAACAAAACTCACAAGACACTGTTCTGGGTGTCAGTTTTCAGGACCCACTTGGCACTCTCAAACCAGACCAAGTTGGAACTGGTGCCACCTTGCGTCTGGGAGGCATCCTGCGAGATGCGGATCTCCAGGTGCCACCCGGCTATTAAAGGCGGCATTAACCTAAACCATTTTACAGGCTTTTTCCCTGGGAAAGAAAACTCACAAGCCACTGTTCTGGGTGTCAGTATGCAGGACACACTTGGCACTCTCAAACCAGACCAAGTTGGCACTGGTGCCACCTTGCGTCTTGGAGGCATCCTGCGAGAGGCGAAATTCAAGGAGGCACCCGGCAATTTAAGTCCGCAGGACCCTGAACCATTGTACAGGTTTTTTCCCTGGGAAACAAAACTCACAAGCCACTGTTCTGGGTGTCAGTTTTCAGGACCCACTTGGCACTCTTAAAGCAGACCAAGGTAGAACTGGTGCCACCTTGCGTCTGGGAGGCATCCTGCGAGAGGCTGAATTCCAGGAGGCACCCGGCAATTTAAGGCCGCAGGACCCTGAACCATTGTACAGGCTTTTTCCCTGGGAAACAAAACTCACAAGACACTGTTCTGGGTGTCAGTTTTCAGGACCCACTTGGCACTCTCAAACCAGACCAAGTTGGAACTGGTGCCACCTTGCGTCTGGGAGGCATCCTGCGAGATGCGGATCTCCAGGTGCCACCCGGCTATTAAAGGCGGCATTAACCTAAACCATTTTACAGGCTTTTTCCCTGGGAAAGAAAACTCACAAGCCACTGTTCTGGGTGTCAGTATGCAGGACACACTTGGCACTCTCAAACCAGACCAAGTTGGCACTGGTGCCACCTTGCGTCTGGGAGGCATCCTGCGAGAGGCGAAATTCAAGGAGGCACCCGGCAATTTAAGTCCGCAGGACCCTGAACCATTGTACAGGTTTTTTCCCAGGGAAACAAAACTCACAAGCCACTGTTCTGGGTGTCAGTTTTCAGGACCCACTTGACACTCTCAAACCAGACCAAGTTGGCACTGGTGCCACCTTGCGTCTTGGAGGCATCCTGCGAGAGGCGGATCTCCAGGTGGCACCTGGCTATTAAAGGCGGCATTAACCTAAACCATTTTACAGGCTTTTTCCCTGGGAAAGAAAACTCAAAAGCCACTGTTCTGGGTGTCAGTTTGCAGGAGCCACCTGGCACTCTCAAACCAGACCAAGTTGGCACTGGTGCAACCTTGCGTCTGGGAGGCATCCTGCGAGAGGCGCAATTCCAGAAGGCACCCGGCAATTTAAGGCCGTAGGACCCTGAACCATTGTACAGGCTTTTTCCCTGGGAAACAAAACTCACAAGACACTGTTCTGGGTGTCAGTTTTCAGGAGCCACTTGGCACTCTCAAACCAGACCAAGTTGGCACTGGTGTTGCTTAGCGTCTGGGTAACATCTGGCGTGATGCGGAATTCCAGGAGTCACCCGGCAATTTAAGGCCGCAGGACCCTGAACCATTGTACAGGCTTTTTCCCTGGGAAACAAAACTCACAAGCCACTGTTCTGGGTGTCAGTTTGCAGGACCCACTTGGCACTCTCAAACCAGACCAAGTTGGCACTGGTGCCACCTTGCGTCTGGGAGGCATTCTGCGAGAGGCGGAATTCCAGGAGGCACCCGGCAATTTAAGGCCGCAGGACCTTGAACCATTGTACAAGCTTTTTCCCTGGGAAACAAAACTCACAAGCCTCTGTTCTGGCTGCCAGTTTTCAGGACCCACTTGACACTCTCAAACCAGACAAAGTTGGCACTGGTGCCACCTTGCGTCTGGGAGGCATCCTGCGAGAGGCGGATCTCCAGGTGGCACCCGGCTATTAAAGGCGGCATTAACCTAAACCATTTTACAGGCTTTTTCCCTGCGAAAGAAAACTCACAAGCCACTGTTCTGGGTGTCAGTTTGCAGGACACACTTGGCACTCTCAAACCAGACCAAGTTGGCACTGGTGCCTCCTTGCGTCTGGGAGGCATCCTGCGAGAGCCTGAATTCCAGGAGGCACCCAGCAATTTAAGTCCGCAGGACCCTGAACCATTGTACAGGCTTTTTCCCTGGGAAACAAAACTCACAAGCCACTGTTCTGGGTGTCAGTTTGCAGGACCCACTTGACACGCTCAAAGCAGACCAAGTTGGCAGTGGTGCCACCTTGCGTCTGGGAGGCATCCAGCGAGAGGTTGAATTCAAGGAGGCACCCGGCAATTTAAGGCCGCATTACCCTGAACCATTGTACAGGCTTTTTCCCTGGGAAACAAAACTCACAAGCCACTGTTCTGGGTGTCAGTTTTCAGGACCCACTTGACACTCTTAAACCAGACAAAGTTGGCACTGGTGCCTCCTTGTGTCTGGGAGGCATCCTGCGAGAGGCCGAATTCCAGGAGGCACCTGGCAATTTAAGGCCTCAGGCCCTTGAAGCATTGTACAGGCTTTTTCCCTGGGAAACAAAACTCACAAGCCACTGTTCTGGGTGTCAGTTTGCAGGACCCACTTGGCACTCTTAAACCAGACCAAGTTGGCACTGGTGTTGCTTAGCGTCTGGGAAAAATCTGGCGAGATGCGGAATTCCAGGAGGCACCCGGCAATTTAAGGCCGCAGGACCCTGAACCATTTTACAGGCTTTTTCCCTGGGAAAACAAAACTCACAAGCCACTGTTCTGGGTGTCAGTTTTCAGGACACACTTGGCACTCTCAAACCAGACCAAGTTGGCACTGGTGCCTCCTTGTGTCTGGGAGGCATCCTGCGAGAGGTGCAATTCCAGGAGGCACCCGGCAATTTAAGGCCTCAGGCCCCTGAACCATTGTACAGGCTTTTTCCCTGGGAAACAAAACTCACAAGCCACTGTTCTGGGTGTCAGTTTTCAGGACCCACTTGGCACTCTTAAACCAGACCAAGTTGGAACGGGTGCCACCTTACGTCTGGGAGGCATCCTGCGAGAGGCCGAATTCCAGGAGGCACCCGGCAATTTAAGGCCTCAGGCCCCTGAACCATTGTACAGGCTTTTTCCCTGGGAAACAAAACTCACAAGCCACTGTTCTGGGTGTCAGTTTTCAGGACACACTTGACACTCTTAAACCAGACCAAGTTGGCACTGGTGCCACCTTGCGTCTGGGAGGCATCCTGCGAGAGGCGGAATTCCAGGAGGCACCCGGCAATTTAAGGCCGCATTACCCTGAACCATTGTACAGGCTTTTTCCCTGGGAAACAAAACTCACAAGCCACTGTTCTGGGTGTCAGTTTTCAGGACACACTTGGCACTCTTAAACCAGACCAAGTTGGAACTGGTGCCACGTTGCGTCTGGGAGGCATCCTGCAGGTGGCCGAATTCCAGGAGGCACCCGGCAATTTAAGGCCTCAGGCCCCTGAACCATTGTACTGGCTTTTTCCCTGGGAAACGAAACTCACAAGCCACTGTTCTGGGTGTCAGTTTTCAGGACCCACTTGACACTCTCAAACCAGACCAAGTTGGCACTGGTGCCACCTTGCGTTTTGGAGGCATCCTGTGAGAGGCCGAATTCCAGGAGGCAGCCGGCAATTTACGGCCTCAAGCCGCTGAATCACTCTACAGGCTTTTTCCCTGGGAAACAAAACTCACAAGCCACTGTTCTGGCTGTCAGTTTTCAGGACACACTTGGCACTCTCAAACCAGACCAAGTTGGCACTGGTGTTGCTTAGCGTCTGGGTAACATCTGGCGTGATGCGGAATTCCAGGAGTCACCCGGCAATTTAAGGCCGCAGGACCCTGAACCATTGTACAGGGTTTTTCCCTGGGAAACAAAACTCACAAGCCACTGTTCTGGGTGTCAGTTTGCAGGACCCACTTGGCACTCTCAAACCAGACCAAGTTGGCACTGGTGCCACCTTGCGTCTGGGAGGCATCCTGCGAGAGGCCGAATTCCAGGAGGCACCCGGCAATTTAAGGCCGCAGGACCCTGAACCATTGTACAAGCTTTTTCCCTGGGAAACAAAACTCACAAGCCACTGTTCTGGGTGCCAGTTTTCAGGACCCACTTGGCACTCTTAAACCAGACAAAGTTGGCACTGGTGCCACCTTGCGTCTGGGAGGCATCCTGCGAGAGGCGGATCTCCTGGTGGCACCCGGCTATTAAAGGCGGCATTAACCTAAACCACTTTACAGGCATTTTCCCTGGGAAAGAAAACTCACAAGCCACTGTTCTGGGTGTCAGTTTTCAGGACCCACTTGACACGCTCAAAGCAGACCAAGTTGGTAGTGGTGCCACCTTGCGTCTGGGAGGCATCCTGCGAGAGGCCGAATTCCAGGAGGCACCTGGCAATTTAAGGCCTCAGGCCCTTGAAGCATTGTACAGGCTTTTTCCCTGGGAAACAAAACTCACAAGCCACTGTTCTGGGTGTCAGTTTTCAGGACCCACTTGGCACTCTCAAACCAGACCAAGTTGGCACTGGTGTTGCTTAGCGTCTGGGAAAAATCTGGCGAGATGCGGAATTCCAGGAGGCACCCGGCAATTTAAGGCCGCAGGACCCTGAACCATTTTACAGGCTTTTTCCCTGGGAAAACAAAACTCACAAGCCACTGTTCTGGGTGTCAGTTTTCAGGACACACTTGGCACTCTCAAACCAGACCAAGTTGGCACTGGTGCGTCCTTGTGTCTGGGAGGCATCCTGCGAGAGGCCGAAATCCAGGAGGCACCCGGCAATTTAAGGCCTCAGGCCCCTGAACCATTGTACAGGCTTTTTCCCTGGGAAACAAAACTCACAAGCCACTGTTCTGGGTGTCAGTTTGCAGGACCCACTTGGCACTCTTAAACCAGACCAAATTGGAACGGGTGCCACCTTGCGTCTGGGAGGCATCCTGCGAGAGGCCGAATTCCAGGAGGCACCCGGCAATTTAAGGCCGCAGGCCCCTGAACCATTGTACAGGCTTTTTCCCTGGGAAACAAAACTCACAAGCCACTGTTCTAGGTGTCAGTTTTCAGGACCCACGTGGTACTCTCAAACCAGACCAAGTTGGCACTGGTGTTGCTTAGCGTCTGGGTAACATCTGGCGTGATGCGGAATTCCAGGAGTCACCCGGCAATTTAAGGCCGCAGAACCCTGAACCACTGTACAGGCTTTTTCCCTGGGAAACAAAACTCACAAGCCACTGTTCTGGGTGTCAGTTTTCAGGACACACTTGGCACTCTTAAACCAGACCAAGTTGGAACTGGTGCCACGTTGCGTCTGGGAGGCATCCTGCAGGTGGCCGAATTCCAGGAGGCACCCGGCAATTTAAGGCCTCAGGCCCCTGAACCATTGTACTGGCTTTTTCCCTGGGAAACAAAACTCACAAGCCACTGTTCTGGGTGTCAGTTTTCAGGACCCACTTGACACTCTCAAACCAGACCAAGTTGGCACTGGTGCCACCTTGCGTTTTGGAGGCATCCTGCGAGAGGCCGAATTCCAGGAGGCAGCCGGCAATTTACGGCCTCAAGCCGCTGAATCACTGTACAGGCTTTTTCCCTGGGAAACAAAACTCACAAGCAAGTGTTCTGGATGTCAGTTTTCAGGACACACTTGGCACTCTCAAACCAGACCAAGTTGGCACTGGTGTTGCTTAGCGTCTGGGTAACATCTGGCGTGATGCGGAATTCCAGGAGTCACCCGGCAATTTAAGGCCGCAGGACCCTGAACCATTGTACAGGGTTTTTCCCTGGGAAACAAAACTCACAAGCCACTGTTCTGGGTGTCAGTTTGCAGGACCCACTTGGCACTCTCAAACCAGACCAAGTTGGCACTGGTGCCACCTTGCGTCTGGGAGGCATCCTGCGAGAGGCCGAATTCCAGGAGGCACCCGGCAATTTAAGGCCGCAGGACCCTGAACCATTGTACAAGGTTTTTCCCTGGGAAACAAAACTCACAAGCCACTGTTCTGGGTGCCAGTTTTCAGGACCCACTTGGCACTCTTAAACCAGACAAAGTTGGCACTGGTGCCACCTTGCGTCTGGGAGGCATCCTGCGAGAGGCGGATCTCCTGGTGGCACCCGGCTATTAAAGGCGGCATTAACCTAAACCACTTTACAGGCATTTTCCCTGGGAAAGAAAACTCACAAGCCACTGTTCTGGGTGTCAGTTTTCAGGACCCACTTGACACGCTCAAAGCAGACCAAGTTGGTAGTGGTGCCACCTTGCGTCTGGGAGGCATCCTGCGAGAGGCCGAATTCCAGGAGGCACCTGGCAATTTAAGGCCTCAGGCCCTTGAAGCATTGTACAGGCTTTTTCCCTGGGAAACAAAACTCACAAGCCACTGTTCTGGGTGTCAGTTTGCAGGACCCACTTGGCACTCTCAAACCAGACCAAGTTGGCACTGGTGTTGCTTAGCGTCTGGGAAAAATCTGGCGAGATGCGGAATTCCAGGAGGCACCCGGCAATTTAAGGCCGCAGGACCCTGAACCATTTTACAGGCTTTTTCCCTGGGAAAACAAAACTCACAAGCCACTGTTCTGGGTGTCAGTTTTCAGGACACACTTGGCACTCTCAAACCAGACCAAGTTGGCACTGGTGCGTCCTTGTGTCTGGGAGGCATCCTGCGAGAGGCCGAAATCCAGGAGGCACCCGGCAATTTAAGGCCTCAGGCCCCTGAACCATTGTACAGGCTTTTTCCCTGGGAAACAAAACTCACAAGCCACTGTTCTGGGTGTCACTTTGCAGGACCCACTTGGCACTCTTAAACCAGACCAAGTTGGAACGGGTGCCACCTTGCGTCTGGGAGGCATCCTGCGAGAGGCCGAATTCCAGGAGGCACCCGGCAATTTAAGGCCGCAGGCCCCTGAACCATTGTACAGGCTTTTTCCCTGGGAAACAAAACTCACAAGCCACTGTTCTAGGTGTCAGTTTTCAGGACCCACGTGGTACTCTCAAACCAGACCAAGTTGGCACTGGTGTTGCTTAGCGTCTGGGTAACATCTGGCGTGATGCGGAATTCCAGGAGTCACCCGGCAATTTAAGGCCGCAGGACCCTGAACCACTGTACAGGCTTTTTCCCTGGGAAACAAAACTCACAAGCCACTGTTCTGGGTGTCAGTTTGCAGGACACACTTGGCACTCTCAAACCAGACCAAGTTGGCACTGGTGCCACCTTGCGTCTGGGCGGCATTCTGCGAGAGGCCGAATTCCAGGAGGCACCCGGCAATTTAAGGCCGCAGGACCCTGAACCATTGTACACGCTTTTTCCCTGGGAAACAAAACTCACAAGCCACTGTTCTGGGTGCCAGTTTTCAGGACCCACTTGGCACTCTCAAACCAGACCAAGTTGGCACTGCTGCCACCTTGCGTGTGGGAGGCATCCTGCGAGAGGCGGATCTCCAGGTGGCACCCGGCTATTAAAGGCGACATTAACCTAAACCACTTTCCAGGCTTTTTCCCTGGGAAAGAAAACTCACAAGCCACTGTTCTGGGTGTCAGTTTGCAGGAGCCACCTGGCACTCTCAAACCAGACCAAGTTGGCACTGGTGCCACCTTGCGTCTGGGAGGCATCCTGCGAGAGGCGCAATTCAAGGAGGCACCCTGCAATTTAAGGCCGCAGGACCCTGAACCATTGTACAGGCTTTTTCCCTGGGAAACAAAACTCACAAGCCACTGTTCTGGGTGTCAGTTTTCAGGACCCACTTGGCACTCTTAAACCAGACCAAGTTGGAACTGGTGCCACCTTGCGTCTGGGAGGCATCCTGCGAGAGGCGGAATTCCAGGAGTCACCCGGCAATTTAAGGCCTCAGGCCCCTGAACCATTGTACAGGCTTTTTCCCTGGGAAAGAAAACTCACAAGCCACTGTTCTGGGTGTCAGTTTGCAGGACCCACTTGGCACTCTTAAACCAGACCAAGTTGGAACGGGTGCCACCTTGCGTCTGGGAGGCATCCTGCGAGAGGCGCAATTCCAGGAGGCACCCGGCAATTTAAGGCCTCAGGCCCCTGAACCATTGTACAGGCTTTTTCCCTGGGAAACAAAACTCACAAGCCACTGTTCTGGGTGTCAGTTTGCAGGAGCCACCTGGCACTCTCAAACCAGACCAAGTTGGCACTGGTGTCATGTTGCGCCTGGGAGGCATCCTGCGAGAGGCGAATCCCCAGGTGGCACCCGGCTATTAAAGGGGGCATTAACCTAAACCATTTTACAGGCTTTTTCCCTGGGAAAGAAAACTCAAAAGCCACTGTTCTGGGTGTCAGTTTGCAGGAGCCACTTGACACTCTCAAACCAGACCAAGTTGGCACTGGTGCCACCTTGCGTCTGGGAGGCATCCTGCGAGAGGCCGAATTCCAGGAGGCACCCGGCAATTTAAGGCCTCAGGCCCCTGAACCATTGTACAGGCTTTTTCCCTGGGAAACAAAACTCACAAGCCACTGTTCTGGGTGTCAGTTTTCAGGACCCACTTGGCACTCTTAAACCAGACCAAGGTAGAACTGGTACCACCTTGCGTCTGGAGGCATCCTGCGAGAGGCCGAATTCCAGGAGTCACCCGGCAATTTAAGGCCGCAGGACCCTGAACCATTGTACAGGCTTTTTCCCTGGGAAACAAAACTCACAAGACACTGTTCTGGGTGTCAGTTTTCAGGACCCACTTGGCACTCTCAAACCAGACCAAGTTGGCACTGGTGCCAACTTGCGTTTTGGAGGCATCCTGCGAGATGCGGAATTCCAGGAGGCACCCGGCAATTTAAGGCCGCAGGACCCTGAACCATTGTACAGGCTTTTTCCCTGGGAAACAAAACTCACAAGCCACTGTTCTGGGTGTCAGTTTTCAGGACCCACTTGGCACTCTCAAACCAGACCAAGTTGGAACTGGTGCCACCTTGCGTCTGGGAGGCATCCTGCGAGATGCGAATCTCCAGGTGGCACCCGGCTATTAAAGGCGGCATTAACCTAAACCATTTTACAGGCTTTTTCCCTGGGAAAGAAAACTCACAAGCCACTGTTCTGGGTGTCAGTTTGCAGGACCCACTTGACACGCTCAAAGCAGACCAAGTTGGCACTGGTGCCACCTTGCGTCTGGGAGGCATCCTGCGAGTGGCCGAATTCCAGGAGGCACCTGGCAATTTAAGGCCTCAGGCCCCTGAACCATTGTACAGGCTTTTTCCCTGGGAAACAAAACTCACAAGCCACTGTTCTGGGTGTCAGTTTTCAGGTCCCACTTGGCACTCTTAAAGCAGACCACGGTAGAACTGGTGCCACCTTGCGTCTGGGAGGCATCCTGCGAGAGGCCGAATTCCAGGAGTCACCCGGCAATTTAAGGCCGCAGGACCCTGAACCATTGTACAGGCTTTTTCCCTGGGAAACAAAACTCACAAGACACTGTTCTGGGTGTCAGTTTTCAGGACCCACTTGGCACTCTCAAACCAGACCAAGTTGGAACTGGTGCCACCTTGCGTCTGGGAGGCATCCTGCGAGATGCGGATCTCCAGGTGCCACCCGGCTATTAATGGCGGCATTAACCTAAACCATTTTACAGGCTTTTTCCCTGGGAAAGAAAACTCACAAGCCACTGTTCTGGGTGTCAGTTTGCAGGAGCCACCTGGCACTCTCAAACCAGACCAAGTTGGCACTGGTGCCACCTTGCGTCTGGGAGGCATCCTGCGAGAGGCGGAATTCCAGGAGGCACCCGGCAATTTAAGGCCGCAGGACCCTGAACCATTGTACAGGCTTTTTCCCTGGGAAACAAAACTCACAAGCCACTGTTCTGGGTGTCAGTATGCAGGACACACTTGGCACTCTCAAACCAGACCAAGTTGGCACGGGTGCCACCATGCGTCTGGAGGCATGCTGCGAGAGGCGAAATTCAAGGAGGCACCCGGCAATTTAAGTCCGCAGGACCCTGAACCATTGTACAGGTTTTTTCCCAGGGAAACAAAACTCACAAGCCACTGTTCTGGGTGGCAGTTTTCAGGACCCACTTGACACTCTCAAACCAGACCAAGTTGGCACTGGTGCCACCTTGCATCTGGGAGGCATCCTGCGAGAGGCGGATCTCCAGGTGGCACCCGGCTATTAAAGGCGGCATTAACCTAAACCATTTTACAGGCTTTTTCCCTGGGAAACAAAACTCACAAGCCACTGTTCTGGGTGTCAGTTTGCAGGAGCCACCTGGCACTCTCAAACCAGACCAAGTTGGCACTGGTGCAACCTTGCGTCTGGGAGGCATCCTGCGAGAGGCGCAATTCCAGGAGGCACCCGGCAATTTAAGGCCGTAGGACCCTGAACCATTGTACTGGCTTTTTCCCTGGGAAACAAAACTCACAAGCCACTGTTCTGGGTGTCAGTTTGCAGGACCCACTTGGCACTCTTAAACCAGACCAAGTTGGAACGGGTGCCACCTTGCGTCTGGGAGGCATCCTGCGAGAGGCCGAATTCCAGGAGGCACCCGGCAATTTAAGGCCGCAGGCCCCTGAACCATTGTACAGGCTTTTTCCCTGGGAAACAAA
Source organism: Fringilla coelebs (assembly GCF_963513975.1). Lineage (NCBI taxonomy): Eukaryota > Metazoa > Chordata > Aves > Passeriformes > Fringillidae > Fringilla > Fringilla coelebs. Next base: position 1,161,241 of record NW_028167521.1, on the reverse strand, counting down.
ACTCACAAGCCACTGTTCTAGGTGTCAGTTTTCAGGACCCACGTGGTACTCTCAAACCAGACCAAGTTGGCACTGGTGTTGCTTAGCGTCTGGGTAACATCTGGCGTGATGCGGAATTCCAGGAGTCACCCGGCAATTTAAGGCCGCAGAACCCTGAACCACTGTACAGGCTTTTTCCCTGGGAAACAAAACTCACAAGCCACTGTTCTGGGTGTCAGTTTTCAGGACACACTTGGCACTCTTAAACCAGACCAAGTTGGAACTGGTGCCACGTTGCGTCTGGGAGGCATCCTGCAGGTGGCCGAATTCCAGGAGGCACCCGGCAATTTAAGGCCTCAGGCCCCTGAACCATTGTACTGGCTTTTTCCCTGGGAAACAAAACTCACAAGCCACTGTTCTGGGTGTCAGTTTTCAGGACCCACTTGACACTCTCAAACCAGACCAAGTTGGCACTGGTGCCACCTTGCGTTTTGGAGGCATCCTGCGAGAGGCCGAATTCCAGGAGGCAGCCGGCAATTTACGGCCTCAAGCCGCTGAATCACTGTACAGGCTTTTTCCCTGGGAAACAAAACTCACAAGCAAGTGTTCTGGATGTCAGTTTTCAGGACACACTTGGCACTCTCAAACCAGACCAAGTTGGCACTGGTGTTGCTTAGCGTCTGGGTAACATCTGGCGTGATGCGGAATTCCAGGAGTCACCCGGCAATTTAAGGCCGCAGGACCCTGAACCATTGTACAGGGTTTTTCCCTGGGAAACAAAACTCACAAGCCACTGTTCTGGGTGTCAGTTTGCAGGACCCACTTGGCACTCTCAAACCAGACCAAGTTGGCACTGGTGCCACCTTGCGTCTGGGAGGCATCCTGCGAGAGGCCGAATTCCAGGAGGCACCCGGCAATTTAAGGCCTCAGGCCCCTGAACCATTGTACAGGCTTTTTCCCTGGGAAACAAAACTCACAAGCCACTGTTCTGGGTGCCAGTTTTCAGGACCCACTTGGCACTCTTAAACCAGACAAAGTTGGCACTGGTGCCACCTTGCGTCTGGGAGGCATCCTGCGAGAGGCGGATCTCCTGGTGGCACCCGGCTATTAAAGGCGGCATTAACCTAAACCACTTTACAGGCATTTTCCCTGGGAAAGAAAACTCACAAGCCACTGTTCTGGGTGTCAGTTTTCAGGACCCACTTGACACGCTCAAAGCAGACCAAGTTGGTAGTGGTGCCACCTTGCGTCTGGGAGGCATCCTGCGAGAGGCCGAATTCCAGGAGGCACCTGGCAATTTAAGGCCTCAGGCCCTTGAAGCATTGTACAGGCTTTTTCCCTGGGAAACAAAACTCACAAGCCACTGTTCTGGGTGTCAGTTTGCAGGACCCACTTGGCACTCTCAAACCAGACCAAGTTGGCACTGGTGTTGCTTAGCGTCTGGGAAAAATCTGGCGAGATGCGGAATTCCAGGAGGCACCCCGCAATTTAAGGCCGCAGGACCCTGAACCATTTTACAGGCTTTTTCCCTGGGAAAACAAAACTCACAAGCCACTGTTCTGGGTGTCAGTTTTCAGGACACACTTGGCACTCTCAAACCAGACCAAGTTGGCACTGGTGCGTCCTTGTGTCTGGGAGGCATCCTGCGAGAGGCCGAAATCCAGGAGGCACCCGGCAATTTAAGGCCTCAGGCCCCTGAACCATTGTACAGGCTTTTTCCCTGGGAAACAAAACTCACAAGCCACTGTTCTGGGTGTCACTTTGCAGGACCCACTTGGCACTCTTAAACCAGACCAAGTTGGAACGGGTGCCACCTTGCGTCTGGGAGGCATCCTGCGAGAGGCCGAATTCCAGGAGGCACCCGGCAATTTAAGGCCGCAGGCCCCTGAACCATTGTACAGGCTTTTTCCCTGGGAAACAAAACTCACAAGCCACTGTTCTAGGTGTCAGTTTTCAGGACCCACGTGGTACTCTCAAACCAGACCAAGTTGGCACTGGTGTTGCTTAGCGTCTGGGTAACATCTGGCGTGATGCGGAATTCCAGGAGTCACCCGGCAATTTAAGGCCGCAGGACCCTGAACCACTGTACAGGCTTTTTCCCTGGGAAACAAAACTCACAAGCCACTGTTCTGGGTGTCAGTTTGCAGGACACACTTGGCACTCTCAAACCAGACCAAGTTGGCACTGGTGCCACCTTGCGTCTGGGCGGCATTCTGCGAGAGGCCGAATTCCAGGAGGCACCCGGCAATTTAAGGCCGCAGGACCCTGAACCATTGTACACGCTTTTTCCCTGGGAAACAAAACTCACAAGCCACTGTTCTGGGTGCCAGTTTTCAGGACCCACTTGGCACTCTCAAACCAGACCAAGTTGGCACTGCTGCCACCTTGCGTGTGGGAGGCATCCTGCGAGAGGCGGATCTCCAGGTGGCACCCGGCTATTAAAGGCGACATTAACCTAAACCACTTTACAGGCTTTTTCCCTGGGAAAGAAAACTCACAAGCCACTGTTCTGGGTGTCAGTTTGCAGGAGCCACCTGGCACTCTCAAACCAGACCAAGTTGGCACTGGTGCCACCTTGCGTCTGGGAGGCATCCTGCGAGAGGCGCAATTCAAGGAGGCACCCTGCAATTTAAGGCCGCAGGACCCTGAACCATTGTACAGGCTTTTTCCCTGGGAAACAAAACTCACAAGCCACTGTTCTGGGTGCCAGTTTTCAGGACCCACTTGGCACTCTTAAACCAGACAAAGTTGGCACTGGTGCCACCTTGCGTCTGGGAGGCATCCTGCGAGAGGCGGATCTCCTGGTGGCACCCGGCTATTAAAGGCGGCATTAACCTAAACCACTTTACAGGCATTTTCCCTGGGAAAGAAAACTCACAAGCCACTGTTCTGGGTGTCAGTTTTCAGGACCCACTTGACACGCTCAAAGCAGACCAAGTTGGTAGTGGTGCCACCTTGCGTCTGGGAGGCATCCTGCGAGAGGCCGAATTCCAGGAGGCACCTGGCAATTTAAGGCCTCAGGCCCTTGAAGCATTGTACAGGCTTTTTCCCTGGGAAACAAAACTCACAAGCCACTGTTCTGGGTGTCAGTTTGCAGGACCCACTTGGCACTCTCAAACCAGACCAAGTTGGCACTGGTGTTGCTTAGCGTCTGGGAAAAATCTGGCGAGATGCGGAATTCCAGGAGGCACCCCGCAATTTAAGGCCGCAGGACCCTGAACCATTTTACAGGCTTTTTCCCTGGGAAAACAAAACTCACAAGCCACTGTTCTGGGTGTCAGTTTTCAGGACACACTTGGCACTCTCAAACCAGACCAAGTTGGCACTGGTGCGTCCTTGTGTCTGGGAGGCATCCTGCGAGAGGCCGAAATCCAGGAGGCACCCGGCAATTTAAGGCCTCAGGCCCCTGAACCATTGTACAGGCTTTTTCCCTGGGAAACAAAACTCACAAGCCACTGTTCTGGGTGTCACTTTGCAGGACCCACTTGGCACTCTTAAACCAGACCAAGTTGGAACGGGTGCCACCTTGCGTCTGGGAGGCATCCTGCGAGAGGCCGAATTCCAGGAGGCACCCGGCAATTTAAGGCCGCAGGCCCCTGAACCATTGTACAGGCTTTTTCCCTGGGAAACAAAACTCACAAGCCACTGTTCTAGGTGTCAGTTTTCAGGACCCACGTGGTACTCTCAAACCAGACCAAGTTGGCACTGGTGTTGCTTAGCGTCTGGGTAACATCTGGCGTGATGCGGAATTCCAGGAGTCACCCGGCAATTTAAGGCCGCAGGACCCTGAACCACTGTACAGGCTTTTTCCCTGGGAAACAAAACTCACAAGCCACTGTTCTGGGTGTCAGTTTGCAGGACACACTTGGCACTCTCAAACCAGACCAAGTTGGCACTGGTGCCACCTTGCGTCTGGGCGGCATTCTGCGAGAGGCCGAATTCCAGGAGGCACCCGGCAATTTAAGGCCGCAGGACCCTGAACCATTGTACACGCTTTTTCCCTGGGAAACAAAACTCACAAGCCACTGTTCTGGGTGCCAGTTTTCAGGACCCACTTGGCACTCTCAAACCAGACCAAGTTGGCACTGCTGCCACCTTGCGTGTGGGAGGCATCCTGCGAGAGGCGGATCTCCAGGTGGCACCCGGCTATTAAAGGCGACATTAACCTAAACCACTTTACAGGCTTTTTCCCTGGGAAAGAAAACTCACAAGCCACTGTTCTGGGTGTCAGTTTGCAGGAGCCACCTGGCACTCTCAAACCAGACCAAGTTGGCACTGGTGCCACCTTGCGTCTGGGAGGCATCCTGCGAGAGGCGCAATTCAAGGAGGCACCCTGCAATTTAAGGCCGCAGGACCCTGAACCATTGTACAGGCTTTTTCCCTGGGAAACAAAACTCACAAGCCACTGTTCTGGGTGTCAGTTTTCAGGACCCACTTGGCACTCTTAAACCAGACCAAGTTGGAACTGGTGCCACCTTGCGTCTGGGAGGCATCCTGCGAGAGGCGGAATTCCAGGAGTCACCCGGCAATTTAAGGCCTCAGGCCCCTGAACCATTGTACAGGCTTTTTCCCTGGGAAAGAAAACTCACAAGCCACTGTTCTGGGTGTCAGTTTGCAGGACCCACTTGGCACTCTTAAACCAGACCAAGTTGGAACGGGTGCCACCTTGCGTCTGGGAGGCATCCTGCGAGAGGCGCAATTCCAGGAGGCACCCGGCAATTTAAGGCCTCAGGCCCCTGAACCATTGTACAGGCTTTTTCCCTGGGAAACAAAACTCACAAGCCACTGTTCTGGGTGTCAGTTTGCAGGAGCCACCTGGCACTCTCAAACCAGACCAAGTTGGCACTGGTGTCATGTTGCGCCTGGGAGGCATCCTGCGAGAGGCGAATCCCCAGGTGGCACCCGGCTATTAAAGGGGGCATTAACCTAAACCATTTTACAGGCTTTTTCCCTGGGAAAGAAAACTCAAAAGCCACTGTTCTGGGTGTCAGTTTGCAGGAGCCACTTGACACTCTCAAACCAGACCAAGTTGGCACTGGTGCCACCTTGCGTCTGGGAGGCATCCTGCGAGAGGCCGAATTCCAGGAGGCACCCGGCAATTTAAGGCCTCAGGCCCCTGAACCATTGTACAGGCTTTTTCCCTGGGAAACAAAACTCACAAGCCACTGTTCTGGGTGTCAGTTTTCAGGACCCACTTGGCACTCTTAAACCAGACCAAGGTAGAACTGGTACCACCTTGCGTCTGGAGGCATCCTGCGAGAGGCCGAATTCCAGGAGTCACCCGGCAATTTAAGGCCGCAGGACCCTGAACCATTGTACAGGCTTTTTCCCTGGGAAACAAAACTCACAAGACACTGTTCTGGGTGTCAGTTTTCAGGACCCACTTGGCACTCTCAAACCAGACCAAGTTGGCACTGGTGCCAACTTGCGTTTTGGAGGCATCCTGCGAGATGCGGAATTCCAGGAGGCACCCGGCAATTTAAGGCCGCAGGACCCTGAACCATTGTACAGGCTTTTTCCCTGGGAAACAAAACTCACAAGCCACTGTTCTGGGTGTCAGTTTTCAGGACCCACTTGGCACTCTCAAACCAGACCAAGTTGGAACTGGTGCCACCTTGCGTCTGGGAGGCATCCTGCGAGATGCGAATCTCCAGGTGGCACCCGGCTATTAAAGGCGGCATTAACCTAAACCATTTTACAGGCTTTTTCCCTGGGAAAGAAAACTCACAAGCCACTGTTCTGGGTGTCAGTTTGCAGGACCCACTTGACACGCTCAAAGCAGACCAAGTTGGCACTGGTGCCACCTTGCGTCTGGGAGGCATCCTGCGAGTGGCCGAATTCCAGGAGGCACCTGGCAATTTAAGGCCTCAGGCCCCTGAACCATTGTACAGGCTTTTTCCCTGGGAAACAAAACTCACAAGCCACTGTTCTGGGTGTCAGTTTTCAGGTCCCACTTGGCACTCTTAAAGCAGACCAAGGTAGAACTGGTGCCACCTTGCGTCTGGGAGGCATCCTGCGAGAGGCCGAATTCCAGGAGTCACCCGGCAATTTAAGGCCGCAGGACCCTGAACCATTGTACAGGCTTTTTCCCTGGGAAACAAAACTCACAAGACACTGTTCTGGGTGTCAGTTTTCAGGACCCACTTGGCACTCTCAAACCAGACCAAGTTGGAACTGGTGCCACCTTGCGTCTGGGAGGCATCCTGCGAGATGCGGATCTCCAGGTGCCACCCGGCTATTAATGGCGGCATTAACCTAAACCATTTTACAGGCTTTTTCCCTGGGAAAGAAAACTCACAAGCCACTGTTCTGGGTGTCAGTTTGCAGGAGCCACCTGGCACTCTCAAACCAGACCAAGTTGGCACTGGTGCCACCTTGCGTCTGGGAGGCATCCTGCGAGAGGCGGAATTCCAGGAGGCACCCGGCAATTTAAGGCCGCAGGACCCTGAACCATTGTACAGGCTTTTTCCCTGGGAAACAAAACTCACAAGCCACTGTTCTGGGTGTCAGTATGCAGGACACACTTGGCACTCTCAAACCAGACCAAGTTGGCACGGGTGCCACCATGCGTCTGGAGGCATGCTGCGAGAGGCGAAATTCAAGGAGGCACCCGGCAATTTAAGTCCGCAGGACCCTGAACCATTGTACAGGTTTTTTCCCAGGGAAACAAAACTCACAAGCCACTGTTCTGGGTGTCAGTTTTCAGGACCCACTTGACACTCTCAAACCAGACCAAGTTGGCACTGGTGCCACCTTGCATCTGGGAGGCATCCTGCGAGAGGCGGATCTCCAGGTGGCACCCGTCTATTAAAGGCGGCATTAACCTAAACCATTTTACAGGCTTTTTCCCTGGGAAACAAAACTCACAAGCCACTGTTCTGGGTGTCAGTTTGCAGGAGCCACCTGGCACTCTCAAACCAGACCAAGTTGGCACTGGTGCAACCTTGCGTCTGGGAGGCATCCTGCGAGAGGCGCAATTCCAGGAGGCACCCGGCAATTTAAGGCCGTAGGACCCTGAACCATTGTACAGGCTTTTTCCCTGGGAAACAAAACTCACAAGCCACTGTTCTGGGTGTCAGTTTTCAGGACACATTTGACACTCTTAAACCAGACCAAGTTGGCACTGGTGCCTCCTTGTGTCTGGGAGGCATCCTGCGAGAGGCCGAATTCCAGGAGGCACCTGGCAACTTAAGGCCTCAGGCCCTTGAAGCATTGTACAGGCTTTTTCCCTGGGAAACAAAACTCACAAGCCACTGTTCTGGGTGTCAGTTTGCAGGACCCACTTGGCACTCTCAAACCAGACCAAGTTGGCACTGGTGTTGCTTAGCGTCTGGGAAAAATCTGGCGAGATGCGGAATTCCAGGAGGTACCCGGCAATTTAAGGCCGCAGGACCCTGAACCATTTTACAGGCTTTTTCCCTGGGAAAACAAAACTCACAAGCCACTGTTCTGGGTGTCAGTTTTCAGGACACACTTGGCACTCTCAAACCAGACCAAGTTGGCACTGGTGCGTCCTTGTGTCTGGGAGGCATCCTGCGAGAGGCCGAAATCCAGGAGGCACCCGGCAATTTAAGGCCGCAGGACCCTGAACCATTGTACAGGCTTTTTCCCTGGGAAACAAAACTCAGAAGCCACTGTTCTGGGTGTCAGTTTGCAGGACCCACTTGGCACTCTTAAACCAGACCAAGTTGGAACGGGTGCCACCTTGCGTCTGGGAGGCATCCTGCGAGAGGCCGAATTCCAGGAGGCACCCGGCAATTTAAGGCCTCAGGCCCCTGAACCATTGTACAGGCTTTTTCCCTGGGAAACAAAACTCACAAGCCACTGTTCTGGGTGTCAGTTTTCAGGACCCACGTGGTACTCTCAAACCAGACCAAGTTGGCACTGGTGTTGTTTAGCGTCTGGGTAACATCTGGCGTGATGCGGAATTCCAGGAGTCACCCGGCAATTTAAGGCCGCAGGACTCTGAACCACTGTACAGGCTTTTTCCCTGGGAAACAAAACTCACAAGCCACTGTTCTGGGTGTCAGTTTGCAGGACACACTTGGCACTCTCAAACCAGACCAAGTTGGCACTGGTGCCACCTTGCGTCTGGGAGGCATTCTGCGAGAGGCCGAATTCCAGGAGGCACCCGGCAATTTAAGGCCGCAGGACCCTGAACCATTGTACAGGCTTTTTCCCTGGGAAACAAAACTCACAAGCCACTGTTCTGGGTGCCAGTTTTCAGGACCCACTCTACACTCTCAAACCAGACAAAGTTGGCACTGGTGCCACCTTGCGTCTGGGAGGCATCCTTCGAGAGGCGGGTCTCCAGGTGGCACCCGGCTATTAAAGGCGGCATTAACCTAAACCACTTTACAGGCTTTTTCCCTGGGAAAGAAAACTCACAAGCCACTGTTCTGGGTGTCAGTTTGCAGGAGCCACCTGGCACTCTCAAACCAGACCAAGTTGGCACTGGTGCCACCTTGCGTCTGGGAGGCATCATGCGAGAGCCTGAATTCCAGGAGGCACCCGGTAATTTAAGGCCTCAGGCCCCTGAACCATTGTACAGGCTTTTTCCCTGGGAAACAAAACTCACAAGCCACTGTTCTGGGTGTCAGTTTTCAGGACCCACTTGACACGCTCAAATCAGACGAAATTGGCACTGGTGCCACCTTGCGTCTGGGAGGCATTCTGCGAGAGGCCGAATTCCAGGAGGCACCCGGCAATTTAAGGCCGCAGGACCCTGAACCATTGTACAGGCTTTTTCCCTGGGAAAGAAAACTCACAAGCCACTGTTCTGGGTGTCAGTTTTCAGGACCCACTTGGCACTCTTAAACCAGACCAAGTTGGCACTGGTGCCACCTTGCGTCTGGGAGGCATCCTGCGAGAGGCGCAATTCCAGGAGGCACCCGGCAATTTAAAGCCGCAGGACCCTGAACCATTGTACAGGCTTTTTCCCTGGGAAACAAAACTCACAAGCCACTGTTCTGGGTGTCAGTTTTCAGGACCCACTTGACACTCTCAAAGCAGACCAAGTTGGCGCTGGTGCCACCTTGCGTCTGGGAGGCATCCTGCGAGAGGCGCAGTTCCAGGAGGAACCCGGCAATTTAAGGCCGCAGGACCCTGAACCATTGTACAGGCTTTTTCCCTGGGAAACAAAACTCACAAGCCACTGTTCTGGGTGTCAGTATGCAGGACCCACTTGGCACTCTTAAACCAGACCAAGTTGGCACTGGTGCCACCTTGTGTCTTGGAGGCATCCTGCGAGAGGCGGAATTCCAGGAGGCACCCGGCAATTTAAGGCCGCAGGCCCCTGAACCATTGTACAGGCTTTTTCCCTGGGAAACAAAACTCACAAGCCACTGTTCTAGGTGTCAGTTTTCAGGACCCACGTGGTACTCTCAAACCAGACCAAGTTGGCACTGGTGTTGCTTAGCGTCTGGGTAACATCTGGCGTGATGCGGAATTCAAGGAGGCGCCGGGCAATTTAAGGCCGCAGGACCCTGAACCACTGTACAGGCTTTTTCCCTGGGAAACAAAACTCACAAGCCACTGTTCTGGGTGTCAGTTTGCAGGACACACTTGGCACTCTCAAACCAGACCAAGTTGGCACTGGTGCCACCTTGCGTCTGGGCGGCATTCTGCGAGAGGCTGAATTCCAGGAGGCACCCGGCAATTTAAGGCCGCAGGACCCTGAACCATTGTACACGCTTTTTCCCTGGGAAACAAAACTCACAAGCCACTGTTCTGGGTGCCAGTTTTCAGGACCCACTTGACACTCTCAAACCAGACAAAGTTGGCACTGGTGCCACCTTGCGTCTGGGAGGCATCCTGCGAGAGGCGGATCTCCAGGTGGCACCCGGCTATTAAAGGCGGCATTAACCTAAACCATTTTACAGGCTTTTTCCCTGGGAAAGAAAACTCACAAGCCACTGTTCTGGGTGTCAGTTTCCAGGAGCCACCTGGCACTCTCAAACCAGACCAAGTTGGCACTGGTGCCACCTTGCGTCTGGGAGGCATCATGCGAGAGCCTGAATTCCAGGAGGCACCCGGCAATTTAAGGCCTCAGGCCCCTGAACCATTGTACAGGCTTTTACCCTGGGAAACAAAACTCACAAGCCACTCTTCTGGGTGTCAGTTTTCAGGACCCACTTGACACGCTCAAATCAGACCAAGTTGGCACTGGTGCCACCTTGCGTCTGGGAGGCATCCTGCGAGAGGCCGAATTCCAGGAGGCACCCGGCAATTAAAGGCCTCAGGCCCCTGAACCATTGTACAGGCTTTTTCCCTGGGAAACAAAACTCACAAGCCACTGTTCTGGGTGTCAGTTTTCAGGACCCACTTGGCACTCTTAAACCAGACCAAGCTGGAACGGGTGCCACCTTGCGTCTGGGAGGCATCCTGCGAGAGGCCGAATTCCAGGAGGCACCCGGCAATTTAAGGCCTCAGGCCCCTGAACCATTGTACAGGCTTTTTCCCTGGGAAAGAAAACTCAAAAGCCACTGTTCTGGGTGTCAGTTTGCAGGAGCCACCTGGCACTCTCAAACCAGACCAAGTTGGCACTGGTGTCATGTTGCGCCTGGGAGGCATCCTGTGAGAGGCGGATCTCAAGGAGGCACCCGGCAATTTAAGGCCGCACGACCCTGAACCATTTTACAGGCTTTTTCCCTGGGAAAGAAAACTCACAAGCCACTGTTCTGGGTGTCAGTTTTCAGGACCCACTTGGCACTCTTAAACCAGACCAAGTTGGCACTGGTGCCACCTTGCGTCTGGGAGGCATCCTGTGAGAGGCCAAATTCCAGGAGGCACCCGGTAATTTAAGGCCGCAGGACCCTGAACCATTGTACAGGCTTTTTCCCTGGGAAACAAAACTCACAAGCCACTGTTCTGGGTGTCAGTTTTCAGGACCCACTTGGCACTCTTAAACCAGACCAAGTTGGCACTGGTGTCACTTTGCGTCTGGGAGGCACCCTGTGAGAGGCCGAATTCTAGGAGGCACCCGGCAATTTAAGGCCGCAGGCCCCTGAACCATTGTACAGGCTTTTTCCCTGGGAAACAAAACTCACAAGCCACTGTTCTGGGTGTCAGTTTGCAGGACCCACTTGACACTCTCAAACCAGACCAAGTTGGCACTGGTGCCACCTTGCGTCTGGGAGGCATCCTGCGAGAGGCCGAATTCCAGGAGTCACCCGGCAATTTAAGGCCGCAGGACCCTGAACCATTGTACAGGCTTTTTCCCTGGGAAACAAAACTCACAAGCCACTGTTCTGGGTGTCAGTTTTCAGGACCCACTTGATACTCTCAAACCAGACCAAGTTGGCACTGGTGCCACCTTGCGTCTGGGAGGCATCCTGCGAGAGGCGAATCTCCAGGTGGCACCCGGCTATTAAAGGGGGCATTAACCTAAACCATTTTACAGGCTTTTTCCCTGGGAAAGAAAACTCAAAAGCCACTGTTCTGGGTGTCAGTTTGCAGGAGCCACTTGACACTCTCAAACCAGACCAAGTTGGCACTGGTGCCACCTTGCGTCTGGGAGGCATCCTGCGAGAGGCCGAATTCCAGGAGGCACCCGGCAATTTAAGGCCTCAGGCCCCTGAACCATTGTACAGGCTTTTTCCCTGGGAAACAAAACTCACAAGCCACTGTTCTGGGTGTCAGTTTTCAGGACCCACTTGGCACTCTTAAACCAGACCAAGTTGGCACTGGTGCCACCTTGCGTCTGGGAGGCATCCTGTGAGAGGCCAAATTCCAGGAGGCACCCGGTAATTTAAGGCCGCAGGACCCTGAACCATTGTACAGGCTTTTTCCCTGGGAAACAAAACTCACAAGCCACTGTTCTAGGTGTCAGTTTTCAGGACCCACGTGGTACTCTCAAACCAGACCAAGTTGGCACTGGTGTTGCTTAGCGTCTGGGTAACATCTGGCGTGATGCGGAATTCAAGGAGGCACCCGGCAATTTAAGGCCGCAGGACCCTGAACCACTGTACAGGCTTTTTCCCTGGGAAACAAAACTCACAAGCCACTGTTCTGGGTGTCAGTTTGCAGGACACACTTGGCACTCTCAAACCAGACCAAGTTGGCACTGGTGCCACCTTGCGTCTGGGCGGCATTCTGCGAGAGGCTGAATTCCAGGAGGCACCCGGCAATTTAAGGCCGCAGGACCCTGAACCATTGTACACGCTTTTTCCCTGGGAAACAAAACTCACAAGCCACTGTTCTGGGTGCCAGTTTTCAGGACCCACTTGACACTCTCAAACCAGACAAAGTTGGCACTGGTGCCACCTTGCGTCTGGGAGGCATCCTGCGAGAGGCGGATCTCCAGGTGGCACCCGGCTATTAAAGGCGGCATTAACCTAAACCATTTTACAGGCTTTTTCCCTGGGAAAGAAAACTCACAAGCCACTGTTCTGGGTGTCAGTTTCCAGGAGCCACCTGGCACTCTCAAACCAGACCAAGTTGGCACTGGTGCCACCTTGCGTCTGGGAGGCATCATGCGAGAGCCTGAATTCCAGGAGGCACCCGGCAATTTAAGGCCTCAGGCCCCTGAACCATTGTACAGGCTTTTACCCTGGGAAACAAAACTCACAAGCCACTCTTCTGGGTGTCAGTTTTCAGGACCCACTTGACACGCTCAAATCAGACCAAGTTGGCACTGGTGCCACCTTGCGTCTGGGAGGCATCCTGCGAGAGGCCGAATTCCAGGAGGCACCCGGCAATTAAAGGCCTCAGGCCCCTGAACCATTGTACAGGCTTTTTCCCTGGGAAACAAAACTCACAAGCCACTGTTCTGGGTGTCAGTTTTCAGGACCCACTTGGCACTCTTAAACCAGACCAAGCTGGAACGGGTGCCACCTTGCGTCTGGGAGGCATCCTGCGAGAGGCCGAATTCCAGGAGGCACCCGGCAATTTAAGGCCTCAGGCCCCTGAACCATTGTACAGGCTTTTTCCCTGGGAAAGAAAACTCAAAAGCCACTGTTCTGGGTGTCAGTTTGCAGGAGCCACCTGGCACTCTCAAACCAGACCAAGTTGGCACTGGTGTCATGTTGCGCCTGGGAGGCATCCTGTGAGAGGCGGATCTCAAGGAGGCACCCGGCAATTTAAGGCCGCACGACCCTGAACCATTTTACAGGCTTTTTCCCTGGGAAAGAAAACTCACAAGCCACTGTTCTGGGTGTCAGTTTTCAGGACCCACTTGGCACTCTTAAACCAGACCAAGTTGGCACTGGTGCCACCTTGCGTCTGGGAGGCATCCTGTGAGAGGCCAAATTCCAGGAGGCACCCGGTAATTTAAGGCCGCAGGACCCTGAACCATTGTACAGGCTTTTTCCCTGGGAAACAAAACTCACAAGCCACTGTTCTGGGTGTCAGTTTTCAGGACCCACTTGGCACTCTTAAACCAGACCAAGTTGGCACTGGTGTCACTTTGCGTCTGGGAGGCACCCTGTGAGAGGCCGAATTCTAGGAGGCACCCGGCAATTTAAGGCCGCAGGCCCCTGAACCATTGTACAGGCTTTTTCCCTGGGAAACAAAACTCACAAGCCACTGTTCTGGGTGTCAGTTTGCAGGACCCACTTGACACTCTCAAACCAGACCAAGTTGGCACTGGTGCCACCTTGCGTCTGGGAGGCATCCTGCGAGAGGCCGAATTCCAGGAGTCACCCGGCAATTTAAGGCCGCAGGACCCTGAACCATTGTACAGGCTTTTTCCCTGGGAAACAAAACTCACAAGCCACTGTTCTGGGTGCCAGTTTTCAGGACCCACTTGACACTCTCAAACCAGACCAAGTTGGCACTGGTGCCACCTTGCGTCTGGGAGGCATCCTGCGAGAGGCGGATCTCCAGGTGGCACCCGGCTATTAAAGGCGGCATTAACCTAAACCACTTTAAAGGCTTTTTCCCTGGGAAAGAAAACTCACAAGCCACTGTTCTGGGTGTCAGTTTGCAGGAGCCACCTGGCACTCTCAAACCAGACCAAGTTGGCACTGGTGCCACCTTGCGTCTGGGAGGCATCATGCGAGAGCCTGAATTCCAGGAGGCACCCGGCAATTTAAGGCCTCAGGCCCCTGAACCATTGTACAGGCTTTTTCCCTGGGAAACAAAACTCACAAGCCACTGTTCTGGGTGTCAGTTTTCAGGACCCACTTGACACGCTCAAATCAGACCAAATTGGCACTGGTGCCACCTTGCGTCTGGGAGGCATCCTGCGAGAGGCCGAATTCAAGGAGGCACCCGGCAATTAAAGGCCGCAGGACCCTGAACCATTGTACAGGCTTTTTCCCTGGGAAACAAAACTCACAAGCCACTGTTCTGAGTGTCAGTTTTCAGGACACACTTGACACTCTTAAACAAGACCAAGTTGGCACTGGTGCCTCCTTGTGTCTGGGAGGCATCCTGCGAGAGGCCGAATTCCAGGAGGCACCCGGCAATTTAAGGCCTCAGGCCCCTGAACCATTGTACAGGCTTTTTCCCTGGGAAACAAAACTCACAAGCCACTGTTCTGGGTGTCAGTTTTCTGGACCCACTTGACACTCTTAAACCAGACCAAGTTGGAACGGGTGCCACCTTGCGTCTGGGAGGCATCCTGCGAGAGGCCGAATTCCAGGAGGCACCCGGCAATTTAAGGCCTCAGGCCCCTGAACCATTGTACAGGCTTTTTCCCTGGGAAACAAAACTCACAAGCCACTGTTCTGGGTGTCAGTTTGCAGGAGCCACCTGGCACTCTCAAACCAGACCAAGTTGGCACTGGTGTCATGTTGCGCCTGGGAGGCATCCTGTGAGAGGCGGATCTCCAGGAGGCACCCGGCAATTTAAGGCCGCACGACCCTGAACCATTTTACAGGCTTTTTCCCTGGGAAACAAAACTCACAAGCCACTGTTCTGGGTGTCAGTTTGCAGGAGCCACCTGGCACTCTCAAACCAGACCAAGTTGGCACTGGTGCCACCTTGCGTCTGGGAGGCATCCTGCGAGAGGCGGAATTCCAGGAGGCACCCGGCAATTTAAGGCCGCAGGACCCTGAACCATTGTACAGGCTTTTTCCCTGGGAAACAAAACTCACAAGCCACTGTTCTGGGTGTCAGTTTTCAGGACCCACTTGGCACTCTCAAACCAGACCAAGTTGGCACTGGTGCCACCTTGTGTCTGGGAGGCATCCTGCGAGTAGCCGAATTCCAGGAGGAACCAGGCAATTTAAGGCCTCAGGCCCCTGAACCATTGTACAGGCTTTTTCCCTGGGAAACAAAACTCACAAGCCACTGTTCTGGGTGTTAGTTTTCAGGACCCACTTGGCACTCTTAAACCAGACGAAGTTTCAACTGGTGCCACCTTGCGTCTGGTAGGCATCCTGTCAGGCGCCAAATTCCAGGAGGCACCCGGTAATTTAAGTCCGCAGGACCCTGAACCATTGTACAGGCTTTTTCCCTGGGAAACAAAACTCACAAGCCACTGTTCTGGGTGTCAGTTTTCAGGACCCACTTGGCACTCTCAAACCAGACCAAGTGTGCACTGGTGTCACTTTGCGTCTAGGAGGCACCCTGTGAGAGGCCGAATTCTTGGAGGCACCCGGCAATTTAAGGCCGCAGGCCCCTGAACCATTGTACAGGCTTTTTCCCTGGGAAACAAAACTCACAAGCTACTGTTCTGGGTGTCAGTTTGCAGGACCCACTTGACACTCTCAAACCAGACCAAGTTGGCACTGGTGCCACCTTGCGTCTGGGAGGCATCCTGCGAGAGGCCGAATTCCAGGAGGCACCCGTCAATTTAAGGCCTCAGGCCCCTGAACCATTGTACAGGCTTTTTCCCTGGGAAACAAAACTCACAAGCCACTGTTCTGGGTGTCAGTTTTCAGGACACACTCGGCACTCTTAAACCAGACCAAGGTAGAACAGGTGCCACCTTGCGTCTGGGAGGCATCCTGCGAGAGGCCGAATTCCAGGAGTCACCCGGCAATTTAAGGCCGCAGGACCCTGAACCATTGTACAGGCTTTTTCCCTGGGAAACAAAACTCACAAGACACTGTTCTGGGTGTCAGTTTTCAGGAGCCACTGGGCACTCTCAAACCAGACCAAGTTGGCACTGGTGCCAACTTGCGTCTTGGAGGCATCCTGCGAGAGGCGGAATTCCAGGAGGCACCCGGCAATTTAAGGCCGCAGGACCCTGAACCATTGTACAGGCTTTTTCCCTGGGAAACAAAACTCACAAGCCACTGTTCTGGGTGTCAGTTTGCAGGACACACTTGGCACTCTCAAACCAGACCAAGTTGGCACTGGTGCCACCTTGCGTCTGGGAGGCATGCTGCGAGACGCGGAATTCATGGAGGCACCCGGCAATTTAAGTCCGCAGGACCCTGAACCATTGTACAGGCTTTTTCCCTGGGAAACAAAACTCACAAGCCACTGTTCTGGGTGTCAGTTTTCAGGACCCACTTGGCACTCTTAAACCAGACCAAGTTGGCACTGGTGCCACCTTGCGTCTGGGAGGCATCCTGCGAGATGCGGATCTCCAGGTGCCACCCGGCTATTAAAGGCGGCATTAACCTAAACCATTTTACAGGCTTTTTCCCTGGGAAAGAAAACTCACAAGCCACTGTTCTGGGTGTCAGTTTGCAGGAGCCACCTGGCACTCTCAAACCAGACCAAGTTGGCACTGGTGCCACCTTGCGTCTGGGAGGCATCCTGCGAGAGGCCGAATTTCAGGAGGCACCCGGCAATTTAAGGCCGCAGGACCCTGAACCATTGTACAGGATTTTTCCCTGGGAAACAAAACTCACAAGCCACTGTTCTGGGTGTCAGTTTTCAGGACCCACTTGACACTCTCAAACCAGACCAAGTTGGCACTGCTGCCACCTTGCGTCTGGGAGGCATCCTGCGAGAGGCGGATCTCCAGGTGGCACCCGGCTATTAAAGGCGGCATTAACCTAAGCCATTTTACAGGCTTTTTCCCTGGGAAACAAAACTTAAAAGCCACTGTTCTGGGTTTCAGTTTGCAGGAGCCACCTGGCACTCTCAAACCAGACCAAGTTGGCACTGGTGCCACCTTGCGTCTGGGAGGCATCCTGCGAGAGGCGCAATTCCAGGAGGCACCCGGCAATTTAAGGCCGTAGGACCCTGAACCATTGTACAGGCTTTTTCCCTGGGAAACAAAACTCACAAGCCACTGTTCTGGGTTGTCAGTTTGCAGGACCCACTTGACACTCTCAAACCAGACCAAGTTGGCACTGGTGTTGCTTAGCGTCTGGGAAACATGTGGCGAGATGCGGAATTCCAGGAGTCACCCGGCAATTTAAGGCCGCAGGACCCTGAACCATTGTACAGGCTTTTTCCCTGGGAAGCAAAACTCACAAGCCACTGTTCTGGGTGTAAGTTTTCAGGGCACACTTGGCACTCTCAAACCAGACCAAGTTGGCACTTGTGCCACCTTGCGTCTGGGAGGCATCCTGCGAGAGGCGGAATTCCAGGAGGCACCCGGTAATTTAAGGCCGCAGGACCCTGAACCATTGTACAGGCTTTTTCCCTGGGAAACAAAACTCACGAGCCACTGTTCTGGGTGTCAGTTTTCAGGACACACTTGACACTCTCAAAGCAGACCAAGTTGGCACTGGTGCCACCTTGCGTCTGGGCGGCATCCTGCGAGAGGCCGAATTCAAGGAGGTACCCGGCAATTTAAGGCCTCAAGCCCCTGAACCACTGAACAGGCTTTTTCCCTGGGAAACAAAACTCACAAGCCACTGTTCTGGGTGTCAGTTTTCAGGACACACTTGGCACTCTTAAACCAGACCAAGTTGGCACTGGTGCCTCCTTGTGTCTGGGAGGCATCCTGCGAGAGGTCGAATTCCAGGAGGCACTTGGCAATTTAAGGCCTCAAGCCCCTGAACCATTCTACAGGCTTTTTCCCTGGGAAACAAAACTCACAAGCCACTGTTCTGGGTGTCAGTTTTCAGGACTCACTTGGCAGTCTTAAACCAGACCAAGTTGTCACTGGTGTTGCTTAGCGTCTGGGAAAAATCTGGCGAGATGCTGAATTCCAGGAGGCACCCGGCAATTTAAGGCCGCAGGACCCTGAACCATTGTACAGGCTTTTTCCCTGGGAAACAAAACTCACAAGCCACTGTTCTGGGTGTCAGTTTGCAGGACACACTTGGCACTCTCAAAGCAGACCAAGTTGGCACTGGTGCCACCTTGCATCTGGGAGGCATCCTGCGAGAGGCGGAATTCCAGGAGGCACCCGACAATTTAAGTCCGCAGGACCCTGAACCATTGTACAGGCTTTTTCCCTGGGAAACAAACTCACAAGCCACTGTTCTGGGTGCCAGTTTTCAGGACCCACTTGACACTCTCAAACCAGACCAAGTTGGCACTGGTGCCACCTTACGTCTGGGAGGCATCCTGCGAGAGGCGGAATTCCAGGAGGCACCCGGCAATTAAGGGCCGCAGGACCCTGAACCATTTTACAGGCTTTTTCCCTGGGAAAACAAAACTCACAAGCCACTGTTCTGGGTGTCAGTTTTCAGGACCCACTTGGCACTCTCAAACCAGACCAAGTTGGCACTGGTGCCTCCTTGTGTCTGGCAGGCATCCTGCGAGAGGCCGAATTCCAGGAGGCACCCGGCAATTTAAGGCCTCAGGCCCCTGAACCATTGTACAGGCTTTTTCCCTGGGAAACAAAACTCACAAGCCACTGTTCTGGGTGTCAGTTTTCAGGACCCACTTGGCACTCTTAAACCAGACCAAGTTGGAACGGGTGCCAACTGGCGTCTGGGAGGCATCCTGCGAGAGGTGGAATTCCAGGAGGCACCCGGCAATTTAAGGCCGCAGGACCCTGAACCACTGTACAGGCTTTTTCCCTGGGAAACAAAACTCACAAGCCACTGTTGTGGGTGTCAGTTTTCAGGACCCACTTGGCACTCTCAAACCAGACAAAGTTGGCACTGGTGCCACCTTGCGTCTGGGAGGCATCCTGCGAGAGGCGGATCTCAAGGTGCCACCCGGCTATTAAAGGCGGCATTAACCTAAACCACTTTACAAGCTTTTTCCCTGGGAAAGAAGACTCAGAAGCCACTGTTCTGGGTGTCAGTTTGCAGGAGCCACCTGGCACTCTCAAACCAGACCAAGTTGGCACTGGTGCCACCTTGCGTCTGGGAGGCACCATGCGAGAGCCTGAATTCCAGGAGGCACCCGGCAATTTAAGGCCTCAGGCTCCTGAACCATTGTACAGGCTTTTTCCCTGGGAAACAAAACTCACAAGCCACTGGTTTGGGTGTCAGTTTGCAGGACCCACTTGACACTCTCAAACCAGACCAAGTTGGCACTGGTGCCACCTTGCGTCTGGGAGGCATCCTGCGAGAGGCCGAATTCCAGGAGTCACCCGGCAATTTAAGGCCGCAGGACCCTGAACCATTGTACAGGTTTTTTCCCTGGGAAACAAAACTCACAAGCCACTGTTGTGGGTGTCAGTTTTCAGGACCCACTTGATACTCTCAAAGCAGACCAAGTTGGCACTGGTGCCACCTTGCGTCTGGGAGGCATCCTGCGAGAGGCGAATCTCCAGGTGGCACCCGGCTATTAAAGGGGGCATTAACCTAAACCATTTTACAGGCTTTTTCCCTGGGAAAGAAAACTCAAAAGCCACTGTTCTGGGTGTCAGTTTGCAGGAGCCACTTGACACTCTCAAACCAGACCAAGTTGGCACTGGTGCCACCTTGCGTCTGGGAGGCATCCTGCGAGAGGCCGAATTCCAGGAGGCACCCGGCAATTTAAGGCCTCAGGCCCCTGAACCATTGTACAGGCTTTTTCCCTGGGAAACAAAACTCACAAGCCACTGTTCTGGGTGTCAGTTTTCAGGACCCACTTGGCACTCTTAAACCAGACCAAGGTAGAACTGGTACCACCTTGCGTCTGGAGGCATCCTGCGAGAGGCCGAATTCCAGGAGTCACCCGGCAATTAAAGGCCTCAGGCCCCTGAACCATTGTACAGGCTTTTTCCCTGGGAAACAAAACTCACAAGCCACTGTTCTGGGTGTCAGTTTTCAGGACCCACTTGACACGCTCAAATCAGACCAAATTGGCACTGGTGCCACCTTGCGTCTGGGAGGCATCCTGCGAGAGGCCGAATTCAAGGAGGCACCCGGCAATTAAAGGCCTCATGCCCCTGAACCATTGTACAGGCTTTTTCCCTGGGAAACAAAACTCACAAGCCACTGTTCTGGGTGTCAGTTTTCAGGACACACTTGACACTCTTAAACCAGACCAAGTTGGCACTGGTGCCTCCTTGTGTCTGGGAGGCATCCTGCGAGAGGCCGAATTCCAGGAGGCACCCGGCAATTTAAGGCCTCAGGCCCCTGAACCATTGTACAGGCTTTTTCCCTGGGAAACAAAACTCACAAGCCACTGTTCTGGGTGTCAGTTTTCTGGACCCACTTGACACTCTTAAACCAGACCAAGTTGGAACGGGTGCCACCTTGCGTCTGGGAGGCATCCTGCGAGAGGCCGAATTCCAGGAGGCACCCGGCAATTTAAGGCCTCAGGCCCCTGAACCATTGTACAGGCTTTTTCCCTGGGAAACAAAACTCACAAGCCACTGTTCTGGGTGTCAGTTTGCAGGAGCCACCTGGCACTCTCAAACCAGACCAAGTTGGCACTGGTGTCATGTTGCGCCTGGGAGGCATCCTGTGAGAGGCGGATCTCAAGGAGGCACCCGGCAATTTAAGGCCGCACGACCCTGAACCATTTTACAGGCTTTTTCCCTGGGAAACAAAACTCACAAGCCACTGTTCTGGGTGTCAGTTTGCAGGAGCCACCTGGCACTCTCAAACCAGACCAAGTTGGCACTGGTGCCACCTTGCGTCTGTGAGGCATCCTGCGAGAGGCGGAATTCCAGGAGGCACCCGGCAATTTAAGGCCGCAGGACCCTGAACCATTGTACAGGCTTTTTCCCTGGGAAACAAAACTCACAAGCCACTGTTCTGGGTGTCAGTTTTCAGGACCCACTTGGCACTCTCAAACCAGACCAAGTTGGCACTGGTGCCACCTTGTGTCTGGGAGGCATCCTGCGAGTAGCCGAATTCCAGGAGGAACCCGTCAATTTAAGGCCTCAGGCCCCTGAACCATTGTACAGGCTTTTTCCCTGGGAAACAAAACTCACAAGCCACTGTTCTGGGTGTCAGTTTTCAGGACACACTCGGCACTCTTAAACCAGACCAAGGTAGAACAGGTGCCACCTTGCGTCTGGGAGGCATCCTGCGAGAGGCCGAATTCCAGGAGTCACCCGGCAATTTAAGGCCGCAGGACCCTGAACCATTGTACAGGCTTTTTCCCTGGGAAACAAAACTCACAAGACACTGTTCTGGGTGTCAGTTTTCAGGACCCACTTGGCACTCTCAAACCAGACCAAGTTGGCACTGGTGCCAACTTGCGTCTTGGAGGCATCCTGCGAGAGGCGGAATTCCAGGAGGCACCCGGCAATTTAAGGCCGCAGGACCCTGAACTATTGTACAGGCTTTTTCCCTGGGAAACAAAACTCACAAGACACTGTTCTGGGTGTCAGTTTGCAGGACACACTTGGCACTCTCAAACCAGACCAAGTTGGAACTGGTGCCACCTTGCGTCTGGGAGGCATGCTGCGAGACGCGGAATTCATGGAGGCACCCGGCAATTTAAGTCCGCAGGACCCTGAACCATTGTACAGGCTTTTTCCCTGGGAAACAAAACTCACAAGCCACTGTTCTGGGTGTCAGTTTTCAGGACCCACTTGGCACTCTTAAACCAGACCAAGTTGGCACTGGTGCCACCTTGCGTCTGGGAGGCATCCTGCGAGATGCGGATCTCCAGGTGCCACCCGGCTATTAAAGGCGGCATTAACCTAAACCATTTTACAGGCTTTTTCCCTGGGAAAGAAAACTCACAAGCCACTGTTCTGGGTGTCAGTTTGCAGGAGCCACCTGGCACTCTCAAACCAGACCAAGTTGGCCCTGGTGCCACCTTGCGTCTGGGAGGCATCCTGTGAGAGGCCGAATTTCAGGAGGCACCCGGCAAATAAAGGCCGCAGGACCCTGAACCATTGTAGAGGCTTTTTCCCTGGGAAACAAAACTCACAAGCCACTGTTCTGGGTGTCAGTTTGCAGGACACACTTGGCACTCTCAAAGCAGACCAAGTTGGCACTGGTGCCACCTTGCATCTGGGAGGCATCCTGCGAGAGGCGGAATTCCAGGAGGCACCCGACAATTTAAGTCCGCAGGACCCTGAACCATTGTACAGGCTTTTTCCCTGGGAAACAAACTCACAAGCCACTGTTCTGGGTGTCAGTTTTCAGGACCCACTTGACACTCTCAAACCAGACCAAGTTGGCACTGGTGCCACCTTGCGTCTGGGAGGCATCCTGCGAGAGGCGGAATTCCAGGAGGCACCCGGCAATTAAGGGCTGCAGGACCCTGAACCATTTTACAGGCTTTTTCCCTGGGAAAACAAAACTCACAAGCCACTGTTCTGGGTGTCAGTTTTCAGGACCCACTTGGCACTCTCAAACCAGACCAAGTTGGCACTGGTGCCTCCTTGTGTCTGGGAGGCATCCTGCGAGAGGCCGAATTCCAGGAGGCACCCGGCAATTTAAGGCCTCAAGCCCCTGAACCATTGTACAGGCTTTTTCCCTGGGAAACAAAACTCACAAGCCACTGTTCTGGGTGTCAGTTTTCAGGACCCACTTGGCACTCTTAAACCAGACCAAGTTGGAACGGGTGCCAACTGGCGTCTGGGAGGCATCCTGCGAGAGGTGGAATTCCAGGAGGCACCCGGCAATTTAAGGCCGCAGGACCCTGAACCACTGTACAGGCTTTTTCCCTGGGAAACAAAACTCACAAGCCACTGTTGTGGGTGTCAGTTTTCAGGACCCACTTGGCACTCTCAAACCAGACAAAGTTGGCACTGGTGCCACCTTGCGTCTGGGAGGCATCCTGCGAGAGGCGGATCTCAAGGTGCCACCCGGCTATTAAAGGCGGCATTAACCTAAACCACTTTACAAGCTTTTTCCCTGGGAAAGAAGACTCAGAAGCCACTGTTCTGGGTATCAGTTTGCAGGAGGCACCTGGCACTCTCAAACCAGACCAAGTTGGCACTGGTGCCACCTTGCGTCTGGGAGGCATCATGCGAGAGCCTGAATTCCAGGAGGCACCCGGCAATTTAAGGCCTCAGGCCCCTGAACCATTGTACAGGCTTTTACCCTGGGAAACAAAACTCACAAGCCACTGTTCTGGCTGTCAGTTTTCAGGACACACTTGACACTCTCAAAGCAGACCAAGTTGGCACTGGTGCCACCTTGCGTCTGGGAGGCATCCTGCGAGAGGCCGAATTCCAGGCGGCACCCGGCAATTAAAGGCCTCATGCGCCTGAACCATTATACAGGCTTTTTCCCTGGGAAACAAAACTCACAAGCCACTGTTCTGGGTGTCAGTTTTCAGGACACACTTGACACTCTTAAACCAGACCAAGTTGGCACTGGTGCCTCCTTGTGTCTGGGAGGCATCCTGCGAGAGGCCGAATTCCAGGAGGCACCCGGCAATTTAAGGCCTCAGGCCCCTGAACCATTGCACAGGCTTTTTCCCTGGGAAACAAAACTCACAAGCCACTGTTCTGGGTGTCAGTTTTCAGGACCCACTTGGCACTCTTAAACCAGACCAAGTTGGAACGGGTGCCACCTTGCGTCTGGGAGGCATCCTGCGAGAGGCCGAATTCCAGGAGGCACCCGGCAATTTAAGGCCTCAGGCCCCTGAACCATTGTACAGGCTTTTTCCCTGGGAAACAAAACTCACAAGCCACTGTTCTGGGTGTCAGTTTGCATGAGCCACCTGGCACTCTCAAACCAGACCAAGTTGGCACTGGTGTCATGTTGCGCCTGGGAGGCATCCTGTGAGAGGCGGATCTCAAGGAGGCACCCGGCAATTTAAGGCCGCAGGACCCTGAACCATTCTACAGGCTTTTTCCCTGGGAAACAAAACTCACAAGCCACTGTTCTGGGTGTCAGTTTGCAGGAGCCACCTGGCACTCTCAAACCAGACCAAGTTGGCACTGGTGCCACCTTGCGTCTGGGAGGCATCCTGCGAGAGGCGGATCTCCAGGTGGCACCCGGCTATTAAAGGCGGCATTAACCTAAACCATTTTACAGGCTTTTTCCCTGGGAAACAAAACTCAAAAGCCACTGTTCTGGGTGTCAGTTTGCAGGAGCCACCTGGCACTCTCAAACCAGACCAAGTTGGCACTGGTGCCACCTTGCGTCTGGGAGGCATCCTGCGAGAGGCGCAATTCCAGGAGGCACCCGGCAATTTAAGGCCGTAGGACCCTGAACCATTGTACAGGCTTTTTCCCTGGGAAACAAAACTCACAAGCCACTGTTCTGGGTTGTCAGTTTGCAGGACCCACTTGACACTCTCAAACCAGACCAAGTTTGCACTGGTGTTGCTTAGCGTCTGGGAAACATGTGGCGAGATGCGGAATTCCAGGAGTCACCCGGCAATTTAAGGCCGCAGGACCCTGAACCATTGTACAGGCTTTTTCCCTGGGAAACAAAACTCACAAGCCACTGTTCTGGGTGTCAGTTTTCAGGACACACTTGACACTCTCAAAGCAGACCAAGTTGGCACTGGTGCCACCTTGCGTCTGGGCGGCATCCTGCGAGAGGCCGAATTCAAGGAGGTACCCGGCAATTTAAGGCCTCAAGCCCCTGAACCACTGAACAGGCTTTTTCCCTGGGAAACAAAACTCACAAGCCACTGTTCTGGGTGTCAGTTTTCAGGACACACTTGGCACTCTTAAACCAGACCAAGTTGGCACTGGTGCCTCCTTGTGTCTGGGAGGCATCCTGCGAGAGGCCGAATTCCAGGAGGCACTTGGCAATTTAAGGCCTGAAGCCCCTGAACCATTCTACAGGCTTTTTCCCTGGGAAACAAAACTCACAAGCCACTGTTCTGGGTGTCAGTTTTCAGTACTCACTTGGCAGTCTTAAACCAGACCAAGTTGTCACTGGTGTTGCTTAGCGTCTGGGAAAAATCTGGCGAGATGCTGAATTCCAGGAGGCACCCGGCAATTTAAGGCCGCAGGACCCTGAACCATTGTACAGGCTTTTTCCCTGGGAAACAAAACTCACAAGCCACTGTTCTGGGTGTAAGTTTGCAGGACACACTTGGCACTCTCAAAGCAGACCAAGTTGGCACTGGTGCCACCTTGCATCTGGGAGGCATCCTGCGAGAGGCGGAATTCCAGGAGGCACCCGACAATTTAAGTCCGTAGGACCCTGAACCATTGTACAGGCTTTTTCCCTGGGAAACAAACTCACAAGCCACTGTTCTGGGTGTCAGTTTTCAGGACCCACTTGACACTCTCAAACCAGACCAAGTTGGCACTGGTGCCACCTTGCGTCTGGGAGGCATCCTGCGAGAGGCGGAATTCCAGGAGGCACCCGGCAATTAAGGGCCGCAGGACCCTGAACCATTTTACAGGCTTTTTCCCTGGGAAAACAAAACTCACAAGCCACTGTTCTGGGTGTCAGTTTTCAGGACCCACTTGGCACTCTCAAACCAGACCAAGTTGGCACTGGTGCCTCCTTGTGTCTGGGAGGCATCCTGCGAGAGGCCGAATTCCAGGAGGCACCCGGCAATTTAAGGCCTCAGGCCCCTGAACCATTGTACAGGCTTTTTCCCTGGGAAACAAAACTCACAAGCCACTGTTCTGGGTGTCAGTTTTCAGGACACACTTGGCACTCTTAAACCAGACCAAGTTGGAACGGGTGCCAACTGGCGTCTGGGAGGCATCCTGCGAGAGGTGGAATTCCAGGAGGCACCCGGCAATTTAAGGCCGCAGGACCCTGAACCACTGTACAGGCTTTTTCCCTGGGAAACAAAACTCACAAGCCACTGTTGTGGGTGTCAGTTTTCAGGACCCACTTGGCACTCTCAAACCAGACAAAGTTGGCACTGGTGCCACCTTGCGTCTGGGAGGCATCCTGCGAGAGGCGGATCTCAAGGTGCCACCCGGCTATTAAAGGCGGCATTAACCTAAACCACTTTACAAGCTTTTTCCCTGGGAAAGAAGACTCAGAAGCCACTGTTCTGGGTGTCAGTTTGCAGGAGCCACCTGGCACTCTCAAACCAGACCAAGTTGGCACTGGTGCCACCTTGCGTCTGGGAGGCATCATGCGAGAGCCTGAATTCCAGGAGGCACCCGGCAATTTAAGGCCTCAGGCCCCTGAACCATTGTACAGGCTTTTACCCTGGGAAACAAAACTCACAAGCCACTGTTCTGGCTGTCAGTTTTCAGGACACACTTGACACTCTCAAAGCAGACCAA
This sequence comes from Fringilla coelebs, assembly GCF_963513975.1. Taxonomy (NCBI): domain Eukaryota; kingdom Metazoa; phylum Chordata; class Aves; order Passeriformes; family Fringillidae; genus Fringilla; species Fringilla coelebs. Next base: position 1,134,954 of record NW_028167521.1, on the reverse strand, counting down.
GTTGGCACTGGTGCCACCTTGCGTCTGGGAGGCATCCTGCGAGAGGCCGAATTCCAGGAGGCACCCGGAAATTAAAGGCCTCATGCGCCTGAACCATTATACAGGCTTTTTCCCTGGGAAACAAAACTCACAAGCCACTGTTCTGGGTGTCAGTTTGCAGGAGCCACCTGGCACTCTCAAACCAGACCAAGTTGGCACTGGTGTCATGTTGCGCCTGGGAGGCATCCTGTGAGAGGCGGATCTCAAGGAGGCACCCGGCAATTTAAGGCCGCAGGACCCTGAACCATTCTACAGGCTTTTTCCCTGGGAAACAAAACTCACAAGCCACTGTTCTGGGTGTCAGTTTTCAGGACCCACTTGGCACTCTCAAACCAGACCAAGTTGGCACTGGTGCCACCTTGCGTCTGGGAGGCATCCTGCGAGAGGCGGAATTCCAGGAGGCACCCGGCAATTTAAGGCCGCAGGACCCTGAACCATTCTACAGGCTTTTTCCCTGGGAAACAAAACTCACAAGCCACTGTTCTGGGTGTCAGTTTTCAGGACCCACTTGGCACTCTTAAACCAGACCAAGGTTCAACTGGTGCCACCTTGCGTCTGGGAGGCATCCTGTGAGAGGCCAAATTCCAGGAGGCACCTGGTAATTTAAGGCCGCAGGACCCTGAACCATTGTACAGGCTTTTTCCCTGGGAAACAAAACTCACAAGCCTCTGTTCTGGGTGTCAGTTTTCAGGACCCACTTGGCACTCTCAAACCAGACCAAGTGTGCACTGGTGTCACTTTGCGTCTGGGAGGCACCCTGTGAGAGGCCGAATTCTAGGAGGCACCCGGCAATTTAAGGCCGCAGGCCCCTGAACCATTGTACAGGCTTTTTCCCTGGGAAACAAAACTCACAAGCCACTGTTCTGAGTGTCAGTTTGCAGGACCCACTTGACACTCTCAAACCAGACCAAGCTGGCACTGGTGCCACCTTGCGTCTGGGAGGCATCCTGCGAGAGGCCGAATTCCAGGAGGCACCCGTCAATTTAAGGCCTCAGGCCCCTGAACCATTGTACAGGCTTTTTCCCTGGGAAACAAAACTCACAAGCCACTGTTCTGGGTGTCAGTTTTCAGGACCCACTTGGCACTCTTAAACCAGACCAAGGCAGAACAGGTGCCACCTTGCGTCTGGGAGGCATCCTGCGAGAGGCCGAATTCCAGGAGTCACCCGGCAATTTAAGGCCGCAGGACCCTGAACCATTGTACAGGCTTTTTCCCTGGGAAACAAAACTCACAAGCCACTGTTCTGGGTGTCAGTTTTCAGGACCCACTTGACACTCTCAAACCAGACCAAGTTGGCACTGGTGCCACCTTGCGTCTGGGAGGCATCCTGCGAGAGGCGAATCTCCTGGTGGCACCCGGCTATTAAAGGGGGCATTAACCTAAACCATTTAACAGGCTTTTTCCCTGGGAAAGAAAACTCAAAAGCCACTGTTCTGGGTGTCAGTTTGCAGTAGCCACTTGACACTCTCAAACCAGACCAAGTTGGCACTGGTGCCACCTTGTGTCTGGGAGGCATCCTGCGAGAGGCCGAATTCCAGGAGGCACCCGGCAATTTAAGGCCGCAGGACCCTGAACCATTGTACAGGGTTTTATCCTGGGAAACAAAACTCACAAGCCACTGTTCTGGGTGCCAGTTTTCAGGACCCACTTGACACTCTCAAACCAGACCAAGTTGGCACTGGTGCCACCTTGCGTCTGGGAGGCATCCTGCGAGAGGCGGATCTCCAGGTGGGACCCGGCTATTAAAGGCGGCATTAACCTAAACCACTTTACAGGCTTTTTCCCTGGAAAAGAAAACTCACAAGCCACTGTTCTGGGTGTCAGTTTGCAGGAGCCACCTGGCACTCTCAAACCAGACCAAGTTGGCACTGGTGCCACCTTGCGTCTGGGAGGCATCATGCGAGAGCCTGAATTCCAGGAGGCACCCGGCAATTTAAGGCCTCAGGCCCCTGAACCATTGTACAGGCTTTTACCCTGGGAAACAAAACTCACAAGCCACTGTTCTGGGTGTCAGTTTTCAGGACCCACTTGACACGCTCAAATCAGACCAAGTTGGCACTGGTGCCACCTTGCGTCTGGGAGGCATCCTGCGAGAGGCCGAATTCCAGGAGGCACCCGGCAATTAAAGGCCTCATGCGCCTGAACCATTGTACAGGCTTTTTCCCTGGGAAACAAAACTCACAAGCCACTGTTCTGGGTGTCAGTTTTCAGGACACACTTGACACTCTTCAACCAGACCAAGTTGGCACTGGTGCCTCCTTGTGTCTGGGAGGCATCCTGCGAGAGGCCGAATTCCAGGAGGCACCCGGCAATTTAAGGCCTCAGGCCCCTGAACCATTGCACAGGCTTTTTCCCTGGGAAACAAAACTCACAAGCCACTGTTCTGGGTGTCAGTTTTCAGGACCCACTTGACACTCTCAAACCAGACCAAGTTGGCACTGGTGCCACCTTGCGTCTGGGAGGCATCCTGCGAGAGGCCGAATTCCAGGAGGCACCCGTCAATTTAAGGCCTCAGGCCCCTGAACCATTGTACAGGCTTTTTCCCTGGGAAACAAAACTCACAAGCCACTGTTCTGGGTGTCAGTTTTCAGGACCCACTTGGCACTCTTAAACCAGACCAAGGTAGAACAGGTGCCACCTTGCGTCTGGGAGGCATCCTGCGAGAGGCCGAATTCCAGGAGTCACCCGGCAATTTAAGGCCGCAGGACCCTGAACCATTGTACAGGCTTTTTCCCTGGGAAACAAAACTCACAAGCCACTGTTCTGGGTGTCAGTTTTCAGGACCCACTTGACACTCTCAAACCAGACCAAGTTGGCACTGGTGCCACCTTGCGTCTGGGAGGCATCCTGCGAGAGGCGAATCTCCAGGTGGCACCCGGCTATTAAAGGGGGCATTAACCTAAACCATTTAACAGGCTTTTTCCCTGGGAAAGAAAACTCAAAAGCCACTGTTCTGGGTGTCAGTTTGCAGTAGCCACTTGACACTCTCAAACCAGACCAAGTTGGCACTGGTGCCACCTTGCGTCTGGGAGGCATCCTGCGAGAGGCCGAATTCCAGGAGGCACCCGGCAATTTAAGGCCTCAGGCCCCTGAACCATTGTACAGGCTTTTTCCCTGGGAAACAAAACTCACAAGCCACTGTTGTGGGTGTCAGTTTTCAGGACCCACTTGGCACTCTTAAACAAGACCAAGGTAGAACTGGTGCCACCTTGCGTCTGGGAGGCATCCTGCGAGAGGCCGAATTCCAGGAGTCACCCGGCAATTTAAGGCCGCAGGACCCTGAACCATTGTACAGGCTTTTTCCCTGGGAAACAAACTCACAAGCCACTGTTCTTGCTGTCAGTTTTCAGGACCCACTTGGCACTCTTAAACCAGACCAAGTTGGCACTGGTGCCACCTTGCGTCTGGGAGGCATGCTGCGAGAGGCGGAATTCCAGGAGGCACCCGGCAATTTAAGGCCGCAGGACCCTGAACCATTGTACAGGCTTTTTCCCTGGGAAACAAAACTCACAAGCCACTGTTCTGGGTGCCAGTTTTCAGGACCCACTTGACACTCTCAAACCAGACAAAGTTGGCACTGGTGCCACCTTGCGTCTGGGAGGCATCCTGCGAGAGGCGGATCTCCAGGTGGGACCCGGCTATTAAAGGCGGCATTAACCTAAACCACTTTACAGGCTTTTTCCCTGGGAAAGAAAACTCACAAGCCACTGTTCTGGGTGTCAGTTTGCAGGAGCCACCTGGCACTCTCAAACCAGACCAAGTTGGCACTGGTGCCACCTTGCGTCTGGGAGGCATCATGCGAGAGCCTGAATTCCAGGAGGCACCCGGCAATTTAAGGCCTCAGGCCCCTGAACCATTGTACAGGCTTTTACCCTGGGAAACAAAACTCACAAGCCACTGTTCTGGGTGTCAGTTTTCAGGACCCACTTGACACGCTCAAATCAGACCAAGTTGGCACTGGTGCCACCTTGCGTCTGGGAGGCATCCTGCGAGAGGCGGATTTCCAGGAGGCACCCGGCAATTAAAGGCCTCATGCGCCTGAACCATTGTACAGGCTTTTTCCCTGGGAAACAAAACTCACAAGCCACTGTTCTGGGTGTCAGTTTTCAGGACACACTTGACACTCTTCAACCAGACCAAGTTGGCACTGGTGCCTCCTTGTGTCTGGGAGGCATCCTGCGAGAGGCCGAATTCCAGGAGGCACCCGGCAATTTAAGGCCTCAGGCCCCTGAACCATTGCACAGGCTTTTTCCCTGGGAAACAAAACTCACAAGCCACTGTTCTGGGTGTCAGTTTTCAGGACCCACTTGGCACTCTTAAACCAGACCAAGTTGGCACTGGTGCCACCTTGCGTCTGGGAGGCATCCTGCGAGAGGCGGATCTCCAGGTGGCACCCGGCTATTAAAGGGGGCATTAACCTAAACCATTTAACAGGCTTTTTCCCTGGGAAAGAAAACTCAAAAGCCACTGTTCTGGGTGTCAGTTTGCAGTAGCCACTTGACACTCTCAAACCAGACCAAGTTGGCACTGGTGCCACCTTGCGTCTGGGAGGCATCCTGCGAGAGGCCGAATTCCAGGAGGCACCCGGCAATTTAAGGCCTCAGGCCCCTGAACCATTGTACAGGCTTTTTCCCTGGGAAACAAAACTCACAAGCCACTGTTCTGGGTGTCAGTTTTCAGGACCCACTTGGCACTCTTAAACCAGACCAAGGTAGAACTGGTGCCACCTTGCGTCTGGGAGGCATCCTGCGAGAGGCCGAATTCCAGGAGTCACCCGGCAATTTAAGGCCGCAGGACCCTGAACCATTGTACAGGCTTTTTCCCTGGGAAACAAACTCACAAGCCACTGTTCTGGCTGTCAGTTTTCAGGACCCACTTGGCACTCTTAAACCAGACCAAGTTGGCACTGGTGCCACCTTGCGTCTGGGAGGCATGCTGCGAGAGGCGGAATTCCAGGAGGCACCCGGCAATTTAAGGCCGCAGGACCCTGAACCATTGTACAGGCTTTTTCCCTGGGAAACAAAACTCACAAGCCACTGTTCTGGGTGCCAGTTTTCAGGACCCACTTGACACTCTCAAACCAGACAAAGTTGGCACTGGTGCCACCTTGCGTCTGGGAGGCATCCTGCGAGAGGCGGATCTCCAGGTGGGACCCGGCTATTAAAGGCGGCATTAACCTAAACCACTTTACAGGCTTTTTCCCTGGGAAAGAAAACTCACAAGCCACTGTTCTGGGTGTCAGTTTGCAGGAGCCACCTGGCACTCTCAAACCAGACCAAGTTGGCACTGGTGCCACCTTGCGTCTGGGAGGCATCATGCGAGAGCCTGAATTCCAGGAGGCACCCGGCAATTTAAGGCCTCAGGCCCCTGAACCATTGTACAGGCTTTTACCCTGGGAAACAAAACTCACAAGCCACTGTTCTGGGTGTCAGTTTTCAGGACCCACTTGACACGCTCAAATCAGACCAAGTTGGCACTGGTGCCACCTTGCGTCTGGGAGGCATCCTGCGAGAGGCCGAATTCCAGGAGGCACCCGGCAATTAAAGGCCTCATGCGCCTGAACCATTGTACAGGCTTTTTCCCTGGGAAACAAAACTCACAAGCCACTGTTCTGGGTGTCAGTTTTCAGGACACACTTGACACTCTTCAACCAGACCAAGTTGGCACTGGTGCCTCCTTGTGTCTGGGAGGCATCCTGCGAGAGGCCGAATTCCAGGAGGCACCCGGCAATTTAAGGCCTCAGGCCCCTGAACCATTTCACAGGCTTTTTCCCTGGGAAACAAAACTCACAAGCCACTGTTCTGGGTGTCAGTTTTCAGGACCCACTTGACACTCTCAAACCAGACCAAGTTGGCACTGGTGCCACCTTGCGTCTGGGAGGCATCCTGCGAGAGGCCGAATTCCAGGAGGCACCCGTCAATTTAAGGCCTCAGGCCCCTGAACCATTGTATAGGCTTTTTCCCTGGGAAACAAAACTCACAAGCCACTGTTCTGGGTGTCAGTTTTCAGGACCCACTTGGCACTCTTAAACCAGACCAAGGTAGAACAGGTGCCACCTTGCGTCTGGGAGGCATCCTGCGAGAGGCCGAATTCCAGGAGTCACCCGGCAATTTAAGGCCGCAGGACCCTGAACCATTGTACAGGCTTTTTCCCTGGGAAACAAAACTCACAAGCCACTGTTCTGGGTGTCAGTTTTCAGGACCCACTTGACACTCTCAAACCAGACCAAGTTGGCACTGGTGCCACCTTGCGTCTGGAAGGCATCCTGCGAGAGGCGAATCTCCAGGTGGCACCCGGCTATTAAAGGGGGCATTAACCTAAACCATTTAACAGGCTTTTTCCCTGGGAAAGAAAACTCAAAAGCCACTGTTCTGGGTGTCAGTTTGCAGTAGCCACTTGACACTCTCAAACCAGACCAAGTTGGCACTGGTGCCACCTTGCGTCTGGGAGGCATCCTGCGAGAGGCCGAATTCCAGGAGGCACCCGGCAATTTAAGGCCTCAGGCCCCTGAACCATTGTACAGGCTTTTTCCCTGGGAAACAAAACTCACAAGCCACTGTTCTGGGTGTCAGTTTTCAGGACCCACTTGGCACTCTTAAACCAGACCAAGGTAGAACTGGTGCCACCTTGCGTCTGGGAGGCATCCTGCGAGAGGCCGAATTCCAGGAGTCACCCGGCAATTTAAGGCCGCAGGACTCTGAACCATTGTACAGGCTTTTTCCCTGGGAAACAAACTCACAAGCCACTGTTCTGGCTGTCAGTTTTCAGGACCCACTTGGCACTCTTAAACCAGACCAAGTTGGCACTGGTGCCACCTTGCGTCTGGGAGGCATGCTGCGAGAGGCGGAATTCCAGGAGGCACCCGGCAATTTAAGGCCGCAGGACCCTGAACCATTGTACAGGCTTTTTCCCTGGGAAACAAAACTCACAAGCCACTGTTCTGGGTGCCAGTTTCCAGGACCCACTTGACACTCTCAAACCAGACAAAGTTGGCACTGGTGCCACCTTGCGTCTGGGAGGCATCCTGCGAGAGGCGGATCTCCAGGTGGGGCCCGGCTATTAAAGGCGGCATTAACCTAAACCACTTTACAGGCTTTTTCCCTGGGAAAGAAAACTCACAAGCCACTGTTCTGGGTGTCAGTTTGCAGGAGCCACCTGGCACTCTCAAACCAGACCAAGTTGGCACTGGTGCCACCTTGCGTCTGGGAGGCATCATGCGAGAGCCTGAATTCCAGGAGGCACCCGGCAATTTAAGGCCTCAGGCCCCTGAACCATTGTACAGGCTTTTACCCTGGGAAACAAAACTCACAAGCCACTGTTCTGGGTGTCAGTTTTCAGGACCCACTTGACATGCTCAAATCAGACCAAGTTGGCACTGGTGCCACCTTGCGTCTGGGAGGCATCCTGCGAGAGGCCGAATTCCAGGAGGCACCCGGCAATTAAAGGCCTCATGCGCCTGAACCATTGTACAGGCTTTTTCCCTGGGAAACAAAACTCACAAGCCACTGTTCTGGGTGTCAGTTTTCAGGACACACTTGACACTCTTCAACCAGACCAAGTTGGCACTGGTGCCTCCTTGTGTCTGGGAGGCATCCTGCGAGAGGCCGAATTCCAGGAGGCACCCGGCAATTTAAGGCCTCAGGCCCCTGAACCATTGCACAGGCTTTTTCCCTGGGAAACAAAACTCACAAGCCACTGTTCTGGGTGTCAGTTTTCAGGACCCACTTGGCACTCTTAAACCAGACCAAGTTGGAACGGGTGCCACCTTGCGTCTGGGAGGCATCCTGCGAGAGGCCGAATTCCAGGAGGCACCCGGCAATTTAAGGCCTCAGGCCCCTGAACCATTGTACAGGGTTTTTCCCTGGGAAACAAAACTCACAAGCCACTCTTCTGGGTGTCAGTTTGCAGGAGCCACCTGGCACTCTCAAACCAGACCAAGTTGGCACTGGTGTCATGTTGCGCCTGGGAGGCATCCTGTGAGAGGCGGATCTCAAGGAGGCACCCGGCAATTTAAGGCCGCACGACCCTGAACCATTTTACAGGCTTTTTCCCTGGGAAAGAAAACTCACAAGCCACTGTTCTGGGTGTCAGTTTGCAGGAGCCACCTGGCACTCTCAAACCAGACCAAGTTGGCACTGGTGCCACCTTGCGTCTGGGAGGCATCCTGCGAGAGGCGGAATTCCAGGAGGCACCCGGCAATTTAAGGTTGCAGGACCCTGAACCATTCTACAGGCTTTTTCCCTGGGAAACAAAACTCACAAGCCACTGTTCTGGGTGTCAGTTTTCAGGACCCACTTGGCACTCTTAAACCAGACCAAGGTTCAACTGGTGCCACCTTGCGTCTGGGAGGCATCCTGTGAGAGGCCAAATTCCAGGAGGCACCCGGTAATTTAAGGCCGCAGGACCCTGAACCATTGTACAGGCTTTTTCCCTGGGAAACAAAACTCACAAGCCACTGTTCTGGGTGTCAGTTTTCAGGACCCACTTGGCACTCTCAAACCAGACCAAGTGTGCACTGATGTCACTTTGCGTCTGGGAGGCACCCTGTGAGAGGCCGAATTCTAGGAGGCACCCGGTAATTTAAGGCCGCAGGCCCCTGAACCATTGTACAGGCTTTTTCCCTGGGAAACAAAACTCACAAGCCACTGTTCTGGGTGTCAGTTTTCAGGACCCACTTGACACTCTCAAACCAGACCAAGTTGGCATTGGTGCTACCTTGCGTCTGGGAGGCATCCTGCGAGAGGCGAATCTCCAGGTGGCACTTGGCTATTAAAGGGGGCATTAACCTAAACAAATTTACAGGCTTTTTCCCTGGGAAAGAAAACTCAAAAGCCACTGTTCTGGGTGTCAGTTTGCAGGAGCCACTTGACACTCTCAAACCAGACCAAGTTGGCACTGGTGCCACCTTGCGTCTGGGAGGCATCCTGCGAGAGGCCGAATTCCAGGAGGCACCCGGCAATTTAAGGCCTCAGGCCCCTGAACCATTGTACAGGCTTTTTCCCTGGGAAACAAAACTCACAAGCCACTGTTCTGGGTGTCAGTTTTCAGGACCCACTTGGCACTCTTAAACCAGACCAAGTTGGCACTGGTGCCACCTTGCGTCTGGGAGGCATCCTGCGAGAGGCCGAATTCCAGGAGGCACCCGGCAATTTAAGGCCTCAGGCCCCTGAACCATTGTACAGGCTTTTTCCCTGGGAAACAAAACTCACAAGCCACTGTTCTGGGTGTCAGTTTGCAGGAGCCACCTGGCACTCTCAAACCAGACCAAGTTGGCACTGGTGTCATGTTGCGCCTGGGAGGTATCCTGTGAGAGGTGGATCTCAAGGAGGCACCCGGCAATTTAAGGCCGCACGACCCTGAACCATTTTACAGGCTTTTTCCCTGGGAAACAAAACTCACAAGCCACTGTTCTGGGTGTCAGTTTGCAGGAGCCACCTGGCACTCTCAAACCAGACCAAGTTGGCACTGGTGCCACCTTGCGTCTGGGAGGCATCCTGCGAGAGGCGGAATTCCAGGAGGCACCTGGCAATTTAAGGCCGCAGGACCCTGAACCATTGTACAGGCTTTTTCCCTGGGAAACAAAACTCACAAGCCACTGTTCTGGGTGTCAGTTTTCAGGACCCACTTGGCACTCTCAAACCAGACCAAGTTGGCACTGGTGCCACCTTGTGTCTGGGAGGCATCTTGCGAGTAGCCGAATTCCAGGAGGAACCCGGCAATTTAAGGCCTCAGGCCCCTGAACCATTGTACAGGCTTTTTCCCTGGGAAACAAAACTCACAAGCCACTGTTCTGGGTGTCAGTTTGCAGGACCCACTTGGCACTCTCAAACCAGACCAAGTGTGCACTGGTGTCACTTTGCGTCTGGGAGGCACCCTGTGAGAGGCCGAATTCTTGGAGGCACCCGGCAATTTAAGGCCGCAGGCCCCTGAACCATTGTACAGGCTTTTTCCCTGGGAAACAAAACTCACAAGCTACTGTTCTGGGTGTCAGTTTGCAGGACCAACTTGACACTCTCAAACCAGACCAAGTTGGCACTGGTGCCACCTTGCGTCTGGGAGGCATCCTGCGAGAGGCCGAATTTCAGGAGGCACCCGGCAATTTAAGGCCTCAGGCCCCTGAACCATTGTACAGGCTTTTTCCCTGGGAAACAAAACTCACAAGCCACTGTTCTGGGTGTCAGTTTTCAGGACCCACTCGGCACTCTTAAACCAGACCAAGGTAGAACAGGTGCCACCTTGCGTCTGGGAGGCATCCTGCGAGAGGCCGAATTCCAGGAGTCACCCGGCAATTTAAGGCCGCAGGACCCTGAACCATTGTACAGGCTTTTTCCCTGGGAAACAAAACTCACAAGCCACTGTTCTGGGTGTCAGTTTTCAGGACCCACTTGACACTCTCAAACCAGACCAAGTTGGCACTGGTGCCACCTTGCGTCTGGAAGGCATCCTGCGAGAGGCGAATCTCCAGGTGGCACCCGGCTATTAAAGGGGGCATTAACCTAAACCATTTAACAGGCTTTTTCCCTGGGAAAGAAAACTCAAAAGCCACTGTTCTGGGTGTCAGTTTGCAGTAGCCACTTGACACTCTCAAACCAGACCAAGTTGGCACTGGTGCCACCTTGCGTCTGGGAGGCATCCTGCGAGAGGCCGAATTCCAGGAGGCACCCGGCAATTTAAGGCCTCAGGCCCCTGAACCATTGTACAGGCTTTTTCCCTGGGAAACAAAACTCACAAGCCACTGTTCTGGGTGTCAGTTTTCAGGACACACTTGGCACTCTTAAACCAGACCAAGGTAGAACTGGTGCCACCTTGCGTCTGGGAGGCATCCTGCGAGAGGCCGAATTCCAGGAGTCACCCGGCAATTTAAGGCCGCAGGACTCTGAACCATTGTACAGGCTTTTTCCCTGGGAAACAAACTCACAAGCCACTGTTCTGGCTGTCAGTTTTCAGGACCCACTTGGCACTCTTAAACCAGACCAAGTTGGCACTGGTGCCACCTTGCGTCTGGGAGGCATGCTGCGAGAGGCGGAATTCCAGGAGGCACCCGGCAATTTAAGGCCGCAGGACCCTGAACCATTGTACAGGCTTTTTCCCTGGGAAACAAAACTCACAAGCCACTGTTCTGGGTGCCAGTTTCCAGGACCCACTTGACACTCTCAAACCAGACAAAGTTGGCACTGGTGCCACCTTGCGTCTGGGAGGCATCCTGCGAGAGGCGGATCTCCAGGTGGGGCCCGGCTATTAAAGGCGGCATTAACCTAAACCACTTTACAGGCTTTTTCCCTGGGAAAGAAAACTCACAAGCCACTGTTCTGGGTGTCAGTTTGCAGGAGCCACCTGGCACTCTCAAACCAGACCAAGTTGGCACTGGTGCCACCTTGCGTCTGGGAGGCATCATGCGAGAGCCTGAATTCCAGGAGGCACCCGGCAATTTAAGGCCTCAGGCCCCTGAACCATTGTACAGGCTTTTACCCTGGGAAACAAAACTCACAAGCCACTGTTCTGGGTGTCAGTTTTCAGGACCCACTTGACATGCTCAAATCAGACCAAGTTGGCACTGGTGCCACCTTGCGTCTGGGAGGCATCCTGCGAGAGGCCGAATTCCAGGAGGCACCCGGCAATTAAAGGCCTCATGCGCCTGAACCATTGTACAGGCTTTTTCCCTGGGAAACAAAACTCACAAGCCACTGTTCTGGGTGTCAGTTTTCAGGACACACTTGACACTCTTCAACCAGACCAAGTTGGCACTGGTGCCTCCTTGTGTCTGGGAGGCATCCTGCGAGAGGCCGAATTCCAGGAGGCACCCGGCAATTTAAGGCCTCAGGCCCCTGAACCATTGCACAGGCTTTTTCCCTGGGAAACAAAACTCACAAGCCACTGTTCTGGGTGTCAGTTTTCAGGACCCACTTGGCACTCTTAAACCAGACCAAGTTGGAACGGGTGCCACCTTGCGTCTGGGAGGCATCCTGCGAGAGGCCGAATTCCAGGAGGCACCCGGCAATTTAAGGCCTCAGGCCCCTGAACCATTGTACAGGGTTTTTCCCTGGGAAACAAAACTCACAAGCCACTGTTCTGGGTGTCAGTTTGCAGGAGCCACCTGGCACTCTCAAACCAGACCAAGTTGGCACTGGTGTCATGTTGCGCCTGGGAGGCATCCTGTGAGAGGCGGATCTCAAGGAGGCACCCGGCAATTTAAGGCCGCACGACCCTGAACCATTTTACAGGCTTTTTCCCTGGGAAACAAAACTCACAAGCCACTGTTCTGGGTGTCAGTTTGCAGGAGCCACCTGGCACTCTCAAACCAGACCAAGTTGGCACTGGTGCCACCTTGCGTCTGGGAGGCATCCTGCGAGAGGCGGAATTCCAGGAGGCACCCGGCAATTTAAGGTTGCAGGACCCTGAACCATTCTACAGGCTTTTTCCCTGGGAAACAAAACTCACAAGCCACTGTTCTGGGTGTCAGTTTTCAGGACCCACTTGGCACTCTTAAACCAGACCAAGGTTCAACTGGTGCCACCTTGCGTCTGGGAGGCATCCTGTGAGAGGCCAAATTCCAGGAGGCACCCGGTAATTTAAGGCCGCAGGACCCTGAACCATTGTACAGGCTTTTTCCCTGGGAAACAAAACTCACAAGCCACTGTTCTGGGTGTCAGTTTTCAGGACCCACTTGGCACTCTCAAACCAGACCAAGTGTGCACTGATGTCACTTTGCGTCTGGGAGGCACCCTGTGAGAGGCCGAATTCTAGGAGGCACCCGGTAATTTAAGGCCGCAGGCCCCTGAACCATTGTACAGGCTTTTTCCCTGGGAAACAAAACTCACAAGCCACTGTTCTGGGTGTCAGTTTTCAGGACCCACTTGACACTCTCAAACCAGACCAAGTTGGCACTGGTGCTACCTTGCGTCTGGGAGGCATCCTGCGAGAGGCGAATCTCCAGGTGGCACTTGGCTATTAAAGGGGGCATTAACCTAAACAAATTTACAGGCTTTTTCCCTGGGAAAGAAAACTCAAAAGCCACTGTTCTGGGTGTCAGTTTGCAGGAGCCACTTGACACTCTCAAACCAGACCAAGTTGGCACTGGTGCCACCTTGCGTCTGGGAGGCATCCTGCGAGAGGCCGAATTCCAGGAGGCACCCGGCAATTTAAGGCCTCAGGCCCCTGAACCATTGTACAGGCTTTTTCCCTGGGAAACAAAACTCACAAGCCACTGTTCTGGGTGTCAGTTTTCAGGACCCACTTGGCACTCTTAAACCAGACCAAGTTGGAACGGGTGCCACCTTGCGTCTGGGAGGCATCCTGCGAGAGGCCGAATTCCAGGAGGCACCCGGCAATTTAAGGCCTCAGGCCCCTGAACCATTGTACAGGCTTTTTCCCTGGGAAACAAAACTCACAAGCCACTGTTCTGGGTGTCAGTTTGCAGGAGCCACCTGGCACTCTCAAACCAGACCAAGTTGGCACTGGTGTCATGTTGCGCCTGGGAGGTATCCTGTGAGAGGTGGATCTCAAGGAGGCACCCGGCAATTTAAGGCCGCACGACCCTGAACCATTTTACAGGCTTTTTCCCTGGGAAACAAAACTCACAAGCCACTGTTCTGGGTGTCAGTTTGCAGGAGCCACCTGGCACTCTCAAACCAGACCAAGTTGGCACTGGTGCCACCTTGCGTCTGGGAGGCATCCTGCGAGAGGCGGAATTCCAGGAGGCACCTGGCAATTTAAGGCCGCAGGACCCTGAACCATTGTACAGGCTTTTTCCCTGGGAAACAAAACTCACAAGCCACTGTTCTGGGTGTCAGTTTTCAGGACCCACTTGGCACTCTCAAACCAGACCAAGTTGGCACTGGTGCCACCTTGTGTCTGGGAGGCATCTTGCGAGTAGCCGAATTCCAGGAGGAACCCGGCAATTTAAGGCCTCAGGCCCCTGAACCATTGTACAGGCTTTTTCCCTGGGAAACAAAACTCACAAGCCACTGTTCTGGGTGTCAGTTTGCAGGACCCACTTGGCACTCTCAAACCAGACCAAGTGTGCACTGGTGTCACTTTGCGTCTGGGAGGCACCCTGTGAGAGGCCGAATTCTTGGAGGCACCCGGCAATTTAAGGCCGCAGGCCCCTGAACCATTGTACAGGCTTTTTCCCTGGGAAACAAAACTCACAAGCTACTGTTCTGGGTGTCAGTTTGCAGGACCAACTTGACACTCTCAAACCAGACCAAGTTGGCACTGGTGCCACCTTGCGTCTGGGAGGCATCCTGCGAGAGGCCGAATTTCAGGAGGCACCCGTCAATTTAAGGCCTCAGGCCCCTGAACCATTGTACAGGCTTTTTCCCTGGGAAACAAAACTCACAAGCCACTGTTCTGGGTGTCAGTTTTCAGGACCCACTCGGCACTCTTAAACCAGACCAAGGTAGAACAGGTGCCACCTTGCGTCTGGGAGGCATCCTGCGAGAGGCCGAATTCCAGGAGTCACCCGGCAATTTAAGGCCGCAGGACCCTGAACCATTGTACAGGCTTTTTCCCTGGGAAACAAAACTCACAAGCCACTGTTCTGGGTGTCAGTTTTCAGGACCCACTTGGCACTCTCAAACCAGACCAAGTTGGCACTGGTGCCACCTTGTGTCTGGGAGGCATCTTGCGAGTAGCCGAATTCCAGGAGGCACCCGGCAATTTAAGGCCTCAGGCCCCTGAACCATTGTACAGGCTTTTTCCCTGGGAAACAAAACTCACAAGCCACTGTTCTGGGTGTCAGTTTTCAGGACCCACTTGGCACTCTCAAACCAGACCAAGTGTGTACTGGTGTCACTTTGCGTCTGGGAGGCACCCTGTGAGAGGCCGAATTCTTGGAGGCACCCGGCAATTTAAGGCCGCAGGCCCCTGAACCATTGTACAGGCTTTTTCCCTGGGAAACAAAACTCACAAGCTACTGTTCTGGGTGTCAGTTTGCAGGACCAACTTGACACTCTCAAACCAGTCCAAGTTGGCACTGGTGCCACCTTGCGTCTGGGAGGCATCCTGCGAGAGGCCGAATTTCAGGAGGCACCCGTCAATTTAAGGCCTCAGGCCCCTGAACCATTGTACAGGCTTTTTCCCTGGGAAACAAAACTCACAAGCCACTGTTCTGGGTGTCAGTTTTCAGGACCCACTCGGCACTCTTAAACCAGACCAAGGTAGAACAGGTGCCACCTTGCGTCTGGGAGGCATCCTGCGAGAGGCCGAATTCCAGGAGTCACCCGGCAATTTAAGGCCGCAGGACCCTGAACCATTGTACAGGCTTTTTCCCTGGGAAACAAAACTCACAAGACACTGTTCTGGGTGTCAGTTTTCAGGACCCACTTGGCACTCTCAAACCAGACCAAGTTGGCACTGGTGCCAACTTGCGTCTTGGAGGCATCCTGCGAGAGGCGGAATTCCAGGAGGCACCCGGCAATTTAAGGCCGCAGGACCCTGAACCATTGTACAGGCTTTTTCCCTGGGAAACAAAACTCACAAGACACTGTTCTGGGTGTCAGTTTGCAGGACACACTTGGCACTCTCAAACCAGACCAAGTTGGCACTGGTGCCACCTTGCGTCTGGGAGGCATGCTGCGAGACGCGGAATTCATGGAGGCACCCGGCAATTTAAGTCCGCAGGACCCTGAACCATTGTACAGGCTTTTTCCCTGGGAAACAAAACTCACAAGCCACTGTTCTGGGTGTCAGTTTTCAGGACCCACTTGGCACTCTTAAACCAGACCAAGTTGGCACTGGTGCCACCTTGCGTCTGGGAGGCATCCTGCGAGAGGCGGATCTCCAGGTGCCACCCGGCTATTAAAGGCGGCATTAACCTAAACCATTTTACAGGCTTTTTCCCTGGGAAAGAAAACTCACAAGCCACTGTTCTGGGTGTCAGTTTGCAGGAGCCACCTGGCACTCTCAAACCAGACCAAGTTGGCACTGGTGCCACCTTGCGTCTGGGAGGCATCCTGCGAGAGGCCGAATTCCAGGAGGCACCCGGCAATTTAAGGCCGCAGGACCCTGAACCATTGTACAGGCTTTTTCCCTGGGAAACAAAACTCACAAGCCACTGTTCTGGGTGTCAGTTTTCAGGACCCACTTGACACTCTCAAACCAGACAAAGTTGGCACTGCTGCCACCTTGCGTCTGGGAGGCATCCTGCGAGAGGCGGATCTCCAGGTGGCACCCGGCTATTAAAGGCGGCATTAACCTAAACCATTTTACAGGCTTTTTCCCTGGGAAACAAAACTCAGAAGCCACTGTTCTGGGTGTCAGTTTGCAGGACCCACTTGACACTCTCAAACCAGACCAAGTTGGCACTGGTGTTGCTTAGCGTCTGGGAAACATGTGGCGAGATGCGGAATTCCAGGAGGCACCCGGCAATTTAAGGCCGCAGGACCCTGAACCATTGTACAGGCTTTTTCCCTGGGAAGCAAAACTCACAAGCCACTGTTCTGGGTGTAAGTTTTCAGGACACACTTGGCACTCTCAAACCAGACCAAGTTGGCACTTGTGCCACCTTGCGTCTGGGAGGCATCCTGCGAGAGGCGGAATTCCAGGAGGCACCCGGTAATTTAAGGCCGCAGGACCCTGAACCATTGTACAGGCTTTTTCCCTGGGAAACAAAACTCACAAGCCACTGTTCTGGGTGTCAGTTTTCAGGACACACTTGACACTCTCAAAGCAGACCAAGTTGGCCCTGGTGCCACCTTGCGTCTGGGCGGCATCCTGCGAGAGGCCGAATTCAAGGAGGTACCCGGCAATTTAAGACCTCAAGCCCCTGAACCACTGAACAGGCTTTTTCCCTCGGAAACAAAACTCACAAGCCACTGTTCTGGGTGTCAGTTTTCAGGACACACTTGGCACTCTTAAACCAGACCAAGTTGGCACTGGTGCCTCCTTGTGTCTGGGAGGCATCCTGCGAGAGGGCGAATTCCAGGAGGCACTTGGCAATTTAAGGCCTCAAGCCCCTGAACCATTCTACAGGCTTTTTCCCTGGGAAACAAAACTCACAAGCCACTGTTCTGGGTGTCAGTTTGCAGGACCCACTTGGCACTCTTAAACCAGACCAAGTTGTCACTGGTGTTGCTTAGCGTCTGGGAAAAATCTGGCGAGATGCTGAATTCCAGGAGGCACCCGGCAATTTAAGGCCGCAGGACCCTGAACCATTGTACAGGCTTTTTCCCTGGGAAACAAAACTCACAAGCCACTGTTCTGGGTATCAGTTTGCAGGACACACTTGGCACTCTCAAAGCAGACCAAGTTGGCACTGGTGCCACCTTGCGTCTGGGAGGCATCCTGCGAGAGGGGGAATTCCAGGAGGCACCCGGCAATTTAAGTCCGCAGGACCCTGAACCATTGTACAGGCTTTTTACCTGGGAAACAAACTCACAAGCCACTGTTCTGGGTGTCAGTTTTCAGGACCCACTTGACACTCTCAAACCAGACCAAGTTGGCACTGGTGCCACCTTGCGTCTGGGAGGCATCCTGCGAGAGCCTGAATTCCAGGAGGCACCCGGCAATTTAAGGCCGCAGGACCCTGAACCATTTTACAGGCTTTTTCCCTGGGAAAACAAAACTCACAAGCCACTGTTCTGGGTGTCAGTTTTCAGGACCCACTTGGCACTCTCAAACCAGACCAAGTTTGCACTGGTGCCTCCTTGTGTCTGGGAGGCATCCTGCGAGAGGCCGAATTCCAGGAGGCACCCGGCAATTTAAGGCCGCAGGACCCTGAACCATTGTACAGGCTTTTTCCCTGGGAAAGAAAACTCACAAGCCACTGTTGTGGGTGTCAGTTTTCAGGACCCACTTGGCACTCTCAAACCAGACCAAGTTGGCACTGGTGCCACCTTGCGTCTGGGAGGCATCCTGCGAGAGGCGGATCTCAAGGTGCCACCCGGCTATTAAAGGCGGCATTAACCTAAACCACTTTACAGGCTTTTTCCCTGGGAAACAAAACTCAGAAGCCACTGTTCTGGGTGTCAGTTTGCAGGAGCCACCTGGCACTCTCAAACCAGACCAAGTTGGCACTGGTGCCACCTTGCGTCTGGGAGGCATCATGCGAGAGCCTGAATTCCAGGAGGCACCCGGCAATTTAAGGCCTCAGGCCCCTGAACCATTGTACAGGCTTTTACCCTGGGAAACAAAACTCACAAGCCACTGTTCTGGGTGTCAGTTTTCAGGACCCACTTGACACGCTCAAATCAGACCAAGTTGGCACTGGTGCCACCTTGCGTCTGGGAGGCATCCTGCGAGAGGCCGAATTCCAGGAGGCACCCGGCAATTAAAGGCCTCATGCGCCTGAACCATTATACAGGCTTTTTCCCTGGGAAACAAAACTCACAAGCCACTGTTCTGGGTGTCAGTTTTCAGGACACACTTGACACTCTTAAACCAGACCAAGTTGGCACTGGTGCCTCCTTGTGTCTGGGAGGCATCCTGCGAGAGGCCGAATTCCAGGAGTCACCCGGCAATTTAAGGCCTCAGGCCCCTGAACCAATGTACAGGCTTTTTCCCTGGGAATCAAAACTCAAAAGCCACAATTCTGGGTGTCAGTTTGCAGGAGCCACCTGGCACTCTCAAACCAGACCAAGTTGGAACGGGTGCCACCTTGCGTCTGGGAGGCATCCTGCGAGAGGCCGAATTCCAGGAGGCACCCGGCAATTTAAGGCCTCAGGCCCCTGAACCATTGTACAGGCTTTTTCCCTGGGAAACAAAACTCACAAGCCACTGTTCTGGGTGTCAGTTTGCATGAGCCACCTGGCACTCTCAAACCAGACCAAGTTGGCACTGGTGTCATGTTGCGCCTGGGAGGCATCCTGTGAGAGGCGGATCTCAAGGAGGCACCCGGCAATTTAAGGCCGCAGGACCCTGAACCATTCTACAGGCTTTTTCCCTGGGAAACAAAACTCACAAGCCACTGTTCTGGGTGTCAGTTTGCAGGAGCCACCTGGCACTCTCAAACCAGACCAAGTTGGCACTGGTGCCACCTTGCGTCTGGGAGGCATCCTGCGAGAGGCGGAATTCCAGGAGGCACCCGGCAATTTAAGGCCGCAGGACCCTGAACCATTGTACAGGCTTTTTCCCTGGGAAACAAAACTCACAAGCCACTGTTCTGGGTGTCAGTTTTCAGGACCCACTTGGCACTCTTAAACCAGACCAAGGTTCAACTTGTGCCACCTTGCGTCTGGGAGGCATCCTGTGAGAGGCCAAATTCCAGGAGGCACCCGGTAATTTAAGGCCGCAGGACCCTGAACCATTGTACAGGCTTTTTCCCTGGGAAACAAAACTCACAAGCCACTGTTCTGGGTGTCAGTTTTCAGGACCCACTTAGCACTCTCAAACCAGACCAAGTGTGCACTGGTGTCACTTTGCGTCTGGGAGGCACCCTGTGAGAGGCCGAATTCTAGGAGGCACCCGGCAATTTAAGGCCGCAGGACCCTGAACCATTGTACAGGCTTTTTCCCTGGGAAACAAAACTCACAAGCCACTGTTCTGGGTGTCAGTTTGCAGGACCCACTTGACACTCTCAAACCAGACCAAGTTGGCACTGGTGCCACCTTGCGTCTGGGAGGCATCCTGCGAGAGGCCGAATTCCAGGAGGCACCCGTCAATTTAAGGCCTCAGGCCCCTGAACCATTTTACAGGCTTTTTCCCTGGGAAACAAAACTCACAAGCCACTGTTCTGGGTGTCAGTTTTCAGGACCCACTTGGCACTCTTAAACCAGACCAAGGTAGAACAGGTGCCACCTTGCGTCTGGGAGGCATCCTGCGAGAGGCCGAATTCCAGGAGTCACCCGGCAATTTAAGGCCGCAGGACCCTGAACCATTGTACAGGCTTTTTCCCTGGGAAACAAAACTCACAAGCCACTGTTCTGGGTGTCAGTTTTCAGGACCCACTTGACACTCTCAAACCAGACCAAGTTGGCACTGGTGCCACCTTGCGTCTGGGAGGCATCCTGCGAGAGGGCGAATTCCAGGAGGCACTTGGCAATTTAAGGCCTCAAGCCCCTGAACCATTCTACAAGCTTTTTCCCTGGGAAACAAAACTCACAAGCCACTGTTCTGGGTGTCAGTTTGCAGGACCCACTTGGCACTCTTAAACCAGACCAAGTTGTCACTGGTGTTGCTTAGCGTCTGGGAAAAATCTGGCGAGAGGCTGAATTCCAGGAGGCACCCGGCAATTTAAGGCCGCAGGACCCTGAACCATTGTACAGGCTTTTTCCCTGGGAAACAAAACTCACAAGCCACTGTTCTGGGTATCAGTTTGCAGGACACACTTGGCACTCTCAAAGCAGACCAAGTTGGCACTGGTGCCACCTTGCGTCTGGGAGGCATCCTGCGAGAGGCGGAATTCCAGGAGGCACCCGGCAATTTAAGTCCGCAGGACCCTGAACCATTGTACAGGCTTTTTCCCTGGGAAACAAACTCACAAGCCACTGTTCTGGGTGTCAGTTTTCAGGACCCACTTGACACTCTCAAACCAGACCAAGTTGGCACTGGTGCCACCTTGCGTCTGCAAGGCATCCTGCGAGAGCCTGAATTCCAGGAGGCACCCGGCAATTTAAGGCCGCAGGACCCTGAACCATTTTACAGGCTTTTTCCCTGGGAAAACAAAACTCACAAGCCACTGTTCTGGGTGTCAGTTTTCAGGACCCACTTGGCACTCTCAAACCAGACCAAATTTGCACTGGTGCCTCCTTGTGTCTGGGAGGCATCCTGCGAGAGGCCGAATTCCAGGAGGCACCCGGCAATTTAAGGCCTCAGGCCCCTGAACCATTGTACAGGCTTTTTCCCTGGGAAACAAAACTCACAAGCCACTGTTCTGGGTGTCAGTTTTCAGGACCCACTTGGCACTCTTAAACCAGACCAAGTTGGAACGGGTGCCAACTTGCGTCTGGGAGGCATCCTGCGAGAGGCGGAATTCCAGGAGGCACCCGGCAATTTAAGGCCGCAGGACCCTGAACCACTGTACAGGCTTTTTCCCTGGGAAACAAAACTCACAAGCCACTGTTGTGGGTGTCAGTTTTCAGGACCCACTTGGCACTCTCAAACCAGACAAAGTTGGCACTGGTGCCACCTTGCGTCTGGGAGGCATCCTGCGAGAGGCGGATCTCAAGGTGCCACCCGGCTATTAAAGGCGGCATTAACCTAAACCACTTTACAGGCTTTTTCCCTGGGAAACAAAACTCAGAAGCCACTGTTCTGGGTGTCAGTTTGCAGGAGCCACCTGGCACTCTCAAACCAGACCAAGTTGGCACTGGTGCCACCTTGCGTCTGGGAGGCATCATGCGAGAGCCTGAATTCCAGGAGGCACCCGGCAATTTAAGGCCTCAGGCCCCTGAACCATTGTACAGGCTTTTACCCTGGGAAACAAAACTCACAAGCCACTGTTCTGGGTGTCAGTTTTCGGGACCCACTTGACACGCTCAAATCAGACCAAGTTGGCACTGGTGCCACCTTGCGTCTGGGAGGCATCCTGCGAGAGGCCGAATTCCAGGAGGCACCCGGCAATTAAAGGCCTCATGCACCTGAACCATTATACAGGCTTTTTCCCTGGGAAACAAAACTCACAAGCCACTGTTCTGGGTGTCAGTTTTCAGGACACACTTGACACTCTTAAACCAGACCAAGTTGGCACTGGTGCCTCCTTGTGTCTGGGAGGCATCCTGCGAGAGGCCGAATTCCAGGAGTCACCCGGCAATTTAAGGCCTCAGGCCCCTGAACCATTGTACAGGCTTTTTCCCTGGGAAACAAAACTCACAAGCCACTGTTCTGGGTGTCAGTTTTCAGGACCCACTTGGCACTCTTAAACCAGACCAAGGTAGAACTGGTGCCACCTTGCGTCTGGGAGGCATCCTGCGAGAGGCCGAATTCCAGGAGGCACCCGGCAATTTAAGGCCTCAGGCCCCTGAACCATTGTACAGGCTTTCTCCCTGGGAAACAAAACTCACAAGCCACTGTTCTGGGTGTCATTTTGCATGAGCCACCTGGCACTATCAAACCAGACCAAGTTGGCACTGGTGTCATGTTGCGCCTGGGAGGCATCCTGTGAGAGGCGGATCTCAAGGAGGCACCCGGCAATTTAAGGCCGCAGGACCCTGAACCATTCTACAGGCTTTTTCCCTGGGAAACAAAACTCACAAGCCACTGTTCTGGGTGTCAGTTTGCAGGAGCCACCTGGCACTCTCAAACCAGACCAAGTTGGCACTGGTGCCACCTTGCGTCTGGGAGGCATCCTGCGAGAGGCGGAATTCCAGGAGGCACCCGGCAATTTAAGGCCGCAGGACCCTGAACCATTCTACAGGCTTTTTCCCTGGGAAACAAAACTCACAAGCCACTGTTCTGGGTGTCAGTTTTCAGGACCCACTTGGCACTCTTAAACCAGACCAAGGTTCAACTGGTGCCACCTTGCGTCTGGGAGGCATCCTGTGAGAGGCCAAATTCCAGGAGGCACCCGGTAATTTAAGGCCGCAGGACCCTGAACCATTGTACAGGCTTTTTCCCTGGGAAACAAAACTCACAAGCCACTGTTCTGGGTGTCAGTTTTCAGGACCCACTTAGCACTCTCAAACCAGACCAAGTGTGCACTGGTGTCACTTTGCGTCTGGGAGGCATCCTGCGAGAGGCCGAATTCCAGGAGTCACCCGGCAATTTAAGGCCGCAGGACCCTGAACCATTGTACAGGCTTTTTCCCTGGGAAACAAAACTCACAAGCCACTGTTCTGGGTGTCAGTTTTCAGGACCCACTTGACACTCTCAAACCAGACCAAGTTGGCACTGGTGCCACCTTGCGTCTGGGAGGCATCCTGCGAGAGGGCGAATTCCAGGAGGCACTTGGCAATTTAAGGCCTCAAGCCCCTGAACCATTCTACAAGCTTTTTCCCTGGGAAACAAAACTCACAAGCCACTGTTCTGGGTGTCAGTTTGCAGGACCCACTTGGCACTCGTAAACCAGACCAAGTTGTCACTGGTGTTGCTTAGCGTCTGGGAAAAATCTGGCGAGATGCTGAATTCCAGGAGGCACCCGGCAATTTAAGGCCGCAGGACCCTGAACCATTGTACAGGCTTTTTCCCTGGGAAACAAAACTCACAAGCCACTGTTCTGGGTATCAGTTTGCAGGACACACTTGGCACTCTCAAAGCAGACCAAGTTGGCACTGGTGCCACCTTGCGTCTGGGAGGCATCCTGCGAGAGGCGGAATTCCAGGAGGCACCCGGCAATTTAAGTCCGCAGGACCCTGAACCATTGTACAGGCTTTTTCCCTGGGAAACAAACTCACAAGCCACTGTTCTGGGTGTCAGTTTTCAGGACCCACTTGGCACTCTCAAACCAGACAAAGTTGGCACTGGTGCCACCTTGCGTCTGGGAGGCATCCTGCGAGAGGCGGATCTCAAGGTGCCACCCGGCTATTAAAAGCGGCATTAACCTAAACCACTTTACAGGCTTTTTCCCTGGGAAACAAAACTCAGAAGCCACTGTTCTGGGTGTCAGTTTGCAGGAGCCACCTGGCACTCTCAAACCAGACCAAGTTGGCACTGGTGCCACCTTGCGTCTGGGAGGCATCATGCGAGAGCCTGAATTCCAGGAGGCACCCGGCAATTTAAGGCCTCAGGCCCCTGAACCATTGTACAGGCTTTTACCCTGGGAAACAAAACTCACAAGCCACTGTTCTGGGTGTCAGTTTTCGGGACCCACTTCACACGCTCAAATCAGACCAAGTTGGCACTGGTGCCACCTTGCGTCTGGGAGGCATCCTGCGAGAGGCCGAATTCCAGGAGGCACCCGGCAATTAAAGGCCTCATGCGCCTGAACCATTATACAGGCTTTTTCCCTGGGAAACAAAACTCACAAGCCACTGTTCTGGGTGTCAGTTTTCAGGACACACTTGACACTCTTAAACCAGACCAAGTTGGCACTGGTGCCTCCTTGTGTCTGGGAGGCATCCTGCGAGAGGCCGAATTCCAGGAGTCACCCGGCAATTTAAGGCCTCAGGCCCCTGAACCATTGTACAGGCTTTTTCCCTGGGAAACAAAACTCACAAGCCACTGTTCTGGGTGTCAGTTTTCAGGACCCACTTGGCACTCTTAAACCAGACCAAGGTAGAACTGGTGCCACCTTGCGTCTGGGAGGCATCCTGCGAGAGGCCGAATTCCAGGAGGCACCCGGCAATTTAAGGCCTCAGGCCCCTGAACCATTGTACAGGCTTTCTCCCTGGGAAACAAAACTCACAAGCCACTGTTCTGGGTGTCAGTTTGCATGAGCCACCTGGCACTATCAAACCAGACCAAGTTGGCACTGGAGTCATGTTGCGCCTGGGAGGCATCCTGTGAGAGGCGGATCTCAAGGAGGCACCCGGCAATTTAAGGCCGCAGGACCCTGAACCATTCTACAGGCTTTTTCCCTGGGAAACAAAACTCACAAGCCACTGTTCTGGGTGTCAGTTTGCAGGAGCCACCTGGCACTCTCAAACCAGACCAAGTTGGCACTGGTGCCACCTTGCGTCTGGGAGGCATCCTGCGAGAGGCGGAATTCCAGGAGGCACCCGGCAATTTAAGGCCGCAGGACCCTGAACCATTCTACAGGCTTTTTCCCTGGGAAACAAAACTCACAAGCCACTGTTCTGGGTGTCAGTTTTCAGGACCCACTTGGCACTCTTAAACCAGACCAAGGTTCAACTGGTGCCACCTTGCGTCTGGGAGGCATCCTGTGAGAGGCCAAATTCCAGGAGGCACCCGGTAATTTAAGGCCGCAGGACCCTGAACCATTGTACAGGCTTTTTCCCTGGGAAACAAAACTCACAAGCCACTGTTCTGGGTGTCAGTTTTCAGGACCCACTTAGCACTCTCAAACCAGACCAAGTGTGCACTGGTGTCACTTTGCGTCTGGGAGGCACCCTGTGAGAGGCCGAATTCTAGGAGGCACCCGGCAATTTAAGGCCGCAGGCCCCTGAACCATTGTACAGGCCTTTTCCCTGGGAAACAAAACTCACAAGCCACTGTTCTGGGTGTCAGTTTGCAGGACCCACTTGACACTCTCAAACCAGACCAAGTTGGCACTGGTGCCACCTTGCGTCTGGGAGGCATCCTGCGAGAGGCCGAATTCCAGGAGGCACCCGTCAATTTAAGGCCTCAGGCCCCTGAACCATTGTACAGGCTTTTTCCCTGGGAAACAAAACTCACAAGCCACTGTTCTGGGTGTCAGTTTTCAGGACCCACTTGGCACTCTTAAACCAGACCAAGGTAGAACAGGTGCCACCTTGCGTCTGGGAGGCATCCTGCGAGAGGCCGAATTCCAGGAGTCACCCGGCAATTTAAGGCCGCAGGACCCTGAACCATTGTACAGGCTTTTTCCCTGGGAAACAAAACTCACAAGCCACTGTTCTGGGTGTCAGTTTTCAGGACCCACTTGACACTCTCAAACCAGACCAAGTTGGCACTGCTGCCACCTTGCGTCTGGGAGGCATCCTGCGAGAGGCGAATCTCCAGGTGGCACCCGGCTATTAAAGGGGGCATTAACCTAAACCATTTAACAGGCTTTTTCCCTGGGAAAGAAAACTCAAAAGCCACTGTTCTGGGTGTCAGTTTTCAGGACCCACTTGACACTCTCAAACCAGACCAAGTTGGCACTGGTGCCACCTTGCGTCTGGGAGGCATCCTGCGAGAGGCCGAATTCCAGGAGGCACCCGGCAATTTAAGGCCTCAGGCCCCTGAACCATTGTACAGGCTTTTTCCCTGGGAAACAAAACTCACAAGCCACTGTTCTGGGTGTCAGTTTTCAGGACCCACTTGGCACTCTTAAACCAGACCAAGTTGGCACTGGTGCCACCTTGCGTCTGGGAGGCACCCTGCGAGAGGCCGAATTCCAGGAGTCACCCGGCAATTTAAGGCCGCAGGACCCTGAACCATTGTACAGGCTTTTTCCCTGGGAAACAAACTCACAAGCCACTGTTCTGGGTGTCAGTTTTCAGGACCCACTTGGCACTCTCAAACCAGACCAAGTTGGCACTGGTGCCACCTTGCGTCTGGGAGGCATCCTGCGAGAGGCCGAATTCCAGGAGTCACCCGGCAATTTAAGGCCTCAGGCCCCTGAACCATTGTACAGGCTTTTTCCCTGGGAAACAAAACTCACAAGCCACTGTTCTGGGTGTCAGTTTTCAGGACCCACTTTGCACTCTTAAACCAGACCAAGTTGGAACGGGTGCCACCTTGCGTCTGGGAGGCATCCTGCGAGAGGCCGAATTCCAGGAGGCACCCGGCAATTTAAGGCCTCAGGCCCCTGAACCATTGTACAGGCTTTTTCCCTGGGAAACAAAACTCACAAGCCACTGTTCTGGGTGTCAGTTTGCATGAGCCACCTGGCACTCTCAAACCAGACCAAGTTGGCACTGGTGTCATGTTGCGCCTGGGAGGCATCCTGTGAGAGGCGGATCTCAAGGAGGCACCCGGCAATTTAAGGCCGCAGGACCCTGAACCATTCTACAGGCTTTTTCCCTGGGAAACAAAACTCACAAGCCACTGTTCTGGGTGTCAGTTTGCAGGAGCCACCTGGCACTCTCAAACCAGACCAAGTTGGCACTGGTGCCACCTTGCGTCTGGGAGGCATCCTGCGAGAGGCGGAATTCCAGGAGGCACCCGGCAATTTAAGGCCGCAGGACCCTGAACCATTCTACAGGCTTTTTCCCTGGGAAAAAAAACTCACAAGCCACTGTTCTGGGTGTCAGTTTTCAGGACCCACTTGGCACTCTTAAACCAGACCAAGGTTCAACTTGTGCCACCTTGCGTCTGGGAGGCATCCTGTGAGAGGCCAAATTCCAGGAGGCACCCGGTAATTTAAGGCCGCAGGACCCTGAACCATTGTACAGGCTTTTTCCCTGGGAAACAAAACTCACAAGCCACTGTTCTGGGTGTCAGTTTTCAGGACCCACTTAGCACTCTCAAACCAGACCAAGTGTGCACTGGTGTCACTTTGCGTCTGGGAGGCACCCTGTGAGAGGCCGAATTCTAGGAGGCACCCGGCAATTTAAGTCCGCAGGCCCCTGAACCATTGTACAGGCTTTTTCCCTAAGAAACAAAACTCACAAGCCACTGTTCTGGGTGTCAGTTTGCAGGACCCACTTGACACTCTCAAACCAGACCAAGTTGGCACTGGTGCCACCTTGCGTCTGGGAGGCATCCTGCGAGACGCCGAATTCCAGGAGGCACCCGTCAATTTAAGGCCTCAGGCCCCTGAACCATTGTACAGGCTTTTTCCCTGGGAAACAAAACTCACAAGCCACTGTTCTGGGTGTCAGTTTTCAGGACCCACTTGGCACTCTTAAACCAGACCAAGGTAGAACAGGTGCCACCTTGCGTCTGGGAGGCATCCTGCGAGAGGCCGAATTCCAGGAGTCACCCGGCAATTTAAGGCCGCAGGACCCTGAACCATTGTACAGGCTTTTTCCCTGGGAAACAAAACTCACAAGCCACTGTTCTGGGTGTCAGTTTTCAGGACCCACTTGACACTCTCAAACCAGACCAAGTTGGCACTGGTGCCACCTTGCGTCTGGGAGGCATCCTGCGAGAGGGCGAATTCCAGGAGGCACTTGGCAATTTAAGGCCTCAAGCCCCTGAACCATTCTACAAGCTTTTTCCCTGGGAAACAAAACTCACAAGCCACTGTTCTGGGTGTCAGTTTGCAGGACCCACTTGGCACTCTTAAACCAGACCAAGTTGTCACTGGTGTTGCTTAGCGTCTGGGAAAAATCTGGCGAGAGGCTGAATTCCAGGAGGCACCCGGCAATTTAAGGCCGCAGGACCCTGAACCATTGTACAGGCTTTTTCCCTGGGAAACAAAACTCACAAGCCACTGTTCTGGGTATCAGTTTGCAGGACACACTTGGCACTCTCAAAGCAGACCAAGTTGGCACTGGTGCCACCTTGCGTCTGGGAGGCATGCTGCGAGAGGCGGAATTCCAGGAGGCACCCGGCAATTTAAGTCCGCAGGACCCTGAACCATTGTACAGGCTTTTTCCCTGGGAAACAAACTCACAAGCCACTGTTCTGGGTGTCAGTTTTCAGGACCCACTTGACACTCTCAAACCAGACCAAGTTGGCACTGGTGCCACCTTGCGTCTGCGAGGCATCCTGCGAGAGCCTGAATTCCAGGAGGCACCCGGCAATTTAAGGCCGCAGGACCCTGAACCATTTTACAGGCTTTTTCCCTGGGAAAACAAAACTCACAAGCCACTGTTCTGGGTGTCAGTTTTCAGGACCCACTTGGCACTCTCAAACCAGACCAAATTTGCACTGGTGCCTCCTTGTGTCTGGGAGGCATCCTGCGAGAGGCCGAATTCCAGGAGGCACCCGGCAATTTAAGGCCTCAGGCCCCTGAACCATTGTACAGGCTTTTTCCCTGGGAAACAAAACTCACAAGCCACTGTTCTGGGTGTCAGTTTTCAGGACCCACTTGGCACTCTTAAACCAGACCAAGTTGGAACGGGTGCCAACTTGCGTCTGGGAGGCATCCTGCGAGAGGCGGAATTCCAGGAGGCACCCGGCAATTTAAGGCCGCAGGACCCTGAACCACTGTACAGGCTTTTTCCCTGGGAAACAAAACTCACAAGCCACTGTTGTGGGTGTCAGTTTTCAGGACCCACTTGGCACTCTCAAACCAGACAAAGTTGGCACTGGTGCCACCTTGCGTCTGGGAGGCATCCTGCGAGAGGCGGATCTCAAGGTGCCACCCGGCTATTAAAGGCGGCATTAACCTAAATCACTTTACAGGCTTTTTCCCTGGGAAACAAAACTCAGAAGCCACTGTTCTGGGTGTCAGTTTGCAGGAGCCACCTGGCACTCTCAAACCAGACCAAGTTGGCACTGGTGCCACCTTGCGTCTGGGAGGCATCATGCGAGAGCCTGAATTCCAGGAGGCACCCGGCAATTTAAGGCCTCAGGCCCCTGAACCATTGTACAGGCTTTTACCCTGGGAAACAAAACTCACAAGCCACTGTTCTGGGTGTCAGTTTTCGGGACCCACTTGACACGCTCAAATCAGACCAAGTTGGCACTGGTGCCACCTTGCGTCTGGGAGGCATCCTGCGAGAGGCCGAATTCCAGGAGGCACCCGGCAATTAAAGGCCTCATGCACCTGAACCATTATACAGGCTTTTTCCCTGGGAAACAAAACTCACAAGCCACTGTTCTGGGTGTCAGTTTTCAGGACACACTTGACACTCTTAAACCAGACCAAGTTGGCACTGGTGCCTCCTTGTGTCTGGGAGGCATCCTGCGAGAGGCCGAATTCCAGGAGTCACCCGGCAATTTAAGGCCTCAGGCCCCTGAACCATTGTACAGGCTTTTTCCCTGGGAAACAAAACTCACAAGCCACTGTTCTGGGTGTCAGTTTTCAGGACCCACTTGGCACTCTTAAACCAGACCAAGGTAGAACTGGTGCCACCTTGCGTCTGGGAGGCATCCTGCGAGAGGCGGAATTCCAGGAGGCACCCGGCAATTTAAGGCCTCAGGCCCCTGAACCATTGTACAGGCTTTCTCCCTGGGAAACAAAACTCACAAGCCACTGTTCTGGGTGTCATTTTGCATGAGCCACCTGGCACTATCAAACCAGACCAAGTTGGCACTGGTGTCATGTTGCGCCTGGGAGGCATCCTGTGAGAGGCGGATCTCAAGGAGGCACCCGGCAATTTAAGGCCGCAGGACCCTGAACCATTCTAAAGGCTTTTTCCCTGGGAAACAAAACTCACAAGCCACTGTTCTGGGTGTCAGTTTGCAGGAGCCACCTGGCACTCTCAAACCAGACCAAGTTGGCACTGGTGCCACCTTGCGTCTGGGAGGCATCCTGCGAGAGGCGGAATTCCAGGAGGCACCCGGCAATTTAAGGCCGCAGGACCCTGAACCATTCTACAGGCTTTTTCCCTGGGAAACAAAACTCACAAGCCACTGTTCTGGGTGTCAGTTTTCAGGACCCACTTGGCACTCTTAAACCAGACCAAGGTTCAACTGGTGCCACCTTGCGTCTGGGAGGCATCCTGTGAGAGGCCAAATTCCAGGAGGCACCCGGTAATTTAAGGCCGCAGGACCCTGAACCATTATACAGGCTTTTTCCCTGGGAAACAAAACTCACAAGCCACTGTTCTGGGTGTCAGTTTTCAGGACCCACTTAGCACTCTCAAACCAGACCAAGTGTGCACTGGTGCCTCCTTGTGTCTGGGAGGCATCCTGCGAGAGGCCGAATTCCAGGAGTCACCCGGCAATTTAAGGCCTCAGGCCCCTGAACCATTGTACAGGCTTTTTCCCTGGGAAACAAAACTCACAAGCCACTGTTCTGGGTGTCAGTTTTCAGGACCCACTTGGCACTCTTAAACCAGACCAAGGTAGAACTGGTGCCACCTTGCGTCTGGGAGGCATCCTGCGAGAGGCCGAATTCCAGGAGGCACCCGGCAATTTAAGGCCTCAGGCCCCTGAACCATTGTACAGGCTTTCTCCCTGGGAAACAAAACTCACAAGCCACTGTTCTGGGTGTCAGTTTGCATGAGCCACCTGGCACTATCAAACCAGACCAAGTTGGCACTGGTGTCATGTTGCGCCTAGGAGGCATCCTGTGAGAGGCGGATCTCAAGGAGGCACCCGGCAATTTAAGGCCGCAGGACCCTGAACCATTCTACAGGCTTTTTCCCTGGGAAACAAAACTCACAAGCCACTGTTCTGGGTGTCAGTTTGCAGGAGCCACCTGGCACTCTCAAACCAGACCAAGTTGGCACTGGTGCCACCTTGCGTCTGGGAGGCATCCTGCGAGAGGCCGAATTCCAGGAGGCACCCGGCAATTTAAGGCCGCAGGACCCTGAACCATTCTACAGGCTTTTTCCCTGGGAAACAAAACTCACAAGCCACTGTTCTGGGTGTCAGTTTTCAGGACCCACTTGGCACTCTTAAACCAGACCAAGGTTCAACTGGTGCCACCTTGCGTCTGGGAGGCATCCTGTGAGAGGCCAAATTCCAGGAGGCACCCGGTAATTTAAGGCCGCAGGACCCTGAACCATTGTACAGGCTTTTTCCCTGGGAAACAAAACTCACAAGCCACTGTTCTGGGTGTCAGTTTTCAGGACCCACTTAGCACTCTCAAACCAGACCAAGTGTGCACTGGTGTCACTTTGCGTCTGGGAGGCACCCTGTGAGAGGCCGAATTCTAGGAGGCACCCGGCAATTTAAGGCCGCAGGCCCCTGAACCATTGTACAGGCCTTTTCCCTGGGAAACAAAACTCACAAGCCACTGTTCTGGGTGTCAGTTTGCAGGACCCACTTGACACTCTCAAACCAGACCAAGTTGGCACTGGTGCCACCTTGCGTCTGGGAGGCATCCTGCGAGAGGCCGAATTCCAGGAGGCACCCGTCAATTTAAGGCCTCAGGCCCCTGAACCATTGTACAGGCTTTTTCCCTGGGAAACAAAACTCACAAGCCACTGTTCTGGGTGTCAGTTTTCAGGACCCACTTGGCACTCTTAAACCAGACCAAGGTAGAACAGGTGCCACCTTGCGTCTGGGAGGCATCCTGCGAGAGGCCGAATTCCAGGAGTCACCCGGCAATTTAAGGCCGCAGGACCCTGAACCATTGTACAGGCTTTTTCCCTGGGAAACAAAACTCACAAGCCACTGTCCTGGGTGTCAGTTTTCAGGACCCACTTGACACTCTCAAACCAGACCAAGTTGGCACTGCTGCCACCTTGCGTCTGGGAGGCATCCTGCGAGAGGCGAATCTCCAGGTGGCACCCGGCTATTAAAGGGGGCATTAACCTAAACCATTTAACAGGCTTTTTCCCTGGGAAAGAAAACTCACAAGCCACTGTTCTGGGTGTCAGTTTTCAGGACCCACTTGACACTCTCAAACCAGACCAAGTTGGCACTGGTGCCACCTTGCGTCTGGGAGGCATCCTGCGAGAGGCCGAATTCCAGGAGGCACCCGGCAATTTAAGGCCTCAGGCCCCTGAACCATTGTACAGGCTTTTTCCCTGGGAAACAAAACTCACAAGCCACTGTTCTGGGTGTCAGTTTTCAGGACCCACTTGGCACTCTTAAACCAGACCAAGTTGGCACTGGTGCCACCTTGCGTCTGGGAGGCACCCTGCGAGAGGCCGAATTCCAGGAGTCACCCGGCAATTTAAGGCCGCAGGACCCTGAACCATTGTACAGGCTTTTTCCCTGGGAAACAAACTCACAAGACACTGTTCTGGGTGTCAGTTTTCAGGACCCACTTGGCACTCTCAAACCAGACCAAGTTGGCACTGGTGCCACCTTGCGTCTGGGAGGCATCCTGCGAGAGGCCGAATTCCAGGAGTCACCCGGCAATTTAAGGCCTCAGGCCCCTGAACCATTGTACAGGCTTTTTCCCTGGGAAACAAAACTCACAAGCCACTGTTCTGGGTGTCAGTTTGCAGGAGCCACCTGGCACTCTCAAACCAGACCAAGTTGGCACTGGTGCCACCTTGCGTCTGGGAGGCATCCTGCGAGAGGCGGAATTCCAGGAGGCACCCGGCAATTTAAGGCCTCAGGCCCCTGAACCATTGTACAGGCTTTTTCCCTGGGAAACAAAACTCACAAGCCACTGTTCTGGGTGTCAGTTTGCATGAGCCACCTGGCACTCTCAAACCAGACCAAGTTGGCACTGGTGTCATGTTGCGCCTGGGAGGCATCCTGTGAGAGGCGGATCTCAAGGAGGCACCCGGCAATTTAAGGCCGCAGGACCCTGAACCATTCTACAGGCTTTTTCCCTGGGAAACAAAACTCACAAGCCACTGTTCTGGGTGTCAGTTTGCAGGAGCCACCTGGCACTCTCAAACCAGACCAAGTTGGCACTGGTGCCACCTTGCGTCTGGGAGGCATCCTGCGAGAGGCCGAATTCCAGGAGGCACCCGGCAATTTAAGGCCGCAGGACCCTGAACCATTCTACAGGCTTTTTCCCTGGGAAACAAAACTCACAAGCCACTGTTCTGGGTGTCAGTTTTCAGGACCCACTTGGCACTCTTAAACCAGACCAAGGTTCAACTTGTGCCACCTTGCGTCTGGGAGGCATCCTGTGAGAGGTCAAATTCCAGGAGGCACCCGGTAATTTAAGGCCGCAGGACCCTGAACCATTGTACAGGCTTTTTCCCTGGGAAACAAAACTCACAAGCCACTGTTCTGGGTGTCAGTTTTCAGGACCCACTTAGCACTCTCAAACCAGACCAAGTGTGCACTGGTGTCACTTTGCGTCTGGGAGGCACCCTGTGAGAGGCCGAATTCTAGGAGGCACCCGGCAATTTAAGGCCGCAGGCCCCTGAACCATTGTACAGGCTTTTTCCCTAAGAAACAAAACTCACAAGCCACTGTTCTGGGTGTCAGTTTGCAGGACCCACTTGACACTCTCAAACCAGACCAAGTTGGCACTGGTGCCACCTTGCGTCTGGGAGGCATCCTGCGAGAGGCCGAATTCCAGGAGGCACCCGTCAATTTAAGGCCTCAGGCCCCTGAACCATTGTACAGGCTTTTTCCCTGGGAAACAAAACTCACAAGCCACTGTTCTGGGTGTCAGTTTTCAGGACCCACTTGGCACTCTTAAACCAGACCAAGGTAGAACAGGTGCCACCTTGCGTCTGGGAGGCATCCTGCGAGAGGCCGAATTCCAGGAGTCACCCGGCAATTTAAGGCCGCAGGACCCTGAACCATTGTACAGGCTTTTTCCCTGGGAAACAAAACTCACAAGCCACTGTTCTGGGTGTCAGTTTTCAGGACCCACTTGACACTCTCAAACCAGACCAAGTTGGCACTGGTGCCACCTTGCGTCTGGGAGGCATCCTGCGAGAGGGCGAATTCCAGGAGGCACTTGGCAATTTAAGGCCTCAAGCCCCTGAACCATTCTACAAGCTTTTTCCCTGGGAAACAAAACTCACAAGCCACTGTTCTGGGTGTCAGTTTGCAGGACCCACTTGGCACTCTTAAACCAGACCAAGTTGTCACTGGTGTTGCTTAGCGTCTGGGAAAAATCTGGCGAGAGGCGGAATTCCAGGAGGCACCCGGCAATTTAAGGCCGCAGGACCCTGAACCATTGTACAGGCTTTTTCCCTGGGAAACAAAACTCACAAGCCACTGTTCTGGGTATCAGTTTGCAGGACACACTTGGCACTCTCAAAGCAGACCAAGTTGGCACTGGTGCCACCTTGCGTCTGGGAGGCATCCTGCGAGAGGCGGAATTCCAGGAGGCACCCGGCAATTTAAGTCCGCAGGACCCTGAACCATTGTACAGGCTTTTTCCCTGGGAAACAAACTCACAAGCCACTGTTCTGGGTGTCAGTTTTCAGGACCCACTTGACACTCTCAAACCAGACCAAGTTGGCACTGGTGCCACCTTGCGTCTGCGAGGCATCCTGCGAGAGCCTGAATTCCAGGAGGCACCCGGCAATTTAAGGCCGCAGGACCCTGAACCATTTTACAGGCTTTTTCCCTGGGAAAACAAAACTCACAAGCCACTGTTCTGGGTGTCAGTTTTCAGGACCCACTTGGCACTCTCAAACCAGACCAAATTTGCACTGGTGCCTCCTTGTGTCTGGGAGGCATCCTGCGAGAGGCCGAATTCCAGGAGGCACCCGGCAATTTAAGGCCTCAGGCCCCTGAACCATTGTACAGGCTTTTTCCCTGGGAAACAAAACTCACAAGCCACTGTTCTGGGTGTCAGTTTTCAGGACCCACTTGGCACTCTTAAACCAGACCAAGTTGGAACGGGTGCCAACTTGCGTCTGGGAGGCATCCTGCGAGAGGCGGAATTCCAGGAGGCACCCGGCAATTTAAGGCCGCAGGACCCTGAACCACTGTACAGGCTTTTTCCCTGGGAAACAAAACTCACAAGCCACTGTTCTGGGTGTCAGTTTTCAGGACCCACTTGGCACTCTCAAACCAGACAAAGTTGGCACTGGTGCCACCTTGCGTCTGGGAGGCATCCTGCGAGAGGCGGATCTCAAGGTGCCACCCGGCTATTAAAGGCGGCATTAACCTAAACCACTTTACAGGCTTTTTCCCTGGGAAACAAAACTCAGAAGCCACTGTTCTGGGTGTCAGTTTGCAGGAGCTACCTGGCACTCTCAAACCAGACCAAGTTGGCACTGGTGCCACCTTGCGTCTGGGAGGCATCATGCGAGAGCCTGAATTCCAGGAGGCACCCGGCAATTTAAGGCCTCAGGCCCCTGAACCATTGTACAGGCTTTTACCCTGGGAAACAAAACTCACAAGCCACTGTTCTGGGTGTCAGTTTTCGGGACCCACTTGACACGCTCAAATCAGACCAAGTTGGCACTGGTGCCACCTTGCGTCTGGGAGGCATCCTGCGAGAGGCCGAATTCCAGGAGGCACCCGGCAATTAAAGGCCTCATGCACCTGAACCATTATACAGGCTTTTTCCCTGGGAAACAAAACTCACAAGCCACTGTTCTGGGTGTCAGTTTTCAGGACACACTTGACACTCTTAAACCAGACCAAGTTGGCACTGGTGCCTCCTTGTGTCTGGGAGGCATTCTGCGAGAGGCCGAATTCCAGGAGTCACCCGGCAATTTAAGGCCTCAGGCCCCTGAACCATTGTACAGGCTTTTTCCCTGGGAAACAAAACTCACAAGCCACTGTTCTGGGTGTCAGTTTTCAGGACCCACTTGGCACTCTTAAACCAGACCAAGGTAGAACTGGTGCCACCTTGCGTCTGGGAGGCATCCTGCGAGAGGCCGAATTCCAGGAGGCACCCGGCAATTTAAGGCCTCAGGCCCCTGAACCATTGTACAGGCTTTCTCCCTGGGAAACAAAACTCACAAGCCACTGTTCTGGGTGTCATTTTGCATGAGCCACCTGGCACTATCAAACCAGACCAAGTTGGCACTGGTGTCATGTTGCGCCTGGGAGGCATCCTGTGAGAGGCGGATCTCAAGGAGGCACCCGGCAATTTAAGGCCGCAGGACCCTGAACCATTCTACAGGCTTTTTCCCTGGGAAACAAAACTCACAAGCCACTGTTCTGGGTGTCAGTTTGCAGGAGCCACCTGGCACTCTCAAACCAGACCAAGTTGGCACTGGTGCCACCTTGCGTCTGGGAGGCATCCTGCGAGAGGCGGAATTCCAGGCGGCACCCGGCAATTTAAGGCCGCAGGACCCTGAACCATTCTACAGGCTTTTTCCCTGGGAAACAAAACTCACAAGCCACTGTTCTGGGTGTCAGTTTTCAGGACCCACTTGGCACTCTTAAACCAGACCAAGGTTCAACTGGTGCCACCTTGCGTCTGGGAGGCATCCTGTGAGAGGCCAAATTCCAGGAGGCACCCGGTAATTTAAGGCCGCAGGACCCTGAACCATTGTACAGGCTTTTTCCCTGGGAAACAAAACTCACAAGCCACTGTTCTGGGTGTCAGTTTTCAGGACCCACTTAGCACTCTCAAACCAGACCAAGTGTGCACTGGTGTCACTTTGCGTCTGGGAGGCACCCTGTGAGAGGCCGAATTCTAGGAGGCACCCGGCAATTTAAGGCCGCAGGCCCCTGAACCATTGTACAGGCTTTTTCCCTGGGAAACAAAACTCACAAGCCACTGTTCTGGGTGTCAGTTTGCAGGACCCACTTGACACTCTCAAACCAGACCAAGTTGGCACTGGTGCCACCTTGCGTCTGGGAGGCATCCTGCGAGAGGCCGAATTCCAGGAGGCACCCGTCAATTTAAGGCCTCAGGCCCCTGAACCATTGTACAGGCTTTTTCCCTGGGAAACAAAACTCACAAGCCACTGTTCTGGGTGTCAGTTTTCAGGACCCACTTGGCACTCTTAAACCAGACCAAGGTAGAACAGGTGCCACCTTGCGTCTGAGAGGCATCCTGCGAGAGGCCGAATTCCAGGAGTCACCCGGCAATTTAAGGCCGCAGGACCCTGAACCATTGTACAGGCTTTTTCCCTGGGAAACAAAACTCACAAGCCACTGTTCTGGGTGTCAGTTTTCAGGACCCACTTGACACTCTCAAACCAGACCAAGTTGGCACTGGTGCCACCTTGCGTCTGGGAGGCATCCTGCGAGAGGGCGAATTCCAGGAGGCACTTGGCAATTTAAGGCCTCAAGCCCCTGAACCATTCTACAAGCTTTTTCCCTGGGAAACAAAACTCACAAGCCACTGTTCTGGGTGTCAGTTTGCAGGACCCACTTGGCACTCGTAAACCAGACCAAGTTGTCACTGGTGTTGCTTAGCGTCTGGGAAAAATCTGGCGAGATGCTGAATTCCAGGAGGCACCCGGCAATTTAAGGCCGCAGGACCCTGAACCATTGTACAGGCTTTTTCCCTGGGAAACAAAACTCACAAGCCACTGTTCTGGGTATCAGTTTGCAGGACACACTTGGCACTCTCAAAGCAGACCAAGTTGGCACTGGTGCCACCTTGCGTCTGGGAGGCATCCTGCGAGAGGCGGAATTCCAGGAGGCACCCGGCAATTTAAGTCCGCAGGACCCTGAACCATTGTACAGGCTTTTTCCCTGGGAAACAAACTCACAAGCCACTGTTCTGGGTGTCAGTTTTCAGGACCCACTTGACACTCTCAAACCAGACCAAGTTGGCACTGGTGCCACCTTGCGTCTGCGAGGCATCCTGCGAGAGCCTGAATTCCAGGAGGCACCCGGCAATTTAAGGCCGCAGGACCCTGAACCATTTTACAGGCTTTTTCCCTGGGAAAACAAAACTCACAAGCCACTGTTCTGGGTGTCAGTTTTCAGGACCCACTTGGCACTCTCAAACCAGACCAAGTTTGCACTGGTGCCTCCTTGTGTCTGGGAGGCATCCTGCGAGAGGCCGAATTCCAGGAGGCACCCGGCAATTTAAGGCCTCAGGCCCCTGAACCATTGTACAGGCTTTTTCCCTGGGAAACAAAACTCACAAGCCACTGTTCTGGGTGTCAGTTTTCAGGACCCACTTGGCACTCTTAAACCAGACCAAGTTGGAACGGGTGCCAACTTGCGTCTGGGAGGCATCCTGCGAGAGGCGGAATTCCAGGAGGCACCCGGCAATTTAAGGCCGCAGGACCCTGAACCACTGTACAGGCTTTTTCCCTGGGAAACAAAACTCACAAGCCACTGTTGTGGGTGTCAGTTTTCAGGACCCACTTGGCACTCTTAAACCAGACCAAGGTAGAACTGGTGCCACCTTGCGTCTGGGAGGCATCCTGCGAGAGGCCGAATTCCAGGAGGCACCCGGCAATTTAAGGCCTCAGGCCCCTGAACCATTGTACAGGCTTTCTCCCTGGGAAACAAAACTCACAAGCCACTGTTCTGGGTGTCAGTTTGCATGAGCCACCTGGCACTATCAAACCAGACCAAGTTGGCACTGGTGTCATGTTGCGCCTGGGAGGCATCCTGTGAGAGGCGGATCTCAAGGAGGCACCCGGCAATTTAAGGCCGCAGGACCCTGAACCATTCTACAGGCTTTTTCCCTGGGAAACAAAACTCACAAGCCACTGTTCTGGGTGTCAGTTTGCAGGAGCCACCTGGCACTCTCAAACCAGACCAAGTTGGCACTGGTGCCACCTTGCGTCTGGGAGGCATCCTGCGAGAGGCGGAATTCCAGGAGGCACCCGGCAATTTAAGGCCGCAGGACCCTGAACCATTCTACAGGCTTTTTCCCTGGGAAACAAAACTCACAAGCCACTGTTCTGGGTGTCAGTTTTCAGGACCCACTTGGCACTCTTAAACCAGACCAAGGTTCAACTGGTGCCACCTTGCGTCTGGGAGGCATCCTGTGAGAGGCCAAATTCCAGGAGGCACCCGGTAATTTAAGGCCGCAGGACCCTGAACCATTGTACAGGCTTTTTCCCTGGGAAACAAAACTCACAAGCCACTGTTCTGGGTGTCAGTTTTCAGGACCCACTTAGCACTCTCAAACCAGACCAAGTGTGCACTGGTGTCACTTTGCGTCTGGGAGGCACCCTGTGAGAGGCCGAATTCTAGGAGGCACCCGGCAATTTAAGGCCGCAGGCCCCTGAACCATTGTACAGGCCTTTTCCCTGGGAAACAAAACTCACAAGCCACTGTTCTGGGTGTCAGTTTGCAGGACCCACTTGACACTCTCAAACCAGACCAAGTTGGCACTGGTGCCACCTTGCGTCTGGGAGGCATCCTGCGAGAGGCCGAATTCCAGGAGGCACCCGTCAATTTAAGGCCTCAGGCCCCTGAACCATTGTACAGGCTTTTTCCCTGGGAAACAAAACTCACAAGCCACTGTTCTGGGTGTCAGTTTTCAGGACCCACTTGGCACTCTTAAACCAGACCAAGGTAGAACAGGTGCCACCTTGCGTCTGGGAGGCATCCTGCGAGAGGCCGAATTCCAGGAGTCACCCGGCAATTTAAGGCCGCAGGACCCTGAACCATTGTACAGGCTTTTTCCCTGGGAAACAAAACTCACAAGCCACTGTTCTGGGTGTCAGTTTTCAGGACCCACTTGACACTCTCAAACCAGACCAAGTTGGCACTGGTGCCACCTTGCGTCTGGGAGGCATCCTGCGAGAGGCGAATCTCCAGGTGGCACCCGGCTATTAAAGGGGGCATTAACCTAAACCATTTAACAGGCTTTTTCCCTGGGAAAGAAAACTCAAAAGCCACTGTTCTGGGTGTCAGTTTTCAGGACCCACTTGACACTCTCAAACCAGACCAAGTTGGCACTGGTGCCACCTTGCGTCTGGGAGGCATCCTGCGAGAGGCCCAATTCCAGGAGGCACCCGGCAATTTAAGGCCTCAGGCCCCTGAACCATTGTACAGGCTTTTTCCCTGGGAAACAAAACTCACAAGCCACTGTTCTGGGTGTCAGTTTTCAGGACCCACTTGGCACTCTTAAACCAGACCAAGTTGGCACTGGTGCCACCTTGCGTCTGGGAGGCACCCTGCGAGAGGCCGAATTCCAGGAGTCACCCGGCAATTTAAGGCCGCAGGACCCTGAACCATTGTACAGGCTTTTTCCCTGGGAAACAAACTCACAAGACACTGTTCTGGGTGTCAGTTTTCAGGACCCACTTGGCACTCTCAAACCAGACCAAGTTGGCACTGGTGCCACCTTGCGTCTGGGAGGCATCCTGCGAGAGGCGGAATTCCAGGAGGCACCCGGCAATTTAAGGCCGCAGGACCCTGAACCATTGTACAGGCTTTTTCCCTGGGAAACAAAACTCACAAGCCACTGTTCTGGGTGTCAGTTTTCAGGACCCACTTGGCACTCTTAAAACAGACCAAGTTGGCACTGGTGCCACCTTGCGTCTGGGAGGCATCCTGCGAGAGGCGGAATTCCAGGAGGCACCCGGCAATTTAAGGCCGCAGGACCCTGAACCATTGTACAGGCTTTTTCCCTGGGAAACAAAACTCACAAGCCACTGTTCTGGGTGCCAGTTTTCAGGACCCACTTGACACTCTCAAACCAGACCAAGTTGGCACTGGTGCCACCTTGCGTCTGGGAGGCATCCTGCGAGAGGCGGATCTCCAGGTGGGACCCGGCTATTAAAGGCGGCATTAACCTAAACCACTTTACAGGCTTTTTCCCTGGGAAAGAAAACTCACAAGCCACTGTTCTGGGTGTCAGTTTGCAGGAGCCACCTGGCACTCTCAAACCAGACCAAGTTGGCACTGGTGCCACCTTGCGTCTGGGAGGCATCATGCGAGAGCCTGAATTCCAGGAGGCACCCGGCAATTTAAGGCCTCAGGCCCCTGAACCATTGTACAGGCTTTTACCCTGGGAAACAAAACTCACAAGCCACTGTTCTGGGTGTCAGTTTTCAGGACCCACTTGACACGCTCAAATCAGACCAAGTTGGCACTGGTGCCACCTTGCGTCTGGGAGGCATCCTGCGAGAGGCCGAATTCCAGGAGGCACCCGGCAATTAAAGGCCTCATGCGCCTGAACCATTATACAGGCTTTTTCCCTGGGAAACAAAACTCACAAGCCACTGTTCTGGGTGTCAGTTTTCAGGACACACTTGACACTCTTAAACCAGACCAAGTTGGCACTGGTGCCTCCTTGTGTCTGGGAGGCATCCTGCGAGAGGCCGAATTCCAGGAGTCACCCGGCAATTTAAGGCCTCAGGCCCCTGAACCATTGTACAGGCTTTTTCCCTGGGAAACAAAACTCACAAGCCACTGTTCTGGGTGTCAGTTTTCAGGACCCACTTGGCACTCTTAAACCAGACCAAGTTGGAACGGGTGCCACCTTGCGTCTGGGAGGCATCCTGCGAGAGGCCGAATTCCAGGAGGCACCCGGCAATTTAAGGCCTCAGGCCCCTGAACCATTGTACAGGCTTTTTCCCTGGGAAACAAAACTCACAAGCCACTGTTCTGGGTGTCAGTTTTCAGGAGCCACCTGGCACTCTCAAACCAGACCAAGTTGGCACTGGTGTCATGTTGCGCCTGGGAGGCATCCTGTGAGAGGCGGATCTCAAGGAGGCACCCGGCAATTTAAGGCCTCAGGCCCCTGAACCATTGTACAGGCTTTTTCCCTGGGAAACAAAACTCACAAGCCACTGTTCTGGGTGTCAGTTTGCAGAACACACTTGGCACTCTCAAACCAGACTAAGTAGGCACTGGTGCCACCTTGCGTCTGGGAGGCATCCTGTGAGAGGCGGATCTCCAGGTGCCACCCGGCTATTAAAGGCGGCATTAACCT
The DNA here is from genome assembly GCF_963513975.1 of Fringilla coelebs. Classification (NCBI taxonomy): domain Eukaryota; kingdom Metazoa; phylum Chordata; class Aves; order Passeriformes; family Fringillidae; genus Fringilla; species Fringilla coelebs. The sequence continues at coordinate 1,093,262 of NW_028167521.1, read as the reverse complement.
AAACCATTGTACAGGCTTTTTCCCTGGGAAACAAAACTCACAAGCCACTGTTCTGGGTGTCAGTTTTCAGGACCCACTTAGCACTCTCAAACCAGACCAAGTGTGCACTGGTGTCACTTTGCGTCTGGGAGGCACCCTGTGAGAGGCCGAATTCTAGGAGGCACCCGGCAATTTAAGGCCGCAGGCCCCTGAACCATTGTACAGGCTTTTTCCCTGGGAAACAAAACTCACAAGCCACTGTTCTGGGTGTCAGTTTGCAGGACCCACTTGACACTCTCAAACCAGACCAAGTTGGCACTGGTGCCACCTTGCGTCTGGGAGGCATCCTGCGAGAGGCGGAATTCCAGGAGGCACCCGTCAATTTAAGGCCTCAGGCCCCTGAACCATTGTACAGGCTTTTTCCCTGGGAAACAAAACTCACAAGCCACTGTTCTGGGTGTCAGTTTTCAGGACCCACTTGGCACTCTTAAACCAGACCAAGGTAGAACAGGTGCCACCTTGCGTCTGGGAGGCATCCTGCGAGAGGCCGAATTCCAGGAGTCACCCGGCAATTTAAGGCCGCAGGACCCTGAACCATTGTACAGGCTTTTTCCCTGGGAAACAAAACTCACAAGCCACTGTTCTGGGTGTCAGTTTTCAGGACCCACTTGACACTCTCAAACCAGACCAAGTTGGCACTGGTGCCACCTTGCGTCTGGGAGGCATCCTGCGAGAGGCGAATCTCCAGGTGGCACCCGGCTATTAAAGGGGGCATTAACCTAAACCATTTAACAGGCTTTTTCCCTGGGAAAGAAAACTCAAAAGCCACTGTTCTGGGTGTCAGTTTTCAGGAGCCACTTGACACTCTCAAACCAGACCAAGTTGGCACTGGTGCCACCTTGCGTCTGGGAGGCATCCTGCGAGATGCGGAATTCCAGGAGGCACCCGGCAATTTAAGGCCGCAGGACCCTGAACCATTGTACAGGCTTTTTCCCTGGGAAACAAAACTCACAAGCCACTGTTCTGGGTGTCAGTTTTCAGGACCCACTTGGCACTCTTAAAACAGACCAAGTTGGCACTGGTGCCACCTTGCGTCTGGGAGGCATGCTGCGAGAGGCGGAATTCCAGGAGGCACCCGGCAATTTAAGGCCGCAGGACCCTGAACCATTGTACAGGCTTTTTCCCTGGGAAACAAAACTCACAAGCTACTGTTCTGGGTGCCAGTTTTCAGGACCCACTTGACACTCTCAAACCAGACCAAGTTGGCACTGGTGCCACCTTGCGTCTGGGAGGCATCCTGCGAGAGGCGGATCTCCAGGTGGGACCCGGCTATTAAAGGCGGCATTAACCTAAACCACTTTACAGGCTTTTTCCCTGGGAAACAAAACTCACAAGCCACTGTTCTGAGTGTCAGTTTTCAGGAGCCACCTGGCACTCTCAAACCAGACCAAGTTGGCACTGGTGCCACCTTGCGTCTGGGAGGCATCCTGCGAGAGCGTAATTCCAGGAGGCACCCGGTAATTTAAGGCCGCAGGACCCTGAACCATTGTACAGGCTTTTTCCCTGGGAAACAAAACTCACAAGCCACTGTTCTGGGTGTCAGTTTTCAGGACCCACTTGGCACTCTCAAACCAGACCAAGTGTGCACTGGTGTCACTTTGCGTCTGGGAGGCACCCTGTGAGAGGCCGAATTCTAGGAGGCACCCGGTAATTTAAGGCCGCAGGCCCCTGAACCATTGTACAGGCTTTTTCCCTGGGAAACAAAACTCACAAGCCACTGTTCTGGGTGTCAGTTTGCAGGACCCACTTGACACTCTCAAACCAGACCAAGTTGGCACTGGTGCCACCTTGCGTCTGGGAGGCATCCTGCGAGAGGCCGAATTCCAGGAGGCACCTGTCAATTTAAGGCCTCAGGCCCCTGAACAATTGTACAGGCTTTTTCCCTGGGAAACAAAACTCACAAGCCACTGTTCTGGGTGTCAGTTTTCAGGACCCACTTGGCACTCTTAAACCAGACCAAGGTAGAACAGGTGCCACCTTGCGTCTGGGAGGCATCCTGCGAGAGGCCGAATTCCAGGAGTCACCCGGCAATTTAAGGCCGCAGGACCCTGAACCATTGTACAGGCTTTTTCCCTGGGAAACAAAACTCACAAGACACTGTTCTGGGTGTCAGTTTTCAGGACCCACCTAACACTCTCAAACCAGACCAAGTTGGCACTGGTGCCACCTTGCGTCTGGGAGGCATCCTGCGAGAGGCGAATCTCCAGGTGGCACCCGGCTATTAAAGGGGGCATTAACCTAAACCATTTTACAGGCTTTTTCCCTGGGAAAGAAAACTCAAAAGCCACTGTTCTGGGTGTCAGTTTGCAGGAGCCACTTGACACTCTCAAACCAGACCAAGTTGGCACTGGTGCCACCTTGCGTCTGGGAGGCATCCTGCGAGAGGCCGAATTCCAGGAGGCACCCGGCAATTTAAGGCCTCAGGCCCCTGAACCATTGTACAGGCTTTTTCCCTGGGAAACAAAACTCACAAGCCACTGTTCTGGGTGTCAGTTTTCAGGACCCACTTGGCACTCTTAAACCAGACCAAGGTAGAACTGGTGCAACCTTTCGTCTGGGAGGCATCCTGCGAGAGGCCGAATTCCAGGAGTCACCCGGCAATTTAAGGCCGCAGGACCCTGAACCATTGTACAGGCTTTTTCCCTGGGAAACAAAACTCACAAGCCACTGTTCTGGGTGTCAGTTTTCAGGACCCACTTGGCACTCTCAAACCAGACCAAGTCGGCACTGGTGCCAACTTGCGTTTTGGAGGCATCCTGTGAGAGGCGGATCTCAAGGAGGCACCCGGCAATTTAAGGCCGCAGGACCCTGAACCATTGTACAGGCTTTTTCCCTGGGAAACAAAACTCACAAGCCACTGTTCTGGGTGTCAGTTTTCAGGACCCACTTGGCACTCTTAAACCAGACCAAGTTGGCACTGGTGCCACCTTGCGTCTGGGAGGCATGCTGCGAGAGGCGGAATTCCAGGAGGCACCCGGCAATTTAAGGCCGCAGGACCCTGAACCATTCTACAGGCTTTTTCCCTGGGAAACAAAACTCACAAGCCACTGTTCTGGGTGCCAGTTTTCAGGACCCACTTGACACTCTCAAACCAGACAAAGTTGGCACTGGTGCCACCTTGCGTCTTGGAGGCATCCTGCGAGAGGCGGATCTCCAGGTGGGACCGGGCTATTAAAGGCGGCATTAACCTAAACCACTTTACAGGCTTTTTCCCTGGGAAAGAAAACTCACAAGACACTGTTCTGGGTGTCAGTTTGCAGGAGCCACCTTACACTCTCAAACCAGACCAAGTTGGCACTGGTGCCACCTTGCGTCTGGGAGGCATCATGCGAGAGCCTGAATTCCAGGAGGCACCCGGCAATTTAAGGCCTCAGGCCCCTGAACCATTGTACAGGCTTTTTCCCTGGGAAACAAAACTCACAAGCCACTGTTCTGGGTGTCAGTTTTCAGGACCCACTTGACACTCTTAAACCAGACCAAGTTGGAACGGGTGCCACCTTGCTTCTGGGAGGCATCCTGCGAGAGGCCGAATTCCAGGAGGCACCCGGCAATTTAGGGCCTCAGGCCCCTGAACCATTGTACAGGCTTTTACCCTGGGAAACAAAACTCACAAGCCACTGTTCTGGGTGTCAGTTTGCAGGAGCCACCTGGCACTCTCAAACCAGACCAAGTTGGCACTGGTGTCATGTTGCGCCTGGGAGGCATCCTGTGAGAGGCGGATCTCAAGGAGGCACCCGGCAATTTAAGGCCGCACGACCCTGAACCATTTTACAGGCTTTTTCCCTGGGAAAGAAAACTCACAAGCCACTGTTCTGGGTGTCAGTTTGCAGGAGCCACCTGGCACTCTCAAACCAGACCAAGTTGGCACTGGTGCCACCTTGCGTCTGGGAGGCATCCTGCGAGAGGCCGAATTCCAGGAGGCACCCGGCAATTTAAGGCCTCAGGCCCCTGAACCATTGTACAGGCTTTTTCCCTGGGAAACAAAACTCACAAGCCACTGTTCTGGGTGTCAGTTTTCAGGACCCACTTGACACTCTCAAACCAGACCAAGTTGGCACTGCTGCCACCTTGCGTCTGGGAGGCATCCTGCGAGAGGCGGATCTCCAGGTGGCACCCGGCTATTAAAGGCGGCATTAACCTAAACCATTTTACAGGCTTTTTCCCTGGGAAACAAAACTCACAAGCCACTGTTCTGGGTGTCAGTTTGCAGGAGCCACCTGGCACTGGTGCCACCTTGCGTCTGGGAGGCATCCTGAGAGAGGCGCAATTCCAGGAGGCACCCGGCAATTTAAGGCCGTAGGACCCTGAACCATTGTACAGGCTTTTTCCCTGGGAAACAAAACTCACAAGCCACTGTTCTGGGTTGTCAGTTTGCAGGACCCACTTGACACTCTCAAACCAGACCAAGTTGGCACTGGTGTTGCTTAGCGTCTGGAAACATGTTGCGAGATGCGGAATTCCAGGAGGCACCCGGCAATTTAAGGCCGCAGGACCCTGAACCATTGTACAGGCTTTTTCCCTGGGAAACAAAACTCACAAGCCACTGTTCTGGGTGTCAGTTTGCAGGACACACTTGGCACTCTCAAAGAAGACCAAGTTGGCACTGGTGCCACCTTGCGTCTGGGAGGCATCCTGCGAGAGGCGGAATATCAGGAGGCACCCGGCAATTTAAGTCCGCAGGACCCTGAACCATTGTACAGGCTTTTTCCCTGGGAAACAAACTCACAAGCCACTGTTCTGGGTGTCAGTTTTCAGGACCCACTTGACACTCTCAAACCAGACCAAGTTGGCACTGGTGCCACCTTGCGTCTGGGAGGCATCCTGCGAGAGGCCGAATTCAAGGAGGTACCCGGCAATTTAAGGCCGCAGGACCCTGAACCATTGTACAGGCTTTTTCCCTGGGAAACAAAACTCACAAGCCACTGTTCTGGGTGTCAGTTTTCAGGACCCACTTGGCACTCTTAAACCAGACCAAGTTGGCACTGGTGCCACCTTGCGTCTGGGAGGCATGCTGCGAGAGGCGGAATTCCAGGAGGCACCCGGCAATTTAAGGCCGCAGGACCCTGAACCATTCTACAGGCTTTTTCCCTGGGAAACAAAACTCACAAGCCACTGTTCTGGGTGTCAGTTTTCAGGACCCACTTGACACTCTTAAACCAGACCAAGTTGGCACTGGTGCCACATTGCATCTGGGAGGCATCCTGCGAGAGGCGAATCTCCAGGTGGCACCCGGCTATCAAAGGCTGCAATAACCTAAACCATTGTACAGGCTTTTTCCCTGGGAAACAAAACTCACAAGCCACTGTTCTGTGTGTCAGTTTGCAGGAGCCACTTGACACTCTCAAACCAGACCAAGTTGGCACTGGTGCCACCTTGCTTCTGGGACGCATCCTGCGAGAGGCCGAATTCCAGGAGGCACCCGTCAATTTAAGGCCTCAGGCCCCTGAACCATTGTACAGGCTTTTTCCCTGGGAAACAAAACTCACAAGCCACTGTTCTGGGTGTCAGTTTTCAGGACCCACTTGCCACTCTTAAACCAGACCAAGTTGGAAATGGTGCCACCTTGCGTCTGGGAGGCATCCTGCGAGAGGCCGAATTCCAGGAGTCACCCGGCAATTTAAGGCCGCAGGACCCTGAACCATTGTACAGGCTTTTTCCCTGGGAAACAAAACTCACAAGCCACTGTTCTGGGTGTCAGTTTTCAGGACCCACTTGGCACTCTCAAACCAGACCAAGTTGGCACTGGTGCCAACTTGCGTCTTGGAGGCATCCTGCGAGAGGCGGAATTCCAGGAGGCACCCGGCAATTTAAGGCCGCAGGACCCTGAACCATTGTACAGGCTTTTTCCCTGGGAAACAAAACTCACAAGCCACTGTTCTGGGTGTCAGTTTGCAGGACACACTTGGCACTCTCAAACCAGACCAAGTTGGCACTGGTGCCACCTTGCGTCTGGGAGACATGCTGCGAGAGGCGGAATTCCAGGAGACACCCGGCAATTTAAGGCCGCAGGACCCTGAACCATTGTACAGGCTTTTTCCCTGGAAAACAAAACTCACAAGCCACTGTTCTGGATGTCAGTTTTCAGGACCCACTTGGCACTCTCAAACCAGACCAAGTTGGCACTGGTGCCACCTTCCGTCTGGGAGGCATCCTGCGAGATGCGGATCTCCAGGTGCCACCCGGCTATTAAAGGCTGCATTAACCTAAACCATTTTACAGGCTTTTTCCCTGGGAAAGAAAACTCACAAGCCACTGTTCTGGGTGTCAGTTTGCAGGAGCCACCTGGCATTCTCAAACCAGACCAAGTTGGCACTGGTGCCACCTTGCGTCTGGGAGGCATCCTGCGAGAGGCGGAATTCCAGGAGGCACCCGGCAATTTAAGGCCGCAGGACCCTGAACCATTGTACAGGCTTTTTCCCTGGGAAAAAAAACTCACAAGCCACTGTTCTGGGTGTCAGTATGCAGGACACACTTGGCACTCTCAAACCAGACCAAGTTGGCACTGGTGCCACCTTGCGTCTGGGAGGCATCCTGAGAGACGTGGAATTCAAGGAGGCACCCGGCAATTTAAGTCCGCAGGACCCTGAACCATTGTACAGGCTTTTTCCCTGGGAAACAAAACTCACAAGACACTGTTCTGGGTGTCAGTTTTCAGGACCCACTTGCCAGTCTCAAACCAGACCAAGTTGGCACTGATGTTGCTTAGCGTCTGGGAAACATGTGGCGAGATGCGGAATTCCAGGAGGCACCCGGCAATTTAAGGCCGCAGGACCCTGAACCATTGTACAGGCTTTTTCCCTGGGAAACAAAACTCACAAGCCACTGTTCTGGGTGTCAGTTTGCAGGACACACTTGGCACTCTCAAACCAGACCAAGTTGGCACTGGTGTTGCTTAGCGTCTGGGAAACATGTGGCGAGATGCGGAATTCCAGGAGGCACCCGGCAATTTAAGGCCGCAGGACCCTGAACCATTGTACAGGCTTTTTCCCTGGGAAGCAAAACTCACAAGCCACTGTTCTGGGTGTAAGTTTTCAGGACACACTTGGCACTCTCAAACCAGACCAAGTTGGCACTGGTGCCACCTTGCGTCTGGGAGGCATCCTGCGAGAGGCCCAATTCCAGGAGACACCCGGCAATTTAAGGCCGCAGGACCCTGGACCATTTTACAGGCTTTTTCCCTGGGAAAACAAAACTCACAAGCCACTGTTCTGGGTGTCAGTTTTCAGGACCCACTTGGCACTCTCAAACCAGACCAAGTTGGCACTGGTGCCACCTTGCGTCTGGGAGGCATCCTGCGAGAGGCGGATCTCCAGGTGGGACCCGGCTATTAAAGGCGGCATTAACCTAAACCACTTTACAGGCTTTTTCCCTGGGAAACAAAACTCACAAGCCACTGTTCTGAGTGTCAGTTTGCAGGAGCCACCTGGCACTCTCAAACCAGACCAAGTTGGCACTGGTGCCACCTTGCGTCTGGGAGGCATCCTGCGAGAGCGTAATTCCAGGAGGCACCCGGTAATTTAAGGCCGCAGGACCCTGAACCATTGTACAGGCTTTTTCCCTGGGAAACAAAACTCACAAGCCACTGTTCTGGGTGTCAGTTTTCAGGACCCACTTGGCACTCTCAAACCAGACCAAGTGTGCACTGGTGTCACTTTGCGTCTGGGAGGCACCCTGTGAGAGGCCGAATTCTAGGAGGCACCCGGTAATTTAAGGCCGCAGGCCCCTGAACCATTGTACAGGCTTTTTCCCTGGGAAACAAAACTCACAAGCCACTGTTCTGGGTGTCAGTTTGCAGGACCCACTTGACACTCTCAAACCAGACCAAGTTGGCACTGGTGCCACCTTGCGTCTGGGAGGCATCCTGCGAGAGGCCGAATTCCAGGAGGCACCCGTCAATTTAAGGCCTCAGGCCCCTGAACAATTGTACAGGCTTTTTCCCTGGGAAACAAAACTCACAAGCCACTGTTCTGGGTGTCAGTTTTCAGGACCCACTTGGCACTCTTAAACCAGACCAAGGTAGAACAGGTGCCACCTTGCGTCTGGGAGGCATCCTGCGAGAGGCCGAATTCCAGGAGTCACCCGGCAATTTAAGGCCGCAGGACCCTGAACCATTGTACAGGCTTTTTCCCTGGGAAACAAAACTCACAAGCCACTGTTCTGGGTGTCAGTTTTCAGGACCCACTTGACACTCTCAAACCAGACCAAGTTGGCACTGGTGCCACCTTGCGTCTGGGAGGCATCCTGCGAGAGGCGAATCTCCAGGTGGCACCCGGCTATTAAAGGGGGCATTAACCTAAACCATTTAACAGGCTTTTTCCCTGGGAAAGAAAACTCAAAAGCCACTGTTCTGGGTGTCAGTTTGCAGGAGCCACTTGACACTCTCAAACCAGACCAAGTTGGCACTGGTGTTGCTTAGCGTCTGGAAACATGTTGCGAGATGCGGAATTCCAGGAGGCACCCGGCAATTTAAGGCCGCAGGACCCTGAACCATTGTACAGGCTTTTTCCCTGGGAAACAAAACTCACAAGCCACTGTTCTGGGTGTCAGTTTGCAGGACACACTTGGCACTCTCAAAGAAGACCAAGTTGGCACTGGTGCCACCTTGCGTCTGGGAGGCATCCTGCGAGAGGCGGAATATCAGGAGGCACCCGGCAATTTAAGTCCGCAGGACCCTGAACCATTGTACAGGCTTTTTCCCTGGGAAACAAACTCACAAGCCACTGTTCTGGGTGTCAGTTTTCAGGACCCACTTGACACTCTCAAACCAGACCAAGTTGGCACTGGTGCCACCTTGCGTCTGGGAGGCATCCTGCGAGAGGCCGAATTCAAGGAGGTACCCGGCAATTTAAGGCCGCAGGACCCTGAACCATTGTACAGGCTTTTTCCCTGGGAAACAAAACTCACAAGCCACTGTTCTGGGTGTCAGTTTTCAGGACCCACTTGGCACTCTTAAACCAGACCAAGTTGGCACTGGTGCCACCTTGCGTCTGGGAGGCATGCTGCGAGAGGCGGAATTCCAGGAGGCACCCGGCAATTTAAGGCCGCAGGACCCTGAACCATTCTACAGGCTTTTTCCCTGGGAAACAAAACTCACAAGCCACTGTTCTGGGTGTCAGTTTTCAGGACCCACTTGACACTCTTAAACCAGACCAAGTTGGCACTGGTGCCACATTGCATCTGGGAGGCATCCTGCGAGAGGCGAATCTCCAGGTGGCACCCGGCTATCAAAGGCTGCAATAACCTAAACCATTGTACAGGCTTTTTCCCTGGGAAACAAAACTCACAAGCCACTGTTCTGTGTGTCAGTTTGCAGGAGCCACTTGACACTCTCAAACCAGACCAAGTTGGCACTGGTGCCACCTTGCTTCTGGGACGCATCCTGCGAGAGGCCGAATTCCAGGAGGCACCCGTCAATTTAAGGCCTCAGGCCCCTGAACCATTGTACAGGCTTTTTCCCTGGGAAACAAAACTCACAAGCCACTGTTCTGGGTGTCAGTTTTCAGGACCCACTTGCCACTCTTAAACCAGACCAAGTTGGAAATGGTGCCACCTTGCGTCTGGGAGGCATCCTGCGAGAGGCCGAATTCCAGGAGTCACCCGGCAATTTAAGGCCGCAGGACCCTGAACCATTGTACAGGCTTTTTCCCTGGGAAACAAAACTCACAAGCCACTGTTCTGGGTGTCAGTTTTCAGGACCCACTTGGCACTCTCAAACCAGACCAAGTTGGCACTGGTGCCAACTTGCGTCTTGGAGGCATCCTGCGAGAGGCGGAATTCCAGGAGGCACCCGGCAATTTAAGGCCGCAGGACCCTGAACCATTGTACAGGCTTTTTCCCTGGGAAACAAAACTCACAAGCCACTGTTCTGGGTGTCAGTTTGCAGGACACACTTGGCACTCTCAAACCAGACCAAGTTGGCACTGGTGCCACCTTGCGTCTGGGAGACATGCTGCGAGAGGCGGAATTCCAGGAGACACCCGGCAATTTAAGGCCGCAGGACCCTGAACCATTGTACAGGCTTTTTCCCTGGAAAACAAAACTCACAAGCCACTGTTCTGGATGTCAGTTTTCAGGACCCACTTGGCACTCTCAAACCAGACCAAGTTGGCACTGGTGCCACCTTCCGTCTGGGAGGCATCCTGCGAGATGCGGATCTCCAGGTGCCACCCGGCTATTAAAGGCTGCATTAACCTAAACCATTTTACAGGCTTTTTCCCTGGGAAAGAAAACTCACAAGCCACTGTTCTGGGTGTCAGTTTGCAGGAGCCACCTGGCATTCTCAAACCAGACCAAGTTGGCACTGGTGCCACCTTGCGTCTGGGAGGCATCCTGCGAGAGGCGGAATTCCAGGAGGCACCCGGCAATTTAAGGCCGCAGGACCCTGAACCATTGTACAGGCTTTTTCCCTGGGAAAAAAAACTCACAAGCCACTGTTCTGGGTGTCAGTATGCAGGACACACTTGGCACTCTCAAACCAGACCAAGTTGGCACTGGTGCCACCTTGCGTCTGGGAGGCATCCTGAGAGACGTGGAATTCAAGGAGGCACCCGGCAATTTAAGTCCGCAGGACCCTGAACCATTGTACAGGCTTTTTCCCTGGGAAACAAAACTCACAAGACACTGTTCTGGGTGTCAGTTTTCAGGACCCACTTGCCAGTCTCAAACCAGACCAAGTTGGCACTGATGTTGCTTAGCGTCTGGGAAACATGTGGCGAGATGCGGAATTCCAGGAGGCACCCGGCAATTTAAGGCCGCAGGACCCTGAACCATTGTACAGGCTTTTTCCCTGGGAAACAAAACTCACAAGCCACTGTTCTGGGTGTCAGTTTGCAGGACACACTTGGCACTCTCAAACCAGACCAAGTTGGCACTGGTGTTGCTTAGCGTCTGGGAAACATGTGGCGAGATGCGGAATTCCAGGAGGCACCCGGCAATTTAAGGCCGCAGGACCCTGAACCATTGTACAGGCTTTTTCCCTGGGAAGCAAAACTCACAAGCCACTGTTCTGGGTGTAAGTTTTCAGGACACACTTGGCACTCTCAAACCAGACCAAGTTGGCACTGGTGCCACCTTGCGTCTGGGAGGCATCCTGCGAGAGGCCCAATTCCAGGAGACACCCGGCAATTTAAGGCCGCAGGACCCTGGACCATTTTACAGGCTTTTTCCCTGGGAAAACAAAACTCACAAGCCACTGTTCTGGGTGTCAGTTTTCAGGACCCACTTGGCACTCTCAAACCAGACCAAGTTGGCACTGGTGCCACCTTGCGTCTGGGAGGCATCCTGCGAGAGGCGGATCTCCAGGTGGGACCCGGCTATTAAAGGCGGCATTAACCTAAACCACTTTACAGGCTTTTTCCCTGGGAAACAAAACTCACAAGCCACTGTTCTGAGTGTCAGTTTGCAGGAGCCACCTGGCACTCTCAAACCAGACCAAGTTGGCACTGGTGCCACCTTGCGTCTGGGAGGCATCCTGCGAGAGCGTAATTCCAGGAGGCACCCGGTAATTTAAGGCCGCAGGACCCTGAACCATTGTACAGGCTTTTTCCCTGGGAAACAAAACTCACAAGCCACTGTTCTGGGTGTCAGTTTTCAGGACCCACTTGGCACTCTCAAACCAGACCAAGTGTGCACTGGTGTCACTTTGCGTCTGGGAGGCACCCTGTGAGAGGCCGAATTCTAGGAGGCACCCGGTAATTTAAGGCCGCAGGCCCCTGAACCATTGTACAGGCTTTTTCCCTGGGAAACAAAACTCACAAGCCACTGTTCTGGGTGTCAGTTTGCAGGACCCACTTGACACTCTCAAACCAGACCAAGTTGGCACTGGTGCCACCTTGCGTCTGGGAGGCATCCTGCGAGAGGCCGAATTCCAGGAGGCACCCGTCAATTTAAGGCCTCAGGCCCCTGAACAATTGTACAGGCTTTTTCCCTGGGAAACAAAACTCACAAGCCACTGTTCTGGGTGTCAGTTTTCAGGACCCACTTGGCACTCTTAAACCAGACCAAGGTAGAACAGGTGCCACCTTGCGTCTGGGAGGCATCCTGCGAGAGGCCGAATTCCAGGAGTCACCCGGCAATTTAAGGCCGCAGGACCCTGAACCATTGTACAGGCTTTTTCCCTGGGAAACAAAACTCACAAGACACTGTTCTGGGTGTCAGTTTTCAGGACCCACCTAACACTCTCAAACCAGACCAAGTTGGCACTGGTGCCACCTTGCGTCTGGGAGGCATCCTGCGAGAGGCGAATCTCCAGGTGGCACCCGGCTATTAAAGGGGGCATTAACCTAAACCATTTTACAGGCTTTTTCCCTGGGAAAGAAAACTCAAAAGCCACTGTTCTGGGTGTCAGTTTGCAGGAGCCACTTGACACTCTCAAACCAGACCAAGTTGGCACTGGTGCCACCTTGCGTCTGGGAGGCATCCTGCGAGAGGCCGAATTCCAGGAGGCACCCGGCAATTTAAGGCCTCAGGCCCCTGAACCATTGTACAGGCTTTTTCCCTGGGAAACAAAACTCACAAGCCACTGTTCTGGGTGTCAGTTTTCAGGACCCACTTGGCACTCTTAAACCAGACCAAGGTAGAACTGGTGCAACCTTTCGTCTGGGAGGCATCCTGCGAGAGGCCGAATTCCAGGAGTCACCCGGCAATTTAAGGCCGCAGGACCCTGAACCATTGTACAGGCTTTTTCCCTGGGAAACAAAACTCACAAGCCACTGTTCTGGGTGTCAGTTTTCAGGACCCACTTGGCACTCTCAAACCAGACCAAGTCGGCACTGGTGCCAACTTGCGTTTTGGAGGCATCCTGTGAGAGGCGGATCTCAAGGAGGCACCCGGCAATTTAAGGCCGCAGGACCCTGAACCATTGTACAGGCTTTTTCCCTGGGAAACAAAACTCACAAGCCACTGTTCTGGGTGTCAGTTTTCAGGACCCACTTGGCACTCTTAAACCAGACCAAGTTGGCACTGGTGCCACCTTGCGTCTGGGAGGCATGCTGCGAGAGGCGGAATTCCAGGAGGCACCCGGCAATTTAAGGCCGCAGGACCCTGAACCATTCTACAGGCTTTTTCCCTGGGAAACAAAACTCACAAGCCACTGTTCTGGGTGCCAGTTTTCAGGACCCACTTGACACTCTCAAACCAGACAAAGTTGGCACTGGTGCCACCTTGCGTCTTGGAGGCATCCTGCGAGAGGCGGATCTCCAGGTGGGACCGGGCTATTAAAGGCGGCATTAACCTAAACCACTTTACAGGCTTTTTCCCTGGGAAAGAAAACTCACAAGACACTGTTCTGGGTGTCAGTTTGCAGGAGCCACCTTACACTCTCAAACCAGACCAAGTTGGCACTGGTGCCACCTTGCGTCTGGGAGGCATCATGCGAGAGCCTGAATTCCAGGAGGCACCCGGCAATTTAAGGCCTCAGGCCCCTGAACCATTGTACAGGCTTTTTCCCTGGGAAACAAAACTCACAAGCCACTGTTCTGGGTGTCAGTTTTCAGGACCCACTTGACACGCTCAAATCAGACCAAATTGGCACTGGTGCCACCTTGCGTCTGGGAGGCATCCTGCGAGAGGCCGAATTCAAGGAGGCACCCGGCAATTAAAGGCCTCATGCCCCTGAACCATTGTACAGGCTTTTTCCCTGGGAAACAAAACTCACAAGCCACTGTTCTGGGTGTCAGTTTTCAGGACACACTTGACACTCTTAAACCAGACCAAGTTGGCACTGGTGCCTCCTTGTGTCTGGGAGGCATCCTGCGAGAGGCCGAATTCCAGGAGGCACCCGGCAATTTAAGGCCTCAGGCCCCTGAACCATTGTACAGGCTTTTTCCCTGGGAAACAAAACTCACAAGCCACTGTTCTGGGTGTCAGTTTTCAGGACCCACTTGACACTCTTAAACCAGACCAAGTTGGAACGGGTGCCACCTTGCTTCTGGGAGGCATCCTGCGAGAGGCCGAATTCCAGGAGGCACCCGGCAATTTAGGGCCTCAGGCCCCTGAACCATTGTACAGGCTTTTACCCTGGGAAACAAAACTCACAAGCCACTGTTCTGGGTGTCAGTTTGCAGGAGCCACCTGGCACTCTCAAACCAGACCAAGTTGGCACTGGTGCCACCTTGCGTCTGGGAGGCATCCTGCGAGAGGCCGAATTCCAGGAGGCACCCGGCAATTTAAGGCCGCAGGACCCTGAACCATTGTACAGGCTTTTTCCCTGGGAAACAAAACTCACAAGCCACTGTTCTGGGTGTCAGTTTTCAGGACCCACTTGACACTCTCAAACCAGACCAAGTTGGCACTGCTGCCACCTTGCGTCTGGGAGGCATCCTGCGAGAGGCGGATCTCCAGGTGGCACCCGGCTATTAAAGGCGGCATTAACCTAAACCATTTTACAGGCTTTTTCCCTGGGAAACAAAACTCACAAGCCACTGTTCTGGGTGTCAGTTTGCAGGAGCCACCTGGCACTGGTGCCACCTTGCGTCTGGGAGGCATCCTGAGAGAGGCGCAATTCCAGGAGGCACCCGGCAATTTAAGGCCGTAGGACCCTGAACCATTGTACAGGCTTTTTCCCTGGGAAACAAAACTCACAAGCCACTGTTCTGGGTTGTCAGTTTGCAGGACCCACTTGACACTCTCAAACCAGACCAAGTTGGCACTGGTGTTGCTTAGCGTCTGGAAACATGTTGCGAGATGCGGAATTCCAGGAGGCACCCGGCAATTTAAGGCCGCAGGACCCTGAACCATTGTACAGGCTTTTTCCCTGGGAAACAAAACTCACAAGCCACTGTTCTGGGTGTCAGTTTGCAGGACACACTTGGCACTCTCAAAGAAGACCAAGTTGGCACTGGTGCCACCTTGCGTCTGGGAGGCATCCTGCGAGAGGCGGAATATCAGGAGGCACCCGGCAATTTAAGTCCGCAGGACCCTGAACCATTGTACAGGCTTTTTCCCTGGGAAACAAACTCACAAGCCACTGTTCTGGGTGTCAGTTTTCAGGACCCACTTGACACTCTCAAACCAGACCAAGTTGGCACTGGTGCCACCTTGCGTCTGGGAGGCATCCTGCGAGAGGCCGAATTCAAGGAGGTACCCGGCAATTTAAGGCCGCAGGACCCTGAACCATTGTACAGGCTTTTTCCCTGGGAAACAAAACTCACAAGCCACTGTTCTGGGTGTCAGTTTTCAGGACCCACTTGGCACTCTTAAACCAGACCAAGTTGGCACTGGTGCCACCTTGCGTCTGGGAGGCATGCTGCGAGAGGCGGAATTCCAGGAGGCACCCGGCAATTTAAGGCCGCAGGACCCTGAACCATTCTACAGGCTTTTTCCCTGGGAAACAAAACTCACAAGCCACTGTTCTGGGTGTCAGTTTTCAGGACCCACTTGACACTCTTAAACCAGACCAAGTTGGCACTGGTGCCACATTGCATCTGGGAGGCATCCTGCGAGAGGCGAATCTCCAGGTGGCACCCGGCTATCAAAGGCTGCAATAACCTAAACCATTTTACAGGCTTTTTCCCTGGGAAACAAAACTCACAAGCCACTGTTCTGTGTGTCAGTTTGCAGGAGCCACTTGACACTCTCAAACCAGACCAAGTTGGCACTGGTGCCACCTTGCTTCTGGGACGCATCCTGCGAGAGGCCGAATTCCAGGAGGCACCCGTCAATTTAAGGCCTCAGGCCCCTGAACCATTGTACAGGCTTTTTCCCTGGGAAACAAAACTCACAAGCCACTGTTCTGGGTGTCAGTTTTCAGGACCCACTTGCCACTCTTAAACCAGACCAAGTTGGAAATGGTGCCACCTTGCGTCTGGGAGGCATCCTGCGAGAGGCCGAATTCCAGGAGTCACCCGGCAATTTAAGGCCGCAGGACCCTGAACCATTGTACAGGCTTTTTCCCTGGGAAACAAAACTCACAAGCCACTGTTCTGGGTGTCAGTTTTCAGGACCCACTTGGCACTCTCAAACCAGACCAAGTTGGCCCTGGTGCCAACTTGCGTCTTGGAGGCATCCTGCGAGAGGCGGAATTCCAGGAGGCACCCGGCAATTTAAGGCCGCAGGACCCTGAACCATTGTACAGGCTTTTTCCCTGGGAAACAAAACTCACAAGCCACTGTTCTGGGTGTCAGTTTGCAGGACACACTTGGCACTCTCAAACCAGACCAAGTTGGCACTGGTGCCACCTTGCGTCTGGGAGGCATGCTGCGAGAGGCGGAATTCCAGGAGACACCCGGCAATTTAAGGCCGCAGGACCCTGAACCATTGTACAGGCTTTTTCCCTGGAAAACAAAACTCACAAGCCACTGTTCTGGATGTCAGTTTTCAGGACCCACTTGGCACTCTCAAACCAGACCAAGTTGGCACTGGTGCCACCTTCCGTCTGGGAGGCATCCTGCGAGATGCGGATCTCCAGGTGCCACCCGGCTATTAAAGGCTGCATTAACCTAAACCATTTTACAGGCTTTTTCCCTGGGAAAGAAAACTCACAAGCCACTGTTCTGGGTGTCAGTTTGCAGGAGCCACCTGGCATTCTCAAACCAGACCAAGTTGGCACTGGTGCCACCTTGCGTCTGGGAGGCATCCTGCGAGAGGCGGAATTCCAGGAGGCACCCGGCAATTTAAGGCCGCAGGACCCTGAACCATTGTACAGGCTTTTTCCCTGGGAAAAAAAACTCACAAGCCACTGTTCTGGGTGTCAGTATGCAGGACACACTTGGCACTCTCAAACCAGACCAAGTTGGCACTGGTGCCACCTTGCGTCTGGGAGGCATCCTGAGAGACGTGGAATTCAAGGAGGCACCCGGCAATTTAAGTCCGCAGGACCCTGAACCATTGTACAGGCTTTTTCCCTGGGAAACAAAACTCACAAGACACTGTTCTGGGTGTCAGTTTTCAGGACCCACTTGCCAGTCTCAAACCAGACCAAGTTGGCACTGATGTTGCTTAGCGTCTGGGAAACATGTGGCGAGATGCGGAATTCCAGGAGGCACCCGGCAATTTAAGGCCGCAGGACCCTGAACCATTGTACAGGCTTTTTCCCTGGGAAACAAAACTCACAAGCCACTGTTCTGGGTGTCAGTTTGCAGGACACACTTGGCACTCTCAAACCAGACCAAGTTGGCACTGGTGTTGCTTAGCGTCTGGGAAACATGTGGCGAGATGCGGAATTCCAGGAGGCACCCGGCAATTTAAGGCCGCAGGACCCTGAACCATTGTACAGGCTTTTTCCCTGGGAAGCAAAACTCACAAGCCACTGTTCTGGGTGTAAGTTTTCAGGACACACTTGGCACTCTCAAACCAGACCAAGTTGGCACTGGTGCCACCTTGCGTCTGGGAGGCATCCTGCGAGAGGCCCAATTCCAGGAGGCACCCGGCAATTTAAGGCCGCAGGACCCTGGACCATTTTACAGGCTTTTTCCCTGGGAAAACAAAACTCACAAGCCACTGTTCTGGGTGTCAGTTTTCAGGACCCACTTGGCACTCTCAAACCAGACCAAGTTGGCACTGGTGCCTCCTTGTGTCTGGGAGGCATCCTGCGAGAGGCCGAATTCCAGGAGGCACCCGGCAATTTAAGGCCTCAGGCCCCTGAACCATTGTACAGGCTTTTTCCCTGGGAAACAAAACTCACAAGCCACTGTTCTGGGTGTCAGTTTTCAGGACCCACTTGGCACTCTTAAACCAGACCAAGTTGGCACTGGTGCCACATTGAATCTGGGAGGCATCCTGCGAGAGGCGAATCTCCAGGTGGCACCCGGCTATCAAAGGCGGCAATAACCTAAACCATTTTACAGGCTTTTTCCCTGGGAAACAAAACTCACAAGCCACTGTTCTGTGTGTCAGTTTGCAGGAGCCACTTGACACTCTCAAACCAGACCAAGTTGGCACTGGTGCCACCTTGCTTCTGGGACGCATCCTGCGAGAGGCGGAATTCCAGGAGGCACCCGTCAATTTAAGGCCTCAGGCCCCTGAACCATTGTACAGGCTTTTTCCCTGGGAAACAAAACTCACAAGCCACTGTTCTGGGTGTCAGTTTTCAGGACCCACTTGCCACTCTTAAACCAGACCAAGTTGGAAATGGTGCCACCTTGCGTCTGGGAGGCATCCTGCGAGAGGCCGAATTCCAGGAGTCACCCGGCAATTTAAGGCCGCAGGACCCTGAACCATTGTACAGGCTTTTTCCCTGGGAAACAAAACTCACAAGCCACTGTTCTGGGTGTCAGTTTTCAGGACCCACTTGGCACCCTCAAACCAGACCTAGTTGGCACGGGTGCCAACTTGCGTCTTGGAGGCATCCTGCGAGAGGCGGAATTCCAGGAGACACCTGGCAATTTAAGGCCGCAGGACCCTGAACCATTGTACAGGCTTTTTCCCTGGGAAACAAAACTCACAAGCCACTGTTCTGGGTGTCAGTTTTCAGGACCCACTTGGCACTCTCAAACCAGACCAAGTTGGCACTGGTGCCACCTTGCGTCTGGGAGGCATCCTGCGAGATGCGGATCTCCAGGTGCCACCCGGCTATTAAAGGCTGCATTAACCTAAACCATTTTACAGGCTTTTTCCCTGGGAAAGAAAACTCACAAGCCACTGTTCTGGGTGTCAGTTTGCAGGAGCCACCTGGCATTCTCAAACCAGACCAAGTTGGCACTGGTGCCACCTTGCGTCTGGGAGGCATCCTGCGAGAGGCGGAATTCCAGGAGGCACCCGGCAATTTAAGGCCGCAGGACCCTGAACCATTGTACAGGCTTTTTCCCTGGGAAAAAAAACTCACAAGCCACTGTTCTGGGTGTCAGTATGCAGGACACACTTGGCACTCTCAAACCAGACCAAGTTGGCACTGGTGCCACCTTGCGTCTGGGAGGCATCCTGAGAGACGTGGAATTCAAGGAGGCACCCGGCAATTTAAGTCCGCAGGACCCTGAACCATTGTACAGGCTTTTTCCCTGGGAAACAAAACTCACAAGACACTGTTCTGGGTGTCAGTTTTCAGGACCCACTTGCCAGTCTCAAACCAGACCAAGTTGGCACTGGTGCCAACTTGCGTCTTGGAGGCATCCTGCGAGAGGCAGAATTCCAGGAGGCACCCGGCAATTTAAGGCCGCAGGACCCTGAACCATTGTACAGGCTTTTTCCCTGGGAAACAAAACTCACAAGCCACTGTTCTGGGTGTCAGTTTGCAGGACACACTTGGCACTCTCAAACCAGACCAAGTTGGCACTGGTGTTGCTTAGCGTCTGGGAAACATGTGGCGAGATGCGGAATTCCAGGAGGCACCCGGCAATTTAAGGCCGCAGGACCCTGAACCATTGTACAGGCTTTTTCCCTGGGAAGCAAAACTCACAAGCCACTGTTCTGGGTGTAAGTTTTCAGGACACACTTGGCACTCTCAAACCAGACCAAGTTGGCACTGGTGCCACCTTGCGTCTGGGAGGCATCCTGCGAGAGCGTAATTCCAGGAGGCACCCGGTAATTTAAGGCCGCAGGACCCTGAACCATTGTACAGGCTTTTTCCCTGGGAAACAAAACTCACAAGCCACTGTTCTGGGTGTCAGTTTTCAGGACACACTTGACACTCTCAAAGCAGACCAAGTTGGCACTGGTGCCACCTTGCGTCTGGGCAGCATCCTGCGAGAGGCCGAATTCAAGGAGGCACCCGGCAATTTAAGGTTTCAAGCCCCTGAACCACTGTACAGGCTTTTTCCCTGGGAAACAAAACTCACAAGCCACTGTTCTGGGTGTCAGTTTTCAGGACACACTTGGCACTCTTAAACCAGACCAAGTTGGCACTGGTGCCTCCTTGTGTCTGGGAGGCATCCTGAGAGAGGCCGAATTCCAGGAGGCACCCTGCAATTTAAGGCCGCAGGACCCTGAACCATTGTACAGGCTTTTTCCCTGGGAAAAAAAACTCACAAGCCACTGTTCTGGGTGTCAGTATGCAGGACACACTTGGCACTCTCAAACCAGACCAAGTTGGCACTGGTGCCCCCTTGTGTCTGGGAGGCATCCTGCGAGAGGTGGAATTCAAGGAGGCACCCGGCAATTTAAGTCCGCAGGACCCTGAACCATTGTACAGGCTTTTTCCCTGGGAAACAAAACTCAAAAGACACTGTTCTGGGTGTCAGTTTTCAGGACCCACTTGGCACTCTCAAACCAGACCAAGTTGGCACTGGTGCCAACTTGCGTCTTGGAGGCATCCTGCGAGAGGCGGAATTCCAGGAGGCACCCGGCAATTTAAGGCCGCAGGACCCTGAACCATTGTACAGGCTTTTTCCCTGGGAAACAAAACTCACAAGCCACTGTTGTGGGTGTCAGTTTTCAGGACCCACTTGGCACTCTCAAACCAGACCAAGTTGGCACTGGTGCCTCCTTGTGTCTGGGAGGCATCCTGTGAGAGGCCGAATTCCAGGAGGCACCCGGCAATTTAAGGCCTTAGGCCCCTGAACCATTGTACAGGCTTTTTCCCTGGGAAACAAAACTCACAAGCCACTGTTCTGGGTGTCAGTTTTCAGGACCCACTTGGCACTCTTAAACCAGACCAAGTTGGCACTGGTGCCACATTGCATCTGGGAGGCATCCTGCGAGAGGCGAATCTCCAGGTGGCACCCGGCTATCAAAGGCGGCAATAACCTAAACCATTTTACAGGCTTTTTCCCTGGGAAACAAAACTCACAAGCCACTGTTCTGGGTGTCAGTTTGCAGGAGCCACTTGACACTCTCAAACCAGACCAAGTTGGCACTGGTGCCACCTTGCTTCTGGGACGCATCCTGCGAGAGGCGGAATTCCAGGAGGCACCCGTCAATTTAAGGCCTCAGGCCCCTGAACCATTGTACAGGCTTTTTCCCTGGGAAACAAAACTCACAAGCCACTGTTCTGGGTGTCAGTTTTCAGGACCCACTTGCCACTCTTAAACCAGACCAAGTTGGAAATGGTGCCACCTTGCGTCTGGGAGGCATCCTGCGAGAGGCCGAATTCCAGGAGTCACCCGGCAATTTAAGGCCGCAGGACCCTGAACCATTGTACAGGCTTTTTCCCTGGGAAACAAAACTCACAAGCCACTGTTCTGGGTGTCAGTTTTCAGGACCCACTTGGCACTCTCAAACCAGACCTAGTTGGCACTGGTGCCAACTTGCGTCTTGGAGGCATCCTGCGAGAGGCGGAATTCCAGGAGACACCTGGCAATTTAAGGCCGCAGGACCATGAACCATTGTACAGGCTTTTTCCCTGGGAAACAAAACTCACAAGCCACTGTTCTGGGTGTCAGTTTTCAGGACCCACTTGGCACTCTCAAACCAGACCAAGTTGGCACTGGTGCCACCTTCCGTCTGGGAGGCATCCTGCGAGATGCGGATCTCCAGGTGCCACCCGGCTATTAAAGGCTGCATTAACCTAAACCATTTTACAGGCTTTTTCCCTGGGAAAGAAAACTCACAAGCCACTGTTCTGGGTGTCAGTTTGCAGGAGCCACCTGGCATTCTCAAACCAGACCAAGTTGGCACTGGTGCCACCTTGCGTCTGGGAGGCATCCTGCGAGAGGCGGAATTCCAGGAGGCACCCGGCAATTAAAGGCCGCAGGACCCTGAACCATTGTACAGGCTTTTTCCCTGGGAAAAAAAACTCACAAGCCACTGTTCTGGGTGTCAGTATGCAGGACACACTTGGCACTCTCAAACCAGACCAAGTTGGCACTGGTGCCACCTTGCGTCTGGGAGGCATCCTGAGAGACGTGGAATTCAAGGAGGCACCCGGCAATTTAAGTCCGCAGGACCCTGAACCATTGTACAGGCTTTTTCCCTGGGAAACAAAACTCACAAGACACTGTTCTGGGTGTCAGTTTTCAGGACCCACTTGCCAGTCTCAAACCAGACCAAGTTGGCACTGGTGCCAACTTGCGTCTTGGAGGCATCCTGCGAGAGGCAGAATTCCAGGAGGCACCCGGCAATTTAAGGCCGCAGGACCCTGAACCATTGTACAGGCTTTTTCCCTGGGAAACAAAACTCACAAGCCACTGTTCTGGGTGTCAGTTTGCAGGACACACTTGGCACTCTCAAACCAGACCAAGTTGGCACTGGTGTTGCTTAGCGTCTGGGAAACATGTGGCGAGATGCGGAATTCCAGGAGGCACCCGGCAATTTAAGGCCGCAGGACCCTGAACCATTGTACAGGCTTTTTCCCTGGGAAGCAAAACTCACAAGCCACTGTTCTGGGTGTAAGTTTTCAGGACACACTTGGCACTCTCAAACCAGACCAAGTTGGCACTGGTGCCACCTTGCGTCTGGGAGGCATCCTGCGAGAGCGTAATTCCAGGAGGCACCCGGTAATTTAAGGCCGCAGGACCCTGAACCATTGTACAGGCTTTTTCCCTGGGAAACAAAACTCACAAGCCACTGTTCTGGGTGTCAGTTTTCAGGACACACTTGACACTCTCAAAGCAGACCAAGTTGGCACTGGTGCCACCTTGCGTCTGGGCAGCATCCTGCGAGAGGCCGAATTCAAGGAGGCACCCGGCAATTTAAGGTTTCAAGCCCCTGAACCACTGTACAGGCTTTTTCCCTGGGAAACAAAACTCACAAGCCACTGTTCTGGGTGTCAGTTTTCAGGACACACTTGGCACTCTTAAACCAGACCAAGTTGGCACTGGTGCCTCCTTGTGTCTGGGAGGCATCCTGAGAGAGGCCGAATTCCAGGAGGCACCCGGCAATTTAAGGCCTCAGGCCCCTGAACCATTGTACAGGCTTTTTCCCTGGGAAACAAAACTCACAAGCCACTGTTCTGGGTGTCAGTTTGCAGGACCCACTTGGCAGTCTTAAACCAGACCAAGTTGGCACTGGTGCCACCATGCGTCTGGGAGGCATCCTGCGAGAGGCGGAATTCCAGGAGGCACCCGGGAATTTAAGTCCGCACGACCCTGAACCATTGTACAGGCTTTTTCCCTGGGAAACAAAACTCACAAGCCACTGTTCTGGGTGTCAGTTTTCAGGACCCACTTGACACTCTCAAACCAGACCAAGTTGGCACTGGTGCCACCTTCCGTCTGGGAGGCATCCTGCGAGATGCGGATCTCCAGGTGCCACCCGGCTATTAAAGGCTGCATTAACCTAAACCATTTTACAGGCTTTTTCCCTGGGAAAGAAAACTCACAAGCCACTGTTCTGGGTGTCAGTTTGCAGGAGCCACCTGGCATTCTCAAACCAGACCAAGTTGGCACTGGTGCCACCTTGCGTCTGGGAGGCATCCTGCGAGAGGCGGAATTCCAGGAGGCACCCTGCAATTTAAGGCCGCAGGACCCTGAACCATTGTACAGGCTTTTTCCCTGGGAAAAAAAAACTCACAAGCCACTGTTCTGGGTGTCAGTATGCAGGACACACTTGGCACTCTCAAACCAGACCAAGTTGGCACTGGTGCCACCTTGCGTCTGGGAGGCATCCTGCGAGAGGTGGAATTCAAGGAGGCACCCGGCAATTTAAGTCCGCAGGACCCTGAACCATTGTACAGGCTTTTTCCCTGGGAAACAAAACTCACAAGACACTGTTCTGGGTGTCAGTTTTCAGGACCCACTTGGCACTCTCAAACCAGACCAAGTTGGCACTGGTGCCAACTTGGTCTTGGAGGCATCCTGCGAGAGGTGGAATTCCAGGAGGCACCCGGCAATTTAAGGCCGCAGGACCCTGAACCATTGTACAGGCTTTTTCCCTGGGAAACAAAACTCAAAAGACACTGTTCTGGGTGTCAGTTTTCAGGACCCACTTGGCACTCTCAAACCAGACCAAGTTGGCACTGGTGCCAACTTGCATCTTGGAGGCATCCTGCGAGAGGCGGAATTCCAGGAGGCACCCGGCAATTTAAGGCCGCAGGACCCTGAACCATTGTACAGGCTTTTTCCCTGGGAAACAAAACTCACAAGCCACTGTTCTGGGTGTCAGTTTTCAGGACCCACTTGGCACTCTCAAACCAGACCAAGTTGGCACTGGTGCCTCCTTGTGTCTGGGAGGCATCCTGCGAGAGGCCGAATTCCAGGAGGCACCCGGCAATTTAAGGCCTCAGGCCCCTGAACCATTGTACAGGCTTTTTCCCTGGGAAACAAAACTCACAAGCCACTGTTCTGGGTGTCAGTTTTCAGGACCCACTTGGCACTCTCTAACCAGACCAAGTTGGCACTGGTGCCACCTTGTGTCTGGGAGGCATCCTGCGAGAGACGCAATTCCAGGTGGCACCCGGCTATCAAAGGCGGCAATAACCTAAACCATTTTACAGGCTTTTTCCCTGGGAAACAAAACTCACAAGCCACTGTTCTGTGTGTCAGTTTGCAGGAGCCACATGACACTCTCAAACCAGACCAAGTTGGCACTGGTGCCACCTTGCTTCTGGGACGCATCCTGCGAGAGGCCGAATTCCAGGAGGCACCCGTCAATTTAAGGCCTCAGGCCCCTGAACCATTGTACAGGCTTTTTCCCTGGGAAACAAAACTCACAAGCCACTGTTCTGGGTGTCAGTTTTCAGGACCCACTTGCCACTCTTAAACCAGACCAAGTTGGAAATGGTGCCACCTTGCGTCTGGGAGGCATCCTGCGAGAGGCCGAATTCCAGGAGTCACCCGGCAATTTAAGGCCGCAGGACCCTGAACCATTGTACAGGCTTTTTCCCTGGGAAACAAAACTCACAAGCCACTGTTCTGGGTGTCAGTTTGCAGGAGCCACCTGGCATTCTCAAACCAGACCAAGTTGGCACTGGTGCCACCTTGCGTCTGGGAGGCATCCTGCGAGAGGCGGAATTCCAGGAGGCACCCGGCAATTTAAGGCCGCAGGACCCTGAACCATTGTACAGGCTTTTTCCCTGGGAAACAAAACTCACAAGCCACTGTTCTGGGTGTCAGTATGCAGGACACACTTGGCACTCTCAAACCAGACCAAGTTGGCACTGGTGCCACCTTGCGTCTGGGAGGCATCCTGAGAGACGTGGAATTCAAGGAGGCACCCGGCAATTTAAGTCCGCAGGACCCTGAACCATTGTACAGGCTTTTTCCCTGGGAAACAAAACTCACAAGACACTGTTCTGGGTGTCAGTTTTCAGGACCCACTTGCCACTCTCAAACCAGACCAAGTTGGCACTGGTGCCAACTTGCGTCTTGGAGGCATCCTGCGAGAGGCAGAATTCCAGGAGGCACCCGGCAATTTAAGGCCGCAGGACCCTGAACCATTGTACAGGCTTTTTCCCTGGGAAACAAAACTCACAAGCCACTGTTCTGGGTGTCAGTTTGCAGGACACACTTGGCACTCTCAAACCAGACCAAGTTGGCACTGGTGTTGCTTAGCGTCTGGGAAACATGATGCGAGATGCGGAATTCCAGGAGGCACCCGGCAATTTAAGGCCGCAGGACCCTGAACCATTGTACAGGCTTTTTCCCTGGGAAGCAAAACTCACAAGCCACTGTTCTGGGTGTAAGTTTTCAGGACACACTTGGCACTCTCAAACCAGACCAAGTTGGCACTGGTGCCACCTTGCGTCTGGGAGGCATCCTGCGAGAGCGTAATTCCAGGAGGCACCCGGTAATTTAAGGCCGCAGGACCCTGAACCATTGTACAGGCTTTTTCCCTGGGAAACAAAACTCACAAGCCACTGTTCTGGGTGTCAGTTTTCAGGACACACTTGACACTCTCAAAGCAGACCAAGTTGGCACTGGTGCCACCTTGCGTCTGGGCAGCATCCTGCGAGAGGCCGAATTCAAGGAGGCACCCGGCAATTTAAGGCCTCAAGCCCCTGAACCACTGTACAGGCTTTTTCCCTGGGAAACAAAACTCACAAGCCACTGTTCTGGGTGTCAGTTTTCAGGACACACTTGGCACTCTTAAACCAGACCAAGTTGGCACTGGTGCCTCCTTGTGTCTGGGAGGCATCCTGAGAGAGGCCGAATTCCAGGAGGCACCCGGCAATTTAAGGCCTCAGGCCCCTGAACCATTGTACAGGCTTTTTCCCTGGGAAACAAAACTCACAAGCCACTGTTCTGGGTGTCAGTTTGCAGGACCCACTTGGAAGTCTTAAACCAGACCAAGTTGGCACTGGTGCCACCATGCGTCTGGGAGGCATCCTGCGAGAGGCGGAATTCCAGGAGGCACCCGGGAATTTAAGTCCGCACGACCCTGAACCATTGTACAGGCTTTTTCCCTGGGAAACAAAACTCACAAGACACTGTTCTGGGTGTCAGTTTTCAGGACCCACTTGACACTCTCAAACCAGACCAAGTTGGCACTGGTGCCACCTTCCGTCTGGGAGGCATCCTGCGAGATGCGGATCTCCAGGTGCCAGCCGGCTATTAAAGGCTGCATTAACCTAAACCATTTTACAGGCTTTTTCCCTGGGAAAGAAAACTCACAAGCCACTGTTCTGGGTGTCAGTTTGCAGGAGCCACCTGGCATTCTCAAACCAGACCAAGTTGGCACTGGTGCCACCTTGCGTCTGGGAGGCATCCTGCGAGAGGCGGAATTCCAGGAGGCACCCTGCAATTTAAGGCCGCAGGACCCTGAACCATTGTACAGGCTTTTTCCCTGGGAAAAAAAACTCACAAGCCACTGTTCTGGGTGTCAGTATGCAGGACACACTTGGCACTCTCAAACCAGACCAAGTTGGCACTGGTGCCACCTTGTGTCTGGGAGGCATCCTGCGAGAGGTGGAATTCAAGGAGGCACCCGGCAATTTAAGTCCGCAGGACCCTGAACCATTGTACAGGCTTTTTCCCTGGGAAACAAAACTCACAAGACACTGTTCTGGGTGTCAGTTTTCAGGACCCACTTGGCACTCTCAAACCAGACCAAGTTGGCACTGGTGCCAACTTGGTCTTGGAGGCATCCTGCGAGAGGTGGAATTCCAGGAGGCACCCGGCAATTTAAGGCCGCAGGACCCTGAACCATTGTACAGGCTTTTTCCCTGGGAAAGAAAACTCAAAAGACACTGTTCTGGGTGTCAGTTTTCAGGACCCACTTGGCACTCTCAAACCAGACCAAGTTGGCACTGGTGCCAACTTGCGTCTTGGAGGCATCCTGCGAGAGGCGGAATTCCAGGAGGCACCCGGCAATTTAAGGCCGCAGGACCCTGAACCATTGTACAGGCTTTTTCCCTGGGAAACAAAACTCACAAGCCACTGTTCTGGGTGTCAGTTTTCAGGACACACTTGGCACTCTCAAACCAGACCAATTGGCACTGGTGCCTCCTTGTGTCTGGGAGGCATCCTGCGAGAGGCCGAATTCCAGGAGGCACCCGGCAATTTAAGGCCTTAGGCCCCTGAACCATTGTACAGGCTTTTTCCCTGGGAAACAAAACTCACAAGCCACTGTTCTGGGTGTCAGTTTTCAGGACCCACTTGGCACTCTTAAACCAGACCAAGTTGGCACTGGTGCCACATTGCATCTGGGAGGCATCCTGCGAGAGGCGAATCTCCAGGTGGCACCCGGCTATCAAAGGCGGCAATAACCTAAACCATTTTACAGGCTTTTTCCCTGGGAAACAAAACTCACAAGCCACTGTTCTGTGTGTCAGTTTGCAGGAGCCACTTGACACTCTCAAACCAGACCAAGTTGGCACTGGTGCCACCTTGCGTCTGGGAGGCATCCTGCGAGAGGCCGAATTCCAGGAGTCACCCGGCAATTTAAGGCCGCAGGACCCTGAACCATTGTACAGGCTTTTTCCCTGGGAAACAAAACTCACAAGCCACTGTTCTGGGTGTCAGTTTTCAGGACCCACTTGGCACTCTCAAACCAGACCAAGTTGGCACTGCTGCCACCTTCCGTCTGGGAGGCATCCTGCGAGATGCGGATCTCCAGGTGCCACCCGGCTATTAAAGGCTGCATTAACCTAAACCATTTTACAGGCTTTTTCCCTGGGAAAGAAAACTCACAAGCCACTGTTCTGGGTGTCAGTTTGCAGGAGCCACCTGGCATTCTCAAACCAGACCAAGTTGGCACTGGTGCCACCTTGCGTCTGGGAGGCATCCTGCGAGAGGCGGAATTCCAGGAGGCACCCGGCAATTAAAGGCCGCAGGACCCTGAACCATTGTACAGGCTTTTTCCCTGGGAAAAAAAACTCACAAGCCACTGTTCTGGGTGTCAGTATGCAGGACACACTTGGCACTCTCAAACCAGACCAAGTTGGCACTGGTGCCACCTTGCGTCTGGGAGGCATCCTCAGAGACGTGGAATTCAAGGAGGCACCCGGCAATTTAAGTCCGCATGACCCTGAACCATTGTACAGGCTTTTTCCCTGGGAAACAAAACTCACAAGACACTGTTCTGGGTGTCAGTTTTCAGGACCCACTTGCCAGTCTCAAACCAGACCAAGTTGGCACTGGTGCCAACTTGCGTCTTGGAGGCATCCTGCGAGAGGCAGAATTCCAGGAGGCACCCGGCAATTTAAGGCCGCAGGACCCTGAACCATTGTACAGGCTTTTTCCCTGGGAAACAAAACTCACAAGCCACTGTTCTGGGTGTCAGTTTGCAGGACACACTTGGCACTCTCAAACCAGACCAAGTTGGCACTGGTGTTGCTTAGCGTCTGGGAAACATGTGGCGAGATGCGGAATTCCAGGAGGCACCCGGCAATTTAAGGCCGCAGGACCCTGAACCATTGTACAGGCTTTTTCCCTGGGAAGCAAAACTCACAAGCCACTGTTCTGGGTGTAAGTTTTCAGGACACACTTGGCACTCTCAAACCAGACCAAGTTGGCACTGGTGCCACCTTGCGTCTGGGAGGCATCCTGCGAGAGCGTAATTCCAGGAGGCACCCGGTAATTTAAGGCCGCAGGACCCTGAACCATTGTACAGGCTTTTTCCCTGGGAAACAAAACTCACAAGCCACTGTTCTGGGTGTCAGTTTTCAGGACACACTTGACACTCTCAAAGCAGACCAAGTTGGCACTGGTGCCACCTTGCGTCTGGGCAGCATCCTGCGAGAGGCCGAATTCAAGGAGGCACCCGGCAATTTAAGGCCTCAAGCCCCTGAACCACTGTACAGGCTTTTTCCCTGGGAAACAAAACTCACAAGCCACTGTTCTGGGTGTCAGTTTTCAGGACACACTTGGCACTCTTAAACCAGACCAAGTTGGCACTGGTGCCTCCTTGTGTCTGGGAGGCATCCTGAGAGAGGCCGAATTCCAGGAGGCACCCGGCAATTTAAGGCCTCAGGCCCCTGAACCATTGTACAGGCTTTTTCCCTGGGAAACAAAACTCACAAGCCACTGTTCTGGGTGTCAGTTTGCAGGACCCACTTGGCAGTCTTAAACCAGACCAAGTTGGCACTGGTGCCACCTTCCGTCTGGGAGGCATCCTGCGAGATGCGGATCACCAGGTGCCACCCGGCTATTAAAGGCTGCATTAACCTAAACCATTTTACAGGCTTTTTCCCTGGGAAAGAAAACTCACAAGCCACTGTTCTGGGTGTCAGTTTGCAGGAGCCACCTGGCATTCTCAAACCAGACCAAGTTGGCACTGGTGCCACCTTGCGTCTGGGAGGCATCCTGCGAGAGGCGGAATTCCAGGAGCCACCCGGCAATTAAAGGCCGCAGGACCCTGAACCATTGTACAGGCTTTTTCCCTGGGAAAAAAAACTCACAAGCCACTGTTCTGGGTGTCAGTATGCAGGACACACTTGGCACTCTCAAACCAGACCAAGTTGGCACTGGTGCCACCTTGCGTCTGGGAGGCATCCTGAGAGACGTGGAATTCAAGGAGGCACCCGGCAATTTAAGTCCGCAGGACCCTGAACCATTGTACAGGCTTTTTCCCTGGGAAACAAAACTCACAAGACACTGTTCTGGGTGTCAGTTTTCAGGACCCACTTGCCAGTCTCAAACCAGACCAAGTTGGCACTGGTGCCAACTTGCGTCTTGGAGGCATCCTGCGAGAGGCAGAATTCCAGGAGGCACCCGGCAATTTAAGGCCGCAGGACCCTGAACCATTGTACAGGCTTTTTCCCTGGGAAACAAAACTCACAAGCCACTGTTCTGGGTGTCAGTTTGCAGGACACACTTGGCACTCTCAAACCAGACCAAGTTGGCACTGGTGTTGCTTAGCGTCTGGGAAACATGTGGCGAGATGCGGAATTCCAGGAGGCACCCGGCAATTTAAGGCCGCAGGACCCTGAACCATTGTACAGGCTTTTTCCCTGGGAAGCAAAACTCACAAGCCACTGTTCTGGGTGTAAGTTTTCAGGACACACTTGGCACTCTCAAACCAGACCAAGTTGGCACTGGTGCCACCTTGCGTCTGGGAGGCATCCTGCGAGAGCGTAATTCCAGGAGGCACCCGGTAATTTAAGGCCGCAGGACCCTGAACCATTGTACAGGCTTTTTCCCTGGGAAACAAAACTCACAAGCCACTGTTCTGGGTGTCAGTTTTCAGGACACACTTGACACTCTCAAAGCAGACCAAGTTGGCACTGGTGCCACCTTGCGTCTGGGCAGCATCCTGCGAGAGGCCGAATTCAAGGAGGCACCCGGCAATTTAAGGCCTCAAGCCCCTGAACCACTGTACAGGCTTTTTCCCTGGGAAACAAAACTCACAAGCCACTGTTCTGGGTGTCAGTTTTCAGGACACACGTGGCACTCTTAAACCAGACCAAGTTGGCACTGGTGCCTCCTTGTGTCTGGGAGGCATCCTGAGAGAGGCCGAATTCCAGGAGGCACCCGGCAATTTAAGGCCTCAGGCCCCTGAACCATTGTACAGGCTTTTTCCCTGGGAAACAAAACTCACAAGCCACTGTTCTGGGTGTCAGTTTGCAGGACCCACTTGGCAGTCTTAAACCAGACCAAGTTGGCACTGGTGCAACCATGCGTCTGGGAGGCATCCTGCGAGAGGCGGAATTCCAGGAGGCACCCGGGAATTTAAGTCCGCACGACCCTGAACCATTGTACAGGCTTTTTCCCTGGGAAACAAAACTCACAAGCCACTGTTCTGGGTGTCAGTTTTCAGGACCCACTTGACACTCTCAAACCAGACCAAGTTGGCACTGGTGCCACCTTCCGTCTGGGAGGCATCCTGCGAGATGCGGATCTCCAGGTGCCACCCGGCTATTAAAGGCTGCATTAACCTAAACCATTTTACAGGCTTTTTCCCTGGGAAAGAAAACTCACAAGCCACTGTTCTGGGTGTCAGTTTGCAGGAGCCACCTGGCATTCTCAAACCAGACCAAGTTGGCACTGGTGCCACCTTGCGTCTGGGAGGCATCCTGCGAGAGGCGGAATTCCAGGAGGCACCCTGCAATTTAAGGCCGCAGGACCCTGAACCATTGTACAGGCTTTTTCCCTGGGAAAAAAAACTCACAAGCCACTGTTCTGGGTGTCAGTATGCAGGACACACTTGGCACTCTCAAACCAGACCAAGTTGGCACTGGTGCCACCTTGCGTCTGGGAGGCATCCTGCGAGAGGTGGAATTCAAGGAGGCACCCGGCAATTTAAGTCCGCAGGACCCTGAACCATTGTACAGGCTTTTTCCCTGGGAAACAAAACTCACAAGACACTGTTCTGGGTGTCAGTTTTCAGGACCCACTTGGCACTCTCAAACCAGACCAAGTTGGCACTGGTGCCAACTTGGTCTTGGAGGCATCCTGCGAGAGGTGGAATTCCAGGAGGCACCCGGCAATTTAAGGCCGCAGGACCCTGAACCATTGTACAGGCTTTTTCCCTGGGAAACAAAACTCAAAAGACACTGTTCTGGGTGTCAGTTTTCAGGACCCACTTAGCACTCTCAAACCAGACCAAGTTGGCACTGGTGCCAACTTGCGTCTTGGAGGCATCCTGCGAGAGGCGGAATTCCAGGAGGCACCCGGCAATTTAAGGCCGCAGGACCCTGAACCATTGTACAGGCTTTTTCCCTGGGAAACAAAACTCACAAGCCACTGTTCTGGGTGTCAGTTTTCAGGACCCACTTGGCACTCTCAAACCAGACCAAGTTGGCACTGGTGCCTCCTTGTGTCTGGGAGGCATCCTGCGAGAGGCCGAATTCCAGGAGGCACCCGGCAATTTAAGGCCTCAGGCCCCTGAACCATTGTACAGGCTTTTTCCCTGGGAAACAAAACTCACAAGCCACTGTTCTGGGTGTCAGTTTTCAGGACCCACTTGGCACTCTTAAACCAGACCAAGTTGGCACTGGTGCCACATTGCATCTGGGAGGCATCCTGCGAGAGGCGAATCTCCAGGTGGCACCCGGCTATCAAAGGCGGCAATAACCTAAACCATTTTACAGGCTTTTTCCCTGGGAAACAAAACTCACAAGCCACTGTTCTGTGTGTCAGTTTGCAGGAGCCACATGACACTCTCAAACCAGACCAAGTTGGCACTGGTGCCACCTTGCTTCTGGGACGCATCCTGCGAGAGGCCGAATTCCAGGAGGCACCCGTCAATTTAAGGCCTCAGGCCCCTGAACCATTGTACAGGCTTTTTCCCTGGGAAACAAAACTCACAAGCCACTGTTCTGGGTGTCAGTTTTCAGGACCCACTTGCCACTCTTAAACCAGACCAAGTTGGAAATGGTGCCACCTTGCGTCTGGGAGGCATCCTGCGAGAGGCCGACTTCCAGGAGTCACCCGGCAATTTAAGGCCGCAGGACCCTGAACCATTGTACAGGCTTTTTCCCTGGGAAACAAAACTCACAAGCCACTGTTCTGGGTGTCAGTTTGCAGGAGCCACCTGGCATTCTCAAACCAGACCAAGTTGGCACTGGTGCCACCTTGCGTCTGGGAGGCATCCTGCGAGAGGCGGAATTCCAGGAGGCACCCGGCAATTTAAGGCCGCAGGACCCTGAACCATTGTACAGGCTTTTTCCCTGGGAAAAAAAACTCACAAGCCACTGTTCTGGGTGTCAGTATGCAGGACACACTTGGCACTCTCAAACCAGACCAAGTTGGCACTGGTGCCACCTTGCGTCTGGGAGGCATCCTGAGAGACGTGGAATTCAAGGAGGCACCCGGCAATTTAAGTCCGCAGGACCCTGAACCATTGTACAGGCTTTTTCCCTGGGAAACAAAACTCACAAGACACTGTTCTGGGTGTCAGTTTTCAGGACCCACTTGCCACTCTCAAACCAGACCAAGTTGGCACTGGTGCCAACTTGCGTCTTGGAGGCATCCTGCGAGAGGCAGAATTCCAGGAGGCACCCGGCAATTTAAGGCCGCAGGACCCTGAACCATTGTACAGGCTTTTTACCTGGGAAAGAAAACTCACAAGCCACTGTTCTGGGTGTCAGTTTGCAGGACACACTTGGCACTCTCAAACCAGACCAAGTTGGCACTGGTGTTGCTTAGCGTCTGGGAAACATGTGGCGAGATGCGGAATTCCAGGAGGCACCCGGCAATTTAAGGCCGCAGGACCCTGAACCATTGTACAGGCTTTTTCCCTGGGAAGCAAAACTCACAAGCCACTGTTCTGGGTGTAAGTTTTCAGGACACACTTGGCACTCTCAAACCAGACCAAGTTGGCACTGGTGCCACCTTGCGTCTGGGAGGCATCCTGCGAGAGCGTAATTCCAGGAGGCACCCGGTAATATAAGGCCGCAGGACCCTGAACCATTGTACAGGCTTTTTCCCTGGGAAACAAAACTCACAAGCCACTGTTCTGGGTGTCAGTTTTCAGGACACACTTGACACTCTCAAAGCAGACCAAGTTGGCACTGGTGCCACCTTGCGTCTGGGCAGCATCCTGCGAGAGGCGAATCTCCAGGTGGCACCCGGCTATCAAAGGCGGCAATAACCTAAACCATTTTACAGGCTTTTTCCCTGGGAAACAAAACTCACAAGCCACTGTTCTGTGTGTCAGTTTGCAGGAGCCACTTGACACTCTCAAACCAGACCAAGTTGGCACTGGTGCCACCTTGCTTCTGGGACGCATCCTGCGAGAGGCCGAATTCCAGGAGGCACCCGTCAATTTAAGGCCTCAGGCCCCTGAACCATTGTACAGGCTTTTTCCCTGGGAAACAAAACTCACAAGCCACTGTTCTGGGTGTCAGTTTTCAGGACCCACTTGCCACTCTTAAACCAGACCACGTTGGAAATGGTGCCACCTTGCGTCTTGGAGGCATCCTGCGAGAGGCAGAATTCCAGGAGTCACCCGGCAATTTAAGGCCGCAGGACCCTGAACCATTCAACAGGCTTTTTCCCTGGGAAACAAAACTCACAAGCCACTGTTCTGGGTGTCAGTTTTCAGGACCCACTTGGCACTCTCAAACCAGACCAAGTTGGCACTGGTGCCAACTTGCGTCTTGGAGGCATCCTGCGAGAGGCGGAATTCCAGGAGGCACCCGGCAATTTAAGGCCGCAGGACCCTGAACCATTGTACAGGCTTTTTCCCTGGGAAACAAAACTCACAAGCCACTGTTCTGGGTGTCAGTTTGCAGGACCCACTTGGCAGTCTTAAACCAGACCAAGTTGGCACTGGTGCCACCTTGCGTCTGGGAGGCATGCTGCGAGAGGCGGAATTCCAGGAGGCACCCGGGAATTTAAGTCCGCACGACCCTGAACCATTGTACAGGCTTTTTCCCTGGGAAACAAAACTCACAAGCCACTGTTCTGGGTGTCAGTTTTCAGGACCCACTTGACACTCTCAAACCAGACCAAGTTGGCACTGGTGCCACCTTCCGTCTGGGAGGCATCCTTCGAGAGGCGAATCTCCAGGTGGCACCCGGCTATTAAAGGCGGCATTAACCTAAACCATTTTGCAGGCTTTTTCCCTGGGAAACAAAACTCACAAGCCACTGTTCTGGGTGTCAGTTTGCAGGAGCCACTTGACACTCTCAAACCAGACAGAGTTGGCACTGGTGCCACGTTGCTTCTGGGAGGCATCCTGCGAGAGGCCGAATTCCAGGAGGCACCCGTCAATTTAAGGCCTCAGGCCCCTGAACCATTGTACAGGCTTTTTCCCTGGGAAACAAAACTCACAAGCCACTGTTCTGGGTGTCAGTTTTCAGGACCCACTTGGCACTCTCAAACCAGACCAAGTTGGAAATGGTGCCACCTTGCGTCTTGGAGGCATCCTGCGAGAGGCCGAATTCCAGGAGGCACCCGGCAATTTAAGGCCGCAGGACCCTGAACCATTGTACAGGCTTTTTCCCTGGGAAACAAAACTCACAAGCCACTGTTCTGGGTGTCAGTTTGCAGGACACACTTGGCACTCTCAAACCAGACCAAGTTGGCACTGGTGCCACCTTCCGTCTGGGAGGCATCCGGCGAGATGCGGATCTCCAGGTGCCACCCGGCTATTAAAGGCGGCATTAACCTAAACCATTTTACAGGCTTTTTCCCTGGGAAAGAAAACTCACAAGCCACTGTTCTGGGTGTCAGTTTGCAGGACCAACTTGGCACTCTTAAACCAGTCTAAGTTGGAACTGGTGCCAACTTGCGTCTGGGAGGCATCCTGCGAGAGGCGGAATTCCAGGAGGCACCCGGCAATTTAAGGCCTCAGGCCCCTGAACCATTGTACAGGATTTTTCCCTGGGAAACAAAACTCACAAGCCACTGTTCTGGGTGTCAGTTTTCAGGACCCACTTGGCAGTCTTAAATCGAACCAAGTTGGCACTGGTGCCATGTTACGCCTGGGAGGCATCCTGTGAGAGGCGGATCTCCAGGAGGCACTCGGCAATTTAAGGCCGCAGGACCCTGAACTATTGTACAGGCTTTTTCCCTGGGAAACAAAACTCACAAGCCACTGTTCTGGGTGTCAGTTTTCAGGACCCACCTGGCACTCTAAACCAGACCAAGTTGGCACTGGTGCCACCTTGCGTCTGGGAGGCATCCTGCGAGAGGCGAATCTCCAGGAGGCACCCGGCTATTAAAGGCGGGATTAACCTAAACCACTTTACAGGCTTTTTCCCTGGGAAACAAAACTCACAAGCCACTGTTCTGGGTGTCAGTTTGCAGGAGCCACCTGGCACTCTCTAACCAGACCAAGTTGGCACTGGTGCCACCTTGTGTCTGGGAGGCATCCTGCGAGAGACGCAATTCCAGGAGGCACCCGGCAATTTAAGGCCGCAGGACCCTGAACCATTGTACAGGCTTTTTCCCTGGGAAACAAAACTCACAAGCCACTGTTCTGGGTGTCAGTTTTTAGGACACACTTGACACTCTCAAACAAGACCAAGTTGGAACTGGTGCCACCTTGCGTCTGGGAGGCATCCTGCGAGAGGCGCAATTCCAGGAGGCACCCGGCAATTTAAGGCCGCAGGCCCCTGAACCATTGTACAGGCTTTTTCCCTGGGAAACAAAACTCACAAGCCACTGTTCTGGGTGTCAGTTTTCAGGACCCACTTGACACTCTTAAACCAGACCAAGTTGGCACTGGTGCCACCTTGCGTCTGGGAGGCATCCTGCGAGTGGCCGATTTCCAGGAGGCACCCGGCAATTTAAGGCCTCAGGCCCCTGAACCATTGTACAGGCTTTTTCCCTGGGAAACAAAACTCACAAGCCACTGTTCTGGGTGTCAGTTTTCAGGACACACTTGACACTCTCAAACAAGACCAAGTTGGCACTGGTGCCACCTTGCGTCTGAGAGGCATCCTGCGAGAGGCGAATCTCCAGGTGCCACCCGGCTATTAAAGGATGCATTAACCTAAACCATTTTACAGGCTTTTTCCCTGGGAAAGAAAACTCACAAGCCACTGTTCTGGGTGTCAGTTTGCAGGACCAACTTGGCACTCTTAAACCAGTCTAAGTTGGAACTGGTGCCAACTTGCGTCTGGGAGGCATCCTGCGAGAGGCGGAATTCCAGGAGGAACCCGGCAATTTAAGGCCTCAGGCCCCTGAACCATTGTACAGGATTTTTCCCTGGGAAACAAAACTCACAAGCCACTGTTCTGGGTGTCAGTTTTCAGGACCCACCTGGCACTCTAAACCAGACCAAGTTGGCACTGGTGCCAACTTGCGTCTTGGAGGCATCCTGCGAGAGGTGGAATTCCAGGAGGCACCCGGCAATTTAAGGCCGCAGGACCCTGAACCATTGTACAGGCTTTTTCCCTGGGAAACAAAACTCACAAGCCACTGTTCTGGGTGTCAGTTTTCAGGACCCACTTGGCACTCTTAAACCAGACCACGTTGGCACTTGTGCCACCTTGCGTCTCGGAGGCATCCTGCGAGAGGCCGAATTCCAGGAGTCACCCGGCAATTTAAGGCCGCAGGACCCTGAACCATTGTACAGGCTTTTTCCCTGGGAAACAAAACTCACAAGCCACTGTTCTGGGTGTCAGTTTGCAGGACACACTTGGCACTCTCAAACCAGACCAAGTTGGCACTGGTGCCACCTTGCGTCTGGGAGGCATGCTGCGAGAGGCGGAATTCCAGGAGGCACCCTGCAATTTAAGGCCGAAGGACCCTGAACCATTGTACAGGCTTTTTCCCTGGGAAACAAAACTCACAAGCCACTGTTCTGGGTGTCAGTTTTCAGGACCCACTTGGCACTCTCAAACCAGACCAAGTTGGCACTGGTGCCACCTTCCGTCTGGGAGGCATCCTGCGAGATGCGGATCTCCAGGTGCCACCCGGCTATTAAAGGCGGCATTAACCTAAACCATTTTACAGGCTTTTTCCCTGGGAAAGAAAACTCACAAGCCACTGTTCTGGGTGTCAGTTTGCAGGAGCCACCGGGCATTCTCAAACCAGACCAAGTTGGCACTGGTGCCACCTTGCGTCTGGGAGGCATCCTGCGAGAGGCGGAATTCCAGGGGGCACCCGGCAATTTAAGGCCGCAGGACCCTGAACCATTGTACAGGCTTTTTGCCTGGGAAAAAAAACTCACAAGCCACTGTTCTGGGTGTCAGTATGCAGGACACACTCTGCACTCTCAAACCAGACCAAGTTGGCACTGGTGTTGCTTAGCGTCTGGGAAACATGTGGCGAGATGCGGAATTCCAGGAGGCACCCGGCAATTTAAGGCCGCAGGACCCTGAACCATTGTACAGGCTTTTTCCCTGGGAAGCAAAACTCACAAGCCACTGTTCTGGGTGTAAGTTTTCAGGACACACTTGGCACTCTCAAACCAGACCAAGTTGGCACTGGTGCCACCTTGCGTCTGGGAGGCATCCTGCGAGAGCGTAATTCCAGGAGGCACCCGGTAATATAAGGCCGCAGGACCCTGAACCATTGTACAGGCTTTTTCCCTGGGAAACAAAACTCACAAGCCACTGTTCTGGGTGTCAGTTTTCAGGACACACTTGACACTCTCAAAGCAGACCAAGTTGGCACTGGTGCCACCTTGCGTCTGGGCAGCATCCTGCGAGAGGCGAATCTCCAGGTGGCACCCGGCTATCAAAGGCGGCAATAACCTAAACCATTTTACAGGCTTTTTCCCTGGGAAACAAAACTCACAAGCCACTGTTCTGTGTGTCAGTTTGCAGGAGCCACTTGACACTCTCAAACCAGACCAAGTTGGCACTGGTGCCACCTTGCTTCTGGGACGCATCCTGCGAGAGGCCGAATTCCAGGAGGCACCCGTCAATTTAAGGCCTCAGGCCCCTGAACCATTGTACAGGCTTTTTCCCTGGGAAACAAAACTCACAAGCCACTGTTCTGGGTGTCAGTTTTCAGGACCCACTTGCCACTCTTAAACCAGACCACGTTGGAAATGGTGCCACCTTGCGTCTTGGAGGCATCCTGCGAGAGGCAGAATTCCAGGAGTCACCCGGCAATTTAAGGCCGCAGGACCCTGAACCATTCAACAGGCTTTTTCCCTGGGAAACAAAACTCACAAGCCACTGTTCTGGGTGTCAGTTTTCAGGACCCACTTGGCACTCTCAAACCAGACCAAGTTGGCACTGGTGCCAACTTGCGTCTTGGAGGCATCCTGCGAGAGGCGGAATTCCAGGAGGCACCCGGCAATTTAAGGCCGCAGGACCCTGAACCATTGTACAGGCTTTTTCCCTGGGAAACAAAACTCACAAGCCACTGTTCTGGGTGTCAGTTTGCAGGACCCACTTGGCAGTCTTAAACCAGACCAAGTTGGCACTGGTGCCACCTTGCGTCTGGGAGGCATGCTGCGAGAGGCGGAATTCCAGGAGGCACCCGGGAATTTAAGTCCGCACGACCCTGAACCATTGTACAGGCTTTTTCCCTGGGAAACAAAACTCACAAGCCACTGTTCTGGGTGTCAGTTTTCAGGACCCACTTGACACTCTCAAACCAGACCAAGTTGGCACTGGTGCCACCTTCCGTCTGGGAGGCATCCTTCGAGAGGCGAATCTCCAGGTGGCACCCGGCTATTAAAGGCGGCATTAACCTAAACCATTTTGCAGGCTTTTTCCCTGGGAAACAAAACTCACAAGCCACTGTTCTGGGTGTCAGTTTGCAGGAGCCACTTGACACTCTAAAACCAGACAGAGTTGGCACTGGTGCCACGTTGCTTCTGGGAGGCATCCTGCGAGAGGCCGAATTCCAGGAGGCACCCGTCAATTTAAGGCCTCAGGCCCCTGAACCATTGTACAGGCTTTTTCCCTGGGAAACAAAACTCACAAGCCACTGTTCTGGGTGTCAGTTTTCAGGACCCACTTGGCACTCTCAAACCAGACCAAGTTGGAAATGGTGCCACCTTGCGTCTTGGAGGCATCCTGCGAGAGGCCGAATTCCAGGAGGCACCCGGCAATTTAAGGCCGCAGGACCCTGAACCATTGTACAGGCTTTTTCCCTGGGAAACAAAACTCACAAGCCACTGTTCTGGGTGTCAGTTTGCAGGACACACTTGGCACTCTCAAACCAGACCAAGTTGGCACTGGTGCCACCTTCCGTCTGGGAGGCATCCGGCGAGATGCGGATCTCCAGGTGCCACCCGGCTATTAAAGGCGGCATTAACCTAAACCATTTTACAGGCTTTTTCCCTGGGAAAGAAAACTCACAAGCCACTGTTCTGGGTGTCAGTTTGCAGGACCAACTTGGCACTCTTAAACCAGTCTAAGTTGGAACTGGTGCCAACTTGCGTCTGGGAGGCATCCTGCGAGAGGCGGAATTCCAGGAGGCACCCGGCAATTTAAGGCCTCAGGCCCCTGAACCATTGTACAGGATTTTTCCCTGGGAAACAAAACTCACAAGCCACTGTTCTGGGTGTCAGTTTTCAGGACCCACTTGGCAGTCTTAAATCGAACCAAGTTGGCACTGGTGCCATGTTACGCCTGGGAGGCATCCTGTGAGAGGCGGATCTCCAGGAGGCACTCGGCAATTTAAGGCCGCAGGACCCTGAACTATTGTACAGGCTTTTTCCCTGGGAAACAAAACTCACAAGCCACTGTTCTGGGTGTCAGTTTTCAGGACCCACCTGGCACTCTAAACCAGACCAAGTTGGCACTGGTGCCACCTTGCGTCTGGGAGGCATCCTGCGAGAGGCGAATCTCCAGGAGGCACCCGGCTATTAAAGGCGGGATTAACCTAAACCACTTTACAGGCTTTTTCCCTGGGAAACAAAACTCACAAGCCACTGTTCTGGGTGTCAGTTTGCAGGAGCCACCTGGCACTCTCTAACCAGACCAAGTTGGCACTGGTGCCACCTTGTGTCTGGGAGGCATCCTGCGAGAGACGCAATTCCAGGAGGCACCCGGCAATTTAAGGCCGCAGGACCCTGAACCATTGTACAGGCTTTTTCCCTGGGAAACAAAACTCACAAGCCACTGTTCTGGGTGTCAGTTTTTAGGACACACTTGACACTCTCAAACAAGACCAAGTTGGAACTGGTGCCACCTTGCGTCTGGGAGGCATCCTGCGAGAGGCGCAATTCCAGGAGGCACCCGGCAATTTAAGGCCGCAGGCCCCTGAACCATTGTACAGGCTTTTTCCCTGGGAAACAAAACTCACAAGCCACTGTTCTGGGTGTCAGTTTTCAGGACCCACTTGACACTCTTAAACCAGACCAAGTTGGCACTGGTGCCACCTTGCGTCTGGGAGGCATCCTGCGAGTGGCCGATTTCCAGGAGGCACCCGGCAATTTAAGGCCTCAGGCCCCTGAACCATTGTACAGGCTTTTTCCCTGGGAAACAAAACTCACAAGCCACTGTTCTGGGTGTCAGTTTTCAGGACACACTTGACACTCTCAAACAAGACCAAGTTGGCACTGGTGCCACCTTGCGTCTGAGAGGCATCCTGCGAGAGGCGAATCTCCAGGTGCCACCCGGCTATTAAAGGCGGCATTAACCTAAACCATTTTACAGGCTTTTTCCCTGGGAAAGAAAACTCACAAGCCACTGTTCTGGGTGTCAGTTTGCAGGACCAACTTGGCACTCTTAAACCAGTCTAAGTTGGAACTGGTGCCAACTTGCGTCTGGGAGGCATCCTGCGAGAGGCGGAATTCCAGGAGGAACCCGGCAATTTAAGGCCTCAGGCCCCTGAACCATTGTACAGGATTTTTCCCTGGGAAACAAAACTCACAAGCCACTGTTCTGGGTGTCAGTTTTCAGGACCCACCTGGCACTCTAAACCAGACCAAGTTGGCACTGGTGCCAACTTGCGTCTTGGAGGCATCCTGCGAGAGGTGGAATTCCAGGAGGCACCCGGCAATTTAAGGCCGCAGGACCCTGAACCATTGTACAGGCTTTTTCCCTGGGAAACAAAACTCACAAGCCACTGTTCTGGGTGTCAGTTTTCAGGACCCACTTGGCACTCTTAAACCAGACCACGTTGGCACTTGTGCCACCTTGCGTCTCGGAGGCATCCTGCGAGAGGCCGAATTCCAGGAGTCACCCGGCAATTTAAGGCCGCAGGACCCTGAACCATTGTACAGGCTTTTTCCCTGGGAAACAAAACTCACAAGCCACTGTTCTGGGTGTCAGTTTGCAGGACACACTTGGCACTCTCAAACCAGACCAAGTTGGCACTGGTGCCACCTTGCGTCTGGGAGGCATGCTGCGAGAGGCGGAATTCCAGGAGGCACCCTGCAATTTAAGGCCGAAGGACCCTGAACCATTGTACAGGCTTTTTCCCTGGGAAACAAAACTCACAAGCCACTGTTCTGGGTGTCAGTTTTCAGGACCCACTTGGCACTCTCAAACCAGACCAAGTTGGCACTGGTGCCACCTTCCGTCTGGGAGGCATCCTGCGAGATGCGGATCTCCAGGTGCCACCCGGCTATTAAAGGCGGCATTAACCTAAACCATTTTACAGGCTTTTTCCCTGGGAAAGAAAACTCACAAGCCACTGTTCTGGGTGTCAGTTTGCAGGAGCCACCGGGCATTCTCAAACCAGACCAAGTTGGCACTGGTGCCACCTTGCGTCTGGGAGGCATCCTGCGAGAGGCGGAATTCCAGGGGGCACCCGGCAATTTAAGGCCGCAGGACCCTGAACCATTGTACAGGCTTTTTGCCTGGGAAAAAAAACTCACAAGCCACTGTACTAGGTGTCAGTATGCAGGACACACTCTGCACTCTCAAACCAGACCAAGTTGGCACTGGTGCCACCTTGCGTCTGGGAGGCATCCTGCGAGAGGTGGAATTCAAGGAGGCACCCGGTAATTTAAGTCCGCAGGACCCTGAACCATTGTACAGGATTTTTCCCTGGGAAAAAAAACTCACAAGCCACTGTTCTGGGTGTCAGTTTTCAGGACCCACCTGGCACTCTAAACCAGACCAAGTTGGCACTGGTGCCACCTTGCGTCTGGGAGGCATCCTGCGAGAGGCGAATCTCCAGGTGGCACCCGGCTATTAAAGGCGGCATTAACCTAAACCATTTTACAGGCTTTTTCCCTGGGAAAGAAAACTCACAAGCCACTGTTCTGGGTGTCAGTTTGCAGGAGCCACCTGGCACTCTCAAACCAGACCAAGTTGGCACTGGTGCCACCTTGCGTCTGGGAGGCATCCTGCGAGAGACGCATTTCCAGGAGGCACCCGGCAATTTAAGGCCGCAGGACCCTGAACCATTGTACAGGCTTTTTCCCTAGGAAACAAAACTCACAAGCCACTGTTCTGGGTGTCAGTTTTCAGGACCCACCTAACACTCTCAAACCAGACCAAGTTGGCACTGGTGCCACCTTGCGTCTGGGAGGCATCCTGCGAGAGGCCGAATTCCAGGAGGCACTCGGCAATTTAAGGCCTCAGGCCCCTGAACCATTGTACAGGCTTTTTCCCTGGGAAACAAAACTCACAAGCCACTGTTCTGGGTGTAAGTTTTCAGGACCGACTTGGCACTCTTAAACCAGACCAAGGTAGAACTGGTGCCACCTTGCGTCTGGGAGGCATGCTGCGAGAGGCCGAATTCAAGGAGGCACCCGGCAATTTAAGTCCGCAGGACCCTGAACCATTGTACAGGCATTTTCCCTGGGAAACAAAACTCACAAGCCACTGTTCTGGGTGTCAGTTTTCAGGACCCACTTGACACTCTCAAACCAGACCAAGTTGGCACTGGTGCCACCTTGCGTCTGGGAGGCATCCTGCGAGATGCGGATCTCCAGGTGCCACCCGGCTATTAAAGGCGGCATTAACCTAAACCACTTTACAGGCTTTTTCCCTGGGAAAGAAAACTCACAAGCCACTGTTCTGGGTGTCAGTTTGCAGGAGCCACCTGGCACTCTCTAACCAGACCAAGTTGGCACTGGTGCCACCTTGTGTCTGGGAGGCATCCTGCGAGAGACGCAATTCCAGGAGGCACCCGGCAATTTAAGGCCGCAGGACCCTGAACCATTGTACAGGCTTTTTCCCTGGGAAACAGAACTCACAAGCCACTGTTCTGGGTGTCAGTTTTCAGGACCC
This sequence comes from Fringilla coelebs, assembly GCF_963513975.1. Lineage (NCBI taxonomy): Eukaryota > Metazoa > Chordata > Aves > Passeriformes > Fringillidae > Fringilla > Fringilla coelebs. Next base: position 1,049,554 of record NW_028167521.1, on the reverse strand, counting down.
ACTTGACACTCTCAAACCAGACCAAGTTGGAACTGGTGCCACCTTGCGTCTGGGAGGCATCCTGCGAGAGGCGCAATTCCAGGAGGCACCCGGCAATTTAAGGCCGCAGGACCCTGAACCATTGTACAGGCTTTTTCCCTGGGAAAGAAAACTCACAAGCCACTGTTCTGGGTGTCAGTTTGCAGGAGCCACCTGGCATTCTCAAACCAGACCAAGTTGGCACTGGTGCCACCTTGCGTCTGGGAGGCATCCTGCGAGAGGCGGAATTCCAGGAGGCACCCTGCAATTTAAGGCCGCAGGACCCTGAACCATTGTACAGGCTTTTTCCCTGGGAAAAAAAACTCACAAGCCACTGTTCTGGGTGTCAGTATGCAGGACACACTTGGCACTCTCAAACCAGACCAAGTTGGCACTGGTGCCACCTTGCGTCTGGGAGGCATCCTGCGAGAGGTGGAATTCAAGGAGGCACCCGGCAATTTAAGTCCGCAGGACCCTGAACCATTGTACAGGCTTTTTCCCTGGGAAACAAAACTCACAAGACACTGTTCTGGGTGTCAGTTTGCAGGACACACTTGGCACTCTCAAACCAGACCAAGTTGGCACTGGTGCCAACTTGGTCTTGGAGGCATCCTGCGAGAGGTGGAATTCCAGGAGGCACCCGGCAATTTAAGGCCGCAGGACCCTGAACCATTGTACAGGCTTTTTCCCTGGGAAACAAAACTCAAAAGACACTGTTCTGGGTGTCAGTTTTCAGGACCCACTTAGCACTCTCAAACCAGACCAAGTTGGCACTGGTGCCAACTTGCGTCTTGGAGGCATCCTGCGAGAGGCGGAATTCCAGGAGGCACCCGGCAATTTAAGGCCGCAGGACCCTGAACCATTGTACAGGCTTTTTCCCTGGGAAACAAAACTCACAAGCCACTGTTCTGGGTGTCAGTTTTCAGGACCCACTTGGCACTCTCAAACCAGACCAAGTTGGCACTGGTGCCTCCTTGTGTCTGGGAGGCATCCTGCGAGAGGCCGAATTCCAGGAGGCACCCGGCAATTTAAGGCCTCAGGCCCCTGAACCATTGTACAGGCTTTTTCCCTGGGAAACAAAACTCACAAGCCACTGTTCTGGGTGTCAGTTTTCAGGACCCACTTGGCACTCTTAAACCAGACCAAGTTGGCACTGGTGCCACATTGCATCTGGGAGGCATCCTGCGAGAGGCGAATCTCCAGGTGGCACCCGGCTATCAAAGGCGGCAATAACCTAAACCATTTTACAGGCTTTTTCCCTGGGAAACAAAACTCACAAGCCACTGTTCTGTGTGTCAGTTTGCAGGAGCCACATGACACTCTCAAACCAGACCAAGTTGGCACTGGTGCCACCTTGCTTCTGGGACGCATCCTGCGAGAGGCCGAATTCCAGGAGGCACCCGGCAATTTAAGGCCTCAGGCCCCTGAACCATTGTACAGGCTTTTTCCCTGGGAAACAAAACTCACAAGCCACTGTTCTGGGTGTCAGTTTTCAGGACCCACTTGCCACTCTTAAACCAGACCAAGTTGGAAATGGTGCCACCTTGCGTCTGGGAGGCATCCTGCGAGAGGCCGACTTCCAGGAGTCACCCGGCAATTTAAGGCCGCAGGACCCTGAACCATTGTACAGGCTTTTTCCCTGGGAAACAAAACTCACAAGCCACTGTTCTGGGTGTCAGTTTGCAGGAGCCACCTGGCATTCTCAAACCAGACCAAGTTGGCACTGGTGCCACCTTGCGTCTGGGAGGCATCCTGCGAGAGGCGGAATTCCAGGAGGCACCCGGCAATTTAAGGCCGCAGGACCCTGAACCATTGTACAGGCTTTTTCCCTGGGAAAAAAAACTCACAAGCCACTGTTCTGGGTGTCAGTATGCAGGACACACTTGGCACTCTCAAACCAGACCAAGTTGGCACTGGTGCCACCTTGCGTCTGGGAGGCATCCTGAGAGACGTGGAATTCAAGGAGGCACCCGGCAATTTAAGTCCGCAGGACCCTGAACCATTGTACAGGCTTTTTCCCTGGGAAACAAAACTCACAAGACACTGTTCTGGGTGTCAGTTTTCAGGACCCACTTGCCACTCTCAAACCAGACCAAGTTGGCACTGGTGCCAACTTGCGTCTTGGAGGCATCCTGCGAGAGGCAGAATTCCAGGAGGCACCCGGCAATTTAAGGCCGCAGGACCCTGAACCATTGTACAGGCTTTTTACCTGGGAAACAAAACTCACAAGCCACTGTTCTGGGTGTCAGTTTGCAGGACACACTTGGCACTCTCAAACCAGACCAAGTTGGCACTGGTGTTGCTTAGCGTCTGGGAAACATGTGGCGAGATGCGGAATTCCAGGAGGCACCCGGCAATTTAAGGCCGCAGGACCCTGAACCATTGTACAGGCTTTTTCCCTGGGAAGCAAAACTCACAAGCCACTGTTCTGGGTGTAAGTTTTCAGGACACACTTGGCACTCTCAAACCAGACCAAGTTGGCACTGGTGCCACCTTGCGTCTGGGAGGCATCCTGCGAGAGCGTAATTCCAGGAGGCACCCGGTAATATAAGGCCGCAGGACCCTGAACCATTGTACAGGCTTTTTCCCTGGGAAACAAAACTCACAAGCCACTGTTCTGGGTGTCAGTTTTCAGGACACACTTGACACTCTCAAAGCAGACCAAGTTGGCACTGGTGCCACCTTGCGTCTGGGCAGCATCCTGCGAGAGGCCGAATTCAAGGAGGCACCCGGCAATTTAAGGCCTCAAGCCCCTGAACCACTGTACAGGCTTTTTCCCTGGGAAACAAAACTCACAAGCCACTGTTCTGGGTGTCAGTTTTCAGGACACACTTGGCACTCTTAAACCAGACCAAGTTGGCACTGGTGCCTCCTTGTGTCTGGGAGGCATCCTGAGAGAGGCCGAATTCCAGGAGGCACCCGGCAATTTAAGGCCTCAGGCCCCTGAACCATTGTACAGGCTTTTTCCCTGGGAAACAAAACTCACAAGCCACTGTTCTGGGTGTCAGTTTGCAGGACCCACTTGGCACTCTTAAACCAGACCAAGTTGGCACTGGTGCCACCATGCGTCTGGGAGGCATCCTGCGAGAGGCGGAATTCCAGGAGGCACCCGGGAATTTAAGTCCGCACGACCCTGAACCATTGTACAGGCTTTTTCCCTGGGAAACAAAACTCACAAGCCACTGTTCTGGGTGTCAGTTTGCAGGACCCACTTGACACTCTCAAACAAGACCAAGTTGGCACTGGTGCCACATTGCATCTGGGAGGCATCCTGCGAGAGGCGAATCTCCAGGTGGCACCCGGCTATCAAAGGCGGCAATAACCTAAACCATTTTACAGGCTTTTTCCCTGGGAAACAAAACTCACAAGCCACTGTTCTGTGTGTCAGTTTGCAGGAGCCACTTGACACTCTCAAACCAGACCAAGTTGGCACTGGTGCCACCTTGCTTCTGGGACGCATCCTGCGAGAGGCCGAATTCCAGGAGGCACCCGTCAATTTAAGGCCTCAGGCCCCTGAACCATTGTACAGGCTTTTTCCCTGGGAAACAAAACTCACAAGCCACTGTTCTGGGTGTCAGTTTTCAGGACCCACTTGCCACTCTTAAACCAGACCACGTTGGAAATGGTGCCACCTTGCGTCTTGGAGGCATCCTGCGAGAGGCAGAATTCCAGGAGTCACCCGGCAATTTAAGGCCGCAGGACCCTGAACCATTCAACAGGCTTTTTCCCTGGGAAACAAAACTCACAAGCCACTGTTCTGGGTGTCAGTTTTCAGGACCCACTTGGCACTCTCAAACCAGACCAAGTTGGCACTGGTGCCAACTTGCGTCTTGGAGGCATCCTGCGAGAGGCGGAATTCCAGGAGGCACCCGGCAATTTAAGGCCGCAGGACCCTGAACCATTGTACAGGCTTTTTCCCTGGGAAACAAAACTCACAAGCCACTGTTCTGGGTGTCAGTTTGCAGGACCCACTTGGCAGTCTTAAACCAGACCAAGTTGGCACTGGTGCCACCTTGCGTCTGGGAGGCATGCTGCGAGAGGCGGAATTCCAGGAGGCACCCGGGAATTTAAGTCCGCACGACCCTGAACCATTGTACAGGCTTTTTCCCTGGGAAACAAAACTCACAAGCCACTGTTCTGGGTGTCAGTTTTCAGGACCCACTTGACACTCTCAAACCAGACCAAGTTGGCACTGGTGCCACCTTCCGTCTGGGAGGCATCCTTCGAGAGGCGAATCTCCAGGTGGCACCCGGCTATTAAAGGCGGCATTAACCTAAACCATTTTGCAGGCTTTTTCCCTGGGAAACAAAACTCACAAGCCACTGTTCTGGGTGTCAGTTTGCAGGAGCCACTTGACACTCTCAAACCAGACAGAGTTGGCACTGGTGCCACGTTGCTTCTGGGAGGCATCCTGCGAGAGGCCGAATTCCAGGAGGCACCCGTCAATTTAAGGCCTCAGGCCCCTGAACCATTGTACAGGCTTTTTCCCTGGGAAACAAAACTCACAAGCCACTGTTCTGGGTGTCAGTTTTCAGGACCCACTTGGCACTCTCAAACCAGACCAAGTTGGAAATGGTGCCACCTTGCGTCTTGGAGGCATCCTGCGAGAGGCCGAATTCCAGGAGTCACCCGGCAATTTAAGGCCGCAGGACCCTGAACCATTGTACAGGCTTTTTCCCTGGGAAACAAAACTCAAAAGACACTGTTCTGGGTGTCAGTTTTCAGGACCCACTTGGCACTCTCAAACCAGACCAAGTTGGCACTGGTGCCAACTTGCGTCTTGGAGGCATCCTGCGAGAGGCGGAATTCCAGGAGGCACCCGGCAATTTAAGGCCGCAGGACCCTGAACCATTGTACAGGCTTTTTCCCTGGGAAACAAAACTCACAAGCCACTGTTCTGGGTGTCAGTTTGCAGGACACACTTGGCACTCTCAAACCAGACCAAGTTGGCACTGGTGCCACCTTGCGTCTGGGAGGCATGCTGCGAGAGGCGGAATTCCAGGAGACACCCGGCAATTTAAGGCCGCAGGACCCTGAACCATTGTACAGGCTTTTTCCCTGGGAAACAAAACTCACAAGCCACTGTTCTGGGTGTCAGTTTTCAGGACCCACTTGGCACTCTCAAACCAGACCAAGTTGGCAGTGGTGCCACCTTCCGTCTGGGAGGCATCCGGCGAGATGCGGATCTCCAGGTGCCACCCGGCTATTAAAGGCGGCATTAACCTAAACCATTTTACAGGCTTTTTCCCTGGGAAAGAAAACTCACAAGCCACTGTTCTGGGTGTCAGTTTGCAGGACCAACTTGGCACTCTTAAACCAGTCTAAGTTGGAACTGGTGCCAACTTGCGTCTGGGAGGCATCCTGCGAGAGGCGGAATTCCAGGAGGCACCCGGCAATTTAAGGCCTCAGGCCCCTGAACCATTGTACAGGATTTTTCCCTGGGAAACAAAACTCACAAGCCACTGTTCTGGGTGTCAGTTTTCAGGACCCACTTGGCAGTCTTAAATCGAACCAAGTTGGCACTGGTGCCATGTTACGCCTGGGAGGCATCCTGTGAGAGGCGGATCTCCAGGAGGCACTCGGCAATTTAAGGCCGCAGGACCCTGAACCATTGTACAGGCTTTTTCCCTGGGAAACAAAACTCACAAGCCACTGTTCTGGGTGTCAGTTTTCAGGACCCACCTGGCACTCTAAACCAGACCAAGTTGGCACTGGTGCCACCTTGCGTCTGGGAGGCATCCTGCGAGAGGCGAATCTCCAGGAGGCACCCGGCTATTAAAGGCGGGATTAACCTAAACCACTTTACAGGCTTTTTCCCTGGGAAACAAAACTCACAAGCCACTGTTCTGGGTGTCAGTTTGCAGGAGCCACCTGGCACTCTCTAACCAGACCAAGTTGGCACTGGTGCCACCTTGTGTCTGGGAGGCATCCTGCGAGAGACGCAATTCCAGGAGGCACCCGGCAATTTAAGGCCGCAGGACCCTGAACCATTGTACAGGCTTTTTCCCTGGGAAACAAAACTCACAAGCCACTGTTCTGGGTGTCAGTTTTTAGGACACACTTGACACTCTCAAACAAGACCAAGTTGGAACTGGTGCCACCTTGCGTCTGGGAGGCATCCTGCGAGAGGCGCAATTCCAGGAGGCACCCGGCAATTTAAGGCCGCAGGCCCCTGAACCATTGTACAGGCTTTTTCCCTGGGAAACAAAACTCACAAGCCACTGTTCTGGGTGTCAGTTTTCAGGACCCACTTGACACTCTTAAACCAGACCAAGTTGGCACTGGTGCCACCTTGCGTCTGGGAGGCATCCTGCGAGTGGCCGATTTCCAGGAGGCACCCGGCAATTTAAGGCCTCAGGCCCCTGAACCATTGTACAGGCTTTTTCCCTGGGAAACAAAACTCACAAGCCACTGTTCTGGGTGTCAGTTTTCAGGACACACTTGACACTCTCAAACAAGACCAAGTTGGCACTGGTGCCACCTTGCGTCTGAGAGGCATCCTGCGAGAGGCGAATCTCCAGGTGCCACCCGGCTATTAAAGGCGGCATTAACCTAAACCATTTTACAGGCTTTTTCCCTGGGAAAGAAAACTCACAAGCCACTGTTCTGGGTGTCAGTTTGCAGGACCAACTTGGCACTCTTAAACCAGTCTAAGTTGGAACTGGTGCCAACTTGCGTCTGGGAGGCATCCTGCGAGAGGCGGAATTCCAGGAGGAACCCGGCAATTTAAGGCCTCAGGCCCCTGAACCATTGTACAGGATTTTTCCCTGGGAAACAAAACTCACAAGCCACTGTTCTGGGTGTCAGTTTTCAGGACCCACCTGGCACTCTAAACCAGACCAAGTTGGCACTGGTGCCAACTTGCGTCTGGGAGGCATCCTGCGAGAGCCTAATTCCAGGAGGCACCCGGCAATTTAAGGCCGCAGGACCCTGAACCATTGTACAGGCTTTTTCCCTGGGAAACAAAACTCACAAGCCACTGTTCTGGGTGTCAGTTTTCAGGACCCACTTGGCACTCTTAAACCAGACCACGTTGGCACTTGTGCCACCTTGCGTCTCGGAGGCATCCTGCGAGAGGCCGAATTCCAGGAGTCACCCGGCAATTTAAGGCCGCAGGACCCTGAACCATTGTACAGGCTTTTTCCCTGGGAAACAAAACTCACAAGCCACTGTTCTGGGTGTCAGTTTGCAGGACACACTTGGCACTCTCAAACCAGACCAAGTTGGCACTGGTGCCACCTTGCGTCTGGGAGGCATGCTGCGAGAGGCGGAATTCCAGGAGGCACCCTGCAATTTAAGGCCGAAGGACCCTGAACCATTGTACAGGCTTTTTCCCTGGGAAACAAAACTCACAAGCCACTGTTCTGGGTGTCAGTTTTCAGGACCCACTTGGCACTCTCAAACCAGACCAAGTTGGCACTGGTGCCACCTTCCGTCTGGGAGGCATCCTTCGAGAGGCGAATCTCCAGGTGGCACCCGGCTATTAAAGGCGGCATTAACCTAAACCTTTTACAGGCTTTTTCCCTGGGAAAGAAAACTCACAAGCCACTGTTCTGGGTGTCAGTTTGCAGGAGCCACCGGGCATTCTCAAACCAGACCAAGTTGGCACTGGTGCCACCTTGCGTCTGGGAGGCATCCTGCGAGAGGCGGAATTCCAGGGGGCACCCGGCAATTTAAGGCCGCAGGACCCTGAACCATTGTACAGGCTTTTTGCCTGGGAAAAAAAACTCACAAGCCACTGTTCTGGGTGTCAGTATGCAGGACACACTTGGCACTCTCAAACCAGACCAAGTTGGCACTGGTGCCACCTTGCGTCTGGGAGGCATCCTGCGAGAGGTGGAATTCAAGGAGGCACCCGGTAATTTAAGTCCGCAGGACCCTGAACCATTGTACAGGATTTTTCCCTGGGAAAAAAAACTCACAAGCCACTGTTCTGGGTGTCAGTTTTCAGGACCCACCTGGCACTCTAAACCAGACCAAGTTGGCACTGGTGCCACCTTGCGTCTGGGAGGCATCCTGCGAGAGGCGAATCTCCAGGTGGCACCCGGCTATTAAAGGCGGCATTAACCTAAACCATTTTACAGGCTTTTTCCCTGGGAAAGAAAACTCACAAGCCACTGTTCTGGGTGTCAGTTTGCAGGAGCCACCTGGCACTCTCAAACCAGACCAAGTTGGCACTGGTGCCACCTTGCGTCTGGGAGGCATCCTGCGAGAGACGCATTTCCAGGAGGCACCCGGCAATTTAAGGCCGCAGGACCCTGAACCATTGTACAGGCTTTTTCCCTAGGAAACAAAACTCACAAGCCACTGTTCTGGGTGTCAGTTTTCAGGACCCACCTAACACTCTCAAACCAGACCAAGTTGGCACTGGTGCCACCTTGCGTCTGGGAGGCATCCTGCAAGAGGCCGAATTCCAGGAGGCACTCGGCAATTTAAGGCCTCAGGCCCCTGAACCATTGTACAGGCTTTTTCCCTGGGAAACAAAACTCACAAGCCACTGTTCTGGGTGTAAGTTTTCAGGACCGACTTGGCACTCTTAAACCAGACCAAGGTAGAACTGGTGCCACCTTGCGTCTGGGAGGCATGCTGCGAGAGGCCGAATTCAAGGAGGCACCCGGCAATTTAAGTCCGCAGGCCCCTGAACCATTGTACAGGCTTTTTCCCTGGGAAACAAAACTCACAAGCCACTGTTCTGGGTGTCAGTTTTCAGGACCCACTTGACACTCTTAAACCAGACCAAGTTGGCACTGGTGCCACCTTGCGTCTGGGAGGCATCCTGCGAGATGCGGATCTCCAGGTGCCACCCGGCTATTAAAGGCGGCATTAACCTAAACCACTTTACAGGCTTTTTCCCTGGGAAAGAAAACTCACAAGCCACTGTTCTGGGTGTCAGTTTGCAGGAGCCACCTGGCACTCTCTAACCAGACCAAGTTGGCACTGGTGCCACCTTGTGTCTGGGAGGCATCCTGCGAGAGACGCAATTCCAGGAGGCACCCGGCAATTTAAGGCCGCAGGACCCTGAACCATTGTACAGGCTTTTTCCCTGGGAAACAGAACTCACAAGCCACTGTTCTGGGTGTCAGTTTTCAGGACACACTTGACACTCTCAAACCAGACCAAGTTGGAACTGGTGCCACCTTGCGTCTGGGAGGCATCCTGCGAGAGGCGCAATTCCAGGAGGCACCCGGCAATTTAAGGCCGCAGGACCCTGAACCATTGTACAGGCTTTTTCCCTGGGAAACAAAACTCACAAGCCACTGTTCTGGGTGTCAGTTTTCAGGACCCACTTGACACTCTCAAACAAGACCAAGTTGGCACTGGTGCCACCTTGCGTCTGAGAGGCATCCTGCGAGAGGCGAATCTCCAGGTGCCACCCGGCTATTAAAGGCGGCATTAACCTAAACCATTTTACAGGCTTTTTCCCTGGGAAAGAAAACTCACAAGCCACTGTTCTGGGTGTCAGTTTGCAGGACCAACTTGGCACTCTTAAACCAGTCTAAGTTGGAACTGGTGCCAACTTGCGTCTGGGAGGCATCCTGCGAGAGGCCGAATTCCAGGAGGCACCCGGCAATTTAAGGCCTCAGGCCCCTGAACCATTGTACAGGATTTTTCCCTGGGAAACAAAACTCACAAGCCACTGTTCTGGGTGTCAGTTTTCAGGACCCACTTGGCAGTCTTAAATCGAACCAAGTTGGCACTGGTGTCATGTTACGCCTGGGAGGCATCCTGTGAGAGGCGGATCTCCAGGAGGCACTCGGCAATTTAAGGCCGCAGGACCCTGAACCATTGTACAGGCTTTTTCCCTGGGAAACAAAACTCACAAGCCACTGTTCTGGGTGTCAGTTTTCAGGACCCACCTGGCACTCTAAACCAGACCAAGTTGGCACTGGTGGCACCTTGCGTCTGGGAGGCATCCTGCGAGAGGCGAATCTCCAGGAGGCACCCGGCTATTAAAGGCGGGATTAACCTAAACCATTTAACAGGCTTTTTCCCTGGGAAACAAAACTCACAAGCCACTGTTCTGGGTGTCAGTTTGCAGGAGCCACCTGGCACTCTCAAACCAGACCAAGTTGGCACTGGTGCCACCTTGCGTCTGGGATGCATCCTGCGAGAGGCCGAATTCCAGGAGGCACCCGGCAATTTAAAGCCGCAGGACCCTGAACCATTGTACAGGCTTTTTCCCTGGGAAACAAAACTCACAAGCCACTGTTCTGGGTTGTCAGTTTGCAGGACCCACTTGGCAGTCTTAAACCAGACCAAGTTGGCACTGGTGTCATGTTGCCTCTGGGAGGCATCCTGTGAGAGGCGGATCTCCAGGAGGCACCCGGCAATTTAAGGCCTCAGGCCCCTGAACAATTGTACAGGCTTTTTCCCTGGGAAACAAAACTCACAAGCCACTGTTCTGGGTGTCAGTTTTCAGGACCCACCAGGCACTCTAAACCAGACCAAGTTGGCACTGGTGCCACCTTGCGTCTGGGAGGCATCCTGCGAGAGGTGGAATTCAAGGAGGCACCCGGCAATTTAAGTCCGCAGGACCCTGAACCATTGTACAGGCTTTTTCCCTGGGAAACAAAACTCACAAGACACTGTTCTGGGTGTCAGTTTTCAGGACCCACTTGACACTCTCAAACCAGACCAAGTTGGCACTGGTGCCAACTTGCGTCTTGGAGGCATCCTGCGAGAGGTGGAATTCCAGGAGGCACCCGGCAATTTAAGGCCGCAGGACCCTGAACCATTGTACAGGCTTTTTCCCTGGGAAACAAAACTCACAAGCCACTGTTCTGGGTGTCAGTTTTCAGGACCCACTTGGCACTCTTATACCAGACCAAGTTGGCACTTGTGCCACCTTGCGTCTGGGAGGCATCCTGCGAGAGGCCGAATTCCAGGAGTCACCCGGCAATTTAAGGCCGCAGGACCCTGAACCATTGTACAGGCTTTTTCCCTGGGAAACAAAACTCACAAGCCACTGTTCTGGGTGTCAGTTTTCAGGACCCACTTGCCACTCTTAAACCAGACCACGTTGGAAATGGTGCCACCTTGCGTCTTGGAGGCATCCTGCGAGAGGCAGAATTCCAGGAGTCACCCGGCAATTTAAGGCCGCAGGACCCTGAACCATTCAACAGGCTTTTTCCCTGGGAAACAAAACTCACAAGCCACTGTTCTGGGTGTCAGTTTTCAGGACCCACTTGGCACTCTCAAACCAGACCAAGTTGGCACTGGTGCCAACTTGCGTCTTGGAGGCATCCTGCGAGAGGCGGAATTCCAGGAGGCACCCGGCAATTTAAGGCCGCAGGACCCTGAACCATTGTACAGGCTTTTTCCCTGGGAAACAAAACTCACAAGCCACTGTTCTGGGTGTCAGTTTGCAGGACCCACTTGGCAGTCTTAAACCAGACCAAGTTCGCACTGGTGCCACCTTGCGTCTGGGAGGCATGCTGCGAGAGGCGGAATTCCAGGAGGCACCCGGGAATTTAAGTCCGCACGACCCTGAACCATTGTACAGGCTTTTTCCCTGGGAAACAAAACTCACAAGCCACTGTTCTGGGTGTCAGTTTTCAGGACCCACTTGACACTCTCAAACCAGACCAAGTTGGCACTGGTGCCACCTTCCGTCTGGGAGGCATCCTTCGAGAGGCGAATCTCCAGGTGGCACCCGGCTATTAAAGGCGGCATTAACCTAAACCATTTTGCAGGCTTTTTCCCTGGGAAACAAAACTCACAAGCCACTGTTCTGGGTGTCAGTTTGCAGGAGCCACTTGACACTCTCAAACCAGACAGAGTTGGCACTGGTGCCACGTTGCTTCTGGGAGGCATCCTGCGAGAGGCCGAATTCCAGGAGGCACCCGTCAATTTAAGGCCTCAGGCCCCTGAACCATTGTACAGGCTTTTTCCCTGGGAAACAAAACTCACAAGCCACTGTTCTGGGTGTCAGTTTTCAGGACCCACTTGGCACTCTCAAACCAGACCAAGTTGGAAATGGTGCCACCTTGCGTCTTGGAGGCATCCTGCGAGAGGCCGAATTCCAGGAGTCACCCGGCAATTTAAGGCCGCAGGACCCTGAACCATTGTACAGGCTTTTTCCCTGGGAAACAAAACTCAAAAGACACTGTTCTGGGTGTCAGTTTTCAGGACCCACTTGGCACTCTCAAACCAGACCAAGTTGGCACTGGTGCCAACTTGCGTCTTGGAGGCATCCTGCGAGAGGCGGAATTCCAGGAGGCACCCGGCAATTTAAGGCCGCAGGACCCTGAACCATTGTACAGGCTTTTTCCCTGGGAAACAAAACTCACAAGCCACTGTTCTGGGTGTCAGTTTGCAGGACACACTTGGCACTCTCAAACCAGACCAAGTTGGCACTGGTGCCACCTTGCGTCTGGGAGGCATGCTGCGAGAGGCGGAATTCCAGGAGACACCCGGCAATTTAAGGCCGCAGGACCCTGAACCATTGTACAGGCTTTTTCCCTGGGAAACAAAACTCACAAGCCACTGTTCTGGGTGTCAGTTTTCAGGACCCACTTGGCACTCTCAAACCAGACCAAGTTGGCAGTGGTGCCACCTTCCGTCTGGGAGGCATCCGGCGAGATGCGGATCTCCAGGTGCCACCCGGCTATTAAAGGCGGCATTAACCTAAACCATTTTACAGGCTTTTTCCCTGGGAAAGAAAACTCACAAGCCACTGTTCTGGGTGTCAGTTTGCAGGACCAACTTGGCACTCTTAAACCAGTCTAAGTTGGAACTGGTGCCAACTTGCGTCTGGGAGGCATCCTGCGAGAGGCCGAATTCCAGGAGGCACCCGGCAATTTAAGGCCTCAGGCCCCTGAACCATTGTACAGGATTTTTCCCTGGGAAACAAAACCCACAAGCCACTGTTCTGGGTGTCAGTTTTCAGGACCCACTTGGCAGTCTTAAATCGAACCAAGTTGGCACTGGTGCCATGTTACGCCTGGGAGGCATCCTGTGAGAGGCGGATCTCCAGGAGGCACTCGGCAATTTAAGGCCGCAGGACCCTGAACCATTGTACAGGCTTTTTCCCTGGGAAACAAAACTCACAAGCCACTGTTCTGGGTGTCAGTTTTCAGGACCCACCTGGCACTCTAAACCAGACCAAGTTGGCACTGGTGCCACCTTGCGTCTGGGAGGCATCCTGCGAGAGGCGAATCTCCAGGAGGCACCCGGCTATTAAAGGCGGGATTAACCTAAACCACTTTACAGGCTTTTTCCCTGGGAAACAAAACTCACAAGCCACTGTTCTGGGTGTCAGTTTGCAGGAGCCACCTGGCACTCTCTAACCAGACCAAGTTGGCACTGGTGCCACCTTGTGTCTGGGAGGCATCCTGCGAGAGACGCAATTCCAGGAGGCACCCGGCAATTTAAGGCCGCAGGACCCTGAACCATTGTACAGGCTTTTTCCCTGGGAAACAAAACTCACAAGCCACTGTTCTGGGTGTCAGTTTTTAGGACACACTTGACACTCTCAAACAAGACCAAGTTGGAACTGGTGCCACCTTGCGTCTGGGAGGCATCCTGCGAGAGGCGCAATTCCAGGAGGCACCCGGCAATTTAAGGCCGCAGGCCCCTGAACCATTGTACAGGCTTTTTCCCTGGGAAACAAAACTCACAAGCCACTGTTCTGGGTGTCAGTTTTCAGGACCCACTTGACACTCTTAAACCAGACCAAGTTGGCACTGGTGCCACCTTGCGTCTGGGAGGCATCCTGCGAGTGGCCGATTTCCAGGAGGCACCCGGCAATTTAAGGCCTCAGGCCCCTGAACCATTGTACAGGCTTTTTCCCTGGGAAACAAAACTCACAAGCCACTGTTCTGGGTGTCAGTTTTCAGGACACACTTGACACTCTCAAACAAGACCAAGTTGGCACTGGTGCCACCTTGCGTCTGAGAGGCATCCTGCGAGAGGCGAATCTCCAGGTGCCACCCGGCTATTAAAGGCGGCATTAACCTAAACCATTTTACAGGCTTTTTCCCTGGGAAAGAAAACTCACAAGCCACTGTTCTGGGTGTCAGTTTGCAGGACCAACTTGGCACTCTTAAACCAGTCTAAGTTGGAACTGGTGCCAACTTGCGTCTGGGAGGCATCCTGCGAGAGGCGGAATTCCAGGAGGAACCCGGCAATTTAAGGCCTCAGGCCCCTGAACCATTGTACAGGATTTTTCCCTGGGAAACAAAACTCACAAGCCACTGTTCTGGGTGTCAGTTTTCAGGACCCACCTGGCACTCTAAACCAGACCAAGTTGGCACTGGTGCCAACTTGCGTCTTGGAGGCATCCTGCGAGAGGTGGAATTCCAGGAGGCACCCGGCAATTTAAGGCCGCAGGACCCTGAACCATTGTACAGGCTTTTTCCCTGGGAAACAAAACTCACAAGCCACTGTTCTGGGTGTCAGTTTTCAGGACCCACTTGGCACTCTTAAACCAGACCACGTTGGCACTTGTGCCACCTTGCGTCTCGGAGGCATCCTGCGAGAGGCCGAATTCCAGGAGTCACGCGGCAATTTAAGGCCGCAGGACCCTGAACCATTGTACAGGCTTTTTCCCTGGGAAACAAAACTCACAAGCCACTGTTCTGGGTGTCAGTTTGCAGGACACACTTGGCACTCTCAAACCAGACCAAGTTGGCACTGGTGCCACCTTGCGTCTGGGAGGCATGCTGCGAGAGGCGGAATTCCAGGAGGCACCCTGCAATTTAAGGCCGAAGGACCCTGAACCATTGTACAGGCTTTTTCCCTGGGAAACAAAACTCACAAGCCACTGTTCTGGGTGTCAGTTTTCAGGACCCACTTGGCACTCTCAAACCAGACCAAGTTGGCACTGGTGCCACCTTCCGTCTGGGAGGCATCCTGCGAGATGCGGATCTCCAGGTGCCACCCGGCTATTAAAGGCGGCATTAACCTAAACCATTTTACAGGCTTTTTCCCTGGGAAAGAAAACTCACAAGCCACTGTTCTGGGTGTCAGTTTGCAGGAGCCACCGGGCATTCTCAAACCAGACCAAGTTGGCACTGGTGCCACCTTGCGTCTGGGAGGCATCCTGCGAGAGGCGGAATTCCAGGGGGCACCCGGCAATTTAAGGCCGCAGGACCCTGAACCATTGTACAGGCTTTTTGCCTGGGAAAAAAAACTCACAAGCCACTGTTCTGGGTGTCAGTATGCAGGACACACTTGGCACTCTCAAACCAGACCAAGTTGGCACTGGTGCCACCTTGCGTCTGGGAGGCATCCTGCGAGAGGTGGAATTCAAGGAGGCACCCGGTAATTTAAGTCCGCAGGACCCTGAACCATTGTACAGGATTTTTCCCTGGGAAAAAAAACTTACAAGCCACTGTTCTGGGTGTCAGTTTTCAGGACCCACCTGGCACTCTAAACCAGAACAAGTTGGCACTGGTGCCACCTTGCGTCTGGGAGGCATCCTGCGAGAGGCGAATCTCCAGGTGGCACCCGGCTATTAAAGGCGGCATTAACCTAAACCATTTTACAGGCTTTTTCCCTGGGAAAGAAAACTCACAAGCCACTGTTCTGGGTGTCAGTTTTCAGGACCCACCTGGCACTCTAAACCAGACCAAGTTGGCACTGGTGCCAACTTGCGTCTTGGAGGCATCCTGCGAGAGGTGGAATTCCAGGAGGCACCCGGCAATTTAAGGCCGCAGGACCCTGAACCATTGTACAGGCTTTTTCCCTGGGAAACAAAACTCACAAGCCACTGTTCTGGGTGTCAGTTTTCAGGACCCACTTGGCACTCTTAAACCAGACCACGTTGGCACTTGTGCCACCTTGCGTCTCGGAGGCATCCTGCGAGAGGCCGAATTCCAGGAGTCACCCGGCAATTTAAGGCCGCAGGACCCTGAACCATTGTACAGGCTTTTTCCCTGGGAAACAAAACTCACAAGCCACTGTTCTGGGTGTCAGTTTGCAGGACACACTTGGCACTCTCAAACCAGACCAAGTTGGCACTGGTGCCACCTTGCGTCTGGGAGGCATGCTGCGAGAGGCGGAATTCCAGGAGGCACCCTGCAATTTAAGGCCGAAGGACCCTGAACCATTGTACAGGCTTTTTCCCTGGGAAACAAAACTCACAAGCCACTGTTCTGGGTGTCAGTTTTCAGGACCCACTTGGCACTCTCAAACCAGACCAAGTTGGCACTGGTGCCACCTTCCGTCTGGGAGGCATCCTGCGAGATGCGGATCTCCAGGTGCCACCCGGCTATTAAAGGCGGCATTAACCTAAACCATTTTACAGGCTTTTTCCCTGGGAAAGAAAACTCACAAGCCACTGTTCTGGGTGTCAGTTTGCAGGAGCCACCGGGCATTCTCAAACCAGACCAAGTTGGCACTGGTGCCACCTTGCGTCTGGGAGGCATCCTGCGAGAGGCGGAATTCCAGGGGGCACCCGGCAATTTAAGGCCGCAGGACCCTGAACCATTGTACAGGCTTTTTGCCTGGGAAAAAAAACTCACAAGCCACTGTTCTGGGTGTCAGTATGCAGGACACACTTGGCACTCTCAAACCAGACCAAGTTGGCACTGGTGCCACCTTGCGTCTGGGAGGCATCCTGCGAGAGGTGGAATTCAAGGAGGCACCCGGTAATTTAAGTCCGCAGGACCCTGAACCATTGTACAGGATTTTTCCCTGGGAAAAAAAACTCACAAGCCACTGTTCTGGGTGTCAGTTTTCAGGACCCACCTGGCACTCTAAACCAGACCAAGTTGGCACTGGTGCCACCTTGCGTCTGGGAGGCATCCTGCGAGAGGCGAATCTCCAGGTGGCACCCGGCTATTAAAGGCGGCATTAACCTAAACCATTTTACAGGCTTTTTCCCTGGGAAAGAAAACTCACAAGCCACTGTTCTGGGTGTCAGTTTGCAGGAGCCACCTGGCACTCTCAAACCAGACCAAGTTGGCACTGGTGCCACCTTGCGTCTGGGAGGCATCCTGCGAGAGACGCAATTCCAGGAGGCACCCGGCAATTTAAGGCCGCAGGACCCTGAACCATTGTACAGGCTTTTTCCCTAGGAAACAAAACTCACAAGCCACTGTTCTGGGTGTCAGTTTTCAGGACCCACCTAACACTCTCAAACCAGACCAAGTTGGCACTGGTGCCACCTTGCGTCTGGGAGGCATCCTGCGAGAGGCCGAATTCCAGGAGGCACTCGGCAATTTAAGGCCTCAGGCCCCTGAACCATTGTACAGGCTTTTTCCCTGGGAAACAAAACTCACAAGCCACTGTTCTGGGTGTAAGTTTTCAGGACCGACTTGGCACTCTTAAACCAGACCAAGGTAGAACTGGTGCCACCTTGCGTCTGGGAGGCATGCTGCGAGAGGCCGAATTCAAGGAGGCACCCGGCAATTTAAGTCCGCAGGCCCCTGAACCATTGTACAGGCTTTTTCCCTGGGAAACAAAACTCACAAGCCACTGTTCTGGGTGTCAGTTTTCAGGACCCACTTGACACTCTTAAACCAGACCAAGTTGGCACTGGTGCCACCTTGCGTCTGGGAGGCATCCTGCGAGATGCGGATCTCCAGGTGCCACCCGGCTATTAAAGGCGGCATTAACCTAAACCACTTTACAGGCTTTTTCCCTGGGAAAGAAAACTCACAAGCCACTGTTCTGGGTGTCAGTTTGCAGGAGCCACCTGGCACTCTCTAACCAGACCAAGTTGGCACTGGTGCCACCTTGCGTCTGGGAGGCATCCTGCGAGAGACGCAATTCCAGGAGGCACCCGGCAATTTAAGGCCGCAGGACCCTGAACCATTGTACAGGCTTTTTCCCTGGGAAACAGAACTCACAAGCCACTGTTCTGGGTGTCAGTTTTCAGGACCCACTTGACACTCTCAAACCAGACCAAGTTGGAACTGGTGCCACCTTGCGTCTGGGAGGCATCCTGCGAGAGGCGCAATTCCAGGAGGCACCCGGCAATTTAAGGCCGCAGGACCCTGAACCATTGTACAGGCTTTTTCCCTGGGAAACAAAACTCACAAGCCACTGTTCTGGGTGTCAGTTTTCAGGACCCACTTGACACTCTTAAACCAGACCAAGTTGGCACTGGTGCCACCTTGCGTCTGGGAGGCATCCTGCGAGTGGCCGATTTCCAGGAGGCACCCGGCAATTTAAGGCCGCAGGACCCTGAACCATTGTACAGGCTTTTTCCCTGGGAAACAAAACTCACAAGCCACTGTTCTGGGTGTCAGTTTTCAGGACCCACTTGACACTCTCAAACAAGACCAAGTTGGCACTGGTGCCACCTTGCGTCTGAGAGGCATCCTGCGAGAGGCGAATCTCCAGGTGCCACCCGGCTATTAAAGGCGGCATTAACCTAAACCATTTTACAGGCTTTTTCCCTGGGAAAGAAAACTCACAAGCCACTGTTCTGGGTGTCAGTTTGCAGGACCAACTTGGCACTCTTAAACCAGTCTAAGTTGGAACTGGTGCCAACTTGCGTCTGGGAGGCATCCTGCGAGAGGCCGAATTCCAGGAGGCACCCGGCAATTTAAGGCCTCAGGCCCCTGAACCATTGTACAGGATTTTTCCCTGGGAAACAAAACTCACAAGCCACTGTTCTGGGTGTCAGTTTTCAGGACCCACTTGGCAGTCTTAAATCGAACCAAGTTGGCACTGGTGTCATGTTACGCCTGGGAGGCATCCTGTGAGAGGCGGATCTCCAGGAGGCACTCGGCAATTTAAGGCCGCAGGACCCTGAACCATTGTACAGGCTTTTTCCCTGGGAAACAAAACTCACAAGCCACTGTTCTGGGTGTCAGTTTTCAGGACCCACCTGGCACTCTAAACCAGACCAAGTTGGCACTGGTGGCACCTTGCGTCTGGGAGGCATCCTGCGCGAGGCGAATCTCCAGGAGGCACCCGGCTATTAAAGGCGGGATTAACCTAAACCATTTAACAGGCTTTTTCCCTGGGAAACAAAACTCACAAGCCACTGTTCTGGGTGTCAGTTTGCAGGAGCCACCTGGCACTCTCAAACCAGACCAAGTTGGCACTGGTGCCACCTTGCGTCTGGGATGCATCCTGCGAGAGGCCGAATTCCAGGAGGCACCCGGCAATTTAAAGCCGCAGGACCCTGAACCATTGTACAGGCTTTTTCCCTGGGAAACAAAACTCACAAGCCACTGTTCTGGGTTGTCAGTTTGCAGGACCCACTTGGCAGTCTCAAACCAGACCAAGTTGGCACTGGTGTCATGTTGCCTCTGGGAGGCATCCTGTGAGAGGCGGATCTCCAGGAGGCACCCGGCAATTTAAAGCCTCAGGCCCCTGAACAATTGTACAGGCTTTTTCCCTGGGAAACAAAACTCACAAGCCACTGTTCTGGGTGTCAGTTTTCAGGACCCACCAGGCACTCTAAACCAGACCAAGTTGGCACTGGTACCACCTTGCGTCTGGGAGGCATCCTGCGAGAGGTGGAATTCAAGGAGGCACCCGGCAATTTAAGTCCGCAGGACCCTGAACCATTGTACAGGCTTTTTCCCTGGGAAACAAAACTCACAAGACACTGTTCTGGGTGTCAGTTTTCAGGACCCACTTGACACTCTCAAACCAGACCAAGTTGGCACTGGTGCCAACTTGCGTCTTGGAGGCATCCTGCGAGAGGTGGAATTCCAGGAGGCACCCGGCAATTTAAGGCCGCAGGACCCTGAACCATTGTACAGGCTTTTTCCCTGGGAAACAAAACTCACAAGCCACTGTTCTGGGTGTCAGTTTTCAGGACCCACTTGGCACTCTTATACCAGACCAAGTTGGCACTTGTGCCACCTTGCGTCTGGGAGGCATCCTGCGAGAGGCCGAATTCCAGGAGTCACCCGGCAATTTAAGGCCGCAGGACCCTGAACCATTGTACAGGCTTTTTCCCTGGGAAAGAAAACTCAAAAGACACTGTTCTGGGTGTCAGTTTTCAGGACCCACTTGGCACTCTCAAACCAGACCAAGTTGGCACTGGTGCCAACTTGCGTCTCGGAGGCATCCTGCGAGAGGCGGAATTCCAGGAGGCACCCGGCAATTTAAGGCCGCAGGACCCTGAACCATTGTACAGGCTTTTTCCCTGGGAAACAAAACTCACAAGCCACTGTTCTGGGTGTCAGTTTGCAGGACACACTTGGCACTCTCAAACCAGACCAAGTTGGCACTGGTGTTGCTTAGCGTCGGGGAAACATGTGGCGAGATGCGGAATTCCAGGAGGCACCCGGCAATTTAAGGCCGCAGGACCCTGAACCATTGTACAGGCTTTTTCCCTGGGAAGCAAAACTCACAAGCCACTGTTCTGGGTGTAAGTTTTCAGGACACACTTGGCACTCTCAAACCAGACCAAGTTGGCACTGGTGCCACCTTGCGTCTGGGAGGCATCCTGCGAGAGCGTAATTCCAGGAGGCACCCGGTAATTTAAGGCCGCAGGACCCTGAACCATTGTACAGGCTTTTTCCCTGGGAAACAAAACTCACAAGCCACTGTTCTGGGTGTCAGTTTTCAGGACACACTTGACACTCTCAAAGCAGACCAAGTTGGCACTGGTGCCACCTTGCGTCTGGGCAGCATCCTGCGAGAGGCCAAATTCAAGGAGGCACCCGGCAATTTAAGGCCTCAAGCCCCTGAACCACTGTACAGGCTTTTTCCCTGGGAAACAAAACTCACAAGCCACTGTTCTGGGTGTCAGTTTTCAGGACACACTTGGCACTCTTAAACCAGACCAAGTTGGCACTGGTGCCTCCTTGTGTCTGGGAGGCATCCTGAGAGAGGCCGAATTCCAGGAGGCACCCGGCAATTTAAGGCCTCAGGCCCCTGAACCATTGTACAGGCTTTTTCCCTGGGAAACAAAACTCACAAGCCACTGTTCTGGGTGTCAGTTTGCAGGACCCACTTGGCAGTCTTAAACCAGACCAAGTTGGCACTGGTGCCACCATGCGTCTGGGAGGCATCCTGCGAGAGGCGGAATTCCAGGAGGCACCCGGCAATTTAAGGCCGCACGACCCTGAACCATTGTACAGGCTTTTTCCCTGGGAAACAAAACTCACAAGCCACTCTTCTGGGTGTCAGTTTTCAGGACCCACTTGACACTCTCAAACCAGACCAAGTTGGCACTGGTGCCACATTGCATCTGGGAGGCATCTTGCGAGAGGCGAATCTCCAGGTGGCACCCGGCTATTAAAGGCGGCATTAACCTAAACCATTTTGCAGGCTTTTTCCCTGGGAAACAAAACTCACAAGCCACTGTTCTGGGTGTCAGTTTGCAGGAGCCACTTGACACTCTCAAACCAGACCAAGTTGGCACTGGTGCCACGTTGCTTCTGGGAGGCATCCTGCGAGAGGCGGAATTCCAGGAGGCACCCGTCAATTTAAGGCCTCAGGCCCCTGAACCATTGTACAGGCTTTTTCCCTGGGAAACAAAACTCACAAGCCACTGTTCTGGGTGTCAGTTTTCAGGACCCACTTGGCACTCTCAAACCAGACCAAGTTGGAAATGGTGCCACCTTGCGTCTGGGAGGCATCCTGCGAGAGGCCGAATTCCAGGAGGCACCCGGCAATTTAAGGCCTCAGGCCCCTGAACCATTGTACAGGATTTTTCCCTGGGAAACAAAACTCACAAGCCACTGTTCTGGGTGTCAGTTTTCAGGACCCACTTGGCAGTCTTAAATCGAACCAAGTTGGCACTGGTGTCATGTTGCCTCTGGGAGGCATCCTGTGAGAGGCGGATCTCCAGGAGGCACCCGGCAATTTAAGGCCTCAGGCCCCTGAACCATTGTACAGGCTTTTTCCCTGGGAAACAAAACTCACAAGCCACTGTTCTGGGTGTCAGTTTTCAGGACCCACCAGGCACTCTAAACCAGACCAAGTTGGCACTGGTGCCACCTTGCGTCTGGGAGGCATCCTGCGAGAGGTGGAATTCAAGGAGGCACCCGGCAATTTAAGTCCGCAGGACCCTGAACCATTGTACAGGCTTTTTCCCTGGGAAACAAAACTCACAAGACACTGTTCTGGGTGTCAGTTTTCAGGACCCACTTGACACTCTCAAACCAGACCAAGTTGGCACTGGTGCCAACTTGCGTCTTGGAGGCATCCTGCGAGAGGTGGAATTCCAGGAGGCACCCGGCAATTTAAGGCCGCAGGACCCTGAACCATTGTACAGGCTTTTTCCCTGGGAAACAAAACTCACAAGCCACTGTTCTGGGTGTCAGTTTTCAGGACCCACTTGGCACTCTTAAACCAGACCAAGTTGGCACTGGTGCCACCTTGCGTCTGGGAGGCATCCTGCGAGAGGCCGAATTCCAGGAGTCACCCGGCAATTTAAGGCCGCAGGACCCTGAACCATTGTACAGGCTTTTTCCCTGGGAAAGAAAACTCACAAGCCACTGTTCTGGGTGTCAGTTTGCAGGAGCCACCGGGCATTCTCAAACCAGACCAAGTTGGCACTGGTGCCACCTTGCGTCTGGGAGGCATCCTGCGAGAGGCGAATCTCCAGGAGGCACCCGGCTATTAAAGGCGGCATTAACCTAAACCATTTTACAGGCTTTTTCCCTGGGAAAGAAAACTCACAAGCCACTGTTCTGGGTGTCAGTTTGCAGGAGCCACCGGGCATTCTCAAACCAGACCAAGTTGGCACTGGTGCCACCTTGCGTCTGGGAGGCATCCTGCGAGAGGCGGAATTCCAGGGGGCACCCGGCAATTTAAGGCCGCAGGACCCTGAACCATTGTACAGGCTTTTTGCCTGGGAAAAAAAACTCACAAGCCACTGTTCTGGGTGTCAGTATGCAGGACACACTTGGCACTCTCAAACCAGACCAAGTTGGCACTGGTGCCACCTTGCATCTGGGAGGCATCCTGCGAGAGGTGGAATTCAAGGAGGCACCCGGTAATTTAAGTCCGCAGGACCCTGAACCATTGTACAGGATTTTTCCCTGGGAAAAAAAACTTACAAGCCACTGTTCTGGGTGTCAGTTTTCAGGACCCACCTGGCACTCTAAACCAGACCAAGTTGGCACTGGTGCCACCTTGCGTCTGGGAGGCATCCTGCGAGAGGCGAATCTCCAGGTGGCACCCGGCTATTAAAGGCGGCATTAACCTAAACCATTTTACAGGCTTTTTCCCTGGGAAAGAAAACTCACAAGCCACTGTTCTGGGTGTCAGTTTTCAGGACCCACCTGGCACTCTAAACCAGACCAAGTTGGCACTGGTGCCAACTTGCGTCTTGGAGGCATCCTGCGAGAGGTGGAATTCCAGGAGGCACCCGGCAATTTAAGGCCGCAGGACCCTGAACCATTGTACAGGCTTTTTCCCTGGGAAACAAAACTCACAAGCCACTGTTCTGGGTGTCAGTTTTCAGGACCCACTTGGCACTCTTAAACCAGACCACGTTGGCACTTGTGCCACCTTGCGTCTCGGAGGCATCCTGCGAGAGGCCGAATTCCAGGAGTCACCCGGCAATTTAAGGCCGCAGGACCCTGAACCATTGTACAGGCTTTTTCCCTGGGAAACAAAACTCACAAGCCACTGTTCTGGGTGTCAGTTTGCAGGACACACTTGGCACTCTCAAACCAGACCAAGTTGGCACTGGTGCCACCTTGCGTCTGGGAGGCATGCTGCGAGAGGCGGAATTCCAGGAGGCACCCTGCAATTTAAGGCCGAAGGACCCTGAACCATTGTACAGGCTTTTTCCCTGGGAAACAAAACTCACAAGCCACTGTTCTGGGTGTCAGTTTTCAGGACCCACTTGGCACTCTCAAACCAGACCAAGTTGGCACTGGTGCCACCTTCCGTCTGGGAGGCATCCTGCGAGATGCGGATCTCCAGGTGCCACCCGGCTATTAAAGGCGGCATTAACCTAAACCATTTTACAGGCTTTTTCCCTGGGAAAGAAAACTCACAAGCCACTGTTCTGGGTGTCAGTTTGCAGGAGCCACCGGGCATTCTCAAACCAGACCAAGTTGGCACTGGTGCCACCTTGCGTCTGGGAGGCATCCTGCGAGAGGCGGAATTCCAGGGGGCACCCGGCAATTTAAGGCCGCAGGACCCTGAACCATTGTACAGGCTTTTTGCCTGGGAAAAAAAACTCACAAGCCACTGTTCTGGGTGTCAGTATGCAGGACACACTTGGCACTCTCAAACCAGACCAAGTTGGCACTGGTGCCACCTTGCGTCTGGGAGGCATCCTGCGAGAGGTGGAATTCAAGGAGGCACCCGGTAATTTAAGTCCGCAGGACCCTGAACCATTGTACAGGATTTTTCCCTGGGAAAAAAAACTCACAAGCCACTGTTCTGGGTGTCAGTTTTCAGGACCCACCTGGCACTCTAAACCAGACCAAGTTGGCACTGGTGCCACCTTGCGTCTGGGAGGCATCCTGCGAGAGGCGAATCTCCAGGTGGCACCCGGCTATTAAAGGCGGCATTAACCTAAACCATTTTACAGGCTTTTTCCCTGGGAAAGAAAACTCACAAGCCACTGTTCTGGGTGTCAGTTTGCAGGAGCCACCTGGCACTCTCAAACCAGACCAAGTTGGCACTGGTGCCACCTTGCGTCTGGGAGGCATCCTGCGAGAGACGCATTTCCAGGAGGCACCCGGCAATTTAAGGCCGCAGGACCCTGAACCATTGTACAGGCTTTTTCCCTAGGAAACAAAACTCACAAGCCACTGTTCTGGGTGTCAGTTTTCAGGACCCACCTAACACTCTCAAACCAGACCAAGTTGGCACTGGTGCCACCTTGCGTCTGGGAGGCATCCTGCGAGAGGCCGAATTCCAGGAGGCACTCGGCAATTTAAGGCCTCAGGCCCCTGAACCATTGTACAGGCTTTTTCCCTGGGAAACAAAACTCACAAGCCACTGTTCTGGGTGTAAGTTTTCAGGACCGACTTGGCACTCTTAAACCAGACCAAGGTAGAACTGGTGCCACCTTGCGTCTGGGAGGCATGCTGCGAGAGGCCGAATTCAAGGAGGCACCCGGCAATTTAAGTCCGCAGGCCCCTGAACCATTGTACAGGCTTTTTCCCTGGGAAACAAAACTCACAAGCCACTGTTCTGGGTGTCAGTTTTCAGGACCCACTTGACACTCTTAAACCAGACCAAGTTGGCACTGGTGCCACCTTGCGTCTGGGAGGCATCCTGCGAGATGCGGATCTCCAGGTGCCACCCGGCTATTAAAGGCGGCATTAACCTAAACCACTTTACAGGCTTTTTCCCTGGGAAAGAAAACTCACAAGCCACTGTTCTGGGTGTCAGTTTGCAGGAGCCACCTGGCACTCTCTAACCAGACCAAGTTGGCACTGGTGCCACCTTGTGTCTGGGAGGCATCCTGCGAGAGACGCAATTCCAGGAGGCACCCGGCAATTTAAGGCCGCAGGACCCTGAACCATTGTACAGGCTTTTTCCCTGGGAAACAGAACTCACAAGCCACTGTTCTGGGTGTCAGTTTTCAGGACCCACTTGACACTCTCAAACCAGACCAAGTTGGAACTGGTGCCACCTTGCGTCTGGGAGGCATCCTGCGAGAGGCGCAATTCCAGGAGGCACCCGGCAATTTAAGGCCGCAGGACCCTGAACCATTGTACAGGCTTTTTCCCTGGGAAACAAAACTCACAAGCCACTGTTCTGGGTGTCAGTTTTCAGGACCCACTTGACACTCTTAAACCAGACCAAGTTGGCACTGGTGCCACCTTGCGTCTGGGAGGCATCCTGCGAGTGGCCGATTTCCAGGAGGCACCCGGCAATTTAAGGCCGCAGGACCCTGAACCATTGTACAGGCTTTTTCCCTGGGAAACAAAACTCACAAGCCACTGTTCTGGGTGTCAGTTTTCAGGACCCACTTGACACTCTCAAACAAGACCAAGTTGGCACTGGTGCCACCTTGCGTCTGAGAGGCATCCTGCGAGAGGCGAATCTCCAGGTGCCACCCGGCTATTAAAGGCGGCATTAACCTAAACCATTTTACAGGCTTTTTCCCTGGGAAAGAAAACTCACAAGCCACTGTTCTGGGTGTCAGTTTGCAGGACCAACTTGGCACTCTTAAACCAGTCTAAGTTGGAACTGGTGCCAACTTGCGTCTGGGAGGCATCCTGCGAGAGGCCGAATTCCAGGAGGCACCCGGCAATTTAAGGCCTCAGGCCCCTGAACCATTGTACAGGATTTTTCCCTGGGAAACAAAACTCACAAGCCACTGTTCTGGGTGTCAGTTTTCAGGACCCACTTGGCAGTCTTAAATCGAACCAAGTTGGCACTGGTGTCATGTTACGCCTGGGAGGCATCCTGTGAGAGGCGGATCTCCAGGAGGCACTCAGCAATTTAAGGCCGCAGGACCCTGAACCATTGTACAGGCTTTTTCCCTGGGAAACAAAACTCACAAGCCACTGTTCTGGGTGTCAGTTTTCAGGACCCACCTGGCACTCTAAACCAGACCAAGTTGGCACTGGTGGCACCTTGCGTCTGGGAGGCATCCTGCGCGAGGCGAATCTCCAGGAGGCACCCGGCTATTAAAGGCGGGATTAACCTAAACCATTTAACAGGCTTTTTCCCTGGGAAACAAAACTCACAAGCCACTGTTCTGGGTGTCAGTTTGCAGGAGCCACCTGGCACTCTCAAACCAGACCAAGTTGGCACTGGTGCCACCTTGCGTCTGGGATGCATCCTGCGAGAGGCCGAATTCCAGGAGGCACCCGGCAATTTAAAGCCGCAGGACCCTGAACCATTGTACAGGCTTTTTCCCTGGGAAACAAAACTCACAAGCCACTGTTCTGGGTTGTCAGTTTGCAGGACCCACTTGGCAGTCTCAAACCAGACCAAGTTGGCACTGGTGTCATGTTGCCTCTGGGAGGCATCCTGTGAGAGGCGGATCTCCAGGAGGCACCCGGCAATTTAAAGCCTCAGGCCCCTGAACAATTGTACAGGCTTTTTCCCTGGGAAACAAAACTCACAAGCCACTGTTCTGGGTGTCAGTTTTCAGGACCCACCAGGCACTCTAAACCAGACCAAGTTGGCACTGGTACCACCTTGCGTCTGGGAGGCATCCTGCGAGAGGTGGAATTCAAGGAGGCACCCGGCAATTTAAGTCCGCAGGACCCTGAACCATTGTACAGGCTTTTTCCCTGGGAAACAAAACTCACAAGACACTGTTCTGGGTGTCAGTTTTCAGGACCCACTTGACACTCTCAAACCAGACCAAGTTGGCACTGGTGCCAACTTGCGTCTTGGAGGCATCCTGCGAGAGGTGGAATTCCAGGAGGCACCCGGCAATTTAAGGCCGCAGGACCCTGAACCATTGTACAGGCTTTTTCCCTGGGAAACAAAACTCACAAGCCACTGTTCTGGGTGTCAGTTTTCAGGACCCACTTGGCACTCTTATACCAGACCAAGTTGGCACTTGTGCCACCTTGCGTCTGGGAGGCATCCTGCGAGAGGCCGAATTCCAGGAGTCACCCGGCAATTTAAGGCCGCAGGACCCTGAACCATTGTACAGGCTTTTTCCCTGGGAAAGAAAACTCAAAAGACACTGTTCTGGGTGTCAGTTTTCAGGACCCACTTGGCACTCTCAAACCAGACCAAGTTGGCACTGGTGCCAACTTGCGTCTCGGAGGCATCCTGCGAGAGGCGGAATTCCAGGAGGCACCCGGCAATTTAAGGCCGCAGGACCCTGAACCATTGTACAGGCTTTTTCCCTGGGAAACAAAACTCACAAGCCACTGTTCTGGGTGTCAGTTTGCAGGACACACTTGGCACTCTCAAACCAGACCAAGTTGGCACTGGTGTTGCTTAGCGTCGGGGAAACATGTGGCGAGATGCGGAATTCCAGGAGGCACCCGGCAATTTAAGGCCGCAGGACCCTGAACCATTGTACAGGCTTTTTCCCTGGGAAGCAAAACTCACAAGCCACTGTTCTGGGTGTAAGTTTTCAGGACACACTTGGCACTCTCAAACCAGACCAAGTTGGCACTGGTGCCACCTTGCGTCTGGGAGGCATCCTGCGAGAGCGTAATTCCAGGAGGCACCCGGTAATTTAAGGCCGCAGGACCCTGAACCATTGTACAGGCTTTTTCCCTGGGAAACAAAACTCACAAGCCACTGTTCTGGGTGTCAGTTTTCAGGACACACTTGACACTCTCAAAGCAGACCAAGTTGGCACTGGTGCCACCTTGCGTCTGGGCAGCATCCTGCGAGAGGCCAAATTCAAGGAGGCACCCGGCAATTTAAGGCCTCAAGCCCCTGAACCACTGTACAGGCTTTTTCCCTGGGAAACAAAACTCACAAGCCACTGTTCTGGGTGTCAGTTTTCAGGACACACTTGGCACTCTTAAACCAGACCAAGTTGGCACTGGTGCCTCCTTGTGTCTGGGAGGCATCCTGAGAGAGGCCGAATTCCAGGAGGCACCCGGCAATTTAAGGCCTCAGGCCCCTGAACCATTGTACAGGCTTTTTCCCTGGGAAACAAAACTCACAAGCCACTGTTCTGGGTGTCAGTTTGCAGGACCCACTTGGCAGTCTTAAACCAGACCAAGTTGGCACTGGTGCCACCATGCGTCTGGGAGGCATCCTGCGAGAGGCGGAATTCCAGGAGGCACCCGGCAATTTAAGGCCGCACGACCCTGAACCATTGTACAGGCTTTTTCCCTGGGAAACAAAACTCACAAGCCACTCTTCTGGGTGTCAGTTTTCAGGACCCACTTGACACTCTCAAACCAGACCAAGTTGGCACTGGTGCCACATTGCATCTGGGAGTCATCTTGCGAGAGGCGAATCTCCAGGTGGCACCCGGCTATTAAAGGCGGCATTAACCTAAACCATTTTGCAGGCTTTTTCCCTGGGAAACAAAACTCACAAGCCACTGTTCTGGGTGTCAGTTTGCAGGAGCCACTTGACACTCTCAAACCAGACCAAGTTGGCACTGGTGCCACGTTGCTTCTGGGAGGCATCCTGCGAGAGGCGGAATTCCAGGAGGCACCCGTCAATTTAAGGCCTCAGGCCCCTGAACCATTGTACAGGCTTTTTCCCTGGGAAACAAAACTCACAAGCCACTGTTCTGGGTGTCAGTTTTCAGGACCCACTTGGCACTCTCAAACCAGACCAAGTTGGAAATGGTGCCACCTTGCGTCTGGGAGGCATCCTGCGAGAGGCCGAATTCCAGGAGGCACCCGGCAATTTAAGGCCTCAGGCCCCTGAACCATTGTACAGGATTTTTCCCTGGGAAACAAAACTCACAAGCCACTGTTCTGGGTGTCAGTTTTCAGGACCCACTTGGCAGTCTTAAACCAGACCAAGTTGGCACTGGTGTCATGTTGCCTCTGGGAGGCATCCTGTGAGAGGCGGATCTCCAGGAGGCACCCGGCAATTTAAGGCCTCAGGCCCCTGAACCATTGTACAGGCTTTTTCCCTGGGATACAAAACTCACAAGCCACTGTTCTGGGTGTCAGTTTTCAGGACCCACCAGGCACTCTAAACCAGACCAAGTTGGCACTGGTGCCACCTTGCGTCTGGGAGGCATCCTGCGAGAGGTGGAATTCAAGGAGGCACCCGGCAATTTAAGTCCGCAGGACCCTGAACCATTGTACAGGCTTTTTCCCTGGGAAACAAAACTCACAAGACACTGTTCTGGGTGTCAGTTTTCAGGACCCACTTGACACTCTCAAACCAGACCAAGTTGGCACTGGTGCCAACTTGCGTCTTGGAGGCATCCTGCGAGAGGTGGAATTCCAGGAGGCACCCGGCAATTTAAGGCCGCAGGACCCTGAACCATTGTACAGGCTTTTTCCCTGGGAAACAAAACTCACAAGCCACTGTTCTGGGTGTCAGTTTTCAGGACCCACTTGGCACTCTTAAACCAGACCAAGTTGGCACTGGTGCCACCTTGCGTCTGGGAGGCATCCTGCGAGAGGCCGAATTCCAGGAGTCACCCGGCAATTTAAGGCCGCAGGACCCTGAACCATTGTACAGGCTTTTTCCCTGGGAAAGAAAACTCAAAAGACACTGTTCTGGGTGTCAGTTTTCAGGACCCACCTGGCACTCTAAACCAGACCAAGTTGGCACTGGTGCCACCTTGCGTCTGGGAGGCATCCTGCGAGAGGCGAATCTCCAGGAGGCACCCGGCTATTAAAGGCGGGATTAACCTAAACCATTTTACAGGCTTTTTCCCTGGGATAGAAAACTCACAAGCCACTGTTCTGGGTGTCAGTTTGCAGGAGCCACCTGGCACTCTCAAACCAGACCAAGTTGGCACTGGTGCCACCTTGCGTCTGGGATGCATCCTGCGAGAGGCCGAATTCCAGGAGGCACCCGGCAATTTAAAGCCGCAGGACCCTGAACCATTGTACAGGCTTTTTCCCTGGGAAACAAAACTCACAAGCCACTGTTCTGGGTTGTCAGTTTGCAGGACCCACTTGGCAGTCTTAAACCAGACCAAGTTGGCACTGGTGTCATGTTGCCTCTGGGAGGCATCCTGTGAGAGGCGGATCTCCAGGAGGCACCCGGCAATTTAAGGCCTCAGGCCCCTGAACCATTGTACAGGCTTTTTCCCTGGGAAACAAAACTCACAAGCCACTGTTCTGGGTGTCAGTTTTCAGGACCCACCAGGCACTCTAAACCAGACCAAGTTGGCACTGGTGCCACCTTGCGTCTGGGAGGCATCCTGCGAGAGGTGGAATTCAAGGAGGCACCCGGCAATTTAAGTCCGCAGGACCCTGAACCATTGTACAGGCTTTTTCCCTGGGAAACAAAACTCACAAGACACTGTTCTGGGTGTCAGTTTTCAGGACCCACTTGACACTCTCAAACCAGACCAAGTTGGCACTGGTGCCAACTTGCGTCTTGGAGGCATCCTGCGAGAGGTGGAATTCCAGGAGGCACCCGGCAATTTAAGGCCGCAGGACCCTGAACCATTGTACAGGCTTTTTCCCTGGGAAACAAAACTCACAAGCCACTGTTCTGGGTGTCAGTTTTCAGGACCCACTTGGCACTCTTATACCAGACCAAGTTGGCACTTGTGCCACCTTGCGTCTGGGAGGCATCCTGCGAGAGGCCGAATTCCAGGAGTCACCCGGCAATTTAAGGCCGCAGGACCCTGAACCATTGTACAGGCTTTTTCCCTGGGAAAGAAAACTCAAAAGACACTGTTCTGGGTGTCAGTTTTCAGGACCCACTTGGCACTCTCAAACCAGACCAAGTTGGCACTGGTGCCAACTTGCGTCTCGGAGGCATCCTGCGAGAGGCGGAATTCCAGGAGGCACCCGGCAATTTAAGGCCGCAGGACCCTGAACCATTGTACAGGCTTTTTCCCTGGGAAACAAAACTCACAAGCCACTGTTCTGGGTGTCAGTTTGCAGGACACACTTGGCACTCTCAAACCAGACCAAGTTGGCACTGGTGTTGCTTAGCGTCTGGGAAACATGTGGCGAGATGCGGAATTCCAGGAGGCACCCGGCAATTTAAGGCCGCAGGACCCTGAACCATTGTACAGGCTTTTTCCCTGGGAAGCAAAACTCACAAGCCACTGTTCTGGGTGTAAGTTTTCAGGACACACTTGGCACTCTCAAACCAGACCAAGTTGGCACTGGTGCCACCTTGCGTCTGGGAGGCATCCTGCGAGAGCGTAATTCCAGGAGGCACCCGGTAATTTAAGGCCGCAGGACCCTGAACCATTGTACAGGCTTTTTCCCTGGGAAACAAAACTCACAAGCCACTGTTCTGGGTGTCAGTTTTCAGGACACACTTGACACTCTCAAAGCAGACCAAGTTGGCACTGGTGCCACCTTGCGTCTGGGCAGCATCCTGCGAGAGGCCAAATTCAAGGAGGCACCCGGCAATTTAAGGCCTCAAGCCCCTGAACCACTGTACAGGCTTTTTCCCTGGGAAACAAAACTCACAAGCCACTGTTCTGGGTGTCAGTTTTCAGGACACACTTGGCACTCTTAAACCAGACCAAGTTGGCACTGGTGCCTCCTTGTGTCTGGGAGGCATCCTGAGAGAGGCCGAATTCCAGGAGGCACCCGGCAATTTAAGGCCTCAGGCCCCTGAACCATTGTACAGGCTTTTTCCCTGGGAAACAAAACTCACAAGCCACTGTTCTGGGTGTCAGTTTGCAGGACCCACTTGGCAGTCTTAAACCAGACCAAGTTGGCACTGGTGCCACCATGCGTCTGGGAGGCATCCTGCGAGAGGCGGAATTCCAGGAGGCACCCGGCAATTTAAGGCCGCACGACCCTGAACCATTGTACAGGCTTTTTCCCTGGGAAACAAAACTCACAAGCCACTCTTCTGGGTGTCAGTTTTCAGGACCCACTTGACACTCTCAAACCAGACCAAGTTGGCACTGGTGCCACATTGCATCTGGGAGGCATCTTGCGAGAGGCGAATCTCCAGGTGGCACCCGGCTATTAAAGGCGGCATTAACCTAAACCATTTTGCAGGCTTTTTCCCTGGGAAACAAAACTCACAAGCCACTGTTCTGGGTGTCAGTTTGCAGGAGCCACTTGACACTCTCAAACCAGACCAAGTTGGCACTGGTGCCACGTTGCTTCTGGGAGGCATCCTGCGAGAGGCGGAATTCCAGGAGGCACCCGTCAATTTAAGGCCTCAGGCCCCTGAACCATTGTACAGGCTTTTTCCCTGGGAAACAAAACTCACAAGCCACTGTTCTGGGTGTCAGTTTTCAGGACCCACTTGGCACTCTCAAACCAGACCAAGTTGGAAATGGTGCCACCTTGCGTCTGGGAGGCATCCTGCGAGAGGCCGAATTCCAGGAGGCACCCGGCAATTTAAGGCCTCAGGCCCCTGAACCATTGTACAGGATTTTTCCCTGGGAAACAAAACTCACAAGCCACTGTTCTGGGTGTCAGTTTTCAGGACCCACTTGGCAGTCTTAAATCGAACCAAGTTTGCACTGGTGTCATGTTGCCTCTGGGAGGCATCCTGTGAGAGGCGGATCTCCAGGAGGCACCCGGCAATTTAAGGCCTCAGGCCCCTGAACCATTGTACAGGCTTTTTCCCTGGGAAACAAAACTCACAAGCCACTGTTCTGGGTGTCAGTTTTCAGGACCCACCAGGCACTCTAAACCAGACCAAGTTGGCACTGGTGCCACCTTGCGTCTGGGAGGCATCCTGCGAGAGGTGGAATTCAAGGAGGCACCCGGCAATTTAAGTCCGCAGGACCCTGAACCATTGTACAGGCTTTTTCCCTGGGAAACAAAACTCACAAGACACTGTTCTGGGTGTCAGTTTTCAGGACCCACTTGACACTCTCAAACCAGACCAAGTTGGCACTGGTGCCAACTTGCGTCTTGGAGGCATCCTGCGAGAGGTGGAATTCCAGGAGGCACCCGGCAATTTAAGGCCGCAGGACCCTGAACCATTGTACAGGCTTTTTCCCTGGGAAACAAAACTCACAAGCCACTGTTCTGGGTGTCAGTTTTCAGGACCCACTTGGCACTCTTAAACCAGACCAAGTTGGCACTTGTGCCACCTTGCGTCTGGGAGGCATCCTGCGAGAGGCCGAATTCCAGGAGTCACCCGGCAATTTAAGGCCGCAGGACCCTGAACCATTGTACAGGCTTTTTCCCTGGGAAAGAAAACTCAAAAGACACTGTTCTGGGTGTCAGTTTTCAGGACCCACCTGGCACTCTAAACCAGACCAAGTTGGCACTGGTGCCACCTTGCGTCTGGGAGGCATCCTGCGAGAGGCGAATCTCCAGGAGGCACCCGGCTATTAAAGGCGGGATTAACCTAAACCATTTTACAGGCTTTTTCCCTGGGATAGAAAACTCACAAGCCACTGTTCTGGGTGTCAGTTTGCAGGAGCCACCTGGCACTCTCAAACCAGACCAAGTTGGCACTGGTGCCACCTTGCGTCTGGGATGCATCCTGCGAGAGGCCGAATTCCAGGAGGCACCCGGCAATTTAAAGCCGCAGGACCCTGAACCATTGTACAGGCTTTTTCCCTGGGAAACAAAACTCACAAGCCACTGTTCTGGGTTGTCAGTTTGCAGGACCCACTTGGCAGTCTTAAACCAGACCAAGTTGGCACTGGTGTCATGTTGCCTCTGGGAGGCATCCTGTGAGAGGCGGATCTCCAGGAGGCACCCGGCAATTTAAGGCCTCAGGCCCCTGAACCATTGTACAGGCTTTTTCCCTGGGAAACAAAACTCACAAGCCACTGTTCTGGGTGTCAGTTTTCAGGACCCACCAGGCACTCTAAACCAGAACAAGTTGGCACTGGTGCCACCTTGCGTCTGGGAGGCATCCTGCGAGAGGTGGAATTCAAGGAGGCACCCGGCAATTTAAGTCCGCAGGACCCTGAACCATTGTACAGGCTTTTTCCCTGGGAAACAAAACTCACAAGACACTGTTCTGGGTGTCAGTTTTCAGGACCCACTTGACACTCTCAAACCAGACCAAGTTGGCACTGGTGCCAACTTGCGTCTTGGAGGCATCCTGCGAGAGGTGGAATTCCAGGAGGCACCCGGCAATTTAAGGCCGCAGGCCCCTGAACCATTGTACAGGCTTTTTCCCTGGGAAACAAAACTCACAAGCCACTGTTCTGGGTGTCAGTTTTCAGGACCCACTTGGCACTCTTATACCAGACCAAGTTGGCACTTGTGCCACCTTGCGTCTGGGAGGCATCCTGCGAGAGGCCGAATTCCAGGAGTCACCCGGCAATTTAAGGCCGCAGGACCCTGAACCATTGTACAGGCTTTTTCCCTGGGAAAGAAAACTCAAAAGACACTGTTCTGGGTGTCAGTTTTCAGGACCCACTTGGCACTCTCAAACCAGACCAAGTTGGCACTGGTGCCAACTTGCGTCTTGGAGGCATCCTGCGAGAGGCGGAATTCCAGGAGGCACCCGGCAATTTAAGGCCGCAGGACCCTGAACCATTGTACAGGCTTTTTCCCTGGGAAACAAAACTCACAAGCCACTGTTCTGGGTGTCAGTTTGCAGGACACACTTGGCACTCTCAAACCAGACCAAGTTGGCACTGGTGTTGCTTAGCGTCTGGGAAACATGTGGCGAGATGCGGAATTCCAGGAGGCACCCGGCAATTTAAGGCCGCAGGACCCTGAACCATTGTACAGGCTTTTTCCCTGGGAAGCAAAACTCACAAGCCACTGTTCTGGGTGTAAGTTTTCAGGACACACTTGGCACTCTCAAACCAGACCAAGTTGGCACTGGTGCCACCTTGCGTCTGGGAGGCATCCTGCGAGAGCGTAATTCCAGGAGGCACCCGGTAATTTAAGGCCGCAGGACCCTGAACCATTGTACAGGCTTTTTCCCTGGGAAACAAAACTCACAAGCCACTGTTCTGGGTGTCAGTTTTCAGGACACACTTGACACTCTCAAAGCAGACCAAGTTGGCACTGGTGCCACCTTGCGTCTGGGCAGCATCCTGCGAGAGGCCAAATTCAAGGAGGCACCCGGCAATTTAAGGCCTCAAGCCCCTGAACCACTGTACAGGCTTTTTCCCTGGGAAACAAAACTCACAAGCCACTGTTCTGGGTGTCAGTTTTCAGGACACACTTGGCACTCTTAAACCAGACCAAGTTGGCACTGGTGCCTCCTTGTGTCTGGGAGGCATCCTGAGAGAGGCCGAATTCCAGGAGGCACCCGGCAATTTAAGGCCTCAGGCCCCTGAACCATTGTACAGGCTTTTTCCCTGGGAAACAAAACTCACAAGCCACTGTTCTGGGTGTCAGTTTGCAGGACCCACTTGGCAGTCTTAAACCAGACCAAGTTGGCACTGGTGCCACCATGCGTCTGGGAGGCATCCTGCGAGAGGCGGAATTCCAGGAGGCACCCGGCAATTTAAGGCCGCACGACCCTGAACCATTGTACAGGCTTTTTCCCTGGGAAACAAAACTCACAAGCCACTCTTCTGGGTGTCAGTTTTCAGGACCCACTTGACACTCTCAAACCAGACCAAGTTGGCACTGGTGCCACATTGCATCTGGGAGGCATCTTGCGAGAGGCGAATCTCCAGGTGGCACCCGGCTATTAAAGGCGGCATTAACCTAAACCATTTTGCAGGCTTTTTCCCTGGGAAACAAAACTCACAAGCCACTGTTCTGGGTGTCAGTTTGCAGGAGCCACTTGACACTCTCAAACCAGACCAAGTTGGCACTGGTGCCACGTTGCTTCTGGGAGGCATCCTGCGAGAGGCGGAATTCCAGGAGGCACCCGTCAATTTAAGGCCTCAGGCCCCTGAACCATTGTACAGGCTTTTTCCCTGGGAAACAAAACTCACAAGCCACTGTTCTGGGTGTCAGTTTTCAGGACCCACTTGGCACTCTCAAACCAGACCAAGTTGGAAATGGTGCCACCTTGCGTCTGGGAGGCATCCTGCGAGAGGCCGAATTCCAGGAGGCACCCGGCAATTTAAGGCCACAGGCCCCTGAACCATTGTACAGGATTTTTCCCTGGGAAACAAAACTCACAAGCCACTGTTCTGGGTGTCAGTTTTCAGGACCCACTTGGCAGTCTTAAATCGAACCAAGTTTGCACTGGTGTCATGTTGCCTCTGGGAGGCATCCTGTGAGAGGCGGATCTCCAGGAGGCACCCGGCAATTTAAGGCCTCAGGCCCCTGAACCATTGTACAGGCTTTTTCCCTGGGAAACAAAACTCACAAGCCACTGTTCTGGGTGTCAGTTTTCAGGACCCACCAGGCACTCTAAACCAGACCAAGTTGGCACTGGTGCCACCTTGCGTCTGGGAGGCATCCTGCGAGAGGTGGAATTCAAGGAGGCACCCGGCAATTTAAGTCCGCAGGACCCTGAACCATTGTACAGGCTTTTTCCCTGGGAAACAAAACTCACAAGACACTGTTCTGGGTGTCAGTTTTCAGGACCCACTTGACACTCTCAAACCAGACCAAGTTGGCACTGGTGCCAACTTGCGTCTTGGAGGCATCCTGCGAGAGGTGGAATTCCAGGAGGCACCCGGCAATTTAAGGCCGCAGGACCCTGAACCATTGTACAGGCTTTTTCCCTGGGAAACAAAACTCACAAGCCACTGTTCTGGGTGTCAGTTTTCAGGACCCACTTGGCACTCTTAAACCAGACCAAGTTGGCACTTGTGCCACCTTGCGTCTGGGAGGCATCCTGCGAGAGGCCGAATTCCAGGAGTCACCCGGCAATTTAAGGCCGCAGGACCCTGAACCATTGTACAGGCTTTTTCCCTGGGAAAGAAAACTCAAAAGACACTGTTCTGGGTGTCAGTTTTCAGGACCCACCTGGCACTCTAAACCAGACCAAGTTGGCACTGGTGCCACCTTGCGTCTGGGAGGCATCCTGCGAGAGGCGAATCTCCAGGAGGCACCCGGCTATTAAAGGCGGGATTAACCTAAACCATTTTACAGGCTTTTTCCCTGGGATAGAAAACTCACAAGCCACTGTTCTGGGTGTCAGTTTGCAGGAGCCACCTGGCACTCTCAAACCAGACCAAGTTGGCACTGGTGCCACCTTGCGTCTGGGATGCATCCTGCGAGAGGCCGAATTCCAGGAGGCACCCGGCAATTTAAAGCCGCAGGACCCTGAACCATTGTACAGGCTTTTTCCCTGGGAAACAAAACTCACAAGCCACTGTTCTGGGTTGTCAGTTTGCAGGACCCACTTGGCAGTCTTAAACCAGACCAAGTTGGCACTGGTGTCATGTTGCCTCTGGGAGGCATCCTGTGAGAGGCGGATCTCCAGGAGGCACCCGGCAATTTAAGGCCTCAGGCCCCTAAACCATTGTACAGGCTTTTTCCCTGGGAAACAAAACTCACAAGCCACTGTTCTGGGTGTCAGTTTTCAGGACCCACCAGGCACTCTAAACCAGACCAAGTTGGCACTGGTGCCACCTTGCGTCTGGGAGGCATCCTGCGAGAGGTGGAATTCAAGGAGGCACCCGGCAATTTAAGTCCGCAGGACCCTGAACCATTGTACAGGCTTTTTCCCTGGGAAACAAAACTCACAAGACACTGTTCTGGGTGTCAGTTTTCAGGACCCACTTGACACTCTCAAACCAGACCAAGTTGGCACTGGTGCCAACTTGCGTCTTGGAGGCATCCTGCGAGAGGTGGAATTCCAGGAGGCACCCGGCAATTTAAGGCCGCAGGCCCCTGAACCATTGTACAGGCTTTTTCCCTGGGAAACAAAACTCACAAGCCACTGTTCTGGGTGTCAGTTTTCAGGACCCACTTGGCACTCTTAAACCAGACCAAGTTGGCACTTGTGCCACCTTGCGTCTGGGAGGCATCCTGCGAGAGGCCGAATTCCAGGAGTCACCCGGCAATTTAAGGCCGCAGGACCCTGAACCATTGTACAGGCTTTTTCCCTGGGAAAGAAAACTCAAAAGACACTGTTCTGGGTGTCAGTTTTCAGGACCCACTTGGCACTCTCAAACCAGACCAAGTTGGCACTGGTGCCAACTTGCGTCTTGGAGGCATCCTGCGAGAGGCGGAATTCCAGGAGGCACCCGGCAATTTAAGGCCGCAGGACCCTGAACCATTGTACAGGCTTTTTCCCTGGGAAACAAAACTCACAAGCCACTGTTCTGGGTGTCAGTTTGCAGGACACACTTGGCACTCTCAAACCAGACCAAGTTGGCACTGGTGTTGCTTAGCGTCTGGGAAACATGTGGCGAGATGCGGAATTCCAGGAGGCACCCGGCAATTTAAGGCCGCAGGACCCTGAACCATTGTACAGGCTTTTTCCCTGGGAAGCAAAACTCACAAGCCACTGTTCTGGGTGTAAGTTTTCAGGACACACTTGGCACTCTCAAACCAGACCAAGTTGGCACTGGTGCCACCTTGCGTCTGGGAGGCATCCTGCGAGAGCGTAATTCCAGGAGGCACCCGGTAATTTAAGGCCGCAGGACCCTGAACCATTGTACAGGCTTTTTCCCTGGGAAACAAAACTCACAAGCCACTGTTCTGGGTGTCAGTTTTCAGGACACACTTGACACTCTCAAAGCAGACCAAGTTGGCACTGGTGCCACCTTGCGTCTGGGCAGCATCCTGCGAGAGGCCAAATTCAAGGAGGCACCCGGCAATTTAAGGCCTCAAGCCCCTGAACCACTGTACAGGCTTTTTCCCTGGGAAACAAAACTCACAAGCCACTGTTCTGGGTGTCAGTTTTCAGGACACACTTGGCACTCTTAAACCAGACCAAGTTGGCACTGGTGCCTCCTTGTGTCTGGGAGGCATCCTGAGAGAGGCCGAATTCCAGGAGGCACCCGGCAATTTAAGGCCTCAGGCCCCTGAACCATTGTACAGGCTTTTTCCCTGGGAAACAAAACTCACAAGCCACTGTTCTGGGTGTCAGTTTGCAGGACCCACTTGGCAGTCTTAAACCAGACCAAGTTGGCACTGGTGCCACCATGCGTCTGGGAGGCATCCTGCGAGAGGCGGAATTCCAGGAGGCACCCGGCAATTTAAGGCCGCACGACCCTGAACCATTGTACAGGCTTTTTCCCTGGGAAACAAAACTCACAAGCCACTGTTCTGGGTGTCAGTTTTCAGGACCCACTTGACACTCTCAAACCAGACCAAGTTGGCACTGGTGCCACATTGCATCTGGGAGGCATCCTGCGAGAGGCGAATCTCCAGGTGGCACCCGGCTATTAAAGGCGGCATTAACCTAAACCATTTTGCAGGCTTTTTCCCTGGGAAACAAAACTCACAAGCCACTGTTCTGGGTGTCAGTTTGCAGGAGCCACTTGACACTCTCAAACCAGACCAAGTTGGCACTGGTGCCACGTTGCTTCTGGGAGGCATCCTGCGAGAGGCGGAATTCCAGGAGGCACCCGTCAATTTAAGGCCTCCGGCCCCTGAACCATTGTACAGGCTTTTTCCCTGGGAAACAAAACTCACAAGCCACTGTTCTGGGTGTCAGTTTTCAGGACCCACTTGGCACTCTCAAACCAGACCAAGTTGGAAATGGTGCCACCTTGCGTCTGGGAGGCATCCTGCAAGAGGCCGAATTCCAGGAGGCACCCGGCAATTTAAGGCCTCAGGCCCCTGAACCATTGTACAGGATTTTTCCCTGGGAAACAAAACTCACAAGCCACTGTTCTGGGTGTCAGTTTTCAGGACCCACTTGGCAGTCTTAAATCGAACCAAGTTGGCACTGGTGTCATGTTGCCTCTGGGAGGCATCCTGTGAGAGGCGGATCTCCAGGAGGCACCCGGCAATTTAAGGCCTCAGGCCCCTGAACCATTGTACAGGCTTTTTCCCTGGGAAACAAAACTCACAAGCCACTGTTCTGGGTGTCAGTTTTCAGGACCCACCAGGCACTCTAAACCAGACCAAGTTGGCACTGGTGCCACCTTGCGTCTGGGAGGCATCCTGCGAGAGGTGGAATTCAAGGAGGCACCCGGCAATTTAAGTCCGCAGGACCCTGAACCATTGTACAGGCTTTTTCCCTGGGAAACAAAACTCACAAGACACTGTTCTGGGTGTCAGTTTTCAGGACCCACTTGACACTCTCAAACCAGACCAAGTTGGCACTGGTGCCAACTTGCGTCTTGGAGGCATCCTGCGAGAGGTGGAATTCCAGGAGGCACCCGGCAATTTAAGGCCGCAGGACCCTGAACCATTGTACAGGCTTTTTCCCTGGGAAACAAAACTCACAAGCCACTGTTCTGGGTGTCAGTTTTCAGGACCCACTTGGCACTCTTAAACCAGACCAAGTTGGCACTTGTGCCACCTTGCGTCTGGGAGGCATCCTGCGAGAGGCCGAATTCCAGGAGTCACCCGGCAATTTAAGGCCGCAGGACCCTGAACCATTGTACAGGCTTTTTCCCTGGGAAAGAAAACTCAAAAGACACTGTTCTGGGTGTCAGTTTTCAGGACCCACCTGGCACTCTAAACCAGACCAAGTTGGCACTGGTGCCACCTTGCGTCTGGGAGGCATCCTGCGAGAGGCGAATCTCCAGGAGGCACCCGGCTATTAAAGGCGGGATTAACCTAAACCATTTTACAGGCTTTTTCCCTGGGATAGAAAACTCACAAGCCACTGTTCTGGGTGTCAGTTTGCAGGAGCCACCTGGCACTCTCAAACCAGACCAAGTTAGGACTGGTGCCACCTTGCGTCTGGGATGCATCCTGCGAGAGGCCGAATTCCAGGAGGCACCCGGCAATTTAAAGCCGCAGGACCCTGAACCATTGTACAGGCTTTTTCCCTGGGAAACAAAACTCACAAGCCACTGTTCTGGGTTGTCAGTTTGCAGGACCCACTTGGCAGTCTTAAACCAGACCAAGTTGGCACTGGTGTCATGTTGCCTCTGGGAGGCATCCTGTGAGAGGCGGATCTCCAGGAGGCACCCGGCAATTTAAGGCCTCAGGCCCCTGAACCATTGTACAGGCTTTTTCCCTGGGAAACAAAACTCACAAGCCACTGTTCTGGGTGTCAGTTTTCAGGACCCACCAGGCACTCTAAACCAGACCAAGTTGGCACTGGTGCCACCTTGCGTCTGGGAGGCATCCTGCGAGAGGTGGAATTCAAGGAGGCACCCGGCAATTTAAGTCCGCAGGACCCTGAACCATTGTACAGGCTTTTTCCCTGGGAAACAAAACTCACAAGACACTGTTCTGGGTGTCAGTTTTCAGGACCCACTTGACACTCTCAAACCAGACCAAGTTGGCACTGGTGCCAACTTGCGTCTTGGAGGCATCCTGCGAGAGGTGGAATTCCAGGAGGCACCCGGCAATTTAAGGCCGCAGGACCCTGAACCATTGTACAGGCTTTTTCCCTGGGAAACAAAACTCACAAGCCACTGTTCTGGGTGTCAGTTTTCAGGACCCACTTGGCACTCTTAAACCAGACCAAGTTGGCACTTGTGCCATCTTGCGTCTGGGAGGCATCCTGCGAGAGGCCGAATTCCAGGAGTCACCCGGCAATTTAAGGCCGCAGGACCCTGAACCATTGTACAGGCTTTTTCCCTGGGAAAGAAAACTCAAAAGACACTGTTCTGGGTGTCAGTTTTCAGGACCCACTTGGCACTCTCAAACCAGACCAAGTTGGCACTGGTGCCAACTTGCGTCTTGGAGGCATCCTGCGAGAGGCGGAATTCCAGGAGGCACCCGGCAATTTAAGGCCGCAGGACCCTGAACCATTGTACAGGCTTTTTCCCTGGGAAACAAAACTCACAAGCCACTGTTCTGGGTGTCAGTTTGCAGGACACACTTGGCACTCTCAAACCAGACCAAGTTGGCACTGGTGTTGCTTAGCGTCTGGGAAACATGTGGCGAGATGCGGAATTCCAGGAGGCACCCGGCAATTTAAGGCCGCAGGACCCTGAACCATTGTACAGGCTTTTTCCCTGGGAAGCAAAACTCACAAGCCACTGTTCTGGGTGTAAGTTTTCAGGACACACTTGGCACTCTCAAACCAGACCAAGTTGGCACTGGTGCCACCTTGCGTCTGGGAGGCATCCTGCGAGAGCGTAATTCCAGGAGGCACCCGGTAATTTAAGGCCGCAGGACCCTGAACCATTGTACAGGCTTTTTCCCTGGGAAACAAAACTCACAAGCCACTGTTCTGGGTGTCAGTTTTCAGGACACACTTGACACTCTCAAAGCAGACCAAGTTGGCACTGGTGCCACCTTGCGTCTGGGCAGCATCCTGCGAGAGGCCAAATTCAAGGAGGCAACGGCAATTTAAGGCCTCAAGCCCCTGAACCACTGTACAGGCTTTTTCCCTGGGAAACAAAACTCACAAGCCACTGTTCTGGGTGTCAGTTTTCAGGACACACTTGGCACTCTTAAACCAGACCAAGTTGGCACTGGTGCCTCCTTGTGTCTGGGAGGCATCCTGAGAGAGGCCGAATTCCAGGAGGCACCCGGCAATTTAAGGCCTCAGGCCCCTGAACCATTGTACAGGCTTTTTCCCTGGGAAACAAAACTCACAAGCCACTGTTCTGGGTGTCAGTTTGCAGGACCCACTTGGCAGTCTTAAACCAGACCAAGTTGGCACTGGTGCCACCATGCGTCTGGGAGGCATCCTGCGAGAGGCGGAATTCCAGGAGGCACCCGGCAATTTAAGGCCGCACGACCCTGAACCATTGTACAGGCTTTTTCCCTGGGAAACAAAACTCACAAGCCACTCTTCTGGGTGTCAGTTTTCAGGACCCACTTGACACTCTCAAACCAGACCAAGTTGGCACTGGTGCCACATTGCATCTGGGAGGCATCCTGCGAGAGGCGAATCTCCAGGTGGCACCCGGCTATTAAAGGCGGCATTAACCTAAACCATTTTGCAGGCTTTTTCCCTGGGAAACAAAACTCACAAGCCACTGTTCTGGGTGTCAGTTTGCAGGAGCCACTTGACACTCTCAAACCAGACCAAGTTGGCACTGGTGCCACGTTGCTTCTGGGAGGCATCCTGCGAGAGGCGGAATTCCAGGAGGCACCCGTCAATTTAAGGCCTCAGGCCCCTGAACCATTGTACAGGCTTTTTCCCTGGGAAACAAAACTCAAAAGACACTGTTCTGGGTGTCAGTTTTCAGGACCCACTTGGCACTCTCAAACCAGACCAAGTTGGCACTGGTGCCAACTTGCGTCTTGGAGGCATCCTGCGAGAGGCGGAATTCCAGGAGGCACCCGGCAATTTAAGGCCGCAGGACCCTGAACCATTGTACAGGCTTTTTCCCTGGGAAACAAAACTCACAAGCCACTGTTCTGGGTGTCAGTTTGCAGGACACACTTGGCACTCTCAAACCAGACCAAGTTGGCACTGGTGTTGCTTAGCGTCTGGGAAACATGTGGCGAGATGCGGAATTCCAGGAGGCACCCGGCAATTTAAGGCCGCAGGACCCTGAACCATTGTACAGGCTTTTTCCCTGGGAAACAAAACTCACAAGCCACTGTTCTGGGTGTCAGTTTTCAGGACACACTTGACACTCTCAAAGCAGACCAAGTTGGCACTGGTGCCACCTTGCGTCTGGGCAGCATCCTGCGAGAGGCCAAATTCA
This sequence comes from Fringilla coelebs, assembly GCF_963513975.1. NCBI lineage: Eukaryota > Metazoa > Chordata > Aves > Passeriformes > Fringillidae > Fringilla > Fringilla coelebs. The sequence goes on along the minus strand of NW_028167521.1, from coordinate 1,005,618 downwards.
AGGAGGCAACGGCAATTTAAGGCCTCAAGCCCCTGAACCACTGTACAGGCTTTTTCCCTGGGAAACAAAACTCACAAGCCACTGTTCTGGGTGTCATTTTTCAGGACACACTTGGCACTCTTAAACCAGACCAAGTTGGCACTGGTGCCTCCTTGTGTCTGGGAGGCATCCTGAGAGAGGCCGAATTCCAGGAGGCACCCGGCAATTTAAGGCCTCAGGCCCCTGAACCATTGTACAGGCTTTTTCCCTGGGAAACAAAACTCACAAGCCACTGTTCTGGGTGTCAGTTTGCAGGACCCACTTGGCAGTCTTAAACCAGACCAAGTTGGCACTGGTGCCACCATGCGTCTGGGAGGCATCCTGCGAGAGGCGGAATTCCAGGAGGCACCCGGCAATTTAAGGCCGCACGACCCTGAACCATTGTACAGGCTTTTTCCCTGGGAAACAAAACTCACAAGCCACTCTTCTGGGTGTCAGTTTTCAGGACCCACTTGACACTCTCAAACCAGACCAAGTTGGCACTGGTGCCACATTGCATCTGGGAGGCATCCTGCGAGAGGCGAATCTCCAGGTGGCACCGGGCTATTAAAGGCGGCATTAACCTAAACCATTTTGCAGGCTTTTTCCCTGGGAAACAAAACTCACAAGCCACTGTTCTGGGTGTCAGTTTGCAGGAGCCACTTGACACTCTCAAACCAGACCAAGTTGGCACTGGTGCCACGTTGCTTCTGGGAGGCATCCTGCGAGAGGCGGAATTCCAGGAGGCACCCGTCAATTTAAGGCCTCAGGCCCCTGAACCATTGTACAGGCTTTTTCCCTGGGAAACAAAACTCACAAGCCACTGTTCTGGGTGTCAGTTTTCAGGACCCACTTGGCACTCTCAAACCAGACCAAGTTGGAAATGGTGCCACCTTGCGTCTGGGAGGCATCCTGCGAGAGGCCGAATTCCAGGAGGCACCCGGCAATTTAAGGCCTCAGGCCCCTGAACCATTGTACAGGCTTTTTCCCTGGGAAACAAAACTCACAAGCCACTGTTCTGGGTGTCAGTTTTCAGGACCCACTTGGCAGTCTTAAATCGAACCAAGTTGGCACTGGTGTCATGTTACGCCTGGGAGGCATCCTGTGAGAGGCGGATCTCCAGGAGGCACTCGGCAATTTAAGGCCGCAGGACCCTGAACCATTGTACAGGCTTTTTCCCTGGGAAAGAAAACTCACAAGCCACTGTTCTGGGTGTCAGTTTTCAGGACCCACCAGGCACTCTAAACCAGACCAAGTTGGCACTGGTGCCACCTTGCGTCTGGGAGGCATCCTGCGAGAGGTGGAATTCAAGGAGGCACCCGGCAATTTAAGTCCGCAGGACCCTGAACCATTGTACAGGCTTTTTCCCTGGGAAACAAAACTCACAAGACACTGTTCTGGGTGTCAGTTTTCAGGACCCACCAGGCACTCTAAACCAGACCAAGTTGGCACTGGTGCCACCTTGCGTCTGGGAGGCATCCTGCGAGAGGTGGAATTCAAGGAGGCACCCGGCAATTTAAGGCCGCAGGACCCTGAACCATTGTACAGGCTTTTTCCCTGGGAAACAAAACTCACAAGACACTGTTCTGGGTGTCAGTTTTCAGGACCCACTTGACACTCTCAAACCAGACCAAGTTGGCACTGGTGCCAACTTGCGTCTTGGAGGCATCCTGCGAGAGGTGGAATTCCAGGAGGCACCCGGCAATTTAAGGCCGCAGGCCCCTGAACCATTGTACAGGCTTTTTCCCTGGGAAACAAAACTCACAAGCCACTGTTCTGGGTGTCAGTTTTCAGGACCCACTTGGCACTCTTAAACCAGACCAAGTTGGCACTTGTGCCACCTTGCGTCTGGGAGGCATCCTGCGAGAGGCCGAATTCCAGGAGTCACCCGGCAATTTAAGGCCGCAGGACCCTGAACCATTGTACAGGCTTTTTCCCTGGGAAAGAAAACTCAAAAGACACTGTTCTGGGTGTCAGTTTTCAGGACCCACTTGGCACTCTCAAACCAGACCAAGTTGGCACTGGTGCCAACTTGCGTCTTGGAGGCATCCTGCGAGAGGCGGAATTCCAGGAGGCACCCGGCAATTTAAGGCCGCAGGACCCTGAACCATTGTACAGGCTTTTTCCCTGGGAAACAAAACTCACAAGCCACTGTTCTGGGTGTCAGTTTGCAGGACACACTTGGCACTCTCAAACCAGACCAAGTTGGCACTGGTGTTGCTTAGCGTCTGGGAAACATGTGGCGAGATGCGGAATTCCAGGAGGCACCCGGCAATTTAAGGCCGCAGGACCCTGAACCATTGTACAGGCTTTTTCCCTGGGAAGCAAAACTCACAAGCCACTGTTCTGGGTGTAAGTTTTCAGGACACACTTGGCACTCTCAAACCAGACCAAGTTGGCACTGGTGCCACCTTGCGTCTGGGAGGCATCCTGCGAGAGCGTAATTCCAGGAGGCACCCGGTAATTTAAGGCCGCAGGACCCTGAACCATTGTACAGGCTTTTTCCCTGGGAAACAAAACTCACAAGCCACTGTTCTGGGTGTCAGTTTTCAGGACACACTTGACACTCTCAAAGCAGACCAAGTTGGCACTGGTGCCACCTTGCGTCTGGGCAGCATCCTGCGAGAGGCCAAATTCAAGGAGGCACCCGGCAATTTAAGGCCTCAAGCCCCTGAACCACTGTACAGGCTTTTTCCCTGGGAAACAAAACTCACAAGCCACTGTTCTGGGTGTCAGTTTTCAGGACACACTTGGCACTCTTAAACCAGACCAAGTTGGCACTGGTGCCTCCTTGTGTCTGGGAGGCATCCTGAGAGAGGCCGAATTCCAGGAGGCACCCGGCAATTTAAGGCCTCAGGCCCCTGAACCATTGTACAGGCTTTTTCCCTGGGAAACAAAACTCACAAGCCACTGTTCTGGGTGTCAGTTTTCAGGACCCACTTGGCAGTCTTAAACCAGACCAAGTTGGCACTGGTGCCACCATGCGTCTGGGAGGCATCCTGCGAGAGGCGGAATTCCAGGAGGCACCCGGCAATTTAAGGCCGCACGACCCTGAACCATTGTACAGGCTTTTTCCCTGGGAAACAAAACTCACAAGCCACTCTTCTGGGTGTCAGTTTTCAGGACCCACTTGACACTCTCAAACCAGACCAAGTTGGCACTGGTGCCACATTGCATCTGGGAGGCATCCTGCGAGAGGCGAATCTCCAGGTGGCACCCGGCTATTAAAGGCGGCATTAACCTAAACCATTTTGCAGGCTTTTTCCCTGGGAAACAAAACTCACAAGCCACTGTTCTGGGTGTCAGTTTGCAGGAGCCACTTGACACTCTCAAACCAGACCAAGTTGGCACTGGTGCCACGTTGCTTCTGGGAGGCATCCTGCGAGAGGCGGAATTCCAGGAGGCACCCGTCAATTTAAGGCCTCCGGCCCCTGAACCATTGTACAGGCTTTTTCCCTGGGAAACAAAACTCACAAGCCACTGTTCTGGGTGTCAGTTTTCAGGACCCACTTGGCACTCTCAAACCAGACCAAGTTGGAAATGGTGCCACCTTGCGTCTGGGAGGCATCCTGCAAGAGGCCGAATTCCAGGAGGCACCCGGCAATTTAAGGCCTCAGGCCCCTGAACCATTGTACAGGATTTTTCCCTGGGAAACAAAACTCACAAGCCACTGTTCTGGGTGTCAGTTTTCAGGACCCACTTGGCAGTCTTAAATCGAACCAAGTTGGCACTGGTGTCATGTTGCCTCTGGGAGGCATCCTGTGAGAGGCGGATCTCCAGGAGGCACCCGGCAATTTAAGGCCTCAGGCCCCTGAACCATTGTACAGGCTTTTTCCCTGGGAAACAAAACTCACAAGCCACTGTTCTGGGTGTCAGTTTTCAGGACCCACCAGGCACTCTAAACCAGACCAAGTTGGCACTGGTGCCACCTTGCGTCTGGGAGGCATCCTGCGAGAGGTGGAATTCAAGGAGGCACCCGGCAATTTAAGTCCGCAGGACCCTGAACCATTGTACAGGCTTTTTCCCTGGGAAACAAAACTCACAAGACACTGTTCTGGGTGTCAGTTTTCAGGACCCACTTGACACTCTCAAACCAGACCAAGTTGGCACTGGTGCCAACTTGCGTCTTGGAGGCATCCTGCGAGAGGTGGAATTCCAGGAGGCACCCGGCAATTTAAGGCCGCAGGACCCTGAACCATTGTACAGGCTTTTTCCCTGGGAAACAAAACTCACAAGCCACTGTTCTGGGTGTCAGTTTTCAGGACCCACTTGGCACTCTTAAACCAGACCAAGTTGGCACTTGTGCCACCTTGCGTCTGGGAGGCATCCTGCGAGAGGCCGAATTCCAGGAGTCACCCGGCAATTTAAGGCCGCAGGACCCTGAACCATTGTACAGGCTTTTTCCCTGGGAAAGAAAACTCAAAAGACACTGTTCTGGGTGTCAGTTTTCAGGACCCACCTGGCACTCTAAACCAGACCAAGTTGGCACTGGTGCCACCTTGCGTCTGGGAGGCATCCTGCGAGAGGCGAATCTCCAGGAGGCACCCGGCTATTAAAGGCGGGATTAACCTAAACCATTTTACAGGCTTTTTCCCTGGGATAGAAAACTCACAAGCCACTGTTCTGGGTGTCAGTTTGCAGGAGCCACCTGGCACTCTCAAACCAGACCAAGTTAGGACTGGTGCCACCTTGCGTCTGGGATGCATCCTGCGAGAGGCCGAATTCCAGGAGGCACCCGGCAATTTAAAGCCGCAGGACCCTGAACCATTGTACAGGCTTTTTCCCTGGGAAACAAAACTCACAAGCCACTGTTCTGGGTTGTCAGTTTGCAGGACCCACTTGGCAGTCTTAAACCAGACCAAGTTGGCACTGGTGTCATGTTGCCTCTGGGAGGCATCCTGTGAGAGGCGGATCTCCAGGAGGCACACGGCAATTTAAGGCCTCAGGCCCCTGAACCATTGTACAGGCTTTTTCCCTGGGAAACAAAACTCACAAGCCACTGTTCTGGGTGTCAGTTTTCAGGACCCACCAGGCACTCTAAACCAGACCAAGTTGGCACTGGTGCCACCTTGCGTCTGGGAGGCATCCTGCGAGAGGTGGAATTCAAGGAGGCACCCGGCAATTTAAGTCCGCAGGACCCTGAACCATTGTACAGGCTTTTTCCCTGGGAAACAAAACTCACAAGACACTGTTCTGGGTGTCAGTTTTCAGGACCCACTTGACACTCTCAAACCAGACCAAGTTGGCACTGGTGCCAACTTGCGTCTTGGAGGCATCCTGCGAGAGGTGGAATTCCAGGAGGCACCCGGCAATTTAAGGCCGCAGGACCCTGAACCATTGTACAGGCTTTTTCCCTGGGAAACAAAACTCACAAGCCACTGTTCTGGGTGTCAGTTTTCAGGACCCACTTGGCACTCTTAAACCAGACCAAGTTGGCACTTGTGCCACCTTGCGTCTGGGAGGCATCCTGCGAGAGGCCGAATTCCAGGAGTCACCCGGCAATTTAAGGCCGCAGGACCCTGAACCATTGTACAGGCTTTTTCCCTGGGAAAGAAAACTCAAAAGACACTGTTCTGGGTGTCAGTTTTCAGGACCCACTTGGCACTCTCAAACCAGACCAAGTTGGCACTGGTGCCAACTTGCGTCTTGGAGGCATCCTGCGAGAGGCGGAATTCCAGGAGGCACCCGGCAATTTAAGGCCGCAGGACCCTGAACCATTGTACAGGCTTTTTCCCTGGGAAACAAAACTCACAAGCCACTGTTCTGGGTGTCAGTTTGCAGGACACACTTGGCACTCTCAAACCAGACCAAGTTGGCACTGGTGTTGCTTAGCGTCTGGGAAACATGTGGCGAGATGCGGAATTCCAGGAGGCACCCGGCAATTTAAGGCCGCAGGACCCTGAACCATTGTACAGGCTTTTTCCCTGGGAAGCAAAACTCACAAGCCACTGTTCTGGGTGTAAGTTTTCAGGACACACTTGGCACTCTCAAACCAGACCAAGTTGGCACTGGTGCCACCTTGCGTCTGGGAGGCATCCTGCGAGAGCGTAATTCCAGGAGGCACCCGGTAATTTAAGGCCGCAGGACCCTGAACCATTGTACAGGCTTTTTCCCTGGGAAACAAAACTCACAAGCCACTGTTCTGGGTGTCAGTTTTCAGGACACACTTGACACTCTCAAAGCAGACCAAGTTGGCACTGGTGCCACCTTGCGTCTGGGCAGCATCCTGCGAGAGGCCAAATTCAAGGAGGCAACGGCAATTTAAGGCCTCAAGCCCCTGAACCACTGTACAGGCTTTTTCCCTGGGAAACAAAACTCACAAGCCACTGTTCTGGGTGTCAGTTTTCAGGACACACTTGGCACTCTTAAACCAGACCAAGTTGGCACTGGTGCCTCCTTGTGTCTGGGAGGCATCCTGAGAGAGGCCGAATTCCAGGAGGCACCCGGCAATTTAAGGCCTCAGGCCCCTGAACCATTGTACAGGCTTTTTCCCTGGGAAACAAAACTCACAAGCCACTGTTCTGGGTGTCAGTTTGCAGGACCCACTTGGCAGTCTTAAACCAGACCAAGTTGGCACTGGTGCCACCATGCGTCTGGGAGGCATCCTGCGAGAGGCGGAATTCCAGGAGGCACCCGGCAATTTAAGGCCGCACGACCCTGAACCATTGTACAGGCTTTTTCCCTGGGAAACAAAACTCACAAGCCACTCTTCTGGGTGTCAGTTTTCAGGACCCACTTGACACTCTCAAACCAGACCAAGTTGGCACTGGTGCCACATTGCATCTGGGAGGCATCCTGCGAGAGGCGAATCTCCAGGTGGCACCCGGCTATTAAAGGCGGCATTAACCTAAACCATTTTGCAGGCTTTTTCCCTGGGAAACAAAACTCACAAGCCACTGTTCTGGGTGTCAGTTTGCAGGAGCCACTTGACACTCTCAAACCAGACCAAGTTGGCACTGGTGCCACGTTGCTTCTGGGAGGCATCCTGCGAGAGGCGGAATTCCAGGAGGCACCCGTCAATTTAAGGCCTCAGGCCCCTGAACCATTGTACAGGCTTTTTCCCTGGGAAACAAAACTCAAAAGACACTGTTCTGGGTGTCAGTTTTCAGGACCCACTTGGCACTCTCAAACCAGACCAAGTTGGCACTGGTGCCAACTTGCGTCTTGGAGGCATCCTGCGAGAGGCGGAATTCCAGGAGGCACCCGGCAATTTAAGGCCGCAGGACCCTGAACCATTGTACAGGCTTTTTCCCTGGGAAACAAAACTCACAAGCCACTGTTCTGGGTGTCAGTTTGCAGGACACACTTGGCACTCTCAAACCAGACCAAGTTGGCACTGGTGTTGCTTAGCGTCTGGGAAACATGTGGCGAGATGCGGAATTCCAGGAGGCACCCGGCAATTTAAGGCCGCAGGACCCTGAACCATTGTACAGGCTTTTTCCCTGGGAAACAAAACTCACAAGCCACTGTTCTGGGTGTCAGTTTTCAGGACACACTTGACACTCTCAAAGCAGACCAAGTTGGCACTGGTGCCACCTTGCGTCTGGGCAGCATCTTGCGAGAGGCCAAATTCAAGGAGGCAACGGCAATTTAAGGCCTCAAGCCCCTGAACCACTGTACAGGCTTTTTCCCTGGGAAACAAAACTCACAAGCCACTGTTCTGGGTGTCATTTTTCAGGACACACTTGGCACTCTTAAACCAGACCAAGTTGGCACTGGTGCCTCCTTGTGTCTGGGAGGCATCCTGAGAGAGGCCGAATTCCAGGAGGCACCCGGCAATTTAAGGCCTCAGGCCCCTGAACCATTGTACAGGCTTTTTCCCTGGGAAACAAAACTCACAAGCCACTGTTCTGGGTGTCAGTTTGCAGGACCCACTTGGCAGTCTTAAACCAGACCAAGTTGGCACTGGTGCCACCATGCGTCTGGGAGGCATCCTGCGAGAGGCGGAATTCCAGGAGGCACCCGGCAATTTAAGGCCGCACGACCCTGAACCATTGTACAGGCTTTTTCCCTGGGAAACAAAACTCACAAGCCACTCTTCTGGGTGTCAGTTTTCAGGACCCACTTGACACTCTCAAACCAGACCAAGTTGGCACTGGTGCCACATTGCATCTGGGAGGCATCCTGCGAGAGGCGAATCTCCAGGTGGCACCGGGCTATTAAAGGCGGCATTAACCTAAACCATTTTGCAGGCTTTTTCCCTGGGAAACAAAACTCACAAGCCACTGTTCTGGGTGTCAGTTTGCAGGAGCCACTTGACACTCTCAAACCAGACCAAGTTGGCACTGGTGCCACGTTGCTTCTGGGAGGCATCCTGCGAGAGGCGGAATTCCAGGAGGCACCCGTCAATTTAAGGCCTCAGGCCCCTGAACCATTGTACAGGCTTTTTCCCTGGGAAACAAAACTCACAAGCCACTGTTCTGGGTGTCAGTTTTCAGGACCCACTTGGCACTCTCAAACCAGACCAAGTTGGAAATGGTGCCACCTTGCGTCTGGGAGGCATCCTGCGAGAGGCCGAATTCCAGGAGGCACCCGGCAATTTAAGGCCTCAGGCCCCTGAACCATTGTACAGGCTTTTTCCCTGGGAAACAAAACTCACAAGCCACTGTTCTGGGTGTCAGTTTTCAGGACCCACTTGGCAGTCTTAAATCGAACCAAGTTGGCACTGGTGTCATGTTACGCCTGGGAGGCATCCTGTGAGAGGCGGATCTCCAGGAGGCACTCGGCAATTTAAGGCCGCAGGACCCTGAACCATTGTACAGGCTTTTTCCCTGGGAAAGAAAACTCACAAGCCACTGTTCTGGGTGTCAGTTTTCAGGACCCACCAGGCACTCTAAACCAGACCAAGTTGGCACTGGTGCCACCTTGCGTCTGGGAGGCATCCTGCGAGAGGTGGAATTCAAGGAGGCACCCGGCAATTTAAGTCCGCAGGACCCTGAACCATTGTACAGGCTTTTTCCCTGGGAAACAAAACTCACAAGACACTGTTCTGGGTGTCAGTTTTCAGGACCCACTTGACACTCTCAAACCAGACCAAGTTGGCACTGGTGCCAACTTGCGTCTTGGAGGCATCCTGCGAGAGGTGGAATTCCAGGAGGAACCCGGCAATTTAAGGCCGCAGGACCCTGAACCATTGTACAGGCTTTTTCCCTGGGAAACAAAACTCACAAGCCACTGTTCTGGGTGTCAGTTTTCAGGACCCACTTGGCACTCTTAAACCAGACCAAGTTGGCACTTGTTCCACCTTGCGTCTGGGAGGCATCCTGCGAGAGGCCGAATTCCAGGAGTCACCCGTCAATTTAAGGCCGCAGGACCCTGAACCATTGTACAGGCTTTTTCCCTGGGAAACAAAACTCAAAAGACACTGTTCTGGGTGTCAGTTTTCAGGACCCACTTGGCACTCTCAAACCAGACCAAGTTGGCACTGGTGCCAACTTGCGTCTTGGAGGCATCCTGCGAGAGGTGGAATTCCAGGAGGCACCCGGCAATTTAAGGCCGCAGGACCCTGAACCATTGTACAGGCTTTTTCCCTGGGAAACAAAACTCACAAGCCACTGTTCTGGGTGTCAGTTTGCAGGACACACTTGGCACTCTCAAACCAGACCAAGTTGGCACTGGTGTTGCTTAGCGTCTGGGAAACATGTGGCGAGATGCGGAATTCCAGGAGGCACCCGGCAATTTAAGGCCGCAGGACCCTGAACCATTGTACAGGCTTTTTCCCTGGGAAGCAAAACTCACAAGCCACTGTTCTGGGTGTAAGTTTTCAGGACACACTTGGCACTCTCAAACCAGACCAAGTTGGCACTGGTGCCACCTTGCGTCTGGGAGGCATCCTGCGAGAGCGTAATTCCAGGAGGCACCCGGTAATTTAAGGCCGCAGGACCCTGAACCATTGTACAGGCTTTTTCCCTGGGAAACAAAACTCACAAGCCACTGTTCTGGGTGTCAGTTTTCAGGACACACTTGACACTCTCAAACCAGACCAAGTTGGCACTGGTGCCAACTTGCGTCTTGGAGGCATCCTGCGAGAGGTGGAATTCCAGGAGGAACCCGGCAATTTAAGGCCGCAGGACCCTGAACCATTGTACAGGCTTTTTCCCTGGGAAACAAAACTCACAAGCCACTGTTCTGGGTGTCAGTTTTCAGGACCCACTTGGCACTCTTAAACCAGACCAAGTTGGCACTTGTGCCACCTTGCGTCTGGGAGGCATCCTGCGAGAGGCCGAATTCCAGGAGTCACCCGTCAATTTAAGGCCGCAGGACCCTGAACCATTGTACAGGCTTTTTCCCTGGGAAACAAAACTCAAAAGACACTGTTCTGGGTGTCAGTTTTCAGGACCCACTTGGCACTCTCAAACCAGACCAAGGCTGCACTGGTGCCAACTTGCGTCTTGGAGGCATCCTGCGAGAGGCGGAATTCCAGGAGGCACCCGGCAATTTAAGGCCGCAGGACCCTGAACCATTGTACAGGCTTTTTCCCTGGGAAACAAAACTCACAAGCCACTGTTCTGGGTGTCAGTTTGCAGGACACACTTGGCACTCTCAAACCAGACCAAGTTGGCACTGGTGTTGCTTAGCGTCTGGGAAACATGTGGCGAGATGCGGAATTCCAGGAGGCACCCGGCAATTTAAGGCCGCAGGACCCTGAACCATTGTACAGGCTTTTTCCCTGGGAAGCAAAACTCACAAGCCACTGTTCTGGGTGTAAGTTTTCAGGACACACTTGGCACTCTCAAACCAGACCAAGTTGGCACTGGTGCCACCTTGCGTCTGGGAGGCATCCTGTGAGAGCGTAATTCCAGGAGGCACCCGGTAATTTAAGGCCGCAGGACCCTGAACCATTGTACAGGCTTTTTCCCTGGGAAACAAAACTCACAAGCCACTGTTCTGGGTGTCAGTTTTCAGGACACACTTGACACTCTCAAAGCAGACCAAGTTGGCACTGGTGCCACCTTGCGTCTGGGCAGCATCCTGCGAGAGGCCAAATTCAAGGAGGCACCCGGCAATTTAAGGCCTCAAGCCCCTGAACCACTGTACAGGCTTTTTCCCTGGGAAACAAAACTCACAAGCCACTGTTCTGGGTGTCAGTTTTCAGGACACACTTGGCACTCTTAAACCAGACCAAGTTGGCACTGGTGCCTCCTTGTGTCTGGGAGGCATCCTGAGAGAGGCCGAATTCCAGGAGGCACCCGGCAATTTAGGGCCTCAGGCCCCTGAACCATTGTACAGGCTTTTTCCCTGGGAAACAAAACTCACAAGCCACTGTTCTGGGTGTCAGTTTGCAGGACCCACTTGGCAGTCTTAAACCAGACCAAGTTGGCACTGGTGCCACCATGCGTCTGGGAGGCATCCTGCGAGAGGCGGAATTCCAGGAGGCACCCGGCAATTTAAGGCCGCACGACCCTGAACCATTGTACAGGCTTTTTCCCTGGGAAACAAAACTCACAAGCCACTCTTCTGGGTGTCAGTTTTCAGGACCCACTTGACACTCTCAAACCAGACCAAGTTGGCACTGGTGCCACATTGCATCTGGGAGGCATCCTGCGAGAGGCGAATCTTCAGGTGGCACCCGGCTATTAAAGGCGGCATTAACCTAAACCATTTTGCAGGCTTTTTCCCTGGGAAACAAAACTCACAAGCCACTGTTCTGGGTTGTCAGTTTGCAGGACCCACTTGGCAGTCTTAAACCAGACCAAGTTGGCACTGGTGTCATGTTGCCTCTGGGAGGCATCCTGTGAGAGGCGGATCTCCAGGAGGCACCCGGCAATTTAAGGCCTCAGGCCCCTGAACCATTGTACAGGCTTTTTCCCTGGGAAACAAAACTCACAAGCCACTGTTCTGGGTGTCAGTTTTCAGGACCCACCAGGCACTCTAAACCAGACCAAGTTGGCACTGGTGCCACCTTGCGTCTGGGAGGCATCCTGCGAGAGGTGGAATTCAAGGAGGCACCCGGCAATTTAAGTCCGCAGGACCCTGAACCATTGTACAGGCTTTTTCCCTGGGAAACAAAACTCACAAGACACTGTTCTGGGTGTCAGTTTTCAGGACCCACTTGACACTCTCAAACCAGACCAAGTTGGCACTGGTGCCAACTTGCGTCTTGGAGGCATCCTGCGAGAGGTGGAATTCCAGGAGGCACCCGGCAATTTAAGGCCGCAGGACCCTGAACCATTGTACAGGCTTTTTCCCTGGGAAACAAAACTCACAAGCCACTGTTCTGGGTGTCAGTTTTCAGGACCCACTTGGCACTCTTAAACCAGACCAAGTTGGCACTTGTGCCACCTTGCGTCTGGGAGGCATCCTGCGAGAGGCCGAATTCCAGGAGTCACCCGGCAATTTAAGGCCGCAGGACCCTGAACCATTGTACAGGCTTTTTCCCTGGGAAAGAAAACTCAAAAGACACTGTTCTGGGTGTCAGTTTTCAGGACCCACTTGGCACTCTCAAACCAGACCAAGTTGGCACTGGTGCCACCTTGCGTCTGGGAGGCATCCTGCGAGAGGCCGAATTCCAGGAGTCACCCGGCAATTTAAGGCCGCAGGACCCTGAACCATTGTACAGGCTTTTTCCCTGGGAAAGAAAACTCAAAAGACACTGTTCTGGGTGTCAGTTTGCAGGACACACTTGGCACTCTCAAACCAGACCAAGTTGGCACTGGTGTTGCTTAGCGTCTGGGAAACATGTGGCGAGATGCGGAATTCCAGGAGGCACCCGGCAATTTAAGGCCGCAGGACCCTGAACCATTGTACAGGCTTTTTCCCTGGGAAGCAAAACTCACAAGCCACTGTTCTGGGTGTAAGTTTTCAGGACACACTTGGCACTCTCAAACCAGACCAAGTTGGCACTGGTGCCACCTTGCGTCTGGGAGGCATCCTGCGAGAGCGTAATTCCAGGAGGCACCCGGTAATTTAAGGCCGCAGGACCCTGAACCATTGTACAGGCTTTTTCCCTGGGAAACAAAACTCACAAGCCACTGTTCTGGGTGTCAGTTTTCAGGACACACTTGACACTCTCAAAGCAGACCAAGTTGGCACTGGTGCCACCTTGCGTCTGGGCAGCATCCTGCGAGAGGCCAAATTCAAGGAGGCAACGGCAATTTAAGGCCTCAAGCCCCTGAACCACTGTACAGGCTTTTTCCCTGGGAAACAAAACTCACAAGCCACTGTTCTGGGTGTCAGTTTTCAGGACACACTTGGCACTCTTAAACCAGACCAAGTTGGCACTGGTGCCACCATGCGTCTGGGAGGCATCCTGCGAGAGGCGGAATTCCAGGAGGCACCCGGCAATTTAAGGCCGCACGACCCTGAACCATTGTACAGGCTTTTTCCCTGGGAAACAAAACTCACAAGCCACTCTTCTGGGTGTCAGTTTTCAGGACCCACTTGACACTCTCAAACCAGACCAAGTTGGCACTGGTGCCACATTGCATCTGGGAGGCATCCTGCGAGAGGCGAATCTCCAGGTGGCACCCGGCTATTAAAGGCGGCATTAACCTAAACCATTTTGCAGGCTTTTTCCCTGGGAAACAAAACTCACAAGCCACTGTTCTGGGTGTCAGTTTGCAGGAGCCACTTGACACTCTCAAACCAGACCAAGTTGGCACTGGTGCCACGTTGCTTCTGGGAGGCATCCTGCGAGAGGCGGAATTCCAGGAGGCACCCGTCAATTTAAGGCCTCAGGCCCCTGAACCATTGTACAGGCTTTTTCCCTGGGAAACAAAACTCACAAGCCACTGTTCTGGGTGTCAGTTTTCAGGACCCACTTGGCACTCTCAAACCAGACCAAGTTGGAAATGGTGCCACCTTGCGTCTGGGAGGCATCCTGCGAGAGGCCGAATTCCAGGAGGCACCCGGCAATTTAAGGCCTCAGGCCCCTGAACCATTGTACAGGCTTTTTCCCTGGGAAACAAAACTCACAAGCCACTGTTCTGGGTGTCAGTTTTCAGGACCCACTTGGCACTCTTAAACCAGACCAAGTTGGCACTTGTGCCACCTTGCGTCTGGGAGGCATCCTGCGAGAGGCCGAATTCCAGGAGTCACCCGGCAATTTAAGGCCGCAGGACCCTGAACCATTGTACAGGCTTTTTCCCTGGGAAAGAAAACTCAAAAGACACTGTTCTGGGTGTCAGTTTTCAGGACCCACTTGGCACTCTCAAACCAGACCAAGTTGGCACTGGTGCCACCTTGCGTCTGGGAGGCATCCTGCGAGAGGCCGAATTCCAGGAGTCACCCGGCAATTTAAGGCCGCAGGACCCTGAACCATTGTACAGGCTTTTTCCCTGGGAAAGAAAACTCAAAAGACACTGTTCTGGGTGTCAGTTTGCAGGACACACTTGGCACTCTCAAACCAGACCAAGTTGGCACTGGTGTTGCTTAGCGTCTGGGAAACATGTGGCGAGATGCGGAATTCCAGGAGGCACCCGGCAATTTAAGGCCGCAGGACCCTGAACCATTGTACAGGCTTTTTCCCTGGGAAGCAAAACTCACAAGCCACTGTTCTGGGTGTAAGTTTTCAGGACACACTTGGCACTCTCAAACCAGACCAAGTTGGCACTGGTGCCACCTTGCGTCTGGGAGGCATCCTGCGAGAGCGTAATTCCAGGAGGCACCCGGTAATTTAAGGCCGCAGGACCCTGAACCATTGTACAGGCTTTTTCCCTGGGAAACAAAACTCACAAGCCACTGTTCTGGGTGTCAGTTTTCAGGACACACTTGACACTCTCAAAGCAGACCAAGTTGGCACTGGTGCCACCTTGCGTCTGGGCAGCATCCTGCGAGAGGCCAAATTCAAGGAGGCAACGGCAATTTAAGGCCTCAAGCCCCTGAACCACTGTACAGGCTTTTTCCCTGGGAAACAAAACTCACAAGCCACTGTTCTGGGTGTCAGTTTTCAGGACACACTTGGCACTCTTAAACCAGACCAAGTTGGCACTGGTGCCACCATGCGTCTGGGAGGCATCCTGCGAGAGGCGGAATTCCAGGAGGCACCCGGCAATTTAAGGCCGCACGACCCTGAACCATTGTACAGGCTTTTTCCCTGGGAAACAAAACTCACAAGCCACTCTTCTGGGTGTCAGTTTTCAGGACCCACTTGACACTCTCAAACCAGACCAAGTTGGCACTGGTGCCACATTGCATCTGGGAGGCATCCTGCGAGAGGCGAATCTCCAGGTGGCACCCGGCTATTAAAGGCGGCATTAACCTAAACCATTTTGCAGGCTTTTTCCCTGGGAAACAAAACTCACAAGCCACTGTTCTGGGTGTCAGTTTGCAGGAGCCACTTGACACTCTCAAACCAGACCAAGTTGGCACTGGTGCCACGTTGCTTCTGGGAGGCATCCTGCGAGAGGCGGAATTCCAGGAGGCACCCGTCAATTTAAGGCCTCAGGCCCCTGAACCATTGTACAGGCTTTTTCCCTGGGAAACAAAACTCACAAGCCACTGTTCTGGGTGTCAGTTTTCAGGACCCACTTGGCACTCTCAAACCAGACCAAGTTGGAAATGGTGCCACCTTGCGTCTGGGAGGCATCCTGCGAGAGGCCGAATTCCAGGAGGCACCCGGCAATTTAAGGCCTCAGGCCCCTGAACCATTGTACAGGCTTTTTCCCTGGGAAACAAAACTCACAAGCCACTGTTCTGGGTGTCAGTTTTCAGGACCCACTTGGCAGTCTTAAATCGAACCAAGTTGGCACTGGTGTCATGTTACGCCTGGGAGGCATCCTGTGAGAGGCGGATCTCCAGGAGGCACTCGGCAATTTAAGGCCGCAGGACCCTGAACCATTGTACAGGCTTTTTCCCTGGGAAAGAAAACTCACAAGCCACTGTTCTGGGTGTCAGTTTTCAGGACCCACCAGGCACTCTAAACCAGACCAAGTTGGCACTGGTGCCACCTTGCGTCTGGGAGGCATCCTGCGAGAGGTGGAATTCAAGGAGGCACCCGGCAATTTAAGTCCGCAGGACCCTGAACCATTGTACAGGCTTTTTCCCTGGGAAACAAAACTCACAAGACACTGTTCTGGGTGTCAGTTTTCAGGACCCACTTGACACTCTCAAACCAGACCAAGTTGGCACTGGTGCCAACTTGCGTCTTGGAGGCATCCTGCGAGAGGTGGAATTCCAGGAGGCACCCGGCAATTTAAGGCCGCAGGACCCTGAACCATTGTACAGGCTTTTTCCCTGGGAAACAAAACTCACAAGCCACTGTTCTGGGTGTCAGTTTTCAGGACCCACTTGGCACTCTTAAACCAGACCAAGTTGGCACTTGTGCCACCTTGCGTCTGGGAGGCATCCTGCGAGAGGCCGAATTCCAGGAGTCACCCGTCAATTTAAGGCCGCAGGACCCTGAACCATTGTACAGGCTTTTTCCCTGGGAAACAAAACTCAAAAGACACTGTTCTGGGTGTCAGTTTTCAGGACCCACTTGGCACTCTCAAACCAGACCAAGTTGGCACTGGTGCCAACTTGCGTCTTGGAGGCATCCTGCGAGAGGCGGAATTCCAGGAGGCACCCGGCAATTTAAGGCCGCAGGACCCTGAACCATTGTACAGGCTTTTTCCCTGGGAAACAAAACTCACAAGCCACTGTTCTGGGTGTCAGTTTGCAGGACACACTTGGCACTCTCAAACCAGACCAAGTTGGCACTGGTGTTGCTTAGCGTCTGGGAAACATGTGGCGAGATGCGGAATTCCAGGAGGCACCCGGCAATTTAAGGCCGCAGGACCCTGAACCATTGTACAGGCTTTTTCCCTGGGAAGCAAAACTCACAAGCCACTGTTCTGGGTGTAAGTTTTCAGGACACACTTGGCACTCTCAAACCAGACCAAGTTGGCACTGGTGCCACCTTGCGTCTGGGAGGCATCCTGCGAGAGCGTAATTCCAGGAGGCACCCGGTAATTTAAGGCCGCAGGACCCTGAACCATTGTACAGGCTTTTTCCCTGGGAAACAAAACTCACAAGCCACTGTTCTGGGTGTCAGTTTTCAGGACACACTTGACACTCTCAAAGCAGACCAAGTTGGCACTGGTGCCACCTTGCGTCTGGGCAGCATCCTGCGAGAGGCCAAATTCAAGGAGGCACCCGGCAATTTAAGGCCTCAAGCCCCTGAACCACTGTACAGGCTTTTTCCCTGGGAAACAAAACTCACAAGCCACTGTTCTGGGTGTCAGTTTTCAGGACACACTTGGCACTCTTAAACCAGACCAAGTTGGCACTGGTGCCTCCTTGTGTCTGGGAGGCATCCTGAGAGAGGCCGAATTCCAGGAGGCACCCGGCAATTTAGGGCCTCAGGCCCCTGAACCATTGTACAGGCTTTTTCCCTGGGAAACAAAACTCACAAGCCACTGTTCTGGGTGTCAGTTTGCAGGACCCACTTGGCAGTCTTAAACCAGACCAAGTTGGCACTGGTGCCACCATGCGTCTGGGAGGCATCCTGCGAGAGGCGGAATTCCAGGAGGCACCCGGCAATTTAAGGCCGCACGACCCTGAACCATTGTACAGGCTTTTTCCCTGGGAAACAAAACTCACAAGCCACTCTTCTGGGTGTCAGTTTTCAGGACCCACCTGACACTCTCAAACCAGACCAAGTTGGCACTGGTGCCAACTTGCGTCTTGGAGGCATCCTGCGAGAGGTGGAATTCTCAGGAGGAACCCGGCAATTTAAGGCCGCAGGACCCTGAACCATTGTACAGGCTTTTTCCCTGGGAAACAAAACTCACAAGCCACTGTTCTGGGTGTCAGTTTTCAGGACCCACTTGGCACTCTTAAACCAGACCAAGTTGGCACTTGTTCCACCTTGCGTCTGGGAGGCATCCTGCGAGAGGCCGAATTCCAGGAGTCACCCGTCAATTTAAGGCCGCAGGACCCTGAACCATTGTACAGGCTTTTTCCCTGGGAAACAAAACTCAAAAGACACTGTTCTGGGTGTCAGTTTTCAGGACCCACTTGGCACTCTCAAACCAGACCAAGTTGGCACTGGTGCCAACTTGCGTCTTGGAGGCATCCTGCGAGAGGCGGAATTCCAGGAGGCACCCGGCAATTTAAGGCCGCAGGACCCTGAACCATTGTACAGGCTTTTTCCCTGGGAAACAAAACTCACAAGCCACTGTTCTGGGTGTCAGTTTGCAGGACACACTTGGCACTCTCAAACCAGACCAAGTTGGCACTGGTGTTGCTTAGCGTCTGGGAAACATGTGGCGAGATGCGGAATTCCAGGAGGCACCCGGCAATTTAAGGCCGCAGGACCCTGAACCATTGTACAGGCTTTTTCCCTGGGAAGCAAAACTCACAAGCCACTGTTCTGGGTGTAAGTTTTCAGGACACACTTGGCACTCTCAAACCAGACAAAGTTGGCACTGGTGCCACCTTGCGTCTGGGAGGCATCCTGCGAGAGCGTAATTCCAGGAGGCACCCGGTAATTTAAGGCCGCAGGACCCTGAACCATTGTACAGGCTTTTTCCCTGGGAAACAAAACTCACAAGCCACTGTTCTGGGTGTCAGTTTTCAGGACACACTTGACACTCTCAAACCAGACCAAGTTGGCACTGGTGCCAACCTGCGTCTTGGAGGCATCCTGCGAGAGGTGGAATTCCAGGAGGAACCCGGCAATTTAAGGCCGCAGGACCCTGAACCATTGTACAGGCTTTTTCCCTGGGAAACAAAACTCACAAGCCACTGTTCTGGGTGTCAGTTTTCAGGACCCACTTGGCACTCTTAAACCAGACCAAGTTGGCACTTGTGCCACCTTGCGTCTGGGAGGCATCCTGCGAGAGGCCGAATTCCAGGAGTCACCCGTCAATTTAAGGCCGCAGGACCCTGAACCATTGTACAGGCTTTTTCCCTGGGAAACAAAACTCAAAAGACACTGTTCTGGGTGTCAGTTTTCAGGACCCACTTGGCACTCTCAAACCAGACCAAGTTGGCACTGGTGCCAACTTGCGTCTTGGAGGCATCCTGCGAGAGGCGGAATTTCAGGAGGCACCCGGCAATTTAAGGCCGCAGGACCCTGAACCATTGTACAGGCTTTTTCCCTGGGAAACAAAACTCACAAGCCACTGTTCTGGGTGTCAGTTTGCAGGACACACTTGGCACTCTTAAACCAGACCAAGTTGGCACTGGTGCCTCCTTGTGTCTGGGAGGCATCCTGAGAGAGGCCGAATTCCAGGAGGCACCCGGCAATTTAGGGCCTCAGGCCCCTGAACCATTGTACAGGCTTTTTCCCTGGGAAACAAAACTCACAAGCCACTGTTCTGGGTGTCAGTTTGCAGGACCCACTTGGCAGTCTTAAACCAGACCAAGTTGGCACTGGTGCCACCATGCGTCTGGGAGGCATCCTGCGAGAGGCGGAATTCCAGGAGGCACCCGGCAATTTAAGGCCGCACGACCCTGAACCATTGTACAGGCTTTTTCCCTGGGAAACAAAACTCACAAGCCACTCTTCTGGGTGTCAGTTTTCAGGACCCACTTGACACTCTCAAACCAGACCAAGTTGGCACTGGTGCCACATTGCATCTGGGAGGCATCCTGCGAGAGGCGAATCTCCAGGTGGCACCCGGCTATTAAAGGCGGCATTAACCTAAACCATTTTGCAGGCTTTTTCCCTGGGAAACAAAACTCACAAGCCACTGCTCTGGGTTTTCAGTTTGCAGGACCCACTTGGCAGTCTTAAACCAGACGAAGTTGGCACTGGTGTCATGTTGCCTCTGGGAGGCATCCTGTGAGAGGCGGATCTCCAGGAGGCACCCGGCAATTTAAGGCCTCAGGCCCCTGAACCATTGTACAGGTTTTTTCCCTGGGAAACAAAACTCACAAGCCACTGTTCTGGGTGTCAGTTTTCAGGACCCAACAGGCACTCTAAACCAGACCAAGTTGGCACTGGTGCCACCTTGCGTCTGGGAGGCATCCTGCGAGAGGTGGAATTCAAGGAGGCACCCGGCAATTTAAGTCCGCAGGACCCTGAACCATTGTACAGGCTTTTTCCCTGGGAAACAAAACTCACAAGACACTGTTCTGGGTGTCAGTTTTCAGGACCCACTTGACACTCTCAAACCAGACCAAGTTGGCACTGGTGCCAACTTGCGTCTTGGAGGCATCCTGCGAGAGGTGGAATTCCAGGAGGCACCCGGCAATTTAAGGCCGCAGGACCCTGAACCATTGTACAGGCTTTTTCCCTGGGAAACAAAACTCACAAGCCACTGTTCTGGGTGTCAGTTTTCAGGACCCACTTGGCACTCTTAAACCAGACCAAGTTGGCACTTGTGCCACCTTGCGTCTGGGAGGCATCCTGCGAGAGGCCGAATTCCAGGAGTCACCCGGCAATTTAAGGCCGCAGGACCCTGAACCATTGTACAGGCTTTTTCCCTGGGAAAGAAAACTCAAAAGACACTGTTCTGGGTGTCAGTTTTCAGGACCCACTTGGCACTCTCAAACCAGACCAAGTTGGCACTGGTGCCACCTTGCGTCTGGGAGGCATCCTGCGAGAGGCCGAATTCCAGGAGTCACCCGGCAATTTAAGGCCGCAGGACCCTGAACCATTGTACAGGCTTTTTCCCTGGGAAAGAAAACTCAAAAGACACTGTTCTGGGTGTCAGTTTGCAGGACACACTTGGCACTCTCAAACCAGACCAAGTTGGCACTGGTGTTGCTTAGCGTCTAGGAAACATGTGGCGAGATGCGGAATTCCAGGAGGCACCCGGCAATTTAAGGCCGCAGGACCCTGAACCATTGTACAGGCTTTTTCCCTGGGAAGCAAAACTCACAAGCCACTGTTCTGGGTGTAAGTTTTCAGGACACACTTGGCACTCTCAAACCAGACCAAGTTGGCACTGGTGCCACCTTGCGTCTGGGAGGCATCCTGCGAGAGCGTAATTCCAGGAGGCACCCGGTAATTTAAGGCCGCAGGACCCTGAACCATTGTACAGGCTTTTTCCCTGGGAAACAAAACTCACAAGCCACTGTTCTGGGTGTCAGTTTTCAGGACACACTTGACACTCTCAAAGCAGACCAAGTTGGCACTGGTGCCACCTTGCGTCTGGGCAGCATCCTGCGAGAGGCCAAATTCAAGGAGGCACCCGGCAATTTAAGGCCTCAAGCCCCTGAACCACTGTACAGGCTTTTTCCCTGGGAAACAAAACTCACAAGCCACTGTTCTGGGTGTCAGTTTTCAGGACACACTTGGCACTCTTAAACCAGACCAAGTTGGCACTGGTGCCTCCTTGTGTCTGGGAGGCATCCTGAGAGAGGCCGAATTCCAGGAGGCACCCGGCAATTTAGGGCCTCAGGCCCCTGAACCATTTTGCAGGCTTTTTCCCTGGGAAACAAAACTCACAAGCCACTGTTCTGGGTGTCAGTTTGCAGGAGCCACTTGACACTCTCAAACCAGACCAAGTTGGCACTGGTGCCACGTTGCTTCTGGGAGGCATCCTGCGAGAGGCCGAATTCCAGGAGGCACCCGTCAATTTAAGGCCTCAGGCCCCTGAACCATTGTACAGGCTTTTTCCCTGGGAAACAAAACTCACAAGCCACTGTTCTGGGTGTCAGTTTTCAGGACCCACTTGGCACTCTGAAACCAGACCAAGTTGGAAATGGTGCCACCTTGCGTCTAAGAGGCATCCTGTGAGAGGCCGAATTCCAGGAGTCACCCGGCAATTTAAGGCCGCAGGACCCTGAACCATTGTACAGGCTTTTTCCCTGGGATATAAAACTCACAAGCCACTGTTCTGGGTGTCAGTTTTCAGGACCCACTTGGCACTCTCAAACCAGACCAAGTTGGCACTGGTGCCAACTTGCGTCTTGGAGGCATCCTGCGAGAGGCGGAATTCCAGGAGGCACCCGGCAATTTAAGGCCGCAGGACCCTGAACCATTTACAGGCTTTTTCCCTGGGAAACAAAACTCACAAGCCACTCTTCTGGGTGTCAGTTTGCAGGACACACTTGGCACTCTCAAACCAGACCAAGTTGGCACTGGTGCCACCTTGCGTCTGGGAGGCATGCTGCGAGAGGCGGAATTGCAGGAGACACCCGGCAATTTAAGGCCGCAGGACCCTGAACCATTGTACAGGCTTTTTCCCTGGGAAACAAAACTCACAAGCCACTGTTCTGGGTGTCAGTTTTCAGGACCCACTTGGCACTCTCAAACCAGACCAAGTTGGCAGTGGTGCCACCTTCCGTCTGGGAGGCATCCTGCGAGATGCGGATCTCCAGGTGCCACCCGGCTATTAAAGGCGGCATTAACCTAAACCATTTTACAGGCTTTTTCCCTGGGAAAGAAAACTCAAAAGCCACTGTTCTGGGTGTCAGTTTGCAGGAGCCACCTGGCACTCTCAAAACAGACCAAGTTGGCACTGGTGCCACCTTGCGTCTGGGAGGCATCCTGCGAGAGGCGGAATTCCAGGAGGCACCCGGCAATTTAAGGCCGCAGGACCCTGAACCATTGTACAGGCTTTTTCCCTGGGAAAAAAAACTCACAAGCCACTGTTCTGGGTGTCAGTATGCAGGACACACTTGGCACTCTCAAACCAGACCAAGTTGGCACTGGTGCCACCTTGCGTCTGGGAGGCATCCTGCGAGAGGTGGAATTCATGGAGGCACCCGGCAATTTAAGTCCGCAGGACCCTGAACCATTGTACAGGCTTTTTCCCTGCGAAACAAAACTCACAAGACACTGTTCTGGGTGTCAGTTTTCAGGACCCACTTGGCACTCTTAAACCAGACCAAGTTGGCATACGTGTAATGTTGCGCCTGGGAGGCATCCTGTGAGAGGCGGATCTCCAGGAGGCATCCGGCAATTTAAGGCCACAGGCCCCTGAACCATTCTACAGGCTTTTTCCCTGGGAAACAAAACTCACAAGCCACTGTTCTGGGTGTCAGTTTCCAGGACCCACCTGGCACTCTAAACCAGACCAAGTTGGCACTGGTGCCACCTTGCGTCTGGGAGGCATCCTGCGAGAGGCGAATCTCCAGGAGGCACCCGGCAATTTAAGGCCGCAGGACCCTGAACCATTGTACAGGCTTTTTCCCTGGGAAACAAAACTCACAAGCCACTGTTCTGGGTGTCAGTTTTCAGGACCCACTTGGCACTCTCAAACCAGACCAAGTTGGCACTGGTGCCAACTTGCGTCTGGGAGGCATCCTGCGAGAGGCCGAATTCCAGGAGGCACCCGGCAATTTAAGGCCTCAGGCCCCCTGAACCATTGTACAGGCTTTTTCCCTGGGAAACAAAACTCACAAGCCACTGTTCTGGGTGTCAGTTTTCAGGACACACTTGGCACTCTCAAACCAGACCAAGTTGGAACTGGTGCCACCTTGCGTCTGGGAGGCATGCTGCGAGAGGCGGAATTCAAGGAGGCACCCGGCAATTTAAGTCCGCAGGACCCTGAACCATTGTACAGGCTTTTTCCCTGGGAAACAAAACTCACAAGCCACTGTTCTGGGTGTCAGTTTTCAGGACCCACTTGACACTCTCAAACCAGACCAAGTTGGCACTGGTGCCACCTTGCGTCTGGGAGGCATCCTGCGAGATGCGGATCTCCAGGTGCCACCCGGCTATTAAAGGCGGCATTAACCTAAACCACTTTACAGGCTTTTTCCCTGGGAAAGAAAACTCACAAGCCACTGTTCTGGGTGTCAGTTTGCAGGAGCCACCTGGCACTCTCTAACCAGACCAAGTTGGCACTGGTGCCACCTTGTGTCTGGGAGGCATCCTGCGAGAGACGCAATTCCAGGAGGCACCCGGCAATTTAAGGCCGCAGGACCCTGAACCATTGTACAGGCTTTTTCCCTGGGAAACAAAACTCACAAGCCACTGTTCTGGGTGTCAGTTTTCAGGACACACTTGACACTCTCAAACCAGACCAAGTTGGAACTGGTGCCACCTTGCGTCTGGGAGGCATCCTGCGAGAGGCGCAATTCCAGGAGGCACCCGGCAATTTAAGGCCGCAGGCCCCTGAACCATTGTACAGGCTTTTTCCCTGGGAAACAAAACTCACAAGCCACTGTTCTGGGTGTCAGTTTTCAGGACCCACTTGACATTCTTAAACCAGACCAAGTTGGCACTGGTGCCACCTTGCGTCTGGGAGGCATCCTGCGAGTGGCCGATTTCCAGGAGGCACCCGGCAATTTAAGGCCTCAGGCCCCTGAACCATTGTACAGGCTTTTTCCCTGGGAAACAAAACTCACAAGCCACTGTTCTGGGTGTCAGTTTTCAGGACCCACTTGGCACTCTCAAACAAGACCAAGTTGGCACTGGTGCCACCTTGCGTCTGAGAGGCATCCTGCGAGAGGCGAATCTCCAGGTGGCACCCGGCTATTAAAGGCGGCATTAACCTAAACCATTTTACAGGCTTTTTCCCTGGGAAAGAAAACTCACAAGCCACTGTTCTGGGTGTCAGTTTGCAGGACCCACTTGGCACTCTTAAACCAGTCTAAGTTGGCACTGGTGCCACCTTGCGTCTGGGAGGCATCCTGCGAGAGGCCGAATTCCAGGAGGCACCCGGCAATTTAAGGCCTCAGGCCCCTGAACCATTGTACAGGATTTTTCCCTGGGAAACAAAACTCACAAGCCACTGTTCTGGGTGTCAGTTTTCAGGACCCACTTGGCAGTCTTAAATCGAACCAAGTTGGCACTGGTGTCATGTTACGCCTGGGAGGCATCCTGTGAGAGGCGGATCTCCAGGAGGCACCCGGCAATTTAAGGCCGCAGGACCCTGAACCATTGTACAGGCTTTTTCCCTGGGAAACAAAACTCACAAGCCACTGTTCTGGGTGTCAGTTTTCAGGACCCACCTGGCACTCTCAAACCAGACCAAGTTGGCACTGGTGCCACCTTGCGTCTGGGAGGCATCCTGCGAGAGACGCATTTCCAGGAGGCACCCGGCTATTAAAGGCGGGATTGACCTAAACCATTTTACAGGCTTTTTCCCTGGGATAGAAAACTCACAAGCCACTGTTCTGGGTGTCAGTTTGCAGGAGCCACCTGGCACTCTCAAACCAGACCAAGTTGGCACTGGTGCCACCTTGCGTCTGGGATGCATCCTGCGAGAGGCCGAATTCCAGGAGGCACCCGGCAATTTAAAGCCGCAGGACCCTGAACCATTGTACAGGCTTTTTCCCTGGGAAACAAAACTCACAAGCCAGTGTTCTGGGTTGTCAGTTTGCAGGACACACTTGGCAGTCTTAAACCAGACCAAGTTGGCACTGGTGTCATGTTGCCTCTGGGAGGCATCCTGTGAGAGGCGGATCTCCAGGAGGCACCCGGCAATTTAAGGCCTCAGGCCCCTGAACCATTGTACAGGCTTTTTCCCTGGGAAACAAAACTCACAAGCCACTGTTCTGGGTGTCAGTTTTCAGGACCCACCTGGCACTCTAAACCAGACCAAGTTGGCACTGGTGCCACCTTGCGTCTGGGAGGCATCCTGCAAGAGGCGAATCTCCAGGAGGCACCCGGCTATTAAAGGCGGCATTAACCTAAACCATTTTACAGGCTTTTTCCCTGGGAAAGAAAACTCACAAGCCACTGTTCTGGGTGTCAGTTTGCAGGAGCCACCTGGCACTCTCAAACCAGACCAAGTTGGCACTGGTGCCACCTTGCGTCTGGGAGGCATCCTGCGAGAGGCTCAATTCCAGGAGGCACCCGGCAATTTAAGGCCGTAGTATCCTGAACCATTGTACAGGCTTTTTCCCTGGGAAACAAAACTCACAAGCCACTGTTCTGGGTGTCAGTTTTCAGGACCCACTTGGCACTCTTAGACCAGACCAAGTTGGAACTGGTGCCACCTTGCGTCTGGGAGGCATCCTGCGAGAGGCCGAATTCCAAGAGTCACCCGGCAATTTAAGGCCGCAGGACCCTGAACCATTGTACAGGCTTTTTCCCTGGGAAACAAAACTCACAAGCCACTGTTCTGGGTGTCAGTTTTCAGGACCCACTTGGTACTCTCAAACCAGACCAAGTTGGAAATGGTGTCATTTTGCGTCTGGGAGGCATCCTGCGATAGGCGGAATTCCAGGAGGCACCCGGCAAATTAAGGCCTCAGGCCCCTGAACCATTGTACAGGCTTTTTCCCTGGGAAACAAAACTCACAAGCCACTGTTCCTTGTGTCAGTTTTCAGGACCCACTTGACACTCTCAAACCAGACCAAGTTGGCACTGGTGCCACCTTGCGTCTGGGAGGCATCCTGCGAGAGGCGGATCTCCAGGTGGCACCCAGCTATTAAAGGCGGCATTAACCTAAACTACTTTACAGGCTTTTTCCCTGGGAAAGAAAACTCACAAGCCACTGTTCTGGGTGTCAGTTTGCAGGAGCCACCTGGCACTCTCAAACCAGACAAAGTTGGCACTGGTGCCACCTTGCGTCTGGGAGGCATCCTGCGAGAGGCGCAATTCCAGGAGGCACCCGGCAATTTAAGGCCGCAGGCCCCTGAACCATTGTACAGGCTTTTTCCCTGGGAAACAAAACTCACAAGCCACTGTTCTGGGTGTCACTTTTCAGGACCCACTTGACACTCTCAAACCAGACCAAGTTGGCACTGGTGCCACCTTGCGTCTGGGAGGCATCCTGCGAGAGGCGGATCTCCAGGTGCCACCCGGCTATTAAATGCGGCATTAACCTAAACTATTTTACAGGCTTTTTCCCTGGGAAAGAAAACTCACAAGCCACTGTTATGGGTGTCAGTTTGCAGGACACACTTGGCACTCTCAAACCAGACCAAGTTGGCACTTGTTTCACCTTGCGTCTGGGAGGCATCCTGCGAGAGCCTGAATTCCAGGAGGCACCCGGCAATTTAAGGCCGCAGGACCCTGAACCATTGTACAGGCTTTTTCCCTGGGAAACAAAACTCACAAGCCACTGTTCTGGGTGTCAGTTTTCAGGACCCACTTGACACTCTTAAACCAGACCAAGTTGGCACTGGTGCCACCTTGCGTCTGGGAGGCATCCTGCGAGTGGCCGATTTCCAGGAGGCACCCGGCAATTTAAGGCCTCAGGCCCCTGAACCATTGTACAGGCTTTTTCCCTGGGAAACAAAACTCACAAGCCACTGTTCTGGGTGTCAGTTTTCAGGACCCACTTGACACTCTCAAACAAGACCAAGTTGGCACTGGTGCCACCTTGCGTCTGAGAGGCATCCTGCGAGAGGCGAATCTCCAGGTGCCACCCGGCTATTAAAGGCGGCATTAACCTAAACCATTTTACAGGCTTTTTCCCTGGGAAAGAAAACTCACAAGCCACTGTTCTGGGTGTCAGTTTGCAGGACCAACTTGGCACTCTTAAACCAGTCTAAGTTGGAACTGGTGCCAACTTGCGTCTGGGAGGCATCCTGCGAGAGGCCGAATTCCAGGAGGCACCCGGCAATTTAAGGCCTCAGGCCCCTGAACCATTGTACAGGATTTTTCCCTGGGAAACAAAACTCACAAGCCACTGTTCTGGGTGTCAGTTTTCAGGACCCACTTGGCACTCTTAAATCGAACCAAGTTGGCACTGGTGTCATGTTACGCCTGGGAGGCATCCTGTAGAAGGCGGATCTCCAGGAGGCACTCGGCAATTTAAGGCCGCAGGACCCTGAACCATTGTACAGGCTTTTTCCCTGGGAAACAAAACTCACAAGCCACTGTTCTGGGTGTCAGTTTTCAGGACCCACCTGGCACTCTAAACCAGACCAAGTTGGCACTGGTGCCACCTTGCGTCTGGGAGGCATCCTGCGAGAGGCGAATCTCCAGGAGGCACCCGGCTATTAAAGGCGGGATTAACCTAAACCATTTTACAGGCTTTTTCCCTGGGATAGAAAACTCACAAGCCACTGTTCTGGGTGTCAGTTTGCAGGAGCCACCTGGCACTCTCAAACCAGACCAAGTTGGCACTGGTGCCACCTTGCGTCTGGGATGCATCCTGCGAGAGGCCGAATTCCAGGAGGCACCCGGCAATTTAAAGCCGCAGGACCCTGAACCATTGTACAGGCTTTTTCCCTGGGAAACAAAACTCACAAGCCACTGTTCTGGGTTGTCAGTTTGCAGGACCCACTTGGCAGTCTTAAACCAGACCAAGTTGGCACTGGTGTCATGTTGCCTCTGGGAGGCATCCTGTGAGAGGCGGATCTCCAGGAGGCACCCGGCAATTTAAGGCCTCAGGCCCCTGAACCATTGTACAGGCTTTTTCCCTGGGAAACAAAACTCACAAGCCACTGTTCTGGGTGTCAGTTTTCAGGACCCACTTGACACTCTCAAACAAGACCAAGTTGGCACTGGTGCCACCTTGCGTCTGAGAGGCATCCTGCGAGAGGCGAATCTCCAGGTGCCACCCGGCTATTAAAGGCGGCATTAACCTAAACCATTTTACAGGCTTTTTCCCTGGGAAAGAAAACTCACAAGCCACTGTTCTGGGTGTCAGTTTGCAGGACCAACTTGGCACTCTTAAACCAGTCTAAGTTGGAACTGGTGCCAACTTGCGTCTGGGAGGCATCCTGCGAGAGGCCGAATTCCAGGAGGCACCCGGCAATTTAAGGCCTCAGGCCCCTGAAGCATTGTACAGGATTTTTCCCTGGGAAACAAAACTCACAAGCCACTGTTCTGGGTGTCAGTTTTCAGGACCCACTTGGCACTCTTAAATCGAACCAAGTTGGCACTGGTGTCATGTTACGCCTGGGAGGCATCCTGTAGAAGGCGGATCTCCAGGAGGCACTAGGCAATTTAAGGCCGCAGGACCCTGAACCATTGTACAGGCTTTTTCCCTGGGAAACAAAACTCACAAGCCACTGTTCTGGGTGTCAGTTTTCAGGACCCACTTGGCACTCTAAACCAGACCAAGTTGGCACTGGTGCCACCTTGCGTCTGGGAGGCATCCTGCGAGAGGCGAATCTCCAGGAGGCACCCGGCTATTAAAGGCGGGATTAACCTAAACCATTTTACAGGCTTTTTCCCTGGGATAGAAAACTCACAAGCCACTGTTCTGGGTGTCAGTTTGCAGGAGCCACCTGGCACTCTCAAACCAGACCAAGTTGGCACTGGTGCCACCTTGCGTCTGGGATGCATCCTGCGAGAGGCCGAATTCCAGGAGGCACCCGGCAATTTAAAGCCGCAGGACCCTGAACCATTGTACAGGCTTTTTCCCTGGGAAACAAAACTCACAAGCCACTGTTCTGGGTTGTCAGTTTGCAGGACCCACTTGGCAGTCTTAAACCAGACCAAGTTGGCACTGGTGTCATGTTGCCTCTGGGAGGCATCCTGTGAGAGGCGGATCTCCAGGAGGCACCCGGCAATTTAAGGCCTCAGGCCCCTGAACCATTGTACAGGCTTTTTCCCTGGGAAACAAAACTCACAAGCCACTGTTCTGGGTGTCAGTTTTCAGGACCCACCAGGCACTCTAAACCAGACCAAGTTGGCACTGGTGCCACCTTGCGTCTGGGAGGCATCCTGCGAGAGGTGGAATTCAAGGAGGCACCCGGCAATTTAAGTCCGCAGGACCCTGAACCATTGTACAGGCTTTTTCCCTGGGAAACAAAACTCACAAGACACTGTTCTGGGTGTCAGTTTTCAGGACCCACTTGGCACTCTCAAACCAGACCAAGTTGGCACTGGTGCCACCTTGCGTCTGGGAGGTATCCTGCGAGATGCGGATGTCCAGGTGCCACCCGGCTATTAAAGGCGGCATTAACCTAAACCACTTTACAGGCTTTTTCCCTGGGAAACAAAACTCACAAGACACTGTTCTGGGTGTCAGTTTGCAGGAGCCACCTGGCACTCTCAAACAAGACCAAGTTGGCACTGGTGCCACCTTGCGTCTGAGAGGCATCCTGCGAGAGGCGAATCTCCAGGTGGCACCCGGCTATTAAAGGCGGCATTAACCTAAACCATTTTACAGGCTTTTTCCCTGGGA
The DNA here is from genome assembly GCF_963513975.1 of Fringilla coelebs. NCBI lineage: Eukaryota > Metazoa > Chordata > Aves > Passeriformes > Fringillidae > Fringilla > Fringilla coelebs. The sequence goes on along the minus strand of NW_028167521.1, from coordinate 975,745 downwards.
AAGAAAACTCACAAGCCACTGTTCTGGGTGTCAGTTTGCAGGACCCACTTGGCACTCTTAAACCAGTCTAAGTTGGCACTGGTGCCACCTTGCGTCTGGGAGGCATCCTGCGAGAGGCCGAATTCCAGGAGGCACCCGGCAATTTAAGGCCTCAGGCCCCTGAACCATTGTACAGGATTTTTCCCTGGGAAACAAAACTCACAAGCCACTGTTCTGGGTGTCAGTTTTCAGGACCCACTTGGCAGTCTTAAATCGAACCAAGTTGGCACTGGTGTCATGTTACGCCTGGGAGGCATCCTGTGAGAGGCGGATCTCCAGGAGGCACCCGGCAATTTAAGGCCGCAGGACCCTGAACCATTGTACAGGCTTTTTCCCTGGGAAACAAAACTCACAAGCCACTGTTCTGGGTGTCAGTTTTCAGGACCCACCTGGCACTCTCAAACCAGACCAAGTTGGCACTGGTGCCACCTTGCGTCTGGGAGGCATCCTGCGAGAGACGCATTTCCAGGAGGCACCCGGCTATTAAAGGCGGGATTGACCTAAACCATTTTACAGGCTTTTTCCCTGGGATAGAAAACTCACAAGCCACTGTTCTGGGTGTCAGTTTGCAGGAGCCACCTGGCACTCTCAAACCAGACCAAGTTGGCACTGGTGCCACCTTGCGTCTGGGATGCATCCTGCGAGAGGCCGAATTCCAGGAGGCACCCGGCAATTTAAAGCCGCAGGACCCTGAACCATTGTACAGGCTTTTTCCCTGGGAAACAAAACTCACAAGCCAGTGTTCTGGGTTGTCAGTTTGCAGGACACACTTGGCAGTCTTAAACCAGACCAAGTTGGCACTGGTGTCATGTTGCCTCTGGGAGGCATCCTGTGAGAGGCGGATCTCCAGGAGGCACCCGGCAATTTAAGGCCTCAGGCCCCTGAACCATTGTACAGGCTTTTTCCCTGGGAAACAAAACTCACAAGCCACTGTTCTGGGTGTCAGTTTTCAGGACCCACCTGGCACTCTAAACCAGACCAAGTTGGCACTGGTGCCACCTTGCGTCTGGGAGGCATCCTGCAAGAGGCGAATCTCCAGGAGGCACCCGGCTATTAAAGGCGGCATTAACCTAAACCATTTTACAGGCTTTTTCCCTGGGAAAGAAAACTCACAAGCCACTGTTCTGGGTGTCAGTTTGCAGGAGCCACCTGGCACTCTCAAACCAGACCAAGTTGGCACTGGTGCCACCTTGCGTCTGGGAGGCATCCTGCGAGAGGCTCAATTCCAGGAGGCACCCGGCAATTTAAGGCCGTAGTATCCTGAACCATTGTACAGGCTTTTTCCCTGGGAAACAAAACTCACAAGCCACTGTTCTGGGTGTCAGTTTTCAGGACCCACTTGACACTCTCAAACCAGACCAAGGTGGCACTGGTGCCACCTTGCGTCTGGAAGGCATCCTGCGAGAGGCGCAATTCCAGGAGGCACCCGGCAATTTAAGGCCGCAGGACCCTGAACCATTGTACAGGCTTTTTCCCTGGGAAACAAAACTCACAAGCCACTGTTCTGGGTGTCAGTTTTCAGGACCCACTTGGCACTCTTAGACCAGACCAAGTTGGAACTGGTGCCACCTTGCGTCTGGGAGGCATCCTGCGAGAGGCCGAATTCCAAGAGTCACCCGGCAATTTAAGGCCGCAGGACCCTGAACCATTGTACAGGCTTTTTCCCTGGGAAACAAAACTCACAAGCCACTGTTCTGGGTGTCAGTTTTCAGGACCCACTTGGTACTCTCAAACCAGACCAAGTTGGAAATGGTGTCATTTTGCGTCTGGGAGGCATCCTGCGATAGGCGGAATTCCAGGAGGCACCCGGCAAATTAAGGCCTCAGGCCCCTGAACCATTGTACAGGCTTTTTCCCTGGGAAACAAAACTCACAAGCCACTGTTCCTTGTGTCAGTTTTCAGGACCCACTTGACACTCTCAAACCAGACCAAGTTGGCACTGGTGCCACCTTGCGTCTGGGAGGCATCCTGCGAGAGGCGGATCTCCAGGTGGCACCCAGCTATTAAAGGCGGCATTAACCTAAACTACTTTACAGGCTTTTTCCCTGGGAAAGAAAACTCACAAGCCACTGTTCTGGGTGTCAGTTTGCAGGAGCCACCTGGCACTCTCAAACCAGACAAAGTTGGCACTGGTGCCACCTTGCGTCTGGGAGGCATCCTGCGAGAGGCGCAATTCCAGGAGGCACCCGGCAATTTAAGGCCGCAGGCCCCTGAACCATTGTACAGGCTTTTTCCCTGGGAAACAAAACTCACAAGCCACTGTTCTGGGTGTCACTTTTCAGGACCCACTTGACACTCTCAAACCAGACCAAGTTGGCACTGGTGCCACCTTGCGTCTGGGAGGCATCCTGCGAGAGGCGGATCTCCAGGTGCCACCCGGCTATTAAATGCGGCATTAACCTAAACTATTTTACAGGCTTTTTCCCTGGGAAAGAAAACTCACAAGCCACTGTTATGGGTGTCAGTTTGCAGGACACACTTGGCACTCTCAAACCAGACCAAGTTGGCACTTGTTTCACCTTGCGTCTGGGAGGCATCCTGCGAGAGCCTGAATTCCAGGAGGCACCCGGCAATTTAAGGCCGCAGGACCCTGAACCATTGTACAGGCTTTTTCCCTGGGAAACAAAACTCACAAGCCACTGTTCTGGGTGTCAGTTTTCAGGACCCACTTGACACTCTTAAACCAGACCAAGTTGGCACTGGTGCCACCTTGCGTCTGGGAGGCATCCTGCGAGTGGCCGATTTCCAGGAGGCACCCGGCAATTTAAGGCCTCAGGCCCCTGAACCATTGTACAGGCTTTTTCCCTGGGAAACAAAACTCACAAGCCACTGTTCTGGGTGTCAGTTTTCAGGACCCACTTGACACTCTCAAACAAGACCAAGTTGGCACTGGTGCCACCTTGCGTCTGAGAGGCATCCTGCGAGAGGCGAATCTCCAGGTGCCACCCGGCTATTAAAGGCGGCATTAACCTAAACCATTTTACAGGCTTTTTCCCTGGGAAAGAAAACTCACAAGCCACTGTTCTGGGTGTCAGTTTGCAGGACCAACTTGGCACTCTTAAACCAGTCTAAGTTGGAACTGGTGCCAACTTGCGTCTGGGAGGCATCCTGCGAGAGGCCGAATTCCAGGAGGCACCCGGCAATTTAAGGCCTCAGGCCCCTGAACCATTGTACAGGATTTTTCCCTGGGAAACAAAACTCACAAGCCACTGTTCTGGGTGTCAGTTTTCAGGACCCACTTGGCACTCTTAAATCGAACCAAGTTGGCACTGGTGTCATGTTACGCCTGGGAGGCATCCTGTAGAAGGCGGATCTCCAGGAGGCACTCGGCAATTTAAGGCCGCAGGACCCTGAACCATTGTACAGGCTTTTTCCCTGGGAAACAAAACTCACAAGCCACTGTTCTGGGTGTCAGTTTTCAGGACCCACCTGGCACTCTAAACCAGACCAAGTTGGCACTGGTGCCACCTTGCGTCTGGGAGGCATCCTGCGAGAGGCGAATCTCCAGGAGGCACCCGGCTATTAAAGGCGGGATTAACCTAAACCATTGTACAGGCTTTTTCCCTGGGATAGAAAACTCACAAGCCACTGTTCTGGGTGTCAGTTTGCAGGAGCCACCTGGCACTCTCAAACCAGACCAAGTTGGCACTGGTGCCACCTTGCGTCTGGGATGCATCCTGCGAGAGGCCGAATTCCAGGAGGCACCCGGCAATTTAAAGCCGCAGGACCCTGAACCATTGTACAGGCTTTTTCCCTGGGAAACAAAACTCACAAGCCACTGTTCTGGGTTGTCAGTTTGCAGGACCCACTTGGCAGTCTCAAACCAGACCAAGTTGGCACTGGTGTCATGTTGCCTCTGGGAGGCATCCTGTGAGAGGCGGATCTCCAGGAGGCACCCGGCAATTTAAGGCCTCAGGCCCCTGAACCATTGTACAGGCTTTTTCCCTGGGAAACAAAACTCACAAGCCACTGTTCTGGGTGTCAGTTTTCAGGACCCACTTGACACTCTCAAACAAGACCAAGTTGGCACTGGTGCCACCTTGCGTCTGAGAGGCATCCTGCGAGAGGCGAATCTCCAGGTGCCACCCGGCTATTAAAGGCGGCATTAACCTAAACCATTTTACAGGCTTTTTCCCTGGGAAAGAAAACTCACAAGCCACTGTTCTGGGTGTCAGTTTGCAGGACCAACTTGGCACTCTTAAACCAGTCTAAGTTGGAACTGGTGCCAACTTGCGTCTGGGAGGCATCCTGCGAGAGGCCGAATTCCAGGAGGCACCCGGCAATTTAAGGCCTCAGGCCCCTGAAGCATTGTACAGGATTTTTCCCTGGGAAACAAAACTCACAAGCCACTGTTCTGGGTGTCAGTTTTCAGGACCCACTTGGCACTCTTAAATCGAACCAAGTTGGCACTGGTGTCATGTTACGCCTGGGAGGCATCCTGTAGAAGGCGGATCTCCAGGAGGCACTCGGCAATTTAAGGCCGCAGGACCCTGAACCATTGTACAGGCTTTTTCCCTGGGAAACAAAACTCACAAGCCACTGTTCTGGGTGTCAGTTTTCAGGACCCACCTGGCACTCTAAACCAGACCAAGTTGGCACTGGTGCCACCTTGCGTCTGGGAGGCATCCTGCGAGAGGCGAATCTCCAGGAGGCACCCGGCTATTAAAGGCGGGATTAACCTAAACCATTTTACAGGCTTTTTCCCTGGGATAGAAAACTCACAAGCCACTGTTCTGGGTGTCAGTTTGCAGGAGCCACCTGGCACTCTCAAACCAGACCAAGTTGGCACTGGTGCCACCTTGCGTCTGGGATGCATCCTGCGAGAGGCCGAATTCCAGGAGGCACCCGGCAATTTAAAGCCGCAGGACCCTGAACCATTGTACAGGCTTTTTCCCTGGGAAACAAAACTCACAAGCCACTGTTCTGGGTTGTCAGTTTGCAGGACCCACTTGGCAGTCTTAAACCAGACCAAGTTGGCACTGGTGTCATGTTGCCTCTGGGAGGCATCCTGTGAGAGGCGGATCTCCAGGAGGCACCCGGCAATTTAAGGCCTCAGGCCCCTGAACCATTGTACAGGCTTTTTCCCTGGGAAACAAAACTCACAAGCCACTGTTCTGGGTGTCAGTTTTCAGGACCCACCAGGCACTCTAAACCAGACCAAGTTGGCACTGGTGCCACCTTGCGTCTGGGAGGCATCCTGCGAGAGGTGGAATTCAAGGAGGCACCCGGCAATTTAAGTCCGCAGGACCCTGAACCATTGTACAGGCTTTTTCCCTGGGAAACAAAACTCACAAGACACTGTTCTGGGTGTCAGTTTTCAGGACCCACTTGGCACTCTCAAACCAGACCAAGTTGGCACTGGTGCCACCTTGCGTCTGGGAGGTATCCTGCGAGATGCGGATCTCCAGGTGCCACCCGGCTATTAAAGGCGGCATTAACCTAAACCACTTTACAGGCTTTTTCCCTGGGAAACAAAACTCACAAGACACTGTTCTGGGTGTCAGTTTGCAGGAGCCACCTGGCACTCTCTAACCAGACCAAGTTGGCACTGGTGCCACCTTGCGTCTGGGAGGCATCCTGCGAGAGACGCAATTCCAGGAGGCACCCGGCAATTTAAGGCCGCAGGACCCTGAACCATTGTACAGGCTTTTTCCCTGGGAAACAAAACTCACAAGCCACTGTTCTGGGTGTCAGTTTTCAGGACACACTTGACACTCTCAAACCAGACCAAGTTGGAACTGGTGCCACCTTGCGTCTGGGAGGCATCCTGCGAGAGGCGCAATTCCAGGAGGCACCCGGCAATTTAAGGCCGCAGGCCCCTGAACCATTGTACAGGCTTTTTCCCTGGGAAACAAAACTCACAAGCCACTGTTCTGGGTGTCAGTTTTCAGGACCCACTTGACATTCTTAAACCAGACCAAGTTGGCACTGGTGCCACCTTGCGTCTGGGAGGCATCCTGCGAGTGGCCGATTTCCAGGAGGCACCCGGCAATTTAAGGCCTCAGGCCCCTGAACCATTGTACAGGCTTTTTCCCTGGGAAACAAAACTCACAAGCCACTGTTCTGGGTGTCAGTTTTCAGGACCCACTTGGCACTCTCAAACAAGACCAAGTTGGCACTGGTGCCACCTTGCGTCTGAGAGGCATCCTGCGAGAGGCGAATCTCCAGGTGGCACCCGGCTATTAAAGGCGGCATTAACCTAAACCATTTTACAGGCTTTTTCCCTGGGAAAGAAAACTCACAAGCCACTGTTCTGGGTGTCAGTTTGCAGGACCAACTTGGCACTCTTAAACCAGTCTAAGTTGGCACTGGTGCCACCTTGCGTCTGGGAGGCATCCTGCGAGAGGCCGAATTCCAGGAGGCACCCGGCAATTTAAGGCCTCAGGCCCCTGAACCATTGTACAGGATTTTTCCCTGGGAAACAAAACTCACAAGCCACTGTTCTGGGTGTCAGTTTTCAGGACCCACTTGGCAGTCTTAAATCGAACCAAGTTGGCACTGGTGTCATGTTACGCCTGGGAGGCATCCTGTGAGAGGCGGATCTCAAGGAGGCACCCGGCAATTTAAGGCCGCAGGACCCTGAACCATTGTACAGGCTTTTTCCCTGGGAAACAAAACTCACAAGCCACTGTTCTGGGTGTCAGTTTTCAGGACCCACCTGGCACTCTCAAACCAGACCAAGTTGGCACTGGTGCCACCTTGCGTCTGGGAGGCATCCTGCGAGAGACGCATTTCCAGGAGGCACCCGGCTATTAAAGGCGGGATTAACCTAAACCATTTTACAGGCTTTTTCCCTGGGATAGAAAACTCACAAGCCACTGTTCTGGGTGTCAGTTTGCAGGAGCCACCTGGCACTCTCAAACCAGACCAAGTTGGCACTGGTGCCACCTTGCGTCTGGGATGCATCCTGCGAGAGGCCGAATTCCAGGAGGCACCCGGCAATTTAAAGCCGCAGGACCCTGAACCATTGTACAGGCTTTTTCCCTGGGAAACAAAACTCACAAGCCAGTGTTCTGGGTCGTCAGTTTGCAGGACCCACTGGGCAGTCTTAAACCAGACCAAGTTGGCACTGGTGTCATGTTGCCTCTGGGAGGCATCCTGTGAGAGGCGGATCTCCAGGAGGCACCCGGCAATTTAAGGCCTCAGGCCCCTGAACCATTGTACAGGCTTTTTCCCTGGGAAACAAAACTCACAAGCCACTGTTCTGGGTGTCAGTTTTCAGGACCCACCTGGCACTCTAAACCAGACCAAGTTGGCACTGGTGCCACCTTGCGTCTGGGAGGCATCCTGCAAGAGGCGAATCTCCAGGAGGCACCCGGCTATTAAAGGCGGGATTAACCTAAACCATTTTACAGGCTTTTTCCCTGGGAAAGAAAACTCACAAGCCACTGTTCTGGGTGTCAGTTTGCAGGAGCCACCTGGCACTCTCAAACCAGACCAAGTTGGCACTGGTGCCACCTTGCGTCTGGGAGGCATCCTGCGAGAGGCTCAATTCCAGGAGGCACCCGGCAATTTAAGGCCGTAGTATCCTGAACCATTGTACAGGCTTTTTCCCTGGGAAACAAAACTCACAAGCCACTGTTCTGGGTGTCAGTTTTCAGGACCCACTTGACACTCTCAAACCAGACCAAGGTGGCACTGGTGCCACCTCTCGTCTGGGAGGCATCCTGCGAGAGACGCAATTCCAGGAGGCACCCGGCAATTTAAGGCCGCAGGACCCTGAACCATTGTACAGGCTTTTTCCCTGGGAAACAAAATTCACAAGCCACTGTTCTGGGTGTCAGTTTTCAGGACCCACTTGCCACTCTTAGACCAGACCAAGTTGGAACTGGTGCCACCTTGCGTCTGGGAGGCATCCTGCGAGAGGCCGAATTCCAAGAGTCACCCGGCAATTTAAGGCCGCAGGACCCTGAACCATTGTACAGGCTTTTTCCCTGGGAAACAAAACTCACAAGCCACTGTTCTGGGTGTCAGTTTTCAGGACCCACTTGGTACTCTCAAACCAGACCAAGTTGGAAATGGTGTCATTTTGCGTCTGGGAGGTATCCTGCGATAGGCGGAATTCCAGGAGGCACCCGGCAAATTAAGGCCTCAGGCCCCTGAACCATTGTACAGGCTTTTTCCCTAAGAAACAAAACTCACAAGCCACTGTTCCTTGTGTCAGTTTTCAGGACCCACTTGACACTCTCAAACCAGACCAAGTTGGCACTGGTGCCACCTTGCGTCTGGGAGGCATCCTGCGAGAGGCGGATCTCCAGGTGGCACCCAGCTATTAAAGGCGGCATTAACCTAAACTACTTTACAGGCTTTTTCCCTGGGAAAGAAAACTCACAAGCCACTGTTCTGGGTGTCAGTTTGCAGGAGCCACCTGGCACTCTCAAACCAGACAAAGTTGGCACTGGTGCCACCTTGCGTCTGGGAGGCATCCTGCGAGAGGCGCAATTCCAGGAGGCACCCGGCAATTTAAGGCCGAAGGCCCCTGAACCATTGTACAGGCTTTTTCCCTGGGAAACAAAACTCACAAGCCACTGTTCTGGGTGTCACTTTTCAGGACCCACTTGACACTCTCAAACCAGACCAAGTTGGCACTGGTGCCACCTTGCGTCTGGGAGGCATCCTGCGAGAGGCGGATCTCCAGGTGCCACCTGGCTATTAAAGGCGGCATTAACCTAAACTATTTTACAGGCTTTTTCCCTGGGAAAGAAAACTCACAAGCCACTGTTATGGGTGTCAGTTTGCAGGACACACTTGGCACTCTCAAACCAGACCAAGTTGGCACTTGTTTCACCTTGCGTCTGGGAGGCATCCTGCGAGAGGCGGAATTCCAGGAGGCACCCGGCAATTTAAGGCCGCAGGACCCTGAACCATTGTACAGGCTTTTTCCCTGGGAAACAAAACTCACAAGCCACTGTTCTGGGTGTCAGTTTTCAGGACCCACTTGACACTCTTAAACCAGACCAAGTTGGCACTGGTGCCACCTTGCGTCTGGGAGGCATCCTGCGAGTGGCCGATTTCCAGGAGGCACCCGGCAATTTAAGGCCTCAGGCCCCTGAACCATTGTACAGGCTTTTTCCCTGGGAAACAAAACTCACAAGCCACTGTTCTGGGTGTCAGTTTTCAGGACCCACTTGACACTCTCAAACAAGACCAAGTTGGCACTGGTGCCACCTTGCGTCTGAGAGGCATCCTGCGAGAGGCGAATCTCCAGGTGCCACCCGGCTATTAAAGGCGGCATTAACCTAAACCATTTTACAGGCTTTTTCCCTGGGAAAGAAAACTCACAAGCCACTGTTCTGGGTGTCAGTTTGCAGGACCAACTTGGCACTCTTAAACCAGTCTAAGTTGGAACTGGTGCCAACTTGCGTCTGGGAGGCATCCTGCGAGAGGCCGAATTCCAGGAGGCACCCGGCAATTTAAGGCCTCAGGCCCCTGAACCATTGTACAGGATTTTTCCCTGGGAAACAAAACTCACAAGCCACTGTTCTGGGTGTCAGTTTTCAGGACCCACTTGGCACTCTTAAATCGAACCAAGTTGGCACTGGTGTCATGTTACGCCTGGGAGGCATCCTGTGAGAGGCGGATCTCCAGGAGGCACTCGGCAATTTAAGGCCGCAGGACCCTGAACCATTGTACAGGCTTTTTCCCTGGGAAACAAAATTCACAAGCCACTGTTCTGGGTGTCAGTTTTCAGGACCCACCTGGCACTCTAAACCAGACCAAGTTGGCACTGGTGCCACCTTGCGTCTGGGAGGCATCCTGCGAGAGGCGAATCTCCAGGAGGCACCCGGCTATTAAAGGCGGGATTAACCTAAACCATTTTACAGGCTTTTTCCCTGGGATAGAAAACTCACAAGCCACTGTTCTGGGTGTCAGTTTGCAGGAGCCACCTGGCACTCTCAAACCAGACCAAGTTGGCACTGGTGCCACCTTGCGTCTGGGAGGCATCCTGCGAGAGGCTCAATTCCAGGAGGCACCCGGCAATTTAAGGCCGTAGTATCCTGAACCATTGTACAGGCTTTTTCCCTGGGAAACAAAACTCACAAGCCACTGTTCTGGGTGTCAGTTTTCAGGACCCACTTGACACTCTCAAACCAGACCAAGGTGGCACTGGTGCCACCTCTCGTCTGGGAGGCATCCTGCGAGAGACGCAATTCCAGGAGGCACCCGGCAATTTAAGGCCGCAGGACCCTGAACCATTGTACAGGCTTTTTCCCTGGGAAACAAAATTCACAAGCCACTGTTCTGGGTGTCAGTTTTCAGGACCCACTTGCCACTCTTAGACCAGACCAAGTTGGAACTGGTGCCACCTTGCGTCTGGGAGGCATCCTGCGAGAGGCCGAATTCCAAGAGTCACCCGGCAATTTAAGGCCGCAGGACCCTGAACCATTGTACAGGCTTTTTCCCTGGGAAACAAAACTCACAAGCCACTGTTCTGGGTGTCAGTTTTCAGGACCCACTTGGTACTCTCAAACCAGACCAAGTTGGAAATGGTGTCATTTTGCGTCTGGGAGGTATCCTGCGATAGGCGGAATTCCAGGAGGCACCCGGCAAATTAAGGCCTCAGGCCCCTGAACCATTGTACAGGCTTTTTCCCTAAGAAACAAAACTCACAAGCCACTGTTCCTTGTGTCAGTTTTCAGGACCCACTTGACACTCTCAAACCAGACCAAGTTGGCACTGGTGCCAGCTTGCGTCTGGGAGGCATCCTGCGAGAGGCGGATCTCCAGGTGGCACCCAGCTATTAAAGGCGGCATTAACCTAAACTACTTTACAGGCTTTTTCCCTGGGAAAGAAAACTCACAAGCCACTGTTCTGGGTGTCAGTTTGCAGGAGCCACCTGGCACTCTCAAACCAGACAAAGTTGGCACTGGTGCCACCTTGCGTCTGGGAGGCATCCTGCGAGAGCGTAATTCCAGGAGGCACCCGGCAATTTAAGGCCGAAGGCCCCTGAACCATTGTACAGGCTTTTTCCCTGGGAAACAAAACTCACAAGCCACTGTTCTGGGTGTCACTTTTCAGGACCCACTTGACACTCTCAAACCAGACCAAGTTGGCACTGGTGCCACCTTGCGTCTGGGAGGCATCCTGCGAGAGGCGGATCTCCAGGTGCCACCCGGCTATTAAAGGCGGCATTAACCTAAACTATTTTACAGGCTTTTTCCCTGGGAAAGAAAACTCACAAGCCACTGTTATGGGTGTCAGTTTGCAGGACACACTTGGCACTCTCAAACCAGACCAAGTTGGCACTTGTTTCACCTTGCGTCTGGGAGGCATCCTGCGAGAGCCTGAATTCCAGGAGGCACCCGGCAATTTAAGGCCGCAGGACCCTGAACCATTGTACAGGCTTTTTCCCTGGGAAACAAAACTCACAAGCCACTGTTCTGGGTGTCAGTTTTCAGGACACACTTGACACTCTTAAACCAGACCAAGTTGGCACTGGTGCCACCTTGCGTCTGGGAGGCATCCTGCGAGTGGCCGATTTCCAGGAGGCACCCGGCAATTTAAGGCCTCAGGCCCCTGAACCATTGTACAGGCTTTTTCCCTGGGAAACAAAACTCACAAGCCACTGTTCTGGGTGTCAGTTTTCAGGACCCACTTGACACTCTCAAACAAGACCAAGTTGGCACTGGTGCCACCTTGCGTCTGAGAGGCATCCTGCGAGAGGCGAATCTCCAGGTGCCACCCGGCTATTAAAGGCGGCATTAACCTAAACCATTTTACAGGCTTTTTCCCTGGGAAAGAAAACTCACAAGCCACTGTTCTGGGTGTCAGTTTGCAGGACCAACTTGGCACTCTTAAACCAGTCTAAGTTGGAACTGGTGCCAACTTGCGTCTGGGAGGCATCCTGCGAGAGGCCGAATTCCAGGAGGCACCCGGCAATTTAAGGCCTCAGGCCCCTGAACCATTGTACAGGATTTTTCCCTGGGAAACAAAACTCACAAGCCACTGTTCTGGGTGTCAGTTTTCAGGACCCACTTGGCACTCTTAAATCGAACCAAGTTGGCACTGGTGTCATGTTACGCCTGGGAGGCATCCTGTGAGAGGCGGATCTCCAGGAGGCACTCGGCAATTTAAGGCCGCAGGACCCTGAACCATTGTACAGGCTTTTTCCCTGGGAAACAAAATTCACAAGCCACTGTTCTGGGTGTCAGTTTTCAGGACCCACCTGGCACTCTAAACCAGACCAAGTTGGCACTGGTGCCACCTTGCGTCTGGGAGGCATCCTGCGAGAGGCGAATCTCCAGGAGGCACCCGGCTATTAAAGGCGGGATTAACCTAAACCATTTTACAGGCTTTTTCCCTGGGATAGAAAACTCACAAGCCACTGTTCTGGGTGTCAGTTTGCAGGAGCCACCTGGCACTCTCAAACCAGACCAAGTTGGCACTGGTGCCACCTTGCGTCTGGGATGCATCCTGCGAGAGGCCGAATTCCAGGAGGCACCCGGCAATTTAAAGCCGCAGGACCCTGAACCATTGTACAGGCTTTTTCCCTGGGAAACAAAACTCACAAGCCACTGTTCTGGGTTGTCAGTTTGCAGGACCCACTTGGCAGTCTTAAACCAGACCAAGTTGGCACTGGTGTCATGTTGCCTCTGGGAGGCATCCTGTGAGAGGCGGATCTCCAGGAGGCACCCGGCAATTTAAGGCCTCAGGCCCCTGAACCATTGTACAGGCTTTTTCCCTGGGAAACAAAACTCACAAGCCACTGTTCTGGGTGTCAGTTTTCAGGACCCACCAGGCACTCTAAACCAGACCAAGTTGGCACTGGTGCCACCTTGCGTCTGGGAGGCATCCTGCGAGAGGTGGAATTCAAGGAGGCACCCGGCAATTTAAGTCCGCAGGACCCTGAACCATTGTACAGGCTTTTTCCCTGGGAAACAAAACTCACAAGACACTGTTCTGGGTGTCAGTTTTCAGGACCCACTTGGCACTCTCAAACCAGACCAAGTTGGCACTGGTGCCAACTTGCGTCTTGGAGGCATCCTGCGAGAGGTGGAATTCCAGGAGGCACCCGGCAATTTAAGGCCGCAGGACCCTGAACCATTGTACAGGCTTTTTCCCTGGGAAACAAAACTCACAAGCCACTGTTCTGGGTGTCAGTTTTCAGGACCCACTTGGCACTCTTAAACCAGACCAAGTTGGCACTTGTGCCACCTTGCGTCTGGGAGGCATCCTGCGAGAGGCCGAATTCCAGGAGTCACCCGGCAATTTAAGGCCGCAGGACCCTGAACCAGTGTACAGGCTTTTTCCCTGGGAAAGAAAACTCAAAAGACACTGTTCTGGGTGTCAGTTTTCAGGACCCACTTGGCACTCTCAAACCAGACCAAGTTGGCACTGGTGCCAACTTGCGTCTTGGAGGCATCCTGCGAGAGGCGGAATTCCAGGAGGCACCCGGCAATTTAAGGCCGCAGGACCCTGAACCATTGTACAGGCTTTTTCCCTGGGAAACAAAACTCACAAGCCACTCTTCTGGGTGTCAGTTTGCAGGACACACTTGGCACTCTCAAACCAGACCAAGTTGGCACTGGTGTTGCTTAGCGTCTGGGAAACATGTGGCGAGATGCGGAATTCCAGGAGGCACCCGGCAATTTAAGTTCGCAGGACCCTGAACCATTGTACAGGCTTTTTCCCTGGGAAGCAAAACTCACAAGCCACTGTTCTGGGTGTAAGTTTTCAGGACACACTTGGCACTCTCAAACCAGACCAAGTTGGCACTGGTGCCACCTTGCGTCTGGGAGGCATCCTGCGAGAGCGTAATTCCAGGAGGCACCCGGTAATTTAAGGCCGCAGGACCCTGAACCATTGTACAGGCTTTTTCCCTGGGAAACAAAACTCACAAGCCACTGTTCTGGGTGTCAGTTTTCAGGACCCACTTGGCAGTCTTAAATCGAACCAAGTTGGCACTGGTGTCATGTTACGCCTGGGAGGCATCCTGTGAGAGGCGGATCTCCAGGAGGCACTCGGCAATTTAAGGCCCCAGGACCCTGAACCATTGTACAGGCTTTTTCCCTGGGAAACAAAACTCACAAGCCACTGTTCTGGGTGTCAGTTTTCAGGACCCACCTGGCACTCTAAACCAGACCAAGTTGGCACTGGTGCCACCTTGCGTCTGGGAGGCATCCTGCGAGAGGCGAATCTCCAGGAGGCACCCGGCTATTAAAGGCGGGATTAACCTAAACCATTTTACAGGCTTTTTCCCTGGGATAGAAAACTCACAAGCCACTGTTCTGGGTGTCAGTTTGCAGGAGCCACCTGGCACTCTCAAACCAGACCAAGTTGGCACTGGTGCCACCTTGCGTCTGGGATGCATCCTGCGAGAGGCCGAATTCCAGGAGGCACCCGGCAATTTAAAGCCGCAGGACCCTGAACCATTGTACAGGCTTTTTCCCTGGGAAACAAAACTCACAAGCCACTGTTCTGGGTTGTCAGTTTGCAGGACCCACTTGGCAGTCTTAAACCAGACCAAGTTGGCACTGGTGTCATGTTGCCTCTGGGAGGCATCCTGTGAGAGGCGGATCTCCAGGAGGCACCCGGCAATTTAAGGCCTCAGGCCCCTGAACCATTGTACAGGCTTTTTCCCTGGGAAACAAAACTCACAAGCCACTGTTCTGGGTGTCAGTTTTCTGGACCCACTTGACACTCTAAACCAGACCAAGTTGGCACTGGTGCCACCTTGCGTCTGGGAGGCATCCTGCGAGAGGTGGAATTCAAGGAGGCACCCGGCAATTTAAGTCCGCAGGACCCTGAACCATTGTACAGGCTTTTTCCCTGGGAAACAAAACTCACAAGACACTGTTCTGGGTGTCAGTTTTCAGGACCCACTTGGCACTCTCAAACCAGACCAAGTTTGCACTGGTGCCAACTTGCGTCTTGGAGGCATCCTGCGAGAGGTGGAATTCCAGGAGGCACCCGGCAATTTAAGGCCGCAGGACCCTGAACCATTGTACAGGCTTTTTCCCTGGGAAACAAAACTCACAAGCCACTGTTCTGGGTGTCAGTTTTCAGGACCCACTTGGCACTCTTAAACCAGACCAAGTTGGCACTTGTGCCACCTTGCGTCTGGGAGGCATCCTGCGAGAGGCCGAATTCCAGGAGTCACCCGGCAATTTAAGGCCGCAGGACCCTGAACCATTGTACAGGCTTTTTCCCTGGGAAAGAAAACTCAAAAGACACTGTGCTGGGTGTCAGTTTTCAGGACCCACTTGGCACTCTCAAACCAGACCAAGTTGGCACTGGTGCCAACTTGCGTCTTGGAGGCATCCTGCGAGAGGCGGAATTCCAGGAGGCACCCGGCAATTTAAGGCCGCAGGACCCTGAACCATTGTACAGGCTTTTTCCCTGGGAAACAAAACTCACAAGCCACTGTTCTGGGTGTCAGTTTGCAGGACACACTTGGCACTCTCAAACCAGACCAAGTTGGCACTGGTGTTGCTTAGCGTCTGGGAAACATGTGGCGAGATGCGGAATTCCAGGAGGCACCCGGCAATTTAAGGCCGCAGGACCCTGAACCATTGTACAGGCTTTTTCCCTGGGAAGCAAAACTCACAAGCCACTGTTCTGGGTGAAAGTTTTCAGGACACACTTGGCACTCTCAAACCAGACCAAGTTGGCACTGGTGCCACCTTGCGTCTGGGAGGCATCCTGCGAGAGCGTAATTCCAGGAGGCACCCGGTAATTTAAGGCCGCAGGACCCTGAACCATTGTACAGGCTTTTTCCCTGGGAAACAAAACTCACAAGCCACTGTTCTGGGTGTCAGTTTTCAGGACACACTTGACACTCTCAAAGCAGACCAAGTTGGCACTGGTGCCACCTTGCGTCTGGGCAGCATCCTGCGAGAGGCCAAATTCAAGGAGGCAACGGCAATTTAAGGCCTCAAGCCCCTGAACCACTGTACAGGCTTTTTCCCTGGGAAACAAAACTCACAAGCCACTGTTCTGGGTGTCAGTTTTCAGGACACACTTGGCACTCTTAAACCAGACCAAGTTGGCACTGGTGCCTCCTTGTGTCTGGGAGGCATCCTGAGAGAGGCCGAATTCCAGGAGGCACCCGGCAATTTAAGGCCTCAGGCCCCTGAACCATTGTACAGGCTTTTTCCCTGGGAAACAAAACTCACAAGCCACTGTTCTGGGTGTCAGTTTTCAGGACCCACCTGGCACTCTAAACCAGACCAAGTTGGCACTGGTGCCACCTTGCGTCTGGGAGGCATCCTGCGAGAGGCGAATCTCCAGGAGGCACCCGGCTATTAAAGGCGGGATTAACCTAAACCATTTTACAGGCTTTTTCCCTGGGATAGAAAACTCACAAGCCACTGTTCTGGGTGTCAGTTTGCAGGAGCCACCTGGCACTCTCAAACCAGACCAAGTTGGCACTGGTGCCACCTTGCGTCTGGGATGCATCCTGCGAGAGGCCGAATTCCAGGAGGCACCCGGCAATTTAAAGCCGCAGGACCCTGAACCATTGTACAGGCTTTTTCCCTGGGAAACAAAACTCACAAGCCACTGTTCTGGGTTGTCAGTTTGCAGGACCCACTTGGCAGTCTTAAACCAGACCAAGTTGGCACTGGTGTCATGTTGCCTCTGGGAGGCATCCTGTGAGAGGCGGATCTCCAGGAGGCACCCGGCAATTTAAGGCCTCAGGCCCCTGAACCATTGTACAGGCTTTTTCCCTGGGAAACAAAACTCACAAGCCACTGTTCTGGGTGTCAGTTTTCAGGACCCACCAGGCACTCTAAACCAGACCAAGTTGGCACTGGTGCCACCTTGCGTCTGGGAGGCATCCTGCGAGAGGTGGAATTCAAGGAGGCACCCGGCAATTTAAGTCCGCAGGACCCTGAACCATTGTACAGGCTTTTTCCCTGGGAAACAAAACTCACAAGACACTGTTCTGGGTGTCAGTTTTCAGGACCCACTTGGCACTCTCAAACCAGACCAAGTTGGCACTGGTGCCAACTTGCGTCTTGGAGGCATCCTGCGAGAGGTGGAATTCCAGGAGGCACCCGGCAATTTAAGGCCGCAGGACCCTGAACCATTGTACAGGCTTTTTCCCTGGGAAACAAAACTCACAAGCCACTGTTCTGGGTGTCAGTTTTCAGGACCCACTTGGCACTCTTAAACCAGACCAAGTTGGCACTTGTGCCACCTTGCGTCTGGGAGGCATCCTGCGAGAGGCCGAATTCCAGGAGTCACCCGGCAATTTAAGGCCGCAGGACCCTGAACCAGTGTACAGGCTTTTTCCCTGGGAAAGAAAACTCAAAAGACACTGTTCTGGGTGTCAGTTTTCAGGACCCACTTGGCACTCTCAAACCAGACCAAGTTGGCACTGGTGCCAACTTGCGTCTTGGAGGCATCCTGCGAGAGGCGGAATTCCAGGAGGCACCCGGCAATTTAAGGCCGCAGGACCCTGAACCATTGTACAGGCTTTTTCCCTGGGAAACAAAACTCACAAGCCACTCTTCTGGGTGTCAGTTTGCAGGACACACTTGGCACTCTCAAACCAGACCAAGTTGGCACTGGTGTTGCTTAGCGTCTGGGAAACATGTGGCGAGATGCGGAATTCCAGGAGGCACCCGGCAATTTAAGTTCGCAGGACCCTGAACCATTGTACAGGCTTTTTCCCTGGGAAGCAAAACTCACAAGCCACTGTTCTGGGTGTAAGTTTTCAGGACACACTTGGCACTCTCAAACCAGACCAAGTTGGCACTGGTGCCACCTTGCGTCTGGGAGGCATCCTGCGAGAGCGTAATTCCAGGAGGCACCCGGTAATTTAAGGCCGCAGGACCCTGAACCATTGTACAGGCTTTTTCCCTGGGAAACAAAACTCACAAGCCACTGTTCTGGGTGTCAGTTTTCAGGACCCACTTGGCAGTCTTAAATCGAACCAAGTTGGCACTGGTGTCATGTTACGCCTGGGAGGCATCCTGTGAGAGGCGGATCTCCAGGAGGCACTCGGCAATTTAAGGCCCCAGGACCCTGAACCATTGTACAGGCTTTTTCCCTGGGAAACAAAACTCACAAGCCACTGTTCTGGGTGTCAGTTTTCAGGACCCACCTGGCACTCTAAACCAGACCAAGTTGGCACTGGTGCCACCTTGCGTCTGGGAGGCATCCTGCGAGAGGCGAATCTCCAGGAGGCACCCGGCTATTAAAGGCGGGATTAACCTAAACCATTTTACAGGCTTTTTCCCTGGGATAGAAAACTCACAAGCCACTGTTCTGGGTGTCAGTTTGCAGGAGCCACCTGGCACTCTCAAACCAGACCAAGTTGGCACTGGTGCCACCTTGCGTCTGGGATGCATCCTGCGAGAGGCCGAATTCCAGGAGGCACCCGGCAATTTAAAGCCGCAGGACCCTGAACCATTGTACAGGCTTTTTCCCTGGGAAACAAAACTCACAAGCCACTGTTCTGGGTTGTCAGTTTGCAGGACCCACTTGGCAGTCTTAAACCAGACCAAGTTGGCACTGGTGTCATGTTGCCTCTGGGAGGCATCCTGTGAGAGGCGGATCTCCAGGAGGCACCCGGCAATTTAAGGCCTCAGGCCCCTGAACCATTGTACAGGCTTTTTCCCTGGGAAACAAAACTCACAAGCCACTGTTCTGGGTGTCAGTTTTCTGGACCCACTTGACACTCTAAACCAGACCAAGTTGGCACTGGTGCCACCTTGCGTCTGGGAGGCATCCTGCGAGAGGTGGAATTCAAGGAGGCACCCGGCAATTTAAGTCCGCAGGACCCTGAACCATTGTACAGGCTTTTTCCCTGGGAAACAAAACTCACAAGACACTGTTCTGGGTGTCAGTTTTCAGGACCCACTTGGCACTCTCAAACCAGACCAAGTTTGCACTGGTGCCAACTTGCGTCTTGGAGGCATCCTGCGAGAGGTGGAATTCCAGGAGGCACCCGGCAATTTAAGGCCGCAGGACCCTGAACCATTGTACAGGCTTTTTCCCTGGGAAACAAAACTCACAAGCCACTGTTCTGGGTGTCAGTTTTCAGGACCCACTTGGCACTCTTAAACCAGACCAAGTTGGCACTTGTGCCACCTTGCGTCTGGGAGGCATCCTGCGAGAGGCCGAATTCCAGGAGTCACCCGGCAATTTAAGGCCGCAGGACCCTGAACCATTGTACAGGCTTTTTCCCTGGGAAAGAAAACTCAAAAGACACTGTGCTGGGTGTCAGTTTTCAGGACCCACTTGGCACTCTCAAACCAGACCAAGTTGGCACTGGTGCCAACTTGCGTCTTGGAGGCATCCTGCGAGAGGCGGAATTCCAGGAGGCACCCGGCAATTTAAGGCCGCAGGACCCTGAACCATTGTACAGGCTTTTTCCCTGGGAAACAAAACTCACAAGCCACTGTTCTGGGTGTCAGTTTGCAGGACACACTTGGCACTCTCAAACCAGACCAAGTTGGCACTGGTGTTGCTTAGCGTCTGGGAAACATGTGGCGAGATGCGGAATTCCAGGAGGCACCCGGCAATTTAAGGCCGCAGGACCCTGAACCATTGTACAGGCTTTTTCCCTGGGAAGCAAAACTCACAAGCCACTGTTCTGGGTGAAAGTTTTCAGGACACACTTGGCACTCTCAAACCAGACCAAGTTGGCACTGGTGCCACCTTGCGTCTGGGAGGCATCCTGCGAGAGCGTAATTCCAGGAGGCACCCGGTAATTTAAGGCCGCAGGACCCTGAACCATTGTACAGGCTTTTTCCCTGGGAAACAAAACTCACAAGCCACTGTTCTGGGTGTCAGTTTTCAGGACACACTTGACACTCTCAAAGCAGACCAAGTTGGCACTGGTGCCACCTTGCGTCTGGGCAGCATCCTGCGAGAGGCCAAATTCAAGGAGGCAACGGCAATTTAAGGCCTCAAGCCCCTGAACCACTGTACAGGCTTTTTCCCTGGGAAACAAAACTCACAAGCCACTGTTCTGGGTGTCAGTTTTCAGGACACACTTGGCACTCTTAAACCAGACCAAGTTGGCACTGGTGCCTCCTTGTGTCTGGGAGGCATCCTGAGAGAGGCCGAATTCCAGGAGGCACCCGGCAATTTAAGGCCTCAGGCCCCTGAACCATTGTACAGGCTTTTTCCCTGGGAAACAAAACTCACAAGCCACTGTTCTGGGTGTCAGTTTGCAGGACCCACTTGGCAGTCTTAAACCAGACCAAGTTGGCACTGGTGCCACCATGCGTCTGGGAGGCATCCTGAGAGAGGCGAATCTCCAGGTGGCACCCGGCTATTAAAGGCGGCATTAACCTAAACCATTTTTCAGGCTTTTTCCCTGGGAAACAAAACTCACAAGACACTGTTCTGGGTGTCAGTTTGCAGGAGCCACTTGACACTCTCAAACCAGACCAAGTTGGCACTGGTGCCACGTTGCTTCTGGGAGGCATCCTGCGAGAGGCCGAATTCCAGGAGGCACCCGTCAATTTAAGGCCTCAGGCCCCTGAACCATTGTACAGGCTTTTTCCCTGGGAAACAAAACTCACAAGCCACTGTTCTGGGTGTCAGTTTTCAGGACCCACTTGGCACTCTGAAACCAGACCAAGTTGGAAATTGTGCCACCTTGCGTCTGGGAGGCATCCTGCGAGAGGCCGAATTCCAGGAGTCACCCGGCAATTTAAGGCCGCAGGACCCTGAACCATTGTACAGGCTTTTTCCCTGGGAAAACAAAACTCACAAGCCACTGTTCTGGGTGTCAGTTTTCAGGACCCACTTGGCACTCTCAAACCAGACCAAGTTGGCACTGGTGCCAACTTGCGTCTTGGAGGCATCCTGCGAGAGGCGGAATTCCAGGAGGCACCCGGCAATTTAAGGCCGCAGGACCCTGAACCATTGTACAGGCTTTTTCCCTGGGAAACAAAACTCACAAGCCACTCTTCTGGGTGTCAGTTTGCAGGACACACTTGGCACTCTCAAACCAGACCAAGTTGGCACTGGTGCCACCTTGCGTCTGGGAGGCATGCTGCGAGAGGCGGAATTCCAGGAGACACCCGGCAATTTAAGGCCGCAGGACCCTGAACCATTGTACAGGCTTTTTCCCTGGGAAACAAAACTCACAAGCCACTGTTCTGGGTGTCAGTTTGCAGGACCCACTTGGCACTCTCAAACCAGACCAAGTTGGCAGTGGTGCCACCTTCCGGCTGGGAGGCATCCTGCGAGATGCGGATCTCCAGGTGCCACCCGGCTATTAAAGGCGGCATTAACCTAAACCATTTTACAGGCTTTTTCCCTGGGAAAGAATACTCAAAAGCCACTGTTCTGGGTGTCAGTTTGCAGGAGCCACCTGGCACTCTCAAACCAGACCAAGTTGGCACTGGTGCCACCTTGCGTCTGGGAGGCATCCTGCGAGAGGCGGAATTCCAGGAGGCACCCGGCAATTTAAGGCCGCAGGACCCTGAACCATTGTACAGGCTTTTTCCCTGGGAAAAAAAACTCACAAGCAACTGTTCTGGGTGTCAGTATGCAGGACACACTTGGCACTCTCAAACCAGACCAAGTTGGCACTGGTGCCACCTTGCGTCTGGGAGGCATCCTGCGAGAGGTGGAATTCATGGAGGCACCCGGCAATTTAAGTCCGCAGGACCCTGAACCATTGTACAGGCTTTTTCCCTGCGAAACAAAACTCACAAGACACTGTTCTGGGTGTCAGTTTTCAGGACCCACTTGGCACTCTCAAACCAGACCAAGTTGGCACTGGTGCCAACTTGCGTCTTGAAGGCATCCTGCGAGAGGTGGAATTCCAGGAGGCACCCGGCAATTTAAGGCCGCAGGACCCTGAACCATTGTACAGGCTTTTTCCCTGGGAAACAAAACTCACAAGCCACTGTTCTGGGTGTCAGTTTTCAGGACCCACTTGGCACTCTGAAACCAGACCAAGTTGGAAATGGTGCCACCTTGCGTCTGGGAGGCATCCTGCGAGAGGCCGAATTCCAGGAGTCACCCGGCAATTTAAGGCCGCAGGACCCTGAACCATTGTACAGGCTTTTTCCCTGGGAAACAAAACTCACAAGACACTGTTCTGGGTGTCAGTTTTCAGGACCCACTTGGCACTCTCAAATCAGACCAAGTTGGCACTGGTGCCAACTTGCGTCTTGGAGGCATCCTGCGAGAGGCGGAATTCCAGGAGGCACCCGGCAATTTAAGGCCGCAGGACCCTGAACCATTGTACAGGCTTTTTCCCTGGGAAACAAAACTCACAAGCCACTGTTCTGGGTGTCAGTTTGCAGGACACACTTGGCACTCTCAAACCAGACCAAGTTGGAACTGGTGCCACCTTGCGTCTGGGAGGCATCCTGCGAGAGGCCGAATTCCAGGAGGCACCCGGCAATTAAAGGCCTCATGCGCCTGAACCATTGTACAGGCTTTTTCCCTGGGAAACAAAACTCACAAGCCACTGTTCTGGGTGTCAGTTTTCAGGACCCACTTGGCACTCTCAAACCAGACCAAGTTGGCACTGGTGCCACCTTCCGTCTGGGAGGCATCCTGCGAGATGCGGATCTCCAGGTGCCACCCGGCTATTAAAGGCGGCATTAACCTAAACCATTTTACAGGCTTTTTCCCTGGGAAAGAAAACTCACAAGCCACTGTTCTGGGTGTCAGTTTGCAGGAGCCACCTGGCATTCTCAAACAAGACCAAGTTGGCACTGGTGCCACCTTGCGTCTGGGAGGCATCCTGCGAGAGGCGGAATTCCAGGAGGCACCCGGCAATTTAAGGCCGCAGGACCCTGAACCATTGTACAGGCTTTTTCCCTGGGAAAAAAAACTCACAAGCCACTGTTCTGGGTGTCAGTATGCAGGACACACTTGGCACTCTCAAACCAGACCAAGTTGGCACTGGTGCCACCTTGCGTCTGGGAGGCATCCTGCGAGAGGTGGAATTCAAGGAGGCACCCGGTAATTTAAGTCCGCAGGACCCTGAACCATTGTACAGGATTTTTCCCTGGGAAACAAAACTCACAAGCCACTGTTCTGGGTGTCAGTTTTCAGGACCCACTTGACACTCTCAAACCAGACCAAGTTGGCACTGGTGCCACCTTGCGTCTGGGAGGCATCCTGCGAGATGCGGATCTCCAGGTGCCACCCGGCTAATAAAGGCGGCATTAACCTAAACCATTTTACAGGCTTTTTCCCTGGGAAAGAAAACTCACAAGCCACTGTTCCGGGTGTCAGTTTGCAGGAGCCACCTGGCACTCTCTAACCAGACCAAGTTGGCACTGGTGCCACCTTGCGTCTGGGAGGCATCCTGCGAGAGGTGGAATTCCAGGAGGCACCCGGCAATTTAAGGCCGCAGGACCCTGAACCATTGTACAGGCTTTTTCCCTGGGAAACAAAACTCACAAGACACTGTTCTGCGTGTCAGTTTTCAGGACCCACTTGACACTCTCAAACCAGACCAAGTTGGCACTGGTGCCACCTTGTGTCTTGGAGGCATCCTGCGAGAGGCTGAATTCCAGGAGGCACCCGGCAATTTAAGGCCTCAGGCCCCTGAACCATTGTACAGGCTTTTTCCCTGGGAAACAAAACTAACAAGCCACTGTTCTGGGTGTCAGTTTTCAGGACCCACTTGGCACTCTTAAACCAGACCAAGTTGGCATACGTGTAATGTTGCGCCTGGGAGGCATCCTGTGAGAGGCGGATCTCCAGGAGGCATCCGGCAATTTAAGGCCACAGGCCCCTGAACCATTCTACAGGCTTTTTCCCTGGGAAACAAAACTCACAAGCCACTGTTCTGGGTGTCAGTTTCCAGGACCCACCTGGCACTCTAAACCAGACCAAGTTGGCACTGGTGCCACCTTGCGTCTGGGAGGCATCCTGCGAGAGGCGAATCTCCAGGAGGCACCCGGCTATTAAAGGCGGCATTAACCTAAACCATTTTACAGGCTTTTTCCCTGGGAAAGAAAACTCACAAGCCACTGTTCTGGGTGTCAGTTTGCAGGAGCCACCTGGCACTCTCAAACCAGACCAAGTTGGCACTGGTGCCACCTTGCGTCTGGGAGGCATCCTGCGAGAGACGCATTTCCAGGAGGCACCCGGCAATTTAAGGCCGCAGGACCCTGAACCATTGTACAGGCTTTTTCCCTAGGAAACAAAACTCACAAGCCACTGTTCTGGGTGTCAGTTTTCAGGACCCACTTGACACTCTCAAACCAGACCAAGTTGGCACTGGTGCCACATTGCGTCTGGGAGGCATCCTGCGAGAGGCCGAATTCCAGGAGGCACCCGTCAATTTAAGGCCTCAGGCCCCTGAACCATTGTACAGGCTTTTTCCCTGGGAAACAAAACTCACAAGCCACTGTTCTGGGTGTCAGTTTTCAGGACCCACTTGGCACTCTGAAACCAGACCAAGTTGGAAATGGTGCCACCTTGCGTCTGGGAGGCATCCTGCGAGAGGCCGAATTCTAGGAGTCACCCGGCAATTTAAGGCCGCAGGACCCTGAACCATTGTACAGGCTTTTTCCCTGGGATATAAAACTCACAAGCCACTGTTCTGGGTGTCAGTTTTCAGGACCCACTTGGCACTCTCAAACCAGACCAAGTTGGCACTGGTGCCAACTTGCGTCTTGGAGGCATCCTGCGAGAGGCGGAATTCCAGGAGGCACCCGGCAATTTAAGGCCGCAGGACCCTGAACCATTGTACAGGCTTTTTCCCTGGGAAACAAAACTCACAAGCCACTCTTCTGGGTGTCAGTTTGCAGGACACACTTGGCACTCTCAAACCAGACCAAGTTGGCACTGGTGCCACCTTGCGTCTGGGAGGCATGCTGCGAGAGGCGGAATTCCAGGAGACACCCGGCAATTTAAGGCCGCAGGACCCTGAACCATTGTACAGGCTTTTTCCCTGGGAAACAAAACTCACAAGCCACTGTTCTGGGTGTCAGTTTTCAGGACCCACTTGGCACTCTCAAACCAGACCAAGTTGGCAGTGGTGCCACCTTCCGTCTGGGAGGCATCCTGCGAGATGCGGATCTCCAGGTGCCACCCGGCTATTAAAGGCGGCATTAACCTAAACCATTTTACAGGCTTTTTCCCTGGGAAAGAAAACTCAAAAGCCACTGTTCTGGGTGTCAGTTTGCAGGAGCCACCTGGCACTCTCAAACCAGACCAAGTTGGCACTGGTGCCACCTTGCGTCTGGGAGGCATCCTGCGAGAGGCGGAATTCCAGGAGGCACCCGGCAATTTAAGGCCGCAGGACCCTGAACCATTGTACAGGCTTTTTCCCTGGGAAAAAAAACTCACAAGCCACTGTTCTGGGTGTCAGTATGCAGGACACACTTGGCACTCTCAAACCAGACCAAGTTGGCACTGGTGCCACCTTGCGTCTGGGAGGCATCCTGCGAGAGGTGGAATTCATGGAGGCACCCGGCAATTTAAGTCCGCAGGACCCTGAACCATTGTACAGGCTTTTTCCCTGCGAAACAAAACTCACAAGACACTGTTCTGGGTGTCAGTTTTCAGGACCCACTTGGCACTCTCAAACCAGACCAAGTTGGCACTGGTGCCAACTTGCGTCTTGAAGGCATCCTGCGAGAGGTGGAATTCCAGGAGGCACCCGGCAATTTAAGGCCGCAGGACCCTGAACCATTGTACAGGCTTTTTCCCTGGGAAACAAAACTCACAAGCCACTGTTCTGGGTGTCAGTTTTCAGGACCCACTTGGCACTCTGAAACCAGACCAAGTTGGAAATGGTGCCACCTTGCGTCTGGGAGGCATCCTGCGAGAGGCCGAATTCCAGGAGTCACCCGGCAATTTAAGGCCGCAGGACCCTGAACCATTGTACAGGCTTTTTCCCTGGGAAACAAAACTCACAAGACACTGTTCTGGGTGTCAGTTTTCAGGACCCACTTGGCACTCTCAAATCAGACCAAGTTGGCACTGGTGCCAACTTGCGTCTTGGAGGCATCCTGCGAGAGGCGGAATTCCAGGAGGCACCCGGCAATTTAAGGCCGCAGGACCCTGAACCATTGTACAGGCTTTTTCCCTAGGAAACAAAACTCACAAGCCACTGTTCTGGGTGTCAGTTTGCAGGACACACTTGGACTCTCAAACCAGACCAAGTTGGCACTGGTGCCACCTTGCGTCTGGGAGGCATCCTGCGAGAGGCCGAATTCCAGGAGGCACCCGGCAATTAAAGGCCTCATGCGCCTGAACCATTGTACAGGCTTTTTCCCTGGGAAACAAAACTCACAAGCCACTGTTCTGGGTGTCAGTTTTCAGGACCCACTTGGCACTCTCAAACCAGACCAAGTTGGCACTGGTGCCACCTTCCGTCTGGGAGGCATCCTGCGAGATGCGGATCTCCAGGTGCCACCCGGCTATTAAAGGCGGCATTAACCTAAACCATTTTACAGGCTTTTTCCCTGGGAAAGAAAACTCACAAGCCACTGTTCTGGGTGTCAGTTTGCAGGAGCCACCTGGCATTCTCAAACAAGACCAAGTTGGCACTGGTGCCACCTTGCGTCTGGGAGGCATCCTGCGAGAGGCTCAATTCCAGGAGGCACCCGGCAATTTAAGGCCGCAGGACCCTGAACCATTGTACAGGCTTTTTCCCTGGGAAAAAAAACTCACAAGCCACTGTTCTGGGTGTCAGTATGCAGGACACACTTGGCACTCTCAAACCAGACCAAGTTGGCACTGGTGCCACCTTGCGTCTGGGAGGCATCCTGCGAGAGGTGGAATTCAAGGAGGCACCCGGTAATTTAAGTCCGCAGGACCCTGAACCATTGTACAGGATTTTTCCCTGGGAAACAAAACTCACAAGCCACTGTTCTGGGTGTCAGTTTTCAGGACCCACTTGACACTCTCAAACCAGACCAAGTTGGCACTGGTGCCACCTTGCGTCTGGGAGGCATCCTGCGAGATGCGGATCTCCAGGTGCCACCCGGCTAATAAAGGCGGCATTAACCTAAACCATTTTACAGGCTTTTTCCCTGGGAAAGAAAACTCACAAGCCACTGTTCCGGGTGTCAGTTTGCAGGAGCCACCTGGCACTCTCTAACCAGACCAAGTTGGCACTGGTGCCACCTTGCGTCTGGGAGGCATCCTGCGAGAGGCGGAATTCCAGGAGGCACCCGGCAATTTAAGGCCGCAGGACCCTGAACCATTGTACAGGCTTTTTCCCTGGGAAACAAAACTCACAAGACACTGTTCTGCGTGTCAGTTTTCAGGACCCACTTGACACTCTCAAACCAGACCAAGTTGGCACTGGTGCCACCTTGTGTCTTGGAGGCATCCTGCGAGAGGCTGAATTCCAGGAGGCACCCGGCAATTTAAGGCCTCAGGCCCCTGAACCATTGTACAGGCTTTTTCCCTGGGAAACAAAACTAACAAGCCACTGTTCTGGGTGTCAGTTTTCAGGACCCACCTGGCACTCTTAAACCAGACCAAGTTGGCATACGTGTAATGTTGCGCCTGGGAGGCATCCTGTGAGAGGCGGATCTCCAGGAGGCATCCGGCAATTTAAGGCCACAGGCCCCTGAACCATTCTACAGGCTTTTTCCCTGGGAAACAAAACTCACAAGCCACTGTTCTGGGTGTCAGTTTCCAGGACCCACCTGGCACTCTAAACCAGACCAAGTTGGCACTGGTGCCACCTTGCGTCTTGGAGGCATCCTGCGAGAGGCGAATCTCCAGGAGGCACCCGGCTATTAAAAGCGGCATTAACCTAAACCATTTTTCAGGCTTTTTCCCTGGGAAAGAAAACTCACAAGCCACTGTTCTGGGTGTCAGTTTGCAGGAGCCACCTGGCACTCTCAAACCAGACCAAGTTGGCACTGGTGCCACCTTGCGTCTGGGAGGCATCCTGCGAGAGACGCATTTCCAGGAGGCACCCGGCAATTTAAGGCCGCAGGACCCTGAACCATTGTACAGGCTTTTTCCCTAGGAAACAAAACTCACAAGCCACTGTTCTGGGTGTCAGTTTTCAGGACCCACTTGACACTCTCAAACCAGACCAAGTTGGCACTGGTGCCACCTTGCGTCTGGGAGGCATCCTGCGAGAGGCCGAATTCCAGGAGGCACTCGGCAATTTAAGGCCTCAGGCCCCTGAACCATTGTACAGGCTTTTTCCCTGGGAAAGAAAACTCACAAGCCACTGTTCTGGGTGTCAGTTTTCAGGACCCACTTGGCACTCTTAAACCAGACCAAGGTAGAACTGGTGCCACCTTGCGTCTGGGAGGCATCCTGCGAGAGGCCGAATTCCAGGAGTCACCCGGCAATTTAAGGCCGCAGGACCCTGAACCATTGTACAGGCTTTTTCCCTGGGAAACAAAACTCACAAGCCACTGTTCTGGGTGTCAGTTTTCAGGACCCACTTGGCACTCTCAAACCAGACCAAGTTGGCACTGGTGCCAACTTGCGTCTTGGAGGCATCCTGCGAGAGGCCGAATTCCAGGAGGCACCCGGCAATTTAAGGCCTCAGGCCCCCTGAACCATTGTACAGGCTTTTTCCCTGGGAAACAAAACTCACAAGCCACTGTTCTGGGTGTCAGTATTCAGGACACACTTGGCACTCTCAAACCAGACCAAGTTGGAACTGGTGCCACCTTGCGTCTGGGAGGCATGCTGCGAGAGGCGGAATTCAAGGAGGCACCCGGCAATTTAAGTCCGCAGGACCCTGAACCATTGTACAGGCTTTTTCCCTGGGAAACAAAACTCACAAGCCACTGTTCTGGGTGTCAGTTTTCAGGACCCACTTGACACTCTCAAACCAGACCAAGTTGGCACTGGTGCCACCTTGCGTCTGGGAGGCATCCTGCGAGATGCGGATCTCCAGGTGCCACCCGGCTATTAAAGGCAGCATTAACCTAAACCACTTTACAGGCTTTTTCCCTGGGAAAGAAAACTCACAAGCCACTGTTCTGGGTGTCAGTTTGCAGGAGCCACCTGGCACTCTCTAACCAGACCAAGTTGGCACTGGTGCCACCTTGTGTCTGGGAGGCATCCTGCGAGATACGCAATTCCAGGAGGCACCCGGCAATTTAAGGCCGCAGGACCCTGAACCATTGTACAGGCTTTTTCCCTGGGAAACAAAACTCACAAGCCACTGTTCTGGGTGTCAGTTTTCAGGACACACTTGACACTCTCAAACCAGACCAAGTTGGAACTGGTGCCACCTTGCGTCTGGGAGGCATCCTGCGAGAGGCGCAATTCCAGGAGGCACCCGGCAATTTAAGGCCGCAGGCCCCTGAACCATTGTACAGGCTTTTTCCCTGGGAAACAAAACTCACAAGCCACTGTTCTGGGTGTCAGTTTTCAGGACCCACTTGACATTCTTAAACCAGACCAAGTTGGCACTGGTGCCACCTTGCGTCTGGAAGGCATCCTGCGAGTGGCCGATTTCCAGGAGGCACCCGGCAATTTAAGGCCTCAGGCCCCTGAACCATTGTACAGGCTTTTTCCCTGGGAAACAAAACTCACAAGCCACTGTTCTGGGTGTCAGTTTTCAGGACCCACTTGGCACTCTCAAACAAGACCAAGTTGGCACTGGTGCCACCTTGCGTCTGGGAGGCATCCTGCGAGAGGCGAATCTCCAGGTGGCACCCGGCTATTAAAGGCGGCATTAACCTAAACCATTTTACAGGCTTTTTCCCTGGGAAAGAAAACTCACAAGCCACTGTTCTGGGTGTCAGTTTGCAGGACCAACTTGGCACTCTTAAACCAGTCTAAGTTGGAACTGGTGCCACCTTGCGTCTGGGAGGCATCCTGCGAGAGGCCGAATTCCAGGAGGCACCCGGCAATTTAAGGCCTCAGGCCCCTGAACCATTGTACAGGATTTTTCCCTGGGAAACAAAACTCACAAGCCACTGTTCTGGGTGTCAGTTTTCAGGACCCACTTGGCAGTCTTAAATCGAACCAAGTTGGCACTGGTGTCATGGTACGCCTGGGAGGCATCCTGTGAGAGGCGGATCTCCAGGAGGCACCCGGCAATTTAAGGCCGCAGGACCCTGAACCATTGTACAGGCTTTTTCCCTGGGAAACAAAACTCACAAGCCACTGTTCTGGGTGTCAGTTTTCAGGACCCACCTGGCACTCTCAAACCAGACCAAGTTGGCACTGGTGCCACCTTGCGTCTGGGAGGCATCCTGCGAGAGACGCATTTCCAGGAGGCACCCGGCTATTAAAGGCGGGATTAACCTAAACCATTTTACAGGCTTTTTCCCTGGGATAGAAAACTCACAAGCCACTGTTCTGGGTGTCAGTTTGCAGGACACACTTGGCACTCTCAAACCAGACCAAGTTGGAAATGGTGCCACCTTGCGTCTGGGAGGCATCCTGCGAGAGGCCGAATTCCAGGAGTCACCCGGCAATTTAAGGCCGCAGGACCCTGAACCATTGTACAGGCTTTTTCCCTGGGAAACAAAACTCACAAGCCACTGTTCTGGGTGTCAGTTTTCAGGACCCACTTGGCACTCTGAAACCAGACCAAGTTGGAAATGGTGCCACCTTGCGTCTGGGAGGCATCCTGCGAGAGGCCGAATTCCAGGAGTCACCCGGCAATTTAAGGCCGCAGGACCCTGAACCATTGTACAGGCTTTTTCCCTGGGAAACAAAACTCACAAGCCACTGTTCTGGGTGTCAGTTTTCAGGACCCACTTGGCACTCTCAAACCAGACCAAGTTGGCACTGGTGCCAACTTGCGTCTTGAAGGCATCCTGCGAGAGGTGGAATTCCAGGAGGCACCCGGCAATTTAAGGCCGCAGGACCCTGAACCATTGTACAGGCTTTTTCCCTGGGAAACAAAACTCACAAGCCACTGTTCTGGGTGTCAGTTTTCAGGACCCACTTGGCACTCTGAAACCAGACCAAGTTGGAAATGGTGCCACCTTGCGTCTGGGAGGCATCCTGCGAGAGGCCGAATTCCAGGAGTCACCCGGCAATTTAAGGCCGCAGGACCCTGAACCATTGTACAGGCTTTTTCCCTGGGAAACAAAACTCACAAGACACTGTTCTGGGTGTCAGTTTTCAGGACCCACTTGGCACTCTCAAATCAGACCAAGTTGGCACTGGTGCCAACTTGCGTCTTGGAGGCATCCTGCGAGAGGCGGAATTCCAGGAGGCACCCGGCAATTTAAGGCCGCAGGACCCTGAACCATTGTACAGGCTTTTTCCCTAGGAAACAAAACTCACAAGCCACTGTTCTGGGTGTCAGTTTGCAGGAGCCACCTGGCATTCTCAAACAAGACCAAGTTGGCACTGGTGCCACCTTGCGTCTGGGAG
This sequence comes from Fringilla coelebs, assembly GCF_963513975.1. Classification (NCBI taxonomy): domain Eukaryota; kingdom Metazoa; phylum Chordata; class Aves; order Passeriformes; family Fringillidae; genus Fringilla; species Fringilla coelebs. Next base: position 944,497 of record NW_028167521.1, on the reverse strand, counting down.
GCATCCTGCGAGAGGCGGAATTCCAGGAGGCACCCGGCAATTTAAGGCCGCAGGACCCTGAACCATTGTACAGGCTTTTTCCCTGGGAAAAAAAACTCACAAGCCACTGTTCTGGGTGTCAGTATGCAGGACACACTTGGCACTCTCAAACCAGACCAAGTTGGCACTGGTGCCACCTTGCGTCTGGGAGGCATCCTGCGAGATGCGGATCTCCAGGTGCCACCCGGCTATTAAAGGCGGCATTAACCTAAACCATTTTACAGGCTTTTTCCCTGGGAAACAAAACTCACAAGCCACTGTTCTGGGTGTCAGTTTTCAGGACCCACTTGACACTCTCAAACCAGACCAAGTTGGCACTGGTGCCACCTTGCGTCTGGGAGGCATCCTGCGAGATGCGGATCTCCAGGTGCCACCCGGCTAATAAAGGCGGCATTAACCTAAACCATTTTACAGGCTTTTTCCCTGGGAAAGAAAACTCACAAGCCACTGTTCCGGGTGTCAGTTTGCAGGAGCCACCTTGCACTCTCTAACCAGACCAAGTTGGCACTGGTGCCACCTTGCGTCTGGGAGGCATCCTGCGAGAGGCGGAATTCCAGGAGGCACCCGGCAATTTAAGGCCGCAGGACCCTGAACCATTGTACAGGCTTTTTCCCTGGGAAACAAAACTCACAAGACACTGTTCTGCGTGTCAGTTTTCAGGACCCACTTGACACTCTCAAACCAGACCAAGTTGGCACTGGTGCCACCTTGTGTCTTGGAGGCATCCTGCGAGAGGCTGAATTCCAGGAGGCACCCGGCAATTTAAGGCCTCAGGCCCCTGAACCATTGTACAGGCTTTTTCCCTGGGAAACAAAACTAACAAGCCACTGTTCTGGGTGTCAGTTTTCAGGACCCACCTGGCACTCTTAAACCAGACCAAGTTGGCATACGTGTAATGTTGCGCCTGGGAGGCATCCTGTGAGAGGCGGATCTCCAGGAGGCATCCGGCAATTTAAGGCCACAGGCCCCTGAACCATTCTACAGGCTTTTTCCCTGGGAAACAAAACTCACAAGCCACTGTTCTGGGTGTCAGTTTCCAGGACCCACCTGGCACTCTAAACCAGACCAAGTTGGCACTGGTGCCACCTTGCGTCTTGGAGGCATCCTGCGAGAGGCGAATCTCCAGGAGGCACCCGGCTATTAAAAGCGGCATTAACCTAAACCATTTTTCAGGCTTTTTCCCTGGGAAAGAAAACTCACAAGCCACTGTTCTGGGTGTCAGTTTGCAGGAGCCACCTGGCACTCTCTAACCAGACCAAGTTGGCACTGGTGCCACCTTGCGTCTGGGAGGCATCCTGCGAGATACGCAATTCCAGGAGGCACCCGGCAATTTAAGGCCGCAGGACCCTGAACCATTGTACAGGCTTTTTCCCTGGGAAACAAAACTCACAAGCCACTGTTCTGGGTGTCAGTTTTCAGGACACACTTGACACTCTCAAACCAGACCAAGTTGGAACTGGTGCCACCTTGCGTCTGGGAGGCATCCTGCGAGAGGCGCAATTCCAGGAGGCACCCGGCAATTTAAGGCCGCAGGCCCCTGAACCATTGTACAGGCTTTTTCCCTGGGAAACAAAACTCACAAGCCACTGTTCTGGGTGTCAGTTTTCAGGACCCACTTGACATTCTTAAACCAGACCAAGTTGGCACTGGTGCCACCTTGCGTCTGGAAGGCATCCTGCGAGTGGCCGATTTCCAGGAGGCACCCGGCAATTTAAGGCCTCAGGCCCCTGAACCATTGTACAGGCTTTTTCCCTGGGAAACAAAACTCACAAGCCACTGTTCTGGGTGTCAGTTTTCAGGACCCACTTGGCACTCTCAAACAAGACCAAGTTGGCACTGGTGCCACCTTGCGTCTGGGAGGCATCCTGCGAGAGGCGAATCTCCAGGTGGCACCCGGCTATTAAAGGCGGCATTAACCTAAACCATTTTACAGGCTTTTTCCCTGGGAAAGAAAACTCACAAGCCACTGTTCTGGGTGTCAGTTTGCAGGACCAACTTGGCACTCTTAAACCAGTCTAACTTGGAACTGGTGCCACCTTGCGTCTGGGAGGCATCCTGCGAGAGGCCGAATTCCAGGAGGCACCCGGCAATTTAAGGCCTCAGGCCCCTGAACCATTGTACAGGATTTTTCCCTGGGAAACAAAACTCACAAGCCACTGTTCTGGGTGTCAGTTTTCAGGACCCACTTGGCAGTCTTAAATCGAACCAAGTTGGCACTGGTGTCATGGTACGCCTGGGAGGCATCCTGTGAGAGGCGGATCTCCAGGAGGCACCCGGCAATTTAAGGCCGCAGGACCCTGAACCATTGTACAGGCTTTTTCCCTGGGAAACAAAACTCACAAGCCACTGTTCTGGGTGTCAGTTTTCAGGACCCACCTGGCACTCTCAAACCAGACCAAGTTGGCACTGGTGCCACCTTGCGTCTGGGAGGCATCCTGCGAGAGACGCATTTCCAGGAGGCACCCGGCTATTAAAGGCGGGATTAACCTAAACCATTTTACAGGCTTTTTCCCTGGGATAGAAAACTCACAAGCCACTGTTCTGGGTGTCAGTTTACAGGACACACTTGGCACTCTCAAACCAGACCAAGTTGGAAATGGTGCCACCTTGCGTCTGGGAGGCATCCTGCGAGAGGCCGAATTCCAGGAGTCACCCGGCAATTTAAGGCCGCAGGACCCTGAACCATTGTACAGGCTTTTTCCCTGGGAAACAAAACTCACAAGCCACTGTTCTGGGTGTCAGTTTTCAGGACCCACTTGGCACTCTGAAACCAGACCAAGTTGGAAATGGTGCCACCTTGCGTCTGGGAGGCATCCTGCGAGAGGCCGAATTCCAGGAGTCACCCGGCAATTTAAGGCCGCAGGACCCTGAACCATTGTACAGGCTTTTTCCCTGGGAAACAAAACTCACAAGCCACTGTTCTGGGTGTCAGTTTTCAGGACCCACTTGGCACTCTGAAACCAGACCAAGTTGGAAATGGTGCCACCTTGCGTCTGGGAGGCATCCTGCGAGAGGCCGAATTCCAGGAGTCACCCGGCAATTTAAGGCCGCAGGACCCTGAACCATTGTACAGGCTTTTTCCCTGGGAAACAAAACTCACAAGACACTGTTCTGGGTGTCAGTTTTCAGGACCCACTTGGCACTCTCAAATCAGACCAAGTTGGCACTGGTGCCAACTTGCGTCTTGGAGGCATCCTGCGAGAGGCGGAATTCCAGGAGGCACCCGGCAATTTAAGGCCGCAGGACCCTGAACCATTGTACAGGCTTTTTCCCTGGGAAACAAAACTCACAAGCCACTGTTCTGGGTGTCAGTTTTCAGGACCCACTTGGCACTCTCAAACCAGACCAAGTTGGCACTGGTGCCACCTTCCGTCTGGGAGGCATCCTGCGAGATGCGGATCTCCAGGTGCCACCCGGCTATTAAAGGCGGCATTAACCTAAACCATTTTACAGGCTTTTTCCCTGGGAAAGAAAACTCACAAGCCACTGTTCTGGGTGTCAGTTTGCAGGAGCCACCTGGCATTCTCAAACAAGACCAAGTTGGCACTGGTGCCACCTTGCGTCTGGGAGGCATCCTGCGAGAGGCGGAATTCCAGGAGGCACCCGGCAATTTAAGTCCGCAGGACCCTGAACCATTGTACAGGATTTTTCCCTGGGAAACAAAACTCACAAGCCACTGTTCTGGGTGTCAGTTTTCAGGACCCACTTGACACTCTCAAACCAGACCAAGTTGGCACTGGTGCCACCTTGCGTCTGGGAGGCATCCTGCGAGATGCGGATCTCCAGGTGCCACCCGGCTAATAAAGGCGGCATTAACCTAAACCATTTTACAGGCTTTTTCCCTGGGAAAGAAAACTCACAAGCCACTGTTCCGGGTGTCAGTTTGCAGGAGCCACCTGGCACTCTCTAACCAGACCAAGTTGGCACTGGTGCCACCTTGCGTCTGGGAGGCATCCTGCGAGAGGTGGAATTCCAGGAGGCACCCGGCAATTTAAGGCCGCAGGACCCTGAACCATTGTACAGGCTTTTTCCCTGGGAAACAAAACTCACAAGACACTGTTCTGCGTGTCAGTTTTCAGGACCCACTTGACACTCTCAAACCAGACCAAGTTGGCACTGGTGCCACCTTGTGTCTTGGAGGCATCCTGCGAGAGGCTGAATTCAGGAGGCACCCGGCAATTTAAGGCCTCAGGCCCCTGAACCATTGTACAGGCTTTTTCCCTGGGAAACAAAACTAACAAGCCACTGTTCTGGGTGTCAGTTTTCAGGACCCACTTGGCACTCTTAAACCAGACCAAGTTGGCATACGTGTAATGTTGCGCCTGGGAGGCATCCTGTGAGAGGCGGATCTCCAGGAGGCATCCGGCAATTTAAGGCCACAGGCCCCTGAACCATTCTACAGGCTTTTTCCCTGGGAAACAAAACTCACAAGCCACTGTTCTGGGTGTCAGTTTCCAGGACCCACCTGGCACTCTAAACCAGACCAAGTTGGCACTGGTGCCACCTTGCGTCTGGGAGGCATCCTGCGAGAGGCGAATCTCCAGGAGGCACCCGGCTATTAAAGGCGGCATTAACCTAAACCATTTTACAGGCTTTTTCCCTGGGAAAGAAAACTCACAAGCCACTGTTCTGGGTGTCAGTTTGCAGGAGCCACCTGGCACTCTCAAACCAGACCAAGTTGGCACTGGTGCCACCTTGCGTCTGGGAGGCATCCTGCGAGAGACGCATTTCCAGGAGGCACCCGGCAATTTAAGGCCGCAGGACCCTGAACCATTGTACAGGCTTTTTCCCTAGGAAACAAAACTCACAAGCCACTGTTCTGGGTGTCAGTTTTCAGGACCCACTTGACACTCTCAAACCAGACCAAGTTGGCACTGGTGCCACCTTGCGTCTGGGAGGCATCCTGCGAGAGGCCGAATTCCAGGAGGCACCCGTCAATTTAAGGCCTCAGGCCCCTGAACCATTGTACAGGCTTTTTCCCTGGGAAACAAAACTCACAAGCCACTGTTCTGGGTGTCAGTTTTCAGGACCCACTTGGCACTCTGAAACCAGACCAAGTTGGAAATGGTGCCACCTTGCGTCTGGGAGGCATCCTGCGAGAGGCCGAATTCCAGGAGTCACCCGGCAATTTAAGGCCGCAGGACCCTGAACCATTGTACAGGCTTTTTCCCTGGGATATAAAACTCACAAGACACTGTTCTGGGTGTCAGTTTTCAGGACCCACTTGGCACTCTCAAACCAGACCAAGTTGGCACTGGTGCCAACTTGCGTCTTGGAGGCATCCTGCGAGAGGCGGAATTCCAGGAGGCACCCGGCAATTTAAGGCCGCAGGACCCTGAACCATTGTACAGGCTTTTTCCCTGGGAAACAAAACTCACAAGCCACTCTTCTGGGTGTCAGTTTGCAGGACACACTTGGCACTCTCAAACCAGACCAAGTTGGCAGTGGTGCCACCTTCCGTCTGGGAGGCATCCTGCGAGATGCGGATCTCCAGGTGCCACCCGGCTATTAAAGGCGGCATTAACCTAAACCATTTTACAGGCTTTTTCCCTGGGAAAGAAAACTCAAAAGCCACTGTTCTGGGTGTCAGTTTGCAGGAGCCACCTGGCACTCTCAAACCAGACCAAGTTGGCACTGGTGCCACCTTGCGTCTGGGAGGCATCCTGCGAGAGGCGGAATTCCAGGAGGCACCCGGCAATTTAAGGCCGCAGGACCCTGAACCATTGTACAGGCTTTTTCCCTGGGAAAAAAAACTCACAAGCCACTGTTCTGGGTGTCAGTATGCAGGACACACTTGGCACTCTCAAACCAGACCAAGTTGGCACTGGTGCCACCTTGCGTCTGGGAGGCATCCTGCGAGAGGTGGAATTCATGGAGGCACCCGGCAATTTAAGTCCGCAGGACCCTGAACCATTGTACAGGCTTTTTCCCTGCGAAACAAAACTCACAAGACACTGTTCTGGGTGTCAGTTTTCAGGACCCACTTGGCACTCTCAAACCAGACCAAGTTGGCACTGGTGCCAACTTGCGTCTTGAAGGCATCCTGCGAGAGGTGGAATTCCAGGAGGCACCCGGCAATTTAAGGCCGCAGGACCCTGAACCATTGTACAGGCTTTTTCCCTGGGAAACAAAACTCACAAGCCACTGTTCTGGGTGTCAGTTTTCAGGACCCACTTGGCACTCTGAAACCAGACCAAGTTGGAAATGGTGCCACCTTGCGTCTGGGAGGCATCCTGCGAGAGGCCGAATTCCAGGAGTCACCCGGCAATTTAAGGCCGCAGGACCCTGAACCATTGTACAGGCTTTTTCCCTGGGAAACAAAACTCACAAGACACTGTTCTGGGTGTCAGTTTTCAGGACCCACTTGGCACTCTCAAATCAGACCAAGTTGGCACTGGTGCCAACTTGCGTCTTGGAGGCATGCTGCGAGAGGCGGAATTCCAGGAGGCACCCGGCAATTTAAGGCCGCAGGACCCTGAACCATTGTACAGGCTTTTTCCCTGGGAAACAAAACTCACAAGCCACTGTTCTGGGTGTCAGTTTGCAGGACACACTTGGCACTCTCAAACCAGACCAAGTTGGAACTGGTGCCACCTTGCGTCTGGGAGGCATCCTGCGAGAGGCCGAATTCCAGGAGGCACCCGGCAATTAAAGGCCTCATGCGCCTGAACCATTGTACAGGCTTTTTCCCTGGGAAACAAAACTCACAAGCCACTGTTCTGGGTGTCAGTTTTCAGGACCCACTTGGCACTCTCAAACCAGACCAAGTTGGCACTGGTGCCACCTTCCGTCTGGGAGGCATCCTGCGAGATGCGGATCTCCAGGTGCCACCCGGCTATTAAAGGCGGCATTAACCTAAACCATTTTACAGGCTTTTTCCCTGGGAAAGAAAACTCACAAGCCACTGTTCTGGGTGTCAGTTTGCAGGAGCCACCTGGCATTCTCAAACAAGACCAAGTTGGCACTGGTGCCACCTTGCGTCTGGGAGGCATCCTGCGAGAGGCGCAATTCCAGGAGGCACCCGGCAATTTAAGGCCGCAGGACCCTGAACCATTGTACAGGCTTTTTCCCTGGGAAAAAAAACTCACAAGCCACTGTTCTGGGTGTCAGTATGCAGGACACACTTGGCACTCTCAAACCAGACCAAGTTGGCACTGGTGCCACCTTGCGTCTGGGAGGCATCCTGCGAGAGGTGGAATTCAAGGAGGCACCCGGTAATTTAAGTCCGCAGGACCCTGAACCATTGTACAGGATTTTTCCCTGGGAAACAAAACTCACAAGCCACTGTTCTGGGTGTCAGTTTTCAGGACCCACTTGACACTCTCAAACCAGACCAAGTTGGCACTGGTGCCACCTTGCGTCTGGGAGGCATCCTGCGAGATGCGGATCTCCAGGTGCCACCCGGCTAATAAAGGCGGCATTAACCTAAACCATTTTACAGGCTTTTTCCCTGGGAAAGAAAACTCACAAGCCACTGTTCCGGGTGTCAGTTTGCAGGAGCCACCTGGGACTCTCTAACCAGACCAAGTTGGCACTGGTGCCACCTTGCGTCTGGGAGGCATCCTGCGAGAGGCGGAATTCCAGGAGGCACCCGGCAATTTAAGGCCGCAGGACCCTGAACCATTGTACAGGCTTTTTCCCTGGGAAACAAAACTCACAAGACACTGTTCTGCGTGTCAGTTTTCAGGACCCACTTGACACTCTCAAACCAGACCAAGTTGGCACTGGTGCCACCTTGTGTCTTGGAGGCATCCTGCGAGAGGCTGAATTCCAGGAGGCACCCGGCAATTTAAGGCCTCAGGCCCCTGAACCATTGTACAGGCTTTTTCCCTGGGAAACAAAACTAACAAGCCACTGTTCTGGGTGTCAGTTTTCAGGACCCACTTGGCACTCTTAAACCAGACCAAGTTGGCATACGTGTAATGTTGCGCCTGGGAGGCATCCTGTGAGAGGCGGATCTCCAGGAGGCATCCGGCAATTTAAGGCCACAGGCCCCTGAACCATTCTACAGGCTTTTTCCCTGGGAAACAAAACTCACAAGCCACTGTTCTGGGTGTCAGTTTCCAGGACCCACCTGGCACTCTAAACCAGACCAAGTTGGCACTGGTGCCACCTTGCGTCTGGGAGGCATCCTGCGAGAGGCGAATCTCCAGGAGGCACCCGGCTATTAAAAGCGGCATTAACCTAAACCATTTTACAGGCTTTTTCCCTGGGAAAGAAAACTCACAAGCCACTGTTCTGGGTGTCAGTTTGCAGGAGCCACCTGGCACTCTCAAACCAGACCAAGTTGGCACTGGTGCCACCTTGCGTCTGGGAGGCATCCTGCGAGAGACGCATTTCCAGGAGGCACCCGGCAATTTAAGGCCGCAGGACCCTGAACCATTGTACAGGCTTTTTCCCTGGGAAACAAAACTCACAAGCCACTGTTCTGGGTGTCAGTTTTCAGGACCCACTTGGCAGTCTTAAATCGAACCAAGTTGGCACTGGTGTCATGTTACGCCTGGGAGGCATCCTGTGAGAGGCGGATCTCCAGGAGGCACTCGGCAATTTAAGGCCGCAGGACCCTGAACCATTGTACAGGCTTTTTCCCTGGGAAACAAAACTCACAAGCCACTGTTCTGGGTGTCAGTTTTCAGGACCCACTTGGCACTCTTAAACCAGACCAAGTTGGCACTTGTGCCACCTTGCGTCTGGGAGGCATCCTGCGAGAGGCCGAATTCCAGGAGTCACCCGGCAATTTAAGGCCGCAGGACCCTGAACCATTGTACAGGCTTTTTCCCTGGGAAAGAAAACTCAAAAGACACTGTGCTGGGTGTCAGTTTTCAGGACCCACTTGGCACTCTCAAACCAGACCAAGTTGGCACTGGTGCCAACTTGCGTCTTGGAGGCATCCTGCGAGAGGCGGAATTCCAGGAGGCACCCGGCAATTTAAGGCCGCAGGACCCTGAACCATTGTACAGGCTTTTTCCCTGGGAAACAAAACTCACAAGCCACTGTTCTGGGTGTCAGTTTGCAGGACACACTTGGCACTCTCAAACCAGACCAAGTTGGCACTGGTGTTGCTTAGCGTCTGGGAAACATGTGGCGAGATGCGGAATTCCAGGAGGCACCCGGCAATTTAAGGCCGCAGGACCCTGAACCATTGTACAGGCTTTTTCCCTGGGAAGCAAAACTCACAAGCCACTGTTCTGGGTGAAAGTTTTCAGGACACACTTGGCACTCTCAAACCAGACCAAGTTGGCACTGGTGCCACCTTGCGTCTGGGAGGCATCCTGCGAGAGCGTAATTCCAGGAGGCACCCGGTAATTTAAGGCCGCAGGACCCTGAACCATTGTACAGGCTTTTTCCCTGGGAAACAAAACTCACAAGCCACTGTTCTGGGTGTCAGTTTTCAGGACACACTTGACACTCTCAAAGCAGACCAAGTTGGCACTGGTGCCACCTTGCGTCTGGGCAGCATCCTGCGAGAGGCCAAATTCAAGGAGGCAACGGCAATTTAAGGCCTCAAGCCCCTGAACCACTGTACAGGCTTTTTCCCTGGGAAACAAAACTCACAAGCCACTGTTCTGGGTGTCAGTTTTCAGGACACACTTGGCACTCTTAAACCAGACCAAGTTGGCACTGGTGCCTCCTTGTGTCTGGGAGGCATCCTGAGAGAGGCCGAATTCCAGGAGGCACCCGGCAATTTAAGGCCTCAGGCCCCTGAACCATTGTACAGGCTTTTTCCCTGGGAAACAAAACTCACAAGCCACTGTTCTGGGTGTCAGTTTGCAGGACACACTTGGCAGTCTTAAACCAGACCAAGTTGGCACTGGTGCCACCATGCGTCTGGGAGGCATCCTGAGAGAGGCGTAATTCCAGGAGGCACCCGGCAATTTAAGGCCGCACGACCCTGAACCATTGTACAGGCTTTTTCCCTGGGAAACAAAACTCACAAGCCACTGTTCTGGGTGTCAGTTTTCAGGACCCACTTGACACTCTCAAACCAGACCAAGTTGGCACTGGTGCCACATTGCATCTGGGAGGCATCCTGCGAGAGGCGAATCTCCAGGTGGCACCCGGCTATTAAAGGCGGCATTAACCTAAACCATTTTTCAGGCTTTTTCCCTGGGAAACAAAACTCACAAGACACTGTTCTGGGTGTCAGTTTGCAGGAGCCACTTGACACTCTCAAACCAGACCAAGTTGGCACTGGTGCCACGTTGCTTCTGGGAGGCATCCTGCGAGAGGCCGAATTCCAGGAGGCACCCGTCAATTTAAGGCCTCAGGCCCCTGAACCATTGTACAGGCTTTTTCCCTGGGAAACAAAACTCACAAGCCACTGTTCTGGGTGTCAGTTTTCAGGACCCACTTGGCACTCTGAAACCAGACCAAGTTGGAAATTGTGCCACCTTGCGTCTGGGAGGCATCCTGCGAGAGGCCGAATTCCAGGAGTCACCCGGCAATTTAAGGCCGCAGGACCCTGAACCATTGTACAGGCTTTTTCCCTGGGAAAACAAAACTCACAAGCCACTGTTCTGGGTGTCAGTTTTCAGGACCCACTTGGCACTCTCAAACCAGACCAAGTTGGCACTGGTGCCAACTTGCGTCTTGGAGGCATCCTGCGAGAGGCGGAATTCCAGGAGGCACCCGGCAATTTAAGGCCGCAGGACCCTGAACCATTGTACAGGCTTTTTCCCTGGGAAACAAAACTCACAAGCCACTCTTCTGGGTGTCAGTTTGCAGGACACACTTGGCACTCTCAAACCAGACCAAGTTGGCACTGGTGCCACCTTGCGTCTGGGAGGCATGCTGCGAGAGGCGGAATTCCAGGAGACACCCGGCAATTTAAGGCCGCAGGACCCTGAACCATTGTACAGGCTTTTTCCCTGGGAAACAAAACTCACAAGCCACTGTTCTGGGTGTCAGTTTGCAGGACCCACTTGGCACTCTCAAACCAGACCAAGTTGGCAGTGGTGCCACCTTCCGTCTGGGAGGCATCCTGCGAGATGCGGATCTCCAGGTGCCACCCGGCTATTAAAGGCGGCATTAACCTAAACCATTTTACAGGCTTTTTCCCTGGGAAAGAAAACTCAAAAGCCACTGTTCTGGGTGTCAGTTTGCAGGAGCCACCTGGCACTCTCAAACCAGACCAAGTTGGCACTGGTGCCACCTTGCGTCTGGGATGCATCCTGCGAGAGGCGGAATTCCAGGAGGCACCCGGCAATTTAAGGCCGCAGGACCCTGAACCATTGTACAGGCTTTTTCCCTGGGAAAAAAAACTCACAAGCAACTGTTCTGGGTGTCAGTATGCAGGACACACTTGGCACTCTCAAACCAGACCAAGTTGGCACTGGTGCCACCTTGCGTCTGGGAGGCATCCTGCGAGAGGTGGAATTCATGGAGGCACCCGGCAATTTAAGTCCGCAGGACCCTGAACCATTGTACAGGCTTTTTCCCTGCGAAACAAAACTCACAAGACACTGTTCTGGGTGTCAGTTTTCAGGACCCACTTGGCACTCTCAAACCAGACCAAGTTGGCACTGGTGCCAACTTGCGTCTTGAAGGCATCCTGCGAGAGGTGGAATTCCAGGAGGCACCCGGCAATTTAAGGCCGCAGGACCCTGAACCATTGTACAGGCTTTTTCCCTGGGAAACAAAACTCACAAGCCACTGTTCTGGGTGTCAGTTTTCAGGACCCACTTGGCACTCTGAAACCAGACCAAGTTGGAAATGGTGCCACCTTGCGTCTGGGAGGCATCCTGCGAGAGGCCGAATTCCAGGAGTCACCCGGCAATTTAAGGCCGCAGGACCCTGAACCATTGTACAGGCTTTTTCCCTGGGAAACAAAACTCACAAGACACTGTTCTGGGTGTCAGTTTTCAGGACCCACTTGGCACTCTCAAATCAGACCAAGTTGGCACTGGTGCCAACTTGCGTCTTGGAGGCATCCTGCGAGAGGCGGAATTCCAGGAGGCACCCGGCAATTTAAGGCCGCAGGACCCTGAACCATTGTACAGGCTTTTTCCCTGGGAAACAAAACTCACAAGCCACTGTTCTGGGTGTCAGTTTGCAGGACACACTTGGCACTCTCAAACCAGACCAAGTTGGAACTGGTGCCACCTTGCGTCTGGGAGGCATCCTGCGAGAGGCCGAATTCCAGGAGGCACCCGGCAATTAAAGGCCTCATGCGCCTGAACCATTGTACAGGCTTTTTCCCTGGGAAACAAAACTCACAAGCCACTGTTCTGGGTGTCAGTTTTCAGGACCCACTTGGCACTCTCAAACCAGACCAAGTTGGCACTGGTGCCACCTTCCGTCTGGGAGGCATCCTGCGAGATGCGGATCTCCAGGTGCCACCCGGCTATTAAAGGCGGCATTAACCTAAACCATTTTACAGGCTTTTTCCCTGGGAAAGAAAACTCACAAGCCACTGTTCTGGGTGTCAGTTTGCAGGAGCCACCTGGCATTCTCAAACAAGACCAAGTTGGCACTGGTGCCACCTTGCGTCTGGGAGGCATCCTGCGAGAGGCGGAATTCCAGGAGGCACCCGGCAATTTAAGGCCGCAGGACCCTGAACCATTGTACAGGCTTTTTCCCTGGGAAAAAAAACTCACAAGCCACTGTTCTGGGTGTCAGTATGCAGGACACACTTGGCACTCTCAAACCAGACCAAGTTGGCACTGGTGCCACCTTGCGTCTGGGAGGCATCCTGCGAGAGGTGGAATTCAAGGAGGCACCCGGTAATTTAAGTCCGCAGGACCCTGAACCATTGTACAGGATTTTTCCCTGGGAAACAAAACTCACAAGCCACTGTTCTGGGTGTCAGTTTTCAGGACCCACTTGACACTCTCAAACCAGACCAAGTTGGCACTGGTGCCACCTTGCGTCTGGGAGGCATCCTGCGAGATGCGGATCTCCAGGTGCCACCCGGCTAATAAAGGCGGCATTAACCTAAACCATTTTACAGGCTTTTTCCCTGGGAAAGAAAACTCACAAGCCACTGTTCCGGGTGTCAGTTTGCAGGAGCCACCTGGCACTCTCTAACCAGACCAAGTTGGCACTGGTGCCACCTTGCGTCTGGGAGGCATCCTGCGAGAGGTGGAATTCCAGGAGGCACCCGGCAATTTAAGGCCGCAGGACCCTGAACCATTGTACAGGCTTTTTCCCTGGGAAACAAAACTCACAAGACACTGTTCTGCGTGTCAGTTTTCAGGACCCACTTGACACTCTCAAACCAGACCAAGTTGGCACTGGTGCCACCTTGTGTCTTGGAGGCATCCTGCGAGAGGCTGAATTCCAGGAGGCACCCGGCAATTTAAGGCCTCAGGCCCCTGAACCATTGTACAGGCTTTTTCCCTGGGAAACAAAACTAACAAGCCACTGTTCTGGGTGTCAGTTTTCAGGACCCACTTGGCACTCTTAAACCAGACCAAGTTGGCATACGTGTAATGTTGCGCCTGGGAGGCATCCTGTGAGAGGCGGATCTCCAGGAGGCATCCGGCAATTTAAGGCCACAGGCCCCTGAACCATTCTACAGGCTTTTTCCCTGGGAAACAAAACTCACAAGCCACTGTTCTGGGTGTCAGTTTCCAGGACCCACCTGGCACTCTAAACCAGACCAAGTTGGCACTGGTGCCACCTTGCGTCTGGGAGGCATCCTGCGAGAGGCGAATCTCCAGGAGGCACCCGGCTATTAAAGGCGGCATTAACCTAAACCATTTTACAGGCTTTTTCCCTGGGAAAGAAAACTCACAAGCCACTGTTCTGGGTGTCAGTTTGCAGGAGCCACCTGGCACTCTCAAACCAGACCAAGTTGGCACTGGTGCCACCTTGCGTCTGGGAGGCATCCTGCGAGAGACGCATTTCCAGGAGGCACCCGGCAATTTAAGGCCGCAGGACCCTGAACCATTGTACAGGCTTTTTCCCTAGGAAACAAAACTCACAAGCCACTGTTCTGGGTGTCAGTTTTCAGGACCCACTTGACACTCTCAAACCAGACCAAGTTGGCACTGGTGCCACCTTGCGTCTGGGAGGCATCCTGCGAGAGGCCGAATTCCAGGAGGCACCCGTCAATTTAAGGCCTCAGGCCCCTGAACCATTGTACAGGCTTTTTCCCTGGGAAACAAAACTCACAAGCCACTGTTCTGGGTGTCAGTTTTCAGGACCCACTTGGCACTCTGAAACCAGACCAAGTTGGAAATGGTGCCACCTTGCGTCTGGGAGGCATCCTGCGAGAGGCCGAATTCTAGGAGTCACCCGGCAATTTAAGGCCGCAGGACCCTGAACCATTGTACAGGCTTTTTCCCTGGGAAAAAAAACTCACAAGCCACTGTTCTGGGTGTCAGTATGCAGGACACACTTGGCACTCTGAAACCAGACCAAGTTGGAAATGGTGCCACCTTGCGTCTGGGAGGCATCCTGCGAGAGGTGGAATTCATGGAGGCACCCGGCAATTTAAGTCCGCAGGACCCTGAACCATTGTACAGGCTTTTTCCCTGCGAAACAAAACTCACAAGACACTGTTCTGGGTGTCAGTTTTCAGGACCCACTTGGCACTCTCAAACCAGACCAAGTTGGCACTGGTGCCAACTTGCGTCTTGAAGGCATCCTGCGAGAGGTGGAATTCCAGGAGGCACCCGGCAATTTAAGGCCGCAGGACCCTGAACCATTGTACAGGCTTTTTCCCTGGGAAACAAAACTCACAAGCCACTGTTCTGGGTGTCAGTTTTCAGGACCCACTTGGCACTCTGAAACCAGACCAAGTTGGAAATGGTGCCACCTTGCGTCTGGGAGGCATCCTGCGAGAGGCCGAATTCCAGGAGTCACCCGGCAATTTAAGGCCGCAGGACCCTGAACCATTGTACAGGCTTTTTCCCTGGGAAACAAAACTCACAAGACACTGTTCTGGGTGTCAGTTTTCAGGACCCACTTGGCACTCTCAAATCAGACCAAGTTGGCACTGGTGCCAACTTGCGTCTTGGAGGCATCCTGCGAGAGGCGGAATTCCAGGAGGCACCCGGCAATTTAAGGCCGCAGGACCCTGAACCATTGTACAGGCTTTTTCCCTAGGAAACAAAACTCACAAGCCACTGTTCTGGGTGTCAGTTTGCAGGACACACTTGGACTCTCAAACCAGACCAAGTTGGCACTGGTGCCACCTTGCGTCTGGGAGGCATCCTGCGAGAGGCCGAATTCCAGGAGGCACCCGGCAATTAAAGGCCTCATGCGCCTGAACCATTGTACAGGCTTTTTCCCTGGGAAACAAAACTCACAAGCCACTGTTCTGGGTGTCAGTTTTCAGGACCCACTTGGCACTCTCAAACCAGACCAAGTTGGCACTGGTGCCACCTTCCGTCTGGGAGGCATCCTGCGAGATGCGGATCTCCAGGTGCCACCCGGCTATTAAAGGCGGCATTAACCTAAACCATTTTACAGGCTTTTTCCCTGGGAAAGAAAACTCACAAGCCACTGTTCTGGGTGTCAGTTTGCAGGAGCCACCTGGCATTCTCAAACAAGACCAAGTTGGCACTGGTGCCACCTTGCGTCTGGGAGGCATCCTGCGAGAGGCTCAATTCCAGGAGGCACCCGGCAATTTAAGGCCGCAGGACCCTGAACCATTGTACAGGCTTTTTCCCTGGGAAAAAAAACTCACAAGCCACTGTTCTGGGTGTCAGTATGCAGGACACACTTGGCACTCTCAAACCAGACCAAGTTGGCACTGGTGCCACCTTGCGTCTGGGAGGCATCCTGCGAGAGGTGGAATTCAAGGAGGCACCCGGTAATTTAAGTCCGCAGGACCCTGAACCATTGTACAGGATTTTTCCCTGGGAAACAAAACTCACAAGCCACTGTTCTGGGTGTCAGTTTTCAGGACCCACTTGACACTCTCAAACCAGACCAAGTTGGCACTGGTGCCACCTTGCGTCTGGGAGGCATCCTGCGAGATGCGGATCTCCAGGTGCCACCCGGCTAATAAAGGCGGCATTAACCTAAACCATTTTACAGGCTTTTTCCCTGGGAAAGAAAACTCACAAGCCACTGTTCCGGGTGTCAGTTTGCAGGAGCCACCTGGCACTCTCTAACCAGACCAAGTTGGCACTGGTGCCACCTTGCGTCTGGGAGGCATCCTGCGAGAGGCGGAATTCCAGGAGGCACCCGGCAATTTAAGGCCGCAGGACCCTGAACCATTGTACAGGCTTTTTCCCTGGGAAACAAAACTCACAAGACACTGTTCTGCGTGTCAGTTTTCAGGACCCACTTGACACTCTCAAACCAGACCAAGTTGGCACTGGTGCCACCTTGTGTCTTGGAGGCATCCTGCGAGAGGCTGAATTCCAGGAGGCACCCGGCAATTTAAGGCCTCAGGCCCCTGAACCATTGTACAGGCTTTTTCCCTGGGAAACAAAACTAACAAGCCACTGTTCTGGGTGTCAGTTTTCAGGACCCACCTGGCACTCTTAAACCAGACCAAGTTGGCATACGTGTAATGTTGCGCCTGGGAGGCATCCTGTGAGAGGCGGATCTCCAGGAGGCATCCGGCAATTTAAGGCCACAGGCCCCTGAACCATTCTACAGGCTTTTTCCCTGGGAAACAAAACTCACAAGCCACTGTTCTGGGTGTCAGTTTCCAGGACCCACCTGGCACTCTAAACCAGACCAAGTTGGCACTGGTGCCACCTTGCGTCTTGGAGGCATCCTGCGAGAGGCGAATCTCCAGGAGGCACCCGGCTATTAAAAGCGGCATTAACCTAAACCATTTTTCAGGCTTTTTCCCTGGGAAAGAAAACTCACAAGCCACTGTTCTGGGTGTCAGTTTGCAGGAGCCACCTGGCACTCTCAAACCAGACCAAGTTGGCACTGGTGCCACCTTGCGTCTGGGAGGCATCCTGCGAGAGACGCATTTCCAGGAGGCACCCGGCAATTTAAGGCCGCAGGACCCTGAACCATTGTACAGGCTTTTTCCCTAGGAAACAAAACTCACAAGCCACTGTTCTGGGTGTCAGTTTTCAGGACCCACTTGACACTCTCAAACCAGACCAAGTTGGCACTGGTGCCACCTTGCGTCTGGGAGGCATCCTGCGAGAGGCCGAATTCCAGGAGGCACTCGGCAATTTAAGGCCTCAGGCCCCTGAACCATTGTACAGGCTTTTTCCCTGGGAAAGAAAACTCACAAGCCACTGTTCTGGGTGTCAGTTTTCAGGACCCACTTGGCACTCTTAAACCAGACCAAGGTAGAACTGGTGCCACCTTGCGTCTGGGAGGCATCCTGCGAGAGGCCGAATTCCAGGAGTCACCCGGCAATTTAAGGCCGCAGGACCCTGAACCATTGTACAGGCTTTTTCCCTGGGAAACAAAACTCACAAGCCACTGTTCTGGGTGTCAGTTTTCAGGACCCACTTGGCACTCTCAAACCAGACCAAGTTGGCACTGGTGCCAACTTGCGTCTTGGAGGCATCCTGCGAGAGGCCGAATTCCAGGAGGCACCCGGCAATTTAAGGCCTCAGGCCCCCTGAACCATTGTACAGGCTTTTTCCCTGGGAAACAAAACTCACAAGCCACTGTTCTGGGTGTCAGTTTTCAGGACACACTTGGCACTCTCAAACCAGACCAAGTTGGAACTGGTGCCACCTTGCGTCTGGGAGGCATGCTGCGAGAGGCGGAATTCAAGGAGGCACCCGGCAATTTAAGTCCGCAGGACCCTGAACCATTGTACAGGCTTTTTCCCTGGGAAACAAAACTCACAAGCCACTGTTCTGGGTGTCAGTTTTCAGGACCCACTTGACACTCTCAAACCAGACCAAGTTGGCACTGGTGCCACCTTGCGTCTGGGAGGCATCCTGCGAGATGCGGATCTCCAGGTGCCACCCGGCTATTAAAGGCAGCATTAACCTAAACCACTTTACAGGCTTTTTCCCTGGGAAAGAAAACTCACAAGCCACTGTTCTGGGTGTCAGTTTGCAGGAGCCACCTGGCACTCTCTAACCAGACCAAGTTGGCACTGGTGCCACCTTGTGTCTGGGAGGCATCCTGCGAGATACGCAATTCCAGGAGGCACCCGGCAATTTAAGGCCGCAGGACCCTGAACCATTGTACAGGCTTTTTCCCTGGGAAACAAAACTCACAAGCCACTGTTCTGGGTGTCAGTTTTCAGGACACACTTGACACTCTCAAACCAGACCAAGTTGGAACTGGTGCCACCTTGCGTCTGGGAGGCATCCTGCGAGAGGCGCAATTCCAGGAGGCACCCGGCAATTTAAGGCCGCAGGCCCCTGAACCATTGTACAGGCTTTTTCCCTGGGAAACAAAACTCACAAGCCACTGTTCTGGGTGTCAGTTTTCAGGACCCACTTGACATTCTTAAACCAGACCAAGTTGGCACTGGTGCCACCTTGCGTCTGGAAGGCATCCTGCGAGTGGCCGATTTCCAGGAGGCACCCGGCAATTTAAGGCCTCAGGCCCCTGAACCATTGTACAGGCTTTTTCCCTGGGAAACAAAACTCACAAGCCACTGTTCTGGGTGTCAGTTTTCAGGACCCACTTGGCACTCTCAAACCAGACCAAGTTGGCACTGGTGTCATGGTACGCCTGGGAGGCATCCTGTGAGAGGCGGATCTCCAGGAGGCACCCGGCAATTTAAGGCCGCAGGACCCTGAACCATTGTACAGGCTTTTTCCCTGGGAAACAAAACTCACAAGCCACTGTTCTGGGTGTCAGTTTTCAGGACCCACCTGGCACTCTCAAACCAGACCAAGTTGGCACTGGTGCCACCTTGCGTCTGGGAGGCATCCTGCGAGAGACGCATTTCCAGGAGGCACCGGGCTATTAAAGGCGGGATTAACCTAAACCATTTTACAGGCTTTTTCCCTGGGATAGAAAACTCACAAGCCACTGTTCTGGGTGTCAGTTTGCAGGACACACTTGGCACTCTCAAACCAGACCAAGTTGGAAATGGTGCCACCTTGCGTCTGGGAGGCATCCTGCGAGAGGCCGAATTCCAGGAGTCACCCGGCAATTTAAGGCCGCAGGACCCTGAACCATTGTACAGGCTTTTTCCCTGGGAAACAAAACTCACAAGCCACTGTTCTGGGTGTCAGTTTTCAGGACCCACTTGGCACTCTGAAACCAGACCAAGTTGGAAATGGTGCCACCTTGCGTCTGGGAGGCATCCTGCGAGAGGCCGAATTCCAGGAGTCACCCGGCAATTTAAGGCCGCAGGACCCTGAACCATTGTACAGGCTTTTTCCCTGGGAAACAAAACTCACAAGCCACTGTTCTGGGTGTCAGTTTTCAGGACCCACTTGGCACTCTGAAACCAGACCAAGTTGGAAATGGTGCCACCTTGCGTCTGGGAGGCATCCTGCGAGAGGCCGAATTCCAGGAGTCACCCGGCAATTTAAGGCCGCAGGACCCTGAACCATTGTACAGGCTTTTTCCCTGGGAAACAAAACTCACAAGACACTGTTCTGGGTGTCAGTTTTCAGGACCCACTTGGCACTCTCAAATCAGACCAAGTTGGCACTGGTGCCAACTTGCGTCTTGGAGGCATCCTGCGAGAGGCGCAATTCCAGGAGGCACCCGGCAATTTAAGGCCGCAGGACCCTGAACCATTGTACAGGCTTTTTCCCTGGGAAACAAAACTCACAAGCCACTGTTCTGGGTGTCAGTTTGCAGGACACACTTGGACTCTCAAACCAGACCAAGTTGGCACTGGTGCCACCTTGCGTCTGGGAGGCATCCTGCGAGAGGCCGAATTCCAGGAGGCACCCGGCAATTAAAGGCCTCATGCGCCTGAACCATTGTACAGGCTTTTTCCCTGGGAAACAAAACTCACAAGCCACTGTTCTGGGTGTCAGTTTTCAGGACCCACTTGGCACTCTCAAACCAGACCAAGTTGGCACTGGTGCCACCTTCCGTCTGGGAGGCATCCTGCGAGATGCGGATCTCCAGGTGCCACCCGGCTATTAAAGGCGGCATTAACCTAAACCATTTTACAGGCTTTTTCCCTGGGAAAGAAAACTCACAAGCCACTGTTCTGGGTGTCAGTTTGCAGGAGCCACCTGGCATTCTCAAACAAGACCAAGTTGGCACTGGTGCCACCTTGCGTCTGGGAGGCATCCTGCGAGAGGCGGAATTCCAGGAGGCACCCGGCAATTTAAGGCCGCAGGACCCTGAACCATTGTACAGGCTTTTTCCCTGGGAAAAAAAACTCACAAGCCACTGTTCTGGGTGTCAGTATGCAGGACACACTTGGCACTCTCAAACCAGACCAAGTTGGCACTGGTGCCACCTTGCGTCTGGGAGGCATCCTGCGAGAGGTGGAATTCAAGGAGGCACCCGGTAATTTAAGTCCGCAGGACCCTGAACCATTGTACAGGATTTTTCCCTGGGAAACAAAACTCACAAGCCACTGTTCTGGGTGTCAGTTTTCAGGACCCACTTGACACTCTCAAACCAGACCAAGTTGGCACTGGTGCCACCTTGCGTCTGGGAGGCATCCTGCGAGATGCGGATCTCCAGGTGCCACCCGGCTAATAAAGGCGGCATTAACCTAAACCATTTTACAGGCTTTTTCCCTGGGAAAGAAAACTCACAAGCCACTGTTCCGGGTGTCAGTTTGCAGGAGCCACCTGGCACTCTCTAACCAGACCAAGTTGGCACTGGTGCCACCTTGCGTCTGGGAGGCATCCTGCGAGAGGTGGAATTCCAGGAGGCACCCGGCAATTTAAGGCCGCAGGACCCTGAACCATTGTACAGGCTTTTTCCCTGGGAAACAAAACTCACAAGACACTGTTCTGCGTGTCAGTTTTCAGGACCCACTTGACACTCTCAAACCAGACCAAGTTGGCACTGGTGCCACCTTGTGTCTTGGAGGCATCCTGCGAGAGGCTGAATTCCAGGAGGCACCCGGCAATTTAAGGCCTCAGGCCCCTGAACCATTGTACAGGCTTTTTCCCTGGGAAACAAAACTAACAAGCCACTGTTCTGGGTGTCAGTTTTCAGGACCCACTTGGCAGTCTTAAACCAGACCAAGTTGGCATACGTGTAATGTTGCGCCTGGGAGGCATCCTGTGAGAGGCGGATCTCCAGGAGGCATCCGGCAATTTAAGGCCACAGGCCCCTGAACCATTCTACAGGCTTTTTCCCTGGGAAACAAAACTCACAAGCCACTGTTCTGGGTGTCAGTTTCCAGGACCCACCTGGCACTCTAAACCAGACCAAGTTGGCACTGGTGCCACCTTGCGTCTGGGAGGCATCCTGCGAGAGGCGAATCTCCAGGAGGCACCCGGCTATTAAAGGCGGCATTAACCTAAACCATTTTACAGGCTTTTTCCCTGGGAAAGAAAACTCACAAGCCACTGTTCTGGGTGTCAGTTTGCAGGAGCCACCTGGCACTCTCAAACCAGACCAAGTTGGCACTGGTGCCACCTTGCGTCTGGGAGGCATCCTGCGAGAGACGCATTTCCAGGAGGCACCCGGCAATTTAAGGCCGCAGGACCCTGAACCATTGTACAGGCTTTTTCCCTAGGAAACAAAACTCACAAGCCACTGTTCTGGGTGTCAGTTTTCAGGACCCACTTGACACTCTCAAACCAGACCAAGTTGGCACTGGTGCCACCTTGCGTCTGGGAGGCATCCTGCGAGAGGCCGAATTCCAGGAGGCACCCGTCAATTTAAGGCCTCAGGCCCCTGAACCATTGTACAGGCTTTTTCCCTGGGAAACAAAACTCACAAGCCACTGTTCTGGGTGTCAGTTTTCAGGACCCACTTGGCACTCTGAAACCAGACCAAGTTGGAAATGGTGCCACCTTGCGTCTGGGAGGCATCCTGCGAGAGGCCGAATTCCAGGAGTCACCCGGCAATTTAAGGCCGCAGGACCCTGAACCATTGTACAGGCTTTTTCCCTGGGATATAAAACTCACAATACACTGTTCTGGGTGTCAGTTTTCAGGACCCACTTGGCACTCTCAAACCAGACCAAGTTGGCACTGGTGCCAACTTGCGTCTTGGAGGCATCCTGCGAGAGGCGGAATTCCAGGAGGCACCCGGCAATTTAAGGCCGCAGGACCCTGAACCATTGTACAGGCTTTTTCCCTGGGAAACAAAACTCACAAGCCACTCTTCTGGGTGTCAGTTTGCAGGACACACTTGGCACTCTCAAACCAGACCAAGTTGGCAGTGGTGCCACCTTCCGTCTGGGAGGCATCCTGCGAGATGCGGATCTCCAGGTGCCACCCGGCTATTAAAGGCGGCATTAACCTAAACCATTTTACAGGCTTTTTCCCTGGGAAAGAAAACTCAAAAGCCACTGTTCTGGGTGTCAGTTTGCAGGAGCCACCTGGCACTCTCAAACCAGACCAAGTTGGCACTGGTGCCACCTTGCGTCTGGGAGGCATCCTGCGAGAGGCGGAATTCCAGGAGGCACCCGGCAATTTAAGGCCGCAGGACCCTGAACCATTGTACAGGCTTTTTCCCTGGGAAAAAAAACTCACAAGCCACTGTTCTGGGTGTCAGTATGCAGGACACACTTGGCACTCTCAAACCAGACCAAGTTGGCACTGGTGCCACCTTGCGTCTGGGAGGCATCCTGCGAGAGGTGGAATTCATGGAGGCACCCGGCAATTTAAGTCCGCAGGACCCTGAACCATTGTACAGGCTTTTTCCCTGCGAAACAAAACTCACAAGACACTGTTCTGGGTGTCAGTTTTCAGGACCCACTTGGCACTCTCAAACCAGACCAAGTTGGCACTGGTGCCAACTTGCGTCTTGAAGGCATCCTGCGAGAGGTGGAATTCCAGGAGGCACCCGGCAATTTAAGGCCGCAGGACCCTGAACCATTGTACAGGCTTTTTCCCTGGGAAACAAAACTCACAAGCCACTGTTCTGGGTGTCAGTTTTCAGGACCCACTTGGCACTCTGAAACCAGACCAAGTTGGAAATGGTGCCACCTTGCGTCTGGGAGGCATCCTGCGAGAGGCCGAATTCCAGGAGTCACCCGGCAATTTAAGGCCGCAGGACCCTGAACCATTGTACAGGCTTTTTCCCTGGGAAACAAAACTCACAAGACACTGTTCTGGGTGTCAGTTTTCAGGACCCACTTGGCACTCTCAAATCAGACCAAGTTGGCACTGGTGCCAACTTGCGTCTTGGAGGCATGCTGCGAGAGGCGGAATTCCAGGAGGCACCCGGCAATTTAAGGCCGCAGGACCCTGAACCATTGTACAGGCTTTTTCCCTGGGAAACAAAACTCACAAGCCACTGTTCTGGGTGTCAGTTTGCAGGACACACTTGGCACTCTCAAACCAGACCAAGTTGGAACTGGTGCCACCTTGCGTCTGGGAGGCATCCTGCGAGAGGCCGAATTCCAGGAGGCACCCGGCAATTAAAGGCCTCATGCGCCTGAACCATTGTACAGGCTTTTTCCCTGGGAAACAAAACTCACAAGCCACTGTTCTGGGTGTCAGTTTTCAGGACCCACTTGACACTCTCAAACCAGACCAAGTTGGCACTGGTGCCACCTTCCGTCTGGGAGGCATCCTGCGAGATGCGGATCTCCAGGTGCCACCCGGCTATTAAAGGCGGCATTAACCTAAACCATTTTACAGGCTTTTTCCCTGGGAAAGAAAACTCACAAGCCACTGTTCTGGGTGTCAGTTTGCAGGAGCCACCTGGCATTCTCAAACAAGACCAAGTTGGCACTGGTGCCACCTTGCGTCTGGGAGGCATCCTGCGAGAGGCGGAATTCCAGGAGGCACCCGGCAATTTAAGGCCGCAGGACCCTGAACCATTGTACAGGCTTTTTCCCTGGGAAAAAAAACTCACAAGCCACTGTTCTGGGTGTCAGTATGCAGGACACACTTGGCACTCTCAAACCAGACCAAGTTGGCACTGGTGCCACCTTGCGTCTGGGAGGCATCCTGCGAGAGGTGGAATTCAAGGAGGCACCCGGTAATTTAAGTCCGCAGGACCCTGAACCATTGTACAGGATTTTTCCCTGGGAAACAAAACTCACAAGCCACTGTTCTGGGTGTCAGTTTTCAGGACCCACTTGACACTCTCAAACCAGACCAAGTTGGCACTGGTGCCACCTTGCGTCTGGGAGGCATCCTGCGAGATGCGGATCTCCAGGTGCCACCCGGCTAATAAAGGCGGCATTAACCTAAACCATTTTACAGGCTTTTTCCCTGGGAAAGAAAACTCACAAGCCACTGTTCCGGGTGTCAGTTTGCAGGAGCCACCTGGGACTCTCTAACCAGACCAAGTTGGCACTGGTGCCACCTTGCGTCTGGGAGGCATCCTGCGAGAGGCGGAATTCCAGGAGGCACCCGGCAATTTAAGGCCGCAGGACCCTGAACCATTGTACAGGCTTTTTCCCTGGGAAACAAAACTCACAAGACACTGTTCTGCGTGTCAGTTTTCAGGACCCACTTGACACTCTCAAACCAGACCAAGTTGGCACTGGTGCCACCTTGTGTCTTGGAGGCATCCTGCGAGAGGCTGAATTCCAGGAGGCACCCGGCAATTTAAGGCCTCAGGCCCCTGAACCATTGTACAGGCTTTTTCCCTGGGAAACAAAATTAACAAGCCACTGTTCTGGGTGTCAGTTTTCAGGACCCACTTGGCACTCTTAAACCAGACCAAGTTGGCATACGTGTAATGTTGCGCCTGGGAGGCATCCTGTGAGAGGCGGATCTCCAGGAGGCATCCGGCAATTTAAGGCCACAGGCCCCTGAACCATTCTACAGGCTTTTTCCCTGGGAAACAAAACTCACAAGCCACTGTTCTGGGTGTCAGTTTCCAGGACCCACCTGGCACTCTAAACCAGACCAAGTTGGCACTGGTGCCACCTTGCGTCTGGGAGGCATCCTGCGAGAGGCGAATCTCCAGGAGGCACCCGGCTATTAAAAGCGGCATTAACCTAAACCATTTTACAGGCTTTTTCCCTGGGAAAGAAAACTCACAAGCCACTGTTCTGGGTGTCAGTTTGCAGGAGCCACCTGGCACTCTCAAACCAGACCAAGTTGGCACTGGTGCCACCTTGCGTCTGGGAGGCATCCTGCGAGAGACGCATTTCCAGGAGGCACCCGGCAATTTAAGGCCGCAGGACCCTGAACCATTGTACAGGCTTTTTCCCTAGGAAACAAAACTCACAAGCCACTGTTCTGGGTGTCAGTTTTCAGGACCCACTTGACACTCTCAAACCAGACCAAGTTGGCACTGGTGCCACCTTGCGTCTGGGAGGCATCCTGCGAGAGGCCGAATTCCAGGAGGCACTCGGCAATTTAAGGCCTCAGGCCCCTGAACCATTGTACAGGCTTTTTCCCTGGGAAAGAAAACTCACAAGCCACTGTTCTGGGTGTCAGTTTTCAGGACCCACTTGGCACTCTTAAACCAGACCAAGGTAGAACTGGTGCCACCTTGCGTCTGGGAGGCATCCTGCGAGGGGCCGAATTCCAGGAGTCACCCGGCAATTTAAGGCCGCAGGACCCTGAACCATTGTACAGGCTTTTTCCCTGGGAAACAAAACTCACAAGCCACTGTTCTGGGTGTCAGTTTTCAGGACCCACTTGGCACTCTCAAACCAGACCAAGTTGGCACTGGTGCCAACTTGCGTCTTGGAGGCATCCTGCGAGAGGCCGAATTCCAGGAGGCACCCGGCAATTTAAGGCCTCAGGCCCCCTGAACCATTGTACAGGCTTTTTCCCTGGGAAACAAAACTCACAAGCCACTGTTCTGGGTGTCAGTTTTCAGGACACACTTGGCACTCTCAAACCAGACCAAGTTGGAACTGGTGCCACCTTGCGTCTGGGAGGCATGCTGCGAGAGGCGGAATTCAAGGAGGCACCCGGCAATTTAAGTCCGCAGGACCCTGAACCATTGTACAGGCTTTTTCCCTGGGAAACAAAACTCACAAGCCACTGTTCTGGGTGTCAGTTTTCAGGACCCACTTGACACTCTCAAACCAGACCAAGTTGGCACTGGTGCCACCTTGCGTCTGGGAGGCATCCTGCGAGATGCGGATCTCCAGGTGCCACCCGGCTATTAAAGGCAGCATTAACCTAAACCACTTTACAGGCTTTTTCCCTGGGAAAGAAAACTCACAAGCCACTGTTCTGGGTGTCAGTTTGCAGGAGCCACCTGGCACTCTCTAACCAGACCAAGTTGGCACTGGTGCCACCTTGCGCCTGGGAGGCATCCTGCAAGAGACGCAATTCCAGGAGGCACCCGGCAATTTAAGGCCGCAGGACCCTGAACCATTGTACAGGCTTTTTCCCTGGGAAACAAAACTCACAAGCCACTGTTCTGGGTGTCAGTTTTCAGGACACACTGAACACTCTCAAACCAGACCAAGTTGGAACTGGTGCCACCTTGCGTCTGGGAGGCATCCTGCGAGAGGCGCAATTCCAGGAGGCACCCGGCAATTTAAGGCCGCAGGCCCCTGAACCATTGTACAGGCTTTTTCCCTGGGAAACAAAACTCACAAGCCAGTGTTCTGGGTTGTCAGTTTCCAGGACCCACTTGGCAGTCTTAAACCAGACCAAGTTGGCACTGGTGTCATGTTGCCTCTGGGAGGCATCCTGTGAGAGGCGGATCTCCAGGAGGCACCCGGCAATTTAAGGCCTCAGGCCCCTGAACCATTGTACAGGCTTTTTCCCTGGGAAACAAAACTCACAAGCCACTGTTCTGGGTGTCAGTTTTCAGGACCCACCTGGCACTCTAAACCAGACCAAGTTGGCACTGGTGCCACCTTGCGTCTGGGAGGCATCCTGCAAGAGGCGAATCCCCAGGAGGCACCCGGCTATTAAAGGCGGGATTAACCTAAACCATTTTACAGGCTTTTTCCCTGGGAAAGAAAACTCACAAGCCACTGTTCTCGGTGTCAGTTTGCAGGAGCCACCTGGCACTCTCAAACCAGACCAAGTTGGCACTGGTGCCACCTTGCGTCTGGGAGGCATCCTGCGAGAGGTGGAATTCATGGAGGCACCCGGCAATTTAAGTCCGCAGGACCCTGAACCATTGTACAGGCTTTTTCCCTGCGAAACAAAACTCACAAGACACTGTTCTGGGTGTCAGTTTTCAGGACCCACTTGGCACTCTCAAACCAGACCAAGTTGGCACTGGTGCCAACTTGCGTCTTGAAGGCATCCTGCGAGAGGTGGAATTCCAGGAGGCACCCGGCAATTTAAGGCCGCAGGACCCTGAACCATTGTACAGGCTTTTTCCCTGGGAAACAAAACTCACAAGCCACTGTTCTGGGTGTCAGTTTTCAGGACCCACTTGGCACTCTGAAACCAGACCAAGTTGGAAATGGTGCCACCTTGCGTCTGGGAGGCATCCTGCGAGAGGCCGAATTCCAGGAGTCACCCGGCAATTTAAGGCCGCAGGACCCTGAACCATTGTACAGGCTTTTTCCCTGGGAAACAAAACTCACAAGACACTGTTCTGGGTGTCAGTTTTCAGGACCCACTTGGCACTCTCAAATCAGACCAAGTTGGCACTGGTGCCAACTTGCGTCTTGGAGGCATCCTGCGAGAGGCGGAATTCCAGGAGGCACCCGGCAATTTAAGGCCGCAGGACCCTGAACCATTGTACAGGCTTTTTCCCTGGGAAACAAAACTCACAAGCCACTGTTCTGGGTGTCAGTTTGCAGGACACACTTGGCACTCTCAAACCAGACCAAGTTGGAACTGGTGCCACCTTGCGTCTGGGAGGCATCCTGCGAGAGGCCGAATTCCAGGAGGCACCCGGCAATTAAAGGCCTCATGCGCCTGAACCATTGTACAGGCTTTTTCCCTGGGAAACAAAACTCACAAGCCACTGTTCTGGGTGTCAGTTTTCAGGACCCAC
This sequence comes from Fringilla coelebs, assembly GCF_963513975.1. Classification (NCBI taxonomy): domain Eukaryota; kingdom Metazoa; phylum Chordata; class Aves; order Passeriformes; family Fringillidae; genus Fringilla; species Fringilla coelebs. The sequence continues at coordinate 916,630 of NW_028167521.1, read as the reverse complement.
TTGGCACTCTCAAACCAGACCAAGTTGGCACTGGTGCCACCTTCCGTCTGGGAGGCATCCTGCGAGAGGCGGAATTCCAGGAGGCACCCGGCAATTTAAGGCCGCAGGACCCTGAACCATTGTACAGGCTTTTTCCCTGGGAAAAAAAACTCACAAGCCACTGTTCTGGGTGTCAGTATGCAGGACACACTTGGCACTCTCAAACCAGACCAAGTTGGCACTGGTGCCACCTTGCGTCTGGGAGGCATCCTGCGAGAGGTGGAATTCAAGGAGGCACCCGGTAATTTAAGTCCGCAGGACCCTGAACCATTGTACAGGATTTTTCCCTGGGAAACAAAACTCACAAGCCACTGTTCTGGGTGTCAGTTTTCAGGACCCACTTGACACTCTCAAACCAGACCAAGTTGGCACTGGTGCCACCTTGCGTCTGGGAGGCATCCTGCGAGATGCGGATCTCCAGGTGCCACCCGGCTAATAAAGGCGGCATTAACCTAAACCATTTTACAGGCTTTTTCCCTGGGAAAGAAAACTCACAAGCCACTGTTCCGGGTGTCAGTTTTCAGGACCCACTTGGTACTCTCAAACCAGACCAAGTTGGAAATGGTGTCATTTTGCGTCTGGGAGGCATCCTGCGATAGGCGGAATTCCAGGAGGCACCCGGCAAATTAAGGCCTCAGGCCCCTGAACCATTGTACAGGCTTTTTCCCTGGGAAACAAAACTCACAAGCCACTGTTCCTTGTGTCAGTTTTCAGGACCCACTTGACACTCTCAAACCAGACCAAGTTGGCACTGGTGCCACCTTGCGTCTGGGAGGCATCCTGCGAGAGGCGGATCTCCAGGTGGCACCCAGCTATTAAAGGCCGCAGGACCCTGAACCATTGTACAGGCTTTTTTCCTGGGAATTAAAACTCACAAGCCACTGTTCTGGGTGCCAGTTTTCAGGACCCACTTGACACTCTCAAACCAGACCAAGTTGGCACTGGTGCCACCTTGCGTCTGGGAGGCATCCTGCGAGAGGCGGAATTCCAGGAGTCACCCGGCAATTTAAGGCCTCAGGCCCCTGAACCATTGTACAGGCTTTTTCCCTGGGAAACAAAACTCACAAGCCACTGTTCTGGGTGTCAGTTTTCAGGACCCACTTGGCAGTCTTAAACCAGACCAAGTTGGCACTGGTGTCATGTTGCCTCTGGGAGGCATCCTGTGAGAGGCGGATCTCCAGGAGGCACCCGGCAATTTAAGGCCTCAAGCCCCTGAACCATTGTACAGGCTTTTTCCCTGGGAAACAAAACTCACAAGCCACTGTTCTGGGTGTCAGTTTTCAGGACCCACCTGGCACTCTCAAACCAGACCAAGTTGGCACTGGTGCCACCTTGCGTCTGGGAGGCATCCTGCAAGAGCCGAATCTCCAGGAGGCACCCGGCTATTAAAGGCGGGATTAACCTAAACCATTTTACAGGCTTTTTCCCTGGGAAAGAAAACTCACAAGCCACTGTTCTGGGTGTCAGTTTTCAGGAGCCACCTGGCACTCTCAAACCAGACCAAGTTGGCACTGGTGCCACCTTGCGTCTGGGAGGCATCCTGCGAAAGGCTCAATTCCAGGAGGCACCCGGCAATTTAAGGCCGCAGGACCCTGAACCATTGTACAGGCTTTTTCCCTGGGAAACAAAACTCACAAGCCACTGTTCTGGGTGTCAGTTTTCAGGACCCACTTGACACTCTCAAACCAGACCAAGGTGGCACTGGTGCCACCTTGCGTCTGGCAGGCATCCTGCGAGAGGCGCAATTCCAGGAGGCACCCGGCAATTTAAGGCCGCAGGACCCTGAACCATTGTACAGGCTTTTTCCCTGGGAAACAAAACTCACAAGCCACTGTTCTGGGTGTCAGTTTTCAGGACCCACTTGGCACTCTTAGACAAGACCAAGTTGGAACTGGTGCCAACTTGCGTCTGGGAGGCATCCTGCGAGAGGCCGAATTCCAGGAGTCACCCGGCAATTTAAGGCCGCAGGACCCTGAACCATTGTACAGGCTTTTTCCCTGGGAAAGAAAACTCACAAACCACTGTTCCTTGTGTCAGTTTTCAGGACCCACTTGACACTCTCAAACCAGACCAAGTTGGCACTGGTGCCACCTTGCGTCTGGGAGGCATCCTGCGAGAGGCGGATCTCCAGGTGGCACCCGGCTATTAAAGGCGGCATTAACATAAACCACTTTACAGGCTTTTTCCCTGGGAAACAAAACTCACAAGCCACTGTTCTGGGTGTCAGTTTGCAGGAGTCACCTGGCACTCTCAAACCAGACCAAGTTGGCACTGGTGCCACCTTGCGTCTGGGAGGCATCCTGCGAGAGGCGCAATTCCAGGAGGCACCCGGCAATTTAAGGCCGCAGGCCCCTGAACCATTGTACAGGCTTTTTCCCTGGGAAGCAAAACTCACAAGCCACTGTTCTGGGTGTCACTTTTCAGGACCCACATGACACTCTCAAACCAGACCAAGTTGGCACTGGTGCCACCTTGCGTCTGGGAGGCATCCTGCGAGAGGCGGATCTCCAGGTGCCACCCGGCTATTAAAGGCGGCATTAACCTAAACTATTTTACAGGCTTTTTACCTGGGAAAGAAAACTCACAAGCCACTGTTCTGGGTGTCAGTTTGCAGGAGCCACCTGGCACTCTCAAACCAGACCAAGTTGGCACTGGTGCCACCTTGCGTCTGGGAGGCATCCTGCGAGAGCCTGAATTCCAGGAGACACCCGGCAATTTAAGGCCGCAGGACCCTGAACCATTGTACAGGCTTTTTCCCTGGGAAACAAAACTCACAAGCCACTGTTCTGGGTGTCAGTTTTCAGGACCCACTTGACACTCTCAAACCAGACCAAGGTGGCACTGGTGCCACCTTGCGTCTGGGAGGCATCCTGCGAGAGGCGCAATTCCAGGAGGCACCCGGCAATTTAAGGCCGCAGGACCCTGAACCATTGTACAGGCTTTTTCCCTGGGAAACAAAACTCACAAGCCACTGTTCTGGGTGTCAGTTTGCAGGACCCACTTTGCACTCTTAGACCAGACCAAGTTGGAACTGGTGCCAACTTGCGTCTGGGAGGCATCCTGCGAGAGGCGGAATTCCAGGAGTCACCCGGCAATTTAAGGCCGCAGGACCCTGAACCATTTTACAGGCTTTTTCCCTGGGAAACAAAACTCACAAGCCACTGTTCTGGGTGTCACTTTTCAGGACCCACTTGACACTCTCAAACCAGACCAAGTTGGCACAGGTGCCACCTTGCGTCTGGGAGGCATCCTGCGAGAGGCGGATCTCCTGGTGCCACCCGGCTATTAAAGGCGGCATTAACCTAAACTATTTTACAGGCTTTTTCCCTAGGAAAGAAAACTCACAAGCCACTGTTCTGGGTGTCAGTTTGCAGGACACACTTGGCACTCTCAAACCAGACCAAGTTGGCACTTGTTTCACCTTGCGTCTGGGAGGCATCCTGCGAGAGGCTCAATTCCAGGAGGCACCCGGCGATTTAAGGCCGTAGTATCCTGAACCATTGTACAGGCTTTTTCCCTGGGAAACAAAACTCACAAGCCACTGTTCTGGGTGTCAGTTTTCAGGACCCACTTGACACTGTCAAACCAGACCAAGGTGGCACTGGTGCCACCTTGCGTCTGGCAGGCATGCTGCGAGAGGCGGAATTCCAGGAGGCACCCGGCAATTTAAGGCCGCAGGACCCTGAACCATTGTACAGGCTTTTTCCCTGGGAAACAAAACTCACAAGCCACTGTTCTGGGTGTCAGTTTTCAGGACCCACTTGGCACTCTTAGACCAGACCAAGTTGGAACTGGTGCCACCTTGCGTCTGGGAGGCATCCTGCGAGAGGCCGAATTCCAGGAGTCACCCGGCAATTTAAGGCCGCAGGACCCTGAACCATTGTACAGGCTTTTTCCCTGGGAAACAAAACTCACAAGCCACTGTTCTGGGTGTCAGTTTTCAGGACCCACTTGGTACTCTCAAACCAGACCAAGTTGGAAATGGTGTCATTTTGCGTCTGGGAGGCATCCTGCGATAGGCGGAATTCCAGGAGGCACCGTGCAAATTAAGGCCTCAGGCCCCTGAACCATTGTACAGGCTTTTTCCCTGGGAAACAAAACTCACAAGCCACTGTTCTGGGTGTCAGTTTGCAGGAGCCACCTGGCACTCTCAAACCAGACAAAGTTGGCACTGGTGCCACCTTGCGTCTGGGAGGCATCCTGCGAGAGGCGCAATTCCAGGAGGCACCCGGCAATTTAAGGCCGCAGGCCCCTGAACCATTGTACAGGCTTTTTCCCTGGGAAGCAAAACTCACAAGCCACTGTTCTGGGTGTCACTTTTCAGGACCCACTTGACACTCTCAAACCAGACCAAGTTGGCACTGGTGCCACCTTGCGTCTGGGAGGCATCCTGCGAGAGGCGGATCTCCAGGTGCCACCCGGCTATTAAAGGCGGCATTAACCTAAACTATTTTACAGGCTTTTTCCCTGGGAAAGAAAACTCACAAGACACTGTTCTGGGTGTCAGTTTTCAGGACCCACTTGGCACTCTCAAACCAGACCAAGTTGGCACTGGTGCCACCTTGCGTCTGGGAGGCATCCTTCGAGAGCCTGAATTCCAGGAGACACCCGGCAATTTAAGGCCGCAGGACCCTGAACCATTGTACAGGCTTTTTCCCTGGGAAACAAAACTCACAAGCCACTGTTCTGGGTGTCAGTATGCAGGACACACTTGGAACTCTCAAACCAGACCAAGTTGACACTGGTGCCACCTTGCGTCTGGGAGGCATCCTGCGAGAGGTGGAATTCAAGGAGGCACCCGGTAATTTAAGTCCGCAGGACCCTGAACCATTGTACAGGATTTTTCCCTGGGAAACAAAACTCACAAGCCACTGTTCTGGGTGTCAGTTTTCAGGACCCACTTGGTACTCTCAAACCAGACCAAGTTGGAAATGGTGTCATTTTGCGTCTGGGAGGCATGCTGCGATAGGCGGAATTCCAGGAGGCACCGTGCAAATTAAGGCCTCAGGCCCCTGAACCATTGTACAGGCTTTTTCCCTGGGAAACAAAACTCACAAGCCACTGTTCTGGGTGTCAGTTTGCAGGAGCCACCTGGCACTCTCAAACCAGACAAAGTTGGCACTGGTGCCACCTTGCGTCTGGGAGGCATCCTGCGAGAGGCGCAATTCCAGGAGGCACCCGGCAATTTAAGGCCGCAGGCCCCTGAACCATTGTACAGGCTTTTTCCCTGGGAAGCAAAACTCACAAGCCACTGTTCTGGGTGTCACTTTTCAGGACCCACTTGACACTCTCAAACCAGACCAAGTTGGCACTGGTGCCACCTTGCGTCTGGGAGGCATCCTGCGAGAGGCGGATCTCCAGGTGCCACCCGGCTATTAAAGGCGGCATTAACCTAAACTATTTTACAGGCTTTTTCCCTGGGAAAGAAAACTCACAAGCCACTGTTATGGGTGTCAGTTTGCAGGACACACTTGGCACTCTCAAACCAGACCAGGTTGGCACTTGTTTCACCTTGCGTCTGGGAGGCATCCTGCGAGAGCCTGAATTCCAGGAGGCACCCGGCAATTTAAGGCCGCAGGACCCTGAACCATTGTACAGGCTTTTTCCCTGGGAAAGAAAACTCAAAAGCCACTGTTCTGGGTGTCAGTTTTCAGGACCCACTTGGCACTCTTAAACATGACAAAGTTGGCACTGGTGCCACCTTGCGTCTGGGAGGCATCCTGCGAGAGGCCGAATTCCAGGAGGCACCCGGCAATTTAAGGCCTCAGACCCCTGAACCATTGTACAGGCTTTTTCCCTGGGAAACAAAACTCACAAGCCACTGTTCTGGGTGTCAGTTTTCAGGAGCCACCTGGCACTCTCAAACCAGACCAAGTTGGAAATGGTGCCACCTTGCGTCTGGGAGGCATCCTGCGAGAGGCGGATCTCCAGGTGGCACCCGGCTTTTAAAGGCGGCATTAACCTAAAACACTTTAGAGGCTTTTTCCCTGGGAAACAAAACTCACAAGCCACTGTTCTGGGTGTCAGTTTTCAGGACCCACTTGGCACTCTTAAACCAGACCAAGTTGGAACTGGTGCCACCTTGCGTCTGGGAGGCATCCTGCGAGAGGCGGAATTCCAGGAGTCACCCGGCAATTTAAGGCCTCAGGCCCCTGAACCATTGTACAGGCTTTTTCCCGGGAAACAAAACTCACAAGCCACTGTTCTGGGTGTCAGTTTTCAGGACCCACTTGGCAGTCTTAAACCAGACCAAGTTGGCACTGGTGTCATGTTGCCTCTGGGAGGCATCCTGCGAGAGGCGGATCTCCAGGAGGCACCCGGCAATTTAAGGCCTCAAGCCCCTGAACCATTGTACAGGCTTTTTCCCTGGGAAACAAAACTCACAAGCCACTGTTCTGGGTGTCAGTTTTCAGGACCCACCTGGCACTCTCAAACCAGACCAAGTTGGCACTGGTGCCACCTTGCGTCTGGGAGGCATCCTGCAAGAGCCGAATCTCCAGGAGGCACCCGGCTATTAAAGGCGGGATTAACCTAAACCATTTTACAGGCTTTTTCCCTGGGAAAGAAAACTCACAAGCCACTGTTCTGGGTGTCAGTTTTCAGGAGCCACCTGGCACTCTCAAACCAGACCAAGTTGGCACTGGTGCCACCTTGCGTCTGGGAGGCATCCTGCGAAAGGCTCAATTCCAGGAGGCACCCGGCAATTTAAGGCCGCAGGACCCTGAACCATTGTACAGGCTTTTTCCCTGGGAAACAAAACGCACAAGCCACTGTTCTGGGTGTCAGTTTTCAGGACCCACTTGACACTCTCAAACCAGACCAAGGTGGCACTGGTGCCACCTTGCGTCTGGCAGGCATCCTGCGAGAGGCGCAATTCCAGGAGGCACCCGGCAATTTAAGGCCGCAGGACCCTGAACCATTGTACAGGCTTTTTCCCTGGGAAACAAAACTCACAAGCCACTGTTCTGGGTGTCAGTTTTCAGGACCCACTTGGCACTCTTAGACAAGACCAAGTTGGAACTGGTGCCAACTTGCGTCTGGGAGGCATCCTGCGAGAGGCCGAATTCCAGGAGTCACCCGGCAATTTAAGGCCGCAGGACCCTGAACCATTGTACAGGCTTTTTCCCTGGGAAAGAAAACTCACAAACCACTGTTCCTTGTGTCAGTTTTCAGGACCCACTTGACACTCTCAAACCAGACCAAGTTGGCACTGGTGCCACCTTGCGTCTGGGAGGCATCCTGCGAGAGGCGGATCTCCAGGTGGCACCCGGCTATTAAAGGCGGCATTAACATAAACCACTTGACAGGCTTTTTCCCTGGGAAACAAAACTCACAAGCCACTGTTCTGGGTGTCAGTTTGCAGGAGCCACCTGGCACTCTCAAACCAGACAAAGTTGGCACTGGTGCCACCTTGCGTCTGGGAGGCATCCTGCGAGAGGCGCAATTCCAGGAGGCACCCGGCAATTTAAGGCCGCAGGCCCCTGAACCATTGTACAGGCTTTTTCCCTGGGAAGCAAAACTCACAAGCCACTGTTCTGGGTGTCACTTTTCAGGACCCACATGACACTCTCAAACCAGACCAAGTTGGCACTGGTGCCACCTTGCGTCTGGGAGGCATCCTGCGAGAGGCGGATCTCCAGGTGCCACCCGGCTATTAAAGGCGGCATTAACCTAAACTATTTTACAGGCTTTTTACCTGGGAAAGAAAACTCACAAGCCACTGTTCTGGGTGTCAGTTTGCAGGAGCCACCTGGCACTCTCAAACCAGACCAAGTTGGCACTGGGGCCACCTTGCGTCTGGGAGGCATCCTGCGAGAGCCTGAATTCCAGGAGACACCCGGCAATTTAAGGCCGCAGGACCCTGAACCATTGTACAGGCTTTTTCCCTGGGAAACAAAACTCACAAGCCACTGTTCTGGGTGTCAGTTTTCAGGACCCACTTGACACTCTCAAACCAGACCAAGGTGGCACTGGTGCCACCTTGCGTCTGGGAGGCATCCTGCGAGAGGCGCAATTCCAGGAGGCACCCGGCAATTTAAGGCCGCAGGACCCTGAACCATTGTACAGGCTTTTTCCCTGGGAAACAAAACTCACAAGCCACTGTTCTGGGTGTCAGTTTGCAGGACCCACTTTGCACTCTTAGACCAGACCAAGTTGGAACTGGTGCCAACTTGCGTCTGGGAGGCATCCTGCGAGAGGCGGAATTCCAGGAGTCACCCGGCAATTTAAGGCCGCAGGACCCTGAACCATTTTACAGGCTTTTTCCCTGGGAAACAAAACTCACAAGCCACTGTTCTGGGTGTCACTTTTCAGGACCCACTTGACACTCTCAAACCAGACCAAGTTGGCACTGGTGCCACCTTGCGTCTGGGAGGCATCCTGCGAGAGGCGGATCTCCTGGTGCCACCCGGCTATTAAAGGCGGCATTAACCTAAACTATTTTACAGGCTTTTTCCCTAGGAAAGAAAACTCACAAGCCACTGTTCTGGGTGTCAGTTTGCAGGACACACTTGGCACTCTCAAACCAGACCAAGTTGGCACTTGTTTCACCTTGCGTCAGGGAGGCATCCTGCGAGAGGCTCAATTCCAGGAGGCACCCGGCAATTTAAGGCCGTAGTATCCTGAACCATTGTACAGGCTTTTTCCCTGGGAAACAAAACTCACAAGCCACTGTTCTGGGTGTCAGTTTTCAGGACCCACTTGACACTGTCAAACCAGACCAAGGTGGCACTGGTGCCACCTTGCGTCTGGCAGGCATGCTGCGAGAGGCGGAATTCCAGGAGGCACCCGGCAATTTAAGGCCGCAGGACCCTGAACCATTGTACAGGCTTTTTCCCTGGGAAACAAAACTCACAAGCCACTGTTCTGGGTGTCAGTTTTCAGGACCCACTTGGCACTTTTAGACCAGACCAAGTTGGAACTGGTGCCACCTTGCGTCTGGGAGGCATCCTGCGAGAGGCCGAATTCCAGGAGTCACCCGGCAATTTAAGGCCGCAGGACCCTGAACCATTGTACAGGCTTTTTCCCTGGGAAACAAAACTCACAAGCCACTGTTCTGGGTGTCAGTTTTCAGGACCCACTTGGTACTCTCAAACCAGACCAAGTTGGAAATGGTGTCATTTTGCGTCTGGGAGGCATCCTGCGATAGGCGGAATTCCAGGAGGCACCGTGCAAATTAAGGCCTCAGGCCCCTGAACCATTGTACAGGCTTTTTCCCTGGGAAACAAAACTCACAAGCCACTGTTCTGGGTGTCAGTTTGCAGGAGCCACCTGGCACTCTCAAACCAGACAAAGTTGGCACTGGTGCCACCTTGCGTCTGGGAGGCATCCTGCGAGAGGCGCAATTCCAGGAGGCACCCGGCAATTTAAGGCCGCAGGCCCCTGAACCATTGTACAGGCTTTTTCCCTGGGAAGCAAAACTCACAAGCCACTGTTCTGGGTGTCACTTTTCAGGACCCACTTGACACTCTCAAACCAGACCAAGTTGGCACTGGTGCCACCTTGCGTCTGGGAGGCATCCTGCGAGAGGCGGATCTCCAGGTGCCACCCGGCTATTAAAGGCGGCATTAACCTAAACTATTTTACAGGCTTTTTCCCTGGGAAAGAAAACTCACAAGACACTGTTCTGGGTGTCAGTTTTCAGGACCCACTTGGCACTCTCAAACCAGACCAAGTTGGCACTGGTGCCACCTTGCGTCTGGGAGGCATCCTTCGAGAGCCTGAATTCCAGGAGACACCCGGCAATTTAAGGCCGCAGGACCCTGAACCATTGTACAGGCTTTTTCCCTGGGAAACAAAACTCACAAGCCACTGTTCTGGGTGTCAGTTTTCAGGACCCACTTGGCACTCTTAAACCAGACAAAGTTGGCACTGGTGCCACCTTGTGTCTGGGAGGCATCCTGCGAGAGGCCGAATTCCAGGAGGCACTTGGCAATTTAAGGCCTCAGGCCCCTGAACCATTGTACAGGCTTTTTCCCTGGGAAACAAAACTCACAAGCCACTGTTCTGGGTGTCAGTTTTCAGGAGCCACCTGGCACTCTCAAACCAGACCAAGTTGGAAATGGTGTCATTTTGCGTCTGGGAGGCACCCTGCGAGAGTCCGAATTCCAGGAGGCACCCGGCAATTTAAGGCCGCAGGACCCTGAACCATTGTACAGGCTTTTTCCCTGGGAAACAAAACTCACAAGCCACTGTTCTGGGTGTCAGTTTTCAGGACCCACTTGGCACTCTCAAACCAGACCAAGTTGGCACTGGTGCCACCTTGCGTCTGGGAGGCATCCTACAAGAGGCGCAATTCCAGGAGGCACCCGGCAATTTAAGGCCGCAGGACCCTGAACCATTGTACAGGCTTTTTCCCTGGGAAGCAAAACTGACAATCCACTCTTCTGGGTGTCAGTTTTCAGGACCCACTTGGCACTCTCAAACCAGACCAAGTTGGCACTGGTGCCACCTTGCGTCTGGGAGGCATCCTGCGAGTGGCGCAATTCCAGGAGGCACCCGGCAATTTAAGGCCGCAGGACCCTGAACCATTGTACAGGCTTTTTCCCTGGGAAACAAAACTCACAAGCCACTGTTCTGGGTGTCAGTTTTCAGGACCCACATGACACTCTCAAACCAGACCAAGTTTGCACTGGTGCCACCTTGCGTCTGGGAGGCATCCTGCGAGAGGCGGATCTCCAGGTGGCACCCGGCTTTTAAAGGCGGCATTAACCTAAACCACTTTACAGGCTTTTTCCCTGGGAAACAAAACTCACAAGCCACTGTTCTGGGTGTCAGTTTTCAGGACCCACTTGGCACTCTTAAACCAGACCAAGTTGGAACTGGTGCCACCTTGCGTCTGGGAGGCATCCTGCGAGAGGCGGAATTCCAGGAGTCACCCGGCAATTTAAGGCCTCAGGCCCCTGAACCATTGTACAGGCTTTTTCCCTGGGAAACAAAACTCACAAGCCACTGTTCTGGGTGTCAGTTTGCAGGACCCACCTGGCACTCTCAAACCAGACCAAGTTGGCACTGGTGTAATGTTGCGCCTGGGAGGCATCCTGTGAGAGGCGGATCTCAAGGAGGCACCCGGCAATTTAAGGCCGCAGGACCCTGAACCATTTTACAGCCTTTTTCCCTGGGAAAGAAAACTCTCAAGCCACTGTTCTGGGTGTCAGTTTTCAGGACCCACTTGGCACTCTCAAACCAGACCAAGTTGGCACTGGTGCCACCTTGCGTCTGGGAGGCATCCTGCAAGAGGCGCAATTCCAGGAGGCACCCGGCAATTTAAAGCTGCAGGACCCTGAACCATTGTACAGGCTTTTTCCCTGGGAAACAAAACTCACAAGCCACTGTTCTGGGTGTCAGTTTTCAGGACCCACTTGACACTCTCAAAGCAGACCAAGTTGGCACTGGTGCCACCTTGCGTTTGGGAGGCATGCTGCGAGAGGCGGAATTCCAGGAGGCACCCTGCAATTTAAGGCCGCAGGACCCTGAACCATTGTACAGGCTTTTTCCCTGGGAAACAAAACTCACAAGCCACTGTTCTGGGTGTCACTTTTCAGGACCCACTTGACACTCTCAAACCAGACCAAGTTGGCACTGGTGCCACCTTGCGTCTGGGAGGCATCCTGCGAGAGGCGGATCTCCTGGTGCCACCCGGCTATTAAAGGCGGCATTAACCTAAACTATTTTACAGGCTTTTTCCCTAGGAAAGAAAACTCACAAGCCACTGTTCTGGGTGTCAGTTTGCAGGACACACTTGGCACTCTCAAACCAGACCAAGTTGGCACTTGTTTCACCTTGCGTCTGGGAGGCATCCTGCGAGAGGCTCAATTCCAGGAGGCACCCGGCAATTTAAGGCCGTAGTATCCTGAACCATTGTACAGGCTTTTTCCCTGGGAAACAAAAATCACAAGCCACTGTTCTGGGTGTCAGTTTTCAGGACCCACTTGGCACTCTCAAACCAGACCAAGTTGGCACTGGTGCCACCTTGCGTCTGGCAGGCATGCTGCGAGAGGCGGAATTCCAGGAGGCACCCGGCAATTTAAGGCCTCAGGACCCTGAACCATTGTACAGGCTTTTTCCCTGGGAAACAAAACTCACAAGCCACTGTTCTGGGTGTCAGTTTTCAGGACCCACTTGGCACTCTTAGACCAGACCAAGTTGGAACTGGTGCCACCTTGCGTCTGGGAGGCATCCTGCGAGAGGCCGAATTCCAGGAGTCACCCGGCAATTTAAGGCCGCAGGACCCTGAACCATTGTACAGGCTTTTTCCCTGGGAAACAAAACTCACAAGCCACTGTTCTGGGTGTCAGTTTGCAGGAGCCACCTGGCACTCTCAAACCAGACAAAGTTGGCACTGGTGCCACCTTGCGTCTGGGAGGCATCCTGCGAGAGGCGCAATTCCAGGAGGCACCCGGCAATTTAAGGCCGCAGGCCCCTGAACCATTGTACAGGCTTTTTCCCTGGGAAGCAAAACTCACAAGCCACTGTTCTGGGTGTCACGTTTCAGGACCCACTTGACACTCTCAAACCAGACCAAGTTGGCACTGGTGCCACCTTGCGTCTGGGAGGCATCCTGCGAGAGGCGGATCTCCAGGTGCCACCCGGCTATTAAAGGCGGCATTAACCTAAACTATTTTACAGGCTTTTTCCCTGGGAAAGAAAACTCTCAAGCCACTGTTCTGGGTGTCAGTTTGCAGGAGCCACCTGGCACTCTCAAACCAGACCAAGTTGGCACTGGTGCCACCTTGCGTCTGGGAGGCATCCTGCGAGAGCCTGAATTCCAGGAGACACCCGGCAATTTAAGGCCGCAGGACCCTGAACCATTGTACAGGCTTTTTCCCTGGGAAACAAAACTCACAAGACACTGTTCTGCGTGTCAGTTTTCAGGACCCACTTGACACTCTCAAACCAGACCAAGTTGGCACTGGTGCCACCTTGTGTCTGGGAGGCATCCTGCGAGAGGCCGAATTCCAGGAGGCACTTGGCAATTTAAGGCCTCAGGCCCCTGAACCATTGTACAGGCTTTTTCCCTGGGAAACAAAACTCACAAGCCACTGTTCTGGGTGTCAGTTTTCAGGAGCCACCTGGCACTCTCAAACCAGACCAAGTTGGAAATGGTGTCATTTTGCGTCTGGGAGGCACCCTGCGAGAGTCCGAATTCCAGGAGGCACCCGGCAATTTAAGGCCGCAGGACCCTGAACCATTGTACAGGCTTTTTCCCTGGGAAACAAAACTCACAAGCCACTGTTCTGGGTGTCAGTTTTCAGGACCCACTTGGCACTCTCAAACCAGACCAAGTTGGCACTGGTGCCACCTTGCGTCTGGGAGGCATCCTACAAGAGGCGCAATTCCAGGAGGCACCCGGCAATTTAAGGCCGCAGGACCCTGAACCATTGTACAGGCTTTTTCCCTGGGAAGCAAAACTCACAAGCCACTCTTCTGGGTGTCAGTTTTCAGGACCCACTTGGCACTCTCAAACCAGACCAAGTTGGCACTGGTGCCACCTTGCGTCTGGGAGGCATCCTGCGAGAGGCGCAATTCCAGGAGGCACCCGGCAATTTAAGGCCGCAGGACCCTGAACCATTGTACAGGCTTTTTCCCTGGGAAACAAAACTCACAAGCCACTGTTCTGGGTGCCAGTTTTCAGGACCCACTTGACACTCTCAAACCAGACAAAGTTGGCACTGGTGCCACCTTGCGTCTGGGAGGCATCCTGAGAGAGGCGGATCTCCAGGTGGCACCCGGCTTTTAAAGGCGGCATTAACCTAAACCACTTTACAGGCTTTTTCCCTGGGAAACAAAACTCACAAGCCACTGTTCTGGGTGTCAGTTTTCAGGACCCACTTGGCACTCTTAAACCAGACCAAGTTGGAACTGGTGCCACCTTGCGTCTGGGAGGCATCCTGCGAGAGGCGGAATTCCAGGAGTCACCCGGCAATTTAAGGCCTCAGGACCCTGAACCATTGTACAGGCTTTTTCCCTGGGAAACAAAACTCACAAGCCACTGTTCTGGGTGTCAGTTTGCAGGAGCCACCTGGCACTCTCAAACCAGACCAAGTTGGCACTGGTGTAATGTTGCGCCTGGGAGGCATCCTGTGAGAGGCGGATCTCAAGGAGGCACCCGGCAATTTAAGGCCGCAGAACCCTGAACCATTTTACAGCCTTTTTCCCTGGGAAAGAAAACTCTCAAGCCACTGTTCTGGGTGTCAGTTTTCAGGACCCACTTGGCACTCTCAAACCAGACCAAGTTGGCACTGGTGCCACCTTGCGTCTGGGAGGCATCCTGCAAGAGGCGCAATTCCAGGAGGCACCCGGCAATTTAAGGCCGCAGGACCCTGAACCATTGTACAGGCTTTTTCCCTGGGAAACAAAACTCACAAGCCACTGTTCCGGGTGTCAGTTTTCAGGACCCACTTGGCACTCTCAAACCAGACCAAGTTGGCACTGGTGCCACCTTCCGTCTGGGAGGCATCCTGCGAGATGCGGATCTCCAGGTGCCACCCGGCTATTAAAGGCGGCATTAACCTAAACCATTTTATAGGCTTTTTCCCTGGGAAAGAAAACTCACAAGCCACTGTTCTGGGTGTCAGTTTTCAGGAGCCACCTGGCATTCTCAAACAAGACCAAGTTGGCACTGGTGCCACCTTGCGTCTGGGAGGCATCCTGCGAGAGCCTGAATTCCAGGAGGCACCCGGCAATTTAAGGCCGCAGGACCCTGAACCATTGTACAGGCTTTTTCCCTGGGGAAAAAAACTCACAAGCCACTGTTCTGGGTGTCAGTATGCAGGACACACTTGGCACTCTCAAACCAGACCAAGTTGGCACTGGTGCCACCTTGCGTCTGGGAGGCATCCTGCGAGATGCGGATCTCCAGGTGCCACCCGGCTAATAAAGGCGGCATTAACCTAAACCATTTTACAGGCTTTTTCCCTGGGAAAGAAAACTCACAAGCCACTGTTCCGGGTGTCAGTTTGCAGGAGCCACCTGGCACTCTCTAACAAGACCAAGTTGGCACTGGTGCCACCTTGCGTCTGGGAGGCATCCTGCGAGAGGCGGAATTCCAGGAGGCACCCGGCAATTTAAGGCCGCAGGACCCTGAACCATTGTACAGGCTTTTTCCCTGGGAAACAAAACTCACAAGACACTGTTCTGCGTGTCAGTTTTCAGGACCCACTTGACACTCTCAAACCAGACCAAGTTGGCACTGGTGCCACCTTGTGTCTTGGAGGCATCCTGCGAGAGGCTGAATTCCAGGAGGCACCCGGCAATTTAAGGCCTCAGGCCCCTGAACCATTGTACAGGCTTTTTCCCTGGGAAACAAAACTAACAAGCCACTGTTCTGGGTGTCAGTTTTCAGGACCCACTTGGCACTCTTAAACCAGACCAAGTTGGCATACGTGTAATGTTGCGCCTGGGAGGCATCCTGTGAGAGGCGGATCTCCAGGAGGCATCCGGCAATTTAAGGCCACAGGCCCCTGAACCATTCTACAGGCTTTTTCCCTGGGAAACAAAACTCACAAGCCACTGTTCTGGGTGTCAGTTTCCAGGACCCACCTGGCACTCTAAACCAGACCAAGTTGGAACTGGTGCCACCTTGCGTCTGGGAGGCATCCAGCGAGAGGCGAATCTCCAGGAGGCACCCGGCTATTAAAGGCGGCATTAACCTAAACCATTTTACAGGCTTTTTCCCTGGGAAAGAAAACTCACAAGCCACTGTTCTGGGTGTCAGTTTGCAGGAGCCACCTGGCACTCTCAAACCAGACCAAGTTGGCACTGGTGCCACCTTGCGTCTGGGAGGCATCCTGCGAGAGACGCATTTCCAGGAGGCACCCGGCAATTTAAGGCCGCAGGACCCTGAACCATTGTACAGGCTTTTTCCCTAGGAAACAAAACTCACAAGCCACTGTTCTGGGTGTCAGTTTTCAGGACCCACTTGACACTCTCAAACCAGACCAAGTTGGCACTGGTGCCACCTTGCGTCTGGGAGGCATCCTGCGAGAGGCCGAATTCCAGGAGGCAGCCGGCAATTTAAGGCCTCAGGCCCCTGAACCATTGTACAGGCTTTTTCCCTGGGAAACAAAACTCACAAGCCACTGTTCTGGGTGTCAGTTTTCAGGACCCACTTGGCACTCTTAAACCAGACCAAGGTAGAACTGGTGCCACCTTGCGTCTGGGAGGCATCCTGCGAGAGGCCGAATTCTAGGAGTCACCCGGCAATTTAAGGCCGCAGGACCCTGAACCATTGTACAGGCTTTTTCCCTGGGAAACAAAACTCACAAGCCACTGTTCTGGGTGTCAGTTTTCAGGACCCACTTGGCACTCTCAAACCAGACCAAGTTGGCACTGGTGCCACCTTGCGTCTTGGAGGCATCCTGCAAGAGGCCGAATTCCAGGAGGCACCCGGCAATTTAAGGCCTCAGGCCCCCTGAACCATTGTACAGGCTTTTTCCCTGGGAAACAAAACTCACAAGCCACTGTTCTGGGGGTCAGTTTGCAGGACACACTTGGCACTCTCAAACCAGACAAAGTTGGCACTGGTGCCACCTTGCGTCTGGGAGGCATCCTGCGAGTGGCGCAATTCCAGGAGGCACCCGGCAATTTAAGGCCGCAGGACCCTGAACCATTGTACAGGCTTTTTCCCTGGGAAACAAAACTCACAAGCCACTGTTCTGGGTGTCAGTTTTCAGGACCCACTTGGCACTCTCAAACCAGACCAAGTTGGCACTGTTGCCAACTTGCGTCTTGGAGGCATCCTGCGAGAGGCCGAATTCCAGGAGGCACCCGGCAATTTAAGGCCGCAGGACCCTGAACCATTGTACAGGCTTTTTCCCTGGGAAACAAAACTCACAAGCCACTGTTCTGGGGGTCAGTTTGCAGGACACACTTGGCACTCTCAAACCAGACCAAGTTGGCACTGGTGCCACCTTGCGTCTGGGAGGCATCCTGCGAGTGGCGCAATTCCAGGAGGCACCCGGCAATTTAAGGCCGCAGGACCCTGAACCATTGTACAGGCTTTTTCCCTGGGAAACAAAACTCACAAGCCACTGTTCTGGGTGCCAGTTTTCAGGACCCACTTGACACTCTCAAACCAGACAAAGTTGGCACTGGTGCCACGTTGCGTCTGGGAGGCATCCTGAGAGAGGCGGATCTCCAGGTGGCACCCGGCTTTTAAAGGCGGCATTAACCTAAACCACTTTACAGGCTTTTTCCCTGGGAAACAAAACTCACAAGCCACTGTTCTGGGTGTCAGTTTTCAGGACCCACTTGGCACTCTTAAACCAGACCAAGTTGGAACTGGTGCCACCTTGCGTCTGGGAGGCATCCTGCGAGAGGCGGAATTCCAGGAGTCACCCGGCAATTTAAGGCCTCAGGCCCCTGAACCATTGTACAGGCTTTTTCCCTGGGAAACAAAACTCACAAGCCACTGTTCTGGGTGTCAGTTTGCAGGAGCCACCTGGCACTCTCAAACCAGACCAAGTTGGCACTGGTGTAATGTTGCGCCTGGGAGGCATCCTGTGAGAGGCGGATCTCAAGGAGGCACCCGGCAATTTAAGGCCGCAGGACCCTGAACCATTTTACAGCCTTTTTCCCTGGGAAAGAAAACTCTCAAGCCACTGTTCTGGGTGTCAGTTTTCAGGACCCACTTGGCACTCTCAAACCAGACCAAGTTGGCACTGGTGCCACCTTGCGTCTGGGAGGCATCCTGCGAGATGCGGATCTCCAGGTGCCACCCGGCTATTAAAGGCGGCATTAACCTAAACCATTTTACAGGCTTTTTCCCTGGGAAAGAAAACTCACAAGCCACTGTTCTGGGTGTCAGTTTGCAGGAGCCACCTGGCATTCTCAAACAAGACCAAGTTGGCACTGGTGCCACCTTGCGTCTGGGAGGCATCCTGCGAGAGGCGGAATTCCAGGAGGCACCCGGCAATTTAAGGCCGCAGGACCCTGAACCATTGTACAGGCTTTTTCCCTGGGAAAAAAAACTCACAAGCCACTGTTCTGGGTGTCAGTATGCAGGACACACTTGGCACTCTCAAACCAGACCAAGTTGGCACTGGTGCCACCTTGCGTCTGGGAGGCATCCTGCGAGATGCGGATCTCCAGGTGCCACCCGGCTAATAAAGGCGGCATTAACCTAAACCATTTTACAGGCTTTTTCCCTGGGAAAGAAAACTCACAAGCCACTGTTCCGGGTGTCAGTTTGCAGGAGCCACCTGGCACTCTCTAACAAGACCAAGTTGGCACTGGTGCCACCTTGCGTCTGGGAGGCATCCTGCGAGAGGCGGAATTCCAGGAGGCACCCGGCAATTTAAGGCCGCAGGACCCTGAACCATTGTACAGGCTTTTTCCCTGGGAAACAAAACTCACAAGACACTGTTCTGCGTGTCAGTTTTCAGGACCCACTTGACACTCTCAAACCAGACCAAGTTGGCACTGGTGCCACCTTGTGTCTTGGAGGCATCCTGCGAGAGGCTGAATTCCAGGAGGCACCCGGCAATTTAAGGCCTCAGGCCCCTGAACCATTGTACAGGCTTTTTCCCTGGGAAACAAAACTAACAAGCCACTGTTCTGGGTGTCAGTTTTCAGGACCCACTTGGCACTCTTAAACCAGACCAAGTTGGCATACGTGTAATGTTGCGCCTGGGAGGCATCCTGTGAGAGGCGGATCTCCAGGAGGCATCCGGCAATTTAAGGCCACAGGCCCCTGAACCATTCTACAGGCTTTTTCCCTGGGAAACAAAACTCACAAGCCACTGTTCTGGGTGTCAGTTTCCAGGACCCACCTGGCACTCTAAACCAGACCAAGTTGGAACTGGTGCCACCTTGCGTCTGGGAGGCATCCAGCGAGAGGCGAATCTCCAGGAGGCACCCGGCTATTAAAGGCGGCATTAACCTAAACCATTTTACAGGCTTTTTCCCTGGGAAAGAAAACTCACAAGCCACTGTTCTGGGTGTCAGTTTGCAGGAGCCACCTGGCACTCTCAAACCAGACCAAGTTGGCACTGGTGCCACCTTGCGTCTGGGAGGCATCCTGCGAGAGACGCATTTCCAGGAGGCACCCGGCAATTTAAGGCCGCAGGACCCTGAACCATTGTACAGGCTTTTTCCCTAGGAAACAAAACTCACAAGCCACTGTTCTGGGTGTCAGTTTTCAGGACCCACTTGACACTCTCAAACCAGACCAAGTTGGCACTGGTGCCACCTTGCGTCTGGGAGGCATCCTGCGAGAGGCCGAATTCCAGGAGGCAGCCGGCAATTTAAGGCCTCAGGCCCCTGAACCATTGTACAGGCTTTTTCCCTGGGAAACAAAACTCACAAGCCACTGTTCTGGGTGTCAGTTTTCAGGACCCACTTGGCACTCTTAAACCAGACCAAGGTAGAACTGGTGCCACCTTGCGTCTGGGAGGCATCCTGCGAGAGGCCGAATTCTAGGAGTCACCCGGCAATTTAAGGCCGCAGGACCCTGAACCATTGTACAGGCTTTTTCCCTGGGAAACAAAACTCACAAGCCACTGTTCTGGGTGTCAGTTTTCAGGACCCACTTGGCACTCTCAAACCAGACCAAGTTGGCACTGGTGCCACCTTGCGTCTTGGAGGCATCCTGCAAGAGGCCGAATTCCAGGAGGCACCCGGCAATTTAAGGCCTCAGGCCCCCTGAACCATTGTACAGGCTTTTTCCCTGGGAAACAAAACTCACAAGCCACTGTTCTGGGGGTCAGTTTGCAGGACACACTTGGCACTCTCAAACCAGACAAAGTTGGCACTGGTGCCACCTTGCGTCTGGGAGGCATCCTGCGAGTGGCGCAATTCCAGGAGGCACCCGGCAATTTAAGGCCGCAGGACCCTGAACCATTGTACAGGCTTTTTCCCTGGGAAACAAAACTCACAAGCCACTGTTCTGGGTGTCAGTTTTCAGGACCCACTTGGCACTCTCAAACCAGACCAAGTTGGCACTGTTGCCAACTTCCGTCTTGGAGGCATCCTGCGAGAGGCCGAATTCCAGGAGGCACCCGGCAATTTAAGGCCGCAGGACCCTGAACCATTGTACAGGCTTTTTCCCTGGGAAACAAAACTCACAAGCCACTGTTCTGGGGGTCAGTTTGCAGGACACACTTGGCACTCTCAAACCAGACCAAGTTGGCACTGGTGCCACCTTGCGTCTGGGAGGCATCCTGCGAGTGGCGCAATTCCAGGAGGCACCCGGCAATTTAAGGCCGCAGGACCCTGAACCATTGTACAGGCTTTTTCCCTGGGAAACAAAACTCACAAGCCACTGTTCTGGGTGCCAGTTTTCAGGACCCACTTGACACTCTCAAACCAGACAAAGTTGGCACTGGTGCCACCTTGCGTCTGGGAGGCATCCTGAGAGAGGCGGATCTCCAGGTGGCACCCGGCTTTTAAAGGCGGCATTAACCTAAACCACTTTACAGGCTTTTTCCCTGGGAAACAAAACTCACAAGCCACTGTTCTGGGTGTCAGTTTTCAGGACCCACTTGGCACTCTTAAACCAGACCAAGTTGGAACTGGTGCCACCTTGCGTCTGGGAGGCATCCTGCGAGAGGCGGAATTCCAGGAGTCACCCGGCAATTTAAGGCCTCAGGCCCCTGAACCATTGTACAGGCTTTTTCCCTGGGAAACAAAACTCACAAGCCACTGTTCTGGGTGTCAGTTTGCAGGAGCCACCTGGCACTCTCAAACCAGACCAAGTTGGCACTGGTGTAATGTTGCGCCTGGGAGGCATCCTGTGAGAGGCGGATCTCAAGGAGGCACCCGGCAATTTAAGGCCGCAGGACCCTGAACCATTTTACAGCCTTTTTCCCTGGGAAAGAAAACTCTCAAGCCACTGTTCTGGGTGTCAGTTTTCAGGACCCACTTGGCACTCTCAAACCAGACCAAGTTGGCACTGGTGCCACCTTGCGTCTGGGAGGCATCCTGCGAGATGCGGATCTCCAGGTGCCACCCGGCTATTAAAGGCGGCATTAACCTAAACCATTTTACAGGCTTTTTCCCTGGGAAAGAAAACTCACAAGCCACTGTTCTGGGTGTCAGTTTGCAGGAGCCACCTGGCATTCTCAAACAAGACCAAGTTGGCACTGGTGCCACCTTGCGTCTGGGAGGCATCCTGCGAGAGGCGGAATTCCAGGAGGCACCCGGCAATTTAAGGCCGCAGGACCCTGAACCATTGTACAGGCTTTTTCCCTGGGAAACAAAACTCACAAGACACTGTTCTGCGTGTCAGTTTTCAGGACCCACTTGACACTCTCAAACCAGACCAAGTTGGCACTGGTGCCACCTTGTGTCTTGGAGGCATCCTGCGAGATGCGGATCTCCAGGTGCCACCCGGCTAATAAAGGCGGCATTAACCTAAACCATTTTACAGGCTTTTTCCCTGGGAAAGAAAACTCACAAGCCACTGTTCCGGGTGTCAGTTTGCAGGAGCCACCTGGCACTCTCTAACAAGACCAAGTTGGCACTGGTGCCACCTTGCGTCTGGGAGGCATCCTGCGAGAGGCGGAATTCCAGGAGGCACCCGGCAATTTAAGGCCGCAGGAGCCTGAACCATTGTACAGGCTTTTTCCCTGGGAAACAAAACTCACAAGACACTGTTCTGCGTGTCAGTTTTCAGGACCCACTTGACACTCTCAAACCAGACCAAGTTGGCACTGGTGCCACCTTGTGTCTTGGAGGCATCCTGCGAGAGGCTGAATTCCAGGAGGCACCCGGCAATTTAAGGCCTCAGGCCCCTGAACCATTGTACAGGCTTTTTCCCTGGGAAACAAAACTCACAAGCCACTGTTCTGGGTGTCAGTTTTCAGGACCCACTTGGCACTCTTAAACCAGACCAAGTTGGCATACGTGTAATGTTGCGCCTGGGAGGCATCCTGTGAGAGGCGGATCTCCAGGAGGCATCCGGCAATTTAAGGCCACAGGCCCCTGAACCATTCTACAGGCTTTTTCCCTGGGAAACAAAACTCACAAGCCACTGTTCTGGGTGTCAGTTTCCAGGACCCACCTGGCACTCTAAACCAGACCAAGTTGGAACTGGTGCCACCTTGCGTCTGGGAGGCATCCTGCAAGAGGCCGAATTCCAGGAGGCACCCGGCAATTTAAGGCCTCAGGCCCCCTGAACCATTGTACAGGCTTTTTCCCTGGGAAACAAAACTCACAAGCCACTGTTCTGGGGGTCAGTTTGCAGGACACACTTGGCACTCTCAAACCAGACAAAGTTGGCACTGGTGCCACCTTGCGTCTGGGAGGCATCCTGCGAGTGGCGCAATTCCAGGAGGCACCCGGCAATTTAAGGCCGCAGGACCCTGAACCATTGTACAGGCTTTTTCCCTGGGAAACAAAACTCACAAGCCACTGTTCTGGGTGTCAGTTTTCAGGACCCACTTGGCACTCTCAAACCAGACCAAGTTGGCACTGTTGCCAACTTGCGTCTTGGAGGCATCCTGCGAGAGGCCGAATTCCAGGAGGCACCCGGCAATTTAAGGCCGCAGGACCCTGAACCATTGTACAGGCTTTTTCCCTGGGAAACAAAACTCACAAGCCACTGTTCTGGGGGTCAGTTTGCAGGACACACTTGGCACTCTCAAACCAGACCAAGTTGGCACTGGTGCCACCTTGCGTCTGGGAGGCATCCTGCGAGTGGCGCAATTCCAGGAGGCACCCGGCAATTTAAGGCCGCAGGACCCTGAACCATTGTACAGGCTTTTTCCCTGGGAAACAAAACTCACAAGCCACTGTTCTGGGTGCCAGTTTTCAGGACCCACTTGACACTCTCAAACCAGACAAAGTTGGCACTGGTGCCACCTTGCGTCTGGGAGGCATCCTGAGAGAGGCGGATCTCCAGGTGGCACCCGGCTTTTAAAGGCGGCATTAACCTAAACCACTTTACAGGCTTTTTCCCTGGGAAACAAAACTCACAAGCCACTGTTCTGGGTGTCAGTTTTCAGGACCCACTTGGCACTCTTAAACCAGACCAAGTTGGAACTGGTGCCACCTTGCGTCTGGGAGGCATCCTGCGAGAGGCGGAATTCCAGGAGTCACCCGGCAATTTAAGGCCTCAGGCCCCTGAACCATTGTACAGGCTTTTTCCCTGGGAAACAAAACTCACAAGCCACTGTTCTGGGTGTCAGTTTGCAGGAGCCACCTGGCACTCTCAAACCAGACCAAGTTGGCACTGGTGTAATGTTGCGCCTGGGAGGCATCCTGTGAGAGGCGGATCTCAAGGAGGCAGCCGGCAATTTAAGGCCGCAGGACCCTGAACCATTTTACAGCCTTTTTCCCTGGGAAAGAAAACTCTCAAGCCACTGTTCTGGGTGTCAGTTTTCAGGACCCACTTGGCACTCTCAAACCAGACCAAGTTGGCACTGGTGCCACCTTGCGTCTGGGAGGCATCCTGCGAGATGCGGATCTCCAGGTGCCACCCGGCTATTAAAGGCGGCATTAACCTAAACCATTTTACAGGCTTTTTCCCTGGGAAAGAAAACTCACAAGCCACTGTTCTGGGTGTCAGTTTGCAGGAGCCACCTGGCATTCTCAAACAAGACCAAGTTGGCACTGGTGCCACCTTGCGTCTGGGAGGCATCCTGCGAGAGGCGGAATTCCAGGAGGCACCCGGCAATTTAAGGCCGCAGGACCCTGAACCATTGTACAGGCTTTTTCCCTGGGAAAAAAAACTCACAAGCCACTGTTCTGGGTGTCAGTATGCAGGACACACTTGGCACTCTCAAACCAGACCAAGTTGGCACTGGTGCCACCTTGCGTCTGGGAGGCATCCTGCGAGATGCGGATCTCCAGGTGCCACCCGGCTAATAAAGGCGGCATTAACCTAAACCATTTTACAGGCTTTTTCCCTGGGAAAGAAAACTCACAAGCCACTGTTCCGGGTGTCAGTTTGCAGGAGCCACCTGGCACTCTCTAACAAGACCAAGTTGGCACTGGTGCCACCTTGCGTCTGGGAGGCATCCTGCGAGAGGCGGAATTCCAGGAGGCACCCGGCAATTTAAGGCCGCAGGAGCCTGAACCATTGTACAGGCTTTTTCCCTGGGAAACAAAACTCACAAGACACTGTTCTGCGTGTCAGTTTTCAGGACCCACTTGACACTCTCAAACCAGACCAAGTTGGCACTGGTGCCACCTTGTGTCTTGGAGGCATCCTGCGAGAGGCTGAATTCCAGGAGGCACCCGGCAATTTAAGGCCTTAGGCCCCTGAACCATTGTACAGGCTTTTTCCCTGGGAAACAAAACTCACAAGCCACTGTTCTGGGTGTCAGTTTTCAGGACCCACTTGGCACTCTTAAACCAGACCAAGTTGGCATACGTGTAATGTTGCGCCTGGGAGGCATCCTGTGAGAGGCGGATCTCCAGGAGGCATCCGGCAATTTAAGGCCACAGGCCCCTGAACCATTCTACAGGCTTTTTCCCTGGGAAACAAAACTCACAAGCCACTGTTCTGGGTGTCAGTTTCCAGGACCCACCTGGCACTCTAAACCAGACCAAGTTGGAACTGGTGCCACCTTGCGTCTGGGAGGCATCCAGCGAGAGGCGAATCTCCAGGAGGCACCCGGCTATTAAAGGCGGCATTAACCTAAACCATTTTACAGGCTTTTTCCCTGGGAAAGAAAACTCACAAGCCACTGTTCTGGGTGTCAGTTTGCAGGAGCCACCTGGCACTCTCAAACCAGACCAAGTTGGCACTGGTGCCACCTTGCGTCTGGGAGGCATCCTGCGAGAGACGCATTTCCAGGAGGCACCCGGCAATTTAAGGCCGCAGGACCCTGAACCATTGTACAGGCTTTTTCCCTAGGAAACAAAACTCACAAGCCACTGTTCTGGGTGTCAGTTTTCAGGACCCACTTGACACTCTCAAACCAGACCAAGTTGGCACTGGTGCCACCTTGCGTCTGGGAGGCATCCTGCGAGAGGCCGAATTCCAGGAGGCAGCCGGCAATTTAAGGCCTCAGGCCCCTGAACCATTGTACAGGCTTTTTCCCTGGGAAACAAAACTCACAAGCCACTGTTCTGGGTGTCAGTTTTCAGGACCCACTTGGCACTCTTAAACCAGACCAAGGTAGAACTGGTGCCACCTTGCGTCTGGGAGGCATCCTGCGAGAGGCCGAATTCCAGGAGTCACCCGGCAATTTAAGGCCGCAGGACCCTGAACCATTGTACAGGCTTTTTCCCTGGGAAACAAAACTCACAAGCCACTGTTCTGGGTGTCAGTTTTCAGGACCCACTTGGCACTCTCAAACCAGACCAAGTTGGCACTGGTGCCAACTTGCGTCTTGGAGGCATCCTGCGAGAGGCCGAATTCCAGGAGGCAGCCGGCAATTTAAGGCCTCAGGCCCCTGAACCATTGTACAGGCTTTTTCCCTGGGAAACAAAACTCACAAGCCACTGTTCTGGGGGTCAGTTTGCAGGACACACTTGGCACTCTCAAACCAGACCAAGTTGGCACTGGTGCCACCTTGCGTCTGGGAGGCATCCTGCGAGTTGCGCAATTCCAGGAGGCACCCGGCAATTTAAGGCCGCAGGACCCTGAACCATTGTACAGGCTTTTTCCCTGGGAAACAAAACTCACAAGCCACTGTTCTGGGTGTCAGTTTTCAGGACCCACTTGGCACTCTCAAACCAGACCAAGTTGGCACTGGTGCCAACTTGCGTCTTGGAGGCATCCTGCGAGAGGCCGAATTCCAGGAGGCACCCGGCAATTTAAGGCCGCAGGACCCTGAACCATTGTACAGGCTTTTTCCCTGGGAAACAAAACTCACAAGCCACTGTTCTGGGGGTCAGTTTGCAGGACACACTTGGCACTCTCAAACCAGACCAAGTTGGCACTGGTGCCACCTTGCGTCTGGGAGGCATCCTGCGAGTGGCGCAATTCCAGGAGGCACCCGGCAATTTAAGGCCGCAGGACCCTGAACCATTGTACAGGCTTTTTCCCTGGGAAACAAAACTCACAAGCCACTGTTCTGGGTGCCAGTTTTCAGGACCCACTTGACACTCTCAAACCAGACAAAGTTGGCACTGGTGCCACCTTGCGTCTGGGAGGCATCCTGAGAGAGGCGGATCTCCAGGTGGCACCCGGCTTTTAAAGGCGGCATTTACCTAAACCACTTTACAGGCTTTTTCCCTGGGAAACAAAACTCACAAGCCACTGTTCTGGGTGTCAGTTTTCAGGACCCACTTGGCACTCTTAAACCAGACCAAGTTGGAACTGGTGCCACCTTGCGTCTGGGAGGCATCCTGCGAGAGGCGGAATTCCAGGAGTCACCCGGCAATTTAAGGCCTCAGGCCCCTGAACCATTGTACAGGCTTTTTCCCTGGGAAACAAAACTCACAAGCCACTGTTCTGGGTGTCAGTTTGCAGGAGCCACCTGGCACTCTCAAACCAGACCAAGTTGGCACTGGTGTAATGTTGCGCCTGGGAGGCATCCTGTGAGAGGCGGATCTCAAGGAGGCACCCGGCAATTTAAGGCCGCAGGACCCTGAACCATTTTACAGCCTTTTTCCCTGGGAAAGAAAACTCTCAAGCCACTGTTCTGGGTGTCAGTTTTCAGGACCCACTTGGCACTCTCAAACCAGACCAAGTTGGCACTGGTGCCACCTTGCGTCTGGGAGGCATCCTGCAAGAGGCGCAATTCCAGGAGGCACCCGGCAATTTAAAGCTGCAGGCCCCTGAACCATTCTACAGGCTTTTTCCCTGGGAAACAAAACTCACAAGCCACTGTTCTGGGTGTCAGTTTCCAGGACCCACCTGGCACTCTAAACCAGACCAAGTTGGAACTGGTGCCACCTTGCGTCTGGGAGGCATCCAGCGAGAGGCGAATCTCCAGAAGGCACCCGGCTATTAAAGGCGGCATTAACCTAAACCATTTTACAGGCTTTTTCCCTGGGAAAGAAAACTCACAAGCCACTGTTCTGGGTGTCAGTTTGCAGGAGCCACCTGGCACTCTCAAACCAGACCAAGTTGGCACTGGTGCCACCTTGCGTCTGGGAGGCATCCTGCGAGAGCCGCATTTCCAGGAGGCACCCGGCAATTTAAGGCCGCAGGACCCTGAACCATTGTACAGGCTTTTTCCCTAGGAAACAAAACTCAAAAGCCACTGTTCTGGGTGTCAGTTTTCAGGACCCACTTGACACTCTCAAACCAGACCAAGTTGGCACTGGTGCCACCTTGCGTCTGGGAGGCATCCTGCGAGAGGCCGAATTCCAGGAGGCAGCCGGCAATTTAAGGCCTCAGGCCCGTGAACCATTGTACAGGCTTTTTCCCTGGGAAACAAAACTCACAAGCCACTGTTCTGGGTGTCAGTTTTCAGGACCCACTTGGCACTCTTAAACCAGACCAAGGTAGAACTGGTGCCACCTTGCGTCTGGGAGGCATCCTGCGAGAGGCCGAATTCCAGGAGTCACCCGGCAATTTAAGGCCGCAGGACCCTGAACCATTGTACAGGCTTTTTCCCTGGGAAAACAAAACTCACAAGCCACTGTTCTGGGTGTCAGTTTTCAGGACCCACTTGGCACTCTCAAACCAGACCAAGTTGGCACTGGTGCCAACTTGCGTCTGGGAGGCATCCTGCGAGAGGCCGAATTCCAGGAGGCACCCGGCAATTTAAGGCCTCAGGCCCCCTGAACCATTGTACAGGCTTTTTCCCTGGGAAACAAAACTCACAAGCCACTGTTCTGGGTGTCAGTTTGCAGGACACACTTGGCACTCTCAAACCAGACCAAGTTGGCACTGGTGCCACCTTGCGTCTGGGAGGCATGCTGCGAGAGGCGGAATTCAAGGAGGCACCCGGCAATTTAAGTCCGCAGGACCCTGAACCATTGTACAGGCTTTTTCCCTGGGAAACAAAACTCACAAGCCACTGTTCTGGGTGTCAGTTTTCAGGACCCACTTGACACTCTCAAACCAGACCAAGTTGGCACTGGTGCCACCTTGCGTCTGGGAGGCATCCTGCGAGATGCGGATCTCCAGGTGGCACCCGGCTATTAAAGGCGGCATTAACCTAAACCACTTTACAGGCTTTTTCCCTGGGAAACAAAACTCACAAGCCACTGTTCTGGGTGTCAGTTTTCAGGACCCACTTGGCACTCTTAAACCAGACCAAGTTGGAACTGGTGCCACCTTGCGTCTGGGAGGCATCCTGCGAGAGGCGGAATTCCAGGAGTCACCCGGCAATTTAAGGCCTCAGGCCCCTGAACCATTGTACAGGCTTTTTCCCTGGGAAACAAAACTCACAAGCCACTGTTCTGGGTGTCAGTTTGCAGGAGCCACCTGGCACTCTCAAACCAGACTAAGTTGGCACTGGTGTAATGTTGCGCCTGGGAGGCATCCTGTGAGAGGCGGATCTCAAGGAGGCACCCGGCAATTTAAGTCCGCAGGCCCCTGAACCATTGTACAGGCTTTTTCCCTGGGAAGCAAAACTCACAAGCCACTGTTCTGGGTGTCACTTTTCAGGACCCACTTGACACTCTCAAACCAGACCAAGTTGGAAATGGTGTCATTTTGCGTCTGGGAGGCACCCTGCGAGAGTCCGAATTCCAGGAGGCACCCGGCAATTTAAGGCCTCAGGCCCCTGAACCATTGTACAGGCTTTTTCCCTGGGAAACAAAACTCACAAGCCACTGTTCTGGGTGTCAGTTTTCAGGACCCACTTGGCACTCTCAAACCAGACCAAGTTGGCACTGGTGCCACCTTGCGTCTGGGAGGCATCCTACAAGAGGCGCAATTCCAGGAGGCACCCGGCAATTTAAGGCCGCAGGACCCTGAACCATTGTACAGGCTTTTTCCCTGGGAAACAAAACTCACAAGCCACTGTTCTGGGTGTCAGTTTTCAGGACCCACTTGGCACTCTCAAACCAGACCAAGTTGGCACTGGTGCCACCTTGCGTCTGGGAGGCATCCTGCGAGTGGCGCAATTCCAGGAGGCACCCGGCAATTTAAGGCCGCAGGACCCTGAACCATTGTACAGGCTTTTTCCCTGGGAAACAAAACTCACAAGCCACTGTTCTGGGTGCCAGTTTTCAGGACCCACTTGACACTCTCAAACCAGACAAAGTTGGCACTGGTGCCACCTTGCGTCTGGGAGGCATCCTGCGAGAGGCGGATCTCCAGGTGGCACCCGGCTTTTAAAGGCGGCATTAACCTAAACCACTTTACAGGCTTTTTCCCTGGGAAACAAAACTCACAAGCCACTGTTCTGGGTGTCAGTTTTCAGGACCCACTTGGCACTCTTAAACCAGACCAAGTTGGAACTGGTGCCACCTTGCGTCTGGGAGGCATCCTGCGAGAGGCGGAATTCCAGGAGGCACCCGGCAATTTAAGGCCTCAGGCCCCTGAACCATTGTACAGGCTTTTTCCCTGGGAAACAAAACTCACAAGCCACTGTTCTGGGTGTCAGTTTGCAGGAGCCACCTGGCACTCTCAAACCAGACCAAGTTGGCACTGGTGTAATGTTGCGCCTGGGAGGCATCCTGTGAGAGGCGGATCTCAAGGAGGCACCCGGCAATTTAAGTCCGCAGGCCCCTGAACCATTGTACAGGCTTTTTCCCTGGGAAGCAAAACTCACAAGCCACTGTTCTGGGTGTCACTTTTCAGGACCCACTTGACACTCTCAAACCAGACCAAGTTGGAAATGGTGTCATTTTGCGTCTGGGAGGCACCCTGCGAGAGTCCGAATTCCAGGAGGCACCCGGCAATTTAAGGCCTCAGGCCCCTGAACCATTGTACAGGCTTTTTCCCTGGGAAACAAAACTCACAAGCCACTGTTCTGGGTGTCAGTTTTCAGGACCCACTTGGCACTCTCAAACCAGACCAAGTTGGCACTGGTGCCACCTTGCGTCTGGGAGGCATCCTACAAGAGGCGCAATTCCAGGAGGCACCCGGCAATTTAAGGCCGCAGGACCCTGAACCATTGTACAGGCTTTTTCCCTGGGAAACAAAACTCACAAGCCACTGTTCTGGGGGTCAGTTTGCAGGACACACTTGGCACTCTCAAACCAGACCAAGTTGGCACTGGTGCCACCTTGCGTCTGGGAGGCATCCTGCGAGTGGCGCAATTCCAGGAGGCACCCGGCAATTTAAGGCCGCAGGACCCTGAACCATTGTACAGGCTTTTTCCCTGGGAAACAAAACTCACAAGCCACTGTTCTGGGTGCCAGTTTTCAGGACCCACTTGACACTCTCAAACCAGACAAAGTTGGCACTGGTGCCACCTTGCGTCTGGGAGGCATCCTGAGAGAGGCGGATCTCCAGGTGGCACCCGGCTTTTAAAGGCGGCATTTACCTAAACCACTTTACAGGCTTTTTCCCTGGGAAACAAAACTCACAAGCCACTGTTCTGGGTGTCAGTTTTCAGGACCCACTTGGCACTCTTAAACCAGACCAAGTTGGAACTGGTGCCACCTTGCGTCTGGGAGGCATCCTGCGAGAGGCGGAATTCCAGGAGTCACCCGGCAATTTAAGGCCTCAGGCCCCTGAACCATTGTACAGGCTTTTTCCCTGGGAAACAAAACTCACAAGCCACTGTTCTGGGTGTCAGTTTGCAGGAGCCACCTGGCACTCTCAAACCAGACCAAGTTGGCACTGGTGTAATGTTGCGCCTGGGAGGCATCCTGTGAGAGGCGGATCTCAAGGAGGCACCCGGCAATTTAAGGCCGCAGGACCCTGAACCATTTTACAGCCTTTTTCCCTGGGAAAGAAAACTCTCAAGCCACTGTTCTGGGTGTCAGTTTTCAGGACCCACTTGGCACTCTCAAACCAGACCAAGTTGGCACTGGTGCCACCTTGCGTCTGGGAGGCATCCTGCAAGAGGCGCAATTCCAGGAGGCACCCGGCAATTTAAAGCTGCAGGACCCTGAACCATTGTACAGGCTTTTTCCCTGGGAAACAAAACTCACAAGCCACTGTTCCGGGTGTCAGTTTTCAGGACCCACTTGGCACTCTCAAACCAGACCAAGTTGGCAGTGGTGCCACCTTCCGTCTGGGAGGCATCCTGCGAGATGCGGATCTCCAGGTGCCACCCGGCTATTAAAGGCGGCATTAACCTAAACCATTTTACAGGCTTTTTCCCTGGGAAAGAAAACTCACAAGCCACTGTTCTGGGTGTCAGTTTGCAGGAGCCACCTGGCATTCTCAAACAAGACCATATTGGCACTGGTGCCACCTTGCGTCTGGGAGGCATCCTGCGAGAGGCGGAATTCCAGGAGGCACCCGGCAATTTAAGGCCGCAGGACCCTGAACCATTGTACAGGCTTTTTCCCTGGGAAAAAAAACTCACAAGCCACTGTTCTGGGTGTCAGTATGCAGGACACACTTGGCACTCTCAAACCAGACCAAGTTGGCACTGGTGCCACCTTGCGTCTGGGAGGCATCCTGCGAGATGCGGATCTCCAGGTGCCACCCGGCTAATAAAGGCGGCATTAACCTAAACCATTTTACAGGCTTTTTCCCTGGGAAAGAAAACTCACAAGCCACTGTTCCGGGTGTCAGTTTGCAGGAGCCACCTGGCACTCTCTAACAAGACGAAGTTGGCACTGGTGCCACCTTGCGTCTGGGAGGCATCCTGCGAGAGGCGGAATTCCAGGAGGCACCCGGCAATTTAAGGCCGCAGGACCCTGAACCATTGTACAGGCTTTTTCCCTGGGAAACAAAACTCACAAGACACTGTTCTGCGTGTCAGTTTTCAGGACCCACTTGACACTCTGAAAGCAGACCAAGGTTGCACTGGTGCCACCTTGTGTCTTGGAGGCATCCTGCGAGAGGCTGAATTCCAGGAGGCACCCGGCAATTTAAGGCCTCAGGCCCCTGAACCATTGTACAGGCTTTTTCCCTGGGAAACAAAACTCACAAGCCACTGTTCTGGGTGTCAGTTTTCAGGACCCACTTGGCACTCTTAAACCAGACCAAGTTGGCATACGTGTAATGTTGCGCCTGGGAGGCATCCTGTGAGAGGCGGATCTCCAGGAGGCATCCGGCAATTTAAGGCCACAGGCCCCTGAACCATTCTACAGGCTTTTTCCCTGGGAAACAAAACTCACAAGCCACTGTTCTGGGTGTCAGTTTCCAGGACCCACCTGGCACTCTAAACCAGACCAAGTTGGAACTGGTGCCACCTTGCGTCTGGGAGGCATCCAGCGAGAGGCGAATCTCCAGGAAGCACCCGGCTATTAAAGGCGGCATTAACCTAAACCATTTTACAGGCTTTTTCCCTGGGAAAGAAAACTCACAAGCCCCTGTTCTGGGTGTCAGTTTGCAGGAGCCACCTGGCACTCTCAAACCAGACCAAGTTGGCACTGGTGCCACCTTGCGTCTGGGAGGCATCCTGCGAGAGCCGCATTTCCAGGAGGCACCCGGCAATTTAAGGCCGCAGGACCCTGAACCATTGTACAGGCTTTTTCCCTAGGAAACAAAACTCAAAAGCCACTGTTCTGGGTGTCAGTTTTCAGGACCCACTTGACACTCTCAAACCAGACCAAGTTGGCACTGGTGCCACCTTGCGTCTGGGAGGCATCCTGCGAGAGGCCGAATTCCAGGAGGCAGCCGGCAATTTAAGGCCTCAGGCCCGTGAACCATTGTACAGGCTTTTTCCCTGGGAAACAAAACTCACAAGCCACTGTTCTGGGTGTCAGTTTTCAGGACCCACTTGGCACTCTTAAACCAGACCAAGGTAGAACTGGTGCCACCTTGCGTCTGGGAGGCATCCTGCGAGAGGCCTAATTCCAGGAGTCACCCGGCAATTTAAGGCCGCAGGACCCTGAACCATTGTACAGGCTTTTTCCCTGGGAAAACAAAACTCACAAGCCACTGTTCTGGGTGTCAGTTTTCAGGACCCACTTGGCACTCTCAAACCAGACCAAGTTGGCACTGGTGCCACCTTGCGTCTGGGAGGCATCCTGCGAGTGGCGCAATTCCAGGAGGCACCCGGCAATTTAAGGCCGCAGGACCCTGAACCATTGTACAGGCTTTTTCCCTGGGAAACAAAACTCACAAGCCACTGTTCTGGGTGCCAGTTTTCAGGACCCACTTGACACTCTCAAACCAGACAAAGTTGGCACTGGTGCCACCTTGCGTCTGGGAGGCATCCTGCGAGAGGCGGATCTCCAGGTGGCACCCGGCTTTTAAAGGCGGCATTAACCTAAACCACTTTACAGGCTTTTTCCCTGGGAAACAAAACTCACAAGCCACTGTTCTGGGTGTCAGTTTTCAGGACCCACTTGGCACTCTTAAACCAGACCAAGTTGGAACTGGTGCCACCTTGCGTCTGGGAGGCATCCTGCGAGAGGCGGAATTCCAGGAGGCACCCGGCAATTTAAGGCCTCAGGCCCCTGAACCATTGTACAGGCTTTTTCCCTGGGAAACAAAACTCACAAGCCACTGTTCTGGGTGTCAGTTTGCAGGAGCCACCTGGCACTCTCAAACCAGACCAAGTTGGCACTGGTGTAATGTTGCGCCTGGGAGGCATCCTGTGAGAGGCGGATCTCAAGGAGGCACCCGGCAATTTAAGTCCGCAGGCCCCTGAACCATTGTACAGGCTTTTTCCCTGGGAAGCAAAACTCACAAGCCACTGTTCTGGGTGTCACTTTTCAGGACCCACTTGACACTCTCAAACCAGACCAAGTTGGAAATGGTGTCATTTTGCGTCTGGGAGGCACCCTGCGAGAGTCCGAATTCCAGGAGGCACCCGGCAATTTAAGGCCTCAGGCCCCTGAACCATTGTACAGGCTTTTTCCCTGGGAAACAAAACTCAAAAGCCACTGTTCTGGGTGTCAGTTTTCAGGACCCACTTGGCACTCTCAAACCAGACCAAGTTGGCACTGGTGCCACCTTGCGTCTGGGAGGCATCCTACAAGAGGCGCAATTCCAGGAGGCACCCGGCAATTTAAGGCCGCAGGACCCTGAACCATTGTACAGGCTTTTTCCCTGGGAAACAAAACTCACAAGCCACTGTTCTGGGTGTCAGTTTTCAGGACCCACTTGGCACTCTCAAACCAGACCAAGTTGGCACTGGTGCCACCTTGCGTCTGGGAGGCATCCTGCGAGTGGCGCAATTCCAGGAGGCACCCGGCAATTTAAGGCCGCAGGACCCTGAACCATTGTACAGGCTTTTTCCCTGGGAAACAAAACTCACAAGCCACTGTTCTGGGTGCCAGTTTTCAGGACCCACTTGACACTCTCAAACCAGACAAAGTTGGCACTGGTGCCACCTTGCGTCTGGGAGGCATCCTGCGAGAGGCGGATCTCCAGGTGGCACCCGGCTTTTAAAGGCGGCATTAACCTAAACCACTTTACAGGCTTTTTCCCTGGGAAACAAAACTCACAAGCCACTGTTCTGGGTGTCAGTTTTCAGGACCCACTTGGCACTCTTAAACCAGACCAAGTTGGAACTGGTGCCACCTTGCGTCTGGGAGGCATCCTGCGAGAGGCGGAATTCCAGGAGGCACCCGGCAATTTAAGGCCTCA
Source organism: Fringilla coelebs (assembly GCF_963513975.1). Classification (NCBI taxonomy): domain Eukaryota; kingdom Metazoa; phylum Chordata; class Aves; order Passeriformes; family Fringillidae; genus Fringilla; species Fringilla coelebs. The sequence continues at coordinate 882,135 of NW_028167521.1, read as the reverse complement.
GGCCCCTGAACCATTGTACAGGCTTTTTCCCTGGGAAACAAAACTCACAAGCCACTGTTCTGGGTGTCAGTTTGCAGGAGCCACCTGGCACTCTCAAACCAGACCAAGTTGGCACTGGTGTAATGTTGCGCCTGGGAGGCATCCTGTGAGAGGCGGATCTCAAGGAGGCACCCGGCAATTTAAGTCCGCAGGACCCTGAACCATTTTACAGCCTTTTTCCCTGGGAAAGAAAACTCTCAAGCCACTGTTCTGGGTGTCAGTTTTCAGGACCCACTTGGCACTCTCAAACCAGACCAAGTTGGCACTGGTGCCACCTTGCGTCTGGGAGGCATCCTGCAAGAGGCGCAATTCCAGGAGGCACCCGGCAATTTAAAGCTGCAGGACCCTGAACCATTGTACAGGCTTTTTCCCTGGGAAACAAAACTCACAAGCCACTGTTCTGGGTGTCAGTTTTCAGGACCCACTTGACACTCTCAAAGCAGACCAAGTTGGCACTGGTGCCACCTTGCGTCTGGGAGGCATGCTGCGAGAGGCGGAATTCCAGGAGGCACCCTGCAATTTAAGGCCGCAGGACCCTGAACCATTGTACAGGCTTTTTCCCTGGGAAACAAAACTCACAAGCCACTGTTCTGGGTGTCAGTTTTCAGGACCCACTTGGCACTCTCAAACCAGACCAAGTTGGCACTGGTGCCACCTTCCGTCTGGGAGGCATCCTGCGAGATGCGGATCTCCAGGTGCCACCCGGCTATTAAAGGCGGCATTAACCTAAACCATTTTACAGGCTTTTTCCCTGGGAAAGAAGACTCACAAGCCACTGTTCTGGGTGTCAGTTTGCAGGAGCCACCTGGCATTCTCAAACAAGACCAAGTTGGCACTGGTGCCACCTTGCGTCTGGGAGGCATCCTGCGAGAGGCCGAATTCCAGGAGGCACCCGGCAATTTAAGGCCGCAGGACCCTGAACCATTGTACAGGCTTTTTCCCTGGGAAAAAAAACTCACAAGCCACTGTTCTGGGTGTCAGTATGCAGGACACACTTGGCACTCTCAAACCAGACCAAGTTGGCACTGGTGGCACCTTGCGTCTGGGAGGCATCCTGCGAGAGGTGGAATTCAAGGAGGCACCCGGTAATTTAAGTCCGCAGGACCCTGAACCATTGTACAGGATTTTTCCCTGGGAAACAAAACTCACAAGCCACTGTTCTGGGTGTCAGTTTTCAGGACCCACTTGACACTCTCAAACCAGACCAAGTTGGCACTGGTGCCACCTTGCGTCTGGGAGGCATCCTGCGAGATGCGGATCTCCAGGTGCCACCCGGTTAATAAAGGCGGCATTAACCTAAACCATTTTACAGGCTTTTTCCCTGGGAAAGAAAACTCACAAGCCACTGTTCCGGGTGTCAGTTTGCAGGAGCCACCTGGCACTCTCTAACCAGACCAAGTTGGCACTGGTGCCACCTTGCGTCTGGGAGGCATCCTGCGAGTGGCCGATTTCCAGGAGGCACCCGGCAATTTAAGGCCGCAGGACCCTGAACCATTGTACAGGCTTTTTCCCTGGGAAACAAAACTCACAAGACACTGTTCTGCGTGTCAGTTTTCAGGACCCACTTGACACTCTCAAACCAGACCAAGTTGGCACTGGTGCCACCTTGTGTCTTGGAGGCATCCTGCGAGAGGCTGAATTCCAGGAGGCACCCGGCAATTTAAGGCCTCAGGCCCCTGAACCATTGTACAGGCTTTTTCCCTGGGAAACAAAACTAACAAGCCACTGTTCTGGGTGTCAGTTTTCAGGACCCACCTGGCACTCTTAAACCAGACCAAGTTGGCATACGTGTAATGTTGCGCCTGGGAGGCATCCTGTGAGAGGCGGATCTCAAGGAGGCACCCGGCAATTTAAGTCCGCAGGCCCCTGAACCATTGTACAGGCTTTTTCCCTGGGAAGCAAAACTCACAAGCCACTGTTCTGGGTGTCACTTTTCAGGACCCACTTGACACTCTCAAACCAGACCAAGTTGGAAATGGTGTCATTTTGCGTCTGGGAGGCACCCTGCGAGAGTCCGAATTCCAGGAGGCACCCGGCAATTTAAGGCCTCAGGCCCCTGAACCATTGTACAGGCTTTTTCCCTGGGAAACAAAACTCAAAAGCCACTGTTCTGGGTGTCAGTTTTCAGGACCCACTTGGCACTCTCAAACCAGACCAAGTTGGCACTGGTGCCACCTTGCGTCTGGGAGGCATCCTACAAGAGGCGCAATTCCAGGAGGCACCCGGCAATTTAAGGCCGCAGGACCCTGAACCATTGTACAGGCTTTTTCCCTGGGAAACAAAACTCACAAGCCACTGTTCTGGGTGTCAGTTTTCAGGACCCACTTGGCACTCTCAAACCAGACCAAGTTGGCACTGGTGCCACCTTGCGTCTGGGAGGCATCCTGCGAGTGGCGCAATTCCAGGAGGCACCCGGCAATTTAAGGCCGCAGGACCCTGAACCATTGTACAGGCTTTTTCCCTGGGAAACAAAACTCACAAGCCACTGTTCTGGGTGCCAGTTTTCAGGACCCACTTGACACTCTCAAACCAGACAAAGTTGGCACTGGTGCCACCTTGCGTCTGGGAGGCATCCTGCGAGAGGCGGATCTCCAGGTGGCACCCGGCTTTTAAAGGCGGCATTAACCTAAACCACTTTACAGGCTTTTTCCCTGGGAAACAAAACTCACAAGCCACTGTTCTGGGTGTCAGTTTTCAGGACCCACTTGGCACTCTTAAACCAGACCAAGTTGGAACTGGTGCCACCTTGCGTCTGGGAGGCATCCTGCGAGAGGCGGAATTCCAGGAGGCACCCGGCAATTTAAGGCCTCAGGCCCCTGAACCATTGTACAGGCTTTTTCCCTGGGAAACAAAACTCACAAGCCACTGTTCTGGGTGTCAGTTTGCAGGAGCCACCTGGCACTCTCAAACCAGACCAAGTTGGCACTGGTGTAATGTTGCGCCTGGGAGGCATCCTGTGAGAGGCGGATCTCAAGGAGGCACCCGGCAATTTAAGTCCGCAGGACCCTGAACCATTTTACAGCCTTTTTCCCTGGGAAAGAAAACTCTCAAGCCACTGTTCTGGGTGTCAGTTTTCAGGACCCACTTGGCACTCTCAAACCAGACCAAGTTGGCACTGGTGCCACCTTGCGTCTGGGAGGCATCCTGCAAGAGGCGCAATTCCAGGAGGCACCCGGCAATTTAAAGCTGCAGGACCCTGAACCATTGTACAGGCTTTTTCCCTGGGAAACAAAACTCACAAGCCACTGTTCTGGGTGTCAGTTTTCAGGACCCACTTGACACTCTCAAAGCAGACCAAGTTGGCACTGGTGCCACCTTGCGTCTGGGAGGCATGCTGCGAGAGGCGGAATTCCAGGAGGCACCCTGCAATTTAAGGCCGCAGGACCCTGAACCATTGTACAGGCTTTTTCCCTGGGAAACAAAACTCACAAGCCACTGTTCTGGGTGTCAGTTTTCAGGACCCACTTGGCACTCTCAAACCAGACCAAGTTGGCACTGGTGCCACCTTCCGTCTGGGAGGCATCCTGCGAGATGCGGATCTCCAGGTGCCACCCGGCTATTAAAGGCGGCATTAACCTAAACCATTTTACAGGCTTTTTCCCTGGGAAAGAAGACTCACAAGCCACTGTTCTGGGTGTCAGTTTGCAGGAGCCACCTGGCATTCTCAAACAAGACCAAGTTGGCACTGGTGCCACCTTGCGTCTGGGAGGCATCCTGCGAGAGGCCGAATTCCAGGAGGCACCCGGCAATTTAAGGCCGCAGGACCCTGAACCATTGTACAGGCTTTTTCCCTGGGAAAAAAAACTCACAAGCCACTGTTCTGGGTGTCAGTATGCAGGACACACTTGGCACTCTCAAACCAGACCAAGTTGGCACTGGTGGCACCTTGCGTCTGGGAGGCATCCTGCGAGAGGTGGAATTCAAGGAGGCACCCGGTAATTTAAGTCCGCAGGACCCTGAACCATTGTACAGGATTTTTCCCTGGGAAACAAAACTCACAAGCCACTGTTCTGGGTGTCAGTTTTCAGGACCCACTTGACACTCTCAAACCAGACCAAGTTGGCACTGGTGCCACCTTGCGTCTGGGAGGCATCCTGCGAGATGCGGATCTCCAGGTGCCACCCGGTTAATAAAGGCGGCATTAACCTAAACCATTTTACAGGCTTTTTCCCTGGGAAAGAAAACTCACAAGCCACTGTTCCGGGTGTCAGTTTGCAGGAGCCACCTGGCACTCTCTAACCAGACCAAGTTGGCACTGGTGCCACCTTGCGTCTGGGAGGCATCCTGCGAGTGGCCGATTTCCAGGAGGCACCCGGCAATTTAAGGCCGCAGGACCCTGAACCATTGTACAGGCTTTTTCCCTGGGAAACAAAACTCACAAGACACTGTTCTGCGTGTCAGTTTTCAGGACCCACTTGACACTCTCAAACCAGACCAAGTTGGCACTGGTGCCACCTTGTGTCTTGGAGGCATCCTGCGAGAGGCTGAATTCCAGGAGGCACCCGGCAATTTAAGGCCTCAGGCCCCTGAACCATTGTACAGGCTTTTTCCCTGGGAAACAAAACTAACAAGCCACTGTTCTGGGTGTCAGTTTTCAGGACCTACTTGGCACTCTTAAACCAGACCAAGTTGGCATACGTGTAATGTTGCGCCTGGGAGGCATCCTGTGAGAGGCGGATCTCCAGGAGGCATCCGGCAATTTAAGGCCACAGGCCCCTGAACCATTCTACAGGCTTTTTCCCTGGGAAACAAAACTCACAAGCCACTGTTCTGGGTGTCAGTTTCCAGGACCCACCTGGCACTCTAAACCAGACCAAGTTGGAACTGGTGCCACCTTGCGTCTGGGAGGCATCCTGCGAGAGGCGAATCTCCAGGAGGCACCCGGCTATTAAAGGCGGCATTAACCTAAACCACTTTACAGGCTTTTTCCCTGGGAAACAAAACTCACAAGCCACTGTTCTGGGTGTCAGTTTGCAGGAGCCACCTGGCACTCTCAAACCAGACCAAGTTGGCACTGGTGCCACCTTGCGTCTGGGAGGCATCCTGCGAGAGACGCATTTCCAGGAGGCACCCGGCAATTTAAGGCCGCAGGACCCTGAACCATTGTACAGGCTTTTTCCCTAGGAAACAAAACTCACAAGCCACTGTTCTGGGTGTCAGTTTTCAGGACCCACTTGACACTCTCAAACCAGACCAAGTTGGCACTGGTGCCACCTTGCGTCTGGGAGGCATCCTGCGAGAGGCCGAATTCCAGGAGGCACTCGGCAATTTAAGGCCTCAGGCCCCTGAACCATTGTACAGGCTTTTTCCCTGGGAAACAAAACTCACAAGCCACTGTTCTGGGTGTCAGTTTTCAGGACCCACTTGGCACTCTTAAACCAGACCAAGGTAGAACTGGTGCCACCTTGCGTCTGGGAGGCATCCTGCGAGAGGCCGAATTCCAGGAGTCACCCGGCAATTTAAGGCCGCAGGACCCTGAACCATTGTACAGGCTTTTTCCCTGGGAAACAAAACTCACAAGCCACTGTTCTGGGTGTCAGTTTTCAGGACACACTTGGCACTCTCAAACCAGACCAAGTTGGCACTGGTGCCACCTTGCGTCTTGGAGGCATCCTGCGAGAGGCGGAATTCAAGGAGGCACCCGGCAATTTAAGTCCGCAGGACCCTGAACCATTGTACAGGCTTTTTCCCTGGGAAACAAAACTCACAAGCCACTGTTCTGGGTGTCAGTTTTCAGGACCCACTTGACACTCTCAAACCAGACCAAGTTGGCACTGGTGCCACCTTGCGTCTGGGAGGCATCCTGCGAGATGCGGATCTCCAGGTGCCACCCGGCTATTAAAGGCGGCATTAACCTAAACCACTTTACAGGCTTTTTCCCTGGGAAAGAAAACTCACAAGCCACTGTTCTGGGTGTCAGTTTGCAGGAGCCACCTGGCACTCTCTAACCAGACCAAGTTGGCACTGGTGCCACCTTGTGTCTGGGAGGCATCCTGCGAGAGACGCAATTCCAGGAGGCACCCGGCAATTTAAGGCCGCAGGACCCTGAACCATTGTACAGGCTTTTTCCCTGGGAAACAAAACTCACAAGCCACTGTTCTGGGTGTCAGTTTTCAGGACACACTTGACACTCTCAAACCAGACCAAGTTGGAACTGGTGCCACCTTGCGTCTGGGAGGCATCCTGCGAGAGGCGCAATTCCAGGAGTCACCCGGCAATTTAAGGCCGCAGGACCCTGAACCATTGTACAGGCTTTTTCCCTGGGAAACAAAACTCACAAGACACTGTTCTGCGTGTCAGTTTTCAGGACCCACTTGACACTCTCAAACCAGACCAAGTTGGCACTGGTGCCACCTTGTGTCTTGGAGGCATCCTGCGAGAGGCTGAATTCCAGGAGGCACCCGGCAATTTAAGGCCTCAGGCCCCTGAACCATTGTACAGGCTTTTTCCCTGGGAAACAAAACTAACAAGCCACTGTTCTGGGTGTCAGTTTTCAGGACCCACTTGACATTCTTAAACCAGACCAAGTTGGCACTGGTGCCACCTTGCGTCTGGGAGGCATCCTGCGAGTGGCCGATTTCCAGGAGGCACCGTGCAAATTAAGGCCTCAGGCCCCTGAACCATTGTACAGGCTTTTTCCCTGGGAAACAAAACTCACAAGCCACTGTTCTGGGTGTCAGTTTGCAGGAGCCACCTGGCACTCTCAAACCAGACCAAGTTGGCACTGGTGCCACCTTGCGTCTGGGAGGCATCCTGCGAGAGGCGCAATTCCAGGAGGCACCCGGCAATTTAAGGCCGCAGGCCCCTGAACCATTGTACAGGCTTTTTCCCTGGGAAGCAAAACTCACAAGCCACTGTTCTGGGTGTCACTTTTCAGGACCCACTTGACACTCTCAAACCAGACCAAGTTGGCACTGGTGCCACCTTGCGTCTGGGAGGCATCCTGCGAGAGGCGGATCTCCAGGTGCCACCCGGCTATTAAAGGCGGCATTAACCTAAACTATTTTACAGGCTTTTTCCCTGGGAAAGAAAACTCACAAGCCACTGTTCTGGGTGTCAGTTTGCAGGAGCCACCTGGCACTCTCAAACCAGACCAAGTTGGCACTGGTGCCACCTTGCGTCTGGGAGGCATCCTGCGAGAGCCTGAATTCCAGGAGACACCCGGCAATTTAAGGCCGCAGGACCCTGAACCATTGTACAGGCTTTTTCCCTGGGAAACAAAACTCACAAGCCACTGTTCTGGGTGTCAGTTTTCAGGACCCACTTGGCACTCTCAAACCAGACAAAGTTGGCACTGGTGCCACCTTGTGTCTGGGAGGCATCCTGCGAGAGGCCGAATTCCAGGAGGCACTTGGCAATTTAAGGCCTCAGGCCCCTGAACCATTGTACAGGCTTTTTCCCTGGGAAACAAAACTCACAAGCCACTGTTCTGGGTGTCAGTTTTCAGGAGCCACCTGGCACTCTCAAACCAGACCAAGTTGGATATGGTGTCATTTTGCGTCTGGGAGGCACCCTGCGAGAGTCCGAATTCCAGGAGGCACCCGGCAATTTAAGGCCTCAGGCCCCTGAACCATTGTACAGGCTTTTTCCCTGGGAAACAAAACTCACAAGCCACTGTTCTGGGTGTCAGTTTTCAGGACCCACTTGGCACTCTCAAACCAGACCAAGTTGGCACTGGTGCCACCTTGCGTCTGGGAGGCATCCTACAAGAGGCGCAATTCCAGGAGGCACCCGGCAATTTAAGGCCGCAGGACCCTGAACCATTGTACAGGCTTTTTCCCTGGGAAACAAAACTCACAAGCCACTGTTCTGGGTGTCAGTTTTCAGGACCCACTTGGCACTCTCAAACCAGACCAAGTTGGCACTGGTGCCACCTTGCGTCTGGGAGGCATCCTGCGAGTGGCGCAATTCCAGGAGGCACCCGGCAATTTAAGGCCGCAGGACCCTGAACCATTGTACAGGCTTTTTCCCTGGGAAACAAAACTCACAAGCCACTGTTCTGGGTGCCAGTTTTCAGGACCCACTTGACACTCTCAAACCAGACAAAGTTGGCACTGGTGCCACCTTGCGTCTGGGAGGCATCCTGAGAGAGGCGGATCTCCAGGTGGCACCCGGCTTTTAAAGGCGGCATTAACCTAAACCACTTTACAGGCTTTTTCCCTGGGAAATAAAACTCACAAGCCACTGTTCTGGGTGTCAGTTTTCAGGACCCACTTGACATTCTTAAACCAGACCAAGTTGGCACTGGTGCCACCTTGCGTCTGGGAGGCATCCTGCGAGTGGCCGATTTCCAGGAGGCACCGTGCAAATTAAGGCCTCAGGCCCCTGAACCATTGTACAGGCTTTTTCCCTGGGAAACAAAACTCACAAGCCACTGTTCTGGGTGTCAGTTTGCAGGAGCCACCTGGCACTCTCAAACCAGACCAAGTTGGCACTGGTGCCACCTTGCGTCTGGGAGGCATCCTGCGAGAGGCGCAATTCCAGGAGGCACCCGGCAATTTAAGGCCGCAGGCCCCTGAACCATTGTACAGGCTTTTTCCCTGGGAAGCAAAACTCACAAGCCACTGTTCTGGGTGTCACTTTTCAGGACCCACTTGACACTCTCAAACCAGACCAAGTTGGCACTGGTGCCACCTTGCGTCTGGGAGGCATCCTGCGAGAGGCGGATCTCCAGGTGCCACCCGGCTATTAAAGGCGGCATTAACCTAAACTATTTTACAGGCTTTTTCCCTGGGAAAGAAAACTCACAAGCCACTGTTCTGGGTGTCAGTTTGCAGGAGCCACCTGGCACTCTCAAACCAGACCAAGTTGGCACTGGTGCCACCTTGCGTCTGGGAGGCATCCTGCGAGAGCCTGAATTCCAGGAGACACCCGGCAATTTAAGGCCGCAGGACCCTGAACCATTGTACAGGCTTTTTCCCTGGGAAACAAAACTCACAAGCCACTGTTCTGGGTGTCAGTTTTCAGGACCCACTTGGCACTCTCAAACCAGACAAAGTTGGCACTGGTGCCACCTTGTGTCTGGGAGGCATCCTGCGAGAGGCCGAATTCCAGGAGGCACTTGGCAATTTAAGGCCTCAGGCCCCTGAACCATTGTACAGGCTTTTTCCCTGGGAAACAAAACTCACAAGCCACTGTTCTGGGTGTCAGTTTTCAGGAGCCACCTGGCACTCTCAAACCAGACCAAGTTGGATATGGTGTCATTTTGCGTCTGGGAGGCACCCTGCGAGAGTCCGAATTCCAGGAGGCACCCGGCAATTTAAGGCCTCAGGCCCCTGAACCATTGTACAGGCTTTTTCCCTGGGAAACAAAACTCACAAGCCACTGTTCTGGGTGTCAGTTTTCAGGACCCACTTGGCACTCTCAAACCAGACCAAGTTGGCACTGGTGCCACCTTGCATCTGGGAGGCATCCTACAAGAGGCGCAATTCCAGGAGGCACCCGGCAATTTAAGGCCGCAGGACCCTGAACCATTGTACAGGCTTTTTCCCTGGGAAACAAAACTCACAAGCCACTGTTCTGGGTGTCAGTTTTCAGGACCCACTTGGCACTCTCAAACCAGACCAAGTTGGCACTGGTGCCACCTTGCGTCTGGGAGGCATCCTGCGAGTGGCGCAATTCCAGGAGGCACCCGGCAATTTAAGGCCGCAGGACCCTGAACCATTGTACAGGCTTTTTCCCTGGGAAACAAAACTCACAAGCCACTGTTCTGGGTGCCAGTTTTCAGGACCCACTTGACACTCTCAAACCAGACAAAGTTGGCACTGGTGCCACCTTGCGTCTGGGAGGCATCCTGAGAGAGGCGGATCTCCAGGTGGCACCCGGCTTTTAAAGGCGGCATTAACCTAAACCACTTTACAGGCTTTTTCCCTGGGAAACAAAACTCACAAGCCACTGTTCTTGCTGTCAGTTTTCAGGACCCACTTGGCACTCTTAAACCAGACCAAGTTGGAACTGGTGCCACCTTGCGTCTGGGAGGCATCCTGCGAGAGGCGGAATTCCAGGAGTCACCCGGCAATTTAAGGCCTCAGGCCCCTGAACCATTGTACAGGCTTTTTCCCTGGGAAACAAAACTCACAAGCCACTGTTCTGGGTGTCAGTTTGCAGGAGCCACCTGGCACTCTCAAACCAGACCAAGTTGGCACTGGTGTAATGTTGCGCCTGGGAGGCATCCTGTGAGAGGCGGATCTCAAGGAGGCACCCGGCAATTTAAGGCCGCAGGACCCTGAACCATTTTACAGCCTTTTTCCCTGGGAAAGAAAACTCTCAAGCCACTGTTCTGGGTGTCAGTTTTCAGGACCCACTTGGCACTCTCAAACCAGACCAAGTTGGCACTGGTGCCACCTTGCGTCTGGGAGGCATCGTGCAAGAGGCGCAATTCCAGGAGGCACCCGGCAATTTAAAGCTGCAGGACCCTGAACCATTGTACAGGCTTTTTCCCTGGGAAACAAAACTCACAAGCCACTGTTCTGGGTGTCAGTTTTCAGGACCCACTTGACACTCTCAAAGCAGACCAAGTTGGCACTGGTGCCACCTTGCGTCTGGGAGGCATGCTGCGAGAGGCGGAATTCCAGGAGGCACCCTGCAATTTAAGGCCGCAGGACCCTGAACCATTGTACAGGCTTTTTCCCTGGGAAAGAAAACTCACAAGCCACTGTTCTGGGTGTCAGTTTTCAGGACCCACTTGACACTCTCAAACCAGACCAAGTTGGCACTGGTGCCACCTTGCGTCTGGGAGGCATCCTGCGAGATGCGGATCTCCAGGTGCCACCCGGTTAATAAAGGCGGCATTAACCTAAACCATTTTACAGGCTTTTTCCCTGGGAAAGAAAACTCACAAGCCACTGTTCCGGGTGTCAGTTTGCAGGAGCCACCTGGCACTCTCTAACCAGACCAAGTTGGCACTGGTGCCACCTTGCGTCTGGGAGGCATCCTGCGAGTGGCCGATTTCCAGGAGGCACCCGGCAATTTAAGGCCGCAGGACCCTGAACCATTGTACAGGCTTTTTCCCTGGGAAACAAAACTCACAAGACACTGTTCTGCGTGTCAGTTTTCAGGACCCACTTGACACTCTCAAACCAGACCAAGTTGGCACTGGTGCCACCTTGTGTCTTGGAGGCATCCTGCGAGAGGCTGAATTCCAGGAGGCACCCGGCAATTTAAGGCCTCAGGCCCCTGAACCATTGTACAGGCTTTTTCCCTGGGAAACAAAACTAACAAGCCACTGTTGTGGGTGTCAGTTTTCAGGACCTACTTGGCACTCTTAAACCAGACCAAGTTGGCATACGTGTAATGTTGCGCCTGGGAGGCATCCTGTGAGAGGCGGATCTCCAGGAGGCATCCGGCAATTTAAGGCCACAGGCCCCTGAACCATTCTACAGGCTTTTTCCCTGGGAAACAAAACTCACAAGCCACTGTTCTGGGTGTCAGTTTGCAGGAGCCACCTGGCACTCTCAAACCAGACCAAATTGGCACTGGTGCCTCCTTGCGTCTGGGAGGCATCCTGCGAGAAGCGCAATTCCAGGAGGCACCCGGCAATTTAAGGCCTCAGGCCCCTGAACCATTGTACAGGCTTTTTCCCTGGGAAACAAAACTCACAAGCCACTGTTCTGGGTGTCAGTTTGCAGGAGCCACCTGGCACTCTCAAACCAGACCAAGTTGGCACTGGTGCCACCTTGCGTCTGGGAGGCATCCTGCGAGAGGCGCAATTCCAGGAGGCACCCGGCAATTTAAGGCCGCAGGACCCTGAACCATTGTACAGGCTTTTTCCCTGGGAAACAAAACTCACAAGCCACTGTTCTGGGTGTCAGTTTTCAGGACCCACTTGGCACTCTCAAACCAGACCAAGTTGGCACTGGTGCCACCTTGCGTCTGGGAGGCATCCTGCGAGTGGCGCAATTCCAGGAGGCACCCGGCAATTTAAGGCCGCAGGACCCTGAACCATTGTACAGGCTTTTTCCCTGGGAAACAAAACTCACAAGCCACTGTTCTGGGTGCCAGTTTTCAGGACCCACTTGACACTCTCAAACCAGACAAAGTTGGCACTGGTGCCACCTTGCGTCTGGGAGGCATCCTGAGAGAGGCGGATCTCCAGGTGGCACCCGGCTTTTAAAGGCGGCATTAACCTAAACCACTTTACAGGCTTTTTCCCTGGGAAACAAAACTCACAAGCCACTGTTCTGGGTGTCAGTTTTCAGGACCCACTTGGCACTCTTAAACCAGACCAAGTTGGAACTGGTGCCACCTTGCGTCTGGGAGGCATCCTGCGAGAGGCGGAATTCCAGGAGTCACCCGGCAATTTAAGGCCTCAGGCCCCTGAACCATTGTACAGGCTTTTTCCCTGGGAAACAAAACTCACAAGCCACTGTTCTGGGTGTCAGTTTGCAGGAGCCACCTGGCACTCTCAAACCAGACCAAGTTGGCACTGGTGTAATGTTGCGCCTGGGAGGCATCCTGTGAGAGGCGGATCTCAAGGAGGCACCCGGCAATTTAAGGCCGCAGGACCCTGAACCATTTTACAGCCTTTTTCCCTGGGAAAGAAAACTCTCAAGCCACTGTTCTGGGTGTCAGTTTTCAGGACCCACTTGGCACTCTCAAACCAGACCAAGTTGGCACTGGTGCCACCTTGCGTCTGGGAGGCATCGTGCAAGAGGCGCAATTCCAGGAGGCACCCGGCAATTTAAAGCTGCAGGACCCTGAACCATTGTACAGGCTTTTTCCCTGGGAAACAAAACTCACAAGCCACTGTTCTGGGTGTCAGTTTTCAGGACCCACTTGACACTCTCAAAGCAGACCAAGTTGGCACTGGTGCCACCTTGCGTCTGGGAGGCATGCTGCGAGAGGCGGAATTCCAGGAGGCACCCTGCAATTTAAGGCCGCAGGACCCTGAACCATTGTACAGGCTTTTTCCCTGGGAAACAAAACTCACAAGCCACTGTTCTGGGTGTCAGTTTTCAGGACCCACTTGACACTCTCAAACCAGACCAAGTTGGCACTGGTGCCACCTTGCGTCTGGGAGGCATCCTGCGAGATGCGGATCTCCAGGTGCCACCCGGTTAATAAAGGCGGCATTAACCTAAACCATTTTACAGGCTTTTTCCCTGGGAAAGAAAACTCACAAGCCACTGTTCCGGGTGTCAGTTTGCAGGAGCCACCTGGCACTCTCTAACCAGACCAAGTTGGCACTGGTGCCACCTTGCGTCTGGGAGGCATCCTGCGAGTGGCCGATTTCCAGGAGGCACCCGGCAATTTAAGGCCGCAGGACCCTGAACCATTGTACAGGCTTTTTCCCTGGGAAACAAAACTCACAAGACACTGTTCTGCGTGTCAGTTTTCAGGACCCACTTGACACTCTCAAACCAGACCAAGTTGGCACTGGTGCCACCTTGTGTCTTGGAGGCATCCTGCGAGAGGCTGAATTCCAGGAGGCACCCGGCAATTTAAGGCCTCAGGCCCCTGAACCATTGTACAGGCTTTTTCCCTGGGAAACAAAACTAACAAGCCACTGTTGTGGGTGTCAGTTTTCAGGACCTACTTGGCACTCTTAAACCAGACCAAGTTGGCATACGTGTAATGTTGCGCCTGGGAGGCATCCTGTGAGAGGCGGATCTCCAGGAGGCATCCGGCAATTTAAGGCCACAGGCCCCTGAACCATTCTACAGGCTTTTTCCCTGGGAAACAAAACTCACAAGCCACTGTTCTGGGTGTCAGTTTGCAGGAGCCACCTGGCACTCTCAAACCAGACCAAATTGGCACTGGTGCCTCCTTGCGTCTGGGAGGCATCCTGCGAGAAGCGCAATTCCAGGAGGCACCCGGCAATTTAAGGCCTCAGGCCCCTGAACCATTGTACAGGCTTTTTCCCTGGGAAACAAAACTCACAAGCCACTGTTCTGGGTGTCAGTTTGCAGGAGCCACCTGGCACTCTCAAACCAGACCAAGTTGGCACTGGTGCCACCTTGCGTCTGGGAGGCATCCTGCGAGAGGCGCAATTCCAGGAGGCACCCGGCAATTTAAGGCCGCAGGCCCCTGAACCATTGTACAGGCTTTTTCCCTGGGAAGCAAAACTCACAAGCCACTGTTCTGGGTGTCACTTTTCAGGACCCACTTGACACTCTCAAACCAGACCAAGTTGGCACTGGTGCCACCTTGCATCTGGGAGGCATCCTGCGAGAGGCGGATCTCCAGGTGCCACCCGGCTATTAAAGGCGGCATTAACCTAAACTATTTTACAGGCTTTTTCCCTGGGAAAGAAAACTCACAAGCCACTGTTCTGGGTGTCAGTTTGCAGGAGCCACCTGGCACTCTCAAACCAGACCAAGTTGGCACTGGTGCCACCTTGCGTCTGGGAGGCATCCTGCGAGAGCCTGAATTCCAGGAGACACCCGGCAATTTAAGGCCGCAGGACCCTGAACCATTGTACAGGCTTTTTCCCTGGGAAACAAAACTCACAAGCCACTGTTCTGGGTGTCAGTTTTCAGGACCCACTTGGCACTCTCAAACCAGACAAAGTTGGCACTGGTGCCACCTTGTGTCTGGGAGGCATCCTGCGAGAGGCCGAATTCCAGGAGGCACTTGGCAATTTAAGGCCTCAGGCCCCTGAACCATTGTACAGGCTTTTTCCCTGGGAAACAAAACTCACAAGCCACTGTTCTGGGTGTCAGTTTTCAGGAGCCACCTGGCACTCTCAAACCAGACCAAGTTGGATATGGTGTCATTTTGCGTCTGGGAGGCACCCTGCGAGAGTCCGAATTCCAGGAGGCACCCGGCAATTTAAGGCCTCAGGCCCCTGAACCATTGTACAGGCTTTTTCCCTGGGAAACAAAACTCACAAGCCACTGTTCTGGGTGTCAGTTTTCAGGACCCACTTGGCACTCTCAAACCAGACCAAGTTGGCACTGGTGCCACCTTGCGTCTGGGAGGCATCCTACAAGAGGCGCAATTCCAGGAGGCACCCGGCAATTTAAGGCCGCAGGACCCTGAACCATTGTACAGGCTTTTTCCCTGGGAAACAAAACTCACAAGCCACTGTTCTGGGTGTCAGTTTTCAGGACCCACTTGGCACTCTCAAACCAGACCAAGTTGGCACTGGTGCCACCTTGCGTCTGGGAGGCATCCTGCGAGTGGCGCAATTCCAGGAGGCACCCGGCAATTTAAGGCCGCAGGACCCTGAACCATTGTACAGGCTTTTTCCCTGGGAAACAAAACTCACAAGCCACTGTTCTGGGTGCCAGTTTTCAGGACCCACTTGACACTCTCAAACCAGACAAAGTTGGCACTGGTGCCACCTTGCGTCTGGGAGGCATCCTGAGAGAGGCGGATCTCCAGGTGGCACCCGGCTTTTAAAGGCGGCATTAACCTAAACCACTTTACAGGCTTTTTCCCTGGGAAACAAAACTCACAAGCCACTGTTCTGGGTGTCAGTTTTCAGGACCCACTTGGCACTCTTAAACCAGACCAAGTTGGAACTGGTGCCACCTTGCGTCTGGGAGGCATCCTGCGAGAGGCGGAATTCCAGGAGTCACCCGGCAATTTAAGGCCTCAGGCCCCTGAACCATTGTACAGGCTTTTTCCCTGGGAAACAAAACTCACAAGCCACTGTTCTGGGTGTCAGTTTGCAGGAGCCACCTGGCACTCTCAAACCAGACCAAGTTGGCACTGGTGTAATGTTGCGCCTGGGAGGCATCCTGTGAGAGGCGGATCTCAAGGAGGCACCCGGCAATTTAAGGCCGCAGGACCCTGAACCATTTTACAGCCTTTTTCCCTGGGAAAGAAAACTCTCAAGCCACTGTTCTGGGTGTCAGTTTTCAGGACCCACTTGGCACTCTCAAACCAGACCAAGTTGGCACTGGTGCCACCTTGCGTCTGGGAGGCATCGTGCAAGAGGCGCAATTCCAGGAGGCACCCGGCAATTTAAAGCTGCAGGACCCTGAACCATTGTACAGGCTTTTTCCCTGGGAAACAAAACTCACAAGCCACTGTTCTGGGTGTCAGTTTTCAGGACCCACTTGACACTCTCAAACCAGACCAAGTTGGCACTGGTGCCACCTTGCGTCTGGGAGGCATCCTGCGAGATGCGGATCTCCAGGTGCCACCCGGTTAATAAAGGCGGCATTAACCTAAACCATTTTACAGGCTTTTTCCCTGGGAAAGAAAACTCACAAGCCACTGTTCCGGGTGTCAGTTTGCAGGAGCCACCTGGCACTCTCTAACCAGACCAAGTTGGCACTGGTGCCACCTTGCGTCTGGGAGGCATCCTGCGAGTGGCCGATTTCCAGGAGGCACCCGGCAATTTAAGGCCGCAGGACCCTGAACCATTGTACAGGCTTTTTCCCTGGGAAACAAAACTCACAAGACACTGTTCTGCGTGTCAGTTTTCAGGACCCACTTGACACTCTCAAACCAGACCAAGTTGGCACTGGTGCCACCTTGTGTCTTGGAGGCATCCTGCGAGAGGCTGAATTCCAGGAGGCACCCGGCAATTTAAGGCCTCAGGCCCCTGAACCATTGTACAGGCTTTTTCCCTGGGAAACAAAACTAACAAGCCACTGTTGTGGGTGTCAGTTTTCAGGACCTACTTGGCACTCTTAAACCAGACCAAGTTGGCATACGTGTAATGTTGCGCCTGGGAGGCATCCTGTGAGAGGCGGATCTCCAGGAGGCATCCGGCAATTTAAGGCCACAGGCCCCTGAACCATTCTACAGGCTTTTTCCCTGGGAAACAAAACTCACAAGCCACTGTTCTGGGTGTCAGTTTCCAGGACCCACCTGGCACTCTAAACCAGACCAAGTTGGCACTGGTGCCACCTTGCGTCTGGGAGGCATCCTGCGAGAGACGCATTTCCAGGAGGCACCCGGCAATTTAAGGCCGCAGGACCCTGAACCATTGTACAGGCTTTTTCCCTAGGAAACAAAACTCACAAGCCACTGTTCTGGGTGTCAGTTTTCAGGACCCACTTGACACTCTTAAACCAGACCAAGTTGGCACTGGTGCCACCTTGCGTCTGGGAGGCATCCTGCGAGAGGCCGAATTCCAGGAGGCACTCGGCAATTTAAGGCCTCAGGCCCCTGAACCATTGTACAGGCTTTTTCCCTGGGAAACAAAACTCACAAGCCACTGTTCTGGGTGTCAGTTTTCAGGACCCACTTTGCACTCTTAAACCAGACCAAGGTAGAACTGGTGCCACCTTGCGTCTGGGAGGCATCCTGCGAGAGGCCGAATTCCAGGAGTCACCCGGCAATTTAAGGCCGCAGGACCCTGAACCATTGTACAGGCTTTTTCCCTGGGAAACAAAACTCACAAGCCACTGTTCTGGGTGTCAGTTTTCAGGACCCACTTGGCACTCTCAAACCAGACCAAGTTGGCACTGGTGCCAACTTGCGTCTTGGAGGCATCCTGCGAGAGGCCGAATTCCAGGAGTCACCCGGCAATTTAAGGCCTCACGCCCCCTGAACCATTGTACAGGCTTTTTCCCTGGGAAACAAAACTCACAAGCCACTGTTCTGGGTGTCAGTTTTCAGGACACACTTGGCACTCTCAAACCAGACCAAGTTGGCACTGGTGCCACCTTGCGTCTGGGAGGCATGCGGCGAGAGGCGGAATTCAAGGAGACACCCGGCAATTTAAGTCCGCAGGACCCTGAACCATTGTACAGGCTTTTTCCCTGGGAAACAAAACTCACAAGCCACTGTTCTGGGTGTCAGTTTTCAGGACCCACTTGACACTCTCAAACCAGACCAAGTTGGCACTGGTGCCACCTTGCGTCTGGGAGGCATCCTGCGAGATGCGGATCTCCAGGTGCCACCCGGCTATTAAAGGCGGCATTAACCTAAACCACTTTACAGGCTTTTTCCCTGGGAAAGAAAACTCACAAGCCACTGTTCTGGGTGTCAGTTTGCAGGAGCCACCTGGCACTCTCTAACCAGACCAAGTTGGCACTGGTGCCACCTTGTGTCTGGGAGGCATCCTGCGAGAGACGCAATTCCAGGAGGCACCCGGCAATTTAAGGCCGCAGGACCCTGAACCATTGTACAGGCTTTTTCCCTGGGAAACAAAACTCACAAGCCACTGTTCTGGGTGTCAGTTTTCAGGACCCACTTGACACTCTCAAACCAGACCAAGTTGGAACTGGTGCCACCTTGCGTCTGGGAGGCATCCTGCGAGAGGCGCAATTCCAGGAGGCACCCGTCAATTTAAGGCCGCAGGCCCCTGAACCATTGTACAGGCTTTTTCCCTGGGAAACAAAACTCACAAGCCACTGTTCTGGGTGTCAGTTTTCAGGACCCACTTGACATTCTTAAACCAGACCAAGTTGGCACTGGTGCCACCTTGCGTCTGGGAGGCATCCTGCGAGAGGCGGAATTCCAGGAGGCACCGTGCAAATTAAGGCCTCAGGCCCCTGAACCATTGTACAGGCTTTTTCCCTGGGAAACAAAACTCACAAGCCACTGTTCTGGGTGTCAGTTTGCAGGAGCCACCTGGCACTCTCAAACCAGACCAAGTTGGCACTGGTGCCACCTTGCGTCTGGGAGGCATCCTGCGAGAGGCGCAATTCCAGGAGGCACCCGGCAATTTAAGGCCGCAGGCCCCTGAACCATTGTACAGGCTTTTTCCCTGGGAAGCAAAACTCACAAGCCACTGTTCTGGGTGTCACTTTTCAGGACCCACTTGACACTCTCAAACCAGACCAAGTTGGCACTGGTGCCACCTTGCGTCTGGGAGGCATCCTGCGAGAGGCGGATCTCCAGGTGCCACCCGGCTATTAAAGGCGGCATTAACCTAAACTATTTTACAGGCTTTTTCCCTGGGAAAGAAAACTCACAAGCCACTGTTCTGGGTGTCAGTTTGCAGGAGCCACCTGGCACTCTCAAACCAGACCAAGTTGGCACTGGTGCCACCTTGCGTCTGGGAGGCATCCTGCGAGAGCCTGGATTCCAGGAGACACCCGGCAATTTAAGGCCGCAGGACCCTGAACCATTGTACAGGCTTTTTCCCTGGGAAACAAAACTCACAAGCCACTGTTCTGGGTGTCAGTTTTCAGGACCCACTTGGCACTCTTAAACCAGACAAAGTTGGCACTGGTGCCACCTTGTGTCTGGGAGGCATCCTGCGAGAGGCCGAATTCCAGGAGGCACTTGGCAATTTAAGGCCTCAGGCCCCTGAACCATTGTACAGGCTTTTTCCCTGGGAAACAAAACTCACAAGCCACTGTTCTGGGTGTCAGTTTTCAGGAGCCACCTGGCACTCTCAAACCAGACCAAGTTGGAAATGGTGTCATTTTGCGTCTGGGAGGCACCCTGCGAGAGTCCGAATTCCAGGAGGCACTCGGCAATTTAAGGCCTCAGGCCCCTGAACCATTGTACAGGCTTTTCCCTGGGAAAAAAAACTCACAAGCCACTGTTCTGGGTGTCAGTTTTCAGGACCCACTTGGCACTCTCAAACCAGACCAAGTTGGCACTGGTGCCACCTTGCGTCTGGGAGGCATCCTACAAGAGGCGCAATTCCAGGAGGCACCCGGCAATTTAAGGCCGCAGGACCCTGAACCATTGTACAGGCTTTTTCCCTGGGAAGCAAAACTCACAAGCCACTGTTCTGGGTGTCAGTTTTCAGGACCCACTTGGCACTCAAACCAGACCAAGTTGGCACTGGTGCCACCTTGCGTCTGGGAGGCATCCTGCGAGTGGCGCAATTCCAGGAGGCACCCGGCAATTTAAGGCCGCAGGACCCTGAACCATTGTACAGGCTTTTTCCCTGGGAAACAAAACTCACAAGCCACTGTTCTGGGTGCCAGTTTTCAGGACCCACTTGACACTCTCAAACCAGACAAAGTTGGCACTGGTGCCACCTTGCGTCTGGGAGGCATCCTGAGAGAGGCGGATCTCCAGGTGGCACCCGGCTTTTAAAGGCGGCATTAACCTAAACCACTTTACAGGCTTTTTCCCTGGGAAACAAAACTCACAAGCCACTGTTCTGGGTGTCAGTTTTCAGGACCCACTTGGCACTCTTAAACCAGACCAAGTTGGAATTGGTGCCACCTTGCGTCTGGGAGGCATCCTGCGAGAGGCTCAATTCCAGGAGTCACCCGGCAATTTAAGGCCTCAGGCCCCTGAACCATTGTACAGGCTTTTTCCCTGGGAAACAAAACTCACAAGCCACTGTTCTGGGTATCAGTTTGCAGGAGCCACCTGGCACTCTCAAACCAGACCAAGTTGGCACTGGTGTAATGTTGCGCCTGGGAGGCATCCTGTGAGAGGCGGATCTCAAGGAGGCACCCGGCAATTTAAGGCCGCAGGACCCTGAACCATTTTACAGCCTTTTTCCCTGGGAAAGAAAACTCTCAAGCCACTGTTCTGGGTGTCAGTTTTCAGGACCCACTTGGCACTCTCAAACCAGACCAAGTTGGCACTGGTGCCACCTTGCGTCTGGGAGGCATCCTGCAAGAGGCGCAATTCCAGGAGGCACCCGGCAATTTAAAGCTGCAGGACCCTGAACCATTGTACAGGCTTTTTCCCTGGGAAAAAAAACTCACAAGCCACTGTTCTGGGTGTCAGTATGCAGGACACACTTGGCACTCTAAAACCAGACCAAGTTGGCACTGGTGCCACCTTGCGTCTGGGAGGCATCCTGCGAGATGCGGATCTCCAGGTGCCACCCGGCTAATAAAGGCGGCATTAACCTAAACCATTTTACAGGCTTTTTCCCTGGGAAACAAAACTCACACGCCACTGTTCCGAGTGTCAGTTTGCAGGAGCCACCTGGCACTCTCTAACCAGACCAAGTTGGCACTGGTGCCACCTTGCGTCTGGGAGGCATCCTGCGAGAGGCGGAATTCCAGGAGGCACCCGGCAATTTAAGGCCGCAGGACCCTGAACCATTGTACAGGCTTTTTCCCTGGGAAACAAAACTCACAAGACACTGTTCTGCATGTCAGTTTTCAGGACCCACTTGACACTCTCAAACCAGACCAAGTTGGCACTGGTGCCTCCTTGTGTCTTGGAGGCATCCTGCGAGAGGCTGAATTCCAGGAGGCACCCGGCAATTTAAGGCCTCAGGCCCCTGAACCATTGTACAGGCTTTTTCCCTGGGAAACAAAACTCACAAGCCACTGTTCTGGGTGTCAGTTTTCAGGACCCACTTGGCACTCTTAAACCAGACCAAGTTGGCATACGTGTAATGTTGCGCCTGGGAGGCATCCTGTGAGAGGCGGATCTCCAGGAGGCATCCGGCAATTTAAGGCTACAGGCCCCTGAACCATTCTACAGGCTTTTTCCCTGGGAAACAAAACTCACAAGCCACTGTTCTGGGTGTCAGTTTCCAGGACCCACCTGGCACTCTAAACCAGACCAAGTTGGCACTGGTGCCACCTTGCGTCTGGGAGGCATCCTGCGAGAGGCGAATCTCCAGGAGGCACCCGGCTATTAAAGGCGGCATTAACCTAAACCATTTTACAGGCTTTTTCCCTGGGAAAGAAAACTCACAAGCCACTGTTCTGGGTGTCTGTTTGCAGGAGCCACCTGGCACTCTCAAACCAGACCAAGTTGGCACTGGTGCCACCTTGCGTCTGGGAGGCATCCTGCGAGAGACGCATTTCCAGGAGGCACCCGGCAATTTAAGGCCGCAGGACCCTGAACCATTGTACAGGCTTTTTCCCTAGGAAACAAAACTCACAAGCCACTGTTCTGGGTGTCAGTTTTCAGGACCCACTTGACACTCTCAAACCAGACCAAGTTGGCACTGGTGCCACCTTGCGTCTGGGAGGCATCCTGCGAGAGGCCGAATTCCAGGAGGCACTTGGCAATTTAAGGCCTCAGGCCCCTGAACAATTGTACAGGCTTTTTCCCTGGGAAACAAAACTCACAAGCCACTGTTCTGGGTGTCAGTTTTCAGGACCCACTTGGCACTCTTAAACCAGACCAAGGTAGAACTGGTGCCACCTTGCGTCTGGGAGGCATCCTGCGAGAGGCCGAATTCCAGGAGTCACCCGGCAATTTAAGGCCGCAGGACCCTGAACCATTGTACAGGCTTTTTCCCTGGGAAAACAAAACTCACAAGCCACTGTTCTGGGTGTCAGTTTTCAGGACCCACTTGGCACTCTCAAACCAGACCAAGTTGGCACTGGTGCCACCTTGCGTCTGGGAGGCATCCTGCAAGAGGCGCAATTCCAGGAGGCACCCGGCAATTTAAAGCTGCAGGACCCTGAACCATTGTACAGGCTTTTTCCCTGGGAAAAAAAACTCACAAGCCACTGTTCTGGGTGTCAGTATGCAGGACACACTTGGCACTCTCAAACCAGACCAAGTTGGCACTGGTGCCACCTTGCGTCTGGGAGGCATCCTGCGAGAGGTGGATTTCAAGGAGGCACCCGGTAATTTAAGGCCGCAGGACCCTGAACCACTGTACAGGCTTTTTCCCTGGGAAACAAAACTCACAAGCCACTGTTCTGGGTGTCAGTTTTCAGGACCCACTTGACACTCTCAAACCAGACCAAGTTGGCACTGGTGCCACCTTGCGTCTGGGAGGCATCCTGCGAGATGCGGATCTCCAGGTGCCACCCGGCTATTAAAGGCGGCATTAACCTAAACCACTTTACAGGCTTTTTCCCTGGGAAAGAAAACTCACAAGCCACTGTTCTGGGTGTCAGTTTGCAGGAGCCACCTGGCACTCTCTAACCAGACCAAGTTGGCACTGGTGCCACCTTGTGTCTGGGAGGCATCCTGCGAGAGACGCAATTCCAGGAGGCACCCGGCAATTTAAGGCCGCAGGACCCTGAACCATTGTACAGGCTTTTTCCCTGGGAAACAAAACTCACAAGCCACTGTTCTGGGTGTCAGTTTTCAGGACACACTTGACACTCTCAAACCAGACCAAGTTGGCACTGGTGCCACCTTGCGTCTGGGAGGCATCCTGCGAGAGGCGCAATTCCAGGAGGCACCCGGCAATTTAAGGCCGCAGGCCCCTGAACCATTGTACAGGCTTTTTCCCTGGGAAACAAAACTCACAAGCCACTGTTCTGGGTGTCAGTTTTCAGGACCTACTTGACATTCTTAAACCAGACCAAGTTGGCACTGGTGCCACCTTGCGTCTGGTAGGCATCCTGCGAGTGGCCGATTTCCAGGAGGCACCCGGCAATTTAAGGCCTCAGTCCCCTGAACCATTGTACAGGCTTTTTCCCTGGGAAACAAAACTCACAAGCCACTGTTCTGGGTGTCAGTTTTCAGGACCCACTTGACACTCTCAAACAAGACCAAGTTGGCACTGGTGCCACCTTGCGTCTGAGAGGCATCCTGCGAGAGGCGAATCTCCAGGTGGCCCCCGGCTATTAAAGGCGGCATTAACCTAAACCATTTTACAGGCTTTTTCCCTGGGAAAGAAAACTCACAAGCCACTGTTCTGGGTGTCAGTTTGCAGGACCAACTTGGCACTCTTAAACCAGTCTAAGTTGGAACTGGTGCCACCTTGCGTCTGGGAGGCATCCTGCGAGAGGCGGAATTCCAGGAGGCACCCGGCAATTTAAGGCCTCAGGCCCCTGAACCATTGTACAGGATTTTTCCCTGGGAAACAAAACTCACAAGCCACTGTTCTGGGTGTCAGTTTTCAGGACCCACTTGGCAGTCTTAAATCGAACCAAGTTGGCACTGGTGTCATGTTACGCCTGGGAGGCATCCTGTGAGAGGCAGATCTCCAGGAGGCACCCGGCAATTTAAGGCCGCAGGACCCTGAACCATTGTACAGGCTTTTTCCCTGGGAAACAAAACTCACAAGCCACTGTTCTGGGTGCCAGTTTTCAGGACCCACTTGACACTCTCAAACCAGACAAAGTTGGCACTGGTGCCACCTTGCGTCTGGGAGGCATCCTGAGAGAGGCGGATCTCCAGGTGGCACCCGGCTTTTAAAGGCGGCATTAACCTAAACCACTTTACAGGCTTTTTCCTTGGGAAACAAAACTCACAAGCCACTGTTCTGGGTGTCAGTTTTCAGGACCCACTTGGCACTCTTAAACCAGACCAAGGTAGAACTGGTGCCACCTTGCGTCTGGGAGGCATCCTGCGAGAGGCCGAATTCCAGGAGTCACCCGGCAATTTAAGGCCTCAGGCCCCTGAACCATTGTACAGGCTTTTTCCCTGGGAAACAAAACTCACAAGCCACTGTTCTGGGTGTCAGTTTGCAGGAGCCACCTGGCACTCTCAAACCAGACCAAGTTGGCACTGGTGTAATGTTGCGCCTGGGAGGCATCCTGTGAGAGGCGGATCTCAAGGCGGCACCCGGCAATTTAAGGCCGCAGGACCCTGAACCATTTTACAGCCTTTTTCCCTGGGAAAGAAAACTCTCAAGCCACTGTTCTGGGTGTCAGTTTTCAGGACCCACTTGGCACTCTCAAACCAGACCAAGTTGGCACTGGTGCCACCTTGCGTCTGGGAGGCATCCTGCAAGAGGCGCAATTCCAGGAGGCACCCGGCAATTTAAAGCTGCAGGACCCTGAACCATTGTACAGGCTTTTTCCCTGGGAAACAAAACTCACAAGCCACTGTTCTGGGTGTCAGTTTTCAGGACCCACTTGACATTCTCAAAGCAGACAGAGTTGGCACTGGTGCCACCTTGCGTCTGGGAGGCATGCTGCGAGAGGCGGAATTCCAGGTGGCACCCTGCAATTTAAGGCCGCAGGACCCTGAACCATTGTACAGGCTTTTTCCCTGGGATAGAAAACTCACAAGCCACTGTTCTGGGTGTCAGTTTGCAGGAGCCACCTGGCACTCTCAAACCAGACCAAGTTGGCACTGGTGCCACCTTCCGTCTGGGAGGCATCCTGCGAGATGCGGATCTCAAGGTGCCACCCGGCTATTAAAGGCGGCATTAACCTAAACCATTTTACAGGCTTTTTCCCTGGGAAAGAAAACTCACAAGCCACTGTTCTGGGTGTCAGTTTGCAGGAGCCACCTGGCATTCTCAAACAAGACCAAGTTGGCACTGGTGCCACCTTGCGTCTGGGAGGCATCCTGCGAGAGGCGGAATTCCAGGAGGCACCCGGCAATTTAAGGCCGCAGGACCCTGAACCATTGTACAGGCTTTTTCCCTGGGAAACAAAACTCACAAGACACTGTTCTGCGTGTCAGTTTTCAGGACCCACTTGACACTCTCAAACCAGACCAAGTTGGCACTGGTGCCTCCTTGTGTCTTGGAGGCATCCTGCGAGAGGCGCAATTCCAGGAGGCACCCGGCAATTTAAGGCCTCAGGCCCCTGAACCATTGTACAGGCTTTTTCCCTGGGAAACAAAACTAACAAGCCACTGTTCTGGGTGTCAGTTTTCAGGACCCACTTGGCACTCTTAAACCAGACCAAGTTGGCATACGTGTAATGTTGCGCCTGGGAGGCATCCTGTGAGAGGCGGATCTCCAGGAGGCATCCGGCAATTTAAGGCCACAGGCCCCTGAACCATTCTACAGGCTTTTTCCCTGGGAAACAAAACTCACAAGCCACTGTTCTGGGTGTCAGTTTCCAGGACCCACCTGGCACTCTAAACCAGACCAAGTTGGCACTGGTGCCACCTTGCGTCTGGGAGGCATCCTGCGAGAGGCGAATCTCCAGGAGGCACCCGGCTATTAAAGGCGGCATTAACCTAAACCATTTTACAGGCTTTTTCCCTGGGAAAGAAAACTCACAAGCCACTGTTCTGGGTGTCTGTTTGCAGGAGCCACCTGGCACTCTCAAACCAGACCAAGTTGGCACTGGTGCCACCTTGCGTCTGGGAGGCATCCTGCGAGAGACGCATTTCCAGGAGGCACCCGGCAATTTAAGGCCGCAGGACCCTGAACCATTGTACAGGCTTTTTCCCTAGGAAACAAAACTCACAAGCCACTGTTCTGGGTGTCAGTTTTCAGGACCCACTTGACACTCTCAAACCAGACCAAGTTGGCACTGGTGCCACCTTGCGTCTGGGAGGCATCCTGCGAGAGGCCGAATTCCAGGAGGCACTTGGCAATTTAAGGCCTCAGGCCCCTGAACCATTGTACAGGCTTTTTCCCTGGGAAGCAAAACTCACAAGCCACTGTTCTGGGTGTCACTTTTCAGGACCCACTTGACACTCTCAAACCAGACCAAGTTGGCACTGGTGCCACCTTGCGTCTGGGAGGCATCCTGCGAGAGGCGGATCTCCAGGTGCCACCCGGCTATTAAAGGCGGCATTAACCTAAACTATTTTACAGGCTTTTTCCCTGGGAAAGAAAACTCACAAGCCACTGTTCTGGGTGTCAGTTTGCAGGAGCCACCTGGCACTCTCAAACCAGACCAAGTTGGCACTGGTGCCACCTTGCGTCTGGGAGGCATCCTGCGAGAGCCTGAATTCCAGGAGACACCCGGCAATTTAAGGCCGCAGGACCCTGAACCATTGTACAGGCTTTTTCCCTGGGAAACAAAACTCACAAGCCACTGTTCTGGGTGTCAGTTTTCAGGACCCACTTGGCACTCTTAAACCAGACAAAGTTGGCACTGGTGCCACCTTGTGTCTGGGAGGCATCCTGCGAGAGGCCGAATTCCAGGAGGCACTTGGCAATTTAAGGCCTCAGGCCCCTGAACCATTGTACAGGCTTTTTCCCTGGGAAACAAAACTCACAAGCCACTGTTCTGGGTGTCAGTTTTCAGGAGCCACCTGGCACTCTCAAACCAGACCAAGTTGGAAATGGTGTCATTTTGCGTCTGGGAGGCACCCTGCGAGAGTCCGAATTCCAGGAGGCACTCGGCAATTTAAGGCCTCAGGCCCCTGAACCATTGTACAGGCTTTTCCCTGGGAAAAAAAACTCACAAGCCACAGTTCTGGGTGTCAGTTTTCAGGACCCACTTGGCACTCTCAAACCAGACCAAGTTGGCACTGGTGCCACCTTGCGTCTGGGAGGCATCCTACAAGAGGCGCAATTCCAGGAGGCACCCGGCAATTTAAGGCCGCAGGACCCTGAACCATTGTACAGGCTTTTTCCCTGGGAAGCAAAACTCACAAGCCACTGTTCTGGGTGTCAGTTTTCAGGACCCACTTGGCACTCAAACCAGACCAAGTTGGCACTGGTGCCACCTTGCGTCTGGGAGGCATCCTGCGAGTGGCGCAATTCCAGGAGGCACCCGGCAATTTAAGGCCGCAGGACCCTGAACCATTGTACAGGCTTTTTCCCTGGGAAACAAAACTCACAAGCCACTGTTCTGGGTGCCAGTTTTCAGGACCCACTTGACACTCTCAAACCAGACAAAGTTGGCACTGGTGCCACCTTGCGTCTGGGAGGCATCCTGAGAGAGGCGGATCTCCAGGTGGCACCCGGCTTTTAAAGGCGGCATTAACCTAAACCACTTTACAGGCTTTTTCCCTGGGAAACAAAACTCACAAGCCACTGTTCTGGGTGTCAGTTTTCAGGACCCACTTGGCACTCTTAAACCAGACCAAGTTGGAATTGGTGCCACCTTGCGTCTGGGAGGCATCCTGCGAGAGGCTCAATTCCAGGAGTCACCCGGCAATTTAAGGCCTCAGGCCCCTGAACCATTGTACAGGCTTTTTCCCTGGGAAACAAAACTCACAAGCCACTGTTCTGGGTATCAGTTTGCAGGAGCCACCTGGCACTCTCAAACCAGACCAAGTTGGCACTGGTGTAATGTTGCGCCTGGGAGGCATCCTGTGAGAGGCGGATCTCAAGGAGGCACCCGGCAATTTAAGGCCGCAGGACCCTGAACCATTTTACAGCCTTTTTCCCTGGGAAAGAAAACTCTCAAGCCACTGTTCTGGGTGTCAGTTTTCAGGACCCACTTGGCACTCTCAAACCAGACCAAGTTGGCACTGGTGCCACCTTGCGTCTGGGAGGCATCCTGCAAGAGGCGCAATTCCAGGAGGCACCCGGCAATTTAAAGCTGCAGGACCCTGAACCATTGTACAGGCTTTTTCCCTGGGAAAAAAAACTCACAAGCCACTGTTCTGGGTGTCAGTATGCAGGACACACTTGGCACTCTAAAACCAGACCAAGTTGGCACTGGTGCCACCTTGCGTCTGGGAGGCATCCTGCGAGATGCGGATCTCCAGGTGCCACCCGGCTAATAAAGGCGGCATTAACCTAAACCATTTTACAGGCTTTTTCCCTGGGAAACAAAACTCACACGCCACTGTTCCGGGTGTCAGTTTGCAGGAGCCACCTGGCACTCTCTAACCAGACCAAGTTGGCACTGGTGCCACCTTGCGTCTGGGAGGCATCCTGCGAGAGGCGGAATTCCAGGAGGCACCCGGCAATTTAAGGCCGCAGGACCCTGAACCATTGTACAGGCTTTTTCCCTGGGAAACAAAACTCACAAGACACTGTTCTGCATGTCAGTTTTCAGGACCCACTTGACACTCTCAAACCAGACCAAGTTGGCACTGGTGCCTCCTTGTGTCTTGGAGGCATCCTGCGAGAGGCTGAATTCCAGGAGGCACCCGGCAATTTAAGGCCTCAGGCCCCTGAACCATTGTACAGGCTTTTTCCCTGGGAAACAAAACTCACAAGCCACTGTTCTGGGTGTCAGTTTTCAGGACCCACTTGGCACTCTTAAACCAGACCAAGTTGGCATACGTGTAATGTTGCGCCTGGGAGGCATCCTGTGAGAGGCGGATCTCCAGGAGGCATCCGGCAATTTAAGGCTACAGGCCCCTGAACCATTCTACAGGCTTTTTCCCTGGGAAACAAAACTCACAAGCCACTGTTCTGGGTGTCAGTTTCCAGGACCCACCTGGCACTCTAAACCAGACCAAGTTGGCACTGGTGCCACCTTGCGTCTGGGAGGCATCCTGCGAGAGGCGAATCTCCAGGAGGCACCCGGCTATTAAAGGCGGCATTAACCTAAACCATTTTACAGGCTTTTTCCCTGGGAAAGAAAACTCACAAGCCACTGTTCTGGGTGTCTGTTTGCAGGAGCCACCTGGCACTCTCAAACCAGACCAAGTTGGCACTGGTGCCACCTTGCGTCTGGGAGGCATCCTGCGAGAGACGCATTTCCAGGAGGCACCCGGCAATTTAAGGCCGCAGGACCCTGAACCATTGTACAGGCTTTTTCCCTAGGAAACAAAACTCACAAGCCACTGTTCTGGGTGTCAGTTTTCAGGACCCACTTGACACTCTCAAACCAGACCAAGTTGGCACTGGTGCCACCTTGCGTCTGGGAGGCATCCTGCGAGAGGCCGAATTCCAGGAGGCACTTGGCAATTTAAGGCCTCAGGCCCCTGAACAATTGTACAGGCTTTTTCCCTGGGAAACAAAACTCACAAGCCACTGTTCTGGGTGTCAGTTTTCAGGACCCACTTGGCACTCTTAAACCAGACCAAGGTAGAACTGGTGCCACCTTGCGTCTGGGAGGCATCCTGCGAGAGGCCGAATTCCAGGAGTCACCCGGCAATTTAAGGCCGCAGGACCCTGAACCATTGTACAGGCTTTTTCCCTGGGAAAACAAAACTCACAAGCCACTGTTCTGGGTGTCAGTTTTCAGGACCCACTTGGCACTCTCAAACCAGACCAAGTTGGCACTGGTGCCACCTTGCGTCTGGGAGGCATCCTGCAAGAGGCGCAATTCCAGGAGGCACCCGGCAATTTAAAGCTGCAGGACCCTGAACCATTGTACAGGCTTTTTCCCTGGGAAAAAAAACTCACAAGCCACTGTTCTGGGTGTCAGTATGCAGGACACACTTGGCACTCTCAAACCAGACCAAGTTGGCACTGGTGCCACCTTGCGTCTGGGAGGCATCCTGCGAGAGGTGGATTTCAAGGAGGCACCCGGTAATTTAAGGCCGCAGGACCCTGAACCACTGTACAGGCTTTTTCCCTGGGAAACAAAACTCACAAGCCACTGTTCTGGGTGTCAGTTTTCAGGACCCACTTGACACTCTCAAACCAGACCAAGTTGGCACTGGTGCCACCTTGCGTCTGGGAGGCATCCTGCGAGATGCGGATCTCCAGGTGCCACCCGGCTATTAAAGGCGGCATTAACCTAAACCACTTTACAGGCTTTTTCCCTGGGAAAGAAAACTCACAAGCCACTGTTCTGGGTGTCAGTTTGCAGGAGCCACCTGGCACTCTCTAACCAGACCAAGTTGGCACTGGTGCCACCTTGTGTCTGGGAGGCATCCTGCGAGAGACGCAATTCCAGGAGGCACCCGGCAATTTAAGGCCGCAGGACCCTGAACCATTGTACAGGCTTTTTCCCTGGGAAACAAAACTCACAAGCCACTGTTCTGGGTGTCAGTTTTCAGGACACACTTGACACTCTCAAACCAGACCAAGTTGGCACTGGTGCCACCTTGCGTCTGGGAGGCATCCTGCGAGAGGCGCAATTCCAGGAGGCACCCGGCAATTTAAGGCCGCAGGCCCCTGAACCATTGTACAGGCTTTTTCCCTGGGAAACAAAACTCACAAGCCACTGTTCTGGGTGTCAGTTTTCAGGACCTACTTGACATTCTTAAACCAGACCAAGTTGGCACTGGTGCCACCTTGCGTCTGGTAGGCATCCTGCGAGTGGCCGATTTCCAGGAGGCACCCGGCAATTTAAGGCCTCAGTCCCCTGAACCATTGTACAGGCTTTTTCCCTGGGAAACAAAACTCACAAGCCACTGTTCTGGGTGTCAGTTTTCAGGACCCACTTGACACTCTCAAACAAGACCAAGTTGGCACTGGTGCCACCTTGCGTCTGAGAGGCATCCTGCGAGAGGCGAATCTCCAGGTGGCCCCCGGCTATTAAAGGCGGCATTAACCTAAACCATTTTACAGGCTTTTTCCCTGGGAAAGAAAACTCACAAGCCACTGTTCTGGGTGTCAGTTTGCAGGACCAACTTGGCACTCTTAAACCAGTCTAAGTTGGAACTGGTGCCACCTTGCGTCTGGGAGGCATCCTGCGAGAGGCGGAATTCCAGGAGGCACCCGGCAATTTAAGGCCTCAGGCCCCTGAACCATTGTACAGGATTTTTCCCTGGGAAACAAAACTCACAAGCCACTGTTCTGGGTGTCAGTTTTCAGGACCCACTTGGCAGTCTTAAATCGAACCAAGTTGGCACTGGTGTCATGTTACGCCTGGGAGGCATCCTGTGAGAGGCAGATCTCCAGGAGGCACCCGGCAATTTAAGGCCGCAGGACCCTGAACCATTGTACAGGCTTTTTCCCTGGGAAACAAAACTCACAAGCCACTGTTCTGGGTGCCAGTTTTCAGGACCCACTTGACACTCTCAAACCAGACAAAGTTGGCACTGGTGCCACCTTGCGTCTGGGAGGCATCCTGAGAGAGGCGGATCTCCAGGTGGCACCCGGCTTTTAAAGGCGGCATTAACCTAAACCACTTTACAGGCTTTTTCCTTGGGAAACAAAACTCACAAGCCACTGTTCTGGGTGTCAGTTTTCAGGACCCACTTGGCACTCTTAAACCAGACAAAGTTGGCACTGGTGCCACCTTGCGTCTGGGAGGCATCCTGTGAGAGGCCGAATTCCAGGAGTCACCCGGCAATTTAAGGCCTCAGGCCCCTGAACCATTGTACAGGCTTTTTCCCTGGGAAACAAAACTCACAAGCCACTGTTCTGGGTGTCAGTTTGCAGGAGCCACCTGGCACTCTCAAACCAGACCAAGTTGGCACTGGTGTAATGTTGCGCCTGGGAGGCATCCTGTGAGAGGCGGATCTCAAGGCGGCACCCGGCAATTTAAGGCCGCAGGACCCTGAACCATTTTACAGCCTTTTTCCCTGGGAAAGAAAACTCTCAAGCCACTGTTCTGGGTGTCAGTTTTCAGGACCCACTTGGCACTCTCAAACCAGACCAAGTTGGCACTGGTGCCACCTTGCGTCTGGGAGGCATCCTGCAAGAGGCGCAATTCCAGGAGGCACCCGGCAATTTAAAGCTGCAGGACCCTGAACCATTGTACAGGCTTTTTCCCTGGGAAACAAAACTCACAAGCCACTGTTCTGGGTGTCAGTTTTCAGGACCCACTTGACATTCTCAAAGCAGACAGAGTTGGCACTGGTGCCACCTTGCGTCTGGGAGGCATGCTGCGAGAGGCCGAATTCCAGGTGGCACCCTGCAATTTAAGGCCGCAGGACCCTGAACCATTGTACAGGCTTTTTCCCTGGGATAGAAAACTCACAAGCCACTGTTCTGGGTGTCAGTTTGCAGGAGCCACCTGGCACTCTCAAACCAGACCAAGTTGGCACTGGTGCCACCTTCCGTCTGGGAGGCATCCTGCGAGATGCGGATCTCAAGGTGCCACCCGGCTATTAAAGGCGGCATTAACCTAAACCATTTTACAGGCTTTTTCCCTGGGAAAGAAAACTCACAAGCCACTGTTCTGGGTGTCAGTTTGCAGGAGCCACCTGGCATTCTCAAACAAGACCAAGTTGGCACTGGTGCCACCTTGCGTCTGGGAGGCATCCTGCGAGAGGCGGAATTCCAGGAGGCACCCGGCAATTTAAGGCCGCAGGACCCTGAACCATTGTACAGGCTTTTTCCCTGGGAAACAAAACTCACAAGACACTGTTCTGCGTGTCAGTTTTCAGGACCCACTTGACACTCTCAAACCAGACCAAGTTGGCACTGGTGCCTCCTTGTGTCTTGGAGGCATCCTGCGAGAGGCGCAATTCCAGGAGGCACCCGGCAATTTAAGGCCTCAGGCCCCTGAACCATTGTACAGGCTTTTTCCCTGGGAAACAAAACTAACAAGCCACTGTTCTGGGTGTCAGTTTTCAGGACCCACTTGGCACTCTTAAACCAGACCAAGTTGGCATACGTGTAATGTTGCGCCTGGGAGGCATCCTGTGAGAGGCGGATCTCCAGGAGGCATCCGGCAATTTAAGGCCACAGGCCCCTGAACCATTCTACAGGCTTTTTCCCCTGGAAACAAAACTCACAAGCCACTGTTCTGGGTGTCAGTTTCCAGGACCCACCTGGCACTCTAAACCAGACCAAGTTGGCACTGGTGCCACCTTGCGTCTGGGAGGCATCCTGCGAGAGGCGAATCTCCAGGAGGCACCCGGCTATTAAAGGCGGCATTAACCTAAACCATTTTACAGGCTTTTTCCCTGGGAAAGAAAACTCACAAGCCACTGTTCTGGGTGTCTGTTTGCAGGAGCCACCTGGCACTCTCAAACCAGACCAAGTTGGCACTGGTGCCACCTTGCGTCTGGGAGGCATCCTGCGAGAGACGCATTTCCAGGAGGCACCCGGCAATTTAAGGCCGCAGGACCCTGAACCATTGTACAGGCTTTTTCCCTAGGAAACAAAACTCACAAGCCACTGTTCTGGGTGTCAGTTTTCAGGACCCACTTGACACTCTCAAACCAGACCAAGTTGGCACTGGTGCCACCTTGCGTCTGGGAGGCATCCTGCGAGAGGCCGAATTCCAGGAGGCACTTGGCAATTTAAGGCCGCAGGACCCTGAACCATTGTACAGGCTTTTTCCCTGGGAAACAAAACTCACAAGCCACTGTTCTGGGTGTCAGTTTTCAGGACCCACTTGGCACTCTCAAACCAGACCAAGTTGGCACTGGTGCCAACTTGCGTCTTGGAGGCATCCTGCGAGAGGCCGAATTCCAGGAGGCACCCGGCAATTTAAGGCCTCAGGCCCCCTGAACCATTGTACAGGCTTTTTCCCTGGGAAACAAAACTCACAAGCCACTGTTCTGGGTGTCAGTTTTCAGGACACACTTGGCACTCTCAAACCAGACCAAGTTGGCACTGGTGCCACCTTGCGTCTGGGAGGCATGCTGCGAGAGGCGGAATTCAAGGAGGCACCCGGCAATTTAAGTCCGCAGGACCCTGAACCACTGTACAGGCTTTTTCCCTGGGAAACAAAACTCACAAGCCACTGTTCTGGGTGTCAGTTTTCAGGACCCACCTGGCACTCTAAACCAGACCAAGTTGGCACTGGTGCCACCTTGCGTCTGGGAGGCATCCTGCGAGAGGCGAATCTCCAGGAGGCACCCGGCTATTAAAGGCGGGATTAACCTAAACCATTTTACAGGCTTTTTCCCTGGGATAGAAAACTCACAAGCCACTGTTCTGGGTGTCAGTTTGCAGGAGCCACCTGGCACTCTCAAACCAGACCAAGTTGGCACTGGTGCCACCTTCCGTCTGGGAGGCATCCTGCGAGATGCGGATCTCAAGGTGCCACCCGGCTATTAAAGGCGGCATTAACCTAAACCATTTTACAGGCTTTTTCCCTGGGAAAGAAAACTCACAAGCCACTGTTCTGGGTGTCAGTTTGCAGGAGCCACCTGGCATTCTCAAACAAGACCAAGTTGGCACTGGTGCCACCTTGCGTCTGGGAGGCATCCTGCGAGAGGCGGAATTCCAGGAGGCACCCGGCAATTTAAGGCCGCAGGACCCTGAACCATTGTACAGGCTTTTTCCCTGGGAAACAAAACTCACAAGACACTGTTCTGGGTGTCAGTTTTCAGGACCCACTTGACACTCTCAAACCAGACCAAGTTGGCACTGGTGCCTCCTTGTGTCTTGGAGGCATCCTGCGAGAGGCGCAATTCCAGGAGGCACCCGGCAATTTAAGGCCTCAGGCCCCTGAACCATTGTACAGGCTTTTTCCCTGGGAAACAAAACTAACAAGCCACTGTTCTGGGTGTCAGTTTTCAGGACCCACTTGGCACTCTTAAACCAGACCAAGTTGGCATACGTGTAATGTTGCGCCTGGGAGGCATCCTGTGAGAGGCGGATCTCCAGGAGGCATCCGGCAATTTAAGGCCACAGGCCCCTGAACCATTCTACAGGCTTTTTCCCTGGGAAACAAAACTCACAAGCCACTGTTCTGGGTGTCAGTTTCCAGGACCCACCTGGCACTCTAAACCAGACCAAGTTGGCACTGGTGCCACCTTGCGTCTGGGAGGCATCCTGCGAGAGGCGAATCTTCAGGAGGCACCCGGCTATTAAAGGCGGCATTAACCTAAACCATTTTACAGGCTTTTTCCCTGGGAAAGAAAACTCACAAGCCACTGTTCTGGGTGTCTGTTTGCAGGAGCCACCTGGCACTCTCAAACCAGACCAAGTTGGCACTGGTGCCACCTTGCGTCTGGGAGGCATCCTGCGAGAGACGCATTTCCAGGAGGCACCCGGCAATTTAAGGCCGCAGGACCCTGAACCATTGTACAGGCTTTTTCCCTAGGAAACAAAACTCACAAGCCACTGTTCTGGGTGTCAGTTTTCAGGACCCACTTGACACTCTCAAACCAGACCAAGTTGGCACTGGTGCCACCTTGCGTCTGGGAGGCATCCTGCGAGAGGCCGAATTCCAGGAGGCACTTGGCAATTTAAGGCCTCAGGCCCCTGAACCATTGTACAGGCTTTTTCCCTGGGAAACAAAACTCACAAGCCACTGTTCTGGGTGTCAGTTTTCAGGACCCACTTGGCACTCTTAAACCAGACCAAGGTAGAACTGGTGCCACCTTGCGTCTGGGAGGCATCCTGCGAGAGGCGGAATTCCAGGAGTCACCCGGCAATTTAAGGCCGCAGGACCCTGAACCATTGTACAGGCTTTTTCCCTGGGAAACAAAACTCACAAGCCACTGTTCTGGGTGTCAGTTTTCAGGACCCACTTGGCACTCTCAAACCAGACCAAGTTGGCACTGGTGCCAACTTGCGTCTTGGAGGCATCCTGCGAGAGGCCGAATTCCAGGAGGCATCCGGCAATTTAAGGCCTCAGGCCCCCTGAACCATTGTACAGGCTTTTTCCCTGGGAAACAAAACTCACAAGCCACTGTTCTGGGTGTCAGTTTTCAGGACACACTTGGCACTCTCAAACCAGACCAAGTTGGCACTGGTGCCACCTTGCGTCTGGGAGGCATGCTGCGAGAGGCGGAATTCAAGGAGGCACCCGGCAATTTAAGTCCGCAGGACCCTGAACCACTGTACAGGCTTTTTCCCTGGGAAACAAAACTCACAAGCCACTGTTCTGGGTGTCAGTTTTCAGGACCCACCTGGCACTCTAAACCAGACCAAGTTGGCACTGGTGCCACCTTGCGTCTGGGAGGCATCCTGCGAGAGGCGAATCTCCAGGAGGCACCCGGCTAATTAAGGCGGGATTAACCTAAACCATTTTACAGGCTTTTTCCCTGGGATAGAAAACTCACAAGCCACTGTTCTGGGTGTCAGTTTGCAGGAGCCACCTGGCACTCTCAAACCAGACCAAGTTGGCACTGGTGCCACCTTGCGTCTGGGATGCATCCTGCGAGAGGCCGAATTCCAGGAGGCACCCGGCAATTTAAAGCCGCAGGACCCTGAACCATTGTACAGGCTTTTTCCCTGGGAAACAAAACTCACAAGCCACCGTTCTGGGTTGTCAGTTTGCAGGACCCACTTGGCAGTCTTAAACCAGACCAAGTTGGCACTGATGTCATGTTGCCTCTGGGAGGCATCCTGTGAGAGGCGGATCTCCAGGAGGCACCCGGCAATTTAAGGCCGCAGGACCCTGAACCATTGTACAGGCTTTTTCCCTGGGAAACAAAACTCACAAGCCACTGTTCTGGGTGTCAGTTTCCAGGACCCACCTGGCACTCTAAACCAGACCAAGTTGGAACTGGTGCCACCTTGCGTCTGGGAGGCATCCTGCGAGAGGCGAATCTCCAGGAGGCACCCGGCTATTAAAGGCGGGATGAACCTAAACCATTTTACAGGCTTTTTCCCTGGGAAAGAAAACTCACAAGCCACTGTTCTGGGTGTCAGTTTTCAGGAGCCACCTGGCACTCTCAAACCAGACCAAGTTGGCACTGGTGCCACCTTGCGTCTGGGAGGCATCCTGAGAGAGGCCGAATTCCAGGAGTCACCCGGCAATTTAAGGCCGCAGGACCCTGAACCATTGTACAGGCTTTTTCCCTGGGAAACAAAACTCACAAGCCACTGTTCTGGGTGTCAGTTTTCAGGACCCACCTGGCACTCTCAAACCAGACCAAGTTGGCACTGGTGCCAACTTGCGTCTTGGAGGCATCCTGCGAGAGGCGGAATTCAAGGAGGCACCCGGCAATTTAAGTCCGCAGGACCCTGAACCATTGTACAGGATTTTTCCCTGGGAAACAAAACTCACAAGCCACTGTTCTGGGTGTCAGTTTTCAGGACCCACTTGACACTCTCAAACCAGACCAAGTTGGCACTGGTGCCACCTTGCGTCTGGGAGGCATCCTGCGAGATGCGGATCTCCAGGTGCCACCCGGCTATTAAAGGCGGCATTAACCTAAACCACTTTACAGGCTTTTTCCCTGGGAAAGAAAACTCACAAGCCACTGTTCTGGGTGTCAGTTTGCAGGAGCCACCTGGCACTCTCTAACCAGACCAAGTTGGCACTGGTGCCACCTTGTGTCTGGGAGGCATCCTGCGAGAGACGCAATTCCAGGAGGCACCCGGCAATTTAAGGCCGCAGGACCCTGAACCATTGTACAGGCTTTTTCCCTGGGCAACAAAACTCACAAGCCACTGTTCTGGGTGTCAGTTTTCAGGACCCACTTGACACTCTCAAAGCAGACCAAGTTGGAACTGGTGCCACCTTGCGTCTGGGAGGCATCCTGCGAGAGGCGCAATTCCAGGAGGCACCCGGCAATTTAAGGCCGCAGGCCCCTGAACCATTGTACAGGCTTTTTCCCTGGGAAACAAAACTCACAAGCCACTGTTCTGGGTGTCAGTTTGCAGGAGCCACCTGGCACTCTCAAACCAGACCAAGTTGGCACTGGTGCCACCTTGCGTCTGGGATGCATCCTGCGAGAGGCGGAATTCCAGGAGGCACCCGGCAATTTAAAGCCGCAGGACCCTGAACCATTGTACAGGCTTTTTCCCTGGGAAACAAAACTCACAAGCCACTGTT
This sequence comes from Fringilla coelebs, assembly GCF_963513975.1. Classification (NCBI taxonomy): domain Eukaryota; kingdom Metazoa; phylum Chordata; class Aves; order Passeriformes; family Fringillidae; genus Fringilla; species Fringilla coelebs. The sequence goes on along the minus strand of NW_028167521.1, from coordinate 844,276 downwards.
CTGGGTGTCAGTTTGCAGGACCCACTTGGCAGTCTTAAACCAGACCAAGTTGGCACTGATGTCATGTTGCCTCTGGGAGGCATCCTGTGAGAGGCGGATCTCCAGGAGGCACCCGGCAATTTAAGGCCGCAGGACCCTGAACCATTGTACAGGCTTTTTCCCTGGGAAACAAAACTCACAAGCCACTGTTCTGGGTGTCAGTTTCCAGGACCCACCTGGCACTCTAAACCAGACCAAGTTGGAACTGGTGCCACCTTGCGTCTGGGAGGCATCCTGCGAGAGGCGAATCTCCAGGAGGCACCCGGCTATTAAAGGCGGCATTAACCTAAACTATTTTACAGGCTTTTTCCCTGGGAAAGAAAACTCACAAGCCACTGTTCTGGGTGTCAGTTTTCAGGAGCCACCTGGCACTCTCAAACCAGACCAAGTTGGCACTGGTGCCACCTTGCGTCTGGGAGGCATCCTGCGAGAGGCCGAATTCCAGGAGGCACCCGGCAATTTAAGGCCGCAGGACCCTGAACCATTGTACAGGCTTTTTCCCTAGGAAACAAAACTCACAAGCCACTGTTCTGGGTGTCAGTTTTCAGGACCCACTTGACACTCTCAAACCAGACCAAGTTGGCACTGGTGCACCTTGCGTCTGGAAGGCATCCTGCGAGAGGCCGAATTCCAGGAGGCACTCGGCAATTTAAGGCCTCAGGCCCCTGAACCATTGTACAGGCTTTTTCCCTGGGAAACAAAACTCACAAGCCACTGTTCTGGGTGTCAGTTTTCAGGACCCACTTGGCACTCTTAAACCAGACCAAGGTAGAACTGGTGCCACCTTGCGTCTGGGAGGCATCCTGCGAGAGGCCGAATTCCAGGAGTCACCCGGCAATTTAAGGCCGCAGGACCCTGAACCATTGTACAGGCTTTTTCCCTGGGAAAGAAAACTCACAAGCCACTGTTCTGGGTGTCAGTTTTCAGGACCCACTTGGCACTCTCAAACCAGACCAAGTTGGCACTGGTGCCAACTTGCGTCTTGGAGGCATCCTGCGAGAGGCGGAATTCAAGGAGGCACCCGGCAATTTAAGTCCGCAGGACCCTGAACCATTGTACAGGCTTTTTCCCTGGGAAACAAAACTCACAAACCACTGTTCTGGGTGTCAGTTTTCAGGACCCACTTGACACTCTCAAACCAGACCAAGTTGGCACTGGTGCCACCTTGCGTCTGGGAGGCATCCTGCGAGATGCGGATCTCCAGGTGCCACCCGGCTATTAAAGGCGGCATTAACCTAAACCACTTTACAGGCTTTTTCCCTGGGAAAGAAAACTCACAAGCCACTGTTCTGGGTGTCAGTTTGCAGGAGCCACCTGGCACTCTCTAACCAGACCAAGTTGGCACTGGTGCCACCTTGTGTCTGGGAGGCATCCTGCGAGAGACGCAATTCCAGGAGGCACCCGGCAATTTAAGGCCGCAGGACCCTGAACCATTGTACAGGCTTTTTCCCTGGGCAACAAAACTCACAAGCCTTTGTTCTGGGTGTCAGTTTTCAGGACCCACTTGACACTCTCAAAGCAGACCAAGTTGGAACTGGCGCCACCTTGCGTCTGGGAGGCATCCTGCGAGAGGCGCAATTCCAGGAGGCACCCGGCAATTTAAAGCCGCAGGACCCTGAACCATTGTACAGGCTTTTTCCCTGGGAAACAAAACTCACAAGCCACTGTTCTGGGTTGTCAGTTTGCAGGACCCACTTGGCAGTCTTAAACCAGACCAAGTTGGCACTGATGTCATGTTGCCTCTGGGAGGCATCCTGTGAGAGGCGGATCTCCAGGAGGCACCCGGCAATTTAAGGCCACAGGCCCCTGAACCATTCTACAGGCTTTTTCCCTGGGAAACAAAACTCACAAGCCACTGTTCTGGGTGTCAGTTTCCAGGACCCACCTGGCACTCTAAACCAGACCAAGTTGGAACTGGTGCCACCTTGCGTCTGGGAGGCATCCTGCGAGAGGCGAATCTCCAGGAGGCACCCGGCTATTAAAGGCGGCATTAACCTAAACCATTTTACAGGCTTTTTCCCTGGGAAACAAAACTCACAAGCCACTGTTCTGGGTGTCAGTTTGCAGGAGCCACCTGGCACTCTCAAACCAGACCAAGTTGGCACTGGTGCCACCTTGCGTCTGGGAGGCATCCTGCGAGAGACGCATTTCCAGGAGGCACCCGGCAATTTAAGGCCGCAGGACCCTGAACCATTGTACAGGCTTTTTCCCTAGGAAACAAAACTCACAAGCCACTGTTCTGGGTGTCAGTTTTCAGGACCCACTTGACACTCTCAAACCAGACCAAGTTGGCACTGGTGCCACCTTGCGTCTGGGAGGCATCCTGCGAGAGGCCGAATTCCAGGAGGCACTCGGCAATTTAAGGCCTCAGGCCCCTGAACCATTGTACAGGCTTTTTCCCTGGGAAACAAAACTCACAAGCCACTGTTCTGGGTGTCAGTTTTCAGGACCCACTTGGCACTCTTAAACCAGACCAAGGTAGAACTGGTGCCACCTTGCGTCTGGGAGGCATCCTGCGAGAGGCCGAATTCCAGGAGTCACCCGGCAATTTAAGGCCGCAGGACCCTGAACCATTGTACAGGCTTTTTCCCTGGGAAAGAAAACTCACAAGCCACTGTTCTGGGTGTCAGTTTTCAGGACCCACTTGGCACTCTCAAACCAGACCAAGTTGGCACTGGTGCCAACTTGCGTCTTGGAGGCATCCTGCGAGAGGCGGAATTCAAGGAGGCACCCGGCAATTTAAGTCCGCAGGACCCTGAACCATTGTACAGGCTTTTTCCCTGGGAAACAAAACTCACAAGCCACTGTTCTAGGTGTCAGTTTTCAGGACCCACTTGACACTCTCAAACCAGACCAAGTTGGCACTGGTGCCACCTTGCGTCTGGGAGGCATCCTGCGAGATGCGGATCTCCAGGTGCCACCCGGCTATTAAAGGCGGCATTAACCTAAACCACTTTACAGGCTTTTTCCCTGGGAAAGAAAACTCACAAGCCACTGTTCTGGGTGTCAGTTTGCAGGAGCCACCTGGCACTCTTAAACCAGACCAAGTTGGCACTGGTGCCACCTTGTGTCTGGGAGGCATCCTGCGAGAGACGCAATTCCAGGAGGCACCCGGCAATTTAAGGCCGCAGGACCCTGAACCATTGTACAGGCTTTTTCCCTGGGCAACAAAACTCACAAGCCACTGTTCTGGGTGTCAGTTTTCAGGACCCACTTGACACTCTCAAAGCAGACCAAGTTGGAACTGGTGCCACCTTGCGTCTGGGAGGCATCCTGCGAGAGGCGCAATTCCAGGAGGCACCCGGCAATTTAAGGCCGCAGGCCCCTGAACCATTGTACAGGCTTTTTCCCTGGGAAACAAAACTCACAAGCCACTGTTCTGGGTGTCAGTTTTCAGGACCCACCTGGCACTCTAAACCAGACCAAGTTGGCACTGGTGCCACCTTGCGTCTGGGAGGCATCCTGCGAGAGGCGAATCTCCAGGAGGCACCCGGCTATTAAAGGCGGGATTAACCTAAACCAGTTTACAGGCTTTTTCCCTGGGATAGAAAACTCACAAGCCACTGTTCTGGGTGTCAGTTTGCAGGAGCCACCTGGCACTCTCAAACCAGACCAAGTTGGCACTGGTGCCACCTTGCGTCTGGGATGCATCCTGCGAGAGGCCGAATTCCAGGAGGCACCCGGCAATTTAAAGCCGCAGGACCCTGAACCATTGTACAGGCTTTTTCCCTGGGAAACAAAACTCACAAGCCACTGTTCTGGGTGTCAGTTTGCAGGACCCACTTGGCAGTCTTAAACCAGACCAAGTTGGCACTGATGTCATGTTGCCTCTGGGAGGCATCCTGTGAGAGGCGGATCTCCAGGAGGCACCCGGCAATTTAAGGCCGCAGGACCCTGAACCATTGTACAGGCTTTTTCCCTGGGAAACAAAACTCACAAGCCACTGTTCTGGGTGTCAGTTTCCAGGACCCACCTGGCACTCTAAACCAGACCAAGTTGGAACTGGTGCCACCTTGCGTCTGGGAGGCATCCTGCGAGAGGCGAATCTCCAGGAGGCACCCGGCTATTAAAGGCGGCATTAACCTAAACCATTTTACAGGCTTTTTCCCTGGGAAAGAAAACTCACAAGCCACTGTTCTGGGTGTCAGTTTTCAGGAGCCACCTGGCACTCTCAAACCAGACCAAGTTGGCACTGGTGCCACCTTGCGTCTGGGAGGCATCCTGAGAGAGGCCGAATTCCAGGAGGCACCCGGCAATTTAAGGCCGCAGGACCCTGAACCATTGTACAGGCTTTTTCCCTAGGAAACAAAACTCACAAGCCACTGTTCTGGGTGTCAGTTTTCAGGACCCACTTGACACTCTCAAACCAGACCAAGTTGGCACTGGTGCCACCTTGCGTCTGGGAGGCATCCTGCGAGAGGCCGAATTCCAGGAGGCACTCGGCAATTTAAGGCCTCAGGCCCCTGAACCATTGTACAGGCTTTTTCCCTGGGAAACAAAACTCACAAGCCACTGTTCTGGGTGTCAGTTTTCAGGACCCACTTGGCACTCTTAAACCAGACCAAGGTAGAACTGGTGCCACCTTGCGTCTGGGAGGCATCCTGCGAGAGGCCGAATTCCAGGAGTCACCCGGCAATTTAAGGCCGCAGGACCCTGAACCATTGTACAGGCTTTTTCCCTGGGAAAGAAAACTCACAAGCCACTGTTCTGGGTGTCAGTTTTCAGGACCCACTTGGCACTCTCAAACCAGACCAAGTTGGCACTGGTGCCAACTTGCGTCTTGGAGGCATCCTGCGAGAGGCGGAATTCAAGGAGGCACCCGGCAATTTAAGTCCGCAGGACCCTGAACCATTGTACAGGCTTTTTCCCTGGGAAACAAAACTCACAAGCCACTGTTCTGGGTGTCAGTTTTCAGGACCCACTTGACACTCTCAAACCAGACCAAGTTGGCACTGGTGCCACCTTGCGTCTGGGAGGCATCCTGCGAGATGCGGATCTCCAGGTGCCACCCGGCTATTAAAGGCGGCATTAACCTAAACCACTTTACAGGCTTTTTCCCTGGGAAAGAAAACTCACAAGCCACTGTTCTGGGTGTCAGTTTGCAGGAGCCACCTGGCACTCTCTAACCAGACCAAGTTGGCACTGGTGCCACCTTGCGTCTGGGAGGCATCCTGCGAGAGACGCAATTTTAGGAGGCACCCGGCAATTTAAGGCCGCAGGACCCTGAACCATTGTACAGGCTTTTTCCCTGGGCAACAAAACTCACAAGCCACTGTTCTGGGTGTCAGTTTTCAGGACCCACTTGACACTCTCAAAGCAGACCAAGTTGGAACTGGTGCCACCTTGCGTCTGGGAGGCATCCTGCGAGAGGCTGAATTCCAGGAGGCACCCGGTAATTTAAGGCCGCAGGCCCCTGAACCATTGTACAGGCTTTTTCCCTGGGAAACAAAACTCACAAGCCACTGTTCTGGGTGTCAGTTTTCAGGACCCACTTGACATTCTTAAACCAGACCAAGTTGGCACTGGTGCCACCTTGCGTCTGGTAGGCATCCTGCGAGTGGCCGATTTCCAGGAGGCACCCGGCAATTTAAGTCCGCAGGACCCTGAACCATTGTACAGGCTTTTTCCCTGGGAAACAAAACTCACAAGCCACTGTTCTGGGTGTCAGTTTTCAGGACCCACTTGGCACTCTCAAACCAGACCAAGTTGGCACTGGTGCCAACTTGCGTCTTGGAGGCATCCTGCGAGAGGCCGAATTCCAGGAGGCACCCGGCAATTTAAGGCCTCAGGCCCCCTGAACCATTGTACAGGCTTTTTCCCTGGGAAACAAAACTCACAAGCCACTGTTCTGGGTGTCAGTTTTCAGGACACACTTGGCACTCTCAAACCAGACCAAGTTGGCACTGGTGCCACCTTGCGTCTGGGAGGCATGCTGCGAGAGGCGGAATTCAAGGAGGCACCCGGCAATTTAAGTCCGCAGGACCCTGAACCACTGTACAGGCTTTTTCCCTGGGAAACAAAACTCACAAGCCACTGTTCTGGGTGTCAGTTTTCAGGACCCACCTGGCACTCTAAACCAGACCAAGTTGGCACTGGTGCCACCTTGCGTCTGGGAGGCATCCTGCGAGAGGCGAATCTCCAGGAGGCACCCGGCTATTAAAGGCGGGATTAACCTAAACCATTTTACAGGCTTTTTCCCTGGGAAAGAAAACTCACAAGCCACTGTTCTGGGTGTCAGTTTGCAGGAGCCACCTGGCACTCTCAAACCAGACCAAGTTGGCACTGGTGCCACCTTGCGTCTGGGATGCATCCTGCGAGAGGCCGAATTCCAGGAGGCACCCGGCAATTTAAAGCCGCAGGACCCTGAACCATTGTACAGGCTTTTTCCCTGGGAAACAAAACTCACAAGCCACCGTTCTGGGTTGTCAGTTTGCAGGACCCACTTGGCAGTCTTAAACCAGACCAAGTTGGCACTGATGTCATGTTGCCTCTGGGAGGCATCCTGTGAGAGGCGGATCTCCAGGAGGCACCCGGCAATTTAAGGCCGCAGGACCCTGAACCATTGTACAGGCTTTTTCCCTGGGAAACAAAACTCACAAGCCACTGTTCTGGGTGTCAGTTTCCAGGACCCACCTGGCACTCTAAACCAGACCAAGTTGGAACTGGTGCCACCTTGCGTCTGGGAGGCATCCTGCGAGAGGCGAATCTCCAGGAGGCACCCGGCTATTAAAGGCGGGATGAACCTAAACCATTTTACAGGCTTTTACCCTGGGAAAGAAAACTCACAAGCCACTGTTCTGGGTGTCAGTTTTCAGGAGCCACCTGGCACTCTCAAACCAGACCAAGTTGGCACTGGTGCCACCTTGCGTCTGGGAGGCATCCTGAGAGAGGCCGAATTCCAGGAGTCACCCGGCAATTTAAGGCCGCAGGACCCTGAACCATTGTACAGGCTTTTTCCCTGGGAAAGAAAACTCACAAGCCACTGTTCTGGGTGTCAGTTTTCAGGACCCACTTGGCACTCTCAAACCAGACCAAGTTGGCACTGGTGCCAACTTGCGTCTTGGAGGCATCCTGCGAGAGGCGGAATTCAAGGAGGCACCCGGCAATTTAAGTCCGCAGGACCCTGAACCACTGTACAGGCTTTTTCCCTGGGAAACAAAACTCACAAGCCACTGTTCTGGGTGTCAGTTTTCAGGACCCACTTGACACTCTCAAACCAGACCAAGTTGGCACTGGTGCCACCTTGCGTCTGGGAGGCATCCTGCGAGATGCGGATCTCCAGGTGCCACCCGGCTATTAAAGGCGGCATTAACCTAAACCACTTTACAGGCTTTTTCCCTGGGAAAGAAAACTCACAAGCCACTGTTCTGGGTGTCAGTTTGCAGGAGCCACCTGGCTCTCTCTAACCAGACCAAGTTGGCACTGGTGCCACCTTGTGTCTGGGAGGCATCCTGCGAGAGACGCAATTCCAGGAGGCACCCGGCAATTTAAGGCCGCAGGACCCTGAACCATTGTACAGGCTTTTTCCCTGGGCAACAAAACTCACAAGCCACTGTTCTGGGTGTCAGTTTTCAGGACCCACTTGACACTCTCAAAGCAGACCAAGTTGGAACTGGTGCCACCTTGCGTCTGGGAGGCATCCTGCGAGAGGCGCAATTCCAGGAGGCACCCGGCAATTTAAGGCCGCAGGCCCCTGAACCATTGTACAGGCTTTTTCCCTGGGAAACAAAACTCACAAGCCACTGTTCTGGGTGTCAGTTTTCAGGACCCACCTGGCACTCTAAACCAGACCAAGTTGGCACTGGTGCCACCTTGCGTCTGGGAGGCATCCTGCGAGAGGCGAATCTCCAGGAGGCACCCGGCTATTAAAGGCGGGATTAACCTAAACCATTTTACAGGCTTTTTCCCTGGGATAGAAAACTCACAAGCCACTGTTCTGGGTGTCAGTTTGCAGGAGCCACCTGGCACTCTCAAACCAGACCAAGTTGGCACTGGTGCCACCTTGCGTCTGGGATGCATCCTGCGAGAGGCCGAATTCCAGGAGGCACCCGGCAATTTAAAGCCGCAGGACCCTGAACCATTGTACAGGCTTTTTCCCTGGGAAACAAAACTCACAAGCCACTGTTCTGGGTGTCAGTTTGCAGGACCCACTTGGCAGTCTTAAACCAGACAAAGTTGGCACTGATGTCATGTTGCCTCTGGGAGGCATCCTGTGAGAGGCGGATCTCCAGGAGGCACCCGGCAATTTAAGGCCGCAGGACCCTGAACCATTGTACAGGCTTTTTCCCTGGGAAACAAAACTCACAAGCCACTGTTCTGGGTGTCAGTTTCCAGGACCCACCTGGCACTCTAAACCAGACCAAGTTGGAACTGGTGCCACCTTGCGTCTGGGAGGCATCCTGCGAGAGGCGAATCTCCAGGAGGCACCCGGCTATTAAAGGCGGCATTAACCTAAACCATTTTACAGGCTTTTTCCCTGGGAAAGAAAACTCACAAGCCACTGTTCTGGGTGTCAGTTTTCAGGAGCCACCTGGCACTCTCAAACCAGACCAAGTTGGCACTGGTGCCACCTTGCGTCTGGGAGGCATCCTGAGAGAGGCCGAATTCCAGGAGGCACCCGGCAATTTAAGGCCGCAGGACCCTGAACCATTGTACAGGCTTTTTCCCTAGGAAACAAAACTCACAAGCCACTGTTCTGGGTGTCAGTTTTCAGGACCCACTTGACACTCTCAAACCAGACCAAGTTGGCACTGGTGCACCTTGCGTCTGGAAGGCATCCTGCGAGAGGCCGAATTCCAGGAGGCACTCGGCAATTTAAGGCCTCAGGCCCCTGAACCATTGTACAGGCTTTTTCCCTGGGAAACAAAACTCACAAGCCACTGTTCTGGGTGTCAGTTTTCAGGACCCACTTGGCACTCTTAAACCAGACCAAGGTAGAACTGCTGCCACCTTGCGTCTGGGAGGCATCCTGCGAGAGGCCGAATTCCAGGAGTCACCCGGCAATTTAAGGCCGCAGGACCCTGAACCATTGTACAGGCTTTTTCCCTGGGAAAGAAAACTCACAAGCCACTGTTCTGGGTGTCAGTTTTCAGGACCCACTTGGCACTCTCAAACCAGACCAAGTTGGCACTGGTGCCAACTTGCGTCTTGGAGGCATCCTGCGAGAGGCCGAATTCCAGGAGGCACCCGGCAATTTAAGTCCGCAGGACCCTGAACCATTGTACAGGCTTTTTCCCTGGGAAACAAAACTCACAAGCCACTGTTCTGGGTGTCAGTTTTCAGGACCCACTTGACACTCTCAAACCAGACCAAGTTGGCACTGGTGCCACCTTGCGTCTGGGAGGCATCCTGTGAGAGGCGGATCTCCAGGAGGCACCCGGCAATTTAAGGCCGCAGGACCCTGAACCATTGTACAGGCTTTTTCCCTGGGAAACAAAACTCACAAGCCACTGTTCTGGGTGTCAGTTTCCAGGACCCACCTGGCACTCTAAACCAGACCAAGTTGGAACTGGTGCCACCTTGCGTCTGGGAGGCATCCTGCGAGAGGCGAATCTCCAGGAGGCACCCGGCTATTAAAGGCGGGATGAACCTAAACCATTTTACAGGCTTTTTCCCTGGGAAAGAAAACTCACAAGCCACTGTTCTGGGTGTCAGTTTTCAGGAGCCACCTGGCACTCTCAAACCAGACCAAGTTGGCACTGGTGCCACCTTGCGTCTGGGAGGCATCCTGAGAGAGGCCGAATTCCAGGAGTCACCCGGCAATTTAAGGCCGCAGGACCCTGAACCATTGTACAGGCTTTTTCCCTGGGAAACAAAACTCACAAGCCACTGTTCTGGGTGTCAGTTTTCAGGACCCACTTGGCACTCTCAAACCAGACCAAGTTGGCACTGGTGCCAACTTGCGTCTTGGAGGCATCCTGCGAGAGGCGGAATTCAAGGAGGCACCCGGCAATTTAAGTCCGCAGGACCCTGAACCATTGTACAGGCTTTTTCCCTGGGAAACAAAACTCACAAGCCACTGTTCTGGGTGTCAGTTTTCAGGACCCACTTGACACTCTCAAACCAGACCAAGTTGGCACTGGTGCCACCTTGCGTCTGGGAGGCATCCTGCGAGATGCGGATCTCCAGGTGCCACCCGGCTATTAAAGGCGGCATTAACCTAAACCACTTTACAGGCTTTTTCCCTGGGAAAGAAAACTCACAAGCCACTGTTCTGGGTGTCAGTTTGCAGGAGCCACCTGGCACTCTCTAACCAGACCAAGTTGGCACTGGTGCCACCTTGTGTCTGGGAGGCATCCTGCGAGAGACGCAATTCCAGGAGGCACCCGGCAATTTAAGGCCGCAGGACCCTGAACCATTGTACAGGCTTTTTCCCTGGGCAACAAAACTCACAAGCCACTGTTCTGGGTGTCAGTTTTCAGGACCCACTTGACACTCTCAAAGCAGACCAAGTTGGAACTGGTGCCACCTTGCGTCTGGGAGGCATCCTGCGAGAGGCGCAATTCCAGGAGGCACCCGGCAATTTAAGGCCGCAGGCCCCTGAACCATTGTACAGGCTTTTTCCCTGGGAAACAAAACTCACAAGCCACTGTTCTGGGTGTCAGTTTTCAGGACCCACCTGGCACTCTAAACCAGACCAAGTTGGCACTGGTGCCACCTTGCGTCTGGGAGGCATCCTGCGAGAGGCGAATCTCCAGGAGGCACCCGGCTATTAAAGGCGGGATTAACCTAAACCATTTTACAGGCTTTTTCCCTGGGATAGAAAACTCACAAGCCACTGTTCTGGGTGTCAGTTTGCAGGAGCCACCTGGCACTCTCAAACCAGACCAAGTTGGCACTGGTGCCACCTTGCGTCTGGGATGCATCCTGCGAGAGGCCGAATTCCAGGAGGCACCCGGCAATTTAAAGCCGCAGGACCCTGAACCATTGTACAGGCTTTTTCCCTGGGAAACAAAACTCACAAGCCACTGTTCTGGGTGTCAGTTTGCAGGACCCACTTGGCAGTCTTAAACCAGACCAAGTTGGCACTGATGTCATGTTGCCTCTGGGAGGCATCCTGTGAGAGGCGGATCTCCAGGAGGCACCCGGCAATTTAAGGCCGCAGGACCCTGAACCATTGTACAGGCTTTTTCCCTGGGAAACAAAACTCACAAGCCACTGTTCTGGGTGTCAGTTTCCAGGACCCACCTGGCACTCTAAACCAGACCAAGTTGGAACTGGTGCCACCTTGCGTCTGGGAGGCATCCTGCGAGAGGCGAATCTCCAGGAGGCACCCGGCTATTAAAGGCGGCATTAACCTAAACCATTTTACAGGCTTTTTCCCTGGGAAAGAAAACTCACAAGCCACTGTTCTGGGTGTCAGTTTTCAGGAGCCACCTGGCACTCTCAAACCAGACCAAGTTGGCACTGGTGCCACCTTGCGTCTGGGAGGCATCCTGAGAGAGGCCGAATTCCAGGAGGCACCCGGCAATTTAAGGCCGCAGGACCCTGAACCATTGTACAGGCTTTTTCCCTAGGAAACAAAACTCACAAGCCACTGTTCTGGGTGTCAGTTTTCAGGACCCACTTGACACTCTCAAACCAGACCAAGTTGGCACTGGTGCACCTTGCGTCTGGAAGGCATCCTGCGAGAGGCCGAATTCCAGGAGGCACTCGGCAATTTAAGGCCTCAGGCCCCTGAACCATTGTACAGGCTTTTTCCCTGGGAAACAAAACTCACAAGCCACTGTTCTGGGTGTCAGTTTTCAGGACCCACTTGGCACTCTTAAACCAGACCAAGGTAGAACTGGTGCCACCTTGCGTCTGGGAGGCATCCTGCGAGAGGCCGAATTCCAGGAGTCACCCGGCAATTTAAGGCCGCAGGACCCTGAACCATTGTACAGGCTTTTTCCCTGGGAAAGAAAACTCACAAGCCACTGTTCTGGGTGTCAGTTTTCAGGACCCACTTGGCACTCTCAAACCAGACCAAGTTGGCACTGGTGCCAACTTGCGTCTTGGAGGCATCCTGCGAGAGGCGGAATTCCAGGAGGCACCCGGCAATTTAAGTCCGCAGGACCCTGAACCATTGTACAGGCTTTTTCCCTGGGAAACAAAACTCACAAGCCACTGTTCTGGGTGTCAGTTTTCAGGACCCACTTGACACTCTCAAACCAGACCAAGTTGGCACTGGTGCCACCTTGCGTCTGGGAGGCATCCTGCGAGATGCGGATCTCCAGGTGCCACCCGGCTATTAAAGGCGGCATTAACCTAAACCACTTTACAGGCTTTTTCCCTGGGAAAGAAAACTCACAAGCCACTGTTCTGGGTGTCAGTTTGCAGGAGCCACCTGGCACTCTCTAACCAGACCAAGTTGGCACTGGTGCCACCTTGTGTCTGGGAGGCATCCTGCGAGAGACGCAATTCCAGGAGGCACCCGGCAATTTAAGGCCGCAGGACCCTGAACCATTGTACAGGCTTTTTCCCTGGGCAACAAAACTCACAAGCCTTTGTTCTGGGTGTCAGTTTTCAGGACCCACTTGACACTCTCAAAGCAGACCAAGTTGGAACTGGTGCCACCTTGCGTCTGGGAGGCATCCTGCGAGAGGCGCAATTCCAGGAGGCACCCGGCAATTTAAAGCCGCAGGACCCTGAACCATTGTACAGGCTTTTTCCCTGGGAAACAAAACTCACAAGCCACTGTTCTGGGTTGTCAGTTTGCAGGACCCACTTGGCAGTCTTAAACCAGACCAAGTTGGCACTGATGTCATGTTGCCTCTGGGAGGCATCCTGTGAGAGGCGGATCTCCAGGAGGCACCCGGCAATTTAAGGCCGCAGGACCCAGAACCATTGTACAGGCTTTTTCCCTGGGAAACAAAACTCACAAGCCACTGTTCTGGGTGTCAGTTTTTAGGACCCACCTGGCACTCTAAACCAGACCAAGTTGGAACTGGTGCCACCTTGCGTCTGGGAGGCATCCTGCGAGAGGCGAATCTCCAGGAGGCACCCGGCTATTAAAGGCGGCATTAACCTAAACCATTTTACAGGCTTTTTCCCTGGGAAAGAAAACTCACAAGCCACTGTTCTGGGTGTCAGTTTTCAGGAGCCACCTGGCACTCTCAAACCAGACCAAGTTGGCACTGGTGCCACCTTGCGTCTGGGAGGCATCCTGAGAGAGGCCGAATTCCAGGAGGCACCCGGCAATTTAAGGCCGCAGGACCCTGAACCATTGTACAGGCTTTTTCCCTAGGAAACAAAACTCACAAGCCACTGTTCTGGGTGTCAGTTTTCAGGACCCACTTGACACTCTCAAACCAGACCAAGTTGGCACTGGTGCCACCTTGCGTCTGGGAGGCATCCTGCGAGAGGCCGAATTCCAGGAGGCACTCGGCAATTTAAGGCCTCAGGCCCCTGAACCATTGTACAGGCTTTTTCCCTGGGAAACAAAACTCACAAGCCACTGTTCTGGGTGTCAGTTTTCAGGACCCACTTGGCACTCTTAAACCAGACCAAGGTAGAACTGGTGCCACCTTGCGTCTGGGAGGCATCCTGCGAGAGGCCGAATTCCAGGAGTCACCCGGCAATTTAAGGCCGCAGGACCCTGAACCATTGTACAGGCTTTTTCCCTGGGAAAGAAAACTCACAAGCCACTGTTCTGGGTGTCAGTTTTCAGGACCCACTTGGCACTCTCAAACCAGACCAAGTTGGCACTGGTGCCAACTTGCGTCTTGGAGGCATCCTGCGAGAGGCGGAATTCAAGGAGGCACCCGGCAATTTAAGTCCGCAGGACCCTGAACCATTGTACAGGCTTTTTCCCTGGGAAACAAAACTCACAAGCCACTGTTCTAGGTGTCAGTTTTCAGGACCCACTTGACACTCTCAAACCAGACCAAGTTGGCACTGGTGCCACCTTGCGTCTGGGAGGCATCCTGTGAGAGGCGGATCTCCAGGAGGCACCCGGCAATTTAAGGCCGCAGGACCCTGAACCATTGTACAGGCTTTTTCCCTGGGAAACAAAACTCACAAGCCACTGTTCTGGGTGTCAGTTTCCAGGACCCACCTGGCACTCTAAACCAGACCAAGTTGGAACTGGTGCCACCTTGCGTCTGGGAGGCATCCTGCGAGAGGCGAATCTCCAGGAGGCACCCGGCTATTAAAGGCGGGATGAACCTAAACCATTTTACAGGCTTTTTCCCTGGGAAAGAAAACTCACAAGCCACTGTTCTGGGTGTCAGTTTTCAGGAGCCACCTGGCACTCTCAAACCAGACCAAGTTGGCACTGGTGCCACCTTGCGTCTGGGAGGCATCCTGAGAGAGGCCGAATTCCAGGAGTCACCCGGCAATTTAAGGCCGCAGGACCCTGAACCATTGTACAGGCTTTTTCCCTGGGAAAGAAAACTCACAAGCCACTGTTCTGGGTGTCAGTTTTCAGGACCCACTTGGCACTCTCAAACCAGACCAAGTTGGCACTGGTGCCAACTTGCGTCTTGGAGGCATCCTGCGAGAGGCGGAATTCAAGGAGGCACCCGGCAATTTAAGTCCGCAGGACCCTGAACCATTTTACAGGCTTTTTCCCTGGGAAACAAAACTCACAAGCCACTGTTCTGGGTGTCAGTTTTCAGGACCCACTTGACACTCTCAAACCAGACCAAGTTGGCACTGGTGCCACCTTGCGTCTGGGAGGCATCCTGCGAGATGCGGATCTCCAGGTGCCACCCGGCTATTAAAGGCGGCATTAACCTAAACCACTTTACAGGCTTTTTCCCTGGGAAAGAAAACTCACAAGCCACTGTTCTGGGTGTCAGTTTGCAGGAGCCACCTGGCACTCTCTAACCAGACCAAGTTGGCACTGGTGCCACCTTGTGTCTGGGAGGCATCCTGCGAGAGACGCAATTCCAGGAGGCACCCGGCAATTTAAGGCCGCAGGACCCTGAACCATTGTACAGGCTTTTTCCCTGGGCAACAAAACTCACAAGCCACTGTTCTGGGTGTCAGTTTTCAGGACCCACTTGACACTCTCAAAGCAGACCAAGTTGGAACTGGTGCCACCTTGCGTCTGGGAGGCATCCTGCGAGAGGCGCAATTCCAGGAGGCACCCGGCAATTTAAGGCCGCAGGCCCCTGAACCATTGTACAGGCTTTTTCCCTGGGAAACAAAACTCACAAGCCACTGTTCTGGGTGTCAGTTTTCAGGACCCACCTGGCACTCTAAACCAGACCAAGTTGGCACTGGTGCCACCTTGCGTCTGGGAGGCATCCTGCGAGAGGCGAATCTCCAGGAGGCACCCGGCTATTAAAGGCGGGATTAACCTAAACCATTTTACAGGCTTTTTCCCTGGGATAGAAAACTCACAAGCCACTGTTCTGGGTGTCAGTTTGCAGGAGCCACCTGGCACTCTCAAACCAGACCAAGTTGGCACTGGTGCCACCTTGCGTCTGGGATGCATCCTGCGAGAGGCCGAATTCCAGGAGGCACCCGGCAATTTAAAGCCGCAGGACCCTGAACCATTGTACAGGCTTTTTCCCTGGGAAACAAAACTCACAAGCCACTGTTCTGGGTGTCAGTTTGCAGGACCCACTTGGCAGTCTTAAACCAGACCAAGTTGGCACTGATGTCATGTTGCCTCTGGGAGGCATCCTGTGAGAGGCGGATCTCCAGGAGGCACCCGGCAATTTAAGGCCGCAGGACCCTGAACCATTGTACAGGCTTTTTCCCTGGGAAACAAAACTCACAAGCCACTGTTCTGGGTGTCAGTTTCCAGGACCCACCTGGCACTCTAAACCAGACCAAGTTGGAACTGGTGCCACCTTGCGTCTGGGAGGCATCCTGCGAGAGGCGAATCTCCAGGAGGCACCCGGCTATTAAAGGCGGCATTAACCTAAACCATTTTACAGGCTTTTTCCCTGGGAAAGAAAACTCACAAGCCACTGTTCTGGGTGTCAGTTTTCAGGAGCCACCTGGCACTCTCAAACCAGACCAAGTTGGCACTGGTGCCACCTTGCGTCTGGGAGGCATCCTGAGAGAGGCCGAATTCCAGGAGGCACCCGGCAATTTAAGGCCGCAGGACCCTGAACCATTGTACAGGCTTTTTCCCTAGGAAACAAAACTCACAAGCCACTGTTCTGGGTGTCAGTTTTCAGGACCCACTTGACACTCTCAAACCAGACCAAGTTGGCACTGGTGCACCTTGCGTCTGGAAGGCATCCTGCGAGAGGCCGAATTCCAGGAGGCACTCGGCAATTTAAGGCCTCAGGCCCCTGAACCATTGTACAGGCTTTTTCCCTGGGAAACAAAACTCACAAGCCACTGTTCTGGGTGTCAGTTTTCAGGACCCACTTGGCACTCTTAAACCAGACCAAGGTAGAACTGGTGCCACCTTGCGTCTGGGAGGCATCCTGCGAGAGGCCGAATTCCAGGAGTCACCCGGCAATTTAAGGCCGCAGGACCCTGAACCATTGTACAGGCTTTTTCCCTGGGAAAGAAAACTCACAAGCCACTGTTCTGGGTGTCAGTTTTCAGGACCCACTTGGCACTCTCAAACCAGACCAAGTTGGCACTGGTGCCAACTTGCGTCTTGGAGGCATCCTGTGAGAGGCGGATCTCCAGGAGGCACCCGGCAATTTAAGTCCGCAGGACCCTGAACCATTGTACAGGCTTTTTCCCTGGGAAACAAAACTCACAAGCCACTGTTCTGGGTGTCAGTTTTCAGGACCCACTTGACACTCTCAAACCAGACCAAGTTGGCACTGGTGCCACCTTGCGTCTGGGAGGCATCCTGCGAGATGCGGATCTCCAGGTGCCACCCGGCTATTAAAGGCGGCATTAACCTAAACCACTTTACAGGCTTTTTCCCTGGGAAAGAAAACTCACAAGCCACTGTTCTGGGTGTCAGTTTGCAGGAGCCACCTGGCACTCTCTAACCAGACCAAGTTGGCACTGGTGCCACCTTGTGTCTGGGAGGCATCCTGCGAGAGACGCAATTCCAGGAGGCACCCGGCAATTTAAGGCCGCAGGACCCTGAACCATTGTACAGGCTTTTTCCCTGGGCAACAAAACTCACAAGCCTTTGTTCTGGGTGTCAGTTTTCAGGACCCACTTGACACTCTCAAAGCAGACCAAGTTGGAACTGGTGCCACCTTGCGTCTGGGAGGCATCCTGCGAGAGGCGCAATTCCAGGAGGCACCCGGCAATTTAAAGCCGCAGGACCCTGAACCATTGTACAGGCTTTTTCCCTGGGAAACAAAACTCACAAGCCACTGTTCTGGGTTGTCAGTTTGCAGGACCCACTTGGCAGTCTTAAACCAGACCAAGTTGGCACTGATGTCATGTTGCCTCTGGGAGGCATCCTGTGAGAGGCGGATCTCCAGGAGGCACCCGGCAATTTAAGGCCGCAGGACCCAGAACCATTGTACAGGCTTTTTCCCTGGGAAACAAAACTCACAAGCCACTGTTCTGGGTGTCAGTTTTTAGGACCCACCTGGCACTCTAAACCAGACCAAGTTGGAACTGGTGCCACCTTGCGTCTGGGAGGCATCCTGCGAGAGGCGAATCTCCAGGAGGCACCCGGCTATTAAAGGCGGCATTAACCTAAACCATTTTACAGGCTTTTTCCCTGGGAAAGAAAACTCACAAGCCACTGTTCTGGGTGTCAGTTTTCAGGAGCCACCTGGCACTCTCAAACCAGACCAAGTTGGCACTGGTGCCACCTTGCGTCTGGGAGGCATCCTGAGAGAGGCCGAATTCCAGGAGGCACCCGGCAATTTAAGGCCGCAGGACCCTGAACCATTGTACAGGCTTTTTCCCTAGGAAACAAAACTCACAAGCCACTGTTCTGGGTGTCAGTTTTCAGGACCCACTTGACACTCTCAAACCAGACCAAGTTGGCACTGGTGCCACCTTGCGTCTGGGAGGCATCCTGCGAGAGGCCGAATTCCAGGAGGCACTCGGCAATTTAAGGCCTCAGGCCCCTGAACCATTGTACAGGCTTTTTCCCTGGGAAACAAAACTCACAAGCCACTGTTCTGGGTGTCAGTTTTCAGGACCCACTTGGCACTCTTAAACCAGACCAAGGTAGAACTGGTGCCACCTTGCGTCTGGGAGGCATCCTGCGAGAGGCCGAATTCCAGGAGTCACCCGGCAATTTAAGGCCGCAGGACCCTGAACCATTGTACAGGCTTTTTCCCTGGGAAAGAAAACTCACAAGCCACTGTTCTGGGTGTCAGTTTTCAGGACCCACTTGGCACTCTCAAACCAGACCAAGTTGGCACTGGTGCCAACTTGCGTCTTGGAGGCATCCTGCGAGAGGCGGAATTCCAGGAGGCACCCGGCAATTTAAGTCCGCAGGACCCTGAACCATTGTACAGGCTTTTTCCCTGGGAAACAAAACTCACAAGCCACTGTTCTAGGTGTCAGTTTTCAGGACCCACTTGACACTCTCAAACCAGACCAAGTTGGCACTGGTGCCACCTTGCGTCTGGGAGGCATCCTGCGAGATGCGGATCTCCAGGTGCCACCCGGCTATTAAAGGCGGCATTAACCTAAACCACTTTACAGGCTTTTTCCCTGGGAAAGAAAACTCACAAGCCACTGTTCTGGGTGTCAGTTTGCAGGAGCCACCTGGCACTCTTAAACCAGACCAAGTTGGCACTGGTGCCACCTTGTGTCTGGGAGGTATCCTGCGAGAGACGCAATTCCAGGAGGCACCCGGCAATTTAAGGCCGCAGGACCCTGAACCATTGTACAGGCTTTTTCCCTGGGCAACAAAACTCACAAGCCACTGTTCTGGGTGTCAGTTTTCAGGACCCACTTGACACTCTCAAAGCAGACCAAGTTGGAACTGGTGCCACCTTGCGTCTGGGAGGCATCCTGCGAGAGGCGCAATTCCAGGAGGCACCCGGCAATTTAAGGCCGCAGGCCCCTGAACCATTGTACAGGCTTTTTCCCTGGGAAACAAAACTCACAAGCCACTGTTCTGGGTGTCAGTTTTCAGGACCCACCTGGCACTCTAAACCAGACCAAGTTGGCACTGGTGCCACCTTGCGTCTGGGAGGCATCCTGCGAGAGGCGAATCTCCAGGAGGCACCCGGCTATTAAAGGCGGGATTAACCTAAACCAGTTTACAGGCTTTTTCCCTGGGATAGAAAACTCACAAGCCACTGTTCTGGGTGTCAGTTTGCAGGAGCCACCTGGCACTCTCAAACCAGACCAAGTTGGCACTGGTGCCACCTTGCGTCTGGGATGCATCCTGCGAGAGGCCGAATTCCAGGAGGCACCCGGCAATTTAAAGCCGCAGGACCCTGAACCATTGTACAGGCTTTTTCCCTGGGAAACAAAACTCACAAGCCACTGTTCTGGGTGTCAGTTTGCAGGACCCACTTGGCAGTCTTAAACCAGACCAAGTTGGCACTGATGTCATGTTGCCTCTGGGAGGCATCCTGTGAGAGGCGGATCTCCAGGAGGCACCCGGCAATTTAAGGCCGCAGGACCCTGAACCATTGTACAGGCTTTTTCCCTGGGAAACAAAACTCACAAGCCACTGTTCTGGGTGTCAGTTTCCAGGACCCACCTGGCACTCTAAACCAGACCAAGTTGGAACTGGTGCCACCTTGCGTCTGGGAGGCATCCTGCGAGAGGCGAATCTCCAGGAGGCACCCGGCTATTAAAGGCGGCATTAACCTAAACCATTTTACAGGCTTTTTCCCTGGGAAAGAAAACTCACAAGCCACTGTTCTGGGTGTCAGTTTTCAGGAGCCACCTGGCACTCTCAAACCAGACCAAGTTGGCACTGGTGCCACCTTGCGTCTGGGAGGCATCCTGAGAGAGGCCGAATTCCAGGAGGCACCCGGCAATTTAAGGCCGCAGGACCCTGAACCATTGTACAGGCTTTTTCCCTAGGAAACAAAACTCACAAGCCACTGTTCTGGGTGTCAGTTTTCAGGACCCACTTGACACTCTCAAACCAGACCAAGTTGGCACTGGTGCCACCTTGCGTCTGGGAGGCATCCTGCGAGAGGCCGAATTCCAGGAGGCACTCGGCAATTTAAGGCCTCAGGCCCCTGAACCATTGTACAGGCTTTTTCCCTGGGAAACAAAACTCACAAGCCACTGTTCTGGGTGTCAGTTTTCAGGACCCACTTGGCACTCTTAAACCAGACCAAGGTAGAACTGGTGCCACCTTGCGTCTGGGAGGCATCCTGCGAGAGGCCGAATTCCAGGAGTCACCCGGCAATTTAAGGCCGCAGGACCCTGAACCATTGTACAGGCTTTTTCCCTGGGAAAGAAAACTCACAAGCCACTGTTCTGGGTGTCAGTTTTCAGGACCCACTTGGCACTCTCAAACCAGACCAAGTTGGCACTGGTGCCAACATGCGTCTTGGAGGCATCCTGCGAGAGGCGGAATTCAAGGAGGCACCCGGCAATTTAAGTCCGCAGGACCCTGAACCATTGTACAGGCTTTTTCCCTGGGAAACAAAACTCACAAGCCACTGTTCTGGGTGTCAGTTTTCAGGACCCACTTGACACTCTCAAACCAGACCAAGTTGGCACTGGTGCCACCTTGCGTCTGGGAGGCATCCTGCGAGATGCGGATCTCCAGGTGCCACCCGGCTATTAAAGGCGGCATTAACCTAAACCACTTTACAGGCTTTTTCCCTGGGAAAGAAAACTCACAAGCCACTGTTCTGGGTGTCAGTTTGCAGGAGCCACCTGGCACTCTCTAACCAGACCAAGTTGGCACTGGTGCCACCTTGTGTCTGGGAGGCATCCTGCGAGAGACGCAATTCCAGGAGGCACCCGGCAATTTAAGGCCGCAGGACCCTGAACCATTGTACAGGCTTTTTCCCTGGGCAACAAAACTCACAAGCCTTTGTTCTGGGTGTCAGTTTTTAGGACCCACTTGACACTCTCAAAGCAGACCAAGTTGGAACTGGTGCCACCTTGCGTCTGGGAGGCATCCTGCGAGAGGCGCAATTCCAGGAGGCACCCGGCAATTTAAAGCCGCAGGACCCTGAACCATTGTACAGGCTTTTTCCCTGGGAAACAAAACTCACAAGCCACTGTTCTGGGTTGTCAGTTTGCAGGACCCACTTGGCAGTCTTAAACCAGACCAAGTTGGCACTGATGTCATGTTGCCTCTGGGAGGCATCCTGTGAGAGGCGGATCTCCAGGAGGCACCCGGCAATTTAAGGCCGCAGGACCCAGAACCATTGTACAGGCTTTTTCCCTGGGAAACAAAACTCACAAGCCACTGTTCTGGGTGTCAGTTTCCAGGACCCACCTGGCACTCTAAACCAGACCAAGTTGGCACTGGTGCCACCTTGCGTCTGGGAGGCATCCTGCGAGAGGCGAATCTCCAGGAGGCACCCGGCTATTAAAGGCGGGATTAACCTAAACCAGTTTACAGGCTTTTTCCCTGGGATAGAAAACTCACAAGCCACTGTTCTGGGTGTCAGTTTGCAGGAGCCACCTGGCACTCTCAAACCAGACCAAGTTGGCACTGGTGCCACCTTGCGTCTGGGATGCATCCTGCGAGAGGCCGAATTCCAGGAGGCACCCGGCAATTTAAAGCCGCAGGACCCTGAACCATTGTACAGGCTTTTTCCCTGGGAAACAAAACTCACAAGCCACTGTTCTGGGTGTCAGTTTGCAGGACCCACTTGGCAGTCTTAAACCAGACCAAGTTGGCACTGATGTCATGTTGCCTCTGGGAGGCATCCTGTGAGAGGCGGATCTCCAGGAGGCACCCGGCAATTTAAGGCCGCAGGACCCTGAACCATTGTACAGGCTTTTTCCCTGGGAAACAAAACTCACAAGCCACTGTTCTGGGTGTCAGTTTCCAGGACCCACCTGGCACTCTAAACCAGACCAAGTTGGAACTGGTGCCACCTTGCGTCTGGGAGGCATCCTGCGAGAGGCGAATCTCCAGGAGGCACCCGGCTATTAAAGGCGGCATTAACCTAAACCATTTTACAGGCTTTTTCCCTGGGAAAGAAAACTCACAAGCCACTGTTCTGGGTGTCAGTTTTCAGGAGCCACCTGGCACTCTCAAACCAGACCAAGTTGGCACTGGTGCCACCTTGCGTCTGGGAGGCATCCTGAGAGAGGCCGAATTCCAGGAGGCACCCGGCAATTTAAGGCCGCAGGACCCTGAACCATTGTACAGGCTTTTTCCCTAGGAAACAAAACTCACAAGCCACTGTTCTGGGTGTCAGTTTTCAGGACCCACTTGACACTCTCAAACCAGACCAAGTTGGCACTGGTGCCACCTTGCGTCTGGGAGGCATCCTGCGAGAGGCCGAATTCCAGGAGGCACTCGGCAATTTAAGGCCTCAGGCCCCTGAACCATTGTACAGGCTTTTTCCCTGGGAAACAAAACTCACAAGCCACTGTTCTGGGTGTCAGTTTTCAGGACCCACTTGGCACTCTTAAACCAGACCAAGGTAGAACTGGTGCCACCTTGCGTCTGGGAGGCATCCTGCGAGAGGCCGAATTCCAGGAGTCACCCGGCAATTTAAGGCCGCAGGACCCTGAACCATTGTACAGGCTTTTTCCCTGGGAAACAAAACTCACAAGCCACTGTTCTGGGTGTCAGTTTTCAGGACCCACTTGGCACTCTCAAACCAGACCAAGTTGGCACTGGTGCCAACTTGCGTCTTGGAGGCATCCTGCGAGAGGCGGAATTCAAGGAGGCACCCGGCAATTTAAGTCCGCAGGACCCTGAACCATTGTACAGGCTTTTTCCCTGGGAAACAAAACTCACAAGCCACTGTTCTGGGTGTCAGTTTTCAGGACCCACTTGACACTCTCAAACCAGACCAAGTTGGCACTGGTGCCACCTTGCGTCTGGGAGGCATCCTGCGAGATGCGGATCTCCAGGCGCCACCCGGCTATTAAAGGCGGCATTAACCTAAACCACTTTACAGGCTTTTTCCCTGGGAAAGAAAACTCACAAGCCACTGTTCTGGGTGTCAGTTTGCAGGAGCCACCTGGCACTCTCTAACCAGACCAAGTTGGCACTGGTGCCACCTTGCGTCTGGGAGGCATCCTGCGAGAGACGCAATTTTAGGAGGCACCCGGCAATTTAAGGCCGCAGGACCCTGAACCATTGTACAGGCTTTTTCCCTGGGCAACAAAACTCACAAGCCACTGTTCTGGGTGTCAGTTTTCAGGACCCACTTGACACTCTCAAAGCAGACCAAGTTGGAACTGGTGCCACCTTGCGTCTGGGAGGCATCCTGCGAGAGGCTGAATTCCAGGAGGCACCCGGCAATTTAAGGCCGCAGGCCCCTGAACCATTGTACAGGCTTTTTCCCTGGGAAACAAAACTCACAAGCCACTGTTCTGGGTGTCAGTTTTCAGGACCCACTTGACATTCTTAAACCAGACCAAGTTGGCACTGGTGCCACCTTGCGTCTGGTAGGCATCCTGCGAGTGGCCGATTTCCAGGAGGCACCCGGCAATTTAAGTCCGCAGGACCCTGAACCATTGTACAGGCTTTTTCCCTGGGAAACAAAACTCACAAGCCACTGTTCTGGGTGTCAGTTTTCAGGACCCACTTGACACTCTCAAACCAGACCAAGTTGGCACTGGTGCCACCTTGCGTCTGGGAGGCATCCTGCGAGTGGCCGATTTCCAGGAGGCACCCGGCAATTTAAGGCCGCAGGACCCTGAACCATTGTACAGGCTTTTTCCCTAGGAAACAAAACTCACAAGCCACTGTTCTGGGTGTCAGTTTTCAGGACCCACTTGACACTCTCAAACCAGACCAAGTTGGCACTGGTGCCACCTTGCGTCTGGGAGGCATCCTGCGAGAGGCCGAATTCCAGGAGGCACTCGGCAATTTAAGGCCTCAGGCCCCTGAACCATTGTACAGGCTTTTTCCCTGGGAAACAAAACTCACAAGCCACTGTTCTGGGTGTCAGTTTTCAGGACCCACTTGGCACTCTTAAACCAGACCAAGGTAGAACTGGTGCCACCTTGCGTCTGGGAGGCATCCTGCGAGAGGCCGAATTCCAGGAGTCACCCGGCAATTTAAGGCCGCAGGACCCTGAACCATTGTACAGGCTTTTTCCCTGGGAAAGAAAACTCACAAGCCACTGTTCTGGGTGTCAGTTTTCAGGACCCACTTGGCACTCTCAAACCAGACCAAGTTGGCACTGGTGCCAACTTGCGTCTTGGAGGCATCCTGCGAGAGGCGGAATTCAAGGAGGCACCCGGCAATTTAAGTCCGCAGGACCCTGAACCATTGTACAGGCTTTTTCCCTGGGAAACAAAACTCACAAGCCACTGTTCTGGGTGTCAGTTTTCAGGACCCACTTGACACTCTCAAACCAGACCAAGTTGGCACTGGTGCCACCTTGCGTCTGGGAGGCATCCTGCGAGATGCGGATCTCCAGGTGCCACCCGGCTATTAAAGGCGGCATTAACCTAAACCACTTTACAGGCTTTTTCCCTGGGAAAGAAAACTCACAAGCCACTGTTCTGGGTGTCAGTTTGCAGGAGCCACCTGGCACTCTCTAACAAGACCAAGTTGGCACTGGTGCCACCTTGCGTCTGGGAGGCATCCTGCGAGAGGCGAATCTCCAGGTGGCACCCGGCTATTAAAGGCGGGATTAACCTAAACCATTTTACAGGCTTTTTCCCTGGGAAAGAAAACTCACAAGCCACTGTTCTGGGTGTCAGTTTGCAGGACCAACTTGGCACTCTCAAAGCAGACCAAGTTGGAACTGGTGCCACCTTGCGTCTGGGAGGCATCCTGCGAGAGGCGCAATTCCAGGAGTCACCCGGCAATTTAAGGCCGCAGGCCCCTGAACCATTGTACAGGCTTTTTCCCTGGGAAACAAAACTCACAAGCCACTGTTCTGGGTGTCAGTTTTCAGGACCCACTTGACATTCTTAAACCAGACCAAGTTGGCACTGGTGCCACCTTGCGTCTGGTAGGCATCCTGCGAGTGGCCGATTTCCAGGAGGCACCCGGCAATTTAAGTCCGCAGGACCCTGAACCATTGTACAGGATTTTTCCCTGGGAAACAAAACTCACAAGCCACTGTTCTGGGTGTCAGTTTTCAGGACCCACTTGACACTCTCAAACAAGACCAAGTTGGCACTGGTGCCACCTTGGGTCTGAGAGGCATCCTGCGAGAGGCGAATCTCCAGGTGGCACCCGGCTATTAAAGGCGGGATTAACCTAAACCATTTTACAGGCTTTTTCCCTGGGAAAGAAAACTCACAAGCCACTGTTCTGGGTGTCAGTTTGCAGGACCAACTTGGCACTCTTAAACCAGTCTAAGTTGGAACTGGTGCCACCTTGCGTCTGGGAGGCATCCTGCGACAGGCCGAATTCCAGGAGGCACCCGGCAATTTAAGGCCTCAGGCCCCTGAACCATTGTACAGGATTTTTCCCTGGGAAACAAAACTCACAAGCCACTGTTCTGGGTGTCAGTTTTCAGGACCCACTTGGCAGTCTTAAATCGAACCAAGTTGGCACTGGTGTCATGTTACGCCTGGGAGGCATCCTGTGAGAGGCGGATCTCCAGGAGGCACCCGGCAATTTAAGGCCGCAGGACCCTGAACCATTGTACAGGCTTTTTCCCTGGGAAACAAAACTCACAAGCCACTGTTCTGGGTGTCAGTTTTCAGGACCCACCTGGCACTCTAAACCAGACCAAGTTGGCACTGGTGCCACCTTGCGTCTGGGAGGCATCCTGCGAGAGGCGAATCTCCAGGAGGCACCCGGCTATTAAAGGCGGGATTAACCTAAACCATTTTACAGGCTTTTTCCCTGGGATAGAAAACTCACAAGCCATTGTTCTGGGTGTCAGTTTGCAGGAGCCACCTGGCACTCTCAAACCAGACCAAGTTGGCACTGGTGCCACCTTGCGTCTGGGATGCATCCAGCGAGAGGCCGAATTCCAGGAGGCACCCGGCAATTTAAAGCCGCAGGACCCTGAACCATTGTACAGGCTTTTTCCCTGGGAAACAAAACTCACAAGCCACTGTTCTGGGTGTCAGTTTGCAGGACCCACTTGGCAGTCTTAAACCAGACCAAGTTGGCACTGATGTCATGTTGCCTCTGGGAGGCATCCTGTGAGAGGCGGATCTCCAGGAGGCACCCGGCAATTTAAGGCCGCAGGACCCTGGACAATTGTACAGGCTTTTTCCCTGGGAAACAAAACTCACAAGCCACTGTTCTGGGTGTCAGTTTCCAGGACCCACCTGGCACTCTAAACCAGACCAAGTTGGAACTGGTGCCACCTTGCGTCTGGGAGGCATCATGCGAGAGGCGAATCTCCAGGAGGCACCCGGCTATTAAAGGCGGCATTAACCTAAACCATTTTACAGGCTTTTTCCCTGGGAAAGAAAACTCACAAGCCACTGTTCTGGGTGTCAGTTTGCAGGAGCCACCTGGCACTCTCAAACCAGACCAAGTTGGCACTGGTGCCACCTTACGTCTGGGAGGCATCCTGCGAGAGACGCATTTCCAGGAGGCACCCGGCAATTTAAGGCCGCAGGACCCTGAACCATTGTACAGGCTTTTTCCCTAGGAAACAAAACTCACAAGCCACTGTTCTGGGTGTCAGTTTTCAGGACCCACTTGGCACTCTCAAACCAGACCAAGTTGGCACTGGTGCCACCTTGCGTCTGGGAGGCATCCTGCGAGAGGCCGAATTCCAGGAGGCACTCGGCAATTTAAGGCCTCAGGCCCCTGAACCATTGTACAGGCTTTTTCCCTGGGAAACAAAACTCACAAGCCACTGTTCTGGGTGTCAGTTTTCAGGACCCACTTGGCACTCTTAAACCAGACCAAGGTAGAACTGGTGCCACCTTGCGTCTGGGAGGCATCCTGCGAGAGGCGGAATTCAAGGAGGCACCCGGCAATTTAAGTCCGCAGGACCCTGAACCATTGTACAGGCTTTTTCCCTGGGAAACAAAACTCACAAGCCACTGTTCTGGGTGTCAGTTTTCAGGACCCACTTGACACTCTCAAACCAGACCAAGTTGGCACTGGTGCCACCTTGCGTCTGGGAGGCATCCTGCGAGATGCGGATCTCCAGGTGCCACCCGGCTATTAAAGGCGGCATTAACCTAAACCACTTTACAGGCTTTTTCCCTGGGAAAGAAAACTCACAAGCCACTGTTCTGGGTGTCAGTTTGCAGGAGCCACCTGGCACTCTCTAACCAGACCAAGTTGGCACTGGTGCCACCTTGCGTCTGGGAGGCATCCTGCGAGAGACGCAATTTTAGGAGGCACCCGGCAATTTAAGGCCTCAGGACCCTGAACCATTGTACAGGCTTTTTCCCTGGGCAACAAAACTCACAAGCCACTGTTCTGGGTGTCAGTTTTCAGGACCAACTTGACACTCTCAAAGCAGACCAAGTTGGAACTGGTGCCACCTTGCGTCTGGGAGGCATCCTGCGAGAGGCCGAATTCCAGGAGTCACCCGGCAATTTAAGGCCGCAGGCCCCTGAACCATTGTACAGGCTTTTTCCCTGGGAAACAAAACTCACAAGCCACTGTTCTGGGTGTCAGTTTTCAGGACCCACTTGACATTCTTAAACCAGACCAAGTTGGCACTGGTGCCACCTTGCGTCTGGTAGGCATTCTGCGAGTGGCCGATTTCCAGGAGGCACCCGGCAATTTAAGTCCGCAGGACCCTGAACCATTGTACAGGCTTTTTCCCTGGGAAACAAAACTCACAAGCCACTGTTCTGGGTGTCAGTTTTCAGGACCCACTTGACACTCTCAAACAAGACCAAGTTGGCACTGGTGCCACCTTGCGTCTGAGAGGCATCCTGCGAGAGGCGAATCTCCAGGTGGCACCCGGCTATTAAAGGCGGCATTAACCTAAACCATTTTACAGGCTTTTTCCCTGGGAAAGAAAACTCACAAGCCACTGTTCTGGGTGTCAGTTTGCAGGACCAACTTGGCACTCTTAAACCAGTCTAAGTTGGAACTGGTGCCACCTTGCTTCTGGGAGGCATCCTGCGACAGGCCGAATTCCAGGAGGCACCCGGCAATTTAAGGCCTCAGGCCCCTGAACCATTGTACAGGATTTTTCCCTGGGAAACAAAACTCACAAGCCACTGTTCTGGGTGTCAGTTTTCAGGACCCACTTGGCAGTCTTAAATCGAACCAAGTTGGCACTGGTGTCATGTTACGCCTGGGAGGCATCCTGTGAGAGGCGGATCTCCAGGAGGCACCCGGCAATTTAAGGCCGCAGGACCCTGAACCATTGTACAGGCTTTTTCCCTGGGAAACAAAACTCACAAGCCACTGTTCTGGGTGTCAGTTTTCAGGACCCACCTGGCACTCTAAACCAGACCAAGTTGGCACTGGTGCCACCTTGCGTCTGGGAGGCATCCTGCGAGAGGCGAATCTCCAGGAGGCACCCGGCTATTAAAGGCGGGATTAACCTAAACCATTTTACAGGCTTTTTCCCTGGGATAGAAAACTCACAAGCCATTGTTCTGGGTGTCAGTTTGCAGGAGCCACCTGGCACTCTCAAACCAGACCAAGTTGGCACTGGTGCCACCTTGCGTCTGGGATGCATCCTGCGAGAGGCCGAATTCCAGGAGGCACCCGGCAATTTAAAGCCGCAGGACCCTGAACCATTGTACAGGCTTTTTCCCTGGGAAACAAAACTCACAAGCCACTGTTCTGGGTGTCAGTTTGCAGGACCCACTTGACACTCTCAAACCAGACCAAGTTGGCACTGGTGCCACCTTGCGTCTGGGAGGCATCCTGCGAGATGCGGATCTCCAGGTGCCACCCGGCTATTAAAGGCGGCATTAACCTAAACCACTTTACAGGCTTTTTCCCTGGGAAAGAAAACTCACAAGCCACTGTTCTGGGTGTCAGTTTGCAGGAGCCACCTGGCACTCTCTAACCAGACCAAGTTGGCACTGGTGCCACCTTGCGTCTGGGAGGCATCCTGCGAGAGACGCAATTTTAGGAGGCACCCGGCAATTTAAGGCCTCAGGACCCTGAACCATTGTACAGGCTTTTTCCCTGGGCAACAAAACTCACAAGCCACTGTTCTGGGTGTCAGTTTTCAGGACCCACTTGACACTCTCAAAGCAGACCAAGTTGGAACTGGTGCCACCTTGCGTCTGGGAAGCATCCTGCGAGAGGCGCAATTCCAGGAGGCACCCGGCAATTTAAGGCCGCAGGCCCCTGAACCATTGTACAGGCTTTTTCCCTGGGAAACAAAACTCACAAGCCACTGTTCTGGGTGTCAGTTTTCAGGACCCACTTGTCATTCTTAAACCAGACCAAGTTGGCACTGGTGCCACCTTGCGTCTGGTAGGCATCCTGCGAGTGGCCGATTTCCAGGAGGCACCCGGCAATTTAAGTCCGCAGGACCCTGAACCATTGTACAGGCTTTTTCCCTGGGAAACAAAACTCACAAGCCACTGTTCTGGGTGTCAGTTTTCAGGACCCACTTGACACTCTCAAACAAGACCAAGTTGGCACTGGTGCCACCTTGCGTCTGAGAGGCATCCTGCGAGAGGCGAATCTCCAGGTGGCACCCGGCTATTAAAGGCGGCATTAACCTAAACCATTTTACAGGCTTTTTCCCTGGGAAAGAAAACTCACAAGCCACTGTTCTGGGTGTCAGTTTGCAGGAGCCAACTGGCATTCTCAAACAAGACCAAGTTGGCACTGGTGCCACCTTGTGTCTTGGAGGCATCCTGCGAGAGGCTGAATTCCAGGAGGCACCCGGCATTTTAAGGCCTCAGGCCCCTGAACCATTGTACAGGCTTTTTCCCTGGGAAACAAAACTAACAAGCCACTGTTCTGGGTGTCAGTTTTCAGGACCCACTTGGCACTCTTCAACCAGACCAAATTGGCATACGTGTAATGTTGCGCCTGGGAGGAATCCTGTGAGAGGCGGATCTCCAGGAGGCATCCGGCAATTTAAGGCCACAGGCCCCTGAACCATTCTACAGGCTTTTTCCCTGGGAAACAAAACTCACAAGCCACTGTTCTGGGTGTCAGTTTCCAGGACCCACCTGGCACTCCAAACCAGACCAAGTTGGCACTGGTGCCACCTTGCGTCTGGGAGGCATCCTGCGAGAGGCGAATCTCCAGGAGGCACCCGGCTATTAAAGGCGGCATTAACCTAAACCATTTTACAGGCTTTTTCCCTGGGAAAGAAAACTCACAAGCCACTGTTCTGGGTGTCAGTTTGCAGGAGCCACCTGGCACTCTCAAACCAGACCAAGTTGGCACTGGTGCCACCTTGCGTCTGGGAGGCATCCTGCGAGAGACGCATTTCCAGGAGGCACCCGGCAATTTAAGGCCGCAGGACCCTGAACCATTGTACAGGCTTTTTCCCTAGGAAACAAAACTCACAAGCCACTGTTCTGGGTGTCAGTTTTCAGGACCCACTTGACACTCTCAAACCAGACCAAGTTGGCACTGGTGCCACCTTGCGTCTGGGAGGCATCCTGCGAGAGGCCGAATTCCAGGAGGCACTCGGCAATTTAAGGCCTCAGGCCCCTGAACCATTGTACAGGCTTTTTCCCTGGGAAACAAAACTCACAAGCCACTGTTCTTGGTGTCAGTTTTCAGGACCCACTTGGCACTCTTAAACCAGACCAAGGTAGAACTGGTGCCACCTTGCGTCTGGGAGGCATCCTGCGAGAGGCCGAATTCCAGGAGTCACCCGGCAATTTAAGGCCGCAGGACCCTGAACCATTTTACAGGCTTTTTCCCTGGGAAACAAAACTCACAAGCCACTGTTCTGGGTGTTAGTTTTCTGGACCCACTTGGCACTCTCAAACCAGACCAAGTTGGCACTGGTGCCAACTTGCGTCTTGGAGGCATCCTGCGAGAGGCCGAATTCCAGCAGGCATCTGGCAATTTAAGGCCGCAGGACCCTGAACCATTGTACAGGCTTTTTCCCTGGGAAACAAAACTCACAAGCCACTGTTCTGGGTGTCAGTTTTCAGGACACACTTGGCACTCTCAAACCAGACCAAGTTGGCACTGGTGCCACCTTGCGTCTGGGAGGCATGCTGCGAGAGGCGGAATTCAAGGAGGCACCCGGCAATTTAAGTCCGCAGGACCCTGAACCATTGTACAGGCTTTTTCCCTGGGAAACAAAACTCACAAGCCACTGTTCTGGGTGTCAGTTTTCAGGACCCACTTGACACTCTCAAACCAGACCAAGTTGGCACTGGTGCCACCTTGCGTCTGGGAGGCATCCTGCGAGATGCGGATCTCCAGGTGCCACCCGGCTATTAAAGGCGGCATTAACCTAAACCACTTTACAGGCTTTTTCCCTGGGAAAGAAAACTCACAAGCCACTGTTCTGGGTGTCAGTTTGCAGGAGCCACCTGGCACTCTCTAACCAGACCAAGTTGGCACTGGTGCCACCTTGTGTCTGGGAGGCATCCTGCGAGAGACGCAATTCCAGGAGGCACCCGGCAATTTAAGGCCGCAGGACCCTGAACCATTGTACAGGCTTTTTCCCTGGGCAACAAAACTCACAAGCCACTGTTCTGGGTGTCAGTTTTCAGGACCCACTTGACACTCTCAAAGCAGACCAAGTTGGAACTGGTGCCACCTTGCGTCTGGGAGGCATCCTGCGAGAGGCGCAATTCCAGGAGGCACCCGGCAATTTAAGGCCGCAGGCCCCTGAACCATTGTACAGGCTTTTTCCCTGGGAAACAAAACTCACAAGCCACTGTTCTGGGTGTCAGTTTTCAGGACCCACTTGACATTCTTAAACCAGACCAAGTTGGCACTGGTGCCACCTTGCGTCTGGGAGGCATCCTGCGAGTGGCCGATTTCCAGGAGGCACCCGGCAATTTAAGGCCTCAGGCCCCTGAACCATTGTACAGGCTTTTTCCCTGGGAAACAAAACTCACAAGCCACTGTTCTGGGTGTCAGTTTTCAGGACCCACTTGACACTCTCAAACAAGACCAAGTTGGCACTGGTGCCACCTTGCGTCTGAGAGGCATCCTGCGAGAGGCGAATCTCCAGGTGGCACCCGGCTATTAAAGGCGGCATTAACCTAAACCATTGTACAGGCTTTTTCCCTGGGAAAGAAAACTCACAAGCCACTGTTCTGGGTGTCAGTTTGCAGGACCAACTTGGCACTCTTAAACCAGTCTAAGTTGGAACTGGTGCCACCTTGCGTCTGGGAGGCATCCTGCGAGAGGCCGAATTCCAGGAGGCACCCGGCAATTTAAGGCCTCAGGCCCCTGAACCATTGTACAGGCTTTTTCCCTGGGAAACAAAACTCACAAGCCACTGTTCTGGGTGTCAGTTTTCAGGACCCACTTGGCAGTCTTAAATCGAACCAAGTTGGCACTGGTGTCATGTTACTCCTGGGAGGCATCCTGTGAGAGGCGGATCTCCAGGAGGCACCCGGCAATTTAAGGCCGCAGGACCCTGAACCATTGTACAGGCTTTTTCCCTGGGAAACAAAACTCACAAGCCACTGTTCTGGGTGTCAGTTTTCAGGACCCACCTGGCACTCTAAACCAGACCAAGTTGGCACTGGTGCCACCTTGCGTCTGGGAGGCATCATGCGAGAGGCGAATCTCCAGGAGGCACCCGGCTATTAAAGGCGGGATTAACCTAAACCATTTTACAGGCTTTTTCCCTGGGATAGAAAACTCACAAGCCACTGTTCTGGGTGTCAGTTTGCAGGAGCCACCTGGCACTCTCAAACCAGACCAAGTTGGCACTGGTGCCACCTTGCGTCTGGGATGCATCCTGCGAGAGGCCGAATTCCAGGAGGCACCCGGCAATTTAAAGCCGCAGGACCCTGAACCATTGTAAAGGCTTTTTCCCTGGGAAACAAAACTCACAAGCCACTGTTCTGGGTGTCAGTTTGCAGGACCCACTTGGCAGTCTTAAACCAGACCAAGTTGGCACTGATGTCATGTTGCCTCTGGGAGGCATCCTGTGAGAGGCGGATCTCCAGGAGGCACCCGGCAATTTAAGGCCGCAGGACCCTGAACCATTGTACAGGCTTTTTCCCTGGGAAACAAAACTCACAAGCCACTGTTCTGGGTGTCAGTTTCCAGGACCCACCTGGCACTCTAAACCAGACCAAGTTGGAACTGGTGCCACCTTGCGTCTGGGAGGCATCCTGCGAGAGGCGAATCTCCAGGAGTCACCCGGCTATTAAAGGCGGCATTAACCTAAACCATTTTACAGGCTTTTTCCCTGGGAAAGAAAACTCACAAGCCACTGTTCTGGGTGTCAGTTTGCAGGAGCCACCTGGCACTCTCAAACCAGACCAAGTTGGCACTGGTGCCACCTTGCGTCTGGGAGGCATCCTGCGAGAGGCTCAATTCCAGGAGGCACCCGGCAATTTAAGGCCGCAGGACCCTGAACCATTGT
This sequence comes from Fringilla coelebs, assembly GCF_963513975.1. Taxonomy (NCBI): domain Eukaryota; kingdom Metazoa; phylum Chordata; class Aves; order Passeriformes; family Fringillidae; genus Fringilla; species Fringilla coelebs. The sequence goes on along the minus strand of NW_028167521.1, from coordinate 810,902 downwards.
ACAGGCTTTTTCCCTGGGAAACAAAACTCACAAGCCACTGTTCTGGGTGTCAGTTTGCAGGACACACTTGGTACTCTCAAACCAGACCAAGTTGGAAATGGTGTCATTTTGCGTCTGGGAGGCATCCTGCGATAGGCGGAATTCCAGGAGTCACCCGGCAATTTAAGGCCGCAGGACTCTGAACCATTGTACAGGCTTTTTCCCTGGGAAACAAAACTCACAAGCCACTGTTCCTTGTGTCAGTTTTCAGGACCCACTTGACACTCTCAAACCAGACCAAGTTGGCACTGGTGCCACCTTGCGTCTGGGAGGCATCCTGCGAGAGGCGGATCTCCAGGTGGCACCCAGCTATTAAAGGCGGCATTAACCTAAACCACTTTACAGGCTTTTTCCCTGGGAAAGAAAACTCACAAGCCACTGTTCTGGGTGTCAGTTTGCAGGAGCCACCTGGCACTCTCAAACCAGACAAAGTTGGCACTGGTGCCACCTTGTGTCTGGGAGGCATCCTGCGAGAGGCGCAATTCCAGGAGGCACCCGGCAATTTAAGGCCGCAGGCCCCTGAACCATTGTACAGGCTTTTTCCCTGGGAAACAAAACTCACAAGCCACTGTTCTGGGTGTCAGTTTTCAGGACCCACTTGACACTCTCAAACCAGACCAAGTTGGCACTGGAGCCACCTTGCGTCTGGGAGGCATCCTGCGAGAGGCGGATCTCCAGGTGCCACCCGGCTATTAAAGGCGGCATTAACCTAAACTATTTTACAGGCTTTTTCCCTGGGAAAGAAAACTCACAAGCCACTGTTATGGGTGTCAGTTTGCAGGACACACTTGGCTCTCTCAAACCAGACCAAGTTGGCACTTGTTTCACCTTGCGTCTGGGAGGCATCCTGCGAGAGCCTGAATTCCAGAAGGCACCCGGCAATTTAAGGCCGCAGGACCCTGAACCATTGTACAGGCTTTTTCCCTGGGAAACAAAACTCACAAGCCACTGTTCTGGGTGTCAGTTTTCAGGACCCACTTGACACTCTCAAAGCAGACCAAGTTGGAACTGGTGCCACCTTGCGTCTGGGAGGCATCCTGCGAGAGGCGCAATTCCAGGAGGCACCCGGCAATTTAAGGCTGCAGGCCCCTGAACCATTGTACAGGCTTTTTCCCTGGGAAACAAAACTCAAAAGCCACTGTTCTGGGTGTCAGTTTTCAGGACCCACTTGACATTCTTAAACCAGACCAAGTTGGCACTGGTGCCACCTTGCGTCTGAGAGGCATCCTGCGAGAGGCGAATCTCCAGGTGGCACCCGGCTATTAAAGGCGGCATTAACCTAAACCATTTTACAGGCTTTTTCCCTGGGAAAGAAAACTCACAAGCCACTGTTCTGGGTGTCAGTTTGCAGGACCAACTTGGCACTCTTAAACCAGTCTAAGTTGGAACTGGTGCCACCTTGCGTCTGGGAGGCATCCTGCGAGAGGCCGAATTCAAGGAGGCACCCAGGAATTTAAGGCCTCAGGCCCCTGAACAATTGTACAGGATTTTTCCCTGGGAAACAAAACTCACAAGCCACTGTTCTGGGTGTCAGTTTTTAGGACTTACTTGGCAGTCTTAAATCGAACCAAGTTGGCACTGGTGTCATGTTACGCCTGGGAGGCATCCTGTGAGAGGCGGATCTCCAGGAGGCACCCGGCAATTTAAGGCCGCAGGACCCTGAACCATTGTACAGGCTTTTTCCCTGGGAAACAAAACTCACAAGCCACTGTTCTGGGTGTCAGTTTTCAGGACCCACCTGGCACTCTAAACCAGACCAAGTTGGCACTGGTGCCACCTTGCGTCTGGGAGGCATCCTGCGAGAGGCGAATCTCCAGGAGGCACCCGGCTATTAAAGGCGGGATTAACCTAAACCATTGTACAGGCTTTTTCCCTGGGATAGAAAACTCACAAGCCACTGTTCTGGGTGTCAGTTTGCAAGAGCCACCTGGCACTCTCAAACCAGACCAAGTTGGCACTGGTGCCACCTTGCGTCTGGGAGGCATCCTGCGAGAGGCGGATCTCCAGGTGGCACCCGGCTATTAAAGGCGGCATTAACCTAAACCACTTTACAGGCTTTTTCCCTGGGAAAGAAAACTCACAAGCCACTGTTCTGGGTGTCAGTTTGCAGGAGCCACCTGGCACTCTCAAACCAGACAAAGTTGGCACTGGTGCCACCTTGCGTCTGGGAGGCATCCTGCGAGAGGCGCAATTCCAGGAGGCACCCGGCAATTTAAGGCCGCAGGACCCTGAACCATTGTACAGGCTTTTTCCCTGGGAAACAAAACTCACAAGCCACTGTTCTGGGTGTCAGTTTTCAGGACCCACTTGACACTCTCAAACCAGACCAAGTTGGCACTGGTGCCACCTTGCGTCTGGGAGGCATCCTGCGAGAGGCGGATCTCCAGGTGCCACCCGGCTATTAAAGGCGGCATTAACCTAAACTATTTTACAGGCTTTTTCCCTGGGAAAGAAAACTCACAAGCCACTGTTATGGGTGTCAGTTTGCAGGACACACTTGGCACTCTCAAACCAGACCAAGTTGGCACTTGTTTCACCTTGCGTCTGGGAGGCATCCTGCGAGAGCCTGAATTCCAGGAGGCACCCGGCAATTTAAGGCCGCAGGACCCTGAACCATTGTACAGGCTTTTTCCCTGGGAAAGAAAACTCACAAGCCACTGTTCTGGGTGTCAGTTTTCAGGACCCACTTGGCACTCTTAAACATGACAAAGTTGGAACTGGTGCCACCTTGCGTCTGGGAGGCATCCTGCGAGAGGCCGAATTCCAGGAGGCACCCGGCAATTTTAGGCCTCAGACCCCTGAACCATTGTACAGGCTTTTTCCCTGGGAAACAAAACTCACAAGCCACTGTTCTGGGTGTCAGTTTTCAGGAGCCACCTGGCACTCTCAAACCAGACCAAGTTGGAAATGGTGTCATTTTGCGTCTGGGAGGCACCCTGCGAGAGTCCGAATTCCAGGAGGCACCCGGCAATTTAAGGCCGCAGGACCCTGAACCATTGTACAGGCTTTTTCCCTGGGAAGCAAAACTCACAAGCCACTGTTCTGGGTGTCAGTTTTCAGGACCCTCTTGGCACTCTCAAACCAGACAAAGTTGGCACTGGTGCCACCTTGCGTCTGGGAGGCATCCTGCGAGAGGCGGATCTCCAGGTGGCACCCGGCTTTTAAAGGCGGCATTAACCTAAACCACTTTACAGGCTTTTTCCCTGGGAAACAAAACTCACAAGCCACTGTTCTGGGTGTCAGTTTTCAGGACCCACTTGGCACTCTTAAACCAGGCCAAGTTGGAACTGGTGCCACCTTGCGTCTGGGAGGCATCCTGCGTTAGGCGGAATTCCAGGAGTCACCCGGCAATTTAAGGCCTCAGGCCCCTGAACCATTGTACAGGCTTTTTCCCTGGGAAACAAAACTCACAAGCCACTGTTCTGGGTGTCAGTTTTCAGGACCCACTTGGCAGTCTTAAACCAGACCAAGTTGGCACTGGTGTCATGTTGCCTCTGGGAGGCATCCTGTGAGAGGCGGATCTCCAGGAGGCACCCGGCAATTTAAGGCCGCAGGACCCTGAACCATTGTACAGGCTTTTTCCCTGGGAAACAAAACTCACAAGCCACTGTTCTGGGTGTCAGTTTTCAGGACCCACCTGGCACTCTCAAACCAGACCAAGTTGGCACTGGTGCCACCTTGTGTCTGGGAGGCATCCTGCAAGAGCCGAATCTCCAGGAGGCACCCGGCTATTAAAGGCGGGATTAACCTAAACCATTTTACAGGCTTTTTCCCTGGGAAACAAAACTCACAAGCCACTGTTCTGGGTGTCAGTTTTCAGGAGCCACCTGGCACTCTCAAACCAGACCAAGTTGGCACTGGTGCCACCTTGCGTCTGGGAGGCATCCTGCGAGAGGCGCAATTCCAGGAGGCACCCGGCAATTTAAGGCCGCAGGACCCTGAACCATTGTACAGGCTTTTTCCCTGGGAAACAAAACTCACAAGCCACTGTTCTGGGTGTCAGTTTTCAGGACCCACCTGGCACTCTAAACCAGACCAAGTTGGCACTGGTGCCACCTTGCGTCTGGGAGGCATCCTGCGAGAGGCGAATCTCCAGGAGGCACCCGGCTATTAAAGGCGGGATTAACCTAAACCATTTTACAGGCTTTTTCCCTGGGATAGAAAACTCACAAGCCACTGTTCTGGGTGTCAGTTTGCAGGAGCCACCTGGCACTCTCAAACCAGACCAAGTTGGCACTGGTGCCACCTTGCGTCTGGGATGCATCCTGCGAGAGGCCGAATTCCAGGAGGCACCCGGCAATTTAAAGCCGCAGGACCCTGAACCATTGTACAGGCTTTTTCCCTGGGAAACAAAACTCACAAGCCACTGTTCTGGGTTGTCAGTTTGCAGGACCCACTTGGCAGTCTTAAACCAGACCAAGTTGGCACTGATGTCATGTTGCCTCTGGGAGGCATCCTGTGAGAGGCGGATCTCCAGGAGGCACCCGGCAATTTAAGGCCTCAGGCCCCTGAACCATTGTACAGGCTTTTTCCCTGGGAAACAAAACTCACAAGCCACTGTTCTGGGTGTCAGTTTTCAGGACCCACCTGGCACTCTCAAACCAGACCAAGTTGGCACTGGTGCCACCTTGCGTCTGGGAGGCATCCTGCAAGAGGCGAATCTCCAGGAGGCACCCGGCTATTAAAGGCGGGATTAACCTAAACCATTTTACAGGTTTTTTCCCTGGGAAACAAAACTCACAAGCCACTGTTCTGGGTGTCAGTTTTCAGGAGCCACCTGGCACTCTCTAACCAGACCAAGGTGGCACTGGTGCCACCTTGCGTCTGGGAGGCATCCTGCGAGAGGCCGAATTCCAAGAGTCACACGGCAATTTAAGGCCGCAGGACCCTGAACCATTGTACAGGCTTTTTCCCTGGGAAACAAAACTCACAAGCCACTGTTCTGGGTGTCAGTTTTCAGGACCCACTTGGTACTCTCAAACCAGACCAAGTTGGAAATGGTGTCATTTTGCGTCTGGGAGGCATCCTGCGATAGGCGGAATTCCAGGAGGCACCCGGCAAATTAAGGCCTCAGGCCCCTGAACCATTGTACAGGCTTTTTCCCTGGGAAACAAAACTCACAAGCCACTGTTCCTTGTGTCAGTTTTCAGGACCCACTTGACACTCTCAAACCAGACCAAGTTGGCACTGGTGCCACCTTGCGTCTGGGAGGCATCCTGCGAGAGGCGGATCTCCAGGTGGCACCCAGCTATTAAAGGCGGCATTAACCTAAACCACTTTACAGGCTTTTTCCCTGGGAAAGAAAACTCACAAGCCACTGTTCTGGGTGTCAGTTTGCAGGAGCCACCTGGGACTCTCAAACCAGACAAAGTTGGCACTGGTGCCACCTTGCGTCTGGGAGGCATCCTGCGAGAGGCGCAATTCCAGGAGGCACCCGGCAATTTAAGGCCGCAGGCCCCTGAACCATTGTACAGGCTTTTTCCCTGGGAAACAAAACTCACAAGCCACTGTTCTGGGTGTCAGTTTTCAGGACCCACTTGACACTCTCAAACCAGACCAAGTTGGCACTGGTGCCACCTTGCGTCTGGGAGGCATCCTGCGAGAGGCGGATCTCCAGGTGGCACCCGGCTTTTAAAGGCGGCATTAACCTAAACCACTTTACAGGCTTTTTCCCTGGGAAACAAAACTCACAAGCCACTGTTCTGGGTGTCAGTTTTCAGGACCCTCTTGGCACTCTTAAACCAGACCAAGTTGGAACTGGTGCCACCTTGCGTCTGGGAGGCATCCTGCGAGAGGCGGAATTCCAGGAGTCACCCGGCAATTTAAGGCCTCAGGCCCCTGAACCATTGTACAGGCTTTTTCCCTGGGAAACAAAACTCACAAGCCACTGTTCTGGGTGTCAGTTTTCAGGACCCACTTGGCAGTCTTAAACCAGACCAAATTGGCACTGGTGTCATGTTGCCTCTGGGAGGCATCCTGTGAGAGGCGGATCTCCAGGAGGCACCCGGCAATTTAAGGCATAAAGCCCCTGAACCATTGTACAGGCTTTTTCCCTGGGAAACAAAACTCACAAGCCACTGTTCTGGGTGTCAGTTTTCAGGACCCACCTGGCACTCTCAAACCAGACCAAGTTGGCACTGGTGCCACCTTGCGTCTGGGAGGCATCCTGCAAGAGCCGAATCTCCAGGAGGCACCCGGCTATTAAAGGCGGGATTAACCTAAACCATTTTACAGGCTTTTTCCCTGGGAAAGAAAACTCACAAGCCACTGTTCTGGGTGTCAGTTTTCAGGAGCCACCTGGCACTCTCAAACCAGACCAAGTTGGCACTGGTGCCACCTTGCGTCTGGGAGGCATCCTGCAAGAGGCTCAATTCCAGGAGACACCCGGCAATTTAAGGCCGCAGGACCCTGAACCATTGTACAGGCTTTTTCCCTGGGAAACAAAACTCACAAGCCACTGTTCTGGGTGTCAGTTTTCAGGACCCACTTGACACTCTCAAACCAGACCAAGGTGGCACTGGTGCCACCTTGCGTCTGGCAGGCATCCTGCGAGAGGCGCAATTCCAGGAGGCACCCGGCAATTTAAGGCCGCAGGACCCTGAACCATTGTACAGGCTTTTTCCTTGGGAAACAAAACTCACAAGCCACTGTTCTGGGTGTCAGTTTTCAGGACCCACTTGGCACTCTTAGACCAGACCAAGTTGGAACTGGTGCCACCTTGCGTCTGGGAGGCATCCTGCGAGAGGCCGAATTCCAGGAGTCACCCGGCAATTTAAGGCCGCAGGACCCTGAACCATTGTACAGGTTTTTTCCCTGGGAAACAAAACTCACAAGCCACTGTTCTGGGTGTCAGTTTTCAGGACCCACTTGACACTCTCAAACCAGACCAAGTTGGCACTGGTGCCACCTTGCGTCTGGGAGGCATCCTGCGAGAGGCGGATCTCCAGGTGGCACCCGGCAATTAAAGGCGGCATTAACCTAAACCACTTTACAGGCTTTTTCCCTGGGAAACAAAACTCACAAGCCACTGTTCTGGGTGTCAGTTTGCAGGAGCCACCTGGCACTCTCAAACCAGACAAAGTTGGCACTGGTGCCACCTTGCGTCTGGGAGGCATCCTGCGAGAGGCGCAATTCCAGGAGGCACCCGGCAATTTAAGGCCGCAGGACCCTGAACCATTGTACAGGCTTTTTCCCTGAGAAGCAAAACTCACAAGCCACTGTTCTGGGTGTCACTTTTCAGGACCCACATGACACTCTCAAACCAGACCAAGTTGGCACTGGTGCCACCTTGCGTCTGGGAGGCATCCTGCGAGCGGCGGATATCCAGGTGGCACCCGGCTTTTAAAGGCGGCATTAACCTAAACTATTTTACAGGCTTTTTCCCTGGGAAACAAAACTCACAAGCCACTGTTCTGGGTGTCAGTTTTCAGGACCCACTTGGCACTCTTAAACCAGACCAAGTTGGAACTGGTGCCACCTTGCGTCTGGGAGGCATCCTGCGAGAGGCCGAATTCCAGGAGTCACCCGGCAATTTAAGGCCGCAGGACCCTGAACCATTGTACAGGCTTTTTCCCTGGGAAACAAAACTCACAAGCCACTGTTCTGGGTGTCAGTTTTCAGGACCCACTTGGTACTCTCAAACCAGACCAAGTTGGAAATGGTGTCATTTTGCGTCTGGGAGGCATCCTGCGATAGGCGGAATTCCAGGAGGCACCGTGCAAATTAAGGCCTCAGGCCCCTGAACCATTGTACAGGCTTTTTCCCTGGGAAACAAAACTCACAAGCCACTGTTCTGGGTGTCAGTTTGCAGGAGCCACCTGGCACTCTCAAACCAGACAAAGTTGGCACTGGTGCCACCTTGCGTCTGGGAGGCATCCTGCGAGAGGCGCAATTCCAGGAGGCACCCGGCAATTTAAGGCCGCAGGCCCCTGAACCATTGTACAGGCTTTTTCCCTGGGAAGCAAAACTCACAAGCCACTGTTCTGGGTGTCACTTTTCAGGACCCACTTGACACTCTCAAACCAGACCAAGTTGGCACTGGTGCCACCTTGCGTCTGGGAGGCATCCTGCGAGAGGCGGATCTCCAGGTGCCACCCGGCTATTAAAGGCGGCATTAACCTAAACTATTTTACAGGCTTTTTCCCTGGGAAAGAAAACTCACAAGCCACTGTTCTGGGTGTCAGTTTGCAGGAGCCACCTGGCACTCTCAAACCAGACCAAGTTGGCACTGGTGCCACCTTGCGTCTGGGAGGCATCCTGCGAGAGCCTGAATTCCAGGAGACACCCGGCAATTTAAGGCCGCAGGACCCTGAACCATTGTACAGGCTTTTTCCCTGGGAAACAAAACTCACAAGCCACTGTTCTGGGTGTCAGTTTGCAGGACCCACTTGGCACTCTTAAACCAGACCAAGGTGGCACTGGTGCCACCTTGTGTCTGGGAGGCATCCTGCGAGAGGCCGAATTCCAGGAGTCACCCGGCAATTTAAGGCCTCAGGCCCCTGAACCATTGTACAGGCTTTTTCCCTGGGAAACAAAACTCACAAGCCACTGTTCTGGGTGTCAGTTTTCAGGAGCCACCTGGCACTCTCAAACCAGACCAAGTTGGAAATGGTGTCATTTTGCGTGTGGGAGGCACCCTGCGAGAGTCCGAATTCCAGGAGGCACCCGGCAATTTAAGGCCTCAGGCCCCTGAACCATTGTATAGGCTTTTTCCCTGGGAAACAAAACTCACAAGCCACTGTTCTGGGTGTCAGTTTTCAGGACCCACTTGACACTCTCAAAGCAGACCAAGTTGGAACTGGTGCCACCTTGCGTCTGGGAGGCATCCTGCGAGAGGCGCAATTCCAGGAGGCACCCGGCAATTTAAGGCTGCAGGCCCCTGAACCATTGTACAGGCTTTTTCCCTGGGAAACAAAACTCAAAAGCCACTGTTCTGGGTGTCAGTTTTCAGGACCCACTTGACATTCTTAAACCAGACCAAGTTGGCACTGGTGCCACCTTGCGTCTGAGAGGCATCCTGCGAGAGGCGAATCTCCAGGTGGCACCCGGCTATTAAAGGCGGCATTAACCTAAACCATTTTACAGGCTTTTTCCCTGGGAAAGAAAACTCACAAGCCACTGTTCTGGGTGTCAGTTTGCAGGACCAACTTGGCACTCTTAAACCAGTCTAAGTTGGAACTGGTGCCACCTTGCGTCTGGGAGGCATCCTGCGAGAGGCCGAATTCAAGGAGGCACCCAGGAATTTAAGGCCTCAGGCCCCTGAACAATTGTACAGGATTTTTCCCTGGGAAACAAAACTCACAAGCCACTGTTCTGGGTGTCAGTTTTTAGGACTTACTTGGCAGTCTTAAATCGAACCAAGTTGGCACTGGTGTCATGTTACGCCTGGGAGGCATCCTGTGAGAGGCGGATCTCCAGGAGGCACCCGGCAATTTAAGGCCGCAGGACCCTGAACCATTGTACAGGCTTTTTCCCTGGGAAACAAAACTCACAAGCCACTGTTCTGGGTGTCAGTTTTCAGGACCCACCTGGCACTCTAAACCAGACCAAGTTGGCACTGGTGCCACCTTGCGTCTGGGAGGCATCCTGCGAGAGGCGAATCTCCAGGAGGCACCCGGCTATTAAAGGCGGGATTAACCTAAACCATTGTACAGGCTTTTTCCCTGGGATAGAAAACTCACAAGCCACTGTTCTGGGTGTCAGTTTGCAAGAGCCACCTGGCACTCTCAAACCAGACCAAGTTGGCACTGGTGCCACCTTGCGTCTGGGAGGCATCCTGCGAGAGGCGGATCTCCAGGTGGCACCCGGCTATTAAAGGCGGCATTAACCTAAACCACTTTACAGGCTTTTTCCCTGGGAAAGAAAACTCACAAGCCACTGTTCTGGGTGTCAGTTTGCAGGAGCCACCTGGCACTCTCAAACCAGACAAAGTTGGCACTGGTGCCACCTTGCGTCTGGGAGGCATCCTGCGAGAGGCGCAATTCCAGGAGGCACCCGGCAATTTAAGGCCGCAGGACCCTGAACCATTGTACAGGCTTTTTCCCTGGGAAACAAAACTCACAAGCCACTGTTCTGGGTGTCAGTTTTCAGGACCCACTTGACACTCTCAAACCAGACCAAGTTGGCACTGGTGCCACCTTGCGTCTGGGAGGCATCCTGCGAGAGGCGGATCTCCAGGTGCCACCCGGCTATTAAAGGCGGCATTAACCTAAACTATTTTACAGGCTTTTTCCCTGGGAAAGAAAACTCACAAGCCACTGTTATGGGTGTCAGTTTGCAGGACACACTTGGCACTCTCAAACCAGACCAAGTTGGCACTTGTTTCACCTTGCGTCTGGGAGGCATCCTGCGAGAGCCTGAATTCCAGGAGGCACCCGGCAATTTAAGGCCGCAGGACCCTGAACCATTGTACAGGCTTTTTCCCTGGGAAAGAAAACTCACAAGCCACTGTTCTGGGTGTCAGTTTTCAGGACCCACTTGGCACTCTTAAACATGACAAAGTTGGAACTGGTGCCACCTTGCGTCTGGGAGGCATCCTGCGAGAGGCCGAATTCCAGGAGGCACCCGGCAATTTTAGGCCTCAGACCCCTGAACCATTGTACAGGCTTTTTCCCTGGGAAACAAAACTCACAAGCCACTGTTCTGGGTGTCAGTTTTCAGGAGCCACCTGGCACTCTCAAACCAGACCAAGTTGGAAATGGTGTCATTTTGCGTCTGGGAGGCACCCTGCGAGAGTCCGAATTCCAGGAGGCACCCGGCAATTTAAGGCCGCAGGACCCTGAACCATTGTACAGGCTTTTTCCCTGGGAAGCAAAACTCACAAGCCACTGTTCTGGGTGTCAGTTTTCAGGACCCTCTTGGCACTCTCAAACCAGACAAAGTTGGCACTGGTGCCACCTTGCGTCTGGGAGGCATCCTGCGAGAGGCGGATCTCCAGGTGGCACCCGGCTTTTAAAGGCGGCATTAACCTAAACCACTTTACAGGCTTTTTCCCTGGGAAACAAAACTCACAAGCCACTGTTCTGGGTGTCAGTTTTCAGGACCCACTTGGCACTCTTAAACCAGGCCAAGTTGGAACTGGTGCCACCTTGCGTCTGGGAGGCATCCTGCGTGAGGCGGAATTCCAGGAGTCACCCGGCAATTTAAGGCCTCAGGCCCCTGAACCATTGTACAGGCTTTTTCCCTGGGAAACAAAACTCACAAGCCACTGTTCTGGGTGTCAGTTTTCAGGACCCACTTGGCAGTCTTAAACCAGACCAAGTTGGCACTGGTGTCATGTTGCCTCTGGGAGGCATCCTGTGAGAGGCGGATCTCCAGGAGGCACCCGGCAATTTAAGGCCGCAGGACCCTGAACCATTGTACAGGCTTTTTCCCTGGGAAACAAAACTCACAAGCCACTGTTCTGGGTGTCAGTTTTCAGGACCCACCTGGCACTCTCAAACCAGACCAAGTTGGCACTGGTGCCACCTTGTGTCTGGGAGGCATCCTGCAAGAGCCGAATCTCCAGGAGGCACCCGGCTTCTAAAGGCGGGATTAACCTAAACCATTTTACAGGCTTTTTCCCTGGGAAACAAAACTCACAAGCCACTGTTCTGGGTGTCAGTTTTCAGGAGCCACCTGGCACTCTCAAACCAGACCAAGTTGGCACTGGTGCCACCTTGCGTCTGGGAGGCATCCTGCGAGAGGCGCAATTCCAGGAGGCACCCGGCAATTTAAGGCCGCAGGACCCTGAACCATTGTACAGGCTTTTTCCCTGGGAAACAAAACTCACAAGCCACTGTTCTGGGTGTCAGTTTTCAGGACCCACCTGGCACTCTAAACCAGACCAAGTTGGCACTGGTGCCACCTTGCGTCTGGGAGGCATCCTGCGAGAGGCGAATCTCCAGGAGGCACCCGGCTATTAAAGGCGGGATTAACCTAAACCATTTTACAGGCTTTTTCCCTGGGATAGAAAACTCACAAGCCACTGTTCTGGGTGTCAGTTTGCAGGAGCCACCTGGCACTCTCAAACCAGACCAAGTTGGCACTGGTGCCACCTTGCGTCTGGGATGCATCCTGCGAGAGGCCGAATTCCAGGAGGCACCCGGCAATTTAAAGCCGCAGGACCCTGAACCATTGTACAGGCTTTTTCCCTGGGAAACAAAACTCACAAGCCACTGTTCTGGGTTGTCAGTTTGCAGGACCCACTTGGCAGTCTTAAACCAGACCAAGTTGGCACTGATGTCATGTTGCCTCTGGGAGGCATCCTGTGAGAGGCGGATCTCCAGGAGGCACCCGGCAATTTAAGGCCTCAGGCCCCTGAACCATTGTACAGGCTTTTTCCCTGGGAAACAAAACTCACAAGCCACTGTTCTGGGTGTCAGTTTTCAGGACCCACCTGGCACTCTCAAACCAGACCAAGTTGGCACTGGTGCCACCTTGCGTCTGGGAGGCATCCTGCAAGAGGCGAATCTCCAGGAGGCACCCGGCTATTAAAGGCGGGATTAACCTAAACCATTTTACAGGTTTTTTCCCTGGGAAACAAAACTCACAAGCCACTGTTCTGGGTGTCAGTTTTCAGGAGCCACCTGGCACTCTCTAACCAGACCAAGGTGGCACTGGTGCCACCTTGCGTCTGGGAGGCATCCTGCGAGAGGCCGAATTCCAAGAGTCACACGGCAATTTAAGGCCGCAGGACCCTGAACCATTGTACAGGCTTTTTCCCTGGGAAACAAAACTCACAAGCCACTGTTCTGGGTGTCAGTTTTCAGGACCCACTTGGTACTCTCAAACCAGACCAAGTTGGAAATGGTGTCATTTTGCGTCTGGGAGGCATCCTGCGATAGGCGGAATTCCAGGAGGCACCCGGCAAATTAAGGCCTCAGGCCCCTGAACCATTGTACAGGCTTTTTCCCTGGGAAACAAAACTCACAAGCCACTGTTCCTTGTGTCAGTTTTCAGGACCCACTTGACACTCTCAAACCAGACCAAGTTGGCACTGGTGCCACCTTGCGTCTGGGAGGCATCCTGCGAGAGGCGGATCTCCAGGTGGCACCCAGCTATTAAAGGCGGCATTAACCTAAACCACTTTACAGGCTTTTTCCCTGGGAAAGAAAACTCACAAGCCACTGTTCTGGGTGTCAGTTTGCAGGAGCCACCTGGGACTCTCAAACCAGACAAAGTTGGCACTGGTGCCACCTTGCGTCTGGGAGGCATCCTGCGAGAGGCGCAATTCCAGGAGGCACCCGGCAATTTAAGGCCGCAGGCCCCTGAACCATTGTACAGGCTTTTTCCCTGGGAAACAAAACTCACAAGCCACTGTTCTGGGTGTCAGTTTTCAGGACCCACTTGACACTCTCAAACCAGACCAAGTTGGCACTGGTGCCACCTTGCGTCTGGGAGGCATCCTGCGAGAGGCGGATCTCCAGGTGCCACCCGGCTATTAAAGGCGGCATTAACCTAAACTATTTTACAGGCTTTTTCCCTGGGAAAGAAAACTCACAAGCCACTGTTATGGGTGTCAGTTTGCAGGACACACTTGGCACTCTTAAACCAGACCAAGTTGGCACTTGTTTCACCTTGCGTCTGGGAGGCATCCTGCGAGAGCCTGAATTCCAGGAGGCACCCGGCAATTTAAGGCCGCAGGCCCCTGAACCATTGTACAGGCTTTTTCCCTGGGAAGCAAAACTCACAAGCCACTGTTCTGGGTGTCAGTTTTCAGGACCCACTTGGCACTCTTAAACATGACAAAGTTGGAACTGGTGCCACCTTGCGTCTGGAAGGCATCCTGCGAGAGGCCGAATTCCAGGAGGCACCCGGCAATTTAAGGCCTCAGACCCCTGAACCATTGTACAGGCTTTTTCCCTGGGAAACAAAACTCACAAGCCACTGTTCTGGGTGTCAGTTTTCAGGAGCCACCTGGCACTCTCAAACCAGACCAAGTTGGAAATGGTGTCATTTTGCGTCTGGGAGGCACCCTGCGAGAGTCCGAATTCCAGGAGGCACCCGGCAATTTAAGGCCGCAGGACCCTGAACCATTGTACAGGCTTTTTCCCTGGGAAACAAAACTCACAAGCCACTGTTCTGGGTGTCAGTTTTCAGGACCCACATGACACTCTCAAACCAGACCAAGTTGGCACTGGTGCCACCTTGCGTCTGGGAGGCATCCTGCGAGAGGCGGATCTCCAGGTGGCACCCGGCTTTTAAAGGCGGCATTAACCTAAACCACTTTACAGGCTTTTTCCCTGGGAAACAAAACTCACAAGCCACTGTTCTGGGTGTCAGTTTTCAGGACCCTCTTGGCACTCTTAAACCAGACCAAGTTGGAACTGGTGCCACCTTGCGTCTGGGAGGCATCCTGCGAGAGGCGGAATTCCAGGAGTCACCCGGCAATTTAAGGCCTCAGGCCCCTGAACCATTGTACAGGCTTTTTCCCTGGGAAACAAAACTCACAAGCCACTGTTCTGGGTGTCAGTTTTCAGGACCCACTTGGCAGTCTTAAACCAGACCAAATTGGCACTGGTGTCATGTTGCCTCTGGGAGGCATCCTGTGAGAGGCGGATCTCCAGGAGGCACCCGGCAATTTAAGGCATCAAGCCCCTGAACCATTGTACAGGCTTTTTCCCTGGGAAACAAAACTCACAAGCCACTGTTCTGGGTGTCAGTTTTCAGGACCCACCTGGCACTCTCAAACCAGACCAAGTTGGCACTGGTGCCACCTTGCGTCTGGGAGGCATCCTGCAAGAGCCGAATCTCCAGGAGGCACCCGGCTATTAAAGGCGGGATTAACCTAAACCATTTTACAGGCTTTTTCCCTGGGAAAGAAAACTCACAAGCCACTGTTCTGGGTGTCAGTTTTCAGGAGCCACCTGGCACTCTCAAACCAGACCAAGTTGGCACTGGTGCCACCTTGCGTCTGGGAGGCATCCTGCAAGAGGCTCAATTCCAGGAGACACCCGGCAATTTAAGGCCGCAGGACCCTGAACCATTGTACAGGCTTTTTCCCTGGGAAACAAAACTCACAAGCCACTGTTCTGGGTGTCAGTTTTCAGGACCCACTTGACACTCTCAAACCAGACCAAGGTGGCACTGGTGCCACCTTGCGTCTGGCAGGCATCCTGCGAGAGGCGCAATTCCAGGAGGCACCCGGCAATTTAAGGCCGCAGGACCCTGAACCATTGTACAGGCTTTTTCCTTGGGAAACAAAACTCACAAGCCACTGTTCTGGGTGTCAGTTTTCAGGACCCACTTGGCACTCTTAGACCAGACCAAGTTGGAACTGGTGCCACCTTGCGTCTGGGAGGCATCCTGCGAGAGGCCGAATTCCAGGAGTCACCCGGCAATTTAAGGCCGCAGGACCCTGAACCATTGTACAGGTTTTTTCCCTGGGAAACAAAACTCACAAGCCACTGTTCTGGGTGTCAGTTTTCAGGACCCACTTGACACTCTCAAACCAGACCAAGTTGGCACTGGTGCCACCTTGCGTCTGGGAGGCATCCTGCGAGAGGCGGATCTCCAGGTGGCACCCGGCTATTAAAGGCGGCATTAACCTAAACCACTTTACAGGCTTTTTCCCTGGGAAACAAAACTCACAAGCCACTGTTCTGGGTGTCAGTTTGCAGGAGCCACCTGGCACTCTCAAACCAGACAAAGTTGGCACTGGTGCCACCTTGCGTCTGGGAGGCATCCTGCGAGAGGCGCAATTCCAGGAGGCACCCGGCAATTTAAGGCCGCAGGACCCTGAACCATTGTACAGGCTTTTTCCCTGAGAAGCAAAACTCACAAGCCACTGTTCTGGGTGTCACTTTTCAGGACCCACATGACACTCTCAAACCAGACCAAGTTGGCACTGGTGCCACCTTGCGTCTGGGAGGCATCCTGCGAGCGGCGGATATCCAGGTGGCACCCGGCTTTTAAAGGCGGCATTAACCTAAACTATTTTACAGGCTTTTTCCCTGGGAAACAAAACTCACAAGCCACTGTTCTGGGTGTCAGTTTTCAGGACCCACTTGGCACTCTTAAACCAGACCAAGTTGGAACTGGTGCCACCTTGCGTCTGGGAGGCATCCTGCGAGAGGCCGAATTCCAGGAGTCACCCGGCAATTTAAGGCCGCAGGACCCTGAACCATTGTACAGGCTTTTTCCCTGGGAAACAAAACTCACAAGCCACTGTTCTGGGTGTCAGTTTTCAGGACCCACTTGGTACTCTCAAACCAGACCAAGTTGGAAATGGTGTCATTTTGCGTCTGGGAGGCATCCTGCGATAGGCGGAATTCCAGGAGGCACCGTGCAAATTAAGGCCTCAGGCCCCTGAACCATTGTACAGGCTTTTTCCCTGGGAAACAAAACTCACAAGCCACTGTTCTGGGTGTCAGTTTGCAGGAGCCACCTGGCACTCTCAAACCAGACAAAGTTGGCACTGGTGCCACCTTGCGTCTGGGAGGCATCCTGCGAGAGGCGCAATTCCAGGAGGCACCCGGCAATTTAAGGCCGCAGGCCCCTGAACCATTGTACAGGCTTTTTCCCTGGGAAGCAAAACTCACAAGCCACTGTTCTGGGTGTCACTTTTCAGGACCCACTTGACACTCTCAAACCAGACCAAGTTGGCACTGGTGCCACCTTGCGTCTGGGAGGCATCCTGCGAGAGGCGGATCTCCAGGTGCCACCCGGCTATTAAAGGCGGCATTAACCTAAACTATTTTACAGGCTTTTTCCCTGGGAAAGAAAACTCACAAGCCACTGTTCTGGGTGTCAGTTTGCAGGAGCCACCTGGCACTCTCAAACCAGACCAAGTTGGCACTGGTGCCACCTTGCGTCTGGGAGGCATCCTGCGAGAGCCTGAATTCCAGGAGACACCCGGCAATTTAAGGCCGCAGGACCCTGAACCATTGTACAGGCTTTTTCCCTGGGAAACAAAACTCACAAGCCACTGTTCTGGGTGTCAGTTTGCAGGACCCACTTGGCACTCTTAAACCAGACCAAGGTGGCACTGGTGCCACCTTGTGTCTGGGAGGCATCCTGCGAGAGGCCGAATTCCAGGAGTCACCCGGCAATTTAAGGCCTCAGGCCCCTGAACCATTGTACAGGCTTTTTCCCTGGGAAACAAAACTCACAAGCCACTGTTCTGGGTGTCAGTTTTCAGGAGCCACCTGGCACTCTCAAACCAGACCAAGTTGGAAATGGTGTCATTTTGCGTGTGGGAGGCACCCTGCGAGAGTCCGAATTCCAGGAGGCACCCGGCAATTTAAGGCCTCAGGCCCCTGAACCATTGTATAGGCTTTTTCCCTGGGAAACAAAACTCACAAGCCACTGTTCTGGGTGTCAGTTTTCAGGACCCACTTGGCACTCTCAAACCAGACCAAGTTGGCACTGGTGCCACCTTGCGTCTGGGAGGCATCCTACAAGAGGCGCAATTCCAGGAGGCACCCGGCAATTTAAGGCCGCAGGACCCTGAACCATTGTACAGGCTTTTTCCCTGGGAAGCAAAACTCACAAGCCACTGTTCTGGGTGTCAGTTTTCAGGACCCACTTGGCACTCTCAAACCAGACCAAGTTGGCACTGGTGCCACCTTGCGTCTGGGAGGCATCCTGCGAGTGGCGCAATTCCAGGAGGCACCCGGCAATTTAAGGCCGCAGGACCCTGAACCATTGTACAGGCTTTTTCCCTGGGAAAAAAAACTCACAAGCCACTGTTCTGGGTGTCAGTTTTCAGGAGCCACCTGGCACTCTCAAACCAGACCAAGTTGGAAATGGTGTCATTTTGCGTCTGGGAGGCATCCTGCGAGAGTCTGAATTCCAGGAGTCACCCGGCAATTTAAGGCCGCAGGACCCTGAACCATTGTACAGGCTTTTTCCCTGGGAAACAAAACTCACAAGCCACTGTTCTGGGTGTCAGTTTTCAGGACCCACATGACACTCTCAAGCCAGACTAAGTTGGCACTGGTACCACCTTGCGTCTGGGAGGCATCCTGCGAGAGGCGGATCTCCAGGTGGCACCCGGCTTTTAAAGGCGGCATTAACCTAAACCACTTTACAGGCTTTTTCCCTGGGAAACAAAACTCACAAGCCACTGTTCTGGGTGTCAGTTTTCAGGACCCACTTGGCACTCTTAAACCAGACCAAGTTGGAACTGGTGCCACCTTGCGTCTGGGAGGCATCCTGCGAGAGGCGGAATTCCAGGAGTCACCCGGCAATTTAAGGCCTCAGGCCCCTGAAGCATTGTACAGGCTTTTTCCCTGGGAAACAAAACTCACAAGCCACTGTTCTGGGTGTCAGTTTTCAGGACCCACTTGGCAGTCTTAAACCAGACCAAGTTGGCACTGGTGTCATGTTGCCTCTGGGAGGCATCCTGCGAGAGGCGCAATTCCAGGAGGCACCCGGCAATTTAAGGCCGCAGGACCCTGAACCATTGTACAGGCTTTTTCCCTGGGAAACAAAACTCACAAGCCACTGTTCTGGGTGTCAGTTTTCAGGACCCACTTGCCACTCTTAGACCAGACCAAGTTGGAACTGGTGCCACCTTGCGTCTGGGAGGCATCCTGCGAGAGGCCGAATTCCAGGAGTCACCCGGCAATTTAAGGCCGCAGGACCCTGAACCATTGTACAGGCTTTTTCCCTGGGAAACAAAACTCACAAGCCACTGTTCTGGGTGTCACTTTTCAGGACCCTCTTGGCACTCTCAAACCAGACCAAGTTGGCACTGGTGCCACCTTGCGTCTGGGAGGCATCCTGCGAGAGGCGGATCTCCAGGTGGCACCCGGCTATTAAAGGCGGCATTAACCTAAACCACTTTACAGGCTTTTTCCCTGGGAAACAAAACTCACAAGCCACTGTTCTGGGTGTCAGTTTGCAGGAGCCACCTGGCACTCTCAAACCAGACAAAGTTGGCACTGGTGCCACCTTGCGTCTGGGAGGCATCCTGCGAGAGGCGCAATTCCAGGAGGCACCCGGCAATTTAAGGCCGCAGGCCCCTGAACCATTGTACAGGCTTTTTCCCTGGGAAGCAAAACTCACAAGCCACTGTTCTGGGTGTCACTTTTCAGGACCCACATGACACTCTCAAACCAGACCAAGTTGGCACTGGTGCCACCTTGCGTCTGGGAGGCATCCTGCGAGCGGCGGATATCCAGGTGCCACCCGGCTATTAAAGGCGGCATTAACCTAAACTATTTTACAGGCTTTTTCCCTGGGAAACAAAACTCACAAGCCACTGTTCTGGGTGTCAGTTTTCAGGACCCACTTGGCACTCTTAGACCAGACCAAGTTGGAACTGGTGCCACCTTGCGTCTGGGAGGCATCCTGCGAGAGGCCGAATTCCAGGAGTCACCCGGCAATTTAAGGCCGCAGGACCCTGAACCATTGTACAGGCTTTTTCCCTGGGAAACAAAACTCACAAGCCACTGTTCTGGGTGTCACTTTTCAGGACCCACTTGACACTCTCAAACCAGACCAAGTTGGCACTGGTGCCACCTTGCGTCTGGGAGGCATCCTGCGAGAGGCGGATCTCCAGGTGCCACCCGGCGATTAAAGGCGGCATTAACCTAAACTATTTTACAGGCTTTTTCCCTGGGAAAGAAAACTCACAAGCCACTGTTCTGGGTGTCAGTTTGCACGACACACTTGGCACTCTCAGACCAGACCAAGTTGGCACTTGTTTCACCTTGCGTCTGGGAGGCATCCTGCGAGAGGCTCAATTCCAGGAGGCACCCGGCAATTTAAGGCCGTAGTATCCTGAACCATTGTACAAACTTTTTCCCTGGGAAACAAAACTCACAAGCCACTGTTCTGGGTGTCAGTTTTCAGGACCCACTTGACACTCTCAAACCAGACCAAGGTGGCACTGGTGCCACCTTGCGTCTGGCAGGCATCCTGCGAGAGGCGCAATTCCAGGAGGCACCCGGCAATTTAAGGCCGCAGGACCCTGAACCATTGTACAGGCTTTTTCCCTGGGAAACAAAACTCACAAGCCACTGTTCTGGGTGTCAGTTTTCAGGACCCACTTGGCACTCTTAAACCAGACCAAGTTGGAACTGGTGCCACCTTGCGTCTGGGAGGCATCCTGCGAGAGGCCGAATTCCAGGAGTCACCCGGCAATTTAAGGCCGCAGGACCCTGAACCATTGTACAGGCTTTTTCCCTGGGAAACAAAACTCACAAGCCACTGTTCTGGGTGTCAGTTTTCAGGACCCACTTGGTACTCTCAAACCAGACCAAGTTGGAAATGGTGTCATTTTGCGTCTTGGAGGCATCCTGCGATAGGCGGAATTCCAGGAGGCACCGTGCAAATTAAGGCCTCAGGCCCCTGAACCATTGTACAGGCTTTTTCCCTGGGAAACAAAACTCACAAGCCACTGTTCTGGGTGTCAGTTTGCAGGAGCCACCTGGCACTCTCAAACCAGACCAAGTTGGCACTGGTGCCACCTTGCGTCTGGGAGGCATCCTGCGAGAGGCGGATCTCCAGGTGCCACCCGGCTATTAAAGGCGGCATTAACCTAAGCTATTTTACAGGCTTTTTCCCTGGGAAAGAAAACTCACAAGCCACTGTTCTGGGTGTCAGTTTTCAGGAGCCACCTGGCACTCTCAAACCAGACCAAGTTGGCACTGGTGCCACCTTGCGTCTGGGAGGCATCCTGCGAGAGGCTCAATTCCAGGAGGCACCCGGCAATTTAAGGCCGCAGGACCCTGAACCATTGTACAGGCTTTTTCCCTGGGAAGCAAAACTCACAAGCCACTGTTCTGGGTGTCAGTTTTCAGGACCCACTTGACACTCTCAAACCAGACCAAGGTGGCACTGGTGCCACCTTGCGTCTGGGAGGCATCCTGCGAGAGGCTCAATTCCAGGAGGCACCCGGCAATTTAAGGCCGCAGGACCCTGAACCATTGTACAGGCTTTTTCCCTGGGAAACAAAACTCACAAGCCACTGTTCTGGGTGTCAGTTTTCAGGAGCCACCTGGCACTCTCAAACCAGACCAAGTTGGAAATGGTGTCATTTTGCGTCTGGGAGGCACCCTGCGAGAGTCCGAATTCCAGGAGGCACCCGGCAATTTAAGGCCGCAGGACCCTGAACCATTGTACAGGCTTTTTCCCTGGGAAACAAAACTCACAAGCCACTGTTCTGGGTGTCAGTTTTCAGGACCCTCTTGGCACTCTCAAACCAGACCAAGTTGGAACTGGTGCCACCTTGCGTCTGGGAGGCATCCTGCGAGAGGCGGATCTCCAGGTGGCACCCGGCTTTTAAAGGCGGCATTAACCTAAACCACTTTACAGGCTTTTTCCCTGGGAAACAAAACTCACAAGCCACTGTTCTGGGTGTCAGTTTTCAGGACCCACTTGGCACTCTTAAACCAGACCAAGTTGGAACTGGTGCCACCTTGCGTCTGGGAGGCATCCTGCGAGAGGCGGAATTCCAGGAGTCACCCGGCAATTTAAGGCCTCAGGCCCCTGAACCATTGTACAGGCTTTTTCCCTGGGAAACAAAACTCACAAGCCACTGTTCTGGGTGTCAGTTTTCAGGACCCACTTGGCAGTCTTAAACCAGACCAAGTTGGCACTGGTGTCATGTTGCCTCTGGGAGGCATCCTGTGAGAGGCGGATCTCCAGGAGGCACCCGGCAATTTAAGGCATCAAGCCCCTGAACCATTGTACAGGCTTTTTCCCTGGGAAACAAAACTCACAAGCCACTGTTCTGGGTGTCAGTTTTCAGGACCCACCTGGCACTCTCAAACCAGACCAAGTTGACACTGGTGCCACCTTGTGTCTGGGAGGCATCCTGCAAGAGCCGAATCTCCAGGAGGCACCCGGCTATTAAAGGCGGGATTAACCTAAACCATTTTACAGGCTTTTTCCCTGGGAAAGAAAACTCACAAGCCACTGTTCTGGGTGTCAGTTTTCAGGAGCCACCTGGCACTCTCAAACCAGACCAAGTTGGCACTGGTGCCACCTTGCGTCTGGCAGGCATCCTGCGAGAGGCGCAATTCCAGGAGGCACCCGGCAATTTAAGGCCGCAGGACCCTGAACCATTGTACAGGCTTTTTCCCTGGGAAACAAAACTCACAAGCCACTGTTCTGGGTGTCACTTTTCAGGACCCACCTGGCACTCTAAACCAGACCAAGTTGGCACTGGTGCCACCTTGCGTCTGGGAGGCATCCTGCGAGAGGCGAATCTCCAGGAGGCACCCGGCTATTAAAGGCGGGATTAACCTAAACCATTTTACAGGCTTTTTCCCTGGGATAGAAAACTCACAAGCCACTGTTCTGGGTGTCAGTTTTCAGGAGCCACCTGGCACTCTCAAACCAGACCAAGTTGGCACTGGTGCCACCTTGCGTCTGGGATGCATCCTGCGAGAGGCCGAATTCCAGGAGGCACCCGGCAATTTAAAGCCGCAGGACCCTGAACCATTGTACAGGCTTTTTCCCTGGGAAACAAAACTCACAAGCCACTGTTCTGGGTTGTCAGTTTGCAGGACCCACTTGGCAGTCTTAAACCAGACCAAGTTGGCACTGATGTCATGTTGCCTCTGGGAGGCATCCTGTGAGAGGCGGATCTCCAGGAGGCACCCGGCAATTTAAGGCCTCAGGCCCCTGAACCATTGTACAGGCTTTTTCCCTGGGAAACAAAACTCACAAGCCACTGTTCTGGGTGTCAGTTTTCAGGACCCACCAGGCACTCTAAACCAGACCAAGTTGGCACTGGTGCCACCTTGCGTCTGGGAGGCATCCTGCAAGAGGCGAATCTCCAGGAGGCACCCGGCTATTAAAGGCGGGATTAACCTAAACCATTTTACAGGCTTTTTCCCTGGGAAGCAAAACTCACAAGCCACTGTTCTGGGTGTCAGTTTGCAGGAGCCACCTGGCACTCTCAAACCAGACCAAGTTGGCACTGGTGCCACCTTGCGTCTGGGAGGCATCCTGCGAGAGGCTCAATTCCAGGAGGCACCCGGCAATTTAAGGCCGTAGTAACCTGAACCATTGTACAGGCTTTTTCCCTGGGAAACAAAACTCACAAGCCACTGTTCTGGGTGTCAGTTTGCAGGAGCCACCTGGCACTCTCTAACCAGACCAAGGTGGCACTGGTGCCACCTTGCGTCTGGCAGGCATCCTGCGAGAGGCGCAATTCCAGGAGGCACCCGGCAATTTAAGGCCGCAGGACCCTGAACCATTGTACAGGCTTTTTCCCTGGGAAACAAAACTCACAAGCCACTGTTCTGGGTGTCAGTTTTCAGGACCCACCTGGCACTCTTAGAACAGACCAAGTTGGAACTGGTGCCACCTTGCGTCTGGGAGGCATCCTGCGAGAGGCCGAATTCCAAGAGTCACCCGGCAATTTAAGGCCGCAGGACCCTGAACCATTGTACAGGCTTTTTCCCTGGGAAACAAAACTCACAAGCCACTGTTCTGGGTGTCAGTTTTCAGGACCCACTTGGTACTCTCAAACCAGACCAAGTTGGAAATGGTGTCATTTTGCGTCTGGGAGGCATCCTGCGATAGGCGGAATTCCAGGAGGCACCCGGCAAATTAAGGCCTCAGGACCCTGAACCATTGTACAGGCTTTTTCCCTGGGAAACAAAACTCACAAGCCACTGTTCCTTGTGTCAGTTTTCAGGACCCACTTGACACTCTCAAACCAGACCAAGTTGGCACTGGTGCCACCTTGCGTCTGGGAGGCATCCTGCGAGAGGCGGATCTCCAGGTGGCACCCAGCTATTAAAGGCGGCATTAACCTAAACCACTTTACAGGCTTTTTCCCTGGGAAAGAAAACTCACAAGCCACTGTTCTGGGTGTCAGTTTGCAGGAGCCACCTGGCACTCTCAAACCAGACAAAGTTGGCACTGGTGCCACCTTGCGTCTGGGAGGCATCCTGCGAGAGGCGCAATTCCAGGAGGCACCCGGCAATTTAAGGCCGCAGGCCCCTGAACCATTGTACAGGCTTTTTCCCTGGGAAACAAAACTCACAAGCCACTGTTCTGGGTGTCAGTTTTCAGGACCCACTTGGCACTCTTAAACATGACAAAGTTGGAACTGGTGCCACCTTGCGTCTGGGAGGCATCCTGCGAGAGGCCGAATTCCAGGAGGCACCCGGCAATTTAAGGCCTCAGACCCCTGAACCATTGTACAGGATTTTTCCCTGGGAAACAAAACTCACAAGCCACTGTTCTGGGTGTCAGTTTTCAGGAGCCACCTGGCACTCTCAAACCAGACCAAGTTGGAAATGGTGTCATTTTGCGTCTGGGAGGCACCCTGCGAGAGTCCGAATTCCAGGAGGCACCCGGCAATTTAAGGCCGCAGGACCCTGAACCATTGTACAGGCTTTTTCCCTGGGAAACAAAACTCACAAGCCACTGTTCTGGGTGTCAGTTTTCAGGACCCACATGACACTCTCAAACCAGACCAAGTTGGCACTGGTGCCACCTTGCGTCTGGGAGGCATCCTGCGAGAGGCGGATCTCCTGGTGGCACCCGGCTTTTAAAGGCGGCATTAACCTAAACCACTTTACAGGCTTTTTCCCTGGGAAACAAAACTCACAAGCCACTGTTCTGGGTGTCAGTTTTCAGGACCCTCTTGGCACTCTTAAACCAGACCAAGTTGGAACTGGTGCCACCTTGCGTCTGGGAGGCATCCTGCGAGAGGCGGAATTCCAGGAGTCACCCGGCAAGTTAAGGCCTCAGGCCCCTGAACCATTGTACAGGCTTTTTCCCTGGGAAACAAAACTCACAAGCCACTGTTCTGGGTGTCAGTTTTCAGGACCCACTTGGCAGTCTTAAACCAGACCAAATTGGCACTGGTGTCATGTTGCCTCTGGGAGGCATCCTGTGAGAGGCGGATCTCCAGGAGGCACCCGGCAATTTAAGGCCGCAGGACCCTGAACCATTGTACAGGCTTTTTCCCTGGGAAACAAAACTCACAAGCCACTGTTCTGGGTGTCAGTTTTCAGGACCCACCTGGCATTCTCAAACCAGACCAAGTTGGCACTGGTGCCACCTTGCGTCTGGGAGGCATCCTGCAAGAGCCGAATCTCCAGGAGGCACCCGGCTATTAAAGGCGGGATTAACCTAAACCATTTTACAGGCTTTTTCCCTGGGAAAGAAAACTCACAAGCCACTGTTCTGGGTGTCAGTTTTCAGGAGCCACCTGGCACTCTCAAACCAGACCAAGTTGGCACTGGTGCCACCTTGCGTCTGGGAGGCATCCTGCGAGAGGCTCAATTCCAGGAGGCACCCGGCAATTTAAGGCCGCAGGACCCTGAACCATTGTACAGGCTTTTTCCCTGGGAAACAAAACTCACAAGCCACTGTTCTGGGTGTCAGTTTTCAGGACCCACTTGACACTCTCAAACCAGACCAAGGTGGCACTGGTGCCACCTTGCGTCTGGCAGGCATCCTGCGAAAGGCGCAATTCCAGGAGGCACCCGGCAATTTAAGGCCGCAGGACCCTGAACCATTGTACAGGCTTTTTCCCTGGGAAACAAAACTCACAAGCCACTGTTCTGGGTGTCAGTTTTCAGGACCCACTTGGCACTCTTAGACCAGACCAAGTTGGCACTGGTGCCACCTTGCGTCTGGGAGGCATCCTGCGAGTGGCGCAATTCCAGGAGGCACCCGGCAATTTAAGGCCGCAGGACCCTGAACCATTGTACAGGCTTTTTCCCTGGGAAACAAAACTCACAAGCCACTGTTCTGGGTGTCAGTTTTCAGGAGCCACCTGGCACTCTCAAACCAGACCAAGTTGGAAATGGTGTCATTTTGCGTCTGGGAGGCACCCTGCGAGAGTCTGAATTCCAGGAGGCACCCGGCAATTTAAGGCCGCAGGACCCTGAACCATTGTACAGGCTTTTTCCCTGGGAAACAAAACTCACAAGCCACTGTTCTGGGTGTCAGTTTTCAGGACCCACATGACACTCTCAAGCCAGACCAAGTTGGCACTGGTGCCACCTTGCGTCTGGGAGGCATCCTGCGAGAGGCGGATCTCCAGGTGGCACCCGGCTTTTAAAGGCGGCATTAACCTAAACCACTTTACAGGCTTTTTCCCTGGGAAACAAAACTCACAAGCCACTGTTCTGGGTGTCAGTTTTCAGGACCCACTTGGCACTCTTAAACCAGACCAAGTTGGAACTGGTGCCACCTTGCGTCTGGGAGGCATCCTGCGAGAGGCGGAATTCCAGGAGTCACCCGGCAATTTAAGGCCTCAGGCCCCTGAACCATTGTACAGGCTTTTTCCCTGGGAAACAAAACTCACAAGCCACTGTTCTGGGTGTCAGTTTTCAGGACCCACTTGGCAGTCTTAAACCAGACCAAGTTGGCACTGGTGTCATGTTGCCTCTGGGAGGCATCCTGCGAGAGGCGCAATTCCAGGAGGCACCCGGCAATTTAAGGCCGCAGGACCCTGAACCATTGTACAGGCTTTTTCCCTGGGAAACAAAACTCACAAGCCACTGTTCTGGGTGTCAGTTTTCAGGACCCACTTGCCACTCTTAGACCAGACCAAGTTGGAACTGGTGCCACCTTGCGTCTGGGAGGCATCCTGCGAGAGGCCGAATTCCAGGAGTCACCCGGCAATTTAAGGCCGCAGGACCCTGAACCATTGTACAGGCTTTTTCCCTGGGAAACAAAACTCACAAGCCACTGTTCTGGGTGTCACTTTTCAGGACCCTCTTGGCACTCTCAAACCAGACCAAGTTGGCACTGGTGCCACCTTGCGTCTGGGAGGCATCCTGCGAGAGGCGGATCTCCAGGTGGCACCCGGCTATTAAAGGCGGCATTAACCTAAACCACTTTACAGGCTTTTTCCCTGGGAAACAAAACTCACAAGCCACTGTTCTGGGTGTCAGTTTGCAGGAGCCACCTGGCACTCTCAAACCAGACAAAGTTGGCACTGGTGCCACCTTGCGTCTGGGAGGCATCCTGCGAGAGGCGCAATTCCAGGAGGCACCCGGCAATTTAAGGCCGCAGGCCCCTGAACCATTGTACAGGCTTTTTCCCTGGGAAGCAAAACTCACAAGCCACTGTTCTGGGTGTCACTTTTCAGGACCCACATGACACTCTCAAACCAGACCAAGTTGGCACTGGTGCCACCTTGCGTCTGGCAGGCATCCTGCGAGCGGCGGATATCCAGGTGCCACCCGGCTATTAAAGGCGGCATTAACCTAAACTATTTTACAGGCTTTTTCCCTGGGAAACAAAACTCACAAGCCACTGTTCTGGGTGTCAGTTTTCAGGACCCACTTGGCACTCTTAGACCAGACCAAGTTGGAACTGGTGCCACCTTGCGTCTGGGAGGCATCCTGCGAGAGGCGGAATTCCAGGAGTCACCCGGCAATTTAAGGCCGCAGGACCCTGAACCATTGTACAGGCTTTTTCCCTGGGAAACAAAACTCACAAGCCACTGTTCTGGGTGTCACTTTTCAGGACCCACTTGACACTCTCAAACCAGACCAAGTTGGCACTGGTGCCACCTTGCGTCTGGGAGGCATCCTGCGAGAGGCGGATCTCCAGGTGCCACCCGGCGATTAAAGGCGGCATTAACCTAAACTATTTTACAGGCTTTTTCCCTGGGAAAGAAAACTCACAAGCCACTGTTCTGGGTGTCAGTTTTCAGGACCCACTTGGCAGTCTTAAACCAGACCAAGTTGGCACTGGTGTCATGTTGCCTCTGGGAGGCATCCTGTGAGAGGCGGATCTCCAGGAGGCACCCGGCAATTTAAGGCATCAAGCCCCTGAACCATTGTACAGGCTTTTTCCCTGGGAAACAAAACTCACAAGCCACTGTTCTGGGTGTCAGTTTTCAGGACCCACCTGGCACTCTCAAACCAGACCAAGTTGACACTGGTGCCACCTTGTGTCTGGGAGGCATCCTGCAAGAGCCGAATCTCCAGGAGGCACCCGGCTATTAAAGGCGGGATTAACCTAAACCATTTTACAGGCTTTTTCCCTGGGAAAGAAAACTCACAAGCCACTGTTCTGGGTGTCAGTTTTCAGGAGCCACCTGGCACTCTCAAACCAGACCAAGTTGGCACTGGTGCCACCTTGCGTCTGGCAGGCATCCTGCGAGAGGCGCAATTCCAGGAGGCACCCGGCAATTTAAGGCCGCAGGACCCTGAACCATTGTACAGGCTTTTTCCCTGGGAAACAAAACTCACAAGCCACTGTTCTGGGTGTCAGTTTTCAGGACCCACCTGGCACTCTAAACCAGACCAAGTTGGCACTGGTGCCACCTTGCGTCTGGGAGGCATCCTGCGAGAGGCGAATCTCCAGGAGGCACCCGGCTATTAAAGGCGGGATTAACCTAAACCATTTTACAGGCTTTTTCCCTGGGATAGAAAACTCACAAGCCACTGTTCTGGGTGTCAGTTTTCAGGAGCCACCTGGCACTCTCAAACCAGACCAAGTTGGCACTGGTGCCACCTTGCGTCTGGGATGCATCCTGCGAGAGGCCGAATTCCAGGAGGCACCCGGCAATTTAAAGCCGCAGGACCCTGAACCATTGTACAGGCTTTTTCCCTGGGAAACAAAACTCACAAGCCACTGTTCTGGGTTGTCAGTTTGCAGGACCCACTTGGCAGTCTTAAACCAGACCAAGTTGGCACTGATGTCATGTTGCCTCTGGGAGGCATCCTGTGAGAGGCGGATCTCCAGGAGGCACCCGGCAATTTAAGGCCTCAGGCCCCTGAACCATTGTACAGGCTTTTTCCCTGGGAAACAAAACTCACAAGCCACTGTTCTGGGTGTCAGTTTTCAGGACCCACCAGGCACTCTAAACCAGACCAAGTTGGCACTGGTGCCACCTTGCGTCTGGGAGGCATCCTGCAAGAGGCGAATCTCCAGGAGGCACCCGGCTATTAAAGGCGGGATTAACCTAAACCATTTTACAGGCTTTTTCCCTGGGAAGCAAAACTCACAAGCCACTGTTCTGGGTGTCAGTTTGCAGGAGCCACCTGGCACTCTCAAACCAGACCAAGTTGGCACTGGTGCCACCTTGCGTCTGGGAGGCATCCTGCGAGAGGCTCAATTCCAGGAGGCACCCGGCAATTTAAGGCCGTAGTATCCTGAACCATTGTACAGGCTTTTTCCCTGGGAAACAAAACTCACAAGCCACTGTTCTGGGTGTCAGTTTGCAGGAGCCACCTGGCACTCTCTAACCAGACCAAGGTGGCACTGGTGCCACCTTGCGTCTGGCAGGCATCCTGCGAGAGGCGCAATTCCAGGAGGCACCCGGCAATTTAAGGCCGCAGGACCCTGAACCATTGTACAGGCTTTTTCCCTGGGAAACAAAACTCACAAGCCACTGTTCTGGGTGTCAGTTTTCAGGACCCACTTGGCACTCTTAGACCAGACCAAGTTGGAACTGGTGCCACCTTGCGTCTGGGAGGCATCCTGCGAGAGGCCAAATTCCAAGAGTCACCCGGCAATTTAAGGCCGCAGGACCCTGAACCATTGTACAGGCTTTTTCCCTGGGAAACAAAACTCACAAGCCACTGTTCTGGGTGTCAGTTTTCAGGACCCACTTGGTACTCTCAAACCAGACCAAGTTGGAAATGGTGTCATTTTGCGTCTGGGAGGCATCCTGCGATAGGCGGAATTCCAGGAGGCACCCGGCAAATTAAGGCCTCAGGACCCTGAACCATTGTACAGGCTTTTTCCCTGGGAAACAAAACTCACAAGCCACTGTTCCTTGTGTCAGTTTTCAGGACCCACTTGACACTCTCAAACCAGACCAAGTTGGCACTGGTGCCACCTTGCGTCTGGGAGGCATCCTGCGAGAGGCGGATCTCCAGGTGGCACCCGGCTATTAAAGGCGGCATTAACCTAAACCACTTTACAGGCTTTTTCCCTGGGAAAGAAAACTCACAAGCCACTGTTCTGGGTGTCAGTTTGCAGGAGCCACCTGGCACTCTCAAACCAGACAAAGTTGGCACTGGTGCCACCTTGCGTCTGGGAGGCATCCTGCGAGAGGCGCAATTCCAGGAGGCACCCGGCAATTTAAGGCCGCAGGCCCCTGAACCATTGTACAGGCTTTTTCCCTGGGAAGCAAAACTCACAAGCCACTGTTCTGGGTGTCACTTTTCAGGACCCACATGACACTCTCAAACCAGACCAAGTTGGCACTGGTGCCACCTTGCGTCTGGCAGGCATCCTGCGAGCGGCGGATATCCAGGTGCCACCCGGCTATTAAAGGCGGCATTAACCTAAACTATTTTACAGGCTTTTTCCCTGGGAAACAAAACTCACAAGCCACTGTTCTGGGTGTCAGTTTTCAGGACCCACTTGGCACTCTTAGACCAGACCAAGTTGGAACTGGTGCCACCTTGCGTCTGGGAGGCATCCTGCGAGAGGCGGAATTCCAGGAGTCACCCGGCAATTTAAGGCCGCAGGACCCTGAACCATTGTACAGGCTTTTTCCCTGGGAAACAAAACTCACAAGCCACTGTTCTGGGTGTCACTTTTCAGGAC
The DNA here is from genome assembly GCF_963513975.1 of Fringilla coelebs. Lineage (NCBI taxonomy): Eukaryota > Metazoa > Chordata > Aves > Passeriformes > Fringillidae > Fringilla > Fringilla coelebs. The sequence goes on along the minus strand of NW_028167521.1, from coordinate 780,443 downwards.
CCACTTGACACTCTCAAACCAGACCAAGTTGGCACTGGTGCCACCTTGCGTCTGGGAGGCATCCTGCGAGAGGCGGATCTCCAGGTGCCACCCGGCGATTAAAGGCGGCATTAACCTAAACTATTTTACAGGCTTTTTCCCTGGGAAAGAAAACTCACAAGCCACTGTTCTGGGTGTCAGTTTTCAGGACCCACTTGGCAGTCTTAAACCAGACCAAGTTGGCACTGGTGTCATGTTGCCTCTGGGAGGCATCCTGTGAGAGGCGGATCTCCAGGAGGCACCCGGCAATTTAAGGCATCAAGCCCCTGAACCATTGTACAGGCTTTTTCCCTGGGAAACAAAACTCACAAGCCACTGTTCTGGGTGTCAGTTTTCAGGACCCACCTGGCACTCTCAAACCAGACCAAGTTGACACTGGTGCCACCTTGTGTCTGGGAGGCATCCTGCAAGAGCCGAATCTCCAGGAGGCACCCGGCTATTAAAGGCGGGATTAACCTAAACCATTTTACAGGCTTTTTCCCTGGGAAAGAAAACTCACAAGCCACTGTTCTGGGTGTCAGTTTTCAGGAGCCACCTGGCACTCTCAAACCAGACCAAGTTGGCACTGGTGCCACCTTGCGTCTGGCAGGCATCCTGCGAGAGGCGCAATTCCAGGAGGCACCCGGCAATTTAAGGCCGCAGGACCCTGAACCATTGTACAGGCTTTTTCCCTGGGAAACAAAACTCACAAGCCACTGTTCTGGGTGTCAGTTTTCAGGACCCACCTGGCACTCTAAACCAGACCAAGTTGGCACTGGTGCCACCTTGCGTCTGGGAGGCATCCTGCGAGAGGCGAATCTCCAGGAGGCACCCGGCTATTAAAGGCGGGATTAACCTAAACCATTTTACAGGCTTTTTCCCTGGGATAGAAAACTCACAAGCCACTGTTCTGGGTGTCAGTTTTCAGGAGCCACCTGGCACTCTCAAACCAGACCAAGTTGGCACTGGTGCCACCTTGCGTCTGGGATGCATCCTGCGAGAGGCCGAATTCCAGGAGGCACCCGGCAATTTAAAGCCGCAGGACCCTGAACCATTGTACAGGCTTTTTCCCTGGGAAACAAAACTCACAAGCCACTGTTCTGGGTTGTCAGTTTGCAGGACCCACTTGGCAGTCTTAAACCAGACCAAGTTGGCACTGATGTCATGTTGCCTCTGGGAGGCATCCTGTGAGAGGCGGATCTCCAGGAGGCACCCGGCAATTTAAGGCCTCAGGCCCCTGAACCATTGTACAGGCTTTTTCCCTGGGAAACAAAACTCACAAGCCACTGTTCTGGGTGTCAGTTTTCAGGACCCACCAGGCACTCTAAACCAGACCAAGTTGGCACTGGTGCCACCTTGCGTCTGGGAGGCATCCTGCAAGAGGCGAATCTCCAGGAGGCACCCGGCTATTAAAGGCGGGATTAACCTAAACCATTTTACAGGCTTTTTCCCTGGGAAGCAAAACTCACAAGCCACTGTTCTGGGTGTCAGTTTGCAGGAGCCACCTGGCACTCTCAAACCAGACCAAGTTGGCACTGGTGCCACCTTGCGTCTGGGAGGCATCCTGCGAGAGGCTCAATTCCAGGAGGCACCCGGCAATTTAAGGCCGTAGTATCCTGAACCATTGTACAGGCTTTTTCCCTGGGAAACAAAACTCACAAGCCACTGTTCTGGGTGTCAGTTTGCACGAGCCACCTGGCACTCTCTAACCAGACCAAGGTGGCACTGGTGCCACCTTGCGTCTGGCAGGCATCCTGCGAGAGGCGCAATTCCAGGAGGCACCCGGCAATTTAAGGCCGCAGGACCCTGAACCATTGTACAGGCTTTTTCCCTGGGAAACAAAACTCACAAGCCACTGTTCTGGGTGTCAGTTTTCAGGACCCACTTGGCACTCTTAGACCAGACCAAGTTGGAACTGGTGCCACCTTGCGTCTGGGAGGCATCCTGCGAGAGGCCAAATTCCAAGAGTCACCCGGCAATTTAAGGCCGCAGGACCCTGAACCATTGTACAGGCTTTTTCCCTGGGAAACAAAACTCACAAGCCACTGTTCTGGGTGTCAGTTTTCAGGACCCACTTGGTACTCTCAAACCAGACCAAGTTGGAAATGGTGTCATTTTGCGTCTGGGAGGCATCCTGCGATAGGCGGAATTCCAGGAGGCACCCGGCAAATTAAGGCCTCAGGACCCTGAACCATTGTACAGGCTTTTTCCCTGGGAAACAAAACTCACAAGCCACTGTTCCTTGTGTCAGTTTTCAGGACCCACTTGACACTCTCAAACCAGACCAAGTTGGCACTGGTGCCACCTTGCGTCTGGCAGGCATCCTGCGAGAGGCGGATCTCCAGGTGGCACCCAGCTATTAAAGGCGGCATTAACCTAAACCACTTTACAGGCTTTTTCCCTGGGAAACAAAACTCACAAGCCACTGTTCTGGGTGTCAGTTTGCAGGAGCCACCTGGCACTCTCAAACCAGACAAAGTTGGCACTGGTGCCACCTTGCGTCTGGGAGGCATCCTGCGAGAGGCGCAATTCCAGGATGCACCCGGCAATTTAAGGCCGCAGGCCCCTGAACCATTGTACAGGCTTTTTCCCTGGGAAACAAAACTCACAAGCCACTGTTCTGGGTGTCAGTTTTCAGGACCCACTTGACACTCTCAAACCAGACCAAGTTGGCACTGGTGCCACCTTGCGTCTGGGAGGCATCCTGCGAGAGGCGGATCTCCAGGTGCCACCCGGCTATTAAAGGCGGCATTAACCTAAACTATTTTACAGGCTTTTTCCCTGGGAAAGAAAACTCACAAGCCACTGTTATGGGTGTCAGTTTGCAGGACACACTTGGCACTCTTAAACCAGACCAAGTTGGCACTTGTTTCACCTTGCGTCTGGGAGGCATCCTGCGAGAGCCTGAATTCCAGGAGGCACCCGGCAATTTAAGGCCGCAGGACCCTGAACCATTGTACAGGCTTTTTCCCTGGGAAACAAAACTCACAAGCCACTGTTCTGGGTGTCAGTTTTCAGGACCCACTTGGCACTCTTAAACATGACAAAGTTGGAACTGGTGCCACCTTGCGTCTGGGAGGCATCCTGCGAGAGGCCGAATTCCAGGAGGCACCCGGCAATTTAAGGCCTCAGACCCCTGAACCATTGTACAGGCTTTTTCCCTGGGAAACAAAACTCACAAGCCACTGTTCTGGGTGTCAGTTTTCAGGAGCCACCTGGCACTCTCAAACCAGACCAAGTTGGAAATGGTGTCATTTTGCGTCTGGGAGGCACCCTGCGAGAGTCCGAATTCCAGGAGGCACCCGGCAATTTAAGGCCGCAGGACCCTGAACCATTGTACAGGCTTTTTCCCTGGGAAACAAAACTCACAAGCCACTGTTCTGGGTGTCAGTTTTCAGGACCCACATGACACTCTCAAACCAGACCAAGTTGGCACTGGTGCCACCTTGCGTCTGGGAGGCATCCTGCGAGAGGCGGATCTCCTGGTGGCACCCGGCTTTTAAAGGCGGCATTAACCTAAACCACTTTACAGGCTTTTTCCCTGGGAAACAAAACTCACAAGCCACTGTTCTGGGTGTCAGTTTTCAGGACCCTCTTGGCACTCTTAAACCAGACCAAGTTGGAACTGGTGCCACCTTGCGTCTGGGAGGCATCCTGCGAGAGGCGGAATTCCAGGAGTCACCCGGCAAGTTAAGGCCTCAGGCCCCTGAACCATTGTACAGGCTTTTTCCCTGGGAAACAAAACTCACAAGCCACTGTTCTGGGTGTCAGTTTTCAGGACCCACTTGGCAGTCTTAAACCAGACCAAATTGGCACTGGTGTCATGTTGCCTCTGGGAGGCATCCTGTGAGAGGCGGATCTCCAGGAGGCACCCGGCAATTTAAGGCATCAAGCCCCTGAACCATTGTACAGGCTTTTTCCCTGGGAAACAAAACTCACAAGCCACTGTTCTGGGTGTCAGTTTTCAGGACCCACCTGGCACTCTCAAACCAGACCAAGTTGGCACTGGTGCCACCTTGCGTCTGGGAGGCATCCTGCAAGAGCCGAATCTCCAGGAGGCACCCGGCTATTAAAGGCGGGATTAACCTAAACCATTTTACAGGCTTTTTCCCTGGGAAAGAAAACTCACAAGCCACTGTTCTGGGTGTCAGTTTTCAGGAGCCACCTGGCACTCTCAAACCAGACCAAGTTGGCACTGGTGCCACCTTGCGTCTGGGAGGCATCCTGCGAGAGGCTCAATTCCAGGAGGCACCCGGCAATTTAAGGCCGCAGGACCCTGAACCATTGTACAGGCTTTTTCCCTGGGAAACAAAACTCACAAGCCACTGTTCTGGGTGTCAGTTTTCAGGACCCACTTGACACTCTCAAACCAGACCAAGGTGGCACTGGTGCCACCTTGCGTCTGGCAGGCATCCTGCGAAAGGCGCAATTCCAGGAGGCACCCGGCAATTTAAGGCCGCAGGACCCTGAACCATTGTACAGGCTTTTTCCCTGGGAAACAAAACTCACAAGCCACTGTTCTGGGTGTCAGTTTTCAGGACCCACTTGGCACTCTTAGACCAGACCAAGTTGGCACTGGTGCCACCTTGCGTCTGGGAGGCATCCTGCGAGTGGCGCAATTCCAGGAGGCACCCGGCAATTTAAGGCCGCAGGACCCTGAACCATTGTACAGGCTTTTTCCCTGGGAAACAAAACTCACAAGCCACTGTTCTGGGTGTCAGTTTTCAGGAGCCACCTGGCACTCTCAAACCAGACCAAGTTGGAAATGGTGTCATTTTGCGTCTGGGAGGCACCCTGCGAGAGTCTGAATTCCAGGAGGCACCCGGCAATTTAAGGCCGCAGGACCCTGAACCATTGTACAGGCTTTTTCCCTGGGAAACAAAACTCACAAGCCACTGTTCTGGGTGTCAGTTATCAGGACCCACATGACACTCTCAAGCCAGACCAAGTTGGCATTGGTGCCACCTTGCGTCTGGGAGGCATCCTGCGAGAGGCGGATCTCCAGGTGGCACCCGGCTTTTAAAGGCGGCATTAACCTAAACCACTTTACAGGCTTTTTCCCTGGGAAACAAAACTCACAAGCCACTGTTCTGGGTGTCAGTTTTCAGGACCCACTTGGCAGTCTTAAACCAGACCAAGTTGGCACTGGTGTCATGTTGCCTCTGGGAGGCATCCTGCGAGAGGCGCAATTCCAGGAGGCACCCGGCAATTTAAGGCCGCAGGACCCTGAACCATTGTACAGGCTTTTTCCCTGGGAAACAAAACTCACAAGCCACTGTTCTGGGTGTCAGTTTTCAGGACCCACTTGCCACTCTTAGACCAGACCAAGTTGGAACTGGTGCCACCTTGCGTCTGGGAGGCATCCTGCGAGAGGCCGAATTCCAGGAGGCACCCGGCAATTTAAGGCCGCAGGACCCTGAACCATTGTACAGGCTTTTTCCCTGGGAAACAAAACTCACAAGCCACTGTTCTGGGTGTCACTTTTCAGGACCCTCTTGGCACTCTCAAACCAGACCAAGTTGGCACTGGTGCCACCTTGCGTCTGGGAGGCATCCTGCGAGAGGCGGATCTCCAGGTGGCACCCGGCTATTAAAGGCGGCATTAACCTAAACCACTTTACAGGCTTTTTCCCTGGGAAACAAAACTCACAAGCCACTGTTCTGGGTGTCAGTTTGCAGGAGCCACCTGGCACTCTCAAACCAGACAAAGTTGGCACTGGTGCCACCTTGCGTCTGGGAGGCATCCTGCGAGAGGCGCAATTCCAGGAGGCACCCGGCAATTTAAGGCCGCAGGCCCCTGAACCATTGTACAGGCTTTTTCCCTGGGAAGCAAAACTCACAAGCCACTGTTCTGGGTGTCACTTTTCAGGACCCACATGACACTCTCAAACCAGACCAAGTTGGCACTGGTGCCACCTTGCGTCTGGGAGGCATCCTGCGAGCGGCGGATATCCAGGTGCCACCCGGCTATTAAAGGCGGCATTAACCTAAACTATTTTACAGGCTTTTTCCCTGGGAAACAAAACTCACAAGCCACTGTTCTGGGTGTCAGTTTTCAGGACCCACTTGGCACTCTTAAACCAGACCAAGTTGGAACTGGTGCCACCTTGCGTCTGGGAGGCATCCTGCGAGAGGCCGAATTCCAGGAGTCACCCGGCAATTTAAGGCCGCAGGACCCTGAACCATTGTACAGGCTTTTTCCCTGGGAAACAAAACTCACAAGCCACTGTTCTGGGTGTCAGTTTTCAGGACCCACTTGGTACTCTCAAACCAGACCAAGTTGGAAATGGTGTCATTTTGCGTCTTGGAGGCATCCTGCGATAGGCGGAATTCCAGGAGGCACCGTGCAAATTAAGGCCTCAGGCCCCTGAACCATTGTACAGGCTTTTTCCCTGGGAAACAAAACTCACAAGCCACTGTTCTGGGTGTCAGTTTGCAGGAGCCACCTGGCACTCTCAAACCAGACAAAGTTGGCACTGGTGCCACCTTGCGTCTGGGAGGCATCCTGCGAGAGGCGCAATTCCAGGAGGCACCCGGCAATTTAAGGCCGCAGGCCCCTGAACCATTGTACAGGCTTTTTCCCTGGGAAGCAAAACTCACAAGCCACTGTTCTGGGTGTCACTTTTCAGGACCCACTTGACACTCTAAACCAGACCAAGTTGGCACTGGTGCCACCTTGCGTCTGGGAGGCATCCTGCGAGAGGCGGAATTCCAGGAGTCACCCGGCAAGTTAAGGCCTCAGGCCCCTGAACCATTGTACAGGCTTTTTCCCTGGGAAGCAAAACTCACAAGCCACTGTTCTGGGTGTCAGTTTTCAGGACCCTCTTGGCACTCTTAAACCAGACCAAGTTGGAACTGGTGCCACCTTGCGTCTGGGAGGCATCCTGCGAGAGGCGGAATTCCAGGAGTCACCCGGCAAGTTAAGGCCTCAGGCCCCTGAACCATTGTACAGGCTTTTTCCCTGGGAAACAAAACTCACAAGCCACTGTTCTGGGTGTCAGTTTTCAGGACCCACTTGGCAGTCTTAAACCAGACCAAATTGGCACTGGTGTCATGTTGCCTCTGGGAGGCATCCTGTGAGAGGCGGATCTCCAGGAGGCACCCGGCAATTTAAGGCATCAAGCCCCTGAACCATTGTACAGGCTTTTTCCCTGGGAAACAAAACTCACAAGCCACTGTTCTGGGTGTCAGTTTTCAGGACCCACCTGGCACTCTCAAACCAGACCAAGTTGGCACTGGTGCCACCTTGCGTCTGGGAGGCATCCTGCAAGAGCCGAATCTCCAGGAGGCACCCGGCTATTAAAGGCGGGATTAACCTAAACCATTTTACAGGCTTTTTCCCTGGGAAAGAAAACTCACAAGCCACTGTTCTGGGTGTCAGTTTTCAGGAGCCACCTGGCACTCTCAAACCAGACCAAGTTGGCACTGGTGCCACCTTGCGTCTGGGAGGCATCCTGCGAGAGGCTCAATTCCAGGAGGCACCCGGCAATTTAAGGCCGCAGGACCCTGAACCATTGTACAGGCTTTTTCCCTGGGAAACAAAACTCACAAGCCACTGTTCTGGGTGTCAGTTTTCAGGACCCACTTGACACTCTCAAACCAGACCAAGGTGGCACTTGTTTCACCTTGCGTCTGGCAGGCATCCTGCGAAAGGCGCAATTCCAGGAGGCACCCGGCAATTTAAGGCCGCAGGACCCTGAACCATTGTACAGGCTTTTTCCCTGGGAAACAAAACTCACAAGCCACTGTTCTGGGTGTCAGTTTTCAGGACCCACTTGGCACTCTTAGACCAGACCAAGTTGGCACTGGTGCCACCTTGCGTCTGGGAGGCATCCTGCGAGTGGCGCAATTCCAGGAGGCACCCGGCAATTTAAGGCCGCAGGACCCTGAACCATTGTACAGGCTTTTTCCCTGGGAAACAAAACTCACAAGCCACTGTTCTGGGTGTCAGTTTTCAGGAGCCACCTGGCACTCTCAAACCAGACCAAGTTGGAAATGGTGTCATTTTGCGTCTGGGAGGCACCCTGCGAGAGTCTGAATTCCAGGAGGCACCCGGCAATTTAAGGCCGCAGGACCCTGAACCATTGTACAGGCTTTTTCCCTGGGAAACAAAACTCACAAGCCACTGTTCTGGGTGTCAGTTTTCAGGACCCACATGACACTCTCAAGCCAGACCAAGTTGGCACTGATGCCACCTTGCGTCTGGGAGGCATCCTGCGAGAGGCGGATCTCCAGGTGGCACCCGGCTTTTAAAGGCGGCATTAACCTAAACCACTTTACAGGCTTTTTCCCTGGGAAACAAAACTCACAAGCCACTGTTCTGGGTGTCAGTTTTCAGGACCCACTTGGCACTCTTAAACCAGACCAAGTTGGAACTGGTGCCACCTTGCGTCTGGGAGGCATCCTGCGAGAGGCGGAATTCCAGGAGTCACCCGGCAATTTAAGGCCTCAGGCCCCTGAACCATTGTACAGGCTTTTTCCCTGGGAAACAAAACTCACAAGCCACTGTTCTGGGTGTCAGTTTTCAGGACCCACTTGGCAGTCTTAAACCAGACCAAGTTGGCACTGGTGTCATGTTGCCTCTGGGAGGCATCCTGCGAGAGGCGCAATTCCAGGAGGCACCCGGCAATTTAAGGCCGCAGGACCCTGAACCATTGTACAGGCTTTTTCCCTGGGAAACAAAACTCACAAGCCACTGTTCTGGGTGTCAGTTTTCAGGACCCACTTGCCACTCTTAGACCAGACCAAGTTGGAACTGGTGCCACCTTGCGTCTGGGAGGCATCCTGCGAGAGGCCGAATTCCAGGAGTCACCCGGCAATTTAAGGCCGCAGGACCCTGAACCATTGTACAGGCTTTTTCCCTGGGAAACAAAACTCACAAGCCACTGTTCTGGGTGTCACTTTTCAGGACCCTCTTGGCACTCTCAAACCAGACCAAGTTGGCACTGGTGCCACCTTGCGTCTGGGAGGCATCCTGCGAGAGGCGGATCTCCAGGTGGCACCCGGCTATTAAAGGCGGCATTAACCTAAACCACTTTACAGGCTTTTTCCCTGGGAAACAAAACTCACAAGCCACTGTTCTGGGTGTCAGTTTGCAGGAGCCACCTGGCACTCTCAAACCAGACAAAGTTGGCACTGGTGCCACCTTGCGTCTGGGAGGCATCCTGCGAGAGGCGCAATTCCAGGAGGCACCCGGCAATTTAAGGCCGCAGGCCCCTGAACCATTGTACAGGCTTTTTCCCTGGGAAGCAAAACTCACAAGCCACTGTTCTGGGTGTCACTTTTCAGGACCCACATGACACTCTCAAACCAGACCAAGTTGGCACTGGTGCCACCTTGCGTCTGGGAGGCATCCTGCGAGCGGCGGATATCCAGGTGCCACCCGGCTATTAAAGGCGGCATTAACCTAAACTATTTTACAGGCTTTTTCCCTGGGAAACAAAACTCACAAGCCACTGTTCTGGGTGTCATTTTGCAGGACACACTTGGCACTCTCAGACCAGACCAAGTTGGCACTTGTTTCACCTTGCGTCTGGGAGGCATCCTGCGAGAGGCTCAATTCCAGGAGGCACCCGGCAATTTAAGGCCTCAGGCCCCTGAACCATTGTACAGGCTTTTTCCCTGGGAAACAAAACTCACAAGCCACTGTTCTGGGTGTCAGTTTTCAGGACCCACTTGGCAGTCTTAAACCAGACCAAGTTGGCACTGGTGTCATGTTGCCTCTGGGAGGCATCCTGTGAGAGGCGGATCTCCAGGAGGCACCCGGCAATTTAAGGCATCAAGCCCCTGAACCATTGTACAGGCTTTTTCCCTGGGAAACAAAACTCACAAGCCACTGTTCTGGGTGTCAGTTTTCAGGACCCACCTGGCACTCTCAAACCAGACCAAGTTGACACTGGTGCCACCTTGTGTCTGGGAGGCATCCTGCAAGAGCCGAATCTCCAGGAGGCACCCGGCTATTAAAGGCGGGATTAACCTAAACCATTTTACAGGCTTTTTCCCTGGGAAAGAAAACTCACAAGCCACTGTTCTGGGTGTCAGTTTTCAGGAGCCACCTGGCACTCTCAAACCAGACCAAGTTGGCACTGGTGCCACCTTGCGTCTGGCAGGCATCCTGCGAGAGGCGCAATTCCAGGAGGCACCCGGCAATTTAAGGCCGCAGGACCCTGAACCATTGTACAGGCTTTTTCCCTGGGAAACAAAACTCACAAGCCACTGTTCTGGGTGTCAGTTTTCAGGACCCACCTGGCACTCTAAACCAGACCAAGTTGGCACTGGTGCCACCTTGCGTCTGGGAGGCATCCTGCGAGAGGCGAATCTCCAGGAGGCACCCGGCTATTAAAGGCGGGATTAACCTAAACCATTTTACAGGCTTTTTCCCTGGGATAGAAAACTCACAAGCCACTGTTCTGGGTGTCAGTTTTCAGGAGCCACCTGGCACTCTCAAACCAGACCAAGTTGGCACTGGTGCCACCTTGCGTCTGGGATGCATCCTGCGAGAGGCCGAATTCCAGGAGGCACCCGGCAATTTAAAGCCGCAGGACCCTGAACCATTGTACAGGCTTTTTCCCTGGGAAACAAAACTCACAAGCCACTGTTCTGGTTGTCAGTTTGCAGGACCCACTTGGCAGTCTTAAACCAGACCAAGTTGGCACTGATGTCATGTTGCCTCTGGGAGGCATCCTGTGAGAGGCGGATCTCCAGGAGGCACCCGGCAATTTAAGGCCTCAGGCCCCTGAACCATTGTACAGGCTTTTTCCCTGGGAAACAAAACTCACAAGCCACTGTTCTGGGTGTCAGTTTTCAGGACCCACCAGGCACTCTAAACCAGACCAAGTTGGCACTGGTGCCACCTTGCGTCTGGGAGGCATCCTGCAAGAGGCGAATCTCCAGGAGGCACCCGGCTATTAAAGGCGGGATTAACCTAAACCATTTTACAGGCTTTTTCCCTGGGAAGCAAAACTCACAAGCCACTGTTCTGGGTGTCAGTTTGCAGGAGCCACCTGGCACTCTCAAACCAGACCAAGTTGGCACTGGTGCCACCTTGCGTCTGGGAGGCATCCTGCGAGAGGCTCAATTCCAGGAGGCACCCGGCAATTTAAGGCCGTAGTATCCTGAACCATTGTACAGGCTTTTTCCCTGGGAAACAAAACTCACAAGCCACTGTTCTGGGTGTCAGTTTGCAGGAGCCACCTGGCACTCTCTAACCAGACCAAGGTGGCACTGGTGCCACCTTGCGTCTGGCAGGCATCCTGCGAGAGGCGCAATTCCAGGAGGCACCCGGCAATTTAAGGCCGCAGGACCCTGAACCATTGTACAGGCTTTTTCCCTGGGAAACAAAACTCACAAGCCACTGTTCTGGGTGTCAGTTTTCAGGACCCACTTGGCACTCTTAGACCAGACCAAGTTGGAACTGGTGCCACCTTGCGTCTGGGAGGCATCCTGCTAGAGGCCGAATTCCAAGAGTCACCCGGCAATTTAAGGCCGCAGGACCCTGAACCATTGTACAGGCTTTTTCCCTGGGAAACAAAACTCACAAGCCACTGTTCTGGGTGTCAGTTTTCAGGACCCACTTGGTACTCTCAAACCAGACCAAGTTGGAAATGGTGTCATTTTGCGTCTGGGAGGCATCCTGCGATAGGCGGAATTCCAGGAGGCACCCGGCAAATTAAGGCCTCAGGACCCTGAACCATTGTACAGGCTTTTTCCCTGGGAAACAAAACTCACAAGCCACTGTTCCTTGTGTCAGTTTTCAGGACCCACTTGACACTCTCAAACCAGACCAAGTTGGCACTGGTGCCACCTTGCGTCTGGGAGGCATCCTGCGAGAGGCGGATCTCCAGGTGGCACCCAGCTATTAAAGGCGGCATTAACCTAAACCACTTTACAGGCTTTTTCCCTGGGAAAGAAAACTCACAAGCCACTGTTCTGGGTGTCAGTTTGCAGGAGCCACCTGGCACTCTCAAACCAGACAAAGTTGGCACTGGTGCCACCTTGCGTCTGGGAGGCATCCTGCGAGAGGCGCAATACCAGGATGCACCCGGCAATTTAAGGCCGCAGGACCCTGAACCATTGTACAGGCTTTTTCCCTGGGAAACAAAACTCACAAGCCACTGTTCTGGGTGTCAGTTTTCAGGACCCACTTGACACTCTCAAACCAGACCAAGTTGGCACTGGTGCCACCTTGCGTCTGGGAGGCATCCTGCGAGAGGCGGATCTCCAGGTGCCACCCGGCTATTAAAGGCGGCATTAACCTAAACTATTTTACAGGCTTTTTCCCTGGGAAAGAAAACTCACAAGCCACTGTTATGGGTGTCAGTTTGCAGGACACACTTGGCACTCTTAAACCAGACCAAGTTGGCACTTGTTTCACCTTGCGTCTGGGAGGCATCCTGCGAGAGCCTGAATTCCAGGAGGCACCCGGCAATTTAAGGCCGCAGGACCCTGAACCATTGTACAGGCTTTTTCCCTGGGAAACAAAACTCACAAGCCACTGTTCTGGGTGTCAGTTTTCAGGACCCACTTGGCACTCTTAAACATGACAAAGTTGGAACTGGTGCCACCTTGCGTCTGGGAGGCATCCTGCGAGAGGCCGAATTCCAGGAGGCACCCGGCAATTTAAGGCCTCAGACCCCTGAACCATTGTACAGGCTTTTTCCCTGGGAAACAAAACTCACAAGCCACTGTTCTGGGTGTCAGTTTTCAGGAGCCACCTGGCACTCTCAAACCAGACCAAGTTGGCACTGGTGTCATGTTGCCTCTGGGAGGCATCCTGCGAGAGGCGCAATTCCAGGAGGCACCCGGCAATTTAAGGCCGCAGGACCCTGAACCATTGTACAGGCTTTTTCCCTGGGAAACAAAACTCACAAGCCACTGTTCTGGGTGTCACTTTTCAGGACCCTCTTGGCACTCTCAAACCAGACCAAGTTGGCACTGGTGCCACCTTGCGTCTGGGAGGCATCCTGCGAGAGGCGGATCTCCAGGTGGCACCCGGCTATTAAAGGCGGCATTAACCTAAACCACTTTACAGGCTTTTTCCCTGGGAAACAAAACTCACAAGCCACTGTTCTGGGTGTCAGTTTGCAGGAGCCACCTGGCACTCTCAAACCAGACAAAGTTGGCACTGGTGCCACCTTGCGTCTGGGAGGCATCCTGCGAGAGGCGCAATTCCAGGAGGCACCCGGCAATTTAAGGCCGCAGGCCCCTGAACCATTGTACAGGCTTTTTCCCTGGGAAGCAAAACTCACAAGCCACTGTTCTGGGTGTCACTTTTCAGGACCCACATGACACTCTCAAACCAGACCAAGTTGGCACTGGTGCCACCTTGCGTCTGGGAGGCATCCTGCGAGCGGCGGATATCCAGGTGCCACCCGGCTATTAAAGGCGGCATTAACCTAAACTATTTTACAGGCTTTTTCCCTGGGAAACAAAACTCACAAGCCACTGTTCTGGGTGTCAGTTTTCAGGACCCACTTGGCACTCTTAAACCAGACCAAGTTGGAACTGGTGCCACCTTGCGTCTGGGAGGCATCCTGCGAGAGGCCGAATTCCAGGAGTCACCCGGCAATTTAAGGCCGCAGGACCCTGAACCATTGTACAGGCTTTTTCCCTGGGAAACAAAACTCACAAGCCACTGTTCTGGGTGTCAGTTTTCAGGACCCACTTGGTACTCTCAAACCAGACCAAGTTGGAAATGGTGTCATTTTGCGTCTTGGAGGCATCCTGCGATAGGCGGAATTCCAGGAGGCACCGTGCAAATTAAGGCCTCAGGCCCCTGAACCATTGTACAGGCTTTTTCCCTGGGAAACAAAACTCACAAGCCACTGTTCTGGGTGTCAGTTTGCAGGAGCCACCTGGCACTCTCAAACCAGACAAAGTTGGCACTGGTGCCACCTTGCGTCTGGGAGGCATCCTGCGAGAGGCGCAATTCCAGGAGGCACCCGGCAATTTAAGGCCGCAGGCCCCTGAACCATTGTACAGGCTTTTTCCCTGGGAAGCAAAACTCACAAGCCACTGTTCTGGGTGTCACTTTTCAGGACCCACTTGACACTCTAAACCAGACCAAGTTGGCACTGGTGCCACCTTGCGTCTGGGAGGCATCCTGCGAGAGGCGGAATTCCAGGAGTCACCCGGCAAGTTAAGGCCTCAGGCCCCTGAACCATTGTACAGGCTTTTTCCCTGGGAAGCAAAACTCACAAGCCACTGTTCTGGGTGTCAGTTTTCAGGACCCTCTTGGCACTCTTAAACCAGACCAAGTTGGAACTGGTGCCACCTTGCGTCTGGGAGGCATCCTGCGAGAGGCGGAATTCCAGGAGTCACCCGGCAAGTTAAGGCCTCAGGCCCCTGAACCATTGTACAGGCTTTTTCCCTGGGAAACAAAACTCACAAGCCACTGTTCTGGGTGTCAGTTTTCAGGACCCACTTGGCAGTCTTAAACCAGACCAAATTGGCACTGGTGTCATGTTGCCTCTGGGAGGCATCCTGTGAGAGGCGGATCTCCAGGAGGCACCCGGCAATTTAAGGCATCAAGCCCCTGAACCATTGTACAGGCTTTTTCCCTGGGAAACAAAACTCACAAGCCACTGTTCTGGGTGTCAGTTTTCAGGACCCACCTGGCACTCTCAAACCAGACCAAGTTGGCACTGGTGCCACCTTGCGTCTGGGAGGCATCCTGCAAGAGCCGAATCTCCAGGAAGCACCCGGCTATTAAAGGCGGGATTAACCTAAACCATTTTACAGGCTTTTTCCCTGGGAAAGAAAACTCACAAGCCACTGTTCTGGGTGTCAGTTTTCAGGAGCCACCTGGCACTCTCAAACCAGACCAAGTTGGCACTGGTGCCACCTTGCGTCTGGGAGGCATCCTGCGAGAGGCTCAATTCCAGGAGGCACCCGGCAATTTAAGGCCGCAGGACCCTGAACCATTGTACAGGCTTTTTCCCTGGGAAACAAAACTCACAAGCCACTGTTCTGGGTGTCAGTTTTCAGGACCCACTTGACACTCTCAAACCAGACCAAGGTGGCACTTGTTTCACCTTGCGTCTGGCAGGCATCCTGCGAAAGGCGCAATTCCAGGAGGCACCCGGCAATTTAAGGCCGCAGGACCCTGAACCATTGTACAGGCTTTTTCCCTGGGAAACAAAACTCACAAGCCACTGTTCTGGGTGTCAGTTTTCAGGACCCACTTGGCACTCTTAGACCAGACCAAGTTGGCACTGGTGCCACCTTGCGTCTGGGAGGCATCCTGCGAGTGGCGCAATTCCAGGAGGCACCCGGCAATTTAAGGCCGCAGGACCCTGAACCATTGTACAGGCTTTTTCCCTGGGAAACAAAACTCACAAGCCACTGTTCTGGGTGTCAGTTTTCAGGAGCCACCTGGCACTCTCAAACCAGACCAAGTTGGAAATGGTGTCATTTTGCGTCTGGGAGGCACCCTGCGAGAGTCTGAATTCCAGGAGGCACCCGGCAATTTAAGGCCGCAGGACCCTGAACCATTGTACAGGCTTTTTCCCTGGGAAACAAAACTCACAAGCCACTGTTCTGGGTGTCAGTTTTCAGGACCCACATGACACTCTCAAGCCAGACCAAGTTGGCACTGATGCCACCTTGCGTCTGGGAGGCATCCTGCGAGAGGCGGATCTCCAGGTGGCACCCGGCTTTTAAAGGCGGCATTAACCTAAACCACTTTACAGGCTTTTTCCCTGGGAAACAAAACTCACAAGCCACTGTTCTGGGTGTCAGTTTTCAGGACCCACTTGGCACTCTTAAACCAGACCAAGTTGGAACTGGTGCCACCTTGCGTCTGGGAGGCATCCTGCGAGAGGCGGAATTCCAGGAGTCACCCGGCAATTTAAGGCCTCAGGCCCCTGAACCATTGTACAGGCTTTTTCCCTGGGAAACAAAACTCACAAGCCACTGTTCTGGGTGTCAGTTTTCAGGACCCACTTGGCAGTCTTAAACCAGACCAAGTTGGCACTGGTGTCATGTTGCCTCTGGGAGGCATCCTGCGAGAGGCGCAATTCCAGGAGGCACCCGGCAATTTAAGGCCGCAGGACCCTGAACCATTGTACAGGCTTTTTCCCTGGGAAACAAAACTCACAAGCCACTGTTCTGGGTGTCAGTTTTCAGGACCCACTTGCCACTCTTAGACCAGACCAAGTTGGAACTGGTGCCACCTTGCGTCTGGGAGGCATCCTGCGAGAGGCCGAATTCCAGGAGTCACCCGGCAATTTAAGGCCGCAGGACCCTGAACCATTGTACAGGCTTTTTCCCTGGGAAACAAAACTCACAAGCCACTGTTCTGGGTGTCACTTTTCAGGACCCTCTTGGCACTCTCAAACCAGACCAAGTTGGCACTGGTGCCACCTTGCGTCTGGGAGGCATCCTGCGAGAGGCGGATCTCCAGGTGGCACCCGGCTATTAAAGGCGGCATTAACCTAAACCACTTTACAGGCTTTTTCCCTGGGAAACAAAACTCACAAGCCACTGTTCTGGGTGTCAGTTTGCAGGAGCCACCTGGCACTCTCAAACCAGACAAAGTTGGCACTGGTGCCACCTTGCGTCTGGGAGGCATCCTGCGAGAGGCGCAATTCCAGGAGGCACCCGGCAATTTAAGGCCGCAGGCCCCTGAACCATTGTACAGGCTTTTTCCCTGGGAAGCAAAACTCACAAGCCACTGTTCTGGGTGTCACTTTTCAGGACCCACATGACACTCTCAAACCAGACCAAGTTGGCACTGGTGCCACCTTGCGTCTGGGAGGCATCCTGCGAGCGGCGGATATCCAGGTGCCACCCGGCTATTAAAGGCGGCATTAACCTAAACTATTTTACAGGCTTTTTCCCTGGGAAACAAAACTCACAAGCCACTGTTCTGGGTGTCAGTTTGCAGGACACACTTGGCACTCTCAGACCAGACCAAGTTGGCACTTGTTTCACCTTGCGTCTGGGAGGCATCCTGCGAGAGGCTCAATTCCAGGAGGCACCCGGCAATTTAAGGCCTCAGGCCCCTGAACCATTGTACAGGCTTTTTCCCTGGGAAACAAAACTCACAAGCCACTGTTCTGGGTGTCAGTTTTCAGGACCCACTTGGCAGTCTTAAACCAGACCAAGTTGGCACTGGTGTCATGTTGCCTCTGGGAGGCATCCTGTGAGAGGCGGATCTCCAGGAGGCACCCGGCAATTTAAGGCATCAAGCCCCTGAACCATTGTACAGGCTTTTTCCCTGGGAAACAAAACTCACAAGCCACTGTTCTGGGTGTCAGTTTTCAGGACCCACCTGGCACTCTCAAACCAGACCAAGTTGACACTGGTGCCACCTTGTGTCTGGGAGGCATCCTGCAAGAGCCGAATCTCCAGGAGGCACCCGGCTATTAAAGGCGGGATTAACCTAAACCATTTTACAGGCTTTTTCCCTGGGAAAGAAAACTCACAAGCCACTGTTCTGGGTGTCAGTTTTCAGGAGCCACCTGGCACTCTCAAACCAGACCAAGTTGGCACTGGTGCCACCTTGCGTCTGGCAGGCATCCTGCGAGAGGCGCAATTCCAGGAGGCACCCGGCAATTTAAGGCCGCAGGACCCTGAACCATTGTACAGGCTTTTTCCCTGGGAAACAAAACTCACAAGCCACTGTTCTGGGTGTCAGTTTTCAGGACCCACCTGGCACTCTAAACCAGACCAAGTTGGCACTGGTGCCACCTTGCGTCTGGGAGGCATCCTGCGAGAGGCGAATCTCCAGGAGGCACCCGGCTATTAAAGGCGGGATTAACCTAAACCATTTTACAGGCTTTTTCCCTGGGATAGAAAACTCACAAGCCACTGTTCTGGGTGTCAGTTTTCAGGAGCCACCTGGCACTCTCAAACCAGACCAAGTTGGCACTGGTGCCACCTTGCGTCTGGGATGCATCCTGCGAGAGGCCGAATTCCAGGAGGCACCCGGCAATTTAAAGCCGCAGGACCCTGAACCATTGTACAGGCTTTTTCCCTGGGAAACAAAACTCACAAGCCACTGTTCTGGTTGTCAGTTTGCAGGACCCACTTGGCAGTCTTAAACCAGACCAAGTTGGCACTGATGTCATGTTGCCTCTGGGAGGCATCCTGTGAGAGGCGGATCTCCAGGAGGCACCCGGCAATTTAAGGCCTCAGGCCCCTGAACCATTGTACAGGCTTTTTCCCTGGGAAACAAAACTCACAAGCCACTGTTCTGGGTGTCAGTTTTCAGGACCCACCAGGCACTCTAAACCAGACCAAGTTGGCACTGGTGCCACCTTGCGTCTGGGAGGCATCCTGCAAGAGGCGAATCTCCAGGAGGCACCCGGCTATTAAAGGCGGGATTAACCTAAACCATTTTACAGGCTTTTTCCCTGGGAAGCAAAACTCACAAGCCACTGTTCTGGGTGTCAGTTTGCAGGAGCCACCTGGCACTCTCAAACCAGACCAAGTTGGCACTGGTGCCACCTTGCGTCTGGGAGGCATCCTGCGAGAGGCTCAATTCCAGGAGGCACCCGGCAATTTAAGGCCGTAGTATCCTGAACCATTGTACAGGCTTTTTCCCTGGGAAACAAAACTCACAAGCCACTGTTCTGGGTGTCAGTTTGCAGGAGCCACCTGGCACTCTCTAACCAGACCAAGGTGGCACTGGTGCCACCTTGCGTCTGGCAGGCATCCTGCGAGAGGCGCAATTCCAGGAGGCACCCGGCAATTTAAGGCCGCAGGACCCTGAACCATTGTACAGGCTTTTTCCCTGGGAAACAAAACTCACAAGCCACTGTTCTGGGTGTCAGTTTTCAGGACCCACTTGGCACTCTTAGACCAGACCAAGTTGGAACTGGTGCCACCTTGCGTCTGGGAGGCATCCTGCTAGAGGCCGAATTCCAAGAGTCACCCGGCAATTTAAGGCCGCAGGACCCTGAACCATTGTACAGGCTTTTTCCCTGGGAAACAAAACTCACAAGCCACTGTTCTGGGTGTCAGTTTTCAGGACCCACTTGGTACTCTCAAACCAGACCAAGTTGGAAATGGTGTCATTTTGCGTCTGGGAGGCATCCTGCGATAGGCGGAATTCCAGGAGGCACCCGGCAAATTAAGGCCTCAGGACCCTGAACCATTGTACAGGCTTTTTCCCTGGGAAACAAAACTCACAAGCCACTGTTCCTTGTGTCAGTTTTCAGGACCCACTTGACACTCTCAAACCAGACCAAGTTGGCACTGGTGCCACCTTGCGTCTGGGAGGCATCCTGCGAGAGGCGGATCTCCAGGTGGCACCCAGCTATTAAAGGCGGCATTAACCTAAACCACTTTACAGGCTTTTTCCCTGGGAAAGAAAACTCACAAGCCACTGTTCTGGGTGTCAGTTTGCAGGAGCCACCTGGCACTCTCAAACCAGACAAAGTTGGCACTGGTGCCACCTTGCGTCTGGGAGGCATCCTGCGAGAGGCGCAATACCAGGATGCACCCGGCAATTTAAGGCCGCAGGACCCTGAACCATTGTACAGGCTTTTTCCCTGGGAAACAAAACTCACAAGCCACTGTTCTGGGTGTCAGTTTTCAGGACCCACTTGACACTCTCAAACCAGACCAAGTTGGCACTGGTGCCACCTTGCGTCTGGGAGGCATCCTGCGAGAGGCGGATCTCCAGGTGCCACCCGGCTATTAAAGGCGGCATTAACCTAAACTATTTTACAGGCTTTTTCCCTGGGAAAGAAAACTCACAAGCCACTGTTATGGGTGTCAGTTTGCAGGACACACTTGGCACTCTTAAACCAGACCAAGTTGGCACTTGTTTCACCTTGCGTCTGGGAGGCATCCTGCGAGAGCCTGAATTCCAGGAGGCACCCGGCAATTTAAGGCCGCAGGACCCTGAACCATTGTACAGGCTTTTTCCCTGGGAAACAAAACTCACAAGCCACTGTTCTGGGTGTCAGTTTTCAGGACCCACTTGGCACTCTTAAACATGACAAAGTTGGAACTGGTGCCACCTTGCGTCTGGGAGGCATCCTGCGAGAGGCCGAATTCCAGGAGGCACCCGGCAATTTAAGGCCTCAGACCCCTGAACCATTGTACAGGCTTTTTCCCTGGGAAACAAAACTCACAAGCCACTGTTCTGGGTGTCAGTTTTCAGGAGCCACCTGGCACTCTCAAACCAGACCAAGTTGGAAATGGTGTCATTTTGCGTCTGGGAGGCACCCTGCGAGAGTCTGAATTCCAGGAGGCACCCGGCAATTTAAGGCCGCAGGACCCTGAACCATTGTACAGGCTTTTTCCCTGGGAAACAAAACTCACAAGCCACTGTTCTGGGTGTCAGTTTTCAGGACCCACATGACACTCTCAAGCCAGACCAAGTTGGCACTGGTGCCACCTTGCGTCTGGGAGGCATCCTGCGAGAGGCGGATCTCCAGGTGGCACCCGGCTTTTAAAGGCGGCATTAACCTAAACCACTTTACAGGCTTTTTCCCTGGGAAACAAAACTCACAAGCCACTGTTCTGGGTGTCAGTTTTCAGGACCCACTTGGCAGTCTTAAACCAGACCAAGTTGGCACTGGTGTCATGTTGCCTCTGGGAGGCATCCTGCGAGAGGCGCAATTCCAGGAGGCACCCGGCAATTTAAGGCCGCAGGACCCTGAACCATTGTACAGGCTTTTTCCCTGGGAAACAAAACTCACAAGCCACTGTTCTGGGTGTCAGTTTTCAGGACCCACTTGCCACTCTTAGACCAGACCAAGTTGGAACTGGTGCCACCTTGCGTCTGGGAGGCATCCTGCGAGAGGCCGAATTCCAGGAGTCACCCGGCAATTTAAGGCCGCAGGACCCTGAACCATTGTACAGGCTTTTTCCCTGGGAAACAAAACTCACAAGCCACTGTTCTGGGTGTCACTTTTCAGGACCCTCTTGGAACTCTCAAACCAGACCAAGTTGGCACTGGTGCCACCTTGCGTCTGGGAGGCATCCTGCGAGAGGCGGATCTCCAGGTGGCACCCGGCTATTAAAGGCGGCATTAACCTAAACCACTTTACAGGCTTTTTCCCTGGGAAACAAAACTCACAAGCCACTGTTCTGGGTGTCAGTTTTCAGGACCCACTTGGCACTCTTAAACCAGACCAAGTTGGAACTGGTGCCACCTTGCGTCTGGGAGGCATCCTGCGAGAGGCCGAATTCCAGGAGTCACCCGGCAATTTAAGGCCGCAGGACCCTGAACCATTGTACAGGCTTTTTCCCTGGGAAACAAAACTCACAAGCCACTGTTCTGGGTGTCAGTTTTCAGGACCCACTTGGTACTCTCAAACCAGACCAAGTTGGAAATGGTGTCATTTTGCGTCTTGGAGGCATCCTGCGATAGGCGGAATTCCAGGAGGCACCGTGCAAATTAAGGCCTCAGGCCCCTGAACCATTGTACAGGCTTTTTCCCTGGGAAACAAAACTCACAAGCCACTGTTCTGGGTGTCAGTTTGCAGGAGCCACCTGGCACTCTCAAACCAGACCAAGTTGGCACTGGTGCCACCTTGCGTCTGGGAGGCATCCTGCGAGAGGCGCAATTCCAGGAGGCACCCGGCAATTTAAGGCCGCAGGCCCCTGAACCATTGTACAGGCTTTTTCCCTGGGAAGCAAAACTCACAAGCCACTGTTCTGGGTGTCACTTTTCAGGACCCACTTGACACTCTCAAACCAGACCAAGTTGGAAATGGTGTCATTTTGCGTCTGGGAGGCATCCTGCGATAGGCGGAATTCCAGGAGGCACCCGGCAAATTAAGGCCTCAGGACCCTGAACCATTGTACAGGCTTTTTCCCTGGGAAACAAAACTCACAAGCCACTGTTCCTTGTGTCAGTTTTCAGGACCCACTTGACACTCTCAAACCAGACCAAGTTGGCACTGGTGCCACCTTGCGTCTGGGAGGCATCCTGCGAGAGGCGGATCTCCAGGTGGCACCCAGCTATTAAAGGCGGCATTAACCTAAACCACTTTACAGGCTTTTTCCCTGGGAAAGAAAACTCACAAGCCACTGTTCTGGGTGTCAGTTTGCAGGAGCCACCTGGCACTCTCAAACCAGACAAAGTTGGCACTGGTGCCACCTTGCGTCTGGGAGGCATCCTGCGAGAGGCGCAATACCAGGATGCACCCGGCAATTTAAGGCCGCAGGACCCTGAACCATTGTACAGGCTTTTTCCCTGGGAAACAAAACTCACAAGCCACTGTTCTGGGTGTCAGTTTTCAGGACCCACTTGACACTCTCAAACCAGACCAAGTTGGCACTGGTGCCACCTTGCGTCTGGGAGGCATCCTGCGAGAGGCGGATCTCCAGGTGCCACCCGGCTATTAAAGGCGGCATTAACCTAAACTATTTTACAGGCTTTTTCCCTGGGAAAGAAAACTCACAAGCCACTGTTATGGGTGTCAGTTTGCAGGACACACTTGGCACTCTTAAACCAGACCAAGTTGGCACTTGTTTCACCTTGCGTCTGGGAGGCATCCTGCGAGAGCCTGAATTCCAGGAGGCACCCGGCAATTTAAGGCCGCAGGACCCTGAACCATTGTACAGGCTTTTTCCCTGGGAAACAAAACTCACAAGCCACTGTTCTGGGTGTCAGTTTTCAGGACCCACTTGGCACTCTTAAACATGACAAAGTTGGAACTGGTGCCACCTTGCGTCTGGGAGGCATCCTGCGAGAGGCCGAATTCCAGGAGGCACCCGGCAATTTAAGGCCTCAGACCCCTGAACCATTGTACAGGCTTTTTCCCTGGGAAACAAAACTCACAAGCCACTGTTCTGGGTGTCAGTTTTCAGGAGCCACCTGGCACTCTCAAACCAGACCAAGTTGGAAATGGTGTCATTTTGCGTCTGGGAGGCACCCTGCGAGAGTCTGAATTCCAGGAGGCACCCGGCAATTTAAGGCCGCAGGACCCTGAACCATTGTACAGGCTTTTTCCCTGGGAAACAAAACTCACAAGCCACTGTTCTGGGTGTCAGTTTTCAGGACCCACATGACACTCTCAAGCCAGACCAAGTTGGCACTGGTGCCACCTTGCGTCTGGGAGGCATCCTGCGAGAGGCGGATCTCCAGGTGGCACCCGGCTTTTAAAGGCGGCATTAACCTAAACCACTTTACAGGCTTTTTCCCTGGGAAACAAAACTCACAAGCCACTGTTCTGGGTGTCAGTTTTCAGGACCCACTTGGCAGTCTTAAACCAGACCAAGTTGGCACTGGTGTCATGTTGCCTCTGGGAGGCATCCTGCGAGAGGCGCAATTCCAGGAGGCACCCGGCAATTTAAGGCCGCAGGACCCTGAACCATTGTACAGGCTTTTTCCCTGGGAAACAAAACTCACAAGCCACTGTTCTGGGTGTCAGTTTTCAGGACCCACTTGCCACTCTTAGACCAGACCAAGTTGGAACTGGTGCCACCTTGCGTCTGGGAGGCATCCTGCGAGAGGCCGAATTCCAGGAGTCACCCGGCAATTTAAGGCCGCAGGACCCTGAACCATTGTACAGGCTTTTTCCCTGGGAAACAAAACTCACAAGCCACTGTTCTGGGTGTCACTTTTCAGGACCCTCTTGGAACTCTCAAACCAGACCAAGTTGGCACTGGTGCCACCTTGCGTCTGGGAGGCATCCTGCGAGAGGCGGATCTCCAGGTGGCACCCGGCTATTAAAGGCGGCATTAACCTAAACCACTTTACAGGCTTTTTCCCTGGGAAACAAAACTCACAAGCCACTGTTCTGGGTGTCAGTTTTCAGGACCCACTTGGCACTCTTAAACCAGACCAAGTTGGAACTGGTGCCACCTTGCGTCTGGGAGGCATCCTGCGAGAGGCCGAATTCCAGGAGTCACCCGGCAATTTAAGGCCGCAGGACCCTGAACCATTGTACAGGCTTTTTCCCTGGGAAACAAAACTCACAAGCCACTGTTCTGGGTGTCAGTTTTCAGGACCCACTTGGTACTCTCAAACCAGACCAAGTTGGAAATGGTGTCATTTTGCGTCTTGGAGGCATCCTGCGATAGGCGGAATTCCAGGAGGCACCGTGCAAATTAAGGCCTCAGGCCCCTGAACCATTGTACAGGCTTTTTCCCTGGGAAACAAAACTCACAAGCCACTGTTCTGGGTGTCAGTTTGCAGGAGCCACCTGGCACTCTCAAACCAGACCAAGTTGGCACTGGTGCCACCTTGCGTCTGGGAGGCATCCTGCGAGAGGCGCAATTCCAGGAGGCACCCGGCAATTTAAGGCCGCAGGCCCCTGAACCATTGTACAGGCTTTTTCCCTGGGAAGCAAAACTCACAAGCCACTGTTCTGGGTGTCACTTTTCAGGACCCACTTGACACTCTCAAACCAGACCAAGTTGGCACTGGTGCCACCTTGCGTCTGGGAGGCATCCTGCGAGAGGCGGATCTCCAGGTGCCACCCGGCTATTAAAGGCGGCATTAACCTAAGCTATTTTACAGGCTTTTTCCCTGGGAAAGAAAACTCACAAGCCACTGTTCTGGGTGTCAGTTTTCAGGAGCCACCTGGCACTCTCAAACCAGACCAAGTTGGCACTGGTGCCACCTTGCGTCTGGGAGGCATCCTGCGAGAGGCTCAATTCCAGGAGGCACCCGGCAATTTAAGGCCGCAGGACCCTGAACCATTGTACAGGCTTTTTCCCTGGGAAGCAAAACTCACAAGCCACTGTTCTGGGTGTCAGTTTTCAGGACCCACTTGACACTCTCAAACCAGACCAAGGTGGCACTGGTGCCACCTTGCGTCTGGCAGGCATCCTGCGAGAGGCTCAATTCCAGGAGGCACCCGGCAATTTAAGGCCGCAGGACCCTGAACCATTGTACAGGCTTTTTCCCTGGGAAACAAAACTCACAAGCCACTGTTCTGGGTGTCAGTTTTCAGGAGCCACCTGGCACTCTCAAACCAGACCAAGTTGGAAATGGTGTCATTTTGCGTCTGGGAGGCACCCTGCGAGAGTCCGAATTCCAGGAGGCACCCGGCAATTTAAGGCCGCAGGACCCTGAACCATTGTACAGGCTTTTTCCCTGGGAAACAAAACTCACAAGCCACTGTTCTGGGTGTCAGTTTTCAGGACCCTCTTGGCACTCTCAAACCAGACCAAGTTGGCACTGGTGCCACCTTGCGTCTGGGAGGCATCCTGCGAGAGGCGGATCTCCAGGTGGCACCCGGCTTTTAAAGGCGGCATTAACCTAAACCACTTTACAGGCTTTTTCCCTGGGAAACAAAACTCACAAGCCACTGTTCTGGGTGTCAGTTTTCAGGACCCACTTGGCACTCTTAAACCAGACCAAGTTGGAACTGGTGCCACCTTGCGTCTGGGAGGCATCCTGCGAGAGGCGGAATTCCAGGAGTCACCCGGCAATTTAAGGCCTCCGGCCCCTGAACCATTGTACAGGCTTTTTCCCTGGGAAACAAAACTCACAAGCCACTGTTCTGGGTGTCAGTTTTCAGGACCCACTTGGCAGTCTTAAACCAGACCAAGTTGGCACTGGTGTCATGTTGCCTCTGGGAGGCATCCTGTGAGAGGCGGATCTCCAGGAGGCACCCGGCAATTTAAGGCATCAAGCCCCTGAACCATTGTACAGGCTTTTTCCCTGGGAAACAAAACTCACAAGCCACTGTTCTGGGTGTCAGTTTTCAGGACCCACCTGGCACTCTCAAACCAGACCAAGTTGACACTGGTGCCACCTTGTGTCTGGGAGGCATCCTGCAAGAGCCGAATCTCTAGGAGGCACCCGGCTATTAAAGGCGGGATTAACCTAAACCATTTTACAGGCTTTTTCCCTGGGAAAGAAAACTCACAAGCCACTGTTCTGGGTGTCAGTTTTCAGGAGCCACCTGGCACTCTCAAACCAGACCAAGTTGGCACTGGTGCCACCTTGCGTCTGGCAGGCATCCTGCGAGAGGCGCAATTCCAGGAGGCACCCGGCAATTTAAGGCCGCAGGACCCTGAACCATTGTACAGGCTTTTTCCCTGGGAAACAAAACTCACAAGCCACTGTTCTGGGTGTCAGTTTTCAGGACCCACCTGGCACTCTAAACCAGACCAAGTTGGCACTGGTGCCACCTTGCGTCTGGGAGGCATCCTGCGAGAGGCGAATCTCCAGGAGGCACCCGGCTATTAAAGGCGGGATTAACCTAAACCATTTTACAGGCTTTTTCCCTGGGAAACAAAACTCACAAGCCACTGTTCTGGGTGTCAGTTTTCAGGAGCCACCTGGCACTCTCAAACCAGACCAAGTTGGCACTGGTGCCACCTTGCGTCTGGGATGCATCCTGCGAGAGGCCGAATTCCAGGAGGCACCCGGCAATTTAAAGCCGCAGGACCCTGAACCATTGTACAGGCTTTTTCCCTGGGAAACAAAACTCACAAGCCACTGTTCTGGGTTGTCAGTTTGCAGGACCCACTTGGCAGTCTTAAACCAGACCAAGTTGGCACTGATGTCATGTTGCCTCTGGGAGGCATCCTGTGAGAGGCGGATCTCCAGGAGGCACCCGGCAATTTAAGGCCTCAGGCCCCTGAACCATTGTACAGGCTTTTTCCCTGGGAAACAAAACTCACAAGCCACTGTTCTGGGTGTCAGTTTTCAGGACCCACTTGGCACTCTTAAACCAGACCAAGTTGGAACTGGTGCCACCTTGCGTCTGGGAGGCATCCTGCGAGAGGCCGAATTCCAGGAGTCACCCGGCAATTTAAGGCCGCAGGACCCTGAACCATTGTACAGGCTTTTTCCCTGGGAAACAAAACTCACAAGCCACTGTTCTGGGTGTCAGTTTTCAGGACCCACTTGGTACTCTCAAACCAGACCAATTTGGAAATGGTGTCATTTTGCGTCATTGAGGCATCCTGCGATAGGCGGAATTCCAGGAGGCACCGTGCAAATTAAGGCCTCAGGCCCCTGAACCATTGTACAGGCTTTTTCCCTGGGAAACAAAACTCACAAGCCACTGTTCTGGGTGTCAGTTTGCAGGAGCCACCTGGCACTCTCAAACCAGACCAAGTTGGCACTGGTGCCACCTTGCGTCTGGGAGGCATCCTGCGAGAGGCGGATCTCCAGGTGCCACCCGGCTATTAAAGGCGGCATTAACCTAAACTATTTTACAGGCTTTTTCCCTGGGAAAGAAAACTCACAAGCCACTGTTATGGGTGTCAGTTTGCAGGACACACTTGGCACTCTTAAACCAGACCAAGTTGGCACTTGTTTCACCTTGCGTCTGGGAGGCATCCTGCGAGAGCCTGAATTCCAGGAGGCACCCGGCAATTTAAGGCCGCAGGACCCTGAACCATTGTACAGGCTTTTTCCCTGGGAAACAAAACTCACAAGCCACTGTTCTGGGTGTCAGTTTTCAGGACCCACTTGGCACTCTTAAACATGACAAAGTTGGAACTGGTGCCACCTTGCGTCTGGGAGGCATCCTGCGAGAGGCCGAATTCCAGGAGGCACCCGGCAATTTAAGGCCTCAGACCCCTGAACCATTGTACAGGCTTTTTCCCTGGGAAACAAAACTCACAAGCCACTGTTCTGGGTGTCAGTTTTCAGGAGCCACCTGGCACTCTCAAACCAGACCAAGTTGGAAATGGTGTCATTTTGCGTCTGGGAGGCACCCTGCGAGAGTCCGAATTCAAGGAGGCACCCGGCAATTTAAGGCCGCAGGACCCTGAACCATTGTACAGGCTTTTTCCCTGGGAAACAAAACTCACAAGCCACTGTTCTGGGTGTCAGTTTTCAGGACCCACATGACACTCTCAAACCAGACCAAGTTGGCACTGGTGCCACCTTGCGTCTGGGAGGCATCCTGCGAGAGGCGGATCTCCTGGTGGCACCCGGCTTTTAAAGGCGGCATTAACCTAAACCACTTTACAGGCTTTTTCCCTGGGAAACAAAACTCACAAGCCACTGTTCTGGGTGTCAGTTTTCAGGACCCTCTTGGCACTCTTAAACCAGACCAAGTTGGAACTGGTGCCACCTTGCGTCTGGGAGGCATCCTGCGAGAGGCGGAATTCCAGGAGTCACCCGGCAAGTTAAGGCCTCAGGCCCCTGAACCATTGTACAGGCTTTTTCCCTGGGAAAGAAAACTCACAAGCCACTGTTCTGGGTGTCAGTTTTCAGGACCCACTTGGCAGTCTTAAACCAGACCAAATTGGCACTGGTGTCATGTTGCCTCTGGGAGGCATCCTGTGAGAGGCGTATCTCCAGGAGGCACCCGGCAATTTAAGGCATCAAGCCCCTGAACCATTGTACAGGCTTTTTCCCTGGGAAACAAAACTCACAAGCCACTGTTCTGGGTGTCAGTTTTCAGGACCCACCTGGCACTCTCAAACCAGACCAAGTTGGCACTGGTGCCACCTTGCGTCTGGGAGGCATCCTGCAAGAGCCGAATCTCCAGGAGGCACCCGGCTATTAAAGGCGGGATTAACCTAAACCATTTTACAGGCTTTTTCCCTGGGAAAGAAAACTCACAAGCCACTGTTCTGGGTGTCAGTTTTCAGGAGCCACCTGGCACTCTCAAACCAGACCAAGTTGGCACTGGTGCCACCTTGCGTCTGGGAGGCATCCTGCGAGAGGCTCAATTCCAGGAGGCACCCGGCAATTTAAGGCCGCAGGACCCTGAACCATTGTACAGGCTTTTTCCCTGGGAAACAAAACTCACAAGCCACTGTTCTGGGTGTCAGTTTTCAGGACCCACTTGACACTCTCAAACCAGACCAAGGTGGCACTGGTGCCACCTTGCGTCTGGCAGGCATCCTGCGAAAGGCGCAATTCCAGGAGGCACCCGGCAATTTAAGGCCGCAGGACCCTGAACCATTGTACAGGCTTTTTCCCTGGGAAACAAAACTCACAAGCCACTGTTCTGGGTGTCAGTTTTCAGGACCCACTTGGCACTCTTAGACCAGACCAAGTTGGAACTGGTGCCACCTTGCGTCTGGGAGGCATCCTGCGAGAGGCCGAATTCCAGGAGTCACCCGGCAATTTAAGGCCGCAGGACCCTGAACCATTGTACAGGCTTTTTCCCTGGGAAACAAAACTCACAAGCCACTGTTCTGGGTGTCAGTTTTCAGGACCCACTTGACACTCTCAAACCAGACCAAGTTGGCACTGGTGTTGCTTGCGTCTGGGAGGCATCCTGCGAGAGGCGGATCTCCAGGTGGCACCCGGCTATTAAAGGCGGCATTAACCTAAACCACTTTACAGGCTTTTTCCCTGAGAAACAAAACTCACAAGCCACTGTTCTGGGTGTCAGTTTGCAGGAGCCACCTGGCACTCTCAAACCAGACAAAGTTGGCACTGATGCCACCTTGCGTCTGGGAGGCATCCTGCGAGAGGCGCAATTCCAGGAGGCACCCGGCAATTTAAGGCCGCAGGACCCTGAACCATTGTACAGGCTTTTTCCCTGGGAAACAAAACTCACAAGCCACTGTTCTGGGTGTCAGTTTTCAGGACCCACTTGACACTCTCAAACCAGACCAAGGTTGCACTGGTGCCACCTTGCGTCTTGCAGGCATCCTGCGAGAGGCCGAATTCCAGGAGGCACCCGGCAATTTTAGGCCTCAGACCCCTGAACCATTGTACAGGCTTTTTCCCTGGGAAACAAAACTCACAAGCCACTGTTCTGGGTGTCAGTTTTCAGGAGCCACCTGGCACTCTCAAACCAGACCAAGTTGGAAATGGTGTCATTTTGCGTCTGGGAGGCACCCTGCGAGAGTCCGAATTCCAGGAGGCACCCGGCAATTTAAGGCCGCAGGACCCTGAACCATTGTACAGGCTTTTTCCCTGGGAAACAAAACTCACAAGCCACTGTTCTGGGTGTCAGTTTTCAGGACCCTCTTGGCACTCTCAAACCAGACCAAGTTGGCACTGGTGCCACCTTGCGTCTGGGAGGCATCCTGCGAGAGGCGGATCTCCAGGTGGCACCCGGCTTTTAAAGGCGGCATTAACCTAAACCACTTTACAGGCTTTTTCCCTGGGAAACAAAACTCACAAGCCACTGTTCTGGGTGTCAGTTTTCAGGACCCACTTGGCACTCTTAAACCAGACCAAGTTGGAACTGGTGCCACCTTGCGTCTGGGAGGCATCCTGCGAGAGGCGGAATTCCAGGAGTCACCCGGCAATTTAAGGCCTCAGGCCCCTGAACCATTGTACAGGCTTTTTCCCTGGGAAACAAAACTCACAAGCCACTGTTCTGGGTGTCAGTTTTCAGGACCCACTTGGCAGTCTTAAACCAGACCAAGTTGGCACTGGTGTCATGTTGCCTCTGGGAGGCATCCTGTGAGAGGCGGATCTCCAGGAGGCACCCGGCAATTTAAGGCATCAAGCCCCTGAACCATTGTACAGGCTTTTTCCCTGGGAAACAAAACTCACAAGCCACTGTTCTGGGTGTCAGTTTTCAGGACCCACTTGACACTCTCAAACCAGACCAAGGTGGCACTGGTGCCACCTTGCGTCTGGCAGGCATCCTGCGAGAGGCGCAATTCCAGGAGGCACCCGGCAATTTAAGGCCGCAGGACCCTGAACCATTGTACAGGCTTTTTCCCTGGGAAACAAAACTCACAAGCCACTGTTCTGGGTGTCAGTTTTCAGGACCCACTTGGCACTCTTAGACCAGACCAAGTTGGAACTGGTGCCACCTTGCGTCTGGGAGGCATCCTGCGAGAGGCCGAATTCCAGGAGTCACCCGGCAATTTAAGGCCGCAGGACCCTGAACCATTGTACAGGCTTTTTCCCTGGGAAACAAAACTCACAAGCCACTGTTCTGGGTGTCAGTTTTCAGGACCCACTTGGTACTCTCAAACCAGACCAAGTTGGAAATGGTGTCATTTTGCGTCTGGGAGGCATCCTGCGATAGGCGGAATTCCAGGAGGCACCGTGCAAATTAAGGCCTCAGGCCCCTGAACCATTGTACAGGCTTTTTCCCTGGGAAACGAAACTCACAAGCCACTGTTCTGGGTGTCAGTTTGCAGGAGCCACCTGGCACTCTCAAACCAGACAAAGTTGGCACTGGTGCCACCATGCGTCTGGGAGGCATCCTGCGAGAGGCGCAATTCCAGGAGGCACCCGGCAATTTAAGGCCGCAGGCCCCTGAACCATTGTACAGGCTTTTTCCCTGGGAAGCAAAACTCACAAGCCACTGTTCTGGGTGTCACTTTTCAGGACCCACTTGACACTCTCAAACCAGACCAAGTTGGCACTGGTGCCACCTTGCGTCTGGGAGGCATCCTGCGAGAGGCGGATCTCCAGGTGCCACCCGGCTATTAAAGGCGGCATTAACCTAAACTATTTTACAGGCTTTTTCCCTGGGAAAGAAAACTCACAAGCCACTGTTCTGGGTGTCAGTTTGCAGGAGCCACCTGGCACTCTCAAACCAGACCAAGTTGGCACTGGTGCCACCTTGCGTCTGGGAGGCATCCTGCGAGAGCCTGAATTCCAGGAGACACCCGGCAATTTAAGGCCGCAGGACCCTGAACCATTGTACAGGCTTTTTCCCTGGGAAACAAAACTCACAAGCCACTGTTCTGGGTGTCAGTTTTCAGGACCCACTTGACACTCTCAAACCAGACCAAGGTGGCACTGGTGCCACCTTGCGTCTTGCAGGCATCCTGCGAGAGGCCGAATTCCAGGAGGCACCCGGCAATTTTAGGCCTCAGACCCCTGAACCATTGTACAGGCTTTTTCCCTGGGAAACAAAACTCACAAGCCACTGTTCTGGGTGTCAGTTTTCAGGACCCACTTGACACTCTCAAACCAGACCAAGTTGGCACTGGTGCCACCTTGCGTCTTGCAGGCATCCTGCGAGAGGCGCAATTCCAGGAGGCACCCGGCAATTTAAGGCCGCAGGACCCTGAACCATTGTACAGGCTTTTTCCCTGGGAAACAAAACTCACAAGCCACTGTTCTGGGTGTCAGTTTTCAGGACCCACTTGCCACTCTTAGACCAGACCAAGTTGGAACTGGTGCCACCTTGCGTCTGGGAGGCATCCTGCGAGAGGCCGAATTCCAGGAGTCACCCGGCAATTTAAGGCCGCAGGACCCTGAACCATTGTACAGGCTTTTTCCCTGGGAAACAAAACTCACAAGCCACTGTTCTGGGTGTCAGTTTTCAGGACCCTCTTGGCACTCTCAAACCAGACCAAGTTGGCACTGGTGCCACCTTGCGTCTGGGAGGCATCCTGCGAGAGGCGGATCTCCAGGTGGCACCCGGCTATTAAAGGCGGCATTAACCTAAACCACTTTACAGGCTTTTTCCCTGGGAAACAAAACTCACAAGCCACTGTTCTGGGTGTCAGTTTGCAGGAGCCACCTGGCACACTCAAACCAGACAAAGTTGGCACTGGTGCCACCTTGCGTCTGGGAGGCATCCTGCGAGAGGCGCAATTCCAGGAGGCACCCGGCAATTTAAGGCCGCAGGCCCCTGAACCATTGTACAGGCTTTTTCCCTGGGAAGCAAAACTCACAAGCCACTGTTCTGGGTGTCAGTTTTCAGGACCCACATGACACTCTCAAACCAGACCAAGTTGGCACTGGTGCCACCTTGCGTCTGGGAGGCATCCTGCGAG
Organism: Fringilla coelebs; assembly: GCF_963513975.1. NCBI lineage: Eukaryota > Metazoa > Chordata > Aves > Passeriformes > Fringillidae > Fringilla > Fringilla coelebs. The sequence goes on along the minus strand of NW_028167521.1, from coordinate 747,891 downwards.
CGGCGGATCTCCAGGTGCCACCCGGCTATTAAAGGCGGCATTAACCTAAACTATTTTACAGGCTTTTTCCCTGGGAAAGAAAACTCACAAGCCACTGTTCTGGGTGTCAGTTTGCAGGACACACTTGGCACTCTCAGACCAGACCAAGTTGGCACTTGTTTCACCTTGCGTCTGGGAGGCATCCTGCGAGAGGCTCAATTCCAGGAGGCACCCGGCAATTTAAGGCCGTAGTATCCTGAACCATTGTACAGGCTTTTTCCCTGGGAAACAAAACTCACAAGCCACTGTTCTGGGTGTCAGTTTTCAGGACCCACTTGACACTCTCAAACCAGACCAAGGTGGCACTGGTGCCACCTTGCGTCTGGCAGGCATCCTGCGAGAGGCGCAATTCCAGGAGGCACCCGGCAATTTAAGGCCGCAGGACCCTGAACCATTGTACAGGCTTTTTCCCTGGGAAACAAAACTCACAAGCCACTGTTCTGGGTGTCAGTTTTCAGGACCCACTTGGCACTCTTAGACCAGACCAAGTTGGAACTGGTGCCACCTTGCGTCTGGGAGGCATCCTGCGAGAGGCCGAATTCCAGGAGTCACCCGGCAATTTAAGGCCGCAGGACCCTGAACCATTGTACAGGCTTTTTCCCTGGGAAACAAAACTCACAAGCCACTGTTCTGGGTGTCAGTTTTCAGGACCCACTTGGTACTCTCAAACCAGACCAAGTTGGAAATGGTGTCATTTTGCGTCTTGGAGGCATCCTGCGATAGGCGGAATTCCAGGAGGCACCGTGCAAATTAAGGCCTCAGGCCCCGGAACCATTGTACAGGCTTTTTCCCTGGGAAACAAAACTCACAAGCCACTGTTCTGGGTGTCAGTTTGCAGGAGCCACCTGGCACTCTCAAACCAGACCAAGTTGGCACTGGTGCCACCTTGCGTCTGGGAGGCATCCTGCGAGAGGCGCAATTCCAGGAGGCACCCGGCAATTTAAGGCCGCTGGCCCCTGAACCATTGTACAGGCTTTTTCCCTGGGAAGCAAAACTCACAAGCCACTGTTCTGGGTGTCACTTTTCAGGACCCACTTGACACTCTCAAACCAGACCAAGTTGGCACTGGTGCCACCTTGCGTCTGGGAGGCATCCTGCGAGAGGCGGATCTCCAGGTGCCACCCGGCTATTAAAGGCGGCATTAACCTAAGCCATTTTACAGGCTTTTTCCCTGGGAAACAAAACTCACAAGCCACTGTTCTGGGTGTCAGTTTTCAGGAGCCACCTGGCACTCTCAAACCAGACCAAGTTGGCACTGGTGCCACCTTGCGTCTGGGAGGCATCCTGCGAGAGGCTCAATTCCAGGAGGCACCCGGCAATTTAAGGCCGCAGGACCCTGAACCATTGTACAGGCTTTTTCCCTGGGAAACAAAACTCACAAGCCACTGTTCTGGGTGTCAGTTTTCAGGACCCACTTGACACTCTCAAACCAGACCAAGGTGGCACTGGTGCCACCTTGCGTCTTGCAGGCATCCTGCGAGAGGCCGAATTCCAGGAGGCACCCGGCAATTTTAGGCCTCAGACCCCTGAACCATTGTACAGGCTTTTTCCCTGGGAAACAAAACTCACAAGCCACTGTTCTGGGTGTCAGTTTTCAGGAGCCACCTGGCACTCTCAAACATGACCAAGTTGGAAATGGTGTCATTTTGCGTCTGGGAGGCACCCTGCGAGAGTCCGAATTCCAGGAGGCACCCAGCAATTTAAGGCCGCAGGACCCTGAACCATTGTACAGGCTTTTTCCCTGGGAAACAAAACTCACAAGCCACTGTTCTGGGTGTCAGTTTTCAGGACCCTCTTGGCACTCTCAATCCAGACTAAGTTGGCACTGGTGCCACCTTGCGTCTGGGAGGCATCCTGCGAGAGGCGGATCTCCAGGTGGCACCCGGCTTTTAAAGGCGGCATTAACCTAAACCACTTTACAGGCTTTTTCCCTGGGAAACAAAACTCACAAGCCACTGTTCTGGGTGTCAGTTTTCAGGACCCACTTGGCACTCTTAAACCAGACCAAGTTGGAACTGGTGCCACCTTGCGTCTGGGAGGCATCCTGCGAGAGGCGGAATTCCAGGAGTCACCCGGCAATTTAAGGCCTCAGGCCCCTGAACCATTGTACAGGCTTTTTCCCTGGGAAACAAAACTCACAAGCCACTGTTCTGGGTGTCAGTTTTCAGGACCCACTTGGCAGTCTTAAACCAGACCAAGTTGGCACTGGTGTCATGTTGCCTCTGGGAGGCATCCTGTGAGAGGCGGATCTCCAGGAGTCACCCGGCAATTTAAGGCATCAAGCCCCTGAACCATTGTACAGGCTTTTTCCCTGGGAAACAAAACTCACAAGCCACTGTTCTGGGTGTCAGTTTTCAGGACCCACCTGGCACTCTCAAACCAGACCAAGTTGGCACTGGTGCCACCTTGTGTCTGGGAGGCATCCTGCAAGAGCCGAATCTCCAGGAGGCACCCGGCTATTAAAGGCGGGATTAACCTAAACCATTTTACAGGCTTTTTCCCTGGGAAAGAAAACTCACAAGCCACTGTTCTGGGTGTCAGTTTTCAGGAGCCACCTGGCACTCTCAAACCAGACCAAGTTGGCACTGGTGCCACCTTGCGTCTGGGAGGCATCCTGCGAGAGGCTCAATTCCAGGAGGCACCCGGCAATTTAAGGCCGCAGGACCCTGAACCATTGTACAGGCTTTTTCCCTGGGAAACAAAACTCACAAGCCACTGTTCTGGGTGTCAGTTTTCAGGACCCACCTGGCACTCTAAACCAGACCAAGTTGGCACTGGTGCCACCTTGCGTCTGGGAGGCATCCTGCGAGAGGCGAATCTCCAGGAGGCACCCGGCTATTAAAGGCGGGATTAACCTAAACCATTTTACAGGCTTTTTCCCTGGGATAGAAAACTCACAAGCCACTGTTCTGGGTGTCAGTTTGCAGGAGCCACCTGGCACTCTCAAACCAGACCAAGTTGGCACTGGTGCCACCTTGCGTCTGGGATGCATCCTGTGAGAGGCGCAATTCCAGGAGGCACCCGGCAATTTAAGGCCGCAGGACCCTGAACCATTGTACAGGCTTTTTCCCTGGGAAACAAAACTCACAAGCCACTGTTCTGGGTTGTCAGTTTGCAGGACCCACTTGGCAGTCTTAAACCAGACCAAGTTGGCACTGATGTCATGTTGCCTCTGGGAGGCATCCTGTGAGAGGCGGATCTCCAGGAGGCACCCGGCAATTTAAGGCCTCAGGCCCCTGAACCATTGTACAGGCTTTTTCCCTGGGAAACAAAACTCACAAGCCACTGTTCTGGGTGTCAGTTTTCAGGACCCACCTGGCACTCTAAACCAGACCAAGTTGGCACTGGTGCCACCTTGCGTCTGGGAGGCATCCTGCAAGAGGCGAATCTCCAGGAGGCACCCGGCTATTAAAGGCGGGATTAACCTAAACCATTTTACAGGCTTTTTCCCTGGGAAAGAAAACTCACAAGCCACTGTTCTGGGTGTCAGTTTGCAGGAGCCACCTGGCACTCTCAAACCAGACCAAGTTGGCACTGGTGCCACCTTGCGTCTGGGAGGCATCCTGCGAGAGGCTCAATTCCAGGAGGCACCCGGCAATTTAAGGCCGCAGGACCCTGAACCATTGTACAGGCTTTTTCCCTGGGAAACAAAACTCACAAGCCACTGTTCTGGGTGTCAGTTTGCAGGAGCCACCTGGCACTCTTAAACCAGACCAAGGTGGCACTGGTGCCACCTTGCGTCTGGCAGGCATCCTGCGAGAGGCGCAATTCCAGGAGGCACCCGGCAATTTAAGGCCGCAGGACCCTGAACCATTGTACAGGCTTTTTCCCTGGGAAACAAAACTCACAAGCCACTGTTCTGGGTGTCAGTTTTCAGGACCCACTTGGCACTCTTAGACCAGACCAAGTTGGCACTGGTGCCACCTTGCGTCTGGGAGGCATCCTGCGAGAGGCCGAATTCCAAGAGTCACCCGGCAATTTAAGGCCGCAGGACCCTGAACCATTGTACAGGCTTTTTCCCTGGGAAACAAAACTCACAAGCCACTGTTCTGGGTGTCAGTTTTCAGGACCCACTTGGTACTCTCAAACCAGACCAAGTTGGAAATGGTGTCATTTTGCTTCTGGGAGGCATCCTGCGATAGGCGGAATTCCAGGAGGCACCCGGCAAATTAAGGCCTCAGGCCCCTGAACCATTGTACAGGCTTTTTCCCTGGGAAACAAAACTCACAAGCCACTGTTCCTTGTGTCAGTTTTCAGGACCCACTTGACACTCTCAAACCAGACCAAGTTGGCACTGGTGCCACCTTGCGTCTGGGAGGCATCCTGCGAGAGGCGGATCTCCAGGTGGCACCCAGCTATTAAAGGCGGCATTAACCTAAACCACTTTACAGGCTTTTTCCCTGGGAAAGAAAACTCACAAGCCACTGTTCTGGGTGTCAGTTTGCAGGAGTCACCTGGCACTCTCAAACCAGACAAAGTTGGCACTGGTGCCACCTTGCGTCTGGGAGGCATCCTGCGAGAGGCGCAATTCCAGGAGGCACCCGGCAATTTAAGGCCGCAGGCCCCTGAACCATTGTACAGGCTTTTTCCCTGGGAAACAAAACTCACAAGCCACTGTTCTGGGTGTCAGTTTTCAGGACCCACTTGACACTCTCAAACTAGACCAAGTTGGCACTGGTGCCACCTTGCGTCTGGGAGGTATCCTGCGAGAGGCGGATCTCCAGGTGCCACCCGGCTATTAAAGGCGGCATTAACCTAAACTATTTTACAGGCTTTTTCCCTGGGAAAGAAAACTCACAAGCCACTGTTATGGGTGTCAGTTTGCAGGACACACTTGGCACTCTTAAACCAGACCAAGTTGGCACTTGTTTCACCTTGCGTCTGGGAGGCATCCTGCGAGAGCCTGAATTCCAGGAGGCACCCGGCAATTTAAGGCCGCAGGACCCTGAACCATTGTACAGGATTTTTCCCTGGGAAACAAAACTCACAAGCCACTGTTCTGGGTGTCAGTTTTCAGGACCCACTTGGCACTCTTAAACATGACAAAGTTGGAACTGGTGCCACCTTGCGTCTGGGAGGCATCCTGCGAGAGGCCGAATTCCAGGAGGCACCCGGCAATTTAAGGCCTCAGACCCCTGAACCATTGTACAGGCTTTTTCCCTGGGAAACAAAACTCACAAGCCACTGTTCTGGGTGTCAGTTTTCAGGAGCCACCTGGCACTCTCAAACCAGACCAAGTTGGAAATGGTGTCATTTTGCGTCTGGGAGGCACCCTGCGAGAGTCCGAATTCCAGGAGGCACCCGGCAATTTAAGGCCGCAGGACCCTGAACCATTGTACAGGCTTTTTCCCTGGGAAACAAAACTCACAAGCCACTGTTCTGGGTGTCAGTTTTCAGGACCCACATGACACTCTCAAACCAGACCAAGTTGGCACTGGTGCCACCTTGCGTCTGGGAGGCATCCTGCGAGAGGCGGATCTCCTGGTGGCACCCGGCTTTTAAAGGCGGCATTAACCTAAACCACTTTACAGGCTTTTTCCCTGGGAAACAAAACTCACAAGCCACTGTTCTGGGTGTCAGTTTTCAGGACCCTCTTGGCACTCTTAAACCAGACCAAGTTGGAACTGGTGCCACCTTGCGTCTGGGAGGCATCCTGCGAGAGGCGGAATTCCAGGAGTCACCCGGCAATTTAAGGCCTCAGGCCCCTGAACCATTGTACAGGCTTTTTCCCTGGGAAACAAAACTCACAAGCCACTGTTCTGGGTGTCAGTTTGCAGGAGCCACCTGGCACTCTCTAACCAGACCAAGGTGGCACTGGTGCCACCTTGCGTCTGGCAGGCATCCTGCGAGAGCCTGAATTCCAGGAGACACCCGGCAATTTAAGGCCGCAGGACCCTGAACCATTGTACAGGCTTTTTCCCTGGGAAACAAAACTCACAAGCCACTGTTCTGGGTGTCAGTTTTCAGGACCCACTTGGCACTCTTAGACCAGACCAAGTTGGAACTGGTGCCACCTTGCGTCTGGGAGGCATCCTGCGAGAGGCCGAATTCCAAGAGTCACCCGGCAATTTAAGGCCGCAGGACCCTGAACCATTGTACAGGCTTTTTCCCTGGGAAACAAAACTCACAAGCCACTGTTCTGGGTGTCAGTTTTCAGGACCCACTTGGTACTCTCAAACCAGACCAAGTTGGAAATGGTGTCATTTTGCGTCTGGGAGGCATCCTGCGATAGGCGGAATTCCAGGAGGCACCCGGCAAATTAAGGCCTCAGGACCCTGAACCATTGTACAGGCTTTTTCCCTGGGAAACAAAACTCACAAGCCACTGTTCCTTGTGTCAGTTTTCAGGACCCACTTGACACTCTCAAACCAGACCAAGTTGGCACTGGTGCCACCTTGGGTCTGGGAGGCATCCTGCGAGAGGCGGATCTCCAGGTGGCACCCAGCTATTAAAGGCGGCATTAACCTAAACCACTTTACAGGCTTTTTCCCTGGGAAAGAAAACTCACAAGCCACTGTTCTGGGTGTCAGTTTGCAGGAGCCACCTGGCACTCTCAAACCAGACAAAGTTGGCACTGGTGCCACCTTGCGTCTGGGAGGCATCCTGCGAGAGGCGCAATTCCAGGAGGCACCCGGCAATTTAAGGCCGCAGGCCCCTGAACCATTGTACAGGCTTTTTCCCTGGGAAACAAAACTCACAAGCCACTGTTCTGGGTGTCAGTTTTCAGGACCCACTTGACACTCTCAAACCAGACCAAGTTGGCACTGGTGCCACCTTGCGTCTGGGAGGCATCCTGCGAGAGGCGGATCTCCAGGTGCCACCCGGCTATTAAAGGCGGCATTAACCTAAACTATTTTACAGGTGTTTTCCCTGGGAAAGAAAACTCACAAGCCACTGTTATGGGTGTCAGTTTGCAGGACACACTTGGCACTCTTAAACCAGACCAAGCTGGCACTTGTTTCACCTTGCGTCTGGGAGGCATCCTGCGAGAGCCTGAATTCCAGGAGGCACCCGGCAATTTAAGGCCGCAGGACCCTGAACCATTGTACAGGCTTTTTCCCTGGGAAACAAAACTCACAAGCCACTGTTCTGGGTGTCAGTTTTCAGGACCCACTTGGCACTCTTAAACATGACAAAGTTGGAACTGGTGCCACCTTGCGTCTGGGAGGCATCCTGCGAGAGGCCGAATTCCAGGAGGCACCCGGCAATTTAAGGCCTCAGACCCCTGAACCATTGTACAGGCTTTTTCCCTGGGAAACAAAACTCACAAGCCACTGTTCTGGGTGTCAGTTTTCAGGAGCCACCTGGCACTCTCAAACCAGACCAAGTTGGAAATGGTGTCATTTTGCGTCTGGGAGGCACCCTGCGAGAGTCCGAATTCCAGGAGGCACCCGGCAATTTAAGGCCGCAGGACCCTGAACCATTGTACAGGCTTTTTCCCTGGGAAACAAAACTCACAAGCCACTGTTCTGGGTGTCAGTTTTCAGGACCCACATGACACTCTCAAACCAGACCAAGTTGGCACTGGTGCCACCTTGCGTCTGGGAGGCATCCTGCGTGAGGCGGATCTCCTGGTGGCACCCGGCTTTTAAAGGCGGCATTAACCTAAACCACTTTACAGGCTTTTTCCCTGGGAAACAAAACTCACAAGCCACTGTTCTGGGTGTCAGTTTTCAGGACCCTCTTGGCACTCTTAAACCAGACCAAGTTGGAACTGGTGCCACCTTGCGTCTGGGAGGCATCCTGCGAGAGGCGGAATTCCAGGAGTCACCCGGCAAGTTAAGGCCTCAGGCCCCTGAACCATTGTACAGGCTTTTTCCCTGGGAAACAAAACTCACAAGCCACTGTTCTGGGTGTCAGTTTTCAGGACCCACTTGGCAGTCTTAAACCAGACCAAATTGGCACTGGTGTCATGTTGCCTCTGGGAGGCATCCTGTGAGAGGCGGATCTCCAGGAGGCACCCGGCAATTTAAGGCATCAAGCCCCTGAACCATTGTACAGGCTTTTTCCCTGGGAAACAAAACTCACAAGCCACTGTTCTGGGTGTCAGTTTTCAGGACCCACCTGGCACTCTCAAACCAGACCAAGTTGGCACTGGTGCCACCTTGCGTCTGGGAGGCATCCTGCAAGAGCCGAATCTCCAGGAGGCACCCGGCTATTAAAGGCGGGATTAACCTAAACCATTTTACAGGCTTTTTCCCTGGGAAAGAAAACTCACAAGCCACTGTTCTGGGTGTCAGTTTTCAGGAGCCACCTGGCACTCTCAAACCAGACCAAGTTGGCACTGGTGCCACCTTGCGTCTGGGAGGCATCCTGCGAGAGGCTCAATTCCAGGAGGCACCCGGCAATTTAAGGCCGCAGGACCCTGAACCATTGTACAGGCTTTTTCCCTGGGAAACAAAACTCACAAGCCACTGTTCTGGGTGTCAGTTTTCAGGACCCACTTGACACTCTCAAACCAGACCAAGGTGGCACTGGTGCCACCTTGCGTCTGGCAGGCATCCTGCGAGAGGCGCAATTCCAGGAGGCACCCGGCAATTTAAGGCCGCAGGACCCTGAACCATTGTACAGGCTTTTTCCCTGGGAAACAAAACTCACAAGCCACTGTTCTGGGTGTCAGTTTTCAGGACCCACTTGGCACTCTTAGACCAGACCAAGTTGGAACTGGTGCCACCTTGCGTCTGGGAGGCATCCTGCGAGAGGCCGAATTCCAGGAGTCACCCGGCAATTTAAGGCCGCAGGACCCTGAACCATTGTACAGGCTTTTTCCCTGGGAAACAAAACTCACAAGCCACTGTTCTGGGTGTCACTTTTCAGGACCCACTTGACACTCTCAAACCAGACCAAGTTGGCACTGGTGTTGCTTGCGTCTGGGAGGCATCCTGCGAGAGGCGGATCTCCAGGTGGCACCCGGCTATTAAAGGCGGCATTAACCTAAACCACTTTACAGGCTTTTTCCCTGAGAAACAAAACTCACAAGCCACTGTTCTGGGTGTCAGTTTGCAGGAGCCACCTGGCACTCTCAAACCAGACAAAGTTGGCACTGGTGCCACCTTGCGTCTGGGAGGCATCCTGCGAGAGGCTCAATTCCAGGAGGCACCCGGCAATTTAAGGCCGCAGGACCCTGAACCATTGTACAGGCTTTTTCCCTGGGAAACAAAACTCACAAGCCACTGTTCTGGGTGTCAGTTTTCAGGACCCACTTGACACTCTCAAACCAGACCAAGGTGGCACTGGTGCCACCTTGCGTCTTGCAGGCATCCTGCGAGAGGCCGAATTCCAGGAGGCACCCGGCAATTTTAGGCCTCAGACCCCTGAACCATTGTACAGGCTTTTTCCCTGGGAAACAAAACTCACAAGCCACTGTTCTGGGTGTCAGTTTTCAGGAGCCACCTGGCACTCTCAAACCAGACCAAGTTGGAAATGGTGTCATTTTGCGTCTGGGAGGCACCCTGCGAGAGTCCGAATTCCAGGAGGCACCCGGCAATTTAAGGCCGCAGGACCCTGAACCATTGTACAGGCTTTTTCCCTGGGAAACAAAACTCACAAGCCACTGTTCTGGGTGTCAGTTTTCAGGACCCTCTTGGCACTCTCAAACCAGAAAAAGTTGGCACTGGTGCCACCTTGCGTCTGGGAGGCATCCTGCGAGAGGCGGATCTCCAGGTGGCACCCGGCTTTTAAAGGCGGCATTAACCTAAACCACTTTACAGGCTTTTTCCCTGGGAAACAAAACTCACAAGCCACTGTTCTGGGTGTCAGTTTTCAGGACCCACTTGGCACTCTTAAACCAGACCAAGTTGGAACTGGTGCCACCTTGCGTCTGGGAGGCATCCTGCGAGAGGCGGAATTCCAGGAGTCACCCGGCAATTTAAGGCCTCAGGCCCCTGAACCATTGTACAGGCTTTTTCCCTGGGAAACAAAACTCACAAGCCACTGTTCTGGGTGTCAGTTTTCAGGACCCACTTGGCAGTCTTAAACCAGACCAAGTTGGCACTGGTGTCATGTTGCCTCTGGGAGGCATCCTGTGAGAGGCGGATCTCCAGGAGGCACCCGGCAATTTAAGGCATCAAGCCCCTGAACCATTGTACAGGCTTTTTCCCTGGGAAACAAAACTCACAAGCCACTGTTCTGGGTGTCAGTTTTCAGGACCCACTTGACACTCTCAAACCAGACCAAGGTGGCACTGGTGCCACCTTGCGTCTGGCAGGCATCCTGCGAGAGGCGCAATTCCAGGAGGCACCCGGCAATTTAAGGCCGCAGGACCCTGAACCATTGTACAGGCTTTTTCCCTGGGAAACAAAACTCACAAGCCACTGTTCTGGGTGTCAGTGTTCAGGACCCACTTGGCACTCTTAGACCAGACCAAGTTGGAACTGGTGCCACCTTGCGTCTGGGAGGCATCCTGCGAGAGGCCGAATTCCAGGAGTCACCCGGCAATTTAAGGCCGCAGGACCCTGAACCATTGTACAGGCTTTTTCCCTGGGAAACAAAACTCACAAGCCACTGTTCTGGGTGTCAGTTTGCAGGACCCACTTGGTACTCTCAAACCAGACCAAGTTGGAAATGGTGTCATTTTGCGTCTTGGAGGCATCTTGCGATAGGCGGAATTCCAGGAGGCACCGTGCAAATTAAGGCCTCAGGCCCCGGAACCATTGTACAGGCTTTTTCCCTGGGAAACAAAACTCACAAGCCACTGTTCTGGGTGTCAGTTTGCAGGAGCCACCTGGCACTCTCAAACCAGACAAAGTTGGCACTGGTGCCACCTTGCGTCTGGGAGGCATCCTGCGAGAGGCGCAATTCCAGGAGGCACCCGGCAATTTAAGGCCGCTGGCCCCTGAACCATTGTACAGGCTTTTTCCCTGGGAAGCAAAACTCACAAGCCACTGTTCTGGGTGTCACTTTTCAGGACCCACTTGACACTCTCAAACCAGACAAAGTTGGCACTGGTGCCACCTTGCGTCTGGGAGGCATCCTGCGAGAGGCGGATCTCCAGGTGCCACCCGGCTATTAAAGGCGGCATTAACCTAAGCTATTTTACAGGCTTTTTCCCTGGGAAACAAAACTCACAAGCCACTGTTCTGGGTGTCAGTTTGCAGGAGCCACCTGGCACTCTCAAACCAGACCAAGTTGGCACTGGTGCCACCTTGCGTCTGGGAGGCATCCTGCGAGAGGCTCAATTCCAGGAGGCACCCGGCAATTTAAGGCCACAGGACCCTGAACCATTGTACAGGCTTTTTCCCTGGGAAACAAAACTCACAAGCCACTGTTCTGGGTGTCAGTTTTCAGGACCCACTTGACACTCTCAAACCAGACCAAGGTGGCACTGGTGCCACCTTGCGTCTTGCAGGCATCCTGCGAGAGGCCGAATTCCAGGAGGCACCCGGCAATTTTAGGCCTCAGACCCCTGAACCATTGTACAGGCTTTTTCCCTGGGAAACAAAACTCACAAGCCACTGTTCTGGGTGTCAGTTTTCAGGAGCCACCTGGCACTCTCAAACCAGACCAAGTTGGAAATGGTGTCATTTTGCGTCTGGGAGGCACCCTGCGAGAGTCCGAATTCCAGGAGGCACCCAGCAATTTAAGGCCGCAGGACCCTGAACCATTGTACAGGCTTTTTCCCTGGGAAACAAAACTCACAAGCCACTGTTCTGGGTGTCAGTTTTCAGGACCCTCTTGGCACTCTCAATCCAGACTAAGTTGGCACTGGTGCCACCTTGCGTCTGGGAGGCATCCTGCGAGAGGCGGATCTCCAGGTGGCACCCGGCTTTTAAAGGCGGCATTAACCGAAACCACTTTACAGGCTTTTTCCCTGGGAAACAAAACTCACAAGCCACTGTTCTGGGTGTCAGTTTTCAGGACCCACTTGGCACTCTTAAACCAGACCAAGTTGGAACTGGTGCCACCTTGCGTCTGGGAGGCATCCTGCGAGAGGCGGAATTCCAGGAGTCACCCGGCAATTTAAGGCCTCAGGCCCCTGAACCATTGTACAGGCTTTTTCCCTGGGAAACAAAACTCACAAGCCACTGTTCTGGGTGTCAGTTTTCAGGACCCACTTGGCAGTCTTAAACCAGACCAAGTTGGCACTGGTGTCATGTTGCCTCTGGGAGGCATCCTGTGAGAGGCGGATCTCCAGGAGGCACCCGGCAATTTAAGGCATCAAGCCCCTGAACCATTGTACAGGCTTTTTCCCTGGGAAACAAAATTCACAAGCCACTGTTCTGGGTGTCAGTTTTCAGGACCCACCTGGCACTCTCAAACCAGACCAAGTTGGCACTGGTGCCACCTTGTGTCTGGGAGGCATCCTGCAAGAGCCGAATCTCCAGGAGGCACCCGGCTATTAAAGGCGGGATTAACCTAAACCATTTTACAGGCTTTTTCCCTGGGAAAGAAAACTCACAAGCCACTGTTCTGGGTGTCAGTTTTCAGGACCCACCTGGCACTCTCAAACCAGACCAAGTTGGCACTGGTGCCACCTTGCGTCTGGGAGGCATCCTGCGAGAGGCTCAATTCCAGGAGGCACCCGGCAATTTAAGGCCGCAGGACCCTGAACCATTGTACAGGCTTTTTCCCTGGGAAACAAAACTCACAAGCCACTGTTCTGGGTGTCAGTTTTCAGGACCCACCTGGCACTCTAAACCAGACCAAGTTGGCACTGGTGCCACCTTGCGTCTGGGAGGCATCCTGCGAGAGGCGAATCTCCAGGAGGCACCCGGCTATTAAAGGCGGGATTAACCTAAACCATTTTACAGGCTTTTTCCCTGGGATAGAAAACTCACAAGCCACTGTTCTGGGTGTCAGTTTGCAGGAGCCACCTGGCACTCTCAAACCAGACCAAGTTGGCACTGGTGCCACCTTGCGTCTGGGATGCATCCTGCGAGAGGCCGAATTCCAGGAGGCACCCGGCAATTTAAAGCCGCAGGACCCTGAACCATTGTACAGGCTTTTTCCCTGGGAAACAAAACTCACAAGCCACTGTTCTGGGTTGTCAGTTTGCAGGACCCACTTGGCAGTCTTAAACCAGACCAAGTTGGCACTGATGTCATGTTGCCTCTGGGAGGCATCCTGTGAGAGGCGGATCTCCAGGAGGCACCCGGCAATTTAAGGCCTTAGGCCCCTGAACCATTGTACAGGCTTTTTCCCTGGGAAACAAAACTCACAAGCCACTGTTCTGGGTGTCAGTTTTCAGGACCCACCTGGCACTCTAAACCAGACCAAGTTGGCACTGGTGCCACCTTGCGTCTGGGAGGCATCCTGCAAGAGGCGAATCTCCAGGAGGCACCCGGCTATTAAAGGCGGGATTAACCTAAACCATTTTACAGGCTTTTTCCCTGGGAAAGAAAACTCACAAGCCACTGTTCTGGGTGTCAGTTTGCAGGAGCCACCTGGCACTCTCAAACCAGACCAAGTTGGCACTGGTGCCACCTTGCGTCTGGGAGGCATCCTGCGAGAGGCTCAATTCCAGGAGGCACCCGGCAATTTAAGGCCGCAGGACCCTGAACCATTGTACAGGCTTTTTCCATGGGAAACAAAACTCACAAGCCACTGTTCTGGGTGTCAGTTTTCAGGACCCACTTGGTACTCTCAAACCAGACCAAGTTGGAAATGGTGTCATTTTGCGTCTGGGAGGCATCCTGCCATAGGCGGAATTCCAGGAGGCACCCGGCAAATTAAGGCCTCAGGCCCCTGAACCATTGTACAGGCTTTTTCCCTGGGAAACAAAACTCACAAGCCACTGTTCCTTGTGTCAGTTTTCAGGACCCACTTGACACTCTCAAACCAGACCAAGTTGGCACTGGTGCCACCTTGCGTCTGGGAGGCATCCTGCGAGAGGCGGATCTCCAGGTGGCACCCAGCTATTAAAGGCGGCATTAACCTAAACCACTTTATAGGCTTTTTCCCTGGGAAAGAAAACTCACAAGCCACTGTTCTGGGTGTCAGTTTGCAGGAGCCACCTGGCACTCTCAAACCAGACAAAGTTGGCACTGGTGCCACCTTGCGTCTGGGAGGCATCCTGCGAGAGGCGCAATTCCAGGAGGCACCCGGCAATTTAAGGCCTCAGGCCCCTGAACCATTGTACAGGCTTTTTCCCTGGGAAACAAAACTCACAAGCCACTGTTCTGGGTGTCAGTTTTCAGGACCCACTTGACACTCTCAAACCAGACCAAGTTGGCACTGGTGCCACCTTGCGTCTGGGAGGTATCCTGCGAGAGGCGGATCTCCAGGTGCCACCCGGCTATTAAAGGCGGCATTAACCTAAACTATTTTACAGGCTTTTTCCCTGGGAAAGAAAACTCACAAGCCACTGTTATGGGTGTCAGTTTGCAGGACACACTTGGCACTCTTAAACCAGACCAAGTTGGCACTTGTTTCACCTTGCGTCTGGGAGGCATCCTGCGAGAGCCTGAATTCCAGGAGGCACCCGGCAATTTAAGGCCGCAGGACCCTGAACCATTGTACAGGCTTTTTCCCTGGGAAACAAAACTCACAAGCCACTGTTCTGGGTGTCAGTTTTCAGGACCCACTTGGCACTCTTAAACATGACAAAGTTGGAACTGGTGCCACCTTGCGTCTGGGAGGCATCCTGCGAGAGGCCGAATTCCAGGAGGCACCCGGCAATTTAAGGCCTCAGACCCCTGAACCATTGTACAGGCTTTTTCCCTGGGAAACAAAACTCACAAGCCACTGTTCTGGGTGTCAGTTTTCAGGAGCCACCTGGCACTCTCAAACCAGACCAAGTTGGAAATGGTGTCATTTTGCGTCTGGGAGGCACCCTGCGAGAGTCCGAATTCCAGGAGGCACCCGGCAATTTAAGGCCGCAGGACCCTGAACCATTGTACAGGCTTTTTCCCTGGGAAACAAAACTCACAAGCCACTGTTCTGGGTGTCAGTTTTCAGGACCCACATGACACTCTCAAACCAGACCAAGTTGGCACTGGTGCCACCTTGCGTCTGGGAGGCATCCTGCGAGAGGCGGATCTCCTGGTGGCACCCGGCTTTTAAAGGCGGCATTAACCTAAACCACTTTACAGGCTTTTTCCCTGGGAAACAAAACTCACAAGCCACTGTTCTGGGTGTCAGTTTTCAGGACCCTCTTGGCACTCTTAAACCAGACCAAGTTGGAACTGGTGCCACCTTGCGTCTGGGAGGCATCCTGCGAGAGGCGGAATTCCAGGAGTCACCCGGCAATTTAAGGCCTCAGGCCCCTGAACCATTGTACAGGCTTTTTCCCTGGGAAACAAAACTCACAAGCCACTGTTCTGGGTGTCAGTTTTCAGGACCCACTTGGCAGTCTTAAACCAGACCAAATTGGCACTGGTGTCATGTTGCCTCTGGGAGGCATCCTGTGAGAGGCGGATCTCCAGGAGGCACCCGGCAATTTAAGGCATCAAGCCCCTGAACCATTGTACAGGCTTTTTCCCTGGGAAACAAAACTCACAAGCCACTGTTCTGGGTGTCAGTTTTCAGGACCCACCTGGCACTCTCAAACCAGACCAAGTTGGCACTGGTGCCACCTTGCGTCTGGGAGGCATCCTGCAAGAGCCGAATCTCCAGGAGGCACCCGGCTATTAAAGGCGGGATTAACCTAAACCATTTTACAGGCTTTTTCCCTGGGAAAGAAAACTCACAAGCCACTGTTCTGGGTGTCAGTTTTCAGGAGCCACCTGGCACTCTCAAACCAGACCAAGTTGGCACTGGTGCCACCTTGCGTCTGGGAGGCATCCTGCGAGAGGCTCAATTCCAGGAGGCACCCGGCAATTTAAGGCCGCAGGACCCTGAACCATTGTACAGGCTTTTTCCCTGGGAAACAAAACTCACAAGCCACTGTTCTGGGTGTCAGTTTTCAGGACCCACTTGACACTCTCAAACCAGACCAAGGTGGCACTGGTGCCACCTTGCGTCTGGCAGGCATCCTGCGAGAGGCGCAATTCCAGGAGGCACCCGGCAATTTAAGGCCGCAGGACCCTGAACCATTGTACAGGCTTTTTCCCTGGGAAACAAAACTCACAAGCCACTGTTCTGGGTGTCAGTTTTCAGGACCCACTTGGCACTCTTAGACCAGACCAAGTTGGAACTGGTGCCACCTTGCGTCTGGGAGGCATCCTGCGAGAGGCCGAATTCCAGGAGTCACCCGGCAATTTAAGGCCGCAGGACCCTGAACCATTGTACAGGCTTTTTCCCTGGGAAACAAAACTCACAAGCCACTGTTCCTTGTGTCAGTTTCAGGACCCACTTGACACTCTCAAACCAGACCAAGTTGGCACTGGTGCCACCTTGCGTCTGGGAGGCATCCTGCGAGAGGCGGATCTCCAGGTGGCACCCGGCTATTAAAGGCGGCATTAACCTAAACCACTTTACAGGCTTTTTCCCTGGGAAACAAAACTCACAAGCCACTGTTCTGGGTGTCAGTTTGCAGGAGCCACCTGGCACTCTCAAACCAGACAAAGTTGGCACTGGTGCCACCTTGCGTCTGGGAGGCATCCTGCGAGAGGCGGATCTCCAGGTGCCACCCGGCTATTAAAGGCGGCATTAACCTAAGCTATTTTACAGGCTTTTTCCCTGGGAAAGAAAACTCACAAGCCACTGTTCTGGGTGTCAGTTTTCAGGAGCCACCTGGCACTCTCAAACCAGACCAAGTTGGCACTGGTGCCACCTTGCGTCTGGGAGGCATCCTGCGAGAGGCTCAATTCCAGGAGGCACCCGGCAATTTAAGGCCGCAGGACCCTGAACCATTGTACAGGCTTTTTCCCTGGGAAACAAAACTCACAAGCCACTGTTCTGGGTGTCAGTTTTCAGGACCCTCTTGGCACTCTCAATCCAGACTAAGTTGGCACTGGTGCCACCTTGCGTCTGGGAGGCATCCTGCGAGAGGCGGATCTCCAGGTGGCACCCGGCTTTTAAAGGCGGCATTAACCTAAACCACTTTACAGGCTTTTTCCCTGGGAAACAAAACTCACAAGCCACTGTTCTGGGTGTCAGTTTTCAGGACCCACTTGGCACTCTTAAACCAGACCAAGTTGGAACTGGTGCCACCTTGCGTCTGGGAGGCATCCTGCGAGAGGCGGAATTCCAGGAGTCACCCGGCAATTTAAGGCCTCAGGCCCCTGAACCATTGTACAGGCTTTTTCCCTGGGAAACAAAACTCACAAGCCACTGTTCTGGGTGTCAGTTTTCAGGACCCACTTGGCAGTCTTAAACCAGACCAAGTTGGCACTGGTGTCATGTTGCCTCTGGGAGGCATCCTGTGAGAGGCGGATCTCCAGGAGGCACCCGGCAATTTAAGGCATCAAGCCCCTGAACCATTGTACAGGCTTTTTCCCTGGGAAACAAAATTCACAAGCCACTGTTCTGGGTGTCAGTTTTCAGGACCCACCTGGCACTCTCAAACCAGACCAAGTTGGCACTGGTGCCACCTTGTGTCTGGGAGGCATCCTGCAAGAGCCGAATCTCCAGGAGGCACCCGGCTATTAAAGGCGGGATTAACCTAAACCATTTTACAGGCTTTTTCCCTGGGAAAGAAAACTCACAAGCCACTGTTCTGGGTGTCAGTTTTCAGGACCCACCTGGCACTCTCAAACCAGACCAAGTTGGCACTGGTGCCACCTTGCGTCTGGGAGGCATCCTGCGAGAGGCTCAATTCCAGGAGGCACCCGGCAATTTAAGGCCGCAGGACCCTGAACCATTGTACAGGCTTTTTCCCTGGGAAACAAAACTCACAAGCCACTGTTCTGGGTGTCAGTTTTCAGGACCCACCTGGCACTCTAAACCAGACCAAGTTGGCACTGGTGCCACCTTGCGTCTGGGAGGCATCCTGCGAGAGGCGAATCTCCAGGAGGCACCCGGCTATTAAAGGCGGGATTAACCTAAACCATTTTACAGGCTTTTTCCCTGGGATAGAAAACTCACAAGCCACTGTTCTGGGTGTCAGTTTGCAGGAGCCACCTGGCACTCTCAAACCAGACCAAGTTGGCACTGGTGCCACCTTGCGTCTGGGATGCATCCTGCGAGAGGCCGAATTCCAGGAGGCACCCGGCAATTTAAAGCCGCAGGACCCTGAACCATTGTACAGGCTTTTTCCCTGGGAAACAAAACTCACAAGCCACTGTTCTGGGTTGTCAGTTTGCAGGACCCACTTGGCAGTCTTAAACCAGACCAAGTTGGCACTGATGTCATGTTGCCTCTGGGAGGCATCCTGTGAGAGGCGGATCTCCAGGAGGCACCCGGCAATTTAAGGCCTCAGGCCCCTGAACCATTGTACAGGCTTTTTCCCTGGGAAACAAAACTCACAAGCCACTGTTCTGGGTGTCAGTTTTCAGGACCCACCTGGCACTCTAAACCAGACCAAGTTGGCACTGGTGCCACCTTGCGTCTGGGAGGCATCCTGCAAGAGGCGAATCTCCAGGAGGCACCCGGCTATTAAAGGCGGGATTAACCTAAACCATTTTACAGGCTTTTTCCCTGGGAAAGAAAACTCACAAGCCACTGTTCTGGGTGTCAGTTTGCAGGAGCCACCTGGCACTCTCAAACCAGACCAAGTTGGCACTGGTGCCACCTTGCGTCTGGGAGGCATCCTGCGAGAGGCTCAATTCCAGGAGGCACCCGGCAATTTAAGGCCGCAGGACCCTGAACCATTGTACAGGCTTTTTCCATGGGAAACAAAACTCACAAGCCACTGTTCTGGGTGTCAGTTTTCAGGACCCACTTGGTACTCTCAAACCAGACCAAGTTGGAAATGGTGTCATTTTGCGTCTGGGAGGCATCCTGCCATAGGCGGAATTCCAGGAGGCACCCGGCAAATTAAGGCCTCAGGCCCCTGAACCATTGTACAGGCTTTTTCCCTGGGAAACAAAACTCACAAGCCACTGTTCCTTGTGTCAGTTTTCAGGACCCACTTGACACTCTCAAACCAGACCAAGTTGGCACTGGTGCCACCTTGCGTCTGGGAGGCATCCTGCGAGAGGCGGATCTCCAGGTGGCACCCAGCTATTAAAGGCGGCATTAACCTAAACCACTTTACAGGCTTTTTCCCTGGGAAAGAAAACTCACAAGCCACTGTTCTGGGTGTCAGTTTGCAGGAGCCACCTGGCACTCTCAAACCAGACAAAGTTGGCACTGGTGCCACCTTGCGTCTGGGAGGCATCCTGCGAGAGGCGGATCTCCAGGTGGCACCCGGCTTTTAAAGTCGGCATTAACCTAAACCATTGTACAGGCTTTTTCCCTGGGAAACAAAACTCACAAGCCACTGTTCTGGGTGTCAGTTTTCAGGACCCACTTGGCACTCTTAAACCAGACCAAGTTGGAACTGGTGCCACCTTGCGTCTGGGAGGCATCCTGCGAGAGGCGGAATTCCAGGAGTCACCCGGCAATTTAAGGCCTCAGGCCCCTGAACCATTGTACAGGCTTTTTCCCTGGGAAACAAAACTCACAAGCCACTGTTCTGGGTGTCAGTTTTCAGGACCCACTTGGCAGTCTTAAACCAGACCAAGTTGGCACTGGTGTCATGTTGCCTCTGGGAGGCATCCTGTGAGAGGCGGATCTCCAGGAGGCACCCGGCAATTTAAGGCATCAAGCCCCTGAACCATTGTACAGGCTTTTTGCCTGGGAAACAAAACTCACAAGCCACTGTTCTGGATGTCAGTTTTCAGGACCCACTTGACACTCTCAAACCAGACCAAGGTGGCACTGGTGCTACCTTGCGTCTGGCAGGCATCCTGCGAGAGGCGCAATTCCAGGAGGCACCCGGCAATTTAAGGCCGCAGGACCCTGAACCATTGTACAGGCTTTTTCCCTGGGAAACAAAACTCACAAGCCACTGTTCTGGGTGTCAGTTTTCAGGACCCACTTGGCACTCTTAGACCAGACCAAGTTGGAACTGGTGCCACCTTGCGTCTGGGAGGCATCCTGCGAGAGGCCGAATTCCAGGAGTCACCCGGCAATTTAAGGCCGCAGGACCCTGAACCATTGTACAGGCTTTTTCCCTGGGAAGCAAAACTCACAAGCCACTGTTCTGGGTGTCAGTTTTCAGGACCCACTTGGCACTCTGAAACCAGACCAAGTTGGAACTGGTGCCACCTTGCGTCTGGGAGGCATCCTGCGAGTGGCGCAATTCCAGGAGGCACCCGGCAATTTAAGGCCGCAGGACCCTGAACCATTGTACAGGCTTTTTCCCTGGGAAACAAAACTCACAAGCCACTGTTCTGGGTGTCAGTTTTCAGGACCCACTTGACACTCTCAAACCAGACCAAGTTGGCACTGGTGCCACCTTGCGTCTGGGAGGTATCCTGCGAGAGGCGGATCTCCAGGTGCCACCCGGCTATTAAAGGCGGCATTAACCTAAACTATTTTACAGGCTTTTTCCCTGGGAAAGAAAACTCACAAGCCACTGTTATGGGTGTCAGTTTGCAGGACACACTTGGCACTCTTAAACCAGACCAAGTTGGCACTTGTTTCACCTTGCGTCTGGGAGGCATCCTGCGAGAGCCTGAATTCCAGGAGGCACCCGGCAATTTAAGGCCGCAGGACCCTGAACCATTGTACAGGCTTTTTCCCT
Source organism: Fringilla coelebs (assembly GCF_963513975.1). Classification (NCBI taxonomy): domain Eukaryota; kingdom Metazoa; phylum Chordata; class Aves; order Passeriformes; family Fringillidae; genus Fringilla; species Fringilla coelebs. The sequence goes on along the minus strand of NW_028167521.1, from coordinate 727,304 downwards.
GGGAAACAAAACTCACAAGCCACTGTTCTGGGTGTCAGTTTTCAGGACCCACTTGGCACTCTTAAACATGACAAAGTTGGAACTGGTGCCACCTTGCGTCTGGGAGGCATCCTGCGAGAGGCCGAATTCCAGGAGGCACCCGGCAATTTAAGGCCTCAGACCCCTGAACCATTGTACAGGCTTTTTCCCTGGGAAACAAAACTCACAAGCCACTGTTCTGGGTGTCAGTTTTCAGGAGCCACCTGGCACTCTCAAACCAGACCAAGTTGGAAATGGTGTCATTTTGCGTCTGGGAGGCACCCTGCGAGAGTCCGAATTCCAGGAGGCACCCGGCAATTTAAGGCCGCAGGACCCTGAACCATTGTACAGGCTTTTTCCCTGGGAAACAAAACTCACAAGCCACTGTTCTGGGTGTCAGTTTTCAGGACCCACATGACACTCTCAAACCAGACCAAGTTGGCACTGGTGCCACCTTGCGTCTGGGAGGCATCCTGCGAGAGGCGGATCTCCTGGTGGCACCCGGCTTTTAAAGGCGGCATTAACCTAAACCACTTTACAGGCTTTTTCCCTGGGAAACAAAACTCACAAGCCACTGTTCTGGGTGTCAGTTTTCAGGACCCTCTTGGCACTCTTAAACCAGACCAAGTTGGAACTGGTGCCACCTTGCGTCTGGGAGGCATCCTGCGAGAGGCGGAATTCCAGGAGTCACCCGGCAATTTAAGGCCTCAGGCCCCTGAACCATTGTACAGGCTTTTTCCCTGGGAAACAAAACTCACAAGCCACTGTTCTGGGTGTCAGTTTTCAGGACCCACTTGGCAGTCTTAAACCAGACCAAATTGGCACTGGTGTCATGTTGCCTCTGGGAGGCATCCTGTGAGAGGCGGATCTCCAGGAGGCACCCGGCAATTTAAGGCATCAAGCCCCTGAACCATTGTACAGGCTTTTTCCCTGGGAAACAAAACTCACAAGCCACTGTTCTGGGTGTCAGTTTTCAGGACCCACCTGGCACTCTCAAACCAGACCAAGTTGGCACTGGTGCCACCTTGCGTCTGGGAGGCATCCTGCAAGAGCCGAATCTCCAGGAGGCACCCGGCTATTAAAGGCGGGATTAACCTAAACCATTTTACAGGCTTTTTCCCTGGGAAAGAAAACTCACAAGCCACTGTTCTGGGTGTCAGTTTTCAGGAGCCACCTGGCACTCTCAAACCAGACCAAGTTGGCACTGGTGCCACCTTGCGTCTGGGAGGCATCCTGCGAGAGGCTCAATTCCAGGAGGCACCCGGCAATTTAAGGCCGCAGGACCCTGAACCATTGTACAGGCTTTTTCCCTGGGAAACAAAACTCACAAGCCACTGTTCTGGGTGTCAGTTTTCAGGACCCACTTGACACTCTCAAACCAGACCAAGGTGGCACTGGTGCCACCTTGCGTCTGGCAGGCATCCTGCGAGAGGCGCAATTCCAGGAGGCACCCGGCAATTTAAGGCCGCAGGACCCTGAACCATTGTACAGGCTTTTTCCCTGGGAAACAAAACTCACAAGCCACTGTTCTGGGTGTCAGTTTTCAGGACCCACTTGGCACTCTTAGACCAGACCAAGTTGGAACTGGTGCCACCTTGCGTCTGGGAGGCATCCTGCGAGAGGCCGAATTCCAGGAGTCACCCGGCAATTTAAGGCCGCAGGACCCTGAACCATTGTACAGGCTTTTTCCCTGGGAAACAAAACTCACAAGCCACTGTTCCTTGTGTCAGTTTCAGGACCCACTTGACACTCTCAAACCAGACCAAGTTGGCACTGGTGCCACCTTGCGTCTGGGAGGCATCCTGCGAGAGGCGGATCTCCAGGTGGCACCCGGCTATTAAAGGCGGCATTAACCTAAACCACTTTACAGGCTTTTTCCCTGGGAAACAAAACTCACAAGCCACTGTTCTGGGTGTCAGTTGGCAGGAGCCACCTGGCACTCTCAAACCAGACAAAGTTGGCACTGGTGCCACCTTGCGTCTGGGAGGCATCCTGCGAGAGGCGGATCTCCAGGTGCCACCCGGCTATTAAAGGCGGCATTAACCTAAGCTATTTTACAGGCTTTTTCCCTGGGAAAGAAAACTCACAAGCCACTGTTCTGGGTGTCAGTTTTCAGGAGCCACCTGGCACTCTCAAACCAGACCAAGTTGGCACTGGTGCCACCTTGCGTCTGGGAGGCATCCTGCGAGAGGCTCAATTCCAGGAGGCACCCGGCAATTTAAGGCCGCAGGACCCTGAACCATTGTACAGGCTTTTTCCCTGGGAAACAAAACTCACAAGCCACTGTTCTGGGTGTCAGTTTGCAGGACCCACTTGACACTCTCAAACCAGACCAAGGTGGCACTGGTGCCACCTTGCGTCTTGCAGGCATCCTGCGAGAGGCGCAATTCCAGGAGGCACCCGGCAATTTTAGGCCTCAGACCCCTGAACCATTGTACAGGCTTTTTCCCTGGGAAACAAAACTCACAAGCCACTGTTCTGGGTGTCAGTTTTCAGGAGCCACCTGGCACTCTCAAACCAGACCAAGTTGGAAATGGTGTCATTTTGCGTCTGGGAGGCACCCTGCGAGAGTCCGAATTCCAGGAGGCACCCGGCAATTTAAGGCCGCAGGACCCTGAACCATTGTACAGGCTTTTTCCCTGGGAAACAAAACTCACAAGCCACTGTTCTGGGTGTCAGTTTTCAGGACCCTCTTGGCACTCTCAAACCAGACCAAGTTGGCACTGGTGCCACCTTGCGTCTGGGAGGCATCCTGCGAGAGGCGGATCTCCAGGTGGCACCCGGCTTTTAAAGTCGGCATTAACCTAAACCATTGTACAGGCTTTTTCCCTGGGAAACAAAACTCACAAGCCACTGTTCTGGGTGTCAGTTTTCAGGACCCACTTGGCACTCTTAAACCAGACCAAGTTGGAACTGGTGCCACCTTGCGTCTGGGAGGCATCCTGCGAGAGGCGGAATTCCAGGAGTCACCCGGCAATTTAAGGCCTCAGGCCCCTGAACCATTGTACAGGCTTTTTCCCTGGGAAACAAAACTCACAAGCCACTGTTCTGGGTGTCAGTTTTCAGGACCCACTTGGCAGTCTTAAACCAGACCAAGTTGGCACTGGTGTCATGTTGCCTCTGGGAGGCATCCTGTGAGAGGCGGATCTCCAGGAGGCACCCGGCAATTTAAGGCATCAAGCCCCTGAACCATTGTACAGGCTTTTTGCCTGGGAAACAAAACTCACAAGCCACTGTTCTGGATGTCAGTTTTCAGGACCCACTTGACACTCTCAAACCAGACCAAGGTGGCACTGGTGCTACCTTGCGTCTGGCAGGCATCCTGCGAGAGGCGCAATTCCAGGAGGCACCCGGCAATTTAAGGCCGCAGGACCCTGAACCATTGTACAGGCTTTTTCCCTGGGAAACAAAACTCACAAGCCACTGTTCTGGGTGTCAGTTTTCAGGACCCACTTGGCACTCTTAGACCAGACCAAGTTGGAACTGGTGCCACCTTGCGTCTGGGAGGCATCCTGCGAGAGGCCGAATTCCAGGAGTCACCCGGCAATTTAAGGCCGCAGGACCCTGAACCATTGTACAGGCTTTTTCCCTGGGAAGCAAAACTCACAAGCCACTGTTCTGGGTGTCAGTTTTCAGGACCCACTTGGCACTCTGAAACCAGACCAAGTTGGCACTGGTGCCACCTTGCGTCTGGGAGGCATCCTGCGAGTGGCGCAATTCCAGGAGGCACCCGGCAATTTAAGGCCGCAGGACCCTGAACCATTGTACAGGCTTTTTCCCTGGGAAACAAAACTCACAAGCCACTGTTCTGGGTGTCAGTTTTCAGGAGCCACCTGGCACTCTCAAACCAGACCAAGTTGGAAATGGTGTCATTTTGCGTCTGGGAGGCACCCTGCGAGAGTCTGAATTCCAGGAGGCACCCGGCAATTTAAGGCCGCAGGACCCTGAACCATTGTACAGGCTTTTTCCCTGGGAAACAAAACTCACAAGCCACTGTTCTGGGTGTCAGTTTTCAGGACCCACATGACACTCTCAAGCCAGACCAAGTTGGCACTGGTGCCACCTTGCGTCTGGGAGGCATCCTGCGAGAGGCGGATCTCCAGGTGGCACCCGGCTTTTAAAGGCGGCATTAACCTAAACCACTTTACAGGCTTTTTCCCTGGGAAACAAAACTCACAAGCCACTGTTCTGGGTGTCAGTTTTCAGGACCCACTTGGCACTCTTAAACCAGACCAAGTTGGAACTGGTGCCACCTTGCGTCTGGGAGGCATCCTGCGAGAGGCGGAATTCCAGGAGTCACCCGGCAATTTAAGGCCTCAGGCCTCTGAACCATTGTACAGGCTTTTTCCCTGGGAAACAAAACTCACAAGCCACTGTTCTGGGTGTCAGTTTTCAGGACCCACTTGGCAGTCTTAAACCAGACCAAGTTGGCACTGGTGTCATGTTGCCTCTGGGAGGCATCCTGTGAGAGGCGGATCTCCAGGAGGCACCCGGCAATTTAAGGCATCAAGCCCCTGAACCATTGTACAGGCTTTTTCCCTGGGAAACAAAACTCACAAGCCACTGTTCTGGGTGTCAGTTTTCAGGACCCACCTGGCATTCTCAAACCAGACCAAGTTGGCACTGGTACCAGCTTGCGTCTGGGAGGCATCCTGCAAGAGCCGAATCTCCAGGAGGCACCCGGCTATTAAAGGCGGGATTAACCTAAACCATTTTACAGGCTTTTTCCCTGGGAAAGAAAACTCACAAGCCACTGTTCTGGGTGTCAGTTTTCAGGAGCCACCTGGCACTGTCAAACCAGACCAAGTTGGCACTGGTGCCACCTTGCGTCTGGGAGGCATCCTGCGAGAGGCTCAATTCCAGGAGGCACCCGGCAATTTAAGGCCGCAGGACCCTGAACCATTGTACAGGCTTTTTCCCTGGGAAACAAAACTCACAAGCCACTGTTCTGGGTGTCAGTTTTCAGGACCCACTTGACACTCTCAAACCAGACCAAGTTGGCACTGGTGCCACCTTGCGTCTTGCAGGCATCCTGCGAGAGGCGCAATTCCAGGAGGCACCCGGCAATTTAAGGCCGCAGGACCCTGAACCATTGTACAGGCTTTTTCCCTGGGAAACAAAACTCACAAGCCACTGTTCTGGGTGTCAGTTTTCAGGACCCACTTGCCACTCTTAGACCAGACCAAGTTGGAACTGGTGCCACCTTGCGTCTGGGAGGCATCCTGCGAGAGGCCGAATTCCAGGAGTCACCCGGCAATTTAAGGCCGCAGGACCCTGAACCATTGTACAGGCTTTTTCCCTGGGAAACAAAACTCACAAGCCACTGTTCTGGGTGTCAGTTTTCAGGACCCTCTTGGCACTCTCAAACCAGACCAAGTTGGCACTGGTGCCACCTTGCGTCTGGGAGGCATCCTGCGAGAGGCGGATCTCCAGGTGGCACCCGGCTATTAAAGGCGGCATTAACCTAAACCACTTTACAGGCTTTTTCCCTGGGAAACAAAACTCACAAGCCACTGTTCTGGGTGTCAGTTTTCAGGAGCCACCTGGCACTCTCAAACCAGACCAAGTTGGCACTGGTGCCACCTTGCGTCTGGGAGGCATCCTGCGAGAGGCGCAATTCCAGGAGGCACCCGGCAATTTAAGGCCGCAGGCCCCTGAACCATTGTACAGGCTTTTTCCCTGGGAAGCAAAACTCACAAGCCACTGTTCTGGGTGTCACTTTTCAGGACCCACATGACACTCTCAAACCAGACCAAGTTGGCACTGGTGCCACCTTGCGTCTGGGAGGCATCCTGCGAGCGGCGGATATCCAGGTGCCACCCGGCTATTAAAGGCGGCATTAACCTAAACTCTTTTACAGGCTTTTTCCCTGGGAAACAAAACTCACAAGCCACTGTTCTGGGTGTCAGTTTTCAGGACCCACTTGGCACTCTTAGACCAGACCAAGTTGGAACTGGTGCCACCTTGCGTCTGGGAGGCATCCTGCGAGAGGCTCAATTCCAGGAGTCACCCGGCAATTTAAGGCCGCAGGACCCTGAACCATTGTACAGGCTTTTTCCCTGGGAAACAAAACTCACAAGCCACTGTTCTGGGTGTCACTTTTCAGGACCCACTTGACACTCTCAAACCAGACCAAGTTGGCACTGGTGCCACCTTGCGTCTGGGAGGCATCCTGCGAGAGGCGGATCTCCAGGTGCCACCCGGCTATTAAAGGCGGCATTAACCTAAACTATTTTACAGGCTTTTTCCCTGGGAAAGAAAACTCACAAGCCACTGTTCTGGGTGTCAGTTTGCAGGACACACTTGGCACTCTCAGACCAGACCAAGTTGGCACTTGTTTCACCTTGCGTCTGGGAGGCATCCTGCGAGAGGCTCAATTCCAGGAGGCACCCGGCAATTTAAGGCCGTAGTATCCTGAACCATTGTACAGGCTTTTTCCCTGGGAAACAAAACTCACAAGCCACTGTTCTGGGTGTCAGTTTTCAGGACCCACTTGACACTCTCAAACCAGACCAAGGTGGCACTGGTGCCACCTTGCGTCTGGCAGGCATCCTGCGAGAGGCGCAATTCCAGGAGGCACCCGGCAATTTAAGGCCGCAGGACCCTGAACCATTGTACAGGCTTTTTCCCTGGGAAACAAAACTCACAAGCCACTGTTCTGGGTGTCAGTTTTCAGGACCCACTTGGCACTCTTAGACCAGACCAAGTTGGAACTGGTGCCACCTTGCGTCTGGGAGGCATCCTGCGAGAGGCCGAATTCCAGGAGTCACCCGGCAATTTAAGGCCGCAGGACCCTGAACCATTGTACAGGCTTTTTCCCTGGGAAACAAAACTCACAAGCCACTGTTCTGGGTGTCAGTTTTCAGGACCCACTTGGTACTCTCAAACCAGACCAAGTTGGAAATGGTGTCATTTTGCGTCTTGGAGGCATCCTGCGATAGGCGGAATTCCAGGAGGCACCGTGCAAATTAAGGCCTCAGGCCCCTGAACCATTGTACAGGCTTTTTCCCTGGGAAACAAAACTCACAAGCCACTGTTCTGGGTGTCAGTTTGCAGGAGCCACCTGGCACTCTCAAACCAGACAAAGTTGGCACTGGTGCCACCTTGCGTCTGGGAGGCATCCTGCGAGAGGCGCAATTCCAGGAGGCACCCGGCAATTTAAGGCCGCAGGCCCCTGAACCATTGTACAGGCTTTTTCCCTGGGAAGCAAAACTCACAAGCCACTGTTCTGGGTGTCACTTTTCAGGACCCACTTGACACTCTCAAACCAGACCAAGTTGGCACTGGTGCCACCTTGCGTCTGGGAGGCATCCTGCGAGAGGCGGATCTCCAGGTGCCACCCGGCTATTAAAGGTGGCATTAACCTAAGCTATTTTACAGGCTTTTTCCCTGGGAAACAAAACTCACAAGCCACTGTTCTGGGTGTCAGTTTTCAGGAGCCACCTGGCACTCTCAAACCAGACCAAGTTGGCACTGGTGCCACCTTGCGTCTGGGAGGCATCCTGCGAGAGGCTCAATTCCAGGAGGCACCCGGCAATTTAAGGCCGCAGGACCCTGAACCATTGTACAGGCTTTTTCCCTGGGAAACAAAACTCACAAGCCACTGTTCTGGGTGTCAGTTTTCAGGACCCACTTGACACTCTCAAACCAGACCAAGGTGGCACTGGTGCCACCTTGCGTCTTGCAGGCATCCTGCGAGAGGCCGAATTCCAGGAGGCACCCGGCAATTTTAGGCCTCAGACCCCTGAACCATTGTACAGGCTTTTTCCCTGGGAAACAAAACTCACAAGCCACTGTTCTGGGTGTCAGTTTTCAGGACCCACCTGGCACTCTCAAACCAGACCAAGTTGGCACTGGTGCCACCTTGCGTCTGGGAGGCATCCTGCAAGAGCCGAATCTCCAGGAGGCACCCGGCTATTAAAGGCGGGATTAACCTAAACCATTTTACAGGCTTTTTCCCTGGGAAAGAAAACTCACAAGCCACTGTTCTGGGTGTCAGTTTTCAGGAGCCACCTGGCACTCTCAAACCAGACCAAGTTGGCACTGGTGCCACCTTGCGTCTGGGAGGCATCCTGCGAGAGGCTCAATTCCAGGAGGCACCCGGCAATTTAAGGCCGCAGGACCCTGAACCATTGTACAGGCTTTTTCCCTGGGAAGCAAAACTCACAAGCCACTGTTCTGGGTGTCACTTTTCAGGACCCACTTGACACTCTCAAACCAGACCAAGTTGGCACTGGTGCCACCTTGCGTCTGGGAGGCATCCTGCGAGAGGCGGATCTCCAGGTGCCACCCGGCTATTAAAGGCGGCATTAACCTAAGCTATTTTACAGGCTTTTTCCCTGGGAAACAAAACTCACAAGCCACTGTTCTGGGTGTCAGTTTTCAGGAGCCACCTGGCACTCTCAAACCAGACCAAGTTGGCACTGGTGCCACCTTGCGTCTGGGAGGCATCCTGCGAGAGGCTCAATTCCAGGAGGCACCCGGCAATTTAAGGCCGCAGGACCCTGAACCATTGTACAGGCTTTTTCCCTGGGAAACAAAACTCACAAGCCACTGTTCTGGGTGTCAGTTTTCAGGACCCACTTGACACTCTCAAACCAGACCAAGGTGGCACTGGTGCCACCTTGCGTCTTGCAGGCATCCTGCGAGAGGCCGAATTCCAGGAGGCACCCGGCAATTTTAGGCCTCAGACCCCTGAACCATTGTACAGGCTTTTTCCCTGGGAAACAAAACTCACAAGCCACTGTTCTGGGTGTCAGTTTTCAGGAGCCACCTGGCACTCTCAAACCAGACCAAGTTGGCACTGGTGCCACCTTGCGTCTGGGAGGCATCCTGCGAGAGCCTGAATTCCAGGAGGCACCCGGCAATTTAAGGCCGCAGGACCCTGAACCATTGTACAGGCTTTTTCCCTGGGAAACAAAACTCACAAGCCACTGTTCTGGGTGTCAGTTTTCAGGACCCACTTGACACTCTCAAACCAGACCAAGGTGGCACTGGTGCCACCTTGCGTCTGGCAGGCATCCTGCGAGAGGCGCAATTCCAGGAGGCACCCGGCAATTTAAGGCCGCAGGACCCTGAACCATTGTACAGGCTTTTTCCCTGGGAAACAAAACTCACAAGCCACTGTTCTGGGTGTCAGTTTTCAGGACCCACTTGGCACTCTTAGACCAGACCAAGTTGGAACTGGTGCCACCTTGCGTCTGGGAGGCATCCTGCGAGAGGCCGAATTCCAGGAGTCACCCGGCAATTTAAGGCCGCAGGACCCTGAACCATTGTACAGGCTTTTTCCCTGGGAAACAAAACTCACAAGCCACTGTTCCTTGTGTCAGTTTTCAGGACCCACTTGACACTCTCAAACCAGACCAAGTTGGCACTGGTGCCACCTTGCGTCTGGGAGGCATCCTGCGAGAGGCGGATCTCCAGGTGGCACCCGGCTATTAAAGGCGGCATTAACCTAAACCACTTTACAGGCTTTTTCCCTGGGAAACAAAACTCACAAGCCACTGTTCTGGGTGTCAGTTTTCAGGACCCACCTGGCACTCTCAAACCAGACCAAGTTGGCACTGGTGCCACCTTGCGTCTGGGAGGCATCCTGCGAGAGGCGGATCTCCAGGTGCCACCCGGCTATTAAAGGCGGCATTAACCTAAGCTATTTTACAGGCTTTTTCCCTGGGAAAGAAAACTCACAAGCCACTGTTCTGGGTGTCAGTTTTCAGGAGCCACCTGGCACTCTCAAACCAGACCAAGTTGGCACTGGTGCCACCTTGCGTCTGGGAGGCATCCTGCGAGAGGCTCAATTCCAGGAGGCACCCGGCAATTTAAGGCCGCAGGACCCTGAACCATTGTACAGGCTTTTTCCCTGGGAAACAAAACTCACAAGCCACTGTTCTGGGTGTCAGTTTTCAGGACCCACTTGACACTCTCAAACCAGACCAAGGTGGCACTGGTGCCACCTTGCGTCTTGCAGGCATCCTGCGAGAGGCGGATCTCCAGGTGCCACCCGGCTATTAAAGGCGGCATTAACCTAAACTATTTTACAGGCTTTTTCCCTGGGAAAGAAAACTCACAAGCCACTGTTCTGGGTGTCAGTTTGCAGGACACACTTGGCACTCTCAGACCAGACCAAGTTGGCACTTGTTTCACCTTGCGTCTGGGAGGCATCCTGCGAGAGGCTCAATTCCAGGAGGCACCCGGCAATTTAAGGCCGTAGTATCCTGAACCATTGTACAGGCTTTTTCCCTGGGAAACAAAACTCACAAGCCACTGTTCTGGGTGTCAGTTTTCAGGACCCACTTGACACTCTCAAACCAGACCAAGGTGGCACTGGTGCCACCTTGCGTCTGGGAGGCATCCTGCGAGAGGCGCAATTCCAGGAGGCACCCGGCAATTTAAGGCCGCAGGACCCTGAACCATTGTACAGGCTTTTTCCCTGGGAAACAAAACTCACAAGCCACTGTTCTGGGTGTCAGTTTTCAGGACCCACTTGGCACTCTTAGACCAGACCAAGTTGGAACTGGTGCCACCTTGCGTCTGGGAGGCATCCTGCGAGAGGCCGAATTCCAGGAGTCACCCGGCAATTTAAGGCCGCAGGACCCTGAACCATTGTACAGGCTTTTTCCCTGGGAAACAAAACTCACAAGCCACTGTTCTGGGTGTCAGTTTTCAGGACCCACTTGGTACTCTCAAACCAGACCAAGTTGGAAATGGTGTCATTTTGCGTCTTGGAGGCATCCTGCGATAGGCGGAATTCCAGGAGGCACCGTGCAAATTAAGGCCTCAGGACCCTGAACCATTGTACAGGCTTTTTCCCTGGGAAACAAAACTCACAAGCCACTGTTCTGGGTGTCAGTTTGCAGGAGCCACCTGGCACTCTCAAACCAGACAAAGTTGGCACTGGTGCCACCTTGCGTCTGGGAGGCATCCTGCGAGAGGCGCAATTCCAGGAGGCACCCGGCAATTTAAGGCCGCAGGCCCCTGAACCATTGTACAGGCTTTTTCCCTGGGAAGCAAAACTCACAAGCCACTGTTCTGGGTGTCACTTTTCAGGACCCACTTGACACTCTCAAACCAGACCAAGTTGGCACTGGTGCCACCTTGCGTCTGGGAGGCATCCTGCGAGAGGCGGATCTCCAGGTGCCACCCGGCTATTAAAGGCGGCATTAACCTAAGCTATTTTACAGGCTTTTTCCCTGGGAAACAAAACTCACAAGCCACTGTTCTGGGTGTCAGTTTTCAGGAGCCACCTGGCACTCTCAAACCAGACCAAGTTGGCACTGGTGCCACCTTGCGTCTGGGAGGCATCCTGCGAGAGGCTCAATTCCAGGAGGCACCCGGCAATTTAAGGCCGCAGGACCCTGAACCATTGTACAGGCTTTTTCCCTGGGAAACAAAACTCACAAGCCACTGTTCTGGGTGTCACTTTTCAGGACCCACTTGACACTCTCAAACCAGACCAAGGTGGCACTGGTGCCACCTTGCGTCTTGCAGGCATCCTGCGAGAGGCCGAATTCTAGGAGGCACCCGGCAATTTTAGGCCTCAGACCCCTGAACCATTGTACAGGCTTTTTCCCTGGGAAACAAAACTCACAAGCCACTGTTCTGGGTGTCAGTTTTCAGGACCCACCTGGCACTCTCAAACCAGACCAAGTTGGCACTGGTGCCACCTTGCGTCTGGGAGGCATCCTGCAAGAGCCGAATCTCCAGGAGGCACCCGGCTATTAAAGGCGGGATTAACCTAAACCATTGTACAGGCTTTTTCCCTGGGAAAGAAAACTCACAAGCCACTGTTCTGGGTGTCAGTTTTCAGGAGCCACCTGGCACTCTCAAACCAGACCAAGTTGGCACTGGTGCCACCTTGCGTCTGGGAGGCATCCTGCGAGAGGCTCAATTCCAGGAGGCACCCGGCAATTTAAGGCCGCAGGACCCTGAACCATTGTACAGGGTTTTTCCCTGGGAAACAAAACTCACAAGCCACTGTTCTGGGTGTCAGTTTTCAGGACCCACTTGACACTCTCAAACCAGACCAAGGTGGCACTGGTGCCACCTTGCGTCTGGCAGGCATCCTGCGAGAGGCGCAATTCCAGGAGGCACCCGGCAATTTAAGGCCGCAGGACCCTGAACCATTGTACAGGCTTTTTCCCTGGGAAACAAAACTCACAAGCCACTGTTCTGGGTGTCAGTTTTCAGGACCCACTTGGCACTCTTAGACCAGACCAAGTTGGAACTGGTGCCACCTTGCGTCTGGGAGGCATCCTGCGAGAGGGCGAATTCCAGGAGTCACCCGGCAATTTAAGGCCGCAGGACCCTGAACCATTGTACAGGCTTTTTCCCTGGGAAACAAAACTCACAAGCCACTGTTCCTTGTGTCAGTTTTCAGGACCCACTTGACACTCTCAAACCAGACCAAGTTGGCACTGGTGCCACCTTGCGTCTGGGAGGCATCCTGCGAGAGGCGGATCTCCAGGTGGCACCCGGCTATTAAAGGCGGCATTAACCTAAACCACTTTACAGGCTTTTTCCCTGGGAAACAAAACTCACAAGCCACTGTTCTGGGTGTCAGTTTTCAGGAGCCACCTGGCACTCTCAAACCAGACAAAGTTGGCACTGGTGCCACCTTGCGTCTGGGAGGCATCCTGCGAGAGTCGGATCTCCAGGTGCCACCCGGCTATTAAAGGCGGCATTAACCTAAGCTATTTTACAGGCTTTTTCCCTGGGAAAGAAAACTCACAAGCCACTGTTCTGGGTGTCAGTTTTCAGGAGCCACCTGGCACTCTCAAACCAGACCAAGTTGGCACTGGTGCCACCTTGCGTCTGGGAGGCATCCTGCGAGAGGCTCAATTCCAGGAGGCACCCGGCAATTTAAGGCCGCAGGACCCTGAACCATTGTACAGGCTTTTTCCCTGGGAAACAAAACTCACAAGCCACTGTTCTGGCTGTCAGTTTTCAGGACCCACTTGACACTCTCAAACCAGACCAAGGTGGCACTGGTGCCACCTTGCGTCTTGCAGGCATCCAGCGAGAGGCCGAATTCCAGGAGGCACCCGGCAATTTTAGGCCTCAGACCCCTGAACCATTGTACAGGCTTTTTCCCTGGGAAACAAAACTCACAAGCCACTGTTCTGGGTGTCAGTTTTCAGGAGCCACCTGGCACTCTCAAACCAGACCAAGTTGGAAATGGTGTCATTTTGCGTCTGGGAGGCACCCTGCGAGAGTCCGAATTCCAGGAGGCACCCGGCAATTTAAGGCCGCAGGACCCTGAACCATTGTACAGGCTTTTTCCCTGGGAAACAAAACTCACAAGCCACTGTTCTGGGTGTCAGTTTTCAGGACCCTCTTGGCACTCTCAAACCAGACCAAGTTGGCACTGGTGCCACCTTGCGTCTGGGAGGCATCCTGCGAGAGGCGGATCTCCAGGTGGCACCCGGCTTTTAAAGGCGGCATTAACCTAAACCACTTTACAGGCTTTTTCCCTGGGAAACAAAACTCACAAGCCACTGTTCTGGGTGTCAGTTTTCAGGACCCACTTGGCACTCTTAAACCAGACCAAGTTGGAACTGGTGCCACCTTGCGTCTGGGAGGCATCCTGCGAGAGGCGCAATTCCAGGAGTCACCCGGCAATTTAAGGCCTCAGGCCCCTGAACCATTGTACAGGCTTTTTCCCTGGGAAACAAAACTCACAAGCCACTGTTCTGGGTGTCAGTTTTCAGGACCCACTTGGCAGTCTTAAACCAGACCAAGTTGGCACTGGTGTCATGTTGCCTCTGGGAGGCATCCTGTGAGAGGCGGATCTCCAGGAGGCACCCGGCAATTTAAGGCATCAAGCCCCTGAACCATTGTACAGGCTTTTTCCCTGGGAAACAAAACTCACAAGCCACTGTTCTGGGTGTCAGTTTTCAGGACCCACCTGGCACTCTCAAACCAGACCAAGTTGGCACTGGTGCCACCTTGTGTCTGGGAGGCATCCTGCAAGAGCCGAATCTCCAGGAGGCACCCGGCTATTAAAGGCGGGATTAACCTAAACCATTTTACAGGCTTTTTCCCTGGGAAAGAAAACTCACAAGCCACTGTTCTGGGTGTCAGTTTTCAGGACCCACCTGGCACTCTCAAACCAGACCAAGTTGGCACTGGTGCCACCTTGCGTCTGGGAGGCATCCTGCGAGAGGCTCAATTCCAGGAGGCACCCGGCAATTTAAGGCCGCAGGACCCTGAACCATTGTACAGGCTTTTTCCCTGGGAAACAAAACTCACAAGCCACTGTTCTGGGTGTCAGTTTTCAGGACCCACTTGACACTCTAAACCAGACCAAGTTGGCACTGGTGCCACCTTGCGTCTGGGAGGCATCCTGCGAGAGGCGAATCTCCAGGAGGCACCCGGCTATTAAAGGCGGGATTAACCTAAACCATTTTACAGGCTTTTTCCCTGGGATAGAAAACTCACAAGCCACTGTTCTGGGTGTCAGTTTGCAGGAGCCACCTGGCACTCTCAAACCAGACCAAGTTGGCACTGGTGCCACCTTGCGTCTGGGATGCATCCTGCGAGAGGCCGAATTCCAGGAGGCACCCGGCAATTTAAAGCCGCAGGACCCTGAACCATTGTACAGGCTTTTTCCCTGGGAAACAAAACTCACAAGCCACTGTTCTGGGTTGTCAGTTTGCAGGACACACTTGGCAGTCTTAAACCAGACCAAGTTGGCACTGATGTCATGTTGCCTCTGGGAGGCATCCTGTGAGAGGCGGATCTCCAGGAGGCACCCGGCAATTTAAGGCCTCAGGCCCCTGAACCATTGTACAGGCTTTTTCCCTGGGAAACAAAACTCACAAGCCACTGTTCTGGGTGTCAGTTTTCAGGACCCACCTGGCACTCTAAACCAGACCAAGTTGGCACTGGTGCCACCTTGCGTCTGGGAGGCATCCTGCAAGAGGCGAATCTCCAGGAGGCACCCGGCTATTAAAGGCGGGATTAACCTAAACCATTTTACAGGCTTTTTCCCTGGGAAAGAAAACTCACAAGCCACTGTTCTGGGTGTCAGTTTGCAGGAGCCACGTGGCACTCTCAAACCAGACCAAGTTGGCACTGGTGCCACCTTGCGTCTGGGAGGCATCCTGCGAGAGGCTCAATTCCAGGAAACACCCGGCAATTTAAGGCCGTAGTATCCTGAACCATTGTACAGGCTTTTTCCCTGGGAAACAAAACTCACAAGCCACTGTTTCTGGTGTCAGTTTGCAGGAGCCACCTGGCACTCTCTAACCAGACCAAGGTGGCACTGGTGCCACCTTGCGTCTGGCAGGCATCCTGCGAGAGGCGCAATTCCAGGAGGCACCCGGCAATTTAAGGCCGCAGGACCCTGAACCATTGTACAGGCTTTTTCCCTGGGAAACAAAACTCACAAGCCACTGTTCTGGGTGTCAGTTTTCAGGACCCACTTGGCACTCTTAGACCAGACCAAGTTGGAACTGGTGCCACCTTGCGTCTGGGAGGCATCCTGCGAGAGGCCGAATTCCAAGAGTCACCCGGCAATTTAAGGCCGCAGGACCCTGAACCATTGTACAGGCTTTTTCCCTGGGAAACAAAACTCACAAGCCACTGTTCTGGGTGTCAGTTTTCAGGACCCACTTGGTACTCTCAAACCAGACCAAGTTGGAAATGGTGTCATTTTGCGTCTCGGAAGCATCCTGCGAGAGGCGCAATTCCAGGAGGCACACGGCAAATTAAGGCCTCAGGCCCCTGAACCATTGTACAGGCTTTTTCCCTGGGAAACAAAACTCACAAGCCACTGTTCCTTGTGTCAGTTTTCAGGACCCACTTGACACTCTCAAACCAGACCAAGTTGGCACTGGTGCCACCTTGCGTCTGGGAGGCATCCTGCGAGAGGCGGATCTCCAGGTGGCACCCAGCTATTAAAGGCGGCATTAACCTAAACCACTTTACAGGCTTTTTCCCTGGGAAAGAAAACTCACAAGCCACTGTTCTGGGTGTCAGTTTGCAGGAGCCACCTGGCACTCTCAAACCAGACAAAGTTGGCACTGGTGCCACCTTGCGTCTGGGAGGCATCCTGCGAGAGGCGCAATTCCAGGAGGCACCCGGCAATTTAAGGCCGCAGGCCCCTGAACCATTGTACAGGCTTTTTCCCTGGGAAACAAAACTCACAAGCCACTGTTCTGGGTGTCAGTTTTCAGGACCCACTTGACACTCTCAAACCAGACCAAGTTGGCACTGGTGCCACCTTGCGTCTGGGAGGCATCCTGCGAGAGGCGGATCTCCAGGTGCCACCCGGCTATTAAAGGCGGCATTAACCTAAACTATTTTACAGGCTTTTTCCCTGGGAAAGAAAACTCACAAGCCACTGTTATGTGTGTCAGTTTGCAGGACACACTTGGCACTCTTAAACCAGACCAAGTTGGCACTTGTTTCACCTTGCGTCTGGGAGGCATCCTGCGAGAGCCTGAATTCCAGGAGGCACCCGGCAATTTAAGGCCGCAGGACCCTGAACCATTTTACAGGCTTTTTCCCTGGGAAAGAAAACTCACAAGCCACTGTTCTGGGTGTCAGTTTTCAGGACCCACTTGACACTCTCAAACCAGACCAAGTTGGCACTGGTGCCACCTTGCGTCTGGGAGGCATCCTGCGAGAGGCCGAATTCCAGGAGGCACCCGGCAATTTAAGGCCTCAGACCCCTGAACCATTGTACAGGCTTTTTCCCTGGGAAACAAAACTCACAAGCCACTGTTCTGGGTGTCAGTTTTCAGGAGCCACCTGGCACTCTCAAACCAGACCAAGTTGGAAATGGTGTCATTTTGCGTCTGGGAGGCACCCTGCGAGAGTCCGAATTCCAGGAGGCACCCGGCAATTTAAGGCCGCAGGACCCTGAACCATTGTACAGGCTTTTTCCCTGGGAAACAAAACTCACAAGCCACTGTTCTGGGTGTCAGTTTTCAGGACCCACATGACACTCTAAACCAGACCAAGTTGGCACTGGTGCCACCTTGCGTCTGGGAGGCATCCTGCGAGAGGCGAATCTCCAGGAGGCACCCGGCTATTAAAGGCGGGATTAACCTAAACCATTTTACAGGCTTTTTCCCTGGGATAGAAAACTCACAAGCCACTGTTCTGGGTGTCAGTTTGCAGGAGCCACCTGGCACTCTCAAACCAGACCAAGTTGGCACTGGTGCCACCTTGCGTCTGGGATGCATCCTGCGAGAGGCCAAATTCCAGGAGGCACCCGGCAATTTAAAGCCGCAGGACCCTGAACCATTGTACAGGCTTTTTCCCTGGGAAACAAAACTCACAAGCCACTGTTCTGGGTTGTCAGTTTGCAGGACACACTTGGCAGTCTTAAACCAGACCAAGTTGGCACTGATGTCATGTTGCCTCTGGGAGGCATCCTGTGAGAGGCGGATCTCCAGGAGGCACCCGGCAATTTAAGGCCTCAGGCCCCTGAACCATTGTACAGGCTTTTTCCCTGGGAAACAAAACTCACAAGCCACTGTTCTGGGTGTCAGTTTTCAGGACCCACCTGGCACTCTAAACCAGACCAAGTTGGCACTGGTGCCACCTTGCGTCTGGGAGGCATCCTGCAAGAGGCGAATCTCCAGGAGGCACCCGGCTATTAAAGGCGGGATTAACCTAAACCATTTTACAGGCTTTTTCCCTGGGAAAGAAAACTCACAAGCCACTGTTCTGGGTGTCAGTTTGCAGGAGCCACGTGGCACTCTCAAACCAGACCAAGTTGGCACTGGTGCCACCTTGCGTCTGGGAGGCATCCTGCGAGAGGCTCAATTCCAGGAGGCACCCGGCAATTTAAGGCCGTAGTATCCTGAACCATTGTACAGGCTTTTTCCCTGGGAAACAAAACTCACAAGCCACTGTTTCTGGTGTCAGTTTGCAGGAGCCACCTGGCACTCTCTAACCAGACCAAGGTGGCACTGGTGCCACCTTGCGTCTGGCAGGCATCCTGCGAGAGGCGCAATTCCAGGAGGCACCCGGCAATTTAAGGCCGCAGGACCCTGAACCATTGTACAGGCTTTTTCCCTGGGAAACAAAACTCACAAGCCACTGTTCTGGGTGTCAGTTTTCAGGACCCACTTGGCACTCTTAGACCAGACCAAGTTGGAACTGGTGCCACCTTGCGTCTGGGAGGCATCCTGCGAGAGGCCGAATTCCAAGAGTCACCCGGCAATTTAAGGCCGCAGGACCCTGAACCATTGTACAGGCTTTTTCCCTGGGAAACAAAACTCACAAGCCACTGTTCTGGGTGTCAGTTTTCAGGACCCACTTGGTACTCTCAAACCAGACCAAGTTGGAAATGGTGTCATTTTGCGTCTCGGAAGCATCCTGCGAGAGGCGCAATTCCAGGAGGCACACGGCAAATTAAGGCCTCAGGCCCCTGAACCATTGTACAGGCTTTTTCCCTGGGAAACAAAACTCACAAGCCACTGTTCCTTGTGTCAGTTTTCAGGACCCACTTGACACTCTCAAAGCAGACCAAGTTGGCACTGGTGCCACCTTGCGTCTGGGAGGCATCCTGCGAGAGGCGGATCTCCAGGTGGCACCCAGCTATTAAAGGCGGCATTAACCTAAACCACTTTACAGGCTTTTTCCCTGGGAAAGAAAACTCACAAGCCACTGTTCTGGGTGTCAGTTTGCAGGAGCCACCTGGCACTCTCAAACCAGACAAAGTTGGCACTGGTGCCACCTTGCGTCTGGGAGGCATCCTGCGAGAGGCGCAATTCCAGGAGGCACCCGGCAATTTAAGGCCGCAGGCCCCTGAACCATTGTACAGGCTTTTTCCCTGGGAAACAAAACTCACAAGCCACTGTTCTGGGTGTCAGTTTTCAGGACCCACTTGACACTCTCAAACCAGACCAAGTTGGCACTGGTGCCACCTTGCGTCTGGGAGGCATCCTGCGAGAGGCGGATCTCCAGGTGCCACCCGGCTATTAAAGGCGGCATTAACCTAAACTATTTTACAGGCTTTTTCCCTGGGAAAGAAAACTCACAAGCCACTGTTATGTGTGTCAGTTTGCAGGACACACTTGGCACTCTTAAACCAGACCAAGTTGGCACTTGTTTCACCTTGCGTCTGGGAGGCATCCTGCGAGAGCCTGAATTCCAGGAGGCACCCGGCAATTTAAGGCCGCAGGACCCTGAACCATTGTACAGGCTTTTTCCCTGGGAAAGAAAACTCACAAGCCACTGTTCTGGGTGTCAGTTTTCAGGACCCACTTGACACTCTCAAACCAGACCAAGTTGGCACTGGTGCCACCTTGCGTCTGGGAGGCATCCTGCGAGAGGCCGAATTCCAGGAGGCACCCGGCAATTTAAGGCCTCAGACCCCTGAACCATTGTACAGGCTTTTTCCCTGGGAAACAAAACTCACAAGCCACTGTTCTGGGTGTCAGTTTTCAGGAGCCACCTGGCACTCTCAAACCAGACCAAGTTGGAAATGGTGTCATTTTGCGTCTGGGAGGCACCCTGCGAGAGGCCGAATTCCAGGAGGCACCCGGCAATTTAAGGCCGCAGGACCCTGAACCATTGTACAGGCTTTTTCCCTGGGAAACAAAACTCACAAGCCACTGTTCTGGGTGTCAGTTTTCAGGACCCACATGACACTCTCAAACCAGACCAAGTTGGCACTGGTGCCACCTTGCGTCTGGGAGGCATCCTGCGAGAGGCGGATCTCCTGGTGGCACCCGGCTTTTAAAGGCGGGATTAACCTAAACCACTTTACAGGCTTTTTCCCTGGGAAACAAAACTCACAAGCCACTGTTCTGGGTGTCAGTTTTCAGGACCCTCTTGGCACTCTTAAACCAGACCAAGTTGGAACTGGTGCCACCTTGCGTCTTGCAGGCATCCTGCGAGAGGCGGAATTCCAGGAGTCACCCGGCAATTTAAGGCCTCAGGCCCCTGAACCATTGTACAGGCTTTTTCCCTGGGAAACAAAACTCACAAGCCACTGTTCTGGGTGTCAGTTTTCAGGACCCACTTGGCAGTCTTAAACCAGACCAAATTGGCACTGGTGTCATGTTGCCTCTGGGAGGCATCCTGTGAGAGGCGGATCTCCAGGAGGCACCCGGCAATTTAAGGCATCAAGCCCCTGAACCATTGTACAGGCTTTTTCCCTGGGAAACAAAACTCACAAGCCACTGTTCTGGGTGTCAGTTTTCAGGACCCACCTGGCACTCTCAAACCAGACCAAGTTGGCACTGGTGCCACCTTGCGTCTGGGAGGCATCCTGCAAGAGCCGAAACTCCAGGAGGCACCCGGCTATTAAAGGCGGGATTAACCTAAACCATTTTACAGGCTTTTTCCCTGGGAAAGAAAACTCACAAGCCACTGTTCTGGGTGTCAGTTTTCAGGAGCCACCTGGCACTCTCAAACCAGACCAAGTTGGCACTGGTGCCACCTTGCGTCTGGGAGGCATCCTGCGAGAGGCTCAATTCCAGGAGGCACCCGGCAATTTAAGGCCGCAGGACCCTGAACCATTGTACAGGCTTTTTCCCTGGGAAACAAAACTCACAAGCCACTGTTCTGGGTGTCAGTTTTCAGGACCCACTTGACACTCTCAAACCAGACCAAGTTGGCACTGGTGCCACCTTGCGTCTGGGAGGCATCCTGCGAGAGGCCGAATTCCAGGAGGCACCCGGCAATTTAAGGCCTCAGACCCCTGAACCATTGTACAGGCTTTTTCCCTGGGAAACAAAACTCACAAGCCACTGTTCTGGGTGTCAGTTTTCAGGAGCCACCTGGCACTCTCAAACCAGACCAAGTTGGAAATGGTGTCATTTTGCGTCTGGGAGGCACCCTGCGAGAGTCCGAATTCCAGGAGGCACCCGGCAATTTAAGGCCGCAGGACCCTGAACCATTGTACAGGCTTTTTCCCTGGGAAACAAAACTCACAAGCCACTGTTCTGGGTGTCAGTTTTCAGGACCCACATGACACTCTCAAACCAGACCAAGTTGGCACTGGTGCCACCTTGCGTCTGGGAGGCATCCTGCGAGAGGCGGATCTCCTGGTGGCACCCGGCTTTTAAAGGCGGGATTAACCTAAACCACTTTACAGGCTTTTTCCCTGGGAAACAAAAGTCACAAGCCACTGTTCTGGGTGTCAGTTTTCAGGACCCTCTTGGCACTCTTAAACCAGACCAAGTTGGAACTGGTGCCACCTTGCGTCTTGCAGGCATCCTGCGAGAGGCGGAATTCCAGGAGGCACCCGGCAATTTAAGGCCTCAGGCCCCTGAACCATTGTACAGGCTTTTTCCCTGGGAAACAAAACTCACAAGCCACTGTTCTGGGTGTCAGTTTTCAGGACCCACTTGGCAGTCTTAAACCAGACCAAATTGGCACTGGTGTCATGTTGCCTCTGGGAGGCATCCTGTGAGAGGCGGATCTCCAGGAGGCACCCGGCAATTTAAGGCATCAAGCCCCTGAACCATTGTACAGGCTTTTTCCCTGGGAAACAAAACTCACAAGCCACTGTTCTGGGTGTCAGTTTTCAGGACCCACCTGGCACTCTCAAACCAGACCAAGTTGGCACTGGTGCCACCTTGCGTCTGGGAGGCATCCTGCAAGAGCCGAAACTCCAGGAGGCACCCGGCTATTAAAGGCGGGATTAACCTAAACCATTTTACAGGCTTTTTCCCTGGGAAAGAAAACTCACAAGCCACTGTTCTGGGTGTCAGTTTTCAGGAGCCACCTGGCACTCTCAAACCAGACCAAGTTGGCACTGGTGCCACCTTGCGTCTGGGAGGCATCCTGCGAGAGGCTCAATTCCAGGAGGCACCCGGCAATTTAAGGCCGCAGGACCCTGAACCATTGTACAGGCTTTTTCCCTGGGAAACAAAACTCACAAGCCACTGTTCTGGGTGTCAGTTTTCAGGACCCACTTGACACTCTCAAACCAGACCAAGTTGGCACTGGTGCCACCTTGCGTCTGGGAGGCATCCTGCGAGACGCCGAATTCCAGGAGGCACCCGGCAATTTAAGGCCTCAGACCCCTGAACCATTGTACAGGCTTTTTCCCTGGGAAACAAAACTCACAAGCCACTGTTCTGGGTGTCAGTTTTCAGGAGCCACCTGGCACTCTCAAACCAGACCAAGTTGGAAATGGTGTCATTTTGCGTCTGGGAGGCACCCTGCGAGAGTCCGAATTCCAGGAGGCACCCGGCAATTTAAGGCCGCAGGACCCTGAACCATTGTACAGGCTTTTTCCCTGGGAAACAAAACTCACAAGCCACTGTTCTGGGTGTCAGTTTTCAGGACCCACATGACACTCTCAAACCAGACCAAGTTGGCACTGGTGCCACCTTGCGTCTGGGAGGCATCCTGCGAGAGGCGGATCTCCTGGTGGCACCCGGCTTTTAAATGCGGGATTAACCTAAACCACTTTACAGGCTTTTTCCCTGGGAAACAAAAGTCACAAGCCACTGTTCTGGGTGTCAGTTTTCAGGACCCTCTTGGCACTCTTAAACCAGACCAAGTTGGAACTGGTGCCACCTTGCGTCTTGCAGGCATCCTGCGAGAGGCGGAATTCCAGGAGTCACCCGGCAATTTAAGGCCTCAGGCCCCTGAACCATTGTACAGGCTTTTTCCCTGGGAAACAAAACTCACAAGCCACTGTTCTGGGTGTCAGTTTTCAGGACCCACTTGGCAGTCTTAAACCAGACCAAATTGGCACTGGTGTCATGTTGCCTCTGGGAGGCATCCTGTGAGAGGCGGATCTCCAGGAGGCACCCGGCAATTTAAGGCATCAAGCCCCTGAACCATTGTACAGGCTTTTTCCCTGGGAAACAAAACTCACAAGCCACTGTTCTGGGTGTCAGTTTTCAGGACCCACCTGGCACTCTCAAACCAGACCAAGTTGGCACTGGTGCCACCTTGCGTCTGGGAGGCATCCTGCAAGAGCCGAAACTCCAGGAGGCACCCGGCTATTAAAGGCGGGATTAACCTAAACCATTTTACAGGCTTTTTCCCTGGGAAAGAAAACTCACAAGCCACTGTTCTGGGTGTCAGTTTTCAGGAGCCACCTGGCACTCTCAAACCAGACCAAGTTGGCACTGGTGCCACCTTGCGTCTGGGAGGCATCCTGCGAGAGGCTCAATTCCAGGAGGCACCCGGCAATTTAAGGCCGCAGGACCCTGAACCATTGTACAGGCTTTTTCCCTGGGAAACAAAACTCACAAGCCACTGTTCTGGGTGTCAGTTTTCAGGACCCACTTGACACTCTCAAACCAGACCAAGTTGGCACTGGTGCCACCTTGCGTCTGGGAGGCATCCTGCGAGAGGCCGAATTCCAGGAGGCACCCGGCAATTTAAGGCCTCAGACCCCTGAACCATTGTACAGGCTTTTTCCCTGGGAAACAAAACTCACAAGCCACTGTTCTGGGTGTCAGTTTTCAGGAGCCACCTGGCACTCTCAAACCAGACCAAGTTGGAAATGGTGTCATTTTGCGTCTGGGAGGCACCCTGCGAGAGTCCGAATTCCAGGAGGCACCCGGCAATTTAAGGCCGCAGGACCCTGAACCATTGTACAGGCTTTTTCCCTGGGAAACAAAACTCACAAGCCACTGTTCTGGGTGTCAGTTTTCAGGACCCACATGACACTCTCAAACCAGACCAAGTTGGCACTGGTGCCACCTTGCGTCTGGGAGGCATCCTGCGAGAGGCGGATCTCCTGGTGGCACCCGGCTTTTAAAGGCGGGATTAACCTAAACCACTTTACAGGCTTTTTCCCTGGGAAACAAAAGTCACAAGCCACTGTTCTGGGTGTCAGTTTTCAGGACCCTCTTGGCACTCTTAAACCAGACCAAGTTGGAACTGGTGCCACCTTGCGTCTTGCAGGCATCCTGCGAGAGGCGGAATTCCAGGAGGCACCCGGCAATTTAAGGCCTCAGGCCCCTGAACCATTGTACAGGCTTTTTCCCTGGGAAACAAAACTCACAAGCCACTGTTCTGGGTGTCAGTTTTCAGGACCCACTTGGCAGTCTTAAACCAGACCAAATTGGCACTGGTGTCATGTTGCCTCTGGGAGGCATCCTGTGAGAGGCGGATCTCCAGGAGGCACCCGGCAATTTAAGGCATCAAGCCCCTGAACCATTGTACAGGCTTTTTCCCTGGGAAACAAAACTCACAAGCCACTGTTCTGGGTGTCAGTTTTCAGGACCCACCTGGCACTCTCAAACCAGACCAAGTTGGCACTGGTGCCACCTTGCGTCTGGGAGGCATCCTGCAAGAGCCGAAACTCCAGGAGGCACCCGGCTATTAAAGGCGGGATTAACCTAAACCATTTTACAGGCTTTTTCCCTGGGAAAGAAAACTCACAAGCCACTGTTCTGGGTGTCAGTTTTCAGGAGCCACCTGGCACTCTCAAACCAGACCAAGTTGGCACTGGTGCCACCTTGCGTCTGGGAGGCATCCTGCGAGAGGCTCAATTCCAGGAGGCACCCGGCAATTTAAGGCCGCAGGACCCTGAACCATTGTACAGGCTTTTTCCCTGGGAAACAAAACTCACAAGCCACTGTTCTGGGTGTCAGTTTTCAGGACCCACTTGACACTCTCAAACCAGACCAAGTTGGCACTGGTGCCACCTTGCGTCTGGGAGGCATCCTGCGAGACGCCGAATTCCAGGAGGCACCCGGCAATTTAAGGCCTCAGACCCCTGAACCATTGTACAGGCTTTTTCCCTGGGAAACAAAACTCACAAGCCACTGTTCTGGGTGTCAGTTTTCAGGAGCCACCTGGCACTCTCAAACCAGACCAAGTTGGAAATGGTGTCATTTTGCGTCTGGGAGGCACCCTGCGAGAGTCCGAATTCCAGGAGGCACCCGGCAATTTAAGGCCGCAGGACCCTGAACCATTGTACAGGCTTTTTCCCTGGGAAACAAAACTCACAAGCCACTGTTCTGGGTGTCAGTTTTCAGGACCCACATGACACTCTCAAACCAGACCAAGTTGGCACTGGTGCCACCTTGCGTCTGGGAGGCATCCTGCGAGAGGCGGATCTCCTGGTGGCACCCGGCTTTTAAAGGCGGGATTAACCTAAACCACTTTACAGGCTTTTTCCCTGGGAAACAAAAGTCACAAGCCACTGTTCTGGGTGTCAGTTTTCAGGACCCTCTTGGCACTCTTAAACCAGACCAAGTTGGAACTGGTGCCACCTTGCGTCTTGCAGGCATCCTGCGAGAGGCGGAATTCCAGGAGTCACCCGGCAATTTAAGGCCTCAGGCCCCTGAACCATTGTACAGGCTTTTTCCCTGGGAAACAAAACTCACAAGCCACTGTTCTGGGTGTCAGTTTTCAGGACCCACTTGGCAGTCTTAAACCAGACCAAATTGGCACTGGTGTCATGTTGCCTCTGGGAGGCATCCTGTGAGAGGCGGATCTCCAGGAGGCACCCGGCAATTTAAGGCATCAAGCCCCTGAACCATTGTTCAGGCTTTTTCCCTGGGAAACAAAACTCACAAGCCACTGTTCTGGGTGTCAGTTTTCAGGAGCCACCTGGCACTCTCAAACCAGACCAAGTTGGCACTGGTGCCACCTTGCGTCTGGGAGGCATCCTGCAAGAGCCGAAACTCCAGGAGGCACCCGGCTATTAAAGGCGGGATTAACCTAAACCATTTTACAGGCTTTTTCCCTGGGAAAGAAAACTCACAAGCCACTGTTCTGGGTGTCAGTTTTCAGGAGCCACCTGGCACTCTCAAACCAGACCAAGTTGGCACTGGTGCCACCTTGCGTCTGGGAGGCATCCTGCGAGAGGCTCAATTCCAGGAGGCACCCGGCAATTTAAGGCCGCAGGACCCTGAACCATTGTACAGGCTTTTTCCCTGGGAAACAAAACTCACAAGCCACTGTTCTGGGTGTCAGTTTTCAGGACCCACTTGACACTCTCAAACCAGACCAAGGTGGCACTGGTGCCACCTTGCGTCTTGCAGGCATCCTGCGAGAGGCCGAATTCCAGGAGGCACCCGGCAATTTTAGGCCTCAGACCCCTGAACCATTGTACAGGCTTTTTCCCTGGGAAACAAAACTCACAAGCCACTGTTCTGGGTGTCACTTTTCAGGAGCCACCTGGCACTCTCAAACCAGACCAAGTTGGAAATGGTGTCATTTTGCGTCTGGGAGGCACCCTGCGAGAGTCCGAATTCCAGGAGGCACCCGGCAATTTAAGGCCGCAGGACCCTGAACCATTGTACAGGCTTTTTCCCTGGGAAACAAAACTCACAAGCCACTGTTCTGGGTGTCAGTTTTCAGGACCCTCTTGGCACTCTCAAACCAGACCAAGTTGGCACTGGTGCCACCTTGCGTCTGGGAGGCATCCTGCGAGAGGCGGATCTCCAGGTGGCACCCGGCTTTTAAAGGCGGCATTAACCTAAACCACTTTACAGGCTTTTTCCCTAGGAAACAAAACTCACAAGCCACTGTTCTGGGTGTCAGTTTTCAGGACCCACTTGGCACTCTTAAACCAGACCAAGTTGGAACTGGTGCCACCTTGCGTCTGGGAGGCATCCCGCGAGAGGCGGAATTCCAGGAGTCACCCGGCAATTTAAGGCCTCAGGCCCCTGAACCATTGTACAGGCTTTTTCCCTGGGAAACAAAACTCACAAGCCACTGTTCTGGGTGTCAGTTTTCAGGACCCACTTGGCAGTCTTAAACCAGACCAAGTTGGCACTGGTGTCATGTTGCCTCTGGGAGGCATCCTGTGAGAGGCGGATCTCCAGGAGGCACCCGGCAATTTAAGGCATCAAGCCCCTGAACCATTGTACAGGCTTTTTCCCTGGGAAACAAAACTCACAAGCCACTGTTCTGGGTGTCAGTTTTCAGGACCCACCTGGCACTCTCAAACCAGACCAAGTTGGCACTGGTGCCACCTTGTGTCTGGGAGGCATCCTGCAAGAGCCGAATCTCCAGGAGGCACCCGGCTATTAAAGGCGGGATTAACCTAAACCATTTTACAGGCTTTTTCCCTGGGAAAGAAAACTCACAAGCCACTGTTCTGGGTGTCAGTTTTCAGGAGCCACCTGGCACTCTCAAACCAGACCAAGTTGGCACTGGTGCCACCTTGCGTCTGGGAGGCATCCTGCGAGAGGCTCAATTCCAGGAGGCACCCGGCAATTTAAGGCCGCAAGACCCTGAACCATTGTACAGGCTTTTTCCCTGGGAAACAAAACTCACAAGCCACTGTTCTGGGTGTCAGTTTTCAGGACCCACCTGGCACTCTAAACAAGACCAAGTTGGCACTGGTGCCACCTTGCGTCTGGGAGGCATCCTGCGAGAGGCGAATCTCCAGGAGGCACCCGGCTATTAAAGGCGGGATTAACCTAAACCATTTTACAGGCTTTTTCCCTGGGATAGAAAACTCACAAGCCACTGTTCTGGGTGTCAGTTTGCAGGAGCCACCTGGCACTCTCAAACCAGACCAAGTTGGCACTGGTGCCACCTTGCGTCTGGGATGCATCCTGCGAGAGGCCGAATTCCAGGAGTCACCCGGCAATTTAAGGCCGCAGGACCCTGAACCATTGTACAGGCTTTTTCCCTGGGAAACAAAACTCACAAGCCACTGTTCCTTGTGTCAGTTTTCAGGACCCACTTGACACTATCAAACCAGACCAAGTTGGCACTGGTGCCACCTTGCGTCTGGGAGGCATCCTGCGAGAGGCGGATCTCCAGGTGGCACCCGGCTATTAAAGGCGGCATTAACCTAAACCACTTTACAGGCTTTTTCCCTGGGAAACAAAACTCACAAGCCACTGTTCTGGGTGTCAGTTTGCAGGAGCCACCTGGCACTCTCAAACCAGACAAAGTTGGCACTGGTGCCACCTTGCGTCTGGGAGGCATCCTGCGAGAGGCGGATCTCCAGGTGCCACCCGGCTATTAAAGGCGGCATTAACCTAAGCTATTTTACAGGCTTTTTCCCTGGGAAAGAAAACTCACAAGCCACTGTTCTGGGTGTCAGTTTTCAGGAGCCACCTGGCACTCTTAGACCAGACCAAGTTGGAACTGGTGCCACCTTGCGTCTGGGAGGCATCCTGCGAGAGGCCGAATTCCAAGAGTCACCCGGCAATTTAAGGCCGCAGGACCCTGAACCATTGTACAGGCTTTTTCCCTGGGAAACAAAACTCACAAGCCACTGTTCCTTGTGTCAGTTTTCAGGACCCACTTGACACTCTCAAACCAGACCAAGTTGGCACTGGTGCCACCTTGCGTCTGGGAGGCATCCTGCGAGAGGCGGATCTCCAGGTGGCACCCAGCTATTAAAGGCGGCATTAACCTAAACCACTTTACAGGCTTTTTCCCTGGGAAAGAAAACTCACAAGCCACTGTTCTGGGTGTCAGTTTTCAGGACCCACTTGGCACTCTTAGACCAGACAAAGTTGGCACTGGTGCCACCTTGCGTCTGGGAGGCATCCTGCGAGAGGCGCAATTCCAGGAGGCACCCGGCAATTTAAGGCCGCAGGACCCTGAACCATTGTACAGGCTTTTTCCCTGGGAAACAAAACTCACAAGCCACTGTTCTGGGTGTCAGTTTTCAGGACCCACTTGACACTCTCAAACCAGACCAAGTTGGCACTGGTGCCACCTTGCGTCTGGGAGGCATCCTGCGAGAGGCGGATCTCCAGGTGCCACCCGGCTATTAAAGGCGGCATTAACCTAAACTATTTTACAGGCTTTTTCCCTGGGAAAGAAAACTCACAAGCCACTGTTATGGGTGTCAGTTTGCAGGACACACTTGGCACTCTTAAACCAGACCAAGTTGGCACTTGTTTCACCTTGCGTCTGGGAGGCATCCTGCGAGAGCCTGAATTCCAGGAGGCACCCGGCAATTTATGGCCGCAGGACCCTGAACCATTGTACAGGCTTTTTCCCTGGAAAAGAAAACTCACAAGCCACTGTTCTGGGTGTCAGTTTTCAGGACCCACTTGGCACTCTTAAACATGACAAAGTTGGAACTGGTGCCACCTTGCGTCTGGGAGGCATCCTGCGAGAGGCCGAATTCCAGGAGGCACCCGGCAATTTAAGGCCTCAGACCCCTGAACCATTGTACAGGCTTTTTCCCTGGGAAACAAAACTCACAAGCCACTGTTCTGGGTGTCAGTTTTCAGGAGCCACCTGGCACTCTCAAACCAGACCAAGTTGGAAATGGTGTCATTTTGCGTCTGGGAGGCACCCTGCGAGAGTCCGAATTCCAGGAGGCACCCGGCAATTTAAGGCCGCAGGACCCTGAACCATTGTACAGGCTTTTTCCCTGGGAAACAAAACTCACAAGCCACTGTTCTGGGTGTCAGTTTTCAGGACCCTCTTGGCACTCTCAAACCAGACCAAGTTGGCACTGGTGCCACCTTGCGTCTGGGAGGCATCCTGCGAGAGGCGGATCTCCAGGTGGCACCCGGCTTTTAAAGGCGGCATTAACCTAAACCACTTTACAGGCTTTTTCCCTGGGAAACAAAACTCACAAGCCACTGTTCTGGGTGTCAGTTTTCAGGACCCACTTGGCACTCTTAAACCAGACCAAGTTGGAACTGGTGCCACCTTGCGTCTGGGAGGCATCCTGCGAGAGGCGGAATTCCAGGAGTCACCCGGCAATTTAAGGCCTCAGGCCCCTGAACCATTGTACAGGCTTTTTCCCTGGGAAACAAAACTCACAAGCCACTGTTCTGGGTGTCAGTTTTCAGGACCCACTTGGCAGTCTTAAACCAGACCAAGTTGGCACTGGTGTCATGTTGCCTCTGGGAGGCATCCTGTGAGAGGCGGATCTCCAGGAGGCACCCGGCAATTTAAGGCATCAAGCCCCTGAACCATTGTACAGGCTTTTTCCCTGGGAAACAAAACTCACAAGCCACTGTTCTGGGTGTCAGTTTTCAGGACCCACCTGGCACTCTCAAACCAGACCAAGTTGGCACTGGTGCCACCTTGTGTCTGGGAGGCATCCTGCAAGAGCCGAATCTCCAGGAGGCACCCGGCTATTAAAGGCGGGATTAACCTAAACCATTTTACAGGCTTTTTCCCTGGGAAAGAAAACTCACAAGCCACTGTTCTGGGTGTCAGTTTTCAGGAGCCACCTGGCACTCTCAAACCAGACCAAGTTGGCACTGGTGCCACCTTGCGTCTGGGAGGCATCCTGCGAGAGGCTCAATTCCAGGAGGCACCCGGCAATTTAAGGCCGCAGGACCCTGAACCATTGTACAGGCTTTTTCCCTGGGAAACAAAACTCACAAGCCACTGTTCTGGGTGTCAGTTTTCAGGACCCACCTGGCACTCTAAACCAGACCAAGTTGGCACTGGTGCCACCTTGCGTCTGGGAGGCATCCTGCGAGAGGCGAATCTCCAGGAGGCACCCGGCTATTAAAGGCGGGATTAACCTAAACCATTTTACAGGCTTTTTCCCTGGGATAGAAAACTCACAAGCCACTGTTCTGGGTGTCAGTTTGCAGGAGCCACCTGGCACTCTCAAACCAGAATAAGTTGGCACTGGTGCCACCTTGCGTCTGGGATGCATCCTGCGAGAGGCCGAATTCCAGGAGGCACCCGGATATTTAAAGCCGCAGGACCCTGAACCATTGTACAGGCTTTTTCCCTGGGAAACAAAACTCACAAGTCACTGTTCTGGGTTGTCAGTTTGCAGGACCCACTTGGCAGTCTTAAACCAGACCAAGTTGGCACTGATGTCATGTTGCCTCTGGGAGGCATCCTGTGAGAGGCGGATCTCCAGGTGGCACCCGGCAATTTAAGGCCTCAGGCCCCTGAACCATTGTACAGGCTTTTTCCCTGGGAAACAAAACTCACAAGCCACTGTTCTGGGTGTCAGTTTTCAGGACCCACCTGGCACTCTAAACCAGACCAAGTTGGCACTGGTGCCACCTTGCGTCTGGGAGGCATCCTGCAAGAGGCGAATCTCCAGGAGGCACCCGGCTATTAAAGGCGGGATTAACCTAAACCATTTTACAGGCTTTTTCCCTGGGAAAGAAAACTCACAAGCCACTGTTCTGGGTGTCAGTTTGCAGGAGCCACCTGGCACTCTCAAACCAGACCAAGTTGGCACTGGTGCCACCTTGCGTCTGGGAGGCATCCTGCGAGAGGCTCAATTCCAGGAGGCACCCGGCAATTTAAGGCCGTAGTATCCTGAACCATTGTACAGGCTTTTTCCCTGGGAAACAAAACTCACAAGCCACTGTTCTGGGTGTCAGTTTGCAGGAGCCACCTGGCACTCTCTAACCAGACCAAGGTGGCACTGGTGCCACCTTGCGTCTGGCAGGCATCCTGCGAGAGGCGCAATTCCAGGAGGCACCCGGCAATTTAAGGCCGCAGGACCCTGAACCATTGTACAGGCTTTTTCCCTGGGAAACAAAACTCACAAGCCACTGTTCTGGGTGTCAGTTTTCAGGACCCACTTGGCACTCTTAGACCAGACCAAGTTGGAACTGGTGCCACCTTGCGTCTGGGAGGCATCCTGCGAGAGGCCGAATTCCAAGAGTCACCCGGCAATTTAAGGCCGCAGGACCCTGAACCATTGTACAGGCTTTTTCCCTGGGAAACAAAACTCACAAGCCACTGTTCTGGGTGTCAGTTTTCAGGACCCACTTGGTACTCTCAAACCAGACCAAGTTGGAAATGGTGTCATTTTGCGTCTAGGAGGCATCCTGCGATAGGCGGAATTCCAGGAGGCACCCGGCAAATTAAGGCCTCAGGCCCCTGAACCATTGTACAGGCTTTTTCCCTGGGAAACAAAACTCACAAGCCACTGTTCCTTGTGTCAGTTTTCAGGACCCACTTGACACTCTCAAACCAGACCAAGTTGGCACTGGTGCCACCTTGCGTCTGGGAGGCATCCTGCGAGAGGCGGATCTCCAGGTGCCACCCGGCTATTAAAGGCGGCATTAACCTAAACTATTTTACAGGCTTTTTCCCTGGGAAAGAAAACTCACAAGCCACTGTTATGGGTGTCAGTGTGCAGGACACACTTGGCACTCTTAAACCAGACCAAGTTGGCACTTGTTTCACCTTGCGTCTGGGAGGCATCCTGCGAGAGCCTGAATTCCAGGAGGCACCCGGCAATTTAAGGCCGCAGGACCCTGAACCATTGTACAGGCTTTTTCCCTGGGAAAGAAAACTCACAAGCCACTGTTCTGGGTGTCAGTTTTCAGGACCCACTTGGCACTCTTAAACATGACAAAGTTGGAACTGGTGCCACCTTGCGTCTGGGAGGCATCCTGCGAGAGGCCGAATTCCAGGAGGCACCCGGCAATTTAAGGCCTCAGACCCCTGAACCATTGTACAGGCTTTTTCCCTGGGAAACAAAACTCACAAGCCACTGTTCTGGGTGTCAGTTTTCAGGAGCCACCTGGCACTCTCAGACCAGACCAAGTTGGAAATGGTGTCATTTTGCGTCTGGGAGGCACCCTGCGAGAGTCCGAATTTCAGGAGGCACCCGGCAATTTAAGGCCGCAGGACCCTGAACCATTGTACAGGCTTTTTCCCTGGGAAACAAAACTCACAAGCCACTGTTCTGGGTGTCAGTTTCCAGGACCCACATGACACTCTCAAACCAGACCAAGTTGGCACTGGTGCCACCTTGCGTCTGGGAGGCATCCTGCGAGAGGCGGATCTCCTGGTGGCACCCGGCTTTTAAAGGCGGGATTAACCTAAACCACTTTACAGGCTTTTTCCCTGGGAAACAAAAGTCACAAGCCACTGTTCTGGGTGTCAGTTTTCAGGACCCTCTTGGCACTCTTAAACCAGACCAAGTTGGAACTGGTGCCACCTTGCGTCTTGCAGGCATCCTGCGAGAGGCGGAATTCCAGGAGTCACCCGGCAATTTAAGGCCTCAGGCCCCTGAACCATTGTACAGGCTTTTTCCCTGGGAAACAAAACTCACAAGCCACTGTTCTGGGTGTCAGTTTTCAGGACCCACTTGGCAGTCTTAAACCAGACCAAATTGGCACTGGTGTCATGTTGCCTCTGGGAGGCATCCTGTGAGAGGCGGATCTCCAGGAGGCACCCGGCAATTTAAGGCATCAAGCCCCTGAACCATTGTACAGGCTTTTTCCCTGGGAAACAAAACTCACAAGCCACTGTTCTGGGTGTCAGTTTTCAGGAGCCACCTGGCACTCTCAAACCAGACCAAGTTGGCACTGGTGCCACCTTGCGTCTGGGAGGCATCCTGCAAGAGCCGAAACTCCAGGAGGCACCCGGCTATTAAAGGCGGGATTAACCTAAACCATTTTACAGGCTTTTTCCCTGGGAAAGAAAACTCACAAGCCACTGTTCTGGGTGTCAGTTTTCAGGAGCCACCTGGCACTCTCAAACCAGACCAAGTTGGCACTGGTGCCACCTTGCGTCTGGGAGGCATCCTGCGAGAGGCTCAATTCCAGGAGGCACCCGGCAATTTAAGGCCGCAGGACCCTGAACCATTGTACAGGCTTTTTCCCTGGGAAACAAAACTCACAAGCCACTGTTCTGGGTGTCAGTTTTCAGGACCCACTTGACACTCTCAAACCAGACCAAGGTGGCACTGGTGCCACCTTGCGTCTTGCAGGCATCCTGCGAGAGGCCGAATTCCAGGAGGCACCCGGCAATTTTAGGCCTCAGACCCCTGAACCATTGTACAGGCTTTTTCCCTGGGAAACAAAACTCACAAGCCACTGTTCTGGGTGTCACTTTTCAGGAGCCACCTGGCACTCTCAAACCAGACCAAGTTGGAAATGGTGTCATTTTGCGTCTGGGAGGCACCCTGCGAGAGTCCGAATTCCAGGAGGCACCCGGCAATTTAAGGCCGCAGGACCCTGAACCATTGTACAGGCTTTTTCCCTGGGAAACAAAACTCACAAGCCACTGTTCTGGGTGTCAGTTTTCAGGACCCTCTTGGCACTCTCAAACCAGACCAAGTTGGCACTGGTGCCACCTTGCGTCTGGGAGGCATCCTGCGAGAGGCGGATCTCCAGGTGGCACCCGGCTTTTAAAGGCGGCATTAACCTAAACCACTTTACAGGCTTTTTCCCTAGGAAACAAAACTCACAAGCCACTGTTCTGGGTGTCAGTTTTCAGGACCCACTTGGCACTCTTAAACCAGACCAAGTTGGAACTGGTGCCACCTTGCGTCTGGGAGGCATCCCGCGAGAGGCGGAATTCCAGGAGTCACCCGGCAATTTAAGGCCTCAGGCCCCTGAACCATTGTACAGGCTTTTTCCCTGGGAAACAAAACTCACAAGCCACTGTTCTGGGTGTCAGTTTTCAGGACCCACTTGGCAGTCTTAAACCAGACCAAGTTGGCACTGGTGTCATGTTGCCTCTGGGAGGCATCCTGTGAGAGGCGGATCTCCAGGAGGCACCCGGCAATTTAAGGCATCAAGCCCCTGAACCATTGTACAGGCTTTTTCCCTGGGAAACAAAACTCACAAGCCACTGTTCTGGGTGTCAGTTTTCAGGACCCACCTGGCACTCTCAAACCAGACCAAGTTGGCACTGGTGCCACCTTGTGTCTGGGAGGCATCCTGCAAGAGCCGAATCTCCAGGAGGCACCCGGCTATTAAAGGCAGGATTAACCTAAACCATTTTACAGGCTTTTTCCCTGGGAAAGAAAACTCACAAGCCACTGTTCTGGGTGTCAGTTTTCAGGAGCCACCTGGCACTCTCAAACCAGACCAAGTTGGCACTGGTGCCACCTTGCGTCTGGGAGGCATCCTGCGAGAGGCTCAATTCCAGGAGGCACCCGGCAATTTAAGGCCGCAAGACCCTGAACCATTGTACAGGCTTTTTCCCTGGGAAACAAAACTCACAAGCCACTGTTCTGGGTGTCAGTTTTCAGGACCCACCTGGCACTCTAAACAAGACCAAGTTGGCACTGGTGCCACCTTGCGTCTGGGAGGCATCCTGCGAGAGGCGAATCTCCAGGAGGCACCCGGCTATTAAA
This sequence comes from Fringilla coelebs, assembly GCF_963513975.1. NCBI lineage: Eukaryota > Metazoa > Chordata > Aves > Passeriformes > Fringillidae > Fringilla > Fringilla coelebs. The sequence goes on along the minus strand of NW_028167521.1, from coordinate 692,389 downwards.
GGCGGGATTAACCTAAACCATTTTACAGGCTTTTTCCCTGGGATAGAAAACTCACAAGCCACTGTTCTGGGTGTCAGTTTGCAGGAGCCACCTGGCACTCTCAAACCAGACCAAGTTGGCACTGGTGCCACCTTGCGTCTGGGATGCATCCTGCGAGAGGCCGAATTCCAGGAGTCACCCGGCAATTTAAGGCCGCAGGACCCTGAACCATTGTACAGGCTTTTTCCCTGGGAAACAAAACTCACAAGCCACTGTTCCTTGTGTCAGTTTTCAGGACCCACTTGACACTCTCAAACCAGACCAAGTTGGCACTGGTGCCACCTTGCGTCTGGGAGGCATCCTGCGAGAGGCGGATCTCCAGGTGGCACCCGGCTATTAAAGGCGGCATTAACCTAAACCACTTTACAGGCTTTTTCCCTGGGAAACAAAACTCACAAGCCACTGTTCTGGGTGTCAGTTTGCAGGAGCCACCTGGCACTCTCAAACCAGACAAAGTTGGCACTGGTGCCACCTTGCGTCTGGGAGGCATCCTGCGAGAGGCGGATCTCCAGGTGCCACCCGGCTATTAAAGGCGGCATTAACCTAAGCTATTTTACAGGCTTTTTCCCTGGGAAAGAAAACTCACAAGCCACTGTTCTGGGTGTCAGTTTTCAGGACCCACTTGGCACTCTTAGACCAGACAAAGTTGGCACTGGTGCCACCTTGCGTCTGGGAGGCATCCTGCGAGAGGCGCAATTCCAGGAGGCACCCGGCAATTTAAGGCCGCAGGACCCTGAACCATTGTACAGGCTTTTTCCCTGGGAAACAAAACTCACAAGCCACTGTTCTGGGTGTCAGTTTTCAGGACCCACTTGACACTCTCAAACCAGACCAAGTTGGCACTGGTGCCACCTTGCGTCTGGGAGGCATCCTGCGAGAGGCGGATCTCCAGGTGCCACCCGGCTATTAAAGGCGGCATTAACCTAAACTATTTTACAGGCTTTTTCCCTGGGAAAGAAAACTCACAAGCCACTGTTATGGGTGTCAGTTTGCAGGACACACTTGGCACTCTTAAACCAGACCAAGTTGGCACTTGTTTCACCTTGCGTCTGGGAGGCATCCTGCGAGAGCCTGAATTCCAGGAGGCACCCGGCAATTTAAGGCCGCAGGACCCTGAACCATTGTACAGGCTTTTTCCCTGGGAAAGAAAACTCACAAGCCACTGTTCTGGGTGTCAGTTTTCAGGACCCACTTGGCACTCTTAAACATGACAAAGTTGGAACTGGTGCCACCTTGCGTCTGGGAGGCATCCTGCGAGAGGCCGAATTCCAGGAGGCACCCGGCAATTTAAGGCCTCAGACCCCTGAACCATTGTACAGGCTTTTTCCCTGGGAAACAAAACTCACAAGCCACTGTTCTGGGTGTCAGTTTTCAGGAGCCACCTGGCACTCTCAAACCAGACCAAGTTGGAAATGGTGTCATTTTGCGTCTGGGAGGCACCCTGCGAGAGTCCGAATTCCAGGAGGCACCCGGCAATTTAAGGCCGCAGGACCCTGAACCATTGTACAGGCTTTTTCCCTGGGAAACAAAACTCACAAGCCACTGTTCTGGGTGTCAGTTTTCAGGACCCTCTTGGCACTCTCAAACCAGACCAAGTTGGCACTGGTGCCACCTTGCGTCTGGGAGGCATCCTGCGAGAGGCGGATCTCCAGGTGGCACCCGGCTTTTAAAGGCGGCATTAACCTAAACCACTTTACAGGCTTTTTCCCTGGGAAACAAAACTCACAAGCCACTGTTCTGGGTGTCAGTTTTCAGGACCCACTTGGCACTCTTAAACCAGACCAAGTTGGAACTGGTGCCACCTTGCGTCTGGGAGGCATCCTGCGAGAGGCGGAATTCCAGGAGTCACCCGGCAATTTAAGGCCTCAGGCCCCTGAACCATTGTACAGGCTTTTTCCCTGGGAAACAAAACTCACAAGCCACTGTTCTGGGTGTCAGTTTTCAGGACCCACTTGGCAGTCTTAAACCAGACCAAGTTGGCACTGGTGTCATGTTGCCTCTGGGAGGCATCCTGTGAGAGGCGGATCTCCAGGAGGCACCCGGCAATTTAAGGCATCAAGCCCCTGAACCATTGTACAGGCTTTTTCCCTGGGAAACAAAACTCACAAGCCACTGTTCTGGGTGTCAGTTTTCAGGACCCACCTGGCGCTCTCAAACCAGACCAAGTTGGCACTGGTGCCACCTTGTGTCTGGGAGGCATCCTGCAAGAGCCGAATCTCCAGGAGGCACCCGGCTATTAAAGGCGGGATTAACCTAAACCATTTTACAGGCTTTTTCCCTGGGAAAGAAAACTCACAAGCCACTGTTCTGGGTGTCAGTTTTCAGGAGCCACTTGGCACTCTCAAACCAGACCAAGTTGGCACTGGTGCCACCTTGCGTCTGGGAGGCATCCTGCGAGAGGCTCAATTCCAGAAGGCACCCGGCAATTTAAGGCCGCAGGACCCTGAACCATTGTACAGGCTTTTTCCCTGGGAAACAAAACTCACAAGCCACTGTTCTGGGTGTCAGTTTTCAGGACCCACCTGGCACTCTAAACCAGACCAAGTTGGCACTGGTGCCACCTTGAGTCTGGGAGGCATCCTGCGAGAGGCGAATCTCCAGGAGGCACCCGGCTATTAAAGGCGGGATTAACCTAAACCATTTTACAGGCTTTTTCCCTGGGATAGAAAACTCACAAGCCACTGTTCTGGGTGTCAGTTTGCAGGAGCCACCTGGCACTCTCAAACCAGAATAAGTTGGCACTGGTGCCACCTTGCGTCTGGGATGCATCCTGCGAGAGGCCGAATTCCAGGAGGCACCCGGATATTTAAAGCCGCAGGACCCTGAACCATTGTACAGGCTTTTTCCCTGGGAAACAAAACTCACAAGTCACTGTTCTGGGTTGTCAGTTTGCAGGACCCACTTGGCAGTCTTAAACCAGACCAAGTTGGCACTGATGTCATGTTGCCTCTGGGAGGCATCCTGTGAGAGGCGGATCTCCAGGTGGCACCCGGCAATTTAAGGCCTCAGGCCCCTGAACCATTGTACAGGCTTTTTCCCTGGGAAACAAAACTCACAAGCCACTGTTCTGGGTGTCAGTTTTCAGGACCCACCTGGCACTCTAAACCAGACCAAGTTGGCACTGGTGCCACCTTGCGTCTGGGAGGCATCCTGCAAGAGGCGAATCTCCAGGAGGCACCCGGCTATTAAAGGCGGGATTAACCTAAACCATTTTACAGGCTTTTTCCCTGGGAAAGAAAACTCACAAGCCACTGTTCTGGGTGTCAGTTTTCAGGAGCCACCTGGCACTCTCAAACCAGACCAAGTTGGCACTGGTGCCACCTTGCGTCTGGGAGGCATCCTGCGAGAGGCTCAATTCCAGGAGTCACCCGGCAATTTAAGGCCGCAGGACCCTGAACCATTGTACAGGCTTTTTCCCTGGGAAACAAAACTCACAAGCCACTGTTCTGGGTGTCAGTTTGCAGGAGCCACCTGGCACTCTCTAACCAGACCAAGGTGGCACTGGTGCCACCTTGCGCCTGGCAGGCATCCTGCGAGAGGCGCAATTCCAGGAGGCACCCGGCAATTTAAGGCCGCAGGACCCTGAACCATTGTACAGGCTTTTTCCCTGGGAAACAAAACTCACAAGCCACTGTTCTGGGTGTCAGTTTTCAGGACCCACTTGGCACTCTTAGACCAGACCAAGTTGGAACTGGTGCCACCTTGCGTCTGGGAGGCATCCTGCGAGAGGCCGAATTCCAAGAGTCACCCGGCAATTTAAGGCCGCAGGACCCTGAACCATTGTACAGGCTTTTTCCCTGGGAAACAAAACTCACAAGCCACTGTTCTGGGTGTCAGTTTTCAGGACCCACTTGGTACTCTCAAACCAGACCAAGTTGGAAATGGTGTCATTTTGCGTCTAGGAGGCATCCTGCGATAGGCGGAATTCCAGGAGGCACCCGGCAAATTAAGGCCTCAGGCCCCTGAACCATTGTACAGGCTTTTTCCCTGGGAAACAAAACTCACAAGCCACTGTTCCTTGTGTCAGTTTTCAGGACCCACTTGACACTCTCAAACCAGACCATGTTGGCACTGGTGCCACCTTGCGTCTGGGAGGCATCCTGCGAGAGGCGGATCTCCAGGTGCCACCCGGCTATTAAAGGCGGCATTAACCTAAACTATTTTACAGGCTTTTTCCCTGGGAAAGAAAACTCACAAGCCACTGTTATGGGTGTCAGTGTGCAGGACACACTTGGCACTCTTAAACCAGACCAAGTTGGCACTTGTTTCACCTTGCGTCTGGGAGGCATCCTGCCAGAGCCTGAATTCCAGGAGGCACCCGGCAATTTAAGGCCGCAGGACCCTGAACCATTGTACAGGCTTTTTCCCTGGGAAAGAAAACTCACAAGCCACTGTTCTGGGTGTCAGTTTTCAGGACCCACTTGGCACTCTTAAACATGACAAAGTTGGAACTGGTGCCACCTTGCGTCTGGGAGGCATCCTGCGAGAGGCCGAATTCCAGGAGGCACCCGGCAATTTAAGGCCTCAGACCCCTGAACCATTGTACAGGCTTTTTCCCTGGGAAACAAAACTCACAAGCCACTGTTCTGGGTGTCAGTTTTCAGGAGCCACCTGGCACTCTCAGACCAGACCAAGTTGGAAATGGTGTCATTTTGCGTCTGGGAGGCACCCTGCGAGAGTCCGAATTTCAGGAGGCACCCGGCAATTTAAGGCCGCAGGACCCTGAACCATTGTACAGGCTTTTTCCCTGGGAAACAAAACTCACAAGCCACTGTTCTGGGTGTCAGTTTCCAGGACCCACATGACACTCTCAAACCAGACCAAGTTGGCACTGGTGCCACCTTGCGTCTGGGAGGCATCCTGCGAGAGGCGGATCTCCAGGTGCCACCCGGCTTTTAAAGGCGGCATTAACCTAAACCACTTTACAGGCTTTTTCCCTGGGAAACAAAACTCACAAGCCACTGTTCTGGGTGTCAGTTTTCAGGACCCACTTGCCACTCTTAAACCAGACCAAGTTGGAAATGGTGCCACCTTGCGTCTGGGAGGCATCCTGCGAGAGGCCGAATTCCAGGAGTCACCCGGCAATTTAAGGCCGCAGGACCCTGAACCATTGTACAGGCTTTTTCCCTGGGAAACAAAACTCACAAGCCACTGTTCTGGGTGTCAGTTTTCAGGACCCACATGGCAGTCTTAAACCAGACCAAATTGGCACTGGTGTCATGTTGCGTCTGGGAGGCATCCTGTGAGAGGCGGATCTCCAGGAGGCACCCGGCAATTTAAGGCATCAAGCCCCTGAACCATTGTACAGGCTTTTTCCCTGGGAAACAAAACTCACAAGCCACTGTTCTGGGTGTCAGTTTTCAGGACCCACCTGGCACTCTCAAACCAGACCAAGTTGGCACTGGTGCCACCTTCCGTCTGGGAGGCATCCTGCAAGAGCCGAATCTCCAGGAGGCACCCGGCTATTAAAGGCGGGATTAACCTAAACCATTTTACAGGCTTTTTCCCTGGGAAAGAAAACTCACAAGCCACTGTTCTGGGTGTCAGTTTTCAGGAGCCACCTGGCACTCTCAAACCAGACCAAGTTGGCACTGGTGCCACCTTGCGTCTGGGAGGCATCCTGCGAGAGGCTCAATTCCAGGAGGCACCCGGCAATTTAAGGCCGCAGGACCCTGAACCATTGTACAGGCTTTTTCCCTGGGAAACAAAACTCACAAGCCACTGTTCTGGGTGTCAGTTTTCAGGACCCACTTGACACTCTCAAACCAGACCAAGGTGGCACTGGTGCCACCTTGCGTCTGGCAGGCATCCTGCGCGAGGCGCAATTCCAGGAGGCACCCGGCAATTTAAGGCCGCAGGACCCTGAACCATTGTACAGGCTTTTTCCCTGGGAAACAAAACTCACAAGCCACTGTTCTGGGTGTCAGTTTTCAGGACCCACTTGGCACTCTTAGACCAGACCAAGTTGGCACTGGTGCCACCTTGCGTCTGGGAGGCATCCTGCGAGAGGCCGAATTTCAGAAGTCACCCGGCAATTTAAGGCCGCAGGACCCTGAACCATTGTACAGGCTTTTTCCCTGGGAAACAAAACTCACAAGCCACTGTTCCTTGTGTCAGTTTTCAGGACCCACTTGACACTCTCAAACCAGACCAAGTTGGCACTGGTGCCACCTTGCGTCTGGGAGGCATCCTGCGAGAGGCGGATCTCCAGGTGGCACCCGGCTATTAAAGGCGGCATTAACCTAAACCACTTTACAGGCTTTTTCCCTGGGAAACAAAACTCACAAGCCACTGTTCTGGGTGTCAGTTTGCAGGAGCCACCTGGCACTCTCAAACCAGACAAAGTTGGCACTGGTGCCACCTTGCGTCTGGGAGGCATCCTGCGAGAGGCGCAATTCCAGGAGGCACCCGGCTATTAAAGGCGGCATTAACCTAAACCACTTTACAGGCTTTTTCCCTGGGAAACAAAACTCACAAGCCACTGTTCTGGGTGTCACTTTTCAGGACCCACATGACACTCTCAAACCAGACCAAGTTGGCACTGGTGCCACCTTGCGTCTGGGAGGCATCCTGCGAGCGGCGGATATCCAGGTGCCACCCGGCTATTAAAGGCGGCATTAACCTAAACTATTTTACAGGCTTTTTCCCTGGGAAACAAAACTCACAAGCCACTGTTCTGGGTGTCAGTTTTCAGGACCCACTTGCCACTCTTAGACCAGACCAAGTTGGAACTGGTGCCACCTTGCGTCTGGGAGGCATCCTGCGAGAGGCCGAATTCCAGGAGTCACCCGGCAATTTAAGGCCGCAGGACCCTGAACCATTGTACAGGCTTTTTCCCTGGGAAACAAAACTCACAAGCCACTGTTCTGGGTGTCACTTTTCAGGACCCACTTGACACTCTCAAACCAGACCAAGTTGGCACTGGTGCCACCTTGCGTCTGGGAGGCATCTTGCGAGAGGCGGATCTCCAGGTGCCACCCGGCTATTAAAGGCGGCATTAACCTAAACTATTTTACAGGCTTTTTCCCTGGGAAAGAAAACTCACAAGCCACTGTTCTGGGTGTCAGTTTGCAGGACACACTTGGCACTCTCAAACCAGACCAAGTTGGCACTTGTTTCACCTTGCGTCTGGGAGGCATCCTGCGAGAGGCTCAATTCCAGGAGGCACCCGGCAATTTAAGGCCGTAGTATCCTGAACCATTGTACAGGCTTTTTCCCTGGGAAACAAAACTCACAAGCCACTGTTCTGGGTGTCAGTTTTCAGGACCCACTTGACACTCTCAAACCAGACCAAGGTGGCACTGGTGCCACCTTGCGTCTGGCAGGCATCCTGCGAGAGGCGCAATTCCAGGAGGCACCCGGCAATTTAAGGCCGCAGGACCCTGAACCATTGTACAGGCTTTTTCCCTGGGAAACAAAACTCACAAGCCACTGTTCTGGGTGTCAGTTTTCAGGACCCACTTGGCACTCTTAGACCAGACCAAGTTGGAACTGGTGCCACCTTGCGTCTGGGAGGCATCCTGCGAGAGGCCGAATTCCAGGAGTCACCCGGCAATTTAAGGCCGCAGGACCCTGAACCATTGTACAGGCTTTTTCCCTGGGAAACAAAACTCACAAGCCACTGTTCTGGGTGTCAGTTTTCAGGACCCACTTGGTACTCTAAAACCAGACCAAGTTGGAAATGGTGTCATTTTGCGTCTGGGAGGCATCCTGCGATAGGCGGAATTCCAGGAGGCACCGTGCAAATTAAGGCCTCAGGCCCCTGAACCATTGTACAGGCTTTTTCCCTGGGAAACAAAACTCACAAGCCACTGTTCTGGGTGTCAGTTTGCAGGAGCCACCTGGCACTCTCAAACCAGACAAAGTTGGCACTGGTGCCACCTTGCGTCTGGGAGGCATCCTGCGAGAGGCCGAATTCCAGGAGGCACCCGGCAATTTAAGGCCGCAGGCCCCTGAACCATTGTACAGGCTTTTTCCCTGGGAAAGAAAACTCACAAGCCACTGTTCTGGGTGTCACTTTTCAGGACCCACTTGACACTCTCAAACCAGACCAAGTTGGCACTGGTGCCACCTTGCGTCTGGGAGGCATCCTGCGAGAGGCGGATCTCCAGGTGCCACCCGGCTATTAAAGGCGGCATTAACCTAAACTATTTTACAGGCTTTTTCCCTGGGAAAGAAAACTCACAAGCCACTGTTCTGGGTGTCAGTTTGCAGGAGCCACCTGGCACTCTCAAACCAGACCAAGTTGGCACTGGTGCCACCTTGCGTCTGGGAGGCATCCTGCGAGAGCCTGAATTCCAGGAGACACCCGGCAATTTAAGGCCGCAGGACCCTGAACCATTGTACAGGCTTTTTCCCTGGGAAACAAAACTCACAAGCCACTGTTCTGGGTGTCAGTTTTCAGGACCCACTTGGCACTCTTAAACCAGAGAAAGTTGGCACTGGTGCCACCTTGTGTCTGGGAGGCATCCTGCGAGAGGCCGAATTCCAGGAGGCACTTGGCAATTTAAGGCCTCAGGCCCCTGAACCATTGTACAGGCTTTTTCCCTGGGAAACAAAACTCACAAGCCACTGTTCTGGGTGTCAGTTTTCAGGAGCCACCTGGCACTCTCAAACCAGACCAAGTTGGAAATGGTGTCATTTTGCGTGTGGGAGGCACCCTGCGAGAGTCCGAATTCCAGGAGGCACCCGGCAATTTAAGGCCTCAGGCCCCTGAACCATTGTATAGGCTTTTTCCCTGGGAAACAAAACTCACAAGCCACTGTTCTGGGTGTCAGTTTTCAGGACACACTTGGCACTCTCAAACCAGACCAAGTTGGCACTGGTGCCACCTTGCGTCTGGGAGGCATCCTACAAGAGGCGCAATTCCAGGAGGCACCCGGCAATTTAAGGCCGCAGGACCCTGAACCATTGTACAGGCTTTTTCCCTGGGAAGCAAAACTCACAAGCCACTGTTCTGGGTGTCAGTTTGCAGGAGCCACTTGGCACTCTCAAACCAGACCAAGTTGGCACTGGTGCCACCTTGCGTCTGGGAGGCATCCTGCGAGTGGCGCAATTCCAGGAGGCACCCGGCAATTTAAGGCCGCAGGACCCTGAACCATTGTACAGGCTTTTTCCCTGGGAAACAAAACTCACAAGCCACTGTTCTGGGTGTCAGTTTTCAGGACCCACTTGGCACTCTCAAACCAGACCAAGTTGGAAATGGTGTCATTTTGCGTCTGGGAGGCACCCTGCGAGAGTCCGAATTCCAGGAGGCACCCGGCAATTTAAGGCCGCAGGACCCTGAACCATTGTACAGGCTTTTTCCCTGGGAAACAAAACTCACAAGCCACTGTTCTGGGTGTCAGTTTTCAGGACCCACATGACACTCTCAAACCAGACCAAGTTGGCACTGGTGCCACCTTGCGTCTGGGAGGCATCCTGCGAGAGGCGGATCTCCAGGTGGCACCCGGCTTTTAAAGGCGGCATTAACCTAAACCACTTTACAGGCTTTTTCCCTGGGAAACAAAACTCACAAGCCACTGTTCTGGGTGTCAGTTTTCAGGACCCACTTGGCACTCTTAAACCAGACCAAGTTGGAACTGGTGCCACCTTGCGTCTGGGAGGCATCCTGCGAGAGGCGGAATTCCAGGAGTCACCCGGCAATTTAAGGCCTCAGGCCCCTGAACCATTGTACAGGCTTTTTCCCTGGGAAACAAAACTCACAAGCCACTGTTCTGGGTGTCAGTTTTCAGGACCCACCTGGCACTCTCAAACCAGACCAAGTTGGCACTGGTGCCAGCTTGCGTTTGGGAGGCATCCTGCAAGAGCCGAATCTCCAGGAGGCACCCGGCTATTAAAGGCGGGATTAACCTAAACCATTTTACAGGCTTTTTCCCTGGGAAAGAAAACTCACAAGCCACTGTTCTGGGTGTCAGTTTTCAGGAGCCACCTGGCACTCTCAAACCAGACCAAGTTGGCACTGGTGCCACCTTGCGTCTGGGAGGCATCCTGCGAGAGGCTCAATTCCAGGAGGCACCCGGCAATTTAAGGCCGCAGGACCCTGAACCATTGTACAGGCTTTTTCCCTGGGAAACAAAACTCACAAGCCACTGTTCTGGGTGTCAGTTTTCAGGACCCACTTGACACTCTCAAACCAGACCAAGGTGGCACTGGTGCCACCTTGCGTCTTGCAGGCATCCTGCGAGAGTCTCAATTCCAGGAGGCACCCGGCAATTTAAGGCCGCAGGACCCTGAACCATTGTACAGGCTTTTTCCCTGGGAAAGAAAACTCACAAGCCACTGTTCTGGGTGTCAGTTTTCAGGACCCACTTGCCACTCTTAGACCAGACCAAGTTGGAACTGGTGCCACCTTGCGTCTGGGAGGCATCCTGCGAGAGGCCGAATTCCAGGAGTCACCCGGCAATTTAAGGCCGCAGGACCCTGAACCATTGTACAGGCTTTTTCCCTGGGAAACAAAACTCACAAGCCACTGTTCCTTGTGTCAGTTTTCAGGACCCACTTGACACTCTCAAACCAGACCAAGTTGGCACTGGTGCTACCTTGCGTCTGGCAGGCATCCTGCGAGAGGCGTAATTCCAGGAGGCACCCGGCAATTTAAGGCCGCAGGCCCCTGAACCATTGTACAGGCTTTTTCCCTGGGAAGCAAAACTCACAAGCCACTGTTCTGGGTGTCACTTTTCAGGACCCACATGACACTCTCAAACCAGACCAAGTTGGCACTGGTGCCACCTTGCGTCTGGGAGGCATCCTGCGAGCGGCGGATATCCAGGTGCCACCCGGCTATTAAAGGCGGCATTAACCTAAACTATTTAACAGGCTTTTTCCCTGGGAAACAAAACTCACAAGCCACTTTTCTGGGTGTCAGTTTTCAGGACCCACTTGGCACTCTTAGACCAGACCAAGTTGGAACTGGTGCCACCTTGCGTCTGGGAGGCATCCTGCGAGAGGCGGAATTCCAGGAGTCACCCGGCAATTTAAGGCCGCAGGACCCTGAACCATTGTACAGGCTTTTTCCCTGGGAAACAAAACTCACAAGCCACTGTTCTGGGTGTCAGTTTTCAGGACCCACTTGACACTCTCAAACCAGACCAAGTTGGCACTGGTGCCACCTTGCGTCTGGGAGGCATCCTGCGAGAGGCGGATCTCCAGGTGCCACCCGGCTATTAAAGGCGGCATTAACCTAAACTATTTTACAGGCTTTTTCCCTGGGAAAGAAAACTCACAAGCCACTGTTCTGGGTGTCAGTTTGCAGGACACACTTGGCACTCTCAAACCAGACCAAGTTGGCACTTGTTTCACCTTGCGTCTGGGAGGCATCCTGCGAGAGGCTCAATTCCAGGAGGCACCCGGCAATTTAAGGCCGTAGTATCCTGAACCATTGTACAGGCTTTTTCCCTGGGAAACAAAACTCACAAGCCACTGTTCTGGGTGTCAGTTTTCAGGACCCACTTGACACTCTCAAACCAGACCAAGGTGGCACTGGTGCCACCTTGCGTCTGGCAGGCATCCTGCGAGAGGCGCAATTCCAGGAGGCACCCGGCAATTTAAGGCCGCAGGACCCTGAACCATTGTACAGGCTTTTTCCCTGGGAAACAAAACTCACAAGCCACTGTTCTGGGTGTCAGTTTGCAGGAGCCACCTGGCACTCTCAAACCAGACAAAGTTGGCACTGGTGCCACCTTGCGTCTGGGAGGCATCCTGCGAGAGGCGCAATTCCAGGAGTCACCCGGCAATTTAAGGCCGCAGGCCCCTGAACCATTGTACAGGCTTTTTCCCTGGGAAGCAAAACTCACAAGCCACTGTTCTGGGTGTCACTTTTCAGGACCCACTTGACACTCTCAAACCAGACCAAGTTGGCACTGGTGCCACCTTGCGTCTGGGAGGCATCCTGCGAGAGGCGGATCTCCAGGTGCCACCCGGCTATTAAAGGCGGCATTAACCTAAGCTATTTTACAGGCTTTTTCCCTGGGAAAGAAAACTCACAAGCCACTGTTCTGGGTGTCAGTTTTCAGGAGCCACCTGGCACTCTCAAACCAGACCAAGTTGGCACTGGTGCCACCTTGCATCTGGGAGGCATCCTGCGAGAGGCTCAATTCCAGGAGGCACCCGGCAATTTAAGGCCGCAGGACCCTGAACCATTGTACAGGCTTTTTCCCTGGGAAACAAAACTCACAAGCCACTGTTCTGGGTGTCAGTTTTCAGGACCCACTTGACACTCTCAAACCAGACCAAGGTGGCACTGGTGCCACCTTGCGTCTTGCAGGCATCCTGCGAGAGGCGCAATTCCAGGAGGCACCCGGCAATTTAAGGCCGCAGGACCCTGAACCATTGTACAGGCTTTTTCCCTGGGAAACAAAACTCACAAGCCACTGTTCTGGGTGTCAGTTTTCAGGACCCACTTGCCACTCTTAGACCAGACCAAGTTGGAACTGGTGCCACCTTGCGTCTGGGAGGCATCCTGCGAGAGGCCGAATTCCAGGAGTCACCCGGCAATTTAAGGCCGCAGGACCCTGAACCATTGTACAGGCTTTTTCCCTGGGAAACAAAACTCACAAGCCACTGTTCCTTGTGTCAGTTTTCAGGACCCACTTGACACTCTCAAACCAGACCAAGTTGGCACTGGTGCCACCTTGCGTCTGGGAGGCATCCTGCGAGAGGCGGATCTCCAGGTGGCACCCGGCTATTAAAGGCGGCATTAACCTAAACCACTTTACAGGCTTTTTCCCTGGGAAACAAAACTCACAAGCCACTGTTCTGGGTGTCAGTTTGCAGGAGCCACCTGGCACTCTCAAACCAGACAAAGTTGGCACTGGTGCCACCTTGCGTCTGGGAGGCATCCTGCGAGAGGCGCAATTCCAGGAGGCACCCGGCAATTTAAGGCCGCAGGCCCCTGAACCATTGTACAGGCTTTTTCCCTGGGAAGCAAAACTCACAAGCCACTGTTCTGGGTGTCACTTTTCAGGACCCACATGACACTCTCAAACCAGACCAAGTTGGCACTGGTGCCACCTTGCGTCTGGGAGGCATCCTGCGAGCGGTGGATATCCGGGTGCCACCCGGCTATTAAAGGCGGCATTAACCTAAACTATTTTACAGGCTTTTTCCCTGGGAAACAAAACTCACAAGCCACTGTTCTGGGTGTCAGTTTTCAGGACCCACTTGGCACTCTTAGACCAGACCAAGTTGGAACTGGTGCCACCTTGCGTCTGGGAGGCATCCTGCGAGAGGCGGAATTCCAGGAGTCACCCGGCAATTTAAGGCCGCAGGACCCTGAACCATTGTACAGGCTTTTTCCCTGGGAAACAAAACTCACAAGCCACTGTTCTGGGTGTCAGTTTTCAGGACCCACTTGACACTCTCAAACCAGACCAAGGTGGCACTGGTGCCACCTTGCGTCTTGCAGGCATCCTGCGAGAGGCGCAATTCCAGGAGGCACCCGGCAATTTAAGGCCGCAGGACCCTGAACCATTGTACAGGCTTTTTCCCTGGGAAACAAAACTCACAAGCCACTGTTCTGGGTGTCAGTTTTCAGGACCCACTTGCCCCTCTTAGACCAGACCAAGTTGGAACTGGTGCCACCTTGCGTCTGGGAGGCATCCTGCGAGAGGCCGAATTCCAGGAGTCACCCGGCAATTTAAGGCCGCAGGACCCTGAACCATTGTACAGGCTTTTTCCCTGGGAAACAAAACTCACAAGCCACTGTTCCTTGTGTCAGTTTTCAGGACCCACTTGACACTCTCAAACCAGACCAAGTTGGCACTGGTGCCACCTTGCGTCTGGGAGGCATCCTGCGAGAGGCGGATCTCCAGGTGGCACCCGGCTATTAAAGGCGGCATTAACCTAAACCACTTTACAGGCTTTTTCCCTGGGAAACAAAACTCACAAGCCACTGTTCTGGGTGTCAGTTTGCAGGAGCCACCTGGCACTCTCAAACCAGACAAAGTTGGCACTGGTGCCACCTTGCGTCTGGGAGGCATCCTGCGAGAGGCGCAATTCCAGGAGGCACCCGGCAATTTAAGGCCGCAGGCCCCTGAACCATTGTACAGGCTTTTTCCCTGGGAAGCAAAACTCACAAGCCACTGTTCTGGGTGTCACTTTTCAGGACCCACATGACACTCTCAAACCAGACCAAGTTGGCACTGGTGCCACCTTGCGTCTGGGAGGCATCCTGCGAGCGGCGGATATCCAGGTGCCACCCGGCTATTAAAGGCGGCATTAACCTAAACTATTGTACAGGCTTTTTCCCTGGGAAACAAAACTCACAAGCCACTTTTCTGGGTGTCAGTTTTCAGGACCCACTCGCCACTCTTAGACCAGACCAAGTTGGAACTGGTGCCACCTTGCGTCTGGGAGGCATCCTGCGAGAGGCGGAATTCCAGGAGTCACCCGGCAATTTAAGGCCGCAGGACCCTGAACCATTGTACAGGCTTTTTCCCTGGGAAACAAAACTCACAAGCCACTGTTCTGGGTGTCACTTTTCAGGACCCACTTGACACTCTCAAACCAGACCAAGTTGGCACTGGTGCCACCTTGCGTCTGGGAGGCATCCTGCGAGAGGCGGATCTCCAGGTGCCACCCGGCTATTAAAGGCGGCATTAACCTAAACTATTTTACAGGCTTTTTCCCTGGGAAAGAAAACTCACAAGCCACTGTTCTGGGTGTCAGTTTGCAGGACACACTTGGCACTCTCAAACCAGACCAAGTTGGCACTTGTTTCACCTTGCGTCTGGGAGGCATCCTGCGAGAGGCTCAATTCCAGGAGGCACCCGGCAATTTAAGGCCGTAGTATCCTGAACCATTGTACAGGCTTTTTCCCTGGGAAACAAAAATCACAAGCCACTGTTCTGGGTGTCAGTTTTCAGGACCCACTTGACACTCTCAAACCAGACCAAGGTGGCACTGGTGCCACCTTGCGTCTGGCAGGCATCCTGCGAGAGGCGCAATTCCAGGAGGCACCCGGCAATTTAAGGCCGCAGGACCCTGAACCATTGTACAGGCTTTTTCCCTGGGAAACAAAACTCACAAGCCACTGTTCTGGGTGTCAGTTTTCAGGACCCACTTGGCACTCTTAGACCAGACCAAGTTGGAACTGGTGCCACCTTGCGTCTGGGAGGCATCCTGCGAGAGGCCGAATTCCAGGAGTCACCCGGCAATTTAAGGCCGCAGGACCCTGAACCATTGTACAGGCTTTTTCCCTGGGAAACAAAACTCACAAGCCACTGTTCTGGGTGTCAGTTTTCAGGACCCACTTGGTACTCTCAAACCAGACCAAGTTGGAAATGGTGTCATTTTGCGTCTTGGAGGCATCCTGCGATAGGCGGAATTCCAGGAGGCACCGTGCAAATTAAGGCCTCAGGCCCCTGAACCATTGTACAGGCTTTTTCCCTGGGAAACAAAACTCACAAGCCACTGTTCTGGGTGTCAGTTTGCAGGAGCCACCTGGCACTCTCAAACCAGACAAAGTTGGCACTGGTGCCACCTTGCGTCTGGGAGGCATCCTGCGAGAGGCGCAATTCCAGGAGGCACCCGGCAATTTAAGGCCGCAGGCCCCTGAACCATTGTACAGGCTTTTTCCCTGGGAAGCAAAACTCACAAGCCACTGTTCTGGGTGTCACTTTTCAGGACCCACTTGACACTCTCAAACCAGACCAAGTTGGCACTGGTGCCACCTTGCGTCTGGGAGGCATCCTGCGAGAGGCGGATCTCCAGGTGCCACCCGGCTATTAAAGGCGGCATTAACCTGAGCTATTTTACAGGCTTTTTCCCTGGGAAAGAAAACTCACAAGCCACTGTTCTGGGTGTCAGTTTGCAGGAGCCACCTGGAACTCTCAAACCAGACCAAGTTGGCACTGGTGCCACCTTGCGTCTGGGAGGCATCCTGCGAGTGGCGCAATTCCAGGAGGCACCCGGCAATTTAAGGCCTCAGGCCCCTGAACCATTGTACAGGCTTTTTCCCTGGGAAAGAAAACTCACAAGCCACTGTTCTGGGTGTCAGTTTTCAGGAGCCACCTGGCACTCTCAAACCAGACCAAGTTGGAAATGGTGTCATTTTGCGTGTGGGAGGCACCCTGCGAGAGTCCGAATTCCAGGAGGCACCCGGCAATTTAAGGCCTCAGGCCCCTGAACCATTGTATAGGCTTTTTCCCTGGGAAACAAAACTCACAAGCCACTGTTCTGGGTGTCAGTTTTCAGGACACACTTGGCACTCTCAAACCAGACCAAGTTGGCACTGGTGCCACCTTGCGTCTGGGAGGCATCCTACAAGAGGCGCAATTCCAGGAGGCACCCGGCAATTTAAGGCCGCAGGACCCTGAACCATTGTACAGGCTTTTTCCCTGGGAAGCAAAACTCACAAGCCACTGTTCTGGGTGTCAGTTTGCAGGAGCCACTTGGCACTCTCAAACCAGACCAAGTTGGCACTGGTGCCACCTTGCGTCTGGGAGGCATCCTGCGAGTGGCGCAATTCCAGGAGGCACCCGGCAATTTAAGGCCGCAGGACCCTGAACCATTGTACAGGCTTTTTCCCTGGGAAACAAAACTCACAAGCCACTGTTCTGGGTGTCAGTTTTCAGGACCCACTTGGCACTCTCAAACCAGACCAAGTTGGAAATGGTGTCATTTTGCGTCTGGGAGGCACCCTGCGAGAGTCCGAATTCCAGGAGGCACCCGGCAATTTAAGGCCGCAGGACCCTGAACCATTGTACAGGCTTTTTCCCTGGGAAACAAAACTCACAAGCCACTGTTCTGGGTGTCAGTTTTCAGGACCCACATGACACTCTCAAACCAGACCAAGTTGGCACTGGTGCCACCTTGCGTCTGGGAGGCATCCTGCGAGAGGCGGATCTCCAGGTGGCACCCGGCTTTTAAAGGCGGCATTAACCTAAACCACTTTACAGGCTTTTTCCCTGGGAAACAAAACTCACAAGCCACTGTTCTGGGTGTCAGTTTTCAGGACCCACTTGGCACTCTTAAACCAGACCAAGTTGGAACTGGTGCCACCTTGCGTCTGGGAGGCATCCTGCGAGAGGCGGAATTCCAGGAGTCACCCGGCAATTTAAGGCCTCAGGCCCCTGAACCATTGTACAGGCTTTTTCCCTGGGAAACAAAACTCACAAGCCACTGTTCTGGGTGTCAGTTTTCAGGACCCACCTGGCACTCTCAAACCAGACCAAGTTGGCACTGGTGCCAGCTTGCGTCTGGGAGGCATCCTGCAAGAGCCGAATCTCCAGGAGGCACCCGGCTATTAAAGGCGGGACTAACCTAAACCATTTTACAGGCTTTTTCCCTGGGAAAGAAAACTCACAAGCCACTGTTCTGGGTGTCAGTTTTCAGGAGCCACCTGGCACTCTCAAACCAGACCAAGTTGGCACTGGTGCCACCTTGCGTCTGGGAGGCATCCTGCGAGAGGCTCAATTCCAGGAGGCACCCGGCAATTTAAGGCCGCAGGACCCTGAACCATTGTACAGGCTTTTTCCCTGGGAAACAAAACTCACAAGCCACTGTTCTGGGTGTCAGTTTTCAGGACCCACTTGACACTCTCAAACCAGACCAAGGTGGCACTGGTGCCACCTTGCGTCTTGCAGGCATCCTGCGAGAGTCTCAATTCCAGGAGGCACCCGGCAATTTAAGGCCGCAGGACCCTGAACCATTGTACAGGCTTTTTCCCTGGGAAAGAAAACTCACAAGCCACTGTTCTGGGTGTCAGTTTTCAGGACCCACTTGCCACTCTTAGACCAGACCAAGTTGGAACTGGTGCCACCTTGCGTCTGGGAGGCATCCTGCGAGAGGCCGAATTCCAGGAGTCACCCGGCAATTTAAGGCCGCAGGACCCTGAACCATTGTACAGGCTTTTTCCCTGGGAAACAAAACTCACAAGCCACTGTTCCTTGTGTCAGTTTTCAGGACCCACTTGACACTCTCAAACCAGACCAAGTTGGCACTGGTGCTACCTTGCGTCTGGCAGGCATCCTGCGAGAGGCGCAATTCCAGGAGGCACCCGGCAATTTAAGGCCGCAGGCCCCTGAACCATTGTACAGGCTTTTTCCCTGGGAAGCAAAACTCACAAGCCACTGTTCTGGGTGTCACTTTTCAGGACCCACATGACACTCTCAAACCAGACCAAGTTGGCACTGGTGCCACCTTGCGTCTGGGAGGCATCCTGCGAGCGGCGGATATCCAGGTGCCACCCGGCTATTAAAGGCGGCATTAACCTAAACTATTTTACAGGCTTTTTCCCTGGGAAACAAAACTCACAAGCCACTTTTCTGGGTGTCAGTTTTCAGGACCCACTTGTCACTCTTAGACCAGACCAAGTTGGAACTGGTGCTACCTTGCGTCTGGGAGGCATCCTGCGAGAGGCGGAATTCCAGGAGTCACCCGGCAATTTAAGGCCGCAGGACCCTGAACCATTGTACAGGCTTTTTCCCTGGGAAACAAAACTCACAAGCCACTGTTCTGGGTGTCAGTTTTCAGGACCCACTTGACACTCTCAAACCAGACCAAGTTGGCACTGGTGCCACCTTGCGTCTGGGAGGCATCCTGCGAGAGGCGGATCTCCAGGTGCCACCCGGCTATTAAAGGCGGCATTAACCTAAACTATTTTACAGGCTTTTTCCCTGGGAAAGAAAACTCACAAGCCACTGTTCTGGGTGTCAGTTTGCAGGACACACTTGGCACTCTCAAACCAGACCAAGTTGGCACTTGTTTCACCTTGCGTCTGGGAGGCATCCTGCGAGAGGCTCAATTCCAGGAGGCACCCGGCAATTTAAGGCCGTAGTATCCTGAACCATTGTACAGGCTTTTTCCCTGGGAAACAAAACTCACAAGCCACTGTTCTGGGTGTCAGTTTTCAGGACCCACTTGACACTCTCAAACCAGACCAAGGTGGCACTGGTGCCACCTTGCGTCTGGCAGGCATCCTGCGAGAGGCGCAATTCCAGGAGGCACCCGGCAATTTAAGGCCGCAGGACCCTGAACCATTGTACAGGCTTTTTCCCTGGGAAACAAAACTCACAAGCCACTGTTCTGGGTGTCAGTTTGCAGGAGCCACCTGGCACTCTCAAACCAGACAAAGTTGGCACTGGTGCCACCTTGCGTCTGGGAGGCATCCTGCGAGAGGCGCAATTCCAGGAGTCACCCGGCAATTTAAGGCCGCAGGCCCCTGAACCATTGTACAGGCTTTTTCCCTGGGAAGCAAAACTCACAAGCCACTGTTCTGGGTGTCACTTTTCAGGACCCACTTGACACTCTCAAACCAGACCAAGTTGGCACTGGTGCCACCTTGCGTCTGGGAGGCATCCTGCGAGAGGCGGATCTCCAGGTGCCACCCGGCTATTAAAGGCGGCATTAACCTAAGCTATTTTACAGGCTTTTTCCCTGGGAAAGAAAACTCACAAGCCACTGTTCTGGGTGTCAGTTTTCAGGAGCCACCTGGCACTCTCAAACCAGACCAAGTTGGCACTGGTGCCACCTTGCATCTGGGAGGCATCCTGCGAGAGGCTCAATTCCAGGAGGCACCCGGCAATTTAAGGCCGCAGGACCCTGAACCATTGTACAGGCTTTTTCCCTGGGAAACAAAACTCACAAGCCACTGTTCTGGGTGTCAGTTTTCAGGACCCACTTGACACTCTCAAACCAGACCAAGGTGGCACTGGTGCCACCTTGCGTCTTGCAGGCATCCTGCGAGAGGCGCAATTCCAGGAGGCACCCGGCAATTTAAGGCCGCAGGACCCTGAACCATTGTACAGGCTTTTTCCCTGGGAAACAAAACTCACAAGCCACTGTTCTGGGTGTCAGTTTTCAGGACCCACTTGCCACTCTTAGACCAGACCAAGTTGGAACTGGTGCCACCTTGCGTCTGGGAGGCATCCTGCGAGAGGCCGAATTCCAGGAGTCACCCGGCAATTTAAGGCCGCAGGACCCTGAACCATTGTACAGGCTTTTTCCCTGGGAAACAAAACTCACAAGCCACTGTTCCTTGTGTCAGTTTTCAGGACCCACTTGACACTCTCAAACCAGACCAAGTTGGCACTGGTGCCACCTTGCGTCTGGGAGGCATCCTGCGAGAGGCGGATCTCCAGGTGGCACCCGGCTATTAAAGGCGGCATTAACCTAAACCACTTTACAGGCTTTTTCCCTGGGAAACAAAACTCACAAGCCACTGTTCTGGGTGTCAGTTTGCAGGAGCCACCTGGCACTCTCAAACCAGACAAAGTTGGCACTGGTGCCACCTTGCGTCTGGGAGGCATCCTGCGAGAGGCGCAATTCCAGGAGGCACCCGGCAATTTAAGGCCGCAGGCCCCTGAACCATTGTACAGGCTTTTTCCCTGGGAAGCAAAACTCACAAGCCACTGTTCTGGGTGTCACTTTTCAGGACCCACATGACACTCTCAAACCAGACCAAGTTGGCACTGGTGCCACCTTGCGTCTGGGAGGCATCCTGCGAGCGGTGGATATCCGGGTGCCACCCGGCTATTAAAGGCGGCATTAACCTAAACTATTTTACAGGCTTTTTCCCTGGGAAACAAAACTCACAAGCCACTGTTCTGGGTGTCAGTTTTCAGGACCCACTTGGCACTCTTAGACCAGACCAAGTTGGAACTGGTGCCACCTTGCGTCTGGGAGGCATCCTGCGAGAGGCGGAATTCCAGGAGTCACCCGGCAATTTAAGGCCGCAGGACCCTGAACCATTGTACAGGCTTTTTCCCTGGGAAACAAAACTCACAAGCCACTGTTCTGGGTGTCAGTTTTCAGGACCCACTTGACACTCTCAAACCAGACCAAGGTGGCACTGGTGCCACCTTGCGTCTTGCAGGCATCCTGCGAGAGGCGCAATTCCAGGAGGCACCCGGCAATTTAAGGCCGCAGGACCCTGAACCATTGTACAGGCTTTTTCCCTGGGAAACAAAACTCACAAGCCACTGTTCTGGGTGTCAGTTTTCAGGACCCACTTGCCCCTCTTAGACCAGACCAAGTTGGAACTGGTGCCACCTTGCGTCTGGGAGGCATCCTGCGAGAGGCCGAATTCCAGGAGTCACCCGGCAATTTAAGGCCGCAGGACCCTGAACCATTGTACAGGCTTTTTCCCTGGGAAACAAAACTCACAAGCCACTGTTCCTTGTGTCAGTTTTCAGGACCCACTTGACACTCTCAAACCAGACCAAGTTGGCACTGGTGCCACCTTGCGTCTGGGAGGCATCCTGCGAGAGGCGGATCTCCAGGTGGCACCCGGCTATTAAAGGCGGCATTAACCTAAACCACTTTACAGGCTTTTTCCCTGGGAAACAAAACTCACAAGCCACTGTTCTGGGTGTCAGTTTGCAGGAGCCACCTGGCACTCTCAAACCAGACAAAGTTGGCACTGGTGCCACCTTGCGTCTGGGAGGCATCCTGCGAGAGGCGCAATTCCAGGAGGCACCCGGCAATTTAAGGCCGCAGGCCCCTGAACCATTGTACAGGCTTTTTCCCTGGGAAGCAAAACTCACAAGCCACTGTTCTGGGTGTCACTTTTCAGGACCCACATGACACTCTCAAACCAGACCAAGTTGGCACTGGTGCCACCTTGCGTCTGGGAGGCATCCTGCGAGCGGCGGATATCCAGGTGCCACCCGGCTATTAAAGGCGGCATTAACCTAAACTATTTTACAGGCTTTTTCCCTGGGAAACAAAACTCACAAGCCACTTTTCTGGGTGTTAGTTTTCAGGACCCACTCGCCACTCTTAGACCAGACCAAGTTGGAACTGGTGCCACCTTGCGTCTGGGAGGCATCCTGCGAGAGGCGGAATTCCAGGAGTCACCCGGCAATTTAAGGCCGCAGGACCCTGAACCATTGTACAGGCTTTTTCCCTGGGAAACAAAACTCACAAGCCACTGTTCTGGGTGTCACTTTTCAGGACCCACTTGACACTCTCAAACCAGACCAAGTTGGCACTGGTGCCACCTTGCGTCTGGGAGGCATCCTGCGAGAGGCGGATCTCCAGGTGCCACCCGGCTATTAAAGGCGGCATTAACCTAAACTATTTTACAGGCTTTTTCCCTGGGAAAGAAAACTCACAAGCCACTGTTCTGGGTGTCAGTTTGCAGGACACACTTGGCACTCTCAAACCAGACCAAGTTGGCACTTGTTTCACCTTGCGTCTGGGAGGCATCCTGCGAGAGGCTCAATTCCAGGAGGCACCCGGCAATTTAAGGCCGTAGTATCCTGAACCATTGTACAGGCTTTTTCCCTGGGAAACAAAACTCACAAGCCACTGTTCTGGGTGTCAGTTTTCAGGACCCACTTGACACTCTCAAACCAGACCAAGGTGGCACTTGTGCCACCTTGCGTCTGGCAGGCATCCTGCGAGAGGCGCAATTCCAGGAGGCACCCGGCAATTTAAGGCCGCAGGACCCTGAACCATTGTACAGGCTTTTTCCCTGGGAAACAAAACTCACAAGCCACTGTTCTGGGTGTCAGTTTTCAGGACCCACTTGGCACTCTTAGACCAGACCAAGTTGGAACTGGTGCCACCTTGCGTCTGGGAGGCATCCTGCGAGAGGCCGAATTCCAGGAGTCACCCGGCAATTTAAGGCCGCAGGACCCTGAACCATTGTACAGGCTTTTTCCCTGGGAAACAAAACTCACAAGCCACTGTTCTGGGTGTCAGTTTTCAGGACCCACTTGGTACTCTCAAACCAGACCAAGTTGGAAATGGTGTCATTTTGCGTCTTGGAGGCATCCTGCGATAGGCGGAATTCCAGGAGGCACCGTGCAAATTAAGGCCTCAGGCCCCTGAACCATTGTACAGGCTTTTTCCCTGGGAAACAAAACTCACAAGCCACTGTTCTGGGTGTCAGTTTGCAGGAGCCACCTGGCACTCTCAAACCAGACAAAGTTGGCACTGGTGCCACCTTGCGTCTGGGAGGCATCCTGCGAGAGGCGCAATTCCAGGAGGCACCCGGCAATTTAAGGCCGCAGGCCCCTGAACCATTGTACAGGCTTTTTCCCTGGGAAGCAAAACTCACAAGCCACTGTTCTGGGTGTCACTTTTCAGGACCCACTTGACACTCTCAAACCAGACCAAGTTGGCACTGGTGCCACCTTGCGTCTGGGAGGCATCCTGCGAGAGGCGGATCTCCAGGTGCCACCCGGCTATTAAAGGCGGCATTAACCTAAGCTATTTTACAGGCTTTTTCCCTGGGAAAGAAAACTCACAAGCCACTGTTCTGGGTGTCAGTTTGCAGGAGCCACCTGGAACTCTCAAACCAGACCAAGTTGGCACTGGTGCCACCTTGCGTCTGGGAGGCATCCTGCGAGTGGCGCATTTCCAGGAGGCACCCGGCAATTTAAGGCCGCAGGACCCTGAACCATTGTACAGGCTTTTTCCCTGGGAAACAAAACTCACAAGCCACTGTTCTGGGTGCCAGTTTTCAGGACCCACTTGACACTCTCAAACCAGACCAAGTTGGCACTGGTGCCACCTTGCGTCTGGGAGGCATCCTGAGAGAGGCGGATCTCCAGGTGGCACCCGGCTTTTAAAGGCGGCATTAACCTAAACCACTTTACAGGCTTTTTCCCTGGGAAACAAAACTCACAAGCCACTGTTCTGGGTGTCAGTTTGCAGGAGCCACCTGGCACTCTCAAACCAGACCAAGTTGGCACTGGTGTAATGTTGCGCCTGGGAGGCATCCTGTGAGAGGCGGATCTCAAGGAGGCACCCGGCAATTTAAGGCCGCAGGACCCTGAACCATTTTACAGCCTTTTTCCCTGGGAAAGAAAACTCTCAAGCCACTGTTCTGGGTGTCAGTTTTCAGGACCCACTTGGCACTCTCAAACCAGACCAAGTTGGCACTGGTGCCACCTTGCGTCTGGCAGGCATCCTGCAAGAGGCGCAATTCCAGGAGGCACCCGGCAATTTAAAGCTGCAGGACCCTGAACCATTGTACAGGCTTTTTCCCTGGGAAACAAAACTCACAAGCCACTGTTCTGGGTGTCAGTTTTCAGGACCGACTTGACACTCTCAAAGCAGACCAAGTTGGCACTGGTGCCACCTTGCGTCTGGGAGGCATCCTGCGAGAGGCGCAGTTCCAGGAGGCACCCGGCAATTTAAGGCCGCAAGACCCTGAACCATTGTACAGGCTTTTTCCCTGGGAAACAAAACTCACAAGCCACTGTTCTGGGTGTCAGTTTTCAGGACCCACTTGGCACTCTTAAACCAGACCAAGTTGGCACTGGTGCCACCTTGTGTCTTGGAGGCATCCTGCGAGAGGCGGAATTCCAGGAGGCACCCGGCAATTTAAGGCCTCAGGCCCCTGAACCATTGTACAGGCTTTTTCCCTGGGAAACAAAACTCACAAGCCACTGTTCTAGGTGTCAGTTTTCAGGACCCACTTGGCACTCTCAAACCAGACCAAGTTGGCACTGGTGTTGCTTAGCGTCTGGGTAACATCTGGCGTGATGCGGAATTCCAGGAGTCACCCGGCAATTTAAGGCCGCAGGACCCTGAACCATTGTACAGGCTTTTTCCCTGGGAAACAAAACTCACAAGCCACTGTTCTGGGTGTCAGTTTTCAGGACCCACTTGGCACTCTCAAACCAGACCAAGTTGGCACTGATGCTACCTTGCGTCTGGGAGGCATCCTGCGAGAGGCGGATCTCCAGGTGGCACCCGGCTATTAAAGGCGGCATTAACCTAAACCATTTTACAGGCTTTTTCCCTGGGAAACAAAACTCACAAGCCACTGTTCTGGGTGTCAGTTTGCAGGACACACTTGGCACTCTCAAAGCAGACCAAGTTGGCACTGGTGCCACCTTGCGTCTGGGAGGCATCCTGCGAGAGGCGGAATTCCAGGAGGCACCCGTCAATTTAAGTCCGCAGGACCCTGAACCATTGTACAGGATTTTTCCCTGGGAAACAAAACTCACAAGCCACTGTTCTGGGTGTCAGTTTTCAGGACCCACTTGACACTCTCAAACCAGACCAAGTTGGCACTGGTGCCACCTTGCGTCTGGGAGGCATCCTGCGAGAGGCGGAATTCCAGGAGGCACCCGGCAATTTAAGGCCGCAGGACCCTGAACCATTTTACAGGCTTTTTCCCTGGGAAAACAAAACTCACAAGCCACTGTTCTGGGTGTCAGTTTGCAGGACACACTTGGCACTCTCAAACCAGACCAAGTTGGCACTGGTGCCACCTTGCGTCTGGGAGGCATGCTGCGAGAGGCGGAATTCAAGGAGGCACCCGGCAATTTAAGGCCGCAGGACCCTGAACCATTGTACAGGCTTTTTCCCTGGGAAACAAAACTCACAAGCCACTGTTCTGGGTGTCAGTTTTCAGGACCCACTTGACACTCTCAAACCAGACCAAGGTGGCACTGGTGCCACCTTGCGTCTTGCAGGCATCCTGCGAGAGGCGCAATTCCAGGAGGCACCCGGCAATTTAAGGCCGCAGGACCCTGAACCATTGTACAGGCTTTTTCCCTGGGAAACAAAACTCACAAGCCACTGTTCTGGGTGTCAGTTTTCAGGACCCACTTGCCCCTCTTAGACCAGACCAAGTTGGAACTGGTGCCACCTTGCGTCTGGGAGGCATCCTGCGAGAGGCCGAATTCCAGGAGTCACCCGGCAATTTAAGGCCGCAGGACCCTGAACCATTGTACAGGCTTTTTCCCTGGGAAACAAAACTCACAAGCCACTGTTCCTTGTGTCAGTTTTCAGGACCCACTTGACACTCTCAAACCAGACCAAGTTGGCACTGGTGCCACCTTGCGTCTGGGAGGCATCCTGCGAGAGGCGGATCTCCAGGTGGCACCCGGCTATTAAAGGCGGCATTAACCTAAACCACTTTACAGGCTTTTTCCCTGGGAAACAAAACTCACAAGCCACTGTTCTGGGTGTCAGTTTGCAGGAGCCACCTGGCACTCTCAAACCAGACAAAGTTGGCACTGGTGCCACCTTGCGTCTGGGAGGCATCCTGCGAGAGGCGCAATTCCAGGAGGCACCCGGCAATTTAAGGCCGCAGGCCCCTGAACCATTGTACAGGCTTTTTCCCTGGGAAGCAAAACTCACAAGCCACTGTTCTGGGTGTCACTTTTCAGGACCCACATGACACTCTCAAACCAGACCAAGTTGGCACTGGTGCCACCTTGCGTCTGGGAGGCATCCTGCGAGCGGCGGATATCCAGGTGCCACCCGGCTATTAAAGGCGGCATTAACCTAAACTATTTTACAGGCTTTTTCCCTGGGAAACAAAACTCACAAGCCACTGTTCTGGGTGTCAGTTTTCAGGACCCACTCGCCACTCTTAGACCAGACCAAGTTGGAACTGGTGCCACCTTGCGTCTGGGAGGCATCCTGCGAGAGGCCGAATTCCAGGAGTCACCCGGCAATTTAAGGCCGCAGGACCCTGAACCATTGTACAGGCTTTTTCCCTGGGAAACAAAACTCACAAGCCACTGTTCTGGGTGTCACTTTTCAGGACCCACTTGACACTCTCAAACCAGACCAAGTTGGCACTGGTGCCACCTTGCGTCTGGGAGGCATCCTGCGAGAGGCGGATCTCCAGGTGCCACCCGGCTATTAAAGGCGGCATTAACCTAAACTATTTTACAGGCTTTTTCGCTGGGAAAGAAAACTCACAAGCCACTGTTCTGGGTGTCAGTTTGCAGGACACACTTGGCACTCTCAAACCAGACCAAGTTGGCACTTGTTTCACCTTGCGTCTGGGAGGCATCCTGCGAGAGGCTCAATTCCAGGAGGCACCCGGCAATTTAAGGCCGTAGTATCCTGAACCATTGTACAGGCTTTTTCCCTGGGAAACAAAACTCACAAGCCACTGTTCTGGGTGTCAGTTTTCAGGACCCACTTGACACTCTCAAACCAGACCAAGGTGGCACTGGTGCCACCTTGCGTCTGGCAGGCATCCTGCGAGAGGCGCAATTCCAGGAGGCACCCGGCAATTTAAGGCCGCAGGACCCTGAACCATTGTACAGGCTTTTTCCCTGGGAAACAAAACTCACAAGCCACTGTTCTGGGTGTCAGTTTTCAGGACCCACTTGGCACTCTTAGACCAGACCAAGTTGGAACTGGTGCCACCTTGCGTCTGGGAGGCATCCTGCGAGAGGCCGAATTCCAGGAGTCACCCGGCAATTTAAGGCCGCAGGACCCTGAACCATTGTACAGGCTTTTTCCCTGGGAAACAAAACTCACAAGCCACTGTTCTGGGTGTCAGTTTTCAGGACCCACTTGGTACTCTCAAACCAGACCAAGTTGGAAATGGTGTCATTTTGCGTCTTGGAGGCATCCTGCGATAGGCGGAATTCCAGGAGGCACCGTGCAAATTAAGGCCTCAGGCCCCTGAACCATTGTACAGGCTTTTTCCCTGGGAAACAAAACTCACAAGCCACTGTTCTGGGTGTCAGTTTGCAGGAGCCACCTGGCACTCTCAAACCAGACAAAGTTGGCACTGGTGCCACCTTGCGTCTGGGAGGCATCCTGCGAGAGGCGCAATTCCAGGAGGCACCCGGCAATTTAAGGCCGCAGGCCCCTGAACCATTGTACAGGCTTTTTCCCTGGGAAGCAAAACTCACAAGCCACTGTTCTGGGTGTCACTTTTCAGGACCCACTTGACACTCTCAAACCAGACCAAGTTGGCACTGGTGCCACCTTGCGTCTGGGAGGCATCCTGCGAGAGGCGGATCTCCAGGTGCCACCCGGCTATTAAAGGCGGCATTAACCTAAGCTATTTTACAGGCTTTTTCCCTGGGAAAGAAAACTCACAAGCCACTGTTCTGGGTGTCAGTTTGCAGGAGCCACCTGGAACTCTCAAACCAGACCAAGTTGGCACTGGTGCCACCTTGCGTCTGGGAGGCATCCTGCGAGTGGCGCATTTCCAGGAGGCACCCGGCAATTTAAGGCCGCAGGACCCTGAACCATTGTACAGGCTTTTTCCCTGGGAAACAAAACTCACAAGCCACTGTTCTGGGTGCCAGTTTTCAGGACCCACTTGACACTCTCAAACCAGACCAAGTTGGCACTGGTGCCACCTTGCGTCTGGGAGGCATCCTGAGAGAGGCGGATCTCCAGGTGGCACCCGGCTTTTAAAGGCGGCATTAACCTAAACCACTTTACAGGCTTTTTCCCTGGGAAACAAAACTCACAAGCCACTGTTCTGGGTGTCAGTTTGCAGGAGCCACCTGGCACTCTCAAACCAGACCAAGTTGGCACTGGTGTAATGTTGCGCCTGGGAGGCATCCTGTGAGAGGCGGATCTCAAGGAGGCACCCGGCAATTTAAGGCCGCAGGACCCTGAACCATTTTACAGCCTTTTTCCCTGGGAAAGAAAACTCTCAAGCCACTGTTCTGGGTGTCAGTTTTCAGGACCCACTTGGCACTCTCAAACCAGACCAAGTTGGCACTGGTGCCACCTTGCGTCTGGGAGGCATCCTGCAAGAGGCGCAATTCCAGGAGGCACCCGGCAATTTAAAGCTGCAGGACCCTGAACCATTGTACAGGCTTTTTCCCTGGGAAACAAAACTCACAAGCCACTGTTCTGGGTGTCAGTTTTCAGGACCGACTTGACACTCTCAAAGCAGACCAAGTTGGCACTGGTGCCACCTTGCGTCTGGGAGGCATCCTGCGAGAGGCGCAGTTCCAGGAGGCACCCGGCAATTTAAGGCCGCAAGACCCTGAACCATTGTACAGGCTTTTTCCCTGGGAAACAAAACTCACAAGCCACTGTTCTGGGTGTCAGTTTTCAGGACCCACTTGGCACTCTTAAACCAGACCAAGTTGGCACTGGTGCCACCTTGTGTCTTGGAGGCATCCTGCGAGAGGCGGAATTCCAGGAGGCACCCGGCAATTTAAGGCCTCAGGCCCCTGAACCATTGTACAGGCTTTTTCCCTGGGAAACAAAACTCACAAGCCACTGTTCTAGGTGTCAGTTTTCAGGACCCACTTGGCACTCTCAAACCAGACCAAGTTGGCACTGGTGTTGCTTAGCGTCTGGGTAACATCTGGCGTGATGCGGAATTCCAGGAGTCACCCGGCAATTTAAGGCCGCAGGACCCTGAACCATTGTACAGGCTTTTTCCCTGGGAAACAAAACTCACAAGCCACTGTTCTGGGTGTCAGTTTTCAGGACCCACTTGGCACTCTCAAACCAGACCAAGTTGGCACTGATGCTACCTTGCGTCTGGGAGGCATCCTGCGAGAGGCGGATCTCCAGGTGGCACCCGGCTATTAAAGGCGGCATTAACCTAAACCATTTTACAGGCTTTTTCCCTGGGAAACAAAACTCACAAGCCACTGTTCTGGGTGTCAGTTTGCAGGACACACTTGGCACTCTCAAAGCAGACCAAGTTGGCACTGGTGCCACCTTGCGTCTGGGAGGCATCCTGCGAGAGGCGGAATTCCAGGAGGCACCCGTCAATTTAAGTCCGCAGGACCCTGAACCATTGTACAGGATTTTTCCCTGGGAAACAAAACTCACAAGCCACTGTTCTGGGTGTCAGTTTTCAGGACCCACTTGACACTCTCAAACCAGACCAAGTTGGCACTGGTGCCACCTTGCGTCTGGGAGGCATCCTGCGAGAGGCGGAATTCCAGGAGGCACCCGGCAATTTAAGGCCGCAGGACCCTGAACCATTTTACAGGCTTTTTCCCTGGGAAAACAAAACTCACAAGCCACTGTTCTGGGTGTCAGTTTGCAGGACACACTTGGCACTCTCAAACCAGACCAAGTTGGCACTGGTGCCACCTTGCGTCTGGGAGGCATGCTGCGAGAGGCGGAATTCAAGGAGGCACCCGGCAATTTAAGTCCGCAGGACCCTGAACCATTGTACAGGCTTTTTCCCTGGGAAACAAAACTCACAAGCCACTGTTCTGGGTGTCAGTTTTCAGGACCCACTTGACACTCTCAAACCAGACCAAGTTGGCACTGGTGCCACCTTGCGTCTGGGAGGCATCCTGCGAGATGCGGATCTCCAGGTGCCACCCGGCTATTAAAGGCGGCATTAACCTAAACCATTTTAAAGGCTTTTTCCCTGGGAAAGAAAACTCACAAGCCACTGTTCTGGGTGTCAGTTTGCAGGACCCACTTGGCACTCTCAAACCAGACCAAGTTGGCACTGCTGCCACCTTGCGTCTGGGAGGCATCCTGCGAGAGGCCGAATTCCAGGAGGCACCCGGTAATTTAAGGCCGCAGGAGCCTGAACCATTGTACAGGCTTTTTCCCTGGGAAACAAAACTCACAAGCCACTGTTCTGGGTGTCAGTTTTCAGGACCCACTTGACACACTCAAACCAGACCAAGTTGGCACTGCTGCCACCTTGCGTCTGGGAGGCATCCTGCGAGAGGCGGATCTCCAGGTGGCACCCGGCTATTAAAGGCGGCATTAACCTAAACCATTGTACAGGCTTTTTCCCTGGGAAACAAAACTCACAAGCCACTGTTCTGGGTTGTCAGTTTGCAGGACCCACTTGACACTCTCAAACCAGACCAAGTTGGCACTGGTGTTGCTTAGCGTCTGGGAAACATGTGGCGAGATGCGGAATTCCAGGAGGCACCCGGCAATTTAAGGCCGCAGGACCCTGAACCATTGTACAGGCTTTTTCCCTGGGAAGCAAAACTCACAAGCCACTGTTCTGGGTGTAAGTTTTCAGGACACACTTGGCACTCTCAAACCAGACCAAGTTGGCACTTGTGCCACCTTGCGTCTGGGAGGCATCCTGCGAGAGGCGGAATTCCAGGAGGCACCCGGTAATTTAAGGCCGCAGGACCCTGAACCATTGTACAGGCTTTTTCCCTGGGAAACAAAACTCACAAGCCACTGTTCTGGGTGTCAGTTTTCAGGACACACTTGGCACTCTTAAACCAGACCAAGTTGGCACTGGTGCCACCTTGCGTCTGGGCGGCATCCTGCGAGAGGCCGAATTCCAGGAGGCACCCGGCAATTTAAGGCCGCAGGACCCTGAACCATTGTACAGGCTTTTTCCCTGGGAAGCAAAACTCACAAGCCACTGTTCTGGGTGTAAGTTTTCAGGACACACTTGGCACTCTCAAACCACACCAAGTTGGCACTTGTGCCACCTTGCGTCTGGGAGGCATCCTGCGAGAGGCGGAATTCCAGGAGGCACCCGGTAATTTAAGGCCGCAGGACCCTGAACCATTGTACAGGCTTTTTCCCTGGGAAACAAAACTCACAAGCCACTGTTCTGGGTGTCAGTTTTCAGGACACACTTGACACTCTCAAAGCAGACCAAGTTGGCACTGGTGTTGCTTAGCGTCTGGGAAAAATCTGGCGAGATGCAGAATTCCAGGAGGCACCCGGCAATTTAAGGCCGCAGGACCCTGAACCATTGTACAGGCTTTTTCCCTGGGAAACAAAACTCACAAGCCACTGTTCTGGGTGTCAGTTTGCAGGACACACTTGGCACTCTCAAAGCAGACCAAGTTGGCACTGGTGCCACCTTGCGTCTGGGAGGCATCCTGCGAGAGGCGGAATTCCAGGAGGCACCCGTCAATTTAAGTCCGCAGGACCCTGAACCATTGTACAGGATTTTTCCCTGGGAAACAAAACTCACAAGCCACTGTTCTGGGTGTCAGTTTTCAGGACCCACTTGACACTCTCAAACCAGACCAAGTTGGCACTGGTGCCACCTTGCGTCTGGGAGGCATCCTGCGAGAGGCGGAATTCCAGGAGGCACCCGGCAATTTAAGGCCGCAGGACCCTGAACCATTTTACAGGCTTTTTCCCTGGGAAAACAAAACTCACAAGCCACTGTTCTGGGTGTCAGTTTGCAGGACACACTTGGCACTCTCAAACCAGACCAAGTTGGCACTGGTGCCACCTTGCGTCTGGGAGGCATGCTGCGAGAGGCGGAATTCAAGGAGGCACCCGGCAATTTAAGGCCGCAGGACCCTGAACCATTGTACAGGCTTTTTCCCTGGGAAACAAAACTCACAAGCCACTGTTCTGGGTGTCAGTTTTCAGGACCCACTTGACACTCTCAAACCAGACCAAGGTGGCACTGGTGCCACCTTGCGTCTTGCAGGCATCCTGCGAGAGGCGCAATTCCAGGAGGCACCCGGCAATTTAAGGCCGCAGGACCCTGAACCATTGTACAGGCTTTTTCCCTGGGAAACAAAACTCACAAGCCACTGTTCTGGGTGTCAGTTTTCAGGACCCACTTGCCCCTCTTAGACCAGACCAAGTTGGAACTGGTGCCACCTTGCGTCTGGGAGGCATCCTGCGAGAGGCCGAATTCCAGGAGTCACCCGGCAATTTAAGGCCGCAGGACCCTGAACCATTGTACAGGCTTTTTCCCTGGGAAACAAAACTCACAAGCCACTGTTCCTTGTGTCAGTTTTCAGGACCCACTTGACACTCTCAAACCAGACCAAGTTGGCACTGGTGCCACCTTGCGTCTGGGAGGCATCCTGCGAGAGGCGGATCTCCAGGTGGCACCCGGCTATTAAAGGCGGCATTAACCTAAACCACTTTACAGGCTTTTTCCCTGGGAAACAAAACTCACAAGCCACTGTTCTGGGTGTCAGTTTGCAGGAGCCACCTGGCACTCTCAAACCAGACAAAGTTGGCACTGGTGCCACCTTGCGTCTGGGAGGCATCCTGCGAGAGGCGCAATTCCAGGAGGCACCCGGCAATTTAAGGCCGCAGGCCCCTGAACCATTGTACAGGCTTTTTCCCTGGGAAGCAAAACTCACAAGCCACTGTTCTGGGTGTCACTTTTCAGGACCCACATGACACTCTCAAACCAGACCAAGTTGGCACTGGTGCCACCTTGCGTCTGGGAGGCATCCTGCGAGCGGCGGATATCCAGGTGCCACCCGGCTATTAAAGGCGGCATTAACCTAAACTATTTTACAGGCTTTTTCCCTGGGAAACAAAACTCACAAGCCACTGTTCTGGGTGTCAGTTTTCAGGACCCACTCGCCACTCTTAGACCAGACCAAGTTGGAACTGGTGCCACCTTGCGTCTGGGAGGCATCCTGCGAGAGGCCGAATTCCAGGAGTCACCCGGCAATTTAAGGCCGCAGGACCCTGAACCATTGTACAGGCTTTTTCCCTGGGAAACAAAACTCACAAGCCACTGTTCTGGGTGTCACTTTTCAGGACCCACTTGACACTCTCAAACCAGACCAAGTTGGCACTGGTGCCACCTTGCGTCTGGGAGGCATCCTGCGAGAGGCGGATCTCCAGGTGCCACCCGGCTATTAAAGGCGGCATTAACCTAAACTATTTTACAGGCTTTTTCGCTGGGAAAGAAAACTCACAAGCCACTGTTCTGGGTGTCAGTTTGCAGGACACACTTGGCACTCTCAAACCAGACCAAGTTGGCACTTGTTTCACCTTGCGTCTGGGAGGCATCCTGCGAGAGGCTCAATTCCAGGAGGCACCCGGCAATTTAAGGCCGTAGTATCCTGAACCATTGTACAGGCTTTTTCCCTGGGAAACAAAACTCACAAGCCACTGTTCTGGGTGTCAGTTTTCAGGACCCACTTGACACTCTCAAACCAGACCAAGGTGGCACTGGTGCCACCTTGCGTCTGGCAGGCATCCTGCGAGAGGCGCAATTCCAGGAGGCACCCGGCAATTTAAGGCCGCAGGACCCTGAACCATTGTACAGGCTTTTTCCCTGGGAAACAAAACTCACAAGCCACTGTTCTGGGTGTCAGTTTTCAGGACCCACTTGGCACTCTTAGACCAGACCAAGTTGGAACTGGTGCCACCTTGCGTCTGGGAGGCATCCTGCGAGAGGCCGAATTCCAGGAGTCACCCGGCAATTTAAGGCCGCAGGACCCTGAACCATTGTACAGGCTTTTTCCCTGGGAAACAAAACTCACAAGCCACTGTTCTGGGTGTCAGTTTTCAGGACCCACTTGGTACTCTCAAACCAGACCAAGTTGGAAATGGTGTCATTTTGCGTCTTGGAGGCATCCTGCGATAGGCGGAATTCCAGGAGGCACCGTGCAAATTAAGGCCTCAGGCCCCTGAACCATTGTACAGGCTTTTTCCCTGGGAAACAAAACTCACAAGCCACTGTTCTGGGTGTCAGTTTGCAGGAGCCACCTGGCACTCTCAAACCAGACAAAGTTGGCACTGGTGCCACCTTGCGTCTGGGAGGCATCCTGCGAGAGGCGCAATTCCAGGAGGCACCCGGCAATTTAAGGCCGCAGGCCCCTGAACCATTGTACAGGCTTTTTCCCTGGGAAGCAAAACTCACAAGCCACTGTTCTGGGTGTCACTTTTCAGGACCCACTTGACACTCTCAAACCAGACCAAGTTGGCACTGGTGCCACCTTGCGTCTGGGAGGCATCCTGCGAGAGGCGGATCTCCAGGTGCCACCCGGCTATTAAAGGCGGCATTAACCTAAGCTATTTTACAGGCTTTTTCCCTGGGAAAGAAAACTCACAAGCCACTGTTCTGGGTGTCAGTTTGCAGGAGCCACCTGGAACTCTCAAACCAGACCAAGTTGGCACTGGTGCCACCTTGCGTCTGGGAGGCATCCTGCGAGTGGCGCATTTCCAGGAGGCACCCGGCAATTTAAGGCCGCAGGACCCTGAACCATTGTACAGGCTTTTTCCCTGGGAAACAAAACTCACAAGCCACTGTTCTGGGTGCCAGTTTTCAGGACCCACTTGACACTCTCAAACCAGACCAAGTTGGCACTGGTGCCACCTTGCGTCTGGGAGGCATCCTGAGAGAGGCGGATCTCCAGGTGGCA
Source organism: Fringilla coelebs (assembly GCF_963513975.1). NCBI lineage: Eukaryota > Metazoa > Chordata > Aves > Passeriformes > Fringillidae > Fringilla > Fringilla coelebs. Next base: position 657,629 of record NW_028167521.1, on the reverse strand, counting down.
CCCGGCTTTTAAAGGCGGCATTAACCTAAACCACTTTACAGGCTTTTTCCCTGGGAAACAAAACTCACAAGCCACTGTTCTGGGTGTCAGTTTGCAGGAGCCACCTGGCACTCTCAAACCAGACCAAGTTGGCACTGGTGTAATGTTGCGCCTGGGAGGCATCCTGTGAGAGGCGGATCTCAAGGAGGCACCCGGCAATTTAAGGCCGCAGGACCCTGAACCATTTTACAGCCTTTTTCCCTGGGAAAGAAAACTCTCAAGCCACTGTTCTGGGTGTCAGTTTTCAGGACCCACTTGGCACTCTCAAACCAGACCAAGTTGGCACTGGTGCCACCTTGCGTCTGGGAGGCATCCTGCAAGAGGCGCAATTCCAGGAGGCACCCGGCAATTTAAAGCTGCAGGACCCTGAACCATTGTACAGGCTTTTTCCCTGGGAAACAAAACTCACAAGCCACTGTTCTGGGTGTCAGTTTTCAGGACCGACTTGACACTCTCAAAGCAGACCAAGTTGGCACTGGTGCCACCTTGCGTCTGGGAGGCATCCTGCGAGAGGCGCAGTTCCAGGAGGCACCCGGCAATTTAAGGCCGCAAGACCCTGAACCATTGTACAGGCTTTTTCCCTGGGAAACAAAACTCACAAGCCACTGTTCTGGGTGTCAGTTTTCAGGACCCACTTGGCACTCTTAAACCAGACCAAGTTGGCACTGGTGCCACCTTGTGTCTTGGAGGCATCCTGCGAGAGGCGGAATTCCAGGAGGCACCCGGCAATTTAAGGCCTCAGGCCCCTGAACCATTGTACAGGCTTTTTCCCTGGGAAACAAAACTCACAAGCCACTGTTCTAGGTGTCAGTTTTCAGGACCCACTTGGCACTCTCAAACCAGACCAAGTTGGCACTGGTGTTGCTTAGCGTCTGGGTAACATCTGGCGTGATGCGGAATTCCAGGAGTCACCCGGCAATTTAAGGCCGCAGGACCCTGAACCATTGTACAGGCTTTTTCCCTGGGAAACAAAACTCACAAGCCACTGTTCTGGGTGTCAGTTTTCAGGACCCACTTGGCACTCTCAAACCAGACCAAGTTGGCACTGATGCTACCTTGCGTCTGGGAGGCATCCTGCGAGAGGCGGATCTCCAGGTGGCACCCGGCTATTAAAGGCGGCATTAACCTAAACCATTTTACAGGCTTTTTCCCTGGGAAACAAAACTCACAAGCCACTGTTCTGGGTGTCAGTTTGCAGGACACACTTGGCACTCTCAAAGCAGACCAAGTTGGCACTGGTGCCACCTTGCGTCTGGGAGGCATCCTGCGAGAGGCGGAATTCCAGGAGGCACCCGTCAATTTAAGTCCGCAGGACCCTGAACCATTGTACAGGATTTTTCCCTGGGAAACAAAACTCACAAGCCACTGTTCTGGGTGTCAGTTTTCAGGACCCACTTGACACTCTCAAACCAGACCAAGTTGGCACTGGTGCCACCTTGCGTCTGGGAGGCATCCTGCGAGAGGCGGAATTCCAGGAGGCACCCGGCAATTTAAGGCCGCAGGACCCTGAACCATTTTACAGGCTTTTTCCCTGGGAAAACAAAACTCACAAGCCACTGTTCTGGGTGTCAGTTTGCAGGACACACTTGGCACTCTCAAACCAGACCAAGTTGGCACTGGTGCCACCTTGCGTCTGGGAGGCATGCTGCGAGAGGCGGAATTCAAGGAGGCACCCGGCAATTTAAGTCCGCAGGACCCTGAACCATTGTACAGGCTTTTTCCCTGGGAAACAAAACTCACAAGCCACTGTTCTGGGTGTCAGTTTTCAGGACCCACTTGACACTCTCAAACCAGACCAAGTTGGCACTGGTGCCACCTTGCGTCTGGGAGGCATCCTGCGAGATGCGGATCTCCAGGTGCCACCCGGCTATTAAAGGCGGCATTAACCTAAACCATTTTAAAGGCTTTTTCCCTGGGAAAGAAAACTCACAAGCCACTGTTCTGGGTGTCAGTTTGCAGGACCCACTTGGCACTCTCAAACCAGACCAAGTTGGCACTGCTGCCACCTTGCGTCTGGGAGGCATCCTGCGAGAGGCCGAATTCCAGGAGGCACCCGGTAATTTAAGGCCGCAGGAGCCTGAACCATTGTACAGGCTTTTTCCCTGGGAAACAAAACTCACAAGCCACTGTTCTGGGTGTCAGTTTTCAGGACCCACTTGACACACTCAAACCAGACCAAGTTGGCACTGCTGCCACCTTGCGTCTGGGAGGCATCCTGCGAGAGGCGGATCTCCAGGTGGCACCCGGCTATTAAAGGCGGCATTAACCTAAACCATTGTACAGGCTTTTTCCCTGGGAAACAAAACTCACAAGCCACTGTTCTGGGTTGTCAGTTTGCAGGACCCACTTGACACTCTCAAACCAGACCAAGTTGGCACTGGTGTTGCTTAGCGTCTGGGAAACATGTGGCGAGATGCGGAATTCCAGGAGGCACCCGGCAATTTAAGGCCGCAGGACCCTGAACCATTGTACAGGCTTTTTCCCTGGGAAGCAAAACTCACAAGCCACTGTTCTGGGTGTAAGTTTTCAGGACACACTTGGCACTCTCAAACCAGACCAAGTTGGCACTTGTGCCACCTTGCGTCTGGGAGGCATCCTGCGAGAGGCGGAATTCCAGGAGGCACCCGGTAATTTAAGGCCGCAGGACCCTGAACCATTGTACAGGCTTTTTCCCTGGGAAACAAAACTCACAAGCCACTGTTCTGGGTGTCAGTTTTCAGGACACACTTGGCACTCTTAAACCAGACCAAGTTGGCACTGGTGCCACCTTGCGTCTGGGCGGCATCCTGCGAGAGGCCGAATTCCAGGAGGCACCCGGCAATTTAAGGCCGCAGGACCCTGAACCATTGTACAGGCTTTTTCCCTGGGAAGCAAAACTCACAAGCCACTGTTCTGGGTGTAAGTTTTCAGGACACACTTGGCACTCTCAAACCACACCAAGTTGGCACTTGTGCCACCTTGCGTCTGGGAGGCATCCTGCGAGAGGCGGAATTCCAGGAGGCACCCGGTAATTTAAGGCCGCAGGACCCTGAACCATTGTACAGGCTTTTTCCCTGGGAAACAAAACTCACAAGCCACTGTTCTGGGTGTCAGTTTTCAGGACACACTTGACACTCTCAAAGCAGACCAAGTTGGCACTGGTGTTGCTTAGCGTCTGGGAAAAATCTGGCGAGATGCAGAATTCCAGGAGGCACCCGGCAATTTAAGGCCGCAGGACCCTGAACCATTGTACAGGCTTTTTCCCTGGGAAACAAAACTCACAAGCCACTGTTCTGGGTGTCAGTTTGCAGGACACACTTGGCACTCTCAAAGCAGACCAAGTTGGCACTGGTGCCACCTTGCGTCTGGGAGGCATCCTGCGAGAGGCGGAATTCCAGGAGGCACCCGGCAATTTAAGGCCGCAGGACCCTGAACCATTGTACAGGCTTTTTCCCTGGGAAGCAAAACTCACAAGCCACTGTTCTGGGTTTAAGTTTTCAGGACACACTTGGCACTCTCAAACCAGACCAAGTTGGCACTTGTGCCACCTTGCGTCTGGGAGGCATCCTGCGAGAGGCGGAATTCCAGGAGGCACCCGGTAATTTAAGGCCGCAGGACCCTGAACCATTGTACAGGCTTTTTCCCTGGGAAACAAAACTCACAAGCCACTGTTCTGGGTGTCAGTTTTCAGGACACACTTGACACTCTCAAACCAGACCAAGTTGGCACTGGTGCCACCTTGCGTCTGGGCGGCATCCTGCGAGAGGCCGAATTCAAGGAGGTACCCGGCAATTTAAGGCCGCAGGACCCTGAACCATTGTACAGGCTTTTTCCCTGGGAAGCAAAACTCACAAGCCACTGTTCTGGGTGTAAGTTTTCAGGACACACTTGGCACTCTCAAACCAGACCAAGTTGGCACTTGTGCCACCTTGCGTCTGGGAGGCATCCTGCGAGAGGCGGAATTCCAGGAGGCACCCGGTAATTTAAGGCCGCAGGACCCTGAACCATTGTACAGGCTTTTTCCCTGGGAAACAAAACTCACAAGCCACTGTTCTGGGTGTCAGTTTTCAGGACACACTTGACACTCTCAAAGCAGATCAAGTTGGCACTGGTGTTGCTTAGCGTCTGGGAAAAATCTGGCGAGATGCAGAATTCCAGGAGGCACCCGGCAATTTAAGGCCGCAGGACCCTGAACCATTGTACAGGCTTTTTCCCTGGGAAACAAAACTCACAAGCCACTGTTCTGGGTGTCAGTTTTCAGGACCCACTTGGCACTCTCAAAGCAGACCAAGTTGGCACTGGTGCCACCTTGCGTCTGGGAGGCATCCTGCGAGAGGCGGAATTCCAGGAGGCACCCGGCAATTTAAGTCCGCAGGACCCTGAACCATTGTACAGGCTTTTTCCCTGGGAAACAAACTCACAAGCCACTGTTCTGGGTGTCAGTTTTCAGAACCCACTTGACACTCTCAAACCAGACCAAGTTGGCACTGGTGCCACCTTGCGTCTGGGAGGCATCCTGCGAGAGGCGGAATTCCAGGAGGCACCCGGCAATTTAAGGCCGCAGGACCCTGAACCATTTTACAGGCTTTTTCCCTGGGAAAACAAAACTCACAAGCCACTGTTCTGGGTGTCAGTTTTCAGGACCCACTTGCCCCTCTTAGACCAGACCAAGTTGGCACTGGTGCCTCCTTGTGTCTGGGAGGCATCCTGCGAGAGGCCGAATTCCAGGAGTCACCCGGCAATTTAAGGCCTCAGGCCCCTGAACTATTGTACAGGCTTTTTCCCTGGGAAACAAAACTCACAAGCCACTGTTCTGGGTGTCAGTTTTCAGGACCCACTTGGCACTCTTAAACCAGACCAAGTTGGAACGGGTGCCAACTTGCGTCTGGGAGGCATCCTGCGAGAGGCGGAATTCCAGGAGGCACCCGGGAATTTAAGTCCGCACGACCCTGAACCATTGTACAGGCTTTTTCCCTGGGAAACAAAACTCACAAGCCACTGTTCTGGGTGTCAGTTTTCAGGACCCACTTGACACTCTCAAACCAGACCAATTTGGCACTGGTGCCACATTGCATCTTGGAGGCATCCTGCGAGAGGCGAATCTCCAGGTGGCACCCGGCTATCAAAGGCGGCAATAACCTAAACCATTTTACAGGCTTTTTCCCTGGGAAACAAAACTCACAAGCCACTGTTCTGGGTGTCAGTTTGCAGGAGCCACTTGACACTCTCAAACCAGACCAAGTTGGCACTGGTGCCACCTTGCTTCTGGGACGCATCCTGCGAGAGGCCGAATTCCAGGAGGCACCCGTCAATTTAAGGCCTCAGGCCCCTGAACCATTGTACAGGCTTTTTCCCTGGGAAACAAAACTCACAAGCCACTGTTCTGGGTGTCAGTTTTCAGGACCCACTTGCCACTCTTAAACCAGACCAAGTTGGAAATGGTGCCACCTTGCGTCTGGGAGGCATCCTGCGAGAGGCGGAATTCCAGGAGTCACCCGGCAATTTAAGGCCGCAGGACCCTGAACCATTGTACAGGCTTTTTCCCTGGGAAACAAAACTCACAAGCCACTGTTCTGGGTGTCAGTTTTCAGGACCCACTTGACACTCTCAAACCAGACCAAGTTGGCACTGGTGCCACCTTGCGTCTGGGAGGCATCCTGCGAGAGGCGGATCTCCAGGTGCCACCCGGCTATTAAAGGCGGCATTAACCTAAACCACTTTACAGGCTTTTTCCCTGGGAAACAAAACTCACAAGCCACTGTTCTGGGTGTCAGTTTGCAGGAGCCACCTGGCACTCTCAAACCAGACCAAGTTGGCACTGGTGCCACCTTGCGTCTGGGAGGCATCCTGCGAGAGGCGCAATTCCAGGAGGCACCCGGCAATTTAAGGCCGTAGGACCCTGAACCATTGTACAGGCTTTTTCCCTGGGAAACAAAACTCACAAGCCACTGTTCTGGGTTGTCAGTTTGCAGGACCCACTTGACACTCTCAAACCAGACCAAGTTGGCACTGGTGTTGCTTAGCGTCTGGGAAACATGTGGCGAGATGCGGAATTCCAGGAGGCACCCGGCAATTTAAGGCCGCAGGACCCTGAACCATTGTACAGGCTTTTTCCCTGGGAAGCAAAACTCACAAGCCACTGTTCTGGGTGTCAGTTTTCAGGACACACTTGACACTCTCAAACCAGACCAAGTTGGCACTGGTGCCACCTTGCTTCTGGGACGCATCCTGCGAGAGGCCGAATTCCAGGAGGCACCCGTCAATTTAAGGCCTCAGGCCCCTGAACCATTGTACAGGCTTTTTCCCTGGGAAACAAAACTCACAAGCCACTGTTCTGGGTGTCAGTTTTCAGGACCCACTTGCCACTCTTAAACCAGACCAAGTTGGAAATGGTGCCACCTTGCGTCTGGGAGGCATCCTGCGAGAGGCCGAATTCCAGGAGTCACCCGGCAATTTAAGGCCGCAGGACCCTGAACCATTGTACAGGCTTTTTCCCTGGGAAACAAAACTCACAAGCCACTGTTCTGGGTGTCAGTTTTCAGGACCCACTTGGCACTCTCAAACCAGACCAAGTTGGCACTGGTGCCAACTTGCGTCTTGGAGGCATCCTGCGAGAGGCGGAATTCCAGGAGTCACCCGGCAATTTAAGGCCGCAGGACCCTGAACCATTGTACAGGCTTTTTCCCTGGGAAACAAAACTCACAAGCCACTGTTCTGGGTGTCAGTTTTCAGGACCCACTTGACACTCTCAAACCAGACCAAGTTGGCACTGGTGCCACCTTGCGTCTGGGAGGCATCCTGCGAGAGGCGGATCTCCAGGTGCCACCCGGCTATTAAAGGCGGCATTAACCTAAACCATTTTACAGGCTTTTTCCCTGGGAAAGAAAACTCACAAGCCACTGTTCTGGGTGTCAGTTTTCAGGACCCACTTGACACTCTCAAACCAGACCAAGATGGTACTGCTGCCACCTTGCGTCTGGGAGGCATCCTGCGAGAGGCGGATCTCCAGGTGGCACCCGGCTATTAAAGGCGGCATTAACCTAAACCACTTTACAGGCTTTTTCCCTGGGAAACAAAACTCACAAGCCACTGTTCTGGGTGTCAGTTTGCAGGAGCCACCTGGCACTCTCAAACCAGACAAAGTTGGCACTGGTGCCACCTTGCGTCTGGGAGGCATCCTGCGAGAGGCGGAATTCCAGGAGTCACCCGGCAATTTAAGGCCGCAGGACCCTGAACCATTGTACAGGCTTTTTCCCTGGGAAACAAAACTCACAAGCCACTGTTCTGGGTGTCAGTTTTCAGGACCCACTTGACACTCTCAAACCAGACCAAGTTGGCACTGGTGCCACCTTGCGTCTGGGAGGCATCCTGCGAGAGGCGGATCTCCAGGTGCCACCCGGCTATTAAAGGCGGCATTAACCTAAACCATTTTACAGGCTTTTTCCCTCGGAAAGAAAACTCACAAGCCACTGTTCTGGGTGTCAGTTTTCAGGACCCACTTGACACTCTCAAACCAGACCAAGATGGCACTGCTGCCACCTTGCGTCTGGGAGGCATCCTGCAAGAGGCGGATCTCCAGGTGGCACCCGGCTATTAAAGGCGGCATTAACCTAAACCATTTTACAGGCTTTTTCCCTGGGAAACAAAACTCACAAGCCACTGTTCTGGGTGTCAGTTTGCAGGAGCCACCTGGCACTCTCAAACCAGACCAAGTTGGCACTGGTGCCACCTTGCGTCTGGGAGGCATCCTGCGAGAGGCGCAATTCCAGGAGGCACCCGGCAATTTAAGGCCGTAGGACCCTGAACCATTGTACAGGCTTTTTCCCTGGGAAATAAAACTCACAAGCCACTGTTCTGGGTTGTCAGTTTGCAGGACCCACTTGACACTCTCAAACCAGACCAAGTTGGCACTGGTGTTGCTTAGCGTCTGGGAAACATGTGGCGAGATGCGGAATTCCAGGAGGCACCCGGCAATTTAAGGCCGCAGGACCCTGAACCATTGTACAGGCTTTTTCCCTGGGAAGCAAAACTCACAAGCCACTGTTCTGGGTGTCAGTTTTCAGGACACACTTGACACTCTCAAACCAGACCAAGGTGGCACTGGTGCCACCTTGCTTCTGGGACGCATCCTGCGAGAGGCCGAATTCCAGGAGGCACCCGTCAATTTAAGGCCTCAGGCCCCTGAACCATTGTACAGGCTTTTTCCCTGGGAAACAAAACTCACAAGCCACTGTTCTGGGTGTCAGTTTTCAGGACCCACTTGGCACTCTCAAACCAGACCAAGTTGGCACTGGTGCCAACTTGCGTCTTGGAGGCATCCTGCGAGAGGCGGAATTCCAGGAGTCACCCGGCAATTTAAGGCCGCAGGACCCTGAACCATTGTACAGGCTTTTTCCCTGGGAAACAAAACTCACAAGCCACTGTTCTGGGTGTCAGTTTTCAGGACCCACTTGACACTCTCAAACCAGACCAAGTTGGCACTGGTGCCACCTTGCGTCTGGGAGGCATCCTGCGAGAGGCGGATCTCCAGGTGCCACCCGGCTATTAAAGGCGGCATTAACCTAAACCATTTTACAGGCTTTTTCCCTGGGAATGAAAACTCACAAGCCACTGTTCTGGGTGTCAGTTTTCAGGACCCACTTGACACTCTCAAACCAGACCAAGATGGCACTGCTGCCACCTTGCGTCTGGGAGGCATCCTGCAAGAGGCGGATCTCCAGGTGGCACCCGGCTATTAAAGGCGGCATTAACCTAAACCACTTTACAGGCTTTTTCCCTGGGAAACAAAACTCACAAGCCACTGTTCTGGGTGTCAGTTTGCAGGAGCCACCTGGCACTCTCAAACCAGACAAAGTTGGCACTGCTGCCACCTTGCGTCTGGGAGGCATCCTGCGAGAGGCGCAATTCCAGGAGGCACCCGGCAATTTAAGGCCGCAGGCCCCTGAACCATTGTACAGGCTTTTTCCCTGGGAAGCAAAACTCACAAGCCACTGTTCTGGGTGTCACTTTTCAGGACCCACATGACACTCTCAAACCAGACCAAGTTGGCACTGGTGCCACCTTGCGTCTGGGAGGCATCCTGCGAGCGGCGGATATCCAGGTGCCACCCGGCTATTAAAGGCGGCATTAACCTAAACTATTTTACAGGCTTTTTCCCTGGGAAACAAAACTCACAAGCCACTGTTCTGGGTGTCAGTTTTCAGGACCCACTTGGCACTCTTAGACCAGACCAAGTTGGAACTGGTGCCACCTTGCGTCTGGGAGGCATCCTGCGAGAGGCGGAATTCCAGGAGTCACCCGGCAATTTAAGGCCGCAGGACCCTGAACCATTGTACAGGCTTTTTCCCTGGGAAACAAAACTCACAAGCCACTGTTCTGGGTGTCAGTTTTCAGGACCCACTTGACACTCTCAAACCAGACCAAGGTGGCACTGGTGCCACCTTGCGTCTTGCAGGCATCCTGCGAGAGGCGCAATTCCAGGAGGCACCCGGCAATTTAAGGCCGCAGGACCCTGAACCATTGTACAGGCTTTTTCCCTGGGAAACAAAACTCACAAGCCACTGTTCTGGGTGTCAGTTTTCAGGACCCACTTGGCACTCTTAGACCAGACCAAGTTGGAACTGGTGCCACCTTGCGTCTGGGAGGCATCCTGCGAGAGGCCGAATTCCAGGAGTCACCCGGCAATTTAAGGCCGCAGGACCCTGAACCATTGTACAGGCTTTTTCCCTGGGAAACAAAACTCACAAGCCACTGTTCTGGGTGTCAGTTTTCAGGACCCACTTGGTACTCTCAAACCAGACCAAGTTGGAAATGGTGTCATTTTGCGTCTTGGAGGCATCCTGCGATAGGCGGAATTCCAGGAGGCACCGTGCAAATTAAGGCCTCAGGCCCCTGAACCATTGTACAGGCTTTTTCCCTGGGAAACAAAACTCACAAGCCACTGTTCTGGGTGTCAGTTTGCAGGAGCCACCTGGCACTCTCAAACCAGACAAAGTTGGCACTGGTGCCACCTTGCGTCTGGGAGGCATCCTGCGAGAGGCGCAATTCCAGGAGGCACCCGGCAATTTAAGGCCGCAGGCCCCTGAACCATTGTACAGGCTTTTTCCCTGGGAAGCAAAACTCACAAGCCACTGTTCTGGGTGTCACTTTTCAGGACCCACTTGACACTCTCAAACCAGACCAAGTTGGCACTGGTGCCACCTTGCGTCTGGGAGGCATCCTGCGAGAGGCGGATCTCCAGGTGCCACCCGGCTATTAAAGGCGGCATTAACCTAAGCTATTTTACAGGCTTTTTCCCTGGGAAAGAAAACTCACAAGCCACTGTTCTGGGTGTCAGTTTGCAGGAGCCACCTGGAACTCTCAAACCAGACCAAGTTGGCACTGGTGCCACCTTGCGTCTGGGAGGCATCCTGCGAGTGGCGCAATTCCAGGAGGCACCCGGCAATTTAAGGCCGCAGGACCCTGAACCATTGTACAGGCTTTTTCCCTGGGAAACAAAACTCACAAGCCACTGTTCTGGGTGCCAGTTTTCAGGACCCACTTGACACTCTCAAACCAGACAAAGTTGGCACTGGTGCCACCTTGCGTCTGGGAGGCATCCTGAGAGAGGCGGATCTCCAGGTGGCACCCGGCTTTTAAAGGCGGCATTAACCTAAACCACTTTACAGGCTTTTTCCCTGGGAAACAAAACTCACAAGCCACTGTTCTGGGTGTCAGTTTTCAGGACCCACTTGGCACTCTTAAACCAGACCAAATTGGAACTGGTGCCACCTTGCGTCTGGGAGGCATCCTGCGAGAGGCGGAATTCCAGGAGTCACCCGGCAATTTAAGGCCTCAGGCCCCTGAACCATTGTACAGGCTTTTTCCCTGGGAAACAAAACTCACAAGCCACTGTTCTGGGTGTCAGTTTGCAGGAGCCACCTGGCACTCTCAAACCAGACCAAGTTGGCACTGGTGTAATGTTGCGCCTGGGAGGCATCCTGTGAGAGGCGGATCTCAAGGAGGCACCCGGCAATTTAAGGCCGCAGGACCCTGAACCATTTTACAGCCTTTTTCCCTGGGAAAGAAAACTCACAAGCCACTGTTCTGGGTGTCAGTTTGCAGGAGCCACCTGGCACTCTCAAAGCAGACCAAGTTGGCACTGGTGCCACCTTGCGTCTGGGAGGCATCCTGCGAGAGGCGCAGTTCCAGGAGGCACCCGGCAATTTAAGGCCGCAAGACCCTGAACAATTGTACAGGCTTTTTCCCTGGGAAACAAAACTCACAAGCCACTGTTCTGGGTGTCAGTTTTCAGGACCCACTTGGCACTCTTAAACCAGACCAAGTTGGCACTGGTGCCACCTTGTGTCTTGGAGGCATCCTGCGAGAGGCGGAATTCCAGGAGGCACCAGGCAATTTAAGGCCTCAGGCCCCTGAACCATTGTACAGGCTTTTTCCCTGGGAAACAAAACTCACAAGCCACTGTTCTAGGTGTCAGTTTTCAGGACCCACTTGGCACTCTCAAACCAGACCAAGTTGGCACTGGTGTTGCTTAGCGTCTGGGTAACATCTGGCGTGATGCGGAATTCCAGGAGTCACCCGGCAATTTAAGGCCGCAGGACCCTGAACCATTGTACAGGCTTTTTCCCTGGGAAACAAAACTCACAAGCCACTGTTCTGGGTGTCAGTTTTCAGGACCCACTTGGCACTCTCAAACCAGACCAAGTTGGCACTGATGCCACCTTGCGTCTGGGAGGCATCCTGCGAGAGGCGGATCTCCAGGTGGCACCCGGCTATTAAAGGCGGCATTAACCTAAACCACTTTACAGGCTTTTTCCCTGGGAAACAAAACTCACAAGCCACTGTTCTGGGTTTCAGTTTGCAGGACACACTTGGCACTCTCAAAGCAGACCAAGTTGGCACTGGTGCCACCTTGCGTCTGGGAGGCATCCTGCGAGAGGCGGAATTCCAGGAGGCACCCGGCAATTTAAGTCCGCAGGACCCTGAACCATTGTACAGGATTTTTCCCTGGGAAACAAAACTCACAAGCCACTGTTCTGGGTGTCAGTTTTCAGGACCCACTTGACACTCTCAAACCAGACCAAGTTGGCACTGGTGCCACCTTGCGTCTGGGAGGCATCCTGCGAGAGGCGGAATTCCAGGAGGCACCCGGCAATTTAAGGCCGCAGGACCCTGAACCATTTTACAGGCTTTTTCCCTGGGAAAACAAAACTCACAAGCCACTGTTCTGGGTGTCAGTTTGCAGGACACACTTGGCACTCTCAAACCAGACCAAGTTGGCACTGGTGCCACCTTGTGTCTGGGAGGCATGCTGCGAGAGGCGGAATTCAAGGAGGCACCCGGCAATTTAAGTCCGCAGGACCCTGAACCATTGTACAGGCTTTTTCCCTGGGAAACAAAACTCACAAGCCACTGTTCTGGGTGTCAGTTTTCAGGACCCACTTGACACTCTCAAACCAGACCAAGTTGGCACTGGTGCCACCTTGCGTCTGGGAGGCATCCTGCGAGATGCGGATCTCCAGGTGCCACCCGGCTATTAAAGGCGGCATTAACCTAAACCATTTTAAAGGCTTTTTCCCTGGGAAAGAAAACTCACAAGCCACTGTTCTGGGTGTCAGTTTGCAGGACCCACTTGGCACTCTCAAACCAGACCAAGTTGGCACTGGTGCCACCTTGCGTCTGGGAGGCATCCTGCGAGAGGCCGAATTCCAGGAGGCACCCGGCAATTTAAGGCCGCAGGAGCCTGAACCATTGTACAGGCTTTTTCCCTGGGAAACAAAACTCACAAGCCACTGTTCTGGGTGTCAGTTTTCAGGACCCACTTGACACACTCAAACCAGACCAAGTTGGCACTGCTGCCACCTTGCGTCTGGGAGGCATCCTGCGAGAGGCGGAATTCCAGGAGTCACCCGGCTATTAAAGGCGGCATTAACCTAAACCATTGTACAGGCTTTTTCCCTGGGAAACAAAACTCACAAGCCACTGTTCTGGGTGTCAGTTTGCAGGAGCCACCTGGCACTCTCAAACCAGACCAAGGTGGCACTGGTGCCACCTTGCGTCTGGCAGGCATCCTGCGAGAGGCGCAATTCCAGGAGGCACCCGGCAATTTAAGGCCGTAGGACCCTGAACCATTGTACAGGCTTTTTCCCTGGGAAACAAAACTCACAAGCCACTGTTCTGGGTTGTCAGTTTGCAGGACCCACTTGACACTCTCAAACCAGACCAAGTTGGCACTGGTGTTGCTTAGCGTCTGGGAAACATGTGGCGAGATGCGGAATTCCAGGAGGCACCCGGCAATTTAAGGCCGCAGGACCCTGAACCATTGTACAGGCTTTTTCCCTGGGAAGCAAAACTCACAAGCCACTGTTATGGGTGTAAGTTTTCAGGACACACTTGGCACTCTCAAACCAGACCAAGTTGGCACTTGTGCCACCTTGCGTCTGGGAGGCATCCTGCGAGAGGCGGAATTCCAGGAGGCACCCGGTAATTTAAGGCCGCAGGACCCTGAACCATTGTACAGGCTTTTTCCCTGGGAAACAAAACTCACAAGCCACTGTTCTGGGTGTCAGTTTTCAGGACACACTTGGCACTCTTAAACCAGACCAAGTTGGCACTGGTGCCACCTTGCGTCTGGGCGGCATCCTGCGAGAGGCCGAATTCCAGGAGGCACCCGGCAATTTAAGGCCGCAGGACCCTGAACCATTGTACAGGCTTTTTCCCTGGGAAGCAAAACTCACAAGCCACTGTTCTGGGTGTAAGTTTTCAGGACACACTTGGCACTCTCAAACCAGACCAAGTTGGCACTTGTGCCACCTTGCGTCTGGGAGGCATCCTGCGAGAGGCGGAATTCCAGGAGGCACCCGGTAATTTAAGGCCGCAGGACCCTGAACCATTGTACAGGCTTTTTCCCTGGGAAACAAAACTCACAAGCCACTGTTCTGGGTGTCAGTTTTCAGGACACACTTGACACTCTCAAAGCAGACCAAGTTGGCACTGGTGTTGCTTAGCGTCTGGGAAAAATCTGGCGAGATGCAGAATTCCAGGAGGCACCCGGCAATTTAAGGCCGCAGGACCCTGAACCATTGTACAGGCTTTTTCCCTGGGAAACAAAACTCACAAGCCACTGTTCTGGGTGTCAGTTTGCAGGACACACTTGGCACTCTCAAAGCAGACCAAGTTGGCACTGGTGCCACCTTGCGTCTGGGAGGCATCCTGCGAGAGGCGGAATTCCAGGAGGCACCAGGCAATTTAAGTCCGCAGGACCCTGAACCATTGTACAGGCTTTTTCCCTGGGAAGCAAAACTCACAAGCCACTGTTCTGGGTTTAAGTTTTCAGGACACACTTGGCACTCTCAAACCAGACCAAGTTGGCACTTGTGCCACCTTGCGTCTGGGAGGCATCCTGCGAGAGGCGGAATTCCAGGAGGCACCCGGTAATTTAAGGCCGCAGGACCCTGAACCATTGTACAGGCTTTTTCCCTGGGAAACAAAACTCACAAGCCACTGTTCTGGGTGTCAGTTTTCAGGACACACTTGACACTCTCAAAGCAGATCAAGTTGGCACTGGTGTTGCTTAGCGTCTGGGAAAAATCTGGCGAGATGCAGAATTCCAGGAGGCACCCGGCAATTTAAGGCCGCAGGACCCTGAACCATTGTACAGGCTTTTTCCCTGGGAAACAAAACTCACAAGCCACTGTTCTGGGTGTCAGTTTGCAGGACACACTTGGCACTCTCAAAGCAGACCAAGTTGGCACTGGTGCCACCTTGCGTCTGGGAGGCATCCTGCGAGAGGCGGAATTCCAGGAGGCACCCGGCAATTTAAGTCCGCAGGACCCTGAACCATTGTACAGGCTTTTTCCCTGGGAAACAAACTCACAAGCCACTGTTCTGGGTGTCAGTTTTCAGGACCCACTTGACACTCTCAAACCAGACCAAGTTGGCACTGGTGCCACCTTGCGTCTGGGAGGCATCCTGCGAGAGGCGGAATTCCAGGAGGCACCCGGCAATTTAAGGCCGCAGGACCCTGAACCATTTTACAGGCTTTTTCCCTGGGAAAACAAAACTCACAAGCCACTGTTCTGGGTGTCAGTTTTCAGGACACAATTGGCACTCTCAAACCAGACCAAGTTGGCACTGGTGCCTCCTTGTGTCTGGGAGGCATCCTGCGAGAGGCCGAATTCCAGGAGTCACACGGCAATTTAAGGCCTCAGGCCCCTGAACCATTGTACAGGCTTTTTCCCTGGGAAACAAAACTCACAAGCCACTGTTCTGGGTGTCAGTTTTCAGGACCCACTTGCCACTCTTAAACCAGACCAAGTTGGAAATGGTGCCACCTTGCGTCTGGGAGGCATCCTGCGAGAGGCCGAATTCCAGGAGTCACCCGGCAATTTAAGGCCGCAGGACCCTGAACCATTGTACAGGCTTTTTCCCTGGGAAACAAAACTCACAAGCCACTGTTCTGGGTGTCAGTTTTCAGGACCCACTTGGCACTCTCAAACCAGACCAAGTTGGCACTGGTGCCAACTTGCGTCTTGGAGGCATCCTGCGAGAGGCGGAATTCCAGGAGTCACCCGGCAATTTAAGGCCGCAGGACCCTGAACCATTGTACAGGCTTTTTCCCTGGGAAACAAAACTCACAAGCCACTGTTCTGGGTGTCAGTTTTCAGGACCCACTTGACACTCTCAAACCAGACCAAGTTGGCACTGGTGCCACCTTGCGTCTGGGAGGCATCCTGCGAGAGGCGGATCTCCAGGTGCCACCCGGCTATTAAAGGCGGCATTAACCTAAACCATTTTACAGGCTTTTTCCCTGGGAAAGAAAACTCACAAGCCACTGTTCTGGGTGTCAGTTTTCAGGACCCACTTGACACTCTCAAACCAGACCAAGATGGCACTGCTGCCACCTTGCGTCTGGGAGGCATCCTGCGAGAGGCGGATCTCCAGGTTGCACCCGGCTATTAAAGGCGGCATTAACCTAAACCATTTTACAGGCTTTTTCCCTGGGAAACAAAACTCACAAGCCACTGTTCTGGGTGTCAGTTTGCAGGAGCCACCTGGCACTCTCAAACCAGACCAAGTTGGCACTGGTGCCACCTTGCGTCTGGGAGGCATCCTGCGAGAGGCGCAATTCCAGGAGGCACCCGGCAATTTAAGGCCGTAGGACCCTGAACCATTGTACAGGCTTTTTCCCTGGGAAACAAAACTCACAAGCCACTGTTCTGGGTTGTCAGTTTGCAGGACCCACTTGACACTCTCAAACCAGACCAAGTTGGCACTGGTGTTGCTTAGCGTCTGGGAAACATGTGGCGAGATGCGGAATTCCAGGAGGCACCCGGCAATTTAAGGCCGCAGGACCCTGAACCATTGTACAGGCTTTTTCCCTGGGAAGCAAAACTCACAAGCCACTGTTCTGGGTGTCAGTTTTCAGGACACACTTGACACTCTCAAACCAGACCAAGTTGGCACTGGTGCCACCTTGCTTCTGGGACGCATCCTGCGAGAGGCCGAATTCCAGGAGGCACCCGTCAATTTAAGGCCTCAGGCCCCTGAACCATTGTACAGGCTTTTTCCCTGGGAAACAAAACTCACAAGCCACTGTTCTGGGTGTCAGTTTTCAGGACCCACTTGCCACTCTTAAACCAGACCAAGTTGGAAATGGTGCCACCTTGCGTCTGGGAGGCATCCTGCGAGAGGCGGAATTCCAGGAGTCACCCGGCAATTTAAGGCCGCAGGACCCTGAACCATTGTACAGGCTTTTTCCCTGGGAAACAAAACTCACAAGCCACTGTTCTGGGTGTCAGTTTTCAGGACCCACTTGGCACTCTCAAACCAGACCAAGTTGGCACTGGTGCCAACTTGCGTCTTGGAGGCATCCTGCGAGAGGCGGAATTCCAGGAGTCACCCGGCAATTAAAGGCCTCAGGCCCCTGAACCATTGTACAGGCTTTTTCCCTGGGAAACAAAACTCACAAGCCACTGTTCTGGGTGTCAGTTTTCAGGACCCACTTGACACTCTCAAACCAGACCAAGTTGGCACTGGTGCCACCTTGCGTCTGGGAGGCATCCTGCGAGAGGCGGATCTCCAGGTGCCACCCGGCTATTAAAGGCGGCATTAACCTAAACCATTTTACAGGCTTTTTCCCTGGGAAAGAAAACTCACAAGCCACTGTTCTGGGTGTCAGTTTTCAGGACCCACTTGACACTCTCAAACCAGACCAAGATGGCACTGCTGCCACCTTGCGTCTGGGAGGCATCCTGCGAGAGGCGGATCTCCAGGTGGCACCCGGCTATTAAAGGCGGCATTAACCTAAACCATTTTACAGGCTTTTTCCCTGGGAAACAAAACTCACAAGCCACTGTTCTGGGTGTCAGTTTGCAGGAGCCACCTGGCACTCTCAAACCAGACCAAGTTGGCACTGGTGCCACCTTGCGTCTGGGAGGCATCCTGCGAGAGGCGCAATTCCAGGAGGCACCCGGCAATTTAAGGCCGTAGGACCCTGAACCATTGTACAGGCTTTTTCCCTGGGAAACAAAACTCACAAGCCACTGTTCTGGGTTGTCAGTTTGCAGGACCCACTTGACACTCTCAAACCAGACCAAGTTGGCACTGGTGTTGCTTAGCGTCTGGGAAACATGTGGCGAGATGCGGAATTCCAGGAGGCACCCGGCAATTTAAGGCCGCAGGACCCTGAACCATTGTACAGGCTTTTTCCCTGGGAAGCAAAACCCACAAGCCACTGTTCTGGGTGTAAGTTTTCAGGACACACTTGGCACTCTCAAACCAGACCAAGTTGGCACTTGTGCCACCTTGCGTCTGGGAGGCATCCTGCGAGAGGCGGAATTCCAGGAGGCACCCGGTAATTTAAGGCCGCAGGACCCTGAACCATTGTACAGGCTTTTTCCCTGGGAAACAAAACTCACAAGCCACTGTTCTGGGTGTCAGTTTTCAGGACACACTTGACACTCTCAAAGGAGACCAAGTTGGCACTGGTGCCACCTTGCGTCTGGGCGGCATCCTGCGAGAGGCCGAATTCAAGGAGGTACCCGGCAATTTAAGGCCGCAGGACCCTGAACCATTGTACAGGCTTTTTCCCTGGGAAGCAAAACTCACAAGCCACTGTTCTGGGTGTAAGTTTTCAGGACACACTTGGCACTCTCAAACCAGACCAAGTTGGCACTTGTGCCACCTTGCGTCTGGGAGGCATCCTGCGAGAGGCGGAATTCCAGGAGGCACCCGGTAATTTAAGGCCGCAGGACCCTGAACCATTGTACAGGCTTTTTCCCTGGGAAACAAAACTCACAAGCCACTGTTCTGGGTGTCAGTTTTCAGGACACACTTGACACTCTCAAAGCAGACAAAGTTGGCACTGGTGTTGCTTAGCGTCTGGGAAAAATCTGGCGAGATACAGAATTCCAGGAGGCACCCGGCAATTTAAGGCCGCAGGACCCTGAACCATTGTACAGGCTTTTTCCCTGGGAAACAAAACTCACAAGCCACTGTTCTGGGTGTCAGTTTGCAGGACACACTTGGCACTCTCAAAGCAGACCAAGTTGGCACTGGTGCCACCTTGCGTCTGGGAGGCATCCTGTGAGAGGCGGAATTCCAGGAGGCACCCGGCAATTTAAGTCCGCAGGACCCTGAACCATTGTACAGGCTTTTTCCCTGGGAAACAAACTCACAAGCCACTGTTCTGGGTGTCAGTTTTCAGGACCCACTTGACACTCTCAAACGAGACCAAGTTGGCACTGGTGCCACCTTGCGTCTGGGAGGCATCCTGCGAGAGGCGGAATTCCAGGAGGCACCCGGCAATTTAAGGCCGCAGGACCCTGAACCATTGTACAGGCTTTTTCCCTGGGAAAACAAAACTCACAAGCCACTGTTCTGGGTGTCAGTTTTCAGGACCCACTTGGCACTCTCAAATCAGACCAAGTTGGCACTGGTGCCTCCTTGTGTCTGGGAGGCATCCTGCGAGAGGCCGAATTCCAGGAGGCACCCGGCAATTTAAGGCCTCAGGCCCCTGAACCATTGTACAGGCTTTTTCCCTGGGAAACAAAACTCACAAGCCACTGTTCTGGGTGTCAGTTTTCAAAACCCACTTGGCACTCTTAAACCAGACCAAGTTGGAACGGGTGCTCACTTGCGTCTGGGAGGCATCCTGCGAGAGGCGGAATTCCAGGAGGCACCCGGGAATTTAAGTCCGCACGACCCTGAACCATTGTACAGGCTTTTTCCCTGGGAAACAAAACTCACAAGCCACTGTTCTGGGTGTCAGTTTTCAGGACCCACTTGACACTCTCAAACCAGACCAAGTTGGCACTGGTGCCACATTGCATCTGGGAGGCATCCTGCGAGCGGCGAATCTCCAGGTGGCACCCGGCTATCAAAGGCGGCAATAACCTAAACCATTTTACAGGCTTTTTCCCTGGGAAACAAAACTCACAAGCCACTGTTCTGTGTGTCAGTTTGCAGGAGCCACTTGACACTCTCAAACCAGACCAAGTTGGCACTGGTGCCACCTTGCTTCTGGGACGCATCCTGCGAGAGGCCGAATTCCAGGAGGCACCCGTCAATTTAAGGCCTCAGGCCCCTGAACCATTGTACCGGCTTTTTCCCTGGGAAACAAAACTCACAAGCCACTGTTCTGGGTGTCAGTTTTCAGGACCCACTTGCGACTCTTAAACCAGACCAAGTTGGAAATGGTGCCACCTTGCGTCTGGGAGGCATCCTGCGAGAGGCCGAATTCCAGGAGTCACCCGGCAATTTAAGGCCGCAGGACCCTGAACCATTGTACAGGCTTTTTCCCTGGGAAACAAAACTCACAAGCCACTGTTCTGGGTGTCAGTTTTCAGGACCCACTTGACACTCTCAAACCAGACCAAGTTGGCACTGGTGCCAACTTGCGTCTTGGAGGCATCCTGCGAGAGGCGGAATTCCAGGAGTCACCCGGCAATTTAAGGCCGCAGGACCCTGAACCATTGTACAGGCTTTTTCCCTGGGAAACAAAACTCACAAGCCACTGTTCTGGGTGTCAGTTTGCAGGACCCACTTGGCACTCTCAAACCAGACCAAGTTGGCACTGGTGCCACCTTGCGTCTGGGAGGCATGCTGCGAGAGGCGGAATTCCAGGAGGCACCCGGCAATTTAAGGCCGCAGGACCCTGAACCATTGTACAGGCTTTTTCCCTGGGAAACAAAACTCACAAGCCACTGTTCTGGGTGTCAGTTTTCAGGACCCACTTGGCACTCTCAAACCAGACCAAGTTTGCACTAGTGCCACCTTCCGTCTGGGAGGCATCCTGCGAGATGCGGATCTCCAGGTGCCACCCGGCTATTAAAGGCTACATTAACCTAAACCATTTTACAGGCTTTTTCCCTGGGAAACAAAACTCACAAGCCACTGTTCTGGGTGTCAGTTTTCAGGACCCACTTGGCACTCTCAAACCAGACCAAGTTGGCACTGGTGCCAACTTGCGTCTTGGAGGCATCCTGCGAGAGGCGGAATTCCAGGAGTCACCCGGCAATTTAAGGCCGCAGGACCCTGAACCATTGTACAGGCTTTTTCCCTGGGAAGCAAAACTCACAAGCCACTGTTCTGGGTGTCAGTTTGCAGGACACACTTGGCACTCTCAAACCAGACCAAGTTGGCACTGGTGCCACCTTGCGTCTGGGAGGCATGCTGCGAGAGGCGGAATTCAAGGAGGCACCCGGCAATTTAATTCCGCAGGACCCTGAACCATTGTACAGGCTTTTTCCCTGGGAAACAAAACTCACAAGCCACTGTTCTGGGTGTCAGTTTTCAGGACCCACTTGACACTCTCAAACCAGACCAAGTTGGCACTGGTGCCACGTTGCGTCTGGGAGGCATTCTGCGAGATGCGGATCTCCTGGTGCCACCCGGCTATTAAAGGCGGCATTAACCTAAACCATTGTACAGGCTTTTTCCCTGGGAAAGAAAACTCACAAGCCACTGTTCTGGGTGTCAATTTTGCAGGACCCACTTGGCACTCTCAAACCAGACCAAGTTGGCACTGGTGCCACCTTGCGTCTGGGAGGCATCCTGCGAGAGGCCGAATTTCAGGAGGCACCCGGCAATTTAAGGCCGCAGGGGCCTGAACCATTGTACAGGCTTTTTCCCTGGGAAACAAAACTCACAAGCCACTGTTCTGGGTGTCAGTTTTCAGGACCCACTTGACACTCTCAAACCAGACCAAGTTGGCACTGCTGCCACCTTGCGTCTGGGAGGCATCCTGCGAGAGGCGGATCTCCAGGTGGCACCCGGCTATTAAAGGCGGCATTAACCTAAACCATTTTACAGGCTTTTTCCCTGGGAAACAAAACTCACAAGCCACTGTTCTGGGTGTCAGTTTTCAGGACCCACTTGGCACTCTTAAACCAGTCCAAGTTGGCACTGGTGCCACCTTGTGTCTTGGAGGCATCCTGCGAGAGGCGCAATTCCAGGAGGCACCCGGCAATTTAAGGCCGTAGGACCCTGAACCATTGTACAGGCTTTTTCCCTGGGAAACAAAACTCACAAGCCACTGTTCTGGGTTTTCAGTTTGCAGGACCCACTTGACACTCTCAAACCAGACCAAGTTGGCACTGGTGTTGCTTAGCGTCTGGGAAACATGTGGCGAGATGCGGAATTCCAGGAGGCACCCGGCAATTTAAGGCCGCAGGACCCTGAACCATTGTACAGGCTTTTTCCCTGGGAAGCAAAACTCACAAGCCACTGTTCTGGGTGTAAGTTTTCAGGACACACTTGGCACGCTCAAACCAGACCAAGTTGGCACTTGTGCCACCTTGCGTCTGGGAGGCATCCTGCGAGAGGCGGAATTCCAGGAGGCACCCGGTAATTTAAGGCCGCAGGACCCTGAACCATTGTACAGGCTTTTTCCCTGGGAAACAAAACTCACAAGCCACTGTTCTGGGTGTCAGTTTTCAGGACCCACTTGACACTCTCAAACCAGACCAAGGTGGCACTGGTGCCACCTTGCGTCTGGGAGGCATCCTGCGAGAGGCGGAATTCCAGGAGGCACCCGGCAATTTAAGGCCGCAGGACCCTGAACCATTGTACAGGCTTTTTCCCTGGGAAACAAAACTCACAAGCCACTGTTCTGGGTGTCAGTTTTCAGGACCCACTTGGCACTCTCAAACCAGACCAAGTTGGCGCTGGTGCCACCTTGCGTCTGGGAGGCATCCTGCGAGAGGCGGATCTCCAGGTGCCACCCGGCTATTAAAGGCGGCATTAACCTAAACTATTTTACAGGCTTTTTCCCTGGGAAAGAAAACTCACAAGCCACTGTTCTGGGTGTCAGTTTGCAGGACACACTTGGCACTCTCAAACCAGACCAAGTTGGCACTTGTTTCACCTTGCGTCTGGGAGGCATCCTGCGAGAGGCTCAATTCCAGGAGGCACCCGGCAATTTAAGGCCGTAGTATCCTGAACCATTGTACAGGCTTTTTCCCTGGGAAACAAAACTCACAAGCCACTGTTCTGGGTGTCAGTTTTCAGGACCCACTTGAAACTCTCAAACCAGACCAAGGTGGCACTGGTGCCACCTTGCGTCTGGCAGGCATCCTGCGAGAGGCGCAATTCCAGGAGGCACCCGGCAATTTAAGGCCGCAGGACCCTGAACCATTGTACAGGCTTTTTCCCTGGGAAACAAAACTCACAAGCCACTGTTCTGGGTGTCAGTTTTCAGGACCCACTTGGCACTCTTAGACCAGACCAAGTTGGAACTGGTGCCACCTTGCGTCTGGGAGGCATCCTGCGAGAGGCCGAATTCCAGGAGTCACCCGGCAATTTAAGGCCGCAGGACCCTGAACCATTGTACAGGCTTTTTCCCTGGGAAACAAAACTCACAAGCCACTGTTCTGGGTGTCAGTTTTCAGGACCCACTTGGTACTCTCAAACCAGACCAAGTTGGAAATGGTGTCATTTTGCATCTGGGAGGCATCCTGCGATAGGCGGAATTCCAGGAGGCACCGTGTAAATTAAGGCCTCAGGCCCCTGAACCATTGTACAGGCTTTTTCCCTGGGAAACAAAACTCACAAGCCACTGTTCTGGGTGTCAGTTTGCAGGAGCCACCTGGCACTCTCAAACCAGACAAAGTTGGCACTGGTGCCACCTTGCGTCTGGGAGGCATCCTGCGAGAGGCGCAATTCCAGGAGGCACCCGGCAATTTAAGGCCGCAGGCCCCTGAACCATTGTACAGGCTTTTTCCCTGGGAAGCAAAACTCACAAGCCACTGTTCTGGGTGTCACTTTTCAGGACCCACTTGACACTCTCAAACCAGACCAAGTTGGCACTGGTGCCACCTTGCGTCTGGGAGGCATCCTGCGAGAGGCGGATCTCCAGGTGCCACCCGGCTATTAAAGGCGGCATTAACCTAAACTATTTTACAGGCTTCTTCCCTGGGAAAGAAAACTCACAAGCCACTGTTCTGGGTGTCAGTTTGCAGGAGCCACCTGGCACTCTCAAACCAGACCAAGTTGGCACTGGTGCCACCTTGCGTCTGGGAGGCATCCTGCGAGAGCCTGAATTCCAGGAGACACCCGGCAATTTAAGGCCGCAGGACCCTGAACCATTGTACAGGCTTTTTCCCTGGGAAACAAAACTCACAAGCCACTGTTCTGGGTGTCAGTTTTCAGGACCCACTTGGCACTCTTAAACCAGACAAAGTTGGCACTGGTGCCACCTTGTGTCTGGGAGGCATCCTGCGAGAGGCCGAATTCCAGGAGGCACTTGGCAATTTAAGGCCTCAGGCCCCTGAACCATTGTACAGGCTTTTTCCCTGGGAAACAAAACTCACAAGCCACTGTTCTGGGTGTCAGTTTTCAGGAGCCACCTGGCACTCTCAAACCAGACCAAGTTGGAAATGGTGTCATTTTGCGTCTGGGAGGCACCCTGCGAGAGTCTGAATTCCAGGCGGCACCCGGCAATTTAAGGCCTCAGGCCCCTGAACCATTGTACAGGCTTTTTCCCTGGGAAACAAAACTCACAAGCCACTGTTCTGGGTGTCAGTTTTCAGGACCCACTTGGCACTCTCAAACCAGACCAAGTTGGCACTGGTGCCACCTTGCGTCTGGGAGGCATCCTACAAGAGACGCAATTCCAGGAGGCACCCGGCAATTTAAGGCCGCAGGACCCTGAACCATTGTACAGGCTTTTTCCCTGGGAAGCAAAACTCACAAGCCACTGTTCTGGGTGTCAGTTTTCAGGACCCACTTGGCACTCTCAAACCAGACGAAGTTGGCACTGGTGCCACCTAGCGTCTGGGAGGCATCCTGCGAGTGGCGCAATTCCAGGAGGCACCCGGCAATTTAAGGCCGCAGGACCCTAAACCATTGTACAGGCTTTTTCCCTGGGAAACAAAACTCACAAGCCACTGTTCTGGGTGTCAGTTTTCAGGACCCACTTGGCACTCTCAAACCAGACCAAGTTGGCACTGGTGTTGCTTAGCGTCTGGGTAACATCTGGCGTGATGCGGAATTCCAGGAGTCACCCGGCAATTTAAGGCCGCAGGACCCTGAACCATTGTACAGGCTTTTTCCCTGGGAAACAAAACTCACAAGCCACTGTTCTTGGTGTCAGTTTTCAGGACCCACTTGGCACTCTCTAACCAGACCAAGTTGGCACTGATGCCACCTTACGTCTGGGAGGCATCCTGCGAGAGGCTGATATCCAGGTGGCACCCGGCTATTAAAGGCGGCATTAACCTAAACCACTTTACAGGCTTTTTCCCTGGGAAACAAAACTCACAAGCCACTGTTCTGGGTGTCAGTTTGCAGGACACACTTGGCACTCTCAAAGCAGACCAAGTTGGCACTGGTGCCACCTTGCGTCTGGGAGGCATCCTGCGAGAGGCGGAATTCCAGGAGGCACCCGGCAATTTAAGTCCGCAGGACCCTGAACCATTGTACAGGCTTTTTCCCTGGGAAACAAACTCACAAGCCACTGTTCTGGGTGTCAGTTTGCAGGACCCACTTGACACTCTCAAACCAGACCAAGTTGGCACTGGTGCCACCTTGCGTCTGGGAGGCATCCTGCGAGAGGCGGAATTCCAGGAGGCACCCGGCAATTTAAGGCCGCAGGACCCTGAACCATTTTACAGGCTTTTTCCCTGGGAAAACAAAACTCACAAGCCACTGTTCTGGGTGTCAGTTTGCAGGACACACTTGGCACTCTCAAACCAGACCAAGTTGGCACTGGTGCCACCTTGCGTCTGGGAGGCATGCTGCGAGAGGCGGAATTCAAGGAGGCACCCGGCAATTTAAGTCCGCAGGACCCTGAACCATTGTACAGGCTTTTTCCCTGGGAAACAAAACTCACAAGCCACTGTTCTGGGTGTCAGTTTTCAGGACCCACTTGACACTCTCAAACCAGACCAAGTTGGCACTGGTGCCACCTTGCGTCTGGGAGGCATCCTGCGAGATGCGGATCTCCAGGTGCCACCCGGCTATTAAAGGCGGCATTAACCTAAACCATTTTACAGGCTTTTTCCCTGGGAAAGAAAACTCACAAGCCACTGTTCTGGGTGTCAGTTTGCAGGACCCACTTGGCACTCTCAAACCAGACCAAGTTGGCACTGGTGCCACCTTGCGTCTGGGAGGCATCCTGCGAGAGGCCGAATTCCAGGAGGCACCCGGCAATTTAAGGCCGCAGGAGCCTGAACCATTGTACAGGCTTTTTCCCTGGGAAAGAAAACTCACAAGCCACTGTTCTGGGTGTCAGTTTTCAGGACCCACTTGACACTCTCAAACCAGACCAAGTTGGCACTGCTGCCACCTTGCGTCTGGGAGGCATCCTGCGAGAGGCGGATCTCCAGGTGGCACCCGGCTATTAACGGCGGCATTAACCTAAACCATTTTACAGGCTTTTTCCCTGGGAAACAAAACTCACAAGCCACTGTTCTTGGTGCCAGTTTGCAGGAGCCACCTGGCACTCTCAAACCAGACCAAGTTGGCACTGGTGCCACCTTGCGTCTGGGAGGCATCCTGCGAGAGGCGCAATTCCAGGAGGCACCCGGCAATTTAAGGCCGTAGGACCCTGAACCATTGTACAGGCTTTTTCCCTGGGAAACAAAACTCACAAGCCACTGTTCTGGGTTGTCAGTTTGCAGGACCCACTTGACACTCTGAAACCAGACCAAGTTGGCACTGGTGTTGCTTAGCGTCTGGGAAACATGTGGCGAGATGCGGAATTCCAGGAGGCACCCGGCAATTTAAGGCCGCAGGACCCTGAACCATTGTACAGGCTTTTTCCCTGGGAAACAAGACTCACAAGCCACTGTTCTGGGTGTAAGTTTTCAGGACACACTTGGCACTCTCAAACCAGACCAAGTTGGCACTTGTGCCACCTTGCGTCTGGGAGGCATCCTGCGAGAGGCGGAATTCCAGGAGGCACCCGGTAATTTAAGGCCGCAGGACCCTGAACCATTGTACAGGCTTTTTCCCTGGGAAACAAAACTCACAAGCCACTGTTCTGGGTGTCAGTTTTCAGGACACACTTGACACTCTCAAAGCAGACCAAGTTGGCACTGGTGCCACCTTGCGTCTGGGCGGCATCCTGCGAGAGGCCGAATTCAAGGAGGTACCCGGCAATTTAAGGCCGCAGGACCCTGAACCATTGTACAGGCTTTTTCCCTGGGAAACAAAACTCACAAGCCACTGTTCTGGGTGTCAGTTTGCAGGAGCCACCTGGCACTCTCAAACCAGACCAAGTTGGCACTGGTGTAATGTTGCGCCTGGGAGGCATCCTGTGAGAGGCGGATCTCAAGGAGGCACCCGGCAATTTAAGGCCGCAGGACCCTGAACCATTTTACAGCCTTTTTCCCTGGGAAAGAAAACTCTCAAGCCACTGTTCTGGGTGTCAGTTTTCAGGACACACTTGACACTCTCAAAGCAGACCAAGTTGGCACTGGTGTTGCTTAGCGTCTGGGAAAAATCTGGCGAGATGCAGAATTCCAGGAGGCACCCGGCAATTTAAGGCCGCAGGACCCTGAACCATTGTACAGGCTTTTTCCCTGGGAAACAAACTCACAAGCCACTGTTCTGGGTGTCAGTTTGCAGGACACACTTGGCACTCTCAAAGCAGACCAAGTTGGCACTGGTGCCACCTTGCGTCTGGGAGGCATCCTGCGAGAGGCGGAATTCCAGGAGGCACCCGGCAATTTAAGTCCGCAGGACCCTGAACCATTGTACAGGCTTTTTCCCTGGGAAACAAACTCACAAGCCACTGTTCTGGGTGTCAGTTTTCAGGACCCACTTGACACTCTCAAACCAGACCAAGTTGGCACTGGTGCCACCTTGCGTCTGGGAGGCATCCTGCGAGAGGCGGAATTCCAGGAGGCACCCGGCAATTTAAGGCCGCAGGACCCTGAACCATTTTACAGGCTTTTTAGCTGGGAAAACAAAACTCACAAGCCACTGTTCTGGGTGTCAGTTTTCAGGACCCACTTGGCACTCTCAAACCAGACCAAGTTGGCACTGGTGCCACCTTGCTTCTGGGACGCATCCTGCGAGAGGCCGAATTCCAGGAGGCACCCGTCAATTTAAGGCCTCAGGCCCCTGAACCATTGTACAGGCTTTTTCCCTGGGAAACAAAACTCACAAGCCACTGTTCTGGGTGTCAGTTTTCAGGACCCACTTGCCACTCTTAAACCAGACCAAGTTGGAAATGGTGCCACCTTGCGTCTGGGAGGCATCCTGCGAGAGGCCGAATTCCAGGAGTCACCCGGCAATTTAAGGCCGCAGGACCCTGAACCATTGTACAGGCTTTTTCCCTGGGAAACAAAACTCACAAGCCACTGTTCTGGGTGTCAGTTTTCAGGACCCACTTGGCACTCTCAAACCAGACCAAGTTGGCACTGGTGCCAACTTGCGTCTTGGAGGCATCCTGCGAGAGGCGGAATTCCAGGAGTCACCCGGCAATTTAAGGCCGCAGGACCCTGAACCATTGTACAGGCTTTTTCCCTGGGAAGCAAAACTCACAAGCCACTGTTCTGGGTGTCAGTTTGCAGGACACACTTGGCACTCTCAAACCAGACCAAGTTGGCACTGGTGCCACCTTGCGTCTGGGAGGCATGCTGCGAGAGGCGGAATTCAAGGAGGCACCCGGCAATTTAAGTCCGCAGGACCCTGAACCATTGTACAGGCTTTTTCCCTGGGAAACAAAACTCACAAGCCACTGTTCTGGGTGTCAGTTTTCACGACCCACTTGACACTCTCAAACCAGACCAAGTTGGCACTGGTGCCACCTTGCGTCTGGGAGGCATCCTGCGAGATGCGGATCTCCAGGTGCCACCCGGCTATTAAAGGCGGCATTAACCTAAACCACTTTACAGGCTTTTTCCCTGGGAAAGAAAACTCACAAGCCACTGTTCTGGGTGTCAGTTTGCAGGACCCACTTGGCACTCTCAAACCAGACCAAGTTGGCACTGGTGCCACCTTGCGTCTGGGAGGCATCCTGCGAGAGGCCGAATTCCAGGAGGCACCCGGCAATTTAAGGCCGCAGGACCCTGAACCATTGTACAGGCTTTTTCCCTGGGCAACAAAACTCACAAGCCACTGTTCTGGGTGTCAGTTTTCAGGACCCACTTGACACTCTCAAAGCAGACCAAGTTGGCACTGCTGCCACCTTGCGTCTGGGAGGCATCCTGCGAGAGGCGGATCTCCAGGTGGCACCCGGCTATTAAAGGCGGCATTAACCTAAACCATTTTACAGGCTTTTTCCCTGGGAAACAAAACTCACAAGCCACTGTTCTGGGTGTCAGTTTGCAGCAGCCACCTGGCACTCTCAAACCAGACCAAGTTGGCACTGGTGTTGCTTAGCGTCTGGGAAACATGTGGCGAGATGCGGAATTCCAGGAGGCACCCGGCAATTTAAGGCCGCAGGACCCTGAACCATTGTACAGGCTTTTTCCCTGGGAAGCAAAACTCACAAGCCACTGTTCTGGGTGTAAGTTTTCAGGACACACTTGGCACTCTCAAACCAGACCAAGTTGGCACTTGTGCCACCTTGCGTCTGGGAGGCATCCTGCGAGAGGCGGAATTCCAGGAGGCACCCGGTAATTTAAGGCCGCAGGACCCTGAACCATTGTACAGGCTTTTTCCCTGGGAAACAAAACTCACAAGCCACTGTTCTGGGTGTCAGTTTTCAGGACACACTTGACACTCTCAAAGCAGACCAAGTTGGCACTGGTGCCACCTTGCGTCTGGGCGGCATCCTGCGAGAGGCCGAATTCAAGGAGGTACCCGGCAATTTAAGGCCTCAAGCCCCTGAAACACTGAACAGTCTTTTTCCCTGGGAAACAAAACTCACAAGCCACTGTTCTGGGTGTCAGTTTTCAGGACACACTTGGCACTCTTAAACCAGACCAAGTTGGCACTGGTGCCTCCTTGTGTCTGGGAGGCATCCTGCGAGAGGCCGAATTCCAGGAGGCACTTGGCAATTTAAGGCCTCAAGCCCCTGAATCATTCTACAGGCTTTTTCCCTGGGAAACAAAACTCACAAGCCACTGTTCTGGGTGTCAGTTTTCAGGACCCACTTGGCAGTCTTAAACCAGACCAAATTGGCACTGTTGTTGCTTAGCGTCTGGGAAAAATCTGGCGAGATGCAGAATTCCAGGAGGCACCCGGCAATTTAAGGCCGCAGGACCCTGAACCATTGTACAGGCTTTTTCCCTGGGAAACAAAACTCACAAGCCACTGTTCTGGGTGTCAGTATGCAGGACACACTTGGCACTCTCAAACCAGACCAAGTTGGCACTGGTGCCACCTTGCGTCTGGGAGGCATCCTGCGAGAGGCGGAATTCCAGGAGGCACCCGGCAATTTAAGTCCGCAGGACCCTGAACCATTTTACAGCCTTTTTCCCTGGGAAACAAACTCACAAGCCACTGTTCTGGGTGTCAGTTTTCAGGACCCACTTGACACTCTCAAACCAGACCAAGTTGGCACTGGTGCCACCTTGCGTCTGGGAGGCATCCTGCGAGAGGCAGAATTCCAGGAGGCACCCGGCAATTTAAGGCCGCAGGACCCTGAACCATTTTACAGGCTTTTTCCCTGGGAAAACAAAACTCACAAGCCACTGTTCTGGGTGTCAGTTTGCAGGACACACTTGGCACTCTCAAACCAGACCAAGTTGGCACTGGTGCCACCTTGCGTCTGGGAGGCATCCTGCGAGAGGCGGAATTCCAGGAGGCACCCGGCAATTTAAGGCCGCAGGACCCTGAACCATTGTACAGGCTTTTTCCCTTGGAAACAAAACTCACAAGCCACTGTTCTGGGTTGTCAGTTTGCAGGACCCACTTGAAACTCTCAAACCAGACCAAGTTGGCACTGGTGTTGCTTAGCGTCTGGGAAACATGTGGCGAGATGCGGAATTCCAGGAGGCACCCGGCAATTTAAGGGCGCAGGACCCTGAACCATTGTACAGGCTTTTTCCCTGGGAAGCAAACTCACAAGCCACTGTTCTGGGTGTCAGTTTTCAGGTCCCACTTGGCACTCTCAAACCAGACCAAGTTGGCACTGATGCCACCTTACGTCTGGGAGGCATCCTGCGAGAGGCGGATCTCCAGGAGGCACCCGGCTATTAAAGGCGGCATTAACCTAAACCACTTTACAGGCTTTTTCCCAGGGAAACAAAACTCACAAGCCACTGTTCTGGGTGTCAGTTTGCAGGACACACTTGGCACTCTCAAACCAGACCAAGTTGGCACTGGTGCCACCTTGCGTCTGGGAGGCATCCTGCAAAAGGCGGAATTCCAGGAGGCACCCGGCAATTTAAGTCCGCAGGACCCTGAACCATTGTACAGGCTTTTTCCCTGGGAAACAAACTCACAAGCCACTGTTCTGGGTGTCAGTTTGCAGGACCCACTTGACACTCTCAAACCAGACCAAGTTGGCACTGGTGCCACCTTGCGTCTGGGAGGCATCCTGCGAGAGGCGGAATTCCAGGAGGCACCCGGCAATTTAAGGCCGCAGGACCCTGAACCATTTTACAGGCTTTTTCCCTGGGAAAAAAAAACTCACAAGCCACTGTTCTGGGTGTCAGTTTGCAGGACACACTTGGCACTCTCAAACCAGACCAAGTTGGCACTGGTGCCACCTTGCGTCTGGGAGGCATCCTGCGAGATGCGGATCTCCAGGTGCCACCCGGCTATTAAAGGCGGCATTAACCTAAACCATTTTACAGGCTTTTTCCCTGGGAAAGAAAACTCACAAGCCACTGTTCTGGGTGTCAGTTTGCAGGACCCACTTGGCACTCTCAAACCAGACCAAGTTGGCACTGGTGCCACCTTGTGTCTGGGAGGCATCCTGCGAGAGGCGGAATTCCAGGAGGCACCCGGCAATTTAAGGCCGCAGGAGCCTGAACCATTGTACAGGCTTTTTCCCTGGGAAACAAAACTCACAAGCCACTGTTCTGGGTGTCAGTTTTCAGGACCCACTTGACACTCTCAAACCAGACCAAGTTGGCACTGCTGCCACCTTGCGTCTGGGAGGCATCCTGCGAGAGGCGGATCTCCAGGTGGCACCCGGCTATTAACGGCGGCATTAACCTACACCATTTTACAGGCTTTTTCCCTGGGAAACAAAACTCACAAGCCACTGTTCTTGGTGTCAGTTTGCAGGAGCCACCTGGCACTCTCAAACCAGACCAAGTTGGCACTGGTGCCACCTTGCGTCTGGGAGGCATCCTGCGAGAGGCGCAATTCCAGGAGGCACCCGGCAATTTAAGGCCGTAGGACCCTGAACCATTGTACAGGCTTTTTCCCTGGGAAACAAAACTCACAAGCCACTGTTCTGGGTTGTCAGTTTGCAGGACCCACTTGACACTCTCAAACCAGACCAAGTTGGCACTGGTGTTGCTTAGCGTCTGGGAAACATGTGGCGAGATGCGGAATTCCAGGAGGCACCCGGCAATTTAAGGCCGCAGGACCCTGAACCATTGTACAGGCTTTTTCCCTGGGAAACAAGACTCACAAGCCACTGTTCTGGGTGTAAGTTTTCAGGACACACTTGGCACTCTCAAACCAGACCAAGTTGGCACTTGTGCCACCTTGCGTCTGGGAGGCATCCTGCGAGAGGCGGAATTCCAGGAGGCACCCGGTAATTTAAGGCCGCAGGACCCTGAACCATTGTACAGGCTTTTTCCCTGGGAAACAAAACTCACAAGCCACTGTTCTGGGTGTCAGTTTTCAGGACACACTTGACACTCTCAAAGTAGACCAAGTTGGCACTGGTGCCACCTTGCGTCTGGGCGGCATCCTGCGAGAGGCCGAATTCAAGGAGGTACCCAGCAATTTAAGGCCGCAGGACCCTGAACCATTGTACAGGCTTTTTCCCTGGGAAACAAAACTCACAAGCCACTGTTCTGGGTGTCAGTTTGCAGGAGCCACCTGGCACTCTCAAACCAGACCAAGTTGGCACTGGTGTAATGTTGCGCCTGGGAGGCATCCTGTGAGAGGCGGATCTCAAGGAGGCACCCGGCAATTTAAGGCCGCAGGACCCTGAACCATTTTACAGCCTTTTTCCCTGGGAAAGAAAACTCTCAAGCCACTGTTCTGGGTGTCAGTTTTCAGGACACACTTGACACTCTCAAAGCAGAACAAGTTGGCACTGGTGTTGCTTAGCGTCTGGGAAAAATCTGGCGACATGCAGAATTCCAGGAGGCACCCGGCAATTTAAGGCCGCAGGACCCTGAACCATTGTACAGGCTTTTTCCCTGGGAAACAAACTCACAAGCCACTGTTCTGGGTGTCAGTTTGCAGGACACACTTGGCACTCTCAAAGCAGACCAAGTTGGCACTGGTGCCACCTTGCGTCTGGGAGGCATCCTGCGAGAGGCGGAATTCCAGGAGGCACCCGGCAATTTAAGTCCGCAGGACCCTGAACCATTGTACAGGCTTTTTCCCTGGGAAACAAACTCACAAGCCACTGTTCTGGGTGTCAGTTTTCAGGACCCACTTGACACTCTCAAACCAGACCAAGTTGGCACTGGTGCCACCTTGCGTCTGGGAGGCATCCTGCGAGAGGCGCAATTCCAGGAGGCACCCGGCAATTTAAGGCCGCAGGACCCTGAACCATTTTACAGGCTTTTTCCCTGGGAAAACAAAACTCACAAGCCACTGTTCTGGGTGTCAGTTTTCAGGACCCACTTGGCACTCTCAAACCAGACCAAGTTGGCACTGGTGCCTCCTTGTGTCTGGGAGGCATCCTGCGAGAGGCCGAATTCCAGGAGGCACCCGGCAATTTAAGGCCTCAGGCCCCTGAACCATTGTACAGGCTTTTTCCCTGGGAAACAAAACTCACAAGCCACTGTTCTGGGTGTCAGTTTTCAGGACCCACTTGGCACTCTCAAACCAGACCAAGTTGGCACTGGTGCCACATTGCATCTGGGAGGCATCCTGCGAGAGGCGAATCTCCAGGTGGCACCCGGCTATCAATGGCGGCAATAACCTAAACCATTGTACAGGCTTTTTCCCTGGGAAACAAAACTCACAAGCCACTGTTCTGTGTGTCAGTTTGCAGGAGCCACTTGACACTCTCAAACCAGACCAAGTTGGCACTGGTGCCACCTTGCTTCTGGGACGCATCCTGCGAGAGGCCGAATTCCAGGAGGCACCCGTCAATTTAAGGCCTCAGGCCCCTGGACCATTGTACAGGCTTTTTGCCTGGGAAACAAAACTCACAAGCCACTGTTCTGGGTGTCAGTTTTCAGGACCCACTTGCCACTCTTAAACCAGACCAAGTTGGAAATGGTGCCACCTTGCGTCTGGGAGGCATCCTGCGAGAGGCCGAATTCCAGGAGTCACCCGGCAATTTAAGGCCGCAGGACCCTGAACCATTGTACAGGCTTTTTCCCTGGGAAACAAAACTCACAAGCCACTGTTCTGGGTGTCAGTTTTCAGGACCCACTTGGCACTCTCAAACCAGACCAAGTTGGCACTGGTGCCACCTTGCGTCTGGGAGGCATCCTGCGAGATGCGGATCTCCAGGTGCCACCCGGCTATTAAAGGCGGCATTAACCTAAACCATTTTACAGGCTTTTTCCCTGGGAAACAAAACTCACAAGCCACTGTTCTGGGTGTCAGTTTGCAGGACACACTTGGCACTCTCAAACCAGACCAAGTTGGCACTGGTGCCACCTTGCGTCTGGGAGGCATGCTGCGAGAGGCGGAATTCCAGGAGGCACCCGGCAATTTAAGGCCGCAGGACCCTGAACCATTGTACAGGCTTTTTCCCTGGGAAACAAAACTCACAAGCCACTGTTCTGGGTGTCAGTTTTCAGGAGCCACCTGGCACTCTCAAACCAGACCAAGTTGGCACTGGTGCCACCTTCCGTCTGGGAGGCATCCTGCGAGATGCGGATCTCCAGGTGCCACCCGGCTATTAAAGGCTACATTAACCTAAACCATTTTACAGGCTTTTTCCCTGGGAAACAAAACTCACAAGCCACTGTTCTGGGTGTCAGTTTTCAGGACCCACTTGGCACTCTCAAACCAGACCAAGTTGGCACTGGTGCCAACTTGCGTCTTGGAGGCATCCTGCGAGAGGCGGAATTCCAGGAGTCACCCGGCAATTTAAGGCCGCAGGACCCTGAACCATTGTACAGGCTTTTTCCCTGGGAAGCAAAACTCACAAGCCACTGTTCTGGGTGTCAGTTTGCAGGACACACTTGGCACTCTCAAACCAGACCAAGTTGGCACTGGTGCCACCTTGCGTCTGGGAGGCATGCTGCGAGAGGCGGAATTCAAGGAGGCACCCGGCAATTTAAGTCCGCAGGACCCTGAACCATTGTACAGGCTTTTTCCCTGGGAAACAAAACTCACAAGCCACTGTTCTGGGTGTCAGTTTTCAGGACCCACTTGACACTCTCAAACCAGACCAAGTTGGCACTGGTGCCACCTTGCGTCTGGGAGGCATCCTGCGAGATGCGGATCTCCAGGTGCCACCCGGCTATTAAAGGCGGCATTAACCTAAACCACTTTACAGGCTTTTTCCCTGGGAAAGAAAACTCACAAGCCACTGTTCTGGGTGTCAGTTTGCAGGACACACTTGGCACTCTCAAACCAGACCAAGTTGGCACTGCTGCCACCTTGCGTCTGGGAGGCACCCTGCGAGAGGCGGATCTCCAGGTGGCACCCGGCTATTAAAGGCGGCATTAACCTAAACCATTTTACAGGCTTTTTCCCTGGGAAACAAAACTCACAAGCCACTGTTCTGGGTGTCAGTTTGCAGGAGCCACCTGGCACTCTCAAACCAGACCAAGTTGGCACTGGTGCCACCTTGCGTCTGGGAGGCATCCTGCGAGAGGCGCAATTCCAGGAGGCACCCGGCAATTTAAGGCCGTAGGACCCTGAACCATTGTACAGGCATTTTCCCTGGGAAACAAAACTCACAAGCCACTGTTCTGGGTTGTCAGTTTGCAGGACCCACTTGAAACTCTCAAACCAGACCAAGTTGGCACTGGTGTTGCTTAGCGTCTGGGAAACATGTGGCGAGATGCGGAATTCCAGGAGGCACCCGGCAATTTAAGGCCGCAGGACCCTGAACCATTGTACAGGCTTTTTCCCTGGGAAGCAAAACTCACAAGCCACTGTTCTGGGTGTAAGTTTTCAGGACACACTTGGCACTCTCAAACCAGACCAAGTTGGCACTTGTGCCACCTTGCGTCTGGGAGGCATCCTGCGAGAGGCGGAATTCCAGGAGGCACCCGGTAATTTAAGGCCGCAGGACCCTGAACCATTGTACAGGCTTTTTCCCTGGGAAACAAAACTCACAAGCCACTGTTCTGGGTGTCAGTTTTCAGGACACACTTGACACTCTCAAAGCAGACCAAGTTGGCACTGGTGCCACCTTGCGTCTGGGCGGCATCCTGCGAGAGGCCGAATTCAAGGAGGTACCCGGCAATTTAAGGCCTCAAGCCCCTGAACCTCTGAACAGGCTTTTTCCCTGGGAAACAAAACTCACAAGCCACTGTTCTGGGTGTCAGTTTTCAGGACACACTTGGCACTCTTAAACCAGACCAAGTTGGCACTGGTGCCTCCTTGTGTCTGGGAGGCATCCTGCGAGAGGCCGAATTCCAGGAGGCACTTGGCAATTTAAGGCCTCAAGCCCCTGAACCATTCTACAGGCTTTTTCCCTGGGAAACAAAACTCACAAGCCACTGTTCTGGGTGTCAGTTTTCAGGACCCACTTGGCAGTCTTAAACCAGACCAAATTGGCACTGTTGTTGCTTAGCGTCTGGGAAAAATCTGGCGAGATGCAGAATTCCAGGAGGCACCCGGCAATTTAAGGCCGCAGGACCCTGAACCATTGTACAGGCTTTTTCCCTGGGAAACAAAACTCACAAGCCACTGTTCTGGGTGTCAGTTTGCAGGACACACTTGGCACTCTCAAAGCAGACCAAGTTGGCACTGGTGCCACCTTGCGTCTGGGAGGCATCCTGCGAGAGGCGGAATTCCAGGAGGCACCCGGCAATTTAAGTCCGCAGGACCCTGAACCATTGTACAGGCTTTTTCCCTGGGAAACAAACTCACAAGCCACTGTTCTGGGTGTCAGTTTTCAGGACCCACTTGACACTCTCAAACCAGACCAAGTTGGCACTGGTGCCACCTTGCGTCTGGGAGGCATCCTGCGAGAGGCGGAATTCCAGGAGGCACCCGGCAATTTAAGGCCGCAGGACCCTGAACCATTTTACAGGCTTTTTCCCTGGGAAAACAAAACTCACAAGCCACTGTTCTGGGTGTCAGTTTGCAGGACACACTTGGCACTCTCAAACCAGACCAAGTTGGCACTGGTGCCACCTTGCGTCTGGGAGGCATGCTGCGAGAGGCGGAATTCCAGGAGGCACCCGGCAATTTAAGGCCGCAGGACCCTGAACCATTGTACAGGCTTTTTCCCTTGGAAACAAAACTCACAAGCCACTGTTCTGGGTTGTCAGTTTGCAGGACCCACTTGAAACTCTCAAACCAGACCAAGTTGGCACTGGTGTTGCTTAGCGTCTGGGAAACATGTGGCGAGATGCGGAATTCCAGGAGGCACCCGGCAATTTAAGGCCGCAGGACCCTGAACCATTGTACAGGCTTTTTCCCTGGGAAGCAAACTCACAAGCCACTGTTCTGGGTGTAAGTTTTCAGGACACACTTGGCACTCTCAAACCAGACCAAGTTGGCACTTGTGCCACCTTGCGTCTGGGAGGCATCCTGCGAGAGGCGGAATTCCAGGAGGCACCCGGTAATTTAAGGCTGCAGGACCCTGAACCATTGTACAGGCTTTTTCCCTGGGAAACAAAACTCACAAGCCACTGTTCTGGGTGTCAGTTTTCAGGACACACTTGACACTCTCAAAGCAGACCAAGTTGGCACTGGTGCCTCCTTGCGTCTGGGCGGCATCCTGCGAGAGGCCGAATTCAAGGAGGTACCCGGCAATTTAAGGCCTCAAGCCCCTGAACCACTGAACAGGCTTTTTCCCTGGGAAACAAAACTCACAAGCCACTGTTCTGGGTGTCAGTTTTCAGGACACACTTGGCACTCTTAAACCAGACCAAGTTGGCACTGGTGCCTCCTTGTGTCTGGGAGGCATCCTGCGAGAGGCCGAATTCCAGGAGGCACTTGGCAATTTAAGGCCTCAAGCCCCTGAACCATTCTACAGGCTTTTTCCCTGGGAAACAAAACTCACAAGCCACTGTTCTGGGTGTCAGTTTTCAGGACCCACTTGGCACTCTCAAACCAGACCAAGTTGGCACTGGTGCCAACTTGCGTCTTGGAGGCATCCTGCGAGAGGCGGAATTCCAGGAGTCACCCGGCAATTTAAGGCCGCAGGACCCTGAACCATTGTACAGGCTTTTTCCCTGGGAAGCAAAACTCACAAGCCACTGTTCTGGGTGTCAGTTTGCAGGACACACTTGGCACTCTCAAAGCAGACCAAGTTGGCACTGGTGCCACCTTGCGTCTGGGAGGCATGCTGCGAGAGGCGGAATTCAAGGAGGCACCCGGCAATTTAAGTCCGCAGGACCCTGAACCATTGTACAGGCTTTTTCCCTGGGAAACAAAACTCACAAGCCACTGTTCTGGGTGTCAGTTTTCAGGACCCACTTGACACTCTCAAACCAGACCAAGTTGGCACTGGTGCCACCTTGCGTCTGGGAGGCATCCTGCGAGATGCGGATCTCCAGGTGCCACCCGGCTATTAAAGGCGGCATTAACCTAAACCACTTTACAGGCTTTTTCCCTGGGAAAGAAAACTCACAAGCCACTGTTCTGGGTGTCAGTTTGCAGGACCCACTTGGCACTCTCAAACCAGACCAAGTTGGCACTGGTGCCACCTTGCGTCTGGGAGGCATCCTGCGAGAGGCCGAATTCCAGGAGGCACCCGGCAATTTAAGGCCGCAGGACGCTGAACCATTTTACAGGCTTTTTCCCTGGGAAACAAAACTCACAAGCCACTGTTCTGGGTGTCAGTTTTCAGGACCCACTTGACACTCTCAAACCAGACCAAGTTGGCACTGCTGCCACCTTGCGTCTGGGAGGCATCCTGCGAGAGGCGGATCTCCAGGTGGCACCCGGCTATTAAAGGCGGCATTAACCTAAACCATTTTACAGGCTTTTTCCCTGGGAAACAAAACTCACAAGCCACTGTTCTGGGTTGTCAGTTTGCAGGACCCACTTGAAACTCTCAAACCAGACCAAGTTGGCACTGGTGTTGCTTAGCGTCTGGGAAACATGTGGCGAGATGCGGAATTCCAGGAGGCACCCGGCAATTTAAGGCCGCAGGACCCTGAACCATTGTACAGGCTTTTTCCCTGGGAAGCAAAACTCACAAGCCACTGTTCTGGGTGTAAGTTTTCAGGACACACTTGGCACTCTCAAACCAGACCAAGTTGGCACTTGTGCCACCTTGCGTCTGGGAGGCATCCTGCGAGAGGCGGAATTCCAGGAGGCACCCGGTAATTTAAGGCCGCAGGACCCTGAACTATTGTACAGGCTTTTTCCCTGGGAAACAAAACTCACAAGCCACTGTTCTGGGTGTCAGTTTTCAGGACACACTTGACACTCTCAAAGCAGACCAAGTTGGCACTGGTGCCACCTTGCGTCTGGGAGGCATGCTGCGAGAGGCGGAATTCCAGGAGGCACCCGGCAATTTAAGGCCGCAGGACCCTGAACCATTGTACAGGCTTTTTCCCTTGGAAACAAAACTCACAAGCCACTGTTCTGGGTTGTCAGTTTGCAGGACCCACTTGAAACTCTCAAACCAGACCAAGTTGGCACTGGTGTTGCTTAGCGTCTGGGAAACATGTGGCGAGATGCGGAATTCCAGGAGGCACCCGGCAATTTAAGGCCGCAGGACCCTGAACCATTGTACAGGCTTTTTCCCTGGGAAGCAAACTCACAAGCCACTGTTCTGGGTGTAAGTTTTCAGGACACACTTGGCACTCTCAAACCAGACCAAGTTGGCACTTGTGCCACCTTGCGTCTGGGAGGCATCCTGCGAGAGGCGGAATTCCAGGAGGCACCCGGTAATTTAAGGCCGCAGGACCCTGAACCATTGTACAGGCTTTTTCCCTGGGAAACAAAACTCACAAGCCACTGTTCTGGGTGTCAGTTTTCAGGACACACTTGACACTCTCAAAGCAGACCAAGTTGGCACTGGTGCCTCCTTGCGTCTGGGCGGCATCCTGCGAGAGGCCGAATTCAAGGAGGTACCCGGCAATTTAAGGCCTCAAGCCCCTGAACCACTGAACAGGCTTTTTCCCTGGGAAACAAAACTCACAAGCCACTGTTCTGGGTGTCAGTTTTCAGGACACACTTGGCACTCTTAAACCAGACCAAGTTGGCACTGGTGCCTCCTTGTGTCTGGGAGGCATCCTGCGAGAGGCCGAATTCCAGGAGGCACTTGGCAATTTAAGGCCTCAAGCCCCTGAACCATTCTACAGGCTTTTTCCCTGGGAAACAAAACTCACAAGCCACTGTTCTGGGTGTCAGTTTTCAGGACCCACTTGGCACTCTCAAACCAGACCAAGTTGGCACTGGTGCCAACTTGCGTCTTGGAGGCATCCTGCGAGAGGCGGAATTCCAGGAGTCACCCGGCAATTTAAGGCCGCAGGACCCTGAACCATTGTACAGGCTTTTTCCCTGGGAAGCAAAACTCACAAGCCACTGTTCTGGGTGTCAGTTTGCAGGACACACTTGGCACTCTCAAAGCAGACCAAGTTGGCACTGGTGCCACCTTGCGTCTGGGAGGCATGCTGCGAGAGGCGGAATTCAAGGAGGCACCCGGCAATTTAAGTCCGCAGGACCCTGAACCATTGTACAGGCTTTTTCCCTGGGAAACAAAACTCACAAGCCACTGTTCTGGGTGTCAGTTTTCAGGACCCACTTGACACTCTCAAACCAGACCAAGTTGGCACTGGTGCCACCTTGCGTCTGGGAGGCATCCTGCGAGATGCGGATCTCCAGGTGCCACCCGGCTATTAAAGGCGGCATTAACCTAAACCACTTTACAGGCTTTTTCCCTGGGAAAGAAAACTCACAAGCCACTGTTCTGGGTGTCAGTTTGCAGGACCCACTTGGCACTCTCAAACCAGACCAAGTTGGCACTGGTGCCACCTTGCGTCTGGGAGGCATCCTGCGAGAGGCCGAATTCCAGGAGGCACCCGGCAATTTAAGGCCGCAGGACCCTGAACCATTTTACAGGCTTTTTCCCTGGGAAACAAAACTCACAAGCCACTGTTCTGGGTGTCAGTTTTCAGGACCCACTTGACACTCTCAAACCAGACCAAGTTGGCACTGCTGCCACCTTGCGTCTGGGAGGCATCCTGCGAGAGGCGGATCTCCAGGTGGCACCCGGCTATTAAAGGCGGCATTAACCTAAACCATTTTACAGGCTTTTTCCCTGGGAAACAAAACTCACAAGCCACTGTTCTGGGTTGTCAGTTTGCAGGACCCACTTGAAACTCTCAAACCAGACCAAGTTGGCACTGGTGTTGCTTAGCGTCTGGGAAACATGTGGCGAGATGCGGAATTCCAGGAGGCACCCGGCAATTTAAGGCCGCAGGACCCTGAACCATTGTACAGGCTTTTTCCCTGGGAAACAAAACTCACAAGCCACTGTTCTGGGTGTCAGTTTTCAGGACCCACTTGGCACTCTCAAACCAGACCAAGTTGGCACTTGTGCCACCTTGCGTCTGGGAGGCATCCTGCGAGAGGCGGAATTCCAGGAGGCACCCGGTAATTTAAGGCCGCAGGACCCTGAACCATTGTACAGGCTTTTTCCCTGGGAAACAAAACTCACAAGCCACTGTTCTGGGTGTCAGTTTGCAGGACCCACTTGACACTCTCAAAGCAGACCAAGTTGGCACTGGTGCCACCTTGCGTCTGGGAGGCATCCTGCGAGAGGCCGAATTCCAGGAGGCCCCCGTCAATTTAAGGCCTCAGGCCCCTGAACCATTGTACAGGCTTTTTCCCTGGGAAACAAAACTCACAAGCCACTGTTCTGGGTGTCAGTTTTCAGGACACACTTGACACTCTCAAACCAGACCAAGGTAGAACAGGTGCCACCTTGCGTCTGGGAGGCATCCTGCGAGAGGCGCAATTCCAGGAGGCACCCGGCAATTTAAGGCCGCAGGACCCTGAACCATTGTACAGGCTTTTTCCCTGGGAAA
This sequence comes from Fringilla coelebs, assembly GCF_963513975.1. Classification (NCBI taxonomy): domain Eukaryota; kingdom Metazoa; phylum Chordata; class Aves; order Passeriformes; family Fringillidae; genus Fringilla; species Fringilla coelebs. Next base: position 615,948 of record NW_028167521.1, on the reverse strand, counting down.
CAAAACTCACAAGCCACTGTTCTGGGTGTCAGTTTTCAGGACCCACTTGACACTCTCAAACCAGACCAAATTGGCACTGATGCCACCTTGCGTCTGGGAGGCATCCTGCGAGAGGCGGAATTCCAGGAGGCACTCGGCAATTTAAGGCCGCAGGACCCTGAACCATTGTACAGGCTTTTTCCCTGGGAAACAAAACTCACAAGCCACTGTTCTGGGTGCCAGTTTTCAGGACCCACTTGACACTCTCAAACCAGACAAAGTTGGCACTGGTGCCACCTTGCGTCTGGGAGGCATCATGCCAGAGCCTGAATTCCAGGAGGCACCCGGCAATTTAAGGCCTCAGGCCCCTGAACCATTGTACAGGCTTTTTCCCTGGGAAACAAAACTCACAAGCCACTGTTCTGGGTGTCAGTTTTCAGGACCCACTTGGCACTCTCAAACCAGACCAAGTTGGCACTGGTGCCTCCTTGTGTCTGGGAGGCATCCTGCGAGAGGCGCAATTCCAGGAGGCACCCGGCAATTTAAGGCCGTAGGACCCTGAACCATTGTACAGGCTTTTTCCCTGGGAAACAAAACTCACAAACCACTGTTCTGGGTTGTCAGTTTGCAGGACCCACTTGACACTCTCAAACCAGACCAAGTTGGCACTGGTGTTGCTTAGCGTCTGGGAAACATGTGGCGAGATGCGGAATTCCAGGAGGCACCCGGCAATTTAAGGCCGCAGGACCCTGAGCCATTGTACAGGCTTTTTCCCTGGGAAGCAAAACTCACAAGCCACTGTTCTGGGTGTCAGTTTGCAGGAGCCACCTGGCATTCTCAAACCAGACCAAGTTGGCACTGGTGCCACCTTGCGTCTGGGAGGCATCCTGCGAGAGGCGGAATTCCAGGAGGCACCCGGCAATTTAAGGCCGCAGGACCCTGAACCATTGTACAGGCTTTTTCCCTGGGAAAAAAAACTCACAAGCCACTGTTCTGGGTGTCAGTATGCAGGACACACTTGGCACTCTCAAACCAGACCAAGTTGGCACTGGTGCCACCTTGCGTCTGGGAGGCATCCTGCGAGAGGTGGAATTCAAGGAGGCACCCGGCAATTAAAGGCCTCAAGCCCCTGAACCATTGTACAGGCTTTTTCCCTGGGAAACAAAACTCACAAGCCACTGTTCTGGGTGTCAGTTTTCAGGACCCACTTGGCACTCTCAAACCAGACCAAGTGTGCACTGGTGTCACTTTGCGTCTGGGAGGCACCCTGTGAGAGGCCGAATTCTAGGAGGCACCCGGCAATTTAAGGCCGCAGGACCCTGAACCATTGTACAGGCTTTTTCCCTGGGAAACAAAACTCACAAGCCACTGTTCTGGGTGTCAGTTTGCAGGACCCACTTGACACTCTCAAACCAGACCAAGTTGGCACTGGTGCCACCTTGCGTCTGGGAGGCATCCTGCGAGAGGCCGAATTCCAGGAGGCACCCGTCAATTTAAGGCCTCAGGCCCCTGAACCATGGTACAGGCTTTTTCCCTGGGAAACAAAACTCACAAGCCACTGTTCTGGGTGTCCGTTTTCAGGACACACTTGACACTCTCAAACCAGACCAAGGTAGAACAGGTGCCACCTTGCGTCTGGGAGGCATCCTGCGAGAGGCGCAATTCCAGGAGGCACCCGGCAATTTAAGGCCGCAGGACCCTGAACCATTGTACAGGCTTTTTCCCTGGGAAACAAAACTCACAAGCCACTGTTCTGGGTGTCAGTTTTCAGGACCCACTTGACACTCTCAAACCAGACCAAGTTGGCACTGATGCCACCTTGCGTCTGGGAGGCATCCTGCGAGAGGCGGAATTCCAGGAGGCACTCGGCAATTTAAGGCCGCAGGACCCTGAACCATTGTACAGGCTTTTTCCCTGGGAAACAAAACTCACAAGCCACTGTTCTGGGTGCCAGTTTTCAGGACCCACTTGACACTCTCAAACCAGACAAAGTTGGCACTGGTGCCACCTTGCGTCTGGGAGGCATCATGCCAGAGCCTGAATTCCAGGAGGCACCCGGCAATTTAAGGCCTCAGGCCCCTGAACCATTGTACAGCCTTTTTCCCTGGGAAACAAAACTCACAAGCCACTGTTCTGGGTGTCAGTTTTCAGGACCCACTTGACACTCTCAAACCAGACCAAGTTGGCACTGGTGCCACCTTGCGTCTGGGAGGCATCCTGCGAGATGCGGATCTCCAGGTGCCACCCGGCTATTAAAGCCGGCATTAACCTAAACCATTTTACAGGCTTTTTCCCTGGGAAACAAAACTCACAAGCCACTGTTCTGGGTGTCAGTTTGCAGGAGCCACCTGGCACTCTCAAACCAGACCAAGTTGGCACTGGTGCCACCTTGCGTCTGGGAGGCATCCTGCGAGAGGCGCAATTCCAGGAGGCACCCGGCAATTTAAGGCCGTAGGACCCTGAACCATTGTACAGGCTTTTTCCCTGGGAAACAAAACTCACAAACCACTGTTCTGGGTTGTCAGTTTGCAGGACCCACTTGACACTCTCAAACCAGACCAAGTTGGCACTGGTGTTGCTTAGCATCTGGGAAACATGTGGCGAGATGCGGAATTCCAGGAGGCACCCGGCAATTTAAGGCCGCAGGACCCTGAGCCATTGTACAGGCTTTTTCCCTGGGAAGCAAAACTCACAAGCCACTGTTCTGGGTGTCAGTTTGCAGGAGCCACCTGGCATTCTCAAACCAGACCAAGTTGGCACTGGTGCCACCTTGCGTCTGGGAGGCATCCTGCGAGAGGCGGAATTCCAGGAGGCACCCGGCAATTTAAGGCCGCAGGACCCTGAACCATTGTACAGGCTTTTTCCCTGGGAAAAAAAACTCACAAGCCACTGTTCTGGGTGTCAGTATTCAGGACACACTTGGCACTCTCAAACCAGACCAAGTTGGCACTGGTGCCACCTTGCGTCTGGGAGGCATCCTGCGAGAGGTGGAATTCAAGGAGGCACCCGGCAATTAAAGGCCTCATGCCCCTGAACCATTGTACAGGCTTTTTCCCTGGGAAACAAAACTCACAAGCCACTGTTCTGGGTGTCAGTTTGCAGGACCCACTTGGCACTCTCAAACCAGACCAAGTTGGCACTGGTGCCTCCTTGTGTCTGGGAGGCATCCTGCGAGAGGCCGAATTCCAGGAGGCACCCGGCAATTTAAGGCCGCAGGACCCTGAACCATTGTACAGGCTTTTTCCCTGGGAAACAAAACTCACAAGCCACTGTTCTGGGTGTCAGTTTTCAGGACCCACTTGGCATTCTCAAACCAGACCAAGTTGGAACGGGTGCCAACTTGCGTCTGGGAGGCATCCTGCGAGAGGCCGAATTCCAGGAGGCACCCGGGAATTTAAGTCCGCACGACCCTGAACCATTGTACAGGCTTTTTCCCTGGGAAACAAAACTCACAAGCCACTGTTCTGGGTGTCAGTTTTCAGGACCCACTTGACACTCTCAAACCAGACCAAGTTGGCACTGGTGCCACATTGCATCTGGGAGGCATCCTGCGAGAGGCGAATCTCCAGGTGGCACCCGGCTATCAAAGGCGGCAATAACCTAAACCATTTTACAGGCTTTTTCCCTGGGAAACAAAACTCACAAGCCACTGTTCTGTGTGTCAGTTTGCAGGACCCACTTTGCACTCTCAAACCAGACCAAGTTGGCACTGGTGCCACCTTCCGTCTGGGAGGCATCCTGCGAGAGGCGGAATTCCAGGAGTCACCCGGCAATTTAAGGCCGCAGGACCCTGAACCATTGTACAGGCTTTTTCCCTGGGAAGCAAAACTCACAAGCCACTGTTCTGGGTGTCAGTTTGCAGGACACACTTGGCACTCTCAAACCAGACCAAGTTGGCACTGGTGCCACCTTGCGTCTGGGAGGCATGCTGCGAGAGGCGGAATTCAAGGAGGCACCCGGCAATTTAAGTCCGCAGGACCCTGAACCATTGTACAGGCTTTTTCCCTGGGAAACAAAACTCACAAGCCACTGTTCTGGGTGTCAGTTTTCAGGACCCACTTGACACTCTCAAACCAGACCAAGTTGGCACTGGTGCCACCTTGCGTCTGGGAGGCATCCTGCGAGATGCGGATCTCCAGGTGCCACCCGGCTATTAAAGCCGGCATTAACCTAAACCATTTTACAGGCTTTTTCCCTGGGAAAGAAAACTCACAAGCCACTGTTCTGGGTGTCAGTTTGCAGGACCCACTTGGCACTCTCAAACCAGACCAAGTTGGCACTGGTGCCACCTTGCGTCTGGGAGGCATCCTGCGAGAGGCCGAATTCCAGGAGGCACCCGGCAATTTAAGGCCGCAGGACCCTGAACCATTGTACAGGCTTTTTCCCTGGGAAACAAAACTCACAAGCCACTGTTCTGGGTGTCAGTTTTCAGGACCCACTTGACACTCTCAAACCAGACCAAGTTGGCACTGCTGCCACCTTGCGTCCGGGAGGCATCCTGCGAGAGGCGGATCTCCAGGTGGCACCCGGCTATTAAAGGCGGCATTAACCTAAACCATTTTACAGGCTTTTTCCCTGGGAAACAAAACTCACAAGCCACTGTTCTGGGTGTCAGTTTGCAGGAGCCACCTGGCACTCTCAAACCAGACCAAGTTGGCACTGGTGCCACCTTGCGTCTGGGAGGCATCCTGCGAGAGGCGCAATTCCAGGAGGCACCCGGCAATTTAAGGCCTCAGGCCCCTGAACCATTGTACAGGCTTTTTCCCTGGGAAACAAAACTCACAAGCCACTGTTCTGGGTTGTCAGTATCCAGGACCCACTTGACACTCTCAAACCAGACCAAGTTGGCACTGGTGTTGCTTAGCGTCTGGGAAACATGTGGCGAGATGCGGAATTCCAGGAGGCACCCGGCAATTTAAGGCCGCAGGACCCTGAACCATTGTACAGGCTTTTTCCCTGGGAAGCAAAACTCACAAGCCACTGTTCTGGGTGTCAGTTTGCAGGAGCCACCTGGCATTCTCAAACCAGACCAAGTTGGCACTGGTGCCACCTTGCGTCTGGGAGGCATCCTGCGAAAGGCGGAATTCCAGGAGGCACCCGGCAATTTAAGGCCGCAGGACCCTGAACCATTGTACAGGCTTTTTCCCTGGGAAAAAAAACTCACAAGCCACTGTTCTGGGTGTCAGTATGCAGGAAACACTTGGCACTCTCAAACCAGACCAAGTTGGCACTGGTGCCACCTTGCGTCTGGGAGGCATCCTGCGAGAGGTGGAATTCAAGGAGGCACCCGGCAATTAAACGCCTCATGCCCCTGAACCATTGTACAGGCTTTTTCCCTGGGAAACAAAACTCACAAGCCACTGTTCTGGGTGTCAGTTTGCAGGACCCACTTGGCACTCTCAAACCAGACCAAGTTGGCACTGGTGCCTCCTTGTGTCTGGGAGGCATCCTGCGAGAGGCCGAATTCCAGGAGGCACCCGGCAATTTAAGGCCTCAGGACCCTGAACCATTGTACAGGCTTTTTCCCTGGGAAACAAAACTCACAAGCCACTGTTCTGGGTGTCAGTTTGCCGGAGCCACCTGGCACTCTCAAACCAGACCAAGTTGGCACTGGTGCCACCTTGCGTCTGGGAGGCATCCTGCGAGAGGCGCAATTCAAGGAGGCACCCTGCAATTTAAGGCCGCAGGACCCTGAACCATTGTACAGGCTTTTTCCCTGGGAAACAAAACTCACAAGCCACTGTTCTGGGTGTCAGTTTTCAGGACCCACTTGGCACTCTTAAACCAGACCAAGTTGGAACTGGTGCCACCTTGCGTCTGGGAGGCATCCTGCGAGAGGCCGAATTCCAGGAGGCACCCGGCAATTTAGAGGCCTCAGGCCCCTGAACCATTGTACAGGCTTTTTCCCTGGGAAACAAAACTCACAAGCCACTGTTCTGGGTGTCAGTTTGCAGGAGCCACCTGGCACTCTCAAACCAGACCAAGTTGGAACTGGTGTCATGTTGCGCCTGGGAGGCATGCTGTGAGAGGCGGATCTCCAGGAGGCACCCGGCAATTTAAGGCCTGCAGGACCCTGAACCATTTTACAGGCTTTTTCCCTGGGAAAGAAAACTCACAAGCCACTGTTCTGGGTGTCAGTTTTCAGGACCCACTTGGCACTCTTAAACCAGACCAAGTTGGCACTGGTGCCACCTTGCGTCTGGGAGGCATCCTGCGAGAGGCGCAATTCCAGGAGGCACCCGGCAATTTAAGGCCGCAGGACCCTGAACCATTGTACAGGCTTTTTCCCTGGGAAACAAAACTCACAAGCCACTGTTCTGGGTGTCAGTTTTCAGGACCCACTTGACACTCTCAAAGCAGACCAAGTTGGCGCTGGTGCCACCTTGCGTCTGGGAGGCATCCTGCGAGAGGCGCAGTTCCAGGAGGAACCCGGCAATTTAAGGCCGCAGGACCCTGAACCATTGTACAGGCTTTTTCCCTGGGAAACAAAACTCACAAGCCACTGTTCTGGGTGTCAGTATGCAGGAGCCACCTGGCACTCTCAAACCAGACCAAGTTGGCACTGGTGCCACCTTGCGTCTGGGAGGCATCATGTGAGAGCCTGAATTCCAGGAGGCACCCGGCAATTTAAGGCCTCAGGCCCCTGAACCATTGTACAGGCTTTTTCCCTGGGAAACAAAACTCACAAGCCACTGTTCTGGGTGTCAGTTTTCAGGACACACTTGACACTCTTAAACCAGACCAAGTTGGCACTGGTGCCTCCTTGTGTCTGGGAGGCATCCTGCGAGAGGCCGAATTCCAGGAGGCACCCGGCAATTTAAGGCCTCAGGCCCCTGAACGATTGTACAGGCTTTTTCCCTGGGAAACAAAACTCACAAGCCACTGTTCTGGGTGTCAGTTTTCAGGACCCACTTGACACTCTTAAACCAGACCAAGTTGGCACTGGTGCCACCTTGCGTCTGGGAGGCATCCTGCGAGAGGCCGAATTCCAGGAGGCACCCGGCAATTTAAGGCCTCAGGCCCCTGAACCATTGTACAGGCTTTTTCCCTGGGAAACAAAACTCACAAGCCACTGTTCTGGGTGTCAGTTTGCAGGAGCCACTTGGAAATCTCAAACCAGACTAAGTCGGCACTGGTGTCATGTTGCGCCTGGGAGGCATCCTGTGAGAGGCGGATCTCAAGGAGGCACCCGGCAATTTAAGGCCGCACGACCCTGAACAATTTTACAGGCTTTGTCCCTGGGAAACAAAACTCACAAGCCACTGTTCTGGGTGTCAGTTTGCAGGAGCCACCTGGCACTCTCAAACCAGACCAAGTTGGCACTGGTGCCACCTTGCGTCTGGGAGGCATCCTGCGAGAGGCGGAATTCCAGGAGGCACCCGGCAATTTAAGGCCTCAGGACCCTGAACCATTCTACAGGCTTTTTCCCTGGGAAACAAAACTCACAAGCCACTGTTCTGGGTGTCAGTTTTCAGGACCCACTTGGCACTCTTAAACCAGACCAAGGTTCAACTGGTGCCACCTTGCGTCTGGGAGGCATCCTGTGAGAGGCCAAATTCCAGGAGGCACCCGGTAATTTAAGGCCGCAGGACCCTGAACCATTGTACAGGCTTTTTCCCTGGGAAACAAAACTCACAAGCCACTGTTCTGGGTGTCAGTTTTCAGGACCCACTTGGCACTCTCAAACCAGACCAAGTGTGCACTGGTGTCACTTTGCGTCTGGGAGGCACCCTGTGAGAGGCCGAATTCTAGGAGGCACCCGGCAATTTAAGGCCGCAGGACCCTGAACCATTGTACAGGCTTTTTCCCTGGGAAACAAAACTCACAAGCCACTGTTCTGGGTGTCAGTTTGCAGGACCCACTTGACACTCTCAAACCAGACCAAGTTGGCACTGGTGCCACCTTGCGTCTGGGAGGCATCCTGCGAGAGGCCGAATTCCAGGAGGCACCCGTCAATTTAAGGCCTCAGGCCCCTGAACCATTGTACAGGCTTTTTCCCTGGGAAACAAAACTCACAAGCCACTGTTCTGGGTGTCAGTTTTCAGGACACACTTGACACTCTCAAACCAGACCAAGGTAGAACAGGTGCCACCTTGCGTCTGGGAGGCATCCTGCGAGAGGCGCAATTCCAGGAGGCACCCGGCAATTTAAGGCCGCAGGACCCTGAACCATTGTACAGGCTTTTTCCCTGGGAAACAAAACTCACAAGCCACTGTTCTGGGTGTCAGTTTTCAGGACCCACTTGACACTCTCAAACCAGACCAAGTTGGCACTGATGCCACCTTGCGTCTGGGAGGCATCCTGCGAGAGGCGGAATTCCAGGAGGCACTCGGCAATTTAAGGCCGCAGGACCCTGAACCATTGTACAGGCTTTTTCCCTGGGAAACAAAACTCACAAGCCACTGTTCTGGGTGCCAGTTTTCAGGACCCACTTGACACTCTCAAACCAGACAAAGTTGGCACTGGTGCCACCTTGCGTCTGGGAGGCATCATGCCAGAGCCTGAATTCCAGGAGGCACCCGGCAATTTAAGGCCTCAGGCCCCTGAACCATTGTACAGCCTTTTTCCCTGGGAAACAAAACTCACAAGCCACTGTTCTGGGTGTCAGTTTTCAGGACCCACTTGACACTCTCAAACCAGACCAAGTTGGCACTGGTGCCACCTTGCGTCTGGGAGGCATCCTGCGAGATGCGGATCTCCAGGTGGCACCCGGCTATTAAAGGCGGCATTATCCTAAACCATTTTACAGGCTTTTTCCCTGGGAAACAAAACTCACAAGCCACTGTTCTGGGTGTCAGTTTGCAGGAGCCACCTGGCACTCTCAAACCAGACCAAGTGTGCACTGGTGTCACTTTGCGTCTGGGAGGCACCCTGTGAGAGGCCGAATTCTAGGAGGCACCCGGCAATTTAAGGCCGCAGGCCTCTGAACCATTGTACAGGCTTTTTCCCTGGGAAACAAAACTCACAAGCCACTGTTCTGGGTGTCAGTTTGCAGGAGCCACTTGGAAATCTCAAACCAGACCAAGTCGGCACTGGTGTCATGTTGCGCCTGGGAGGCATCCTGTGAGAGGCGGATCTCAAGGAGGCACCCGGCAATTTAAGGCCGCACGACCCTGAACCATTTTACAGGCATTTTCCCTGGGAAACAAAACTCACAAGCCACTGTTCTGGGTGTCAGTTTGCAGGAGCCACCTGGCACTCTCAAACCAGACCAAGTTGGCACTGGTGCCACCTTGCGTCTGGGAGGCATCCTGCGAGAGGCGGAATTCCAGGAGGCACCCGGCAATTTAAGGCCTCAGGACCCTGAACCATTCTACAGGCTTTTTCCCTGGGAAACAAAACTCACAAGCCACTGTTCTGGGTGTCAGTTTTCAGGACCCACTTGGCACTCTTAAACCAGACCAAGGTTCAACTGGTGCCACCTTGCGTCTGGGAGGCATCCTGTGAGAGGCCAAATTCCAGGAGGCACCCGGTAATTTAAGGCCGCAGGACCCTGAACCATTGTACAGGCTTTTTCCCTGGGAAACAAAACTCACAAGCCACTGTTCTGGGTGTCAGTTTTCAGGACCCACTTGGCACTCTCAAACCAGACCAAGTTGGCACTGGTGTCACTTTGCGTCTGGGAGGCACCCTGTGAGAGGCCGAATTCTAGGAGGCACCCGGCAATTTAAGGCCGCAGGACCCTGAACCATTGTACAGGCTTTTTCCCTGGGAAACAAAACTCACAAGCCACTGTTCTGGGTGTCAGTTTGCAGGACCCACTTGACACTCTCAAACCAGAACAAGTTGGCACTGGTGCCACCTTGCGTCTGGGAGGCATCCTGCGAGAGGCCGAATTCCAGGAGGCACCCGTCAATTTAAGGCCTCAGGCCCCTGAACCATTGTACAGGCTTTTTCCCTGGGAAACAAAACTCACAAGCCACTGTTCTGGGTGTCAGTTTTCAGGACACACTTGACACTCTCAAACCAGACCAAGGTAGAACAGGTGCCACCTTGCGTCTGGGAGGCATCCTGCGAGAGGCGCAATTCCAGGAGGCACCCGGCAATTTAAGGCCGCAGGACCCTGAACCATTGTACAGGCTTTTTCCCTGGGAAACAAAACTCACAAGCCACTGTTCTGGGTGTCAGTTTTCAGGACCCACTTGACACTCTCAAACCAGACCAAGTTGGCACTGATGCCACCTTGCGTCTGGGAGGCATCCTGCGAGAGGCGGAATTCCAGGAGGCACTCGGCAATTTAAGGCCGCAGGACCCTGAACCATTGTACAGGCTTTTTCCCTGGGAAACAAAACTCACAAGCCACTGTTCTGGGTGCCAGTTTTCAGGACCCACTTGACACTCTCAAACCAGACAAAGTTGGCACTGGTGCCACCTTGCGTCTGGGAGGCATCATGCCAGAGCCTGAATTCCAGGAGGCACCCGGCAATTTAAGGCCTCAGGCCCCTGAACCATTGTACAGCCTTTTTCCCTGGGAAACAAAACTCACAAGCCACTGTTCTGGGTGTCAGTTTTCAGGACCCACTTGACACTCTCAAACCAGACCAAGTTGGCACTGGTGCCACCTTGCGTCTGGGAGGCATCCTGCGAGATGCGGATCTCCAGGTGGCACCCGGCTATTAAAGGCGGCATTAACCTAAACCATTTTACAGGCTTTTTCCCTGGGAAACAAAACTCACAAGCCACTGTTCTGGGTGTCAGTTTGCAGGAGCCACCTGGCACTCTCAAACCAGACCAAGTTGGCACTGGTGCCACCTTGCGTCTGGGAGGCATCCTGCGAGAGGCGCAATTCCAGGAGGCACCCGGCAATTTAAGGCCGTAGGACCCTGAACCATTGTACAGGCTTTTTCCCTGGGAAACAAAACTCACAAACCACTGTTCTGGGTTGTCAGTTTGCAGGACCCACTTGACACTCTCAAACCAGACCAAGTTGGCACTGGTGTTGCTTAGCGTCTGGGAAACATGTGGCGAGATGCGGAATTCCAGGAGGCACCCGGCAATTTAAGGCCGCAGGACCCTGAGCCATTGTACAGGCTTTTTCCCTGGGAAGCAAAACTCACAAGCCACTGTTCTGGGTGTCAGTTTGCAGGAGCCACCTGGCATTCTCAAACCAGACCAAGTTGGCACTGGTGCCACCTTGCGTCTGGGAGGCATCCTGCGAGAGGCGGAATTCCAGGAGGCACCCGGCAATTTAAGGCCGCAGGACCCTGAACCATTGTACAGGCTTTTTCCCTGGGAAAAAAAACTCACAAGCCACTGTTCTGGGTGTCAGTATGCAGGACACACTTGGCACTCTCAAACCAGACCAAGTTGGCACTGGTGCCACCTTGCGTCTGGGAGGCATCCTGCGAGAGGTGGAATTCAAGGAGGCACCCGGCAATTAAAGGCCTCAAGCCCCTGAACCATTGTACAGGCTTTTTCCCTGGGAAACAAAACTCACAAGCCACTGTTCTGGGTGTCAGTTTTCAGGACCCACTTGGCACTCTCAAACCAGACCAAGTGTGCACTGGTGTCACTTTGCGTCTGGGAGGCACCCTGTGAGAGGCCGAATTCCAGGAGGCACCCGGCAATTTAAGGCCTCAGGCCCCTGAACGATTGTACAGGCTTTTTCCCTGGGAAACAAAACTCACAAGCCACTGTTCTGGGTGTCAGTTTGCAGGACCCACTTGACACTCTCAAACCAGACCAAGTTGGCACTGGTGCCACCTTGCGTCTGGGAGGCATCCTGCGAGAGGCCGAATTCCAGGAGGCACCCGTCAATTTAAGGCCTCAGGCCCCTGAACCATTGTACAGGCTTTTTCCCTGGGAAACAAAACTCACAAGCCACTGTTCTGGGTGTCAGTTTTCAGGACACACTTGACACTCTCAAACCAGACCAAGGTAGAACAGGTGCCACCTTGCGTCTGGGAGGCATCCTGCGAGAGGCGCAATTCCAGGAGGCACCCGGCAATTTAAGGCCGCAGGACCCTGAACCATTGTACAGGCTTTTTCCCTGGGAAACAAAACTCACAAGCCACTGTTCTGGGTGTCAGTTTTCAGGACCCACTTGACACTCTCAAACCAGACCAAGTTGGCACTGATGCCACCTTGCGTCTGGGAGGCATCCTGCGAGAGGCCGAATTCCAGGAGGCACCCGGCAATTTAAGGCCGCAGGACCCTGAACCATTGTACAGGCTTTTTCCCTGGGAAAAAAAACTCACAAGCCACTGTTCTGGGTGTCAGTATGCAGGAAACACTTGGCACTCTCAAACCAGACCAAGTTGGCACTGGTGCCACCTTGCGTCTGGGAGGCATCCTGCGAGAGGTGGAATTCAAGGAGGCACCCGGCAATTAAAGGCCTCATGCCCCTGAACCATTGTACAGGCTTTTTCCCTGGGAAACAAAACTCACAAGCCACTGTTCTGGGTGTCAGTTTGCAGGACCCACTTGGCACTCTCAAACCAGACCAAGTTGGCACTGGTGCCTCCTTGTGTCTGGGAGGCATCCTGCGAGAGGCCGAATTCCAGGAGGCACCCGGCAATTTAAGGCCTCAGGACCCTGAACCATTGTACAGGCTTTTTCCCTGGGAAACAAAACTCACAAGCCACTGTTCTGGGTGTCAGTTTGCCGGAGCCACCTGGCACTCTCAAACCAGACCAAGTTGGCACTGGTGCCACCTTGCGTCTGGGAGGCATCCTGCGAGAGGCGCAATTCAAGGAGGCACCCTGCAATTTAAGGCCGCAGGACCCTGAACCATTGTACAGGCTTTTTCCCTGGGAAACAAAACTCACAAGCCACTGTTCTGGGTGTCAGTTTTCAGGACCCACTTGGCACTCTTAAACCAGACCAAGTTGGAACTGGTGCCACCTTGCGTCTGGGAGGCATCCTGCGAGAGGCCGAATTCCAGGAGGCACCCGGCAATTTAGAGGCCTCAGGCCCCTGAACCATTGTACAGGCTTTTTCCCTGGGAAACAAAACTCACAAGCCACTGTTCTGGGTGTCAGTTTGCAGGAGCCACCTGGCACTCTCAAACCAGACCAAGTTGGAACTGGTGTCATGTTGCGCCTGGGAGGCATGCTGTGAGAGGCGGATCTCCAGGAGGCACCCGGCAATTTAAGGCCTGCAGGACCCTGAACCATTTTACAGGCTTTTTCCCTGGGAAAGAAAACTCACAAGCCACTGTTCTGGGTGTCAGTTTTCAGGACCCACTTGGCACTCTTAAACCAGACCAAGTTGGCACTGGTGCCACCTTGCGTCTGGGAGGCATCCTGCGAGAGGCGCAATTCCAGGAGGCACCCGGCAATTTAAAGCCGCAGGACCCTGAACCATTGTACAGGCTTTTTCCCTGGGAAACAAAACTCACAAGCCACTGTTCTGGGTGTCAGTTTTCAGGACCCACTTGACACTCTCAAAGCAGACCAAGTTGGCGCTGGTGCCACCTTGCGTCTGGGAGGCATCCTGCGAGAGGCGCAGTTCCAGGAGGAACCCGGCAATTTAAGGCCGCAGGACCCTGAACCATTGTACAGGCTTTTTCCCTGGGAAACAAAACTCACAAGCCACTGTTCTGGGTGTCAGTATGCAGGAGCCACCTGGCACTCTCAAACCAGACCAAGTTGGCACTGGTGCCACCTTGCGTCTGGGAGGCATCATGTGAGAGCCTGAATTCCAGGAGGCACCCGGCAATTTAAGGCCTCAGGCCCCTGAACCATTGTACAGGCTTTTTCCCTGGGAAACAAAACTCACAAGCCACTGTTCTGGGTGTCAGTTTTCAGGACACACTTGACACTCTTAAACCAGACCAAGTTGGCACTGGTGCCTCCTTGTGTCTGGGAGGCATCCTGCGAGAGGCCGAATTCCAGGAGGCACCCGGCAATTTAAGGCCTCAGGCCCCTGAACGATTGTACAGGCTTTTTCCCTGGGAAACAAAACTCACAAGCCACTGTTCTGGGTGTCAGTTTTCAGGACCCACTTGACACTCTTAAACCAGACCAAGTTGGCACTGGTGCCACCTTGCGTCTGGGAGGCATCCTGCGAGAGGCCGAATTCCAGGAGGCACCCGGCAATTTAAGGCCTCAGACCCCTGAACCATTGTACAGGCTTTTTCCCTGGGAAACAAAACTCACAAGCCACTGTTCTGGGTGTCAGTTTGCAGGAGCCACTTGGAAATCTCAAACCAGACCAAGTCTGCACTGGTGTCATGTTGCGCCTGGGAGGCATCCTGTGAGAGGCGGATCTCAAGGAGGCACCCGGCAATTTAAGGCCGCACGACCCTGAACCATTTTACAGGCTTTTTCCCTGGGAAACAAAACTCACAAGCCACTGTTCTGGGTGTCAGTTTGCAGGAGCCACCTGGCACTCTCAAACCAGACCAAGTTGGCACTGGTGCCACCTTGCGTCTGGGAGGCATCCTGCGAGAGGCGGAATTCCAGGAGGCACCCGGCAATTTAAGGCCTCAGGACCCTGAACCATTCTACAGGCTTTTTCCCTGGGAAACAAAACTCACAAGCCACTGTTCTGGGTGTCAGTTTTCAGGACCCACTTGGCACTCTTAAACCAGACCAAGGTTCAACTGGTGCCACCTTGCGTCTGGGAGGCATCCTGTGAGAGGCCAAATTCCAGGAGGCACCCGGTAATTTAAGGCCGCAGGACCCTGAACCATTGTACAGGCTTTTTCCCTGGGAAACAAAACTCACAAGCCACTGTTCTGGGTGTCAGTTTTCAGGACCCACTTGGCACTCTCAAACCAGACCAAGTGTGCTCTGGTGTCACTTTGCGTCTGGGAGGCACCCTGTGAGAGGCCGAATTCTAGGAGGCACCCGGCAATTTAAGGCCGCAGGACCCTGAACCATTGTACAGGCTTTTTCCCTGGGAAACAAAACTCACAAGCCACTGTTCTGGGTGTCAGTTTGCAGGACCCACTTGACACTCTCAAACCAGACCAAGTTGGCACTGGTGCCACCTTGCGTCTGGGAGGCATCCTGCGAGAGGCCGAATTCCAGGAGGCACCCGTCAATTTAAGGCCTCAGGCCCCTGAACCATTGTACAGGCTTTTTCCCTGGGAAACAAAACTCACAAGCCACTGTTCTGGGTGTCAGTTTGCAGGAGCCACTTGGAAATCTCAAACCAGACCAAGTCGGCACTGGTATCATGTTGCGCCTGGGAGGCATCCTGTGAGAGGCGGATCTCAAGGAGGCACCCGGCAATTTAAGGCCGCACGACCCTGAACCATTTTACAGGCTTTTTCCCTGGGAAACAAAACTCACAAGCCACTGTTCTGGGTGTCAGTTTGCAGGAGCCACCTGGCACTCTCAAACCAGACCAAGTTGGCACTGGTGCCACCTTGCGTCTGGGAGGCATCCTGCGAGAGGCGGAATTCCAGGAGGCACCCGGCAATTTAAGGCCTCAGGACCCTGAACCATTCTACAGGCTTTTTCCCTGGGAAACAAAACTCACAAGCCACTGTTCTGGGTGTCAGTTTTCAGGACCCACTTGGCACTCTTAAACCAGACCAACGTTCAACTGGTGCCACCTTGCGTCTGGGAGGCATCCTGTGAGAGGCCAAATTCCAGGAGGCACCCGGTAATTTAAGGCCGCAGGACCCTGAACCATTGTACAGGCTTTTTCCCTGGGAAACAAAACTCACAAGCCACTGTTCTGGGTGTCAGTTTTCAGGACCCACTTGGCACTCTCAAACCAGACCAAGTGTGCACTGGTGTCACTTTGCGTCTGGGAGGCACCCTGTGAGAGGCCGAATTCTAGGAGGCACCCGGCAATTTAAGGCCGCAGGACCCTGAACCATTGTACAGGCTTTTTCCCTGGGAAACAAAACTCACAAGCCACTGTTCTGGGTGTCAGTTTGCAGGACCCACTTGACACTCTCAAACCAGACCAAGTTGGCACTGGTGCCACCTTGCGTCTGGGAGGCATCCTGCGAGAGGCCGAATTCCAGGAGGCACCCGTCAATTTAAGGCCTCAGGCCCCTGAACCATTGTACAGGCTTTTTCCCTGGGAAACAAAACTCACAAGCCACTGTTCTGGGTGTCAGTTTTCAGGACACACTTGACACTCTCAAACCAGACCAAGGTAGAACAGGTGCCACCTTGCGTCTGGGAGGCATCCTGCGAGAGGCGCAATTCCAGGAGGCACCCGGCAATTTAAGGCCGCAGGACCCTGAACCATTGTACAGGCTTTTTCCCTGGGAAACAAAACTCACAAGCCACTGTTCTGGGTGTCAGTTTTCAGGACCCACTTGACACTCTCAAACCAGACCAAGTTGGCACTGATGCCACCTTGCGTCTGGGAGGCATCCTGCGAGAGGCGGAATTCCAGGAGGCACTCGGCAATTTAAGGCCGCAGGACCCTGAACCATTGTACAGGCTTTTTCCCTGGGAAACAAAACTCACAAGCCACTGTTCTGGGTGCCAGTTTCCAGGACCCACTTGACACTCTCAAACCAGACCAAGTTGGCACTGGTGCCACCTTGCGTCTGGGAGGCATCCTGTGAGAGGCGGATCTCAAGGAGGCACCCGGCAATTTAAGGCCGCACGACCCTGAACCATTTTACAGGCTTTTTCCCTGGGAAACAAAACTCACAAACCACTGTTCTGGGTTGTCAGTTTGCAGGACCCACTTGACACTCTCAAACCAGACCAAGTTGGCACTGGTGTTGCTTAGCGTCTGGGAAACATGTGGCGAGATGCGGAATTCCAGGAGGCACCCGGCAATTTAAGGCCGCAGGACCCTGAGCCATTGTACAGGCTTTTTCCCTGGGAAGCAAAACTCACAAGCCACTGTTCTGGGTGTCAGTTTGCAGGAGCCACCTGGCATTCTCAAACCAGACCAAGTTGGCACTGGTGCCACCTTGCGTCTGGGAGGCATCCTGCGAGAGGCGGAATTCCAGGAGGCACCCGGCAATTTAAGGCCGCAGGACCCTGAACCATTGTACAGGCTTTTTCCCTGGGAAAAAAAACTCACAAGCCACTGTTCTGGGTGTCAGTATGCAGGACACACTTGGCACTCTCAAACCAGACCAAGTTGGCACTGGTGCCACCTTGCGTCTGGGAGGCATCCTGCGAGAGGTGGAATTCAAGGAGGCACCCGGCAATTAAAGGCCTCAAGCCCCTGAACCATTGTACAGGCTTTTTCCCTGGGAAACAAAACTCACAAGCCACTGTTCTGGGTGTCAGTTTTCAGGACCCACTTGGCACTCTCAAACCAGACCAAGTGTGCACTGGTGTCACGTTGCGTCTGGGAGGCACCCTGTGAGAGGCCGAATTCCAGGAGGCACCCGGCAATTTAAGGCCTCAGGCCCCTGAACCATTGTACAGGCTTTTTCCCTGGGAAACAAAACTCACAAGCCACTGTTCTGGGTGTCAGTTTTCAGGACACACTTGACACTCTCAAACCAGACCAAGGTAGAACAGGTGCCACCTTGCGTCTGGGAGGCATCCTGCGAGAGGCGCAATTCCAGGAGGCACCCGGCAATTTAAGGCCGCAGGACCCTGAACCATTGTACAGGCTTTTTCCCTGGGAAACAAAACTCACAAGCCACTGTTCTGGGTGTCAGTTTTCAGGACCCACTTGACACTCTCAAACCAGACCAAGTTGGCACTGATGCCACCTTGCGTCTGGGAGGCATCCTGCGAGAGGCGGAATTCCAGGAGGCACTCGGCAATTTAAGGCCGCAGGACCCTGAACCATTGTACAGGCTTTTTCCCTGGGAAACAAAACTCACAAGCCACTGTTCTGGGTGCCAGTTTGCAGGACCCACTTGACACTCTCAAACCAGACAAAGTTGGCACTGGTGCCACCTTGCGTCTGGGAGGCATCATGCCAGAGCCTGAATTCCAGGAGGCACCCGGCAATTTAAGGCCTCAGGCCCCTGAACCATTGTACAGCCTTTTTCCCTGGGAAACAAAACTCACAAGCCACTGTTCTGGGTGTCAGTTTTCAGGACCCACTTGACACTCTCAAACCAGACCAAGTTGGCACTGGTGCCACCTTGCGTCTGGGAGGCATCCTGCGAGATGCGGATCTCCAGGTGGCACCCGGCTATTAAAGGCGGCATTAACCTAAACCATTTTACATGCTTTTTCCCTGGGAAACAAAACTCACAAGCCACTGTTCTGGGTGTCAGTTTGCAGGAGCCACCTGGCACTCTCAAACCAGACCAAGTTGGCACTGGTGCCACCTTGCGTCTGGGAGGCATCCTGCGAGAGGCGCAATTCCAGGAGGCACCCGGCAATTTAAGGCCGTAGGACCCTGAACCATTGTACAGGCTTTTTCCCTGGGAAACAAAACTCACAAACCACTGTTCTGGGTTGTCAGTTTGCAGGACCCACTTGACACTCTCAAACCAGACCAAGTTGGCACTGGTGTTGCTTAGCGTCTGGGAAACATGTGGCGAGATGCGGAATTCCAGGAGGCACCCGGCAATTTAAGGCCTCAGGCCCCTGAACCATTGTACAGGCTTTTTCCCTGGGAAACAAAACTCACAAGCCACTGTTCTGGGTGTCAGTTTGCAGGAGCCACCTGGCATTCTCAAACCAGACCAAGTTGGCACTGGTGCCACCTTGCGTCTGGGAGGCATCCTGCGAGAGGCGGAATTCCAGGAGGCACCCGGCAATTTAAGGCCGCAGGACCCTGAACCATTGTACAGGCTTTTTCCCTGGGAAAAAAAACTCACAAGCCACTGTTCTGGGTGTCAGTATGCAGGACACACTTGGCACTCTCAAACCAGACCAAGTTGGCACTGGTGCCACCTTGCGTCTGGGAGGCATCCTGCGAGAGGTGGAATTCAAGGAGGCACCCGGCAATTAAAGGCCTCATGCCCCTGAACCATTGTACAGGCTTTTTCCCTGGGAAACAAAACTCACAAGCCACTGTTCTGGGTGTCAGTTTGCAGGACCCACTTGGCACTCTCAAACCAGACCAAGTTGGCACTGGTGCCTCCTTGTGTCTGGGAGGCATCCTGCGAGAGGCCGAATTCCAGGAGGCACCCGGCAATTTAAGGCCGCAGGACCCTGAACCATTGTACAGGCTTTTTCCCTGGGAAACAAAACTCACAAGCCACTGTTCTGGGTGTCAGTTTTCAGGACCCACTTGGCATTCTCAAACCAGACCAAGTTGGAACGGGTGCCAACTTGCGTCTGGGAGGCATCCTGCGAGAGGCCGAATTCCAGGAGGCACCCGGGAATTTAAGTCCGCACGACCCTGAACCATTGTACAGGCTTTTTCCCTGGGAAACAAAACTCACAAGCCACTGTTCTGGGTGTCAGTTTTCAGGACCCACTTGACACTCTCAAACCAGACCAAGTTGGCACTGGTGCCACATTGCATCTGGGAGGCATCCTGCGAGAGGCGAATCTCCAGGTGGCACCCGGCTATCAAAGGCGGCAATAACCTAAACCATTTTACAGGCTTTTTCCCTGGGAAACAAAACTCACAAGCCACTGTTCTGTGTGTCAGTTTGCAGGAGCCACTTGACACTCTCAAACCAGACCAAGTTGGCACTGGTGCCACCTTGCTTCTGGGACGCATCCTGCGAGAGGCCGAATTCCAGGAGGCACCCGTCAATTTAAGGCCTCAGGCCCCTGAACCATTGTACAGGCTTTTTCCCTGGGAAACAAAACTCACAAGCCACTGTTCTGGGTGTCAGTTTTCAGGACCCACTTTGCACTCTCAAACCAGACCAAGTTGGCACTGGTGCCACCTTCCGTCTGGGAGGCATCCTGCGAGAGGCGGAATTCCAGGAGTCACCCGGCAATTTAAGGCCGCAGGACCCTGAACCATTGTACAGGCTTTTTCCCTGGGAAGCAAAACTCACAAGCCACTGTTCTGGGTGTCAGTTTGCAGGACACACTTGGCACTCTCAAACCAGACCAAGTTGGCACTGGTGCCACCTTGCGTCTGGGAGGCATGCTGCGAGAGGCGGAATTCAATGAGGCACCCGGCAATTTAAGTCCGCAGGACCCTGAACCATTGTACAGGCTTTTTCCCTGGGAAACAAAACTCACAAGCCACTGTTCTGGGTGTCAGTTTTCAGGACCCACTTGACACTCTCAAACCAGACCAAGTTGGCACTGGTGCCACCTTGCGTCTGGGAGGCATCCTGCGAGATGCGGATCTCCAGGTGCCACCCGGCTATTAAAGCCGGCATTAACCTAAACCATTTTACAGGCTTTTTCCCTGGGAAAGAAAACTCACAAGCCACTGTTCTGGGTGTCAGTTTGCAGGACCCACTTGGCACTCTCAAACCAGACCAAGTTGGCACTGGTGCCACCTTGCGTCTGGGAGGCATCCTGCGAGAGGCCGAATTCCAGGAGGCACCCGGCAATTTAAGGCCGCAGGACCCTGAACCATTGTACAGGCTTTTTCCCTGGGAAACAAAACTCACAAGCCACTGTTCTGGGTGTCAGTTTTCAGGACCCACTTGACACTCTCAAACCAGACCAAGTTGGCACTGCTGCCACCTTGCGTCCGGGAGGCATCCTGCGAGAGGCGGATCTCCAGGTGGCACCCGGCTATTAAAGGCGGCATTAACCTAAACCATTTTACAGGCTTTTTCCCTGGGAAACAAAACTCACAAGCCACTGTTCTGGGTGTCAGTTTGCAGGACCCACTTGGCACTCTCAAACCAGACCAAGTTGGCACTGGTGCCACCTTGCGTCTGGGAGGCATCCTGCGAGAGGCGCAATTCCAGGAGGCACCCGGCAATTTAAGGCCTCAGGCCCCTGAACCATTGTACAGGCTTTTTCCCTGGGAAACAAAACTCACAAGCCACTGTTCTGGGTTGTCAGTTTCCAGGACCCACTTGACACTCTCAAACCAGACCAAGTTGGCACTGGTGTTGCTTAGCGTCTGGGAAACATGTGGCGAGATGCGGAATTCCAGGAGGCACCCGGCAATTTAAGGCCGCAGGACCCTGAACCATTGTACAGGCTTTTTCCCTGGGAAGCAAAACTCACAAGCCACTGTTCTGGGTGTCAGTTTGCAGGAGCCACCTGGCATTCTCAAACCAGACCAAGTAGGCACTGGTGCCACCTTGCGTCTGGGAGGCATCCTGCGAGAGGCGGAATTCCAGGAGGCACCCGGCAATTAAAGGCCTCATGCCCCTGAACCATTGTACAGGCTTTTTCCCTGGGAAAGAAAACTCACAAGCCACTGTTCTGGGTGTCAGTTTGCAGGACCCACTTGGCACTCTCAAACCAGACCAAGTTGGCACTGGTGCCTCCTTGTGTCTGGGAGGCATCCTGCGAGAGGCCGAATTCCAGGAGGCACCCGGCAATTTAAGGCCGCAGGACCCTGAACCATTGTACAGGCTTTTTCCCTGGGAAACAAAACTCACAAGCCACTGTTCTGGGTGTCAGTTTTCAGGACCCACTTGGCATTCTCAAACCAGACCAAGTTGGAACGGGTGCCAACTTGCGTCTGGGAGGCATCCTGCGAGAGGCCGAATTCCAGGAGGCACCCGGGAATTTAAGTCCGCACGACCCTGAACCATTGTACAGGCTTTTTCCCTGGGAAACAAAACTCACAAGCCACTGTTCTGGGTGTCAGTTTTCAGGACCCACTTGACACTCTCAAACCAGACCAAGTTGGCACTGGTGCCACATTGCATCTGGGAGGCATCCTGCGAGAGGCGAATCTCCAGGTGGCACCCGGCTATCAAAGGCGGCAATAACCTAAACCATTTTACAGGCTTTTTCCCTGGGAAACAAAACTCACAAGCCACTGTTCTGTGTGTCAGTTTGCAGGAGCCACTTGACACTCTCAAACCAGACCAAGTTGGCACTGGTGCCACCTTGCTTCTGGGACGCATCCTGCGAGAGGCCGAATTCCAGGAGGCACCCGTCAATTTAAGGCCTCAGGCCCCTGAACCATTGTACAGGCTTTTTCCCTGGGAAACAAAACTCACAAGCCACTGTTCTGGGTGTCAGTTTTCAGGACCCACTTTGCACTCTCAAACCAGACCAAGTTGGCACTGGTGCCACCTTCCGTCTGGGAGGCATCCTGCGAGAGGCGGAATTCCAGGAGTCACCCGGCAATTTAAGGCCGCAGGACCCTGAACCATTGTACAGGCTTTTTCCCTGGGAAGCAAAACTCACAAGCCACTGTTCTGGGTGTCAGTTTGCAGGACACACTTGGCACTCTCAAACCAGACCAAGTTGGCACTGGTGCCACCTTGCGTCTGGGAGGCATGCTGCGAGAGGCGGAATTCAATGAGGCACCGGCAATTTAAGTCCGCAGGACCCTGAACCATTGTACAGGCTTTTTCCCTGGGAAACAAAACTCACAAGCCACTGTTCTGGGTGTCAGTTTTCAGGACCCACTTGACACTCTCAAACCAGACCAAGTTGGCACTGGTGCCACCTTGCGTCTGGGAGGCATCCTGCGAGATGCGGATCTCCAGGTGCCACCCGGCTATTAAAGCCGGCATTAACCTAAACCATTTTACAGGCTTTTTCCCTGGGAAAGAAAACTCACAAGCCACTGTTCTGGGTGTCAGTTTGCAGGACCCACTTGGCACTCTCAAACCAGACCAAGTTGGCACTGGTGCCACCTTGCGTCTGGGAGGCATCCTGCGAGAGGCCGAATTCCAGGAGGCACCCGGCAATTTAAGGCCGCAGGACCCTGAACCATTGTACAGGCTTTTTCCCTGGGAAACAAAACTCACAAGCCACTGTTCTGGGTGTCAGTTTTCAGGACCCACTTGACACTCTCAAACCAGACCAAGTTGGCACTGCTGCCACCTTGCGTCCGGGAGGCATCCTGCGAGAGGCAGATCTCCAGGTGGCACCCGGCTATTAAAGGCGGCATTAACCTAAACCATTTTACAGGCTTTTTCCCTGGGAAACAAAACTCACAAGCCACTGTTCTGGGTGTCAGTTTGCAGGACCCACTTGGCACTCTCAAACCAGACCAAGTTGGCACTGGTGCCACCTTGCGTCTGGGAGGCATCCTGCGAGAGGCGCAATTCCAGGAGGCACCCGGCAATTTAAGGCCTCAGGCCCCTGAACCATTGTACAGGCTTTTTCCCTGGGAAACAAAACTCACAAACCACTGTTCTGGGTTGTCAGTTTGCAGGACCCACTTGACACTCTCAAACCAGACCAAGTTGGCACTGGTGTTGCTTAGCGTCTGGGAAACATGTGGCGAGATGCGGAATTCCAGGAGGCACCCGGCAATTTAAGGCCGCAGGACCCTGAACCATTGTACAGGCTTTTTCCCTGGGAAGCAAAACTCACAAGCCACTGTTCTGGGTGTCAGTTTGCAGGAGCCACCTGGCATTCTCAAACCAGACCAAGTAGGCACTGGTGCCACCTTGCGTCTGGGAGGCATCCTGCGAGAGGCGGAATTCCAGGAGGCACCCGGCAATTTAAGGCCGCAGGACCCTGAACCATTGTACAGGCTTTTTCCCTGGGAAAAAAAACTCACAAGCCACTGTTCTGGGTGTCAGTATGTGAAGCTGCAGGCTGGGGAAAAGCTTAGAGTGGAGGCTCACCCCTCCTCGTCGCCCGGTTAGCGTCCAGCTCCGCTTCAGTGGGGGGGGCACTTTCCCGGGTAAGATCACCCTGGTCAGCGCCTAAGGAGTCTGTCCCACGGTACGGTGGGGCACAGCTCCTTGTGGTGGACGAGGTCTGCGGCTACAATCAACAGAGAAATAGAGAGCGGACTCCAGCTCCAGGTGCAGACACTTTATTCAGTGCAAATCAAACCCACAACTGGAGACCCCACCCTAAGGGCACAGCAGCTTTTAAAGAGTGAGGTGCATAGGGGAGGAGACAAGGATGGACATTTGGGGTAGACCAATGGTAGGACACAGAGAGAGGTGCCCCGGCCTCTGGACCAATCACCCGACGCTCCAGCTAGAAGTTTCTAGAGGGAAGGGAGGGAGCGCCAGGTGACAGACAGGGCATCAGGGAGGGTTTTTTTTAAGGGATACATATGTTGTTATAGGGATATGGGAGGAGTTGGGATTATAGACAGTTGGAAGAAGGGTGGGTGGAGTGAATCAAGCTTGAACCGTTAGTAACAGAGGGGGAAAAACAGAACAACCTAACACAACACAACATCTCCCCCTTTTTCGTTTAAAAAATAAAAAAGAAGCTAGACAGAGGTAGACTCGAATTGGCTGCCAACTTCAGAGTCCGAGTAGCAGTCTCTGAACCAAGGATGGCTCATCGGGGCAAGAGCCCATGGGTTTTCTTCAGCGGCAGGTTCTTCTGGTTCCGGGCTCATCACTTGGTTGACGCTTGGAGGGGATATCACCTTGTTCAGCAGTCTTTTAACCAGTCTCCAAAGAATTGAAGCAGCAGTCAAAACAATGATAACAACTAAAGTAACAAGGAAAACAGTTTTCAAAACTGACCCAGCCCATCCTGATAGACCCCATCCTGAGAAGATGTTCCCCAGCCAGTCTGAT
Organism: Fringilla coelebs; assembly: GCF_963513975.1. Classification (NCBI taxonomy): domain Eukaryota; kingdom Metazoa; phylum Chordata; class Aves; order Passeriformes; family Fringillidae; genus Fringilla; species Fringilla coelebs. The sequence continues at coordinate 591,569 of NW_028167521.1, read as the reverse complement.
GTTTCTCTCTTGATTTGGTGGACCATATCTTGCATTTTTCGCACAGTAATTCTCACATCCTCGGCTCTAGATGATAAGTTGAGACAGCAGAGGCCCTCGAATTCATCGCATTGATGGTGGTGCAAAAGGAGCAGGAAATCGAGGGCTGCCCTATTCTGCAAGGTCGCCTTCCTTGTTATTTCCTCGTCAGATAAGAGGTCCGATAAAGCAGCTGAAGTAAGATTGGCTTGTTTAGCTACCCAACACTCTAGGTGGGCCAATTCACCTAGAGCTTTGGCTGCAGACACCCAGGGTAAAAACACGGTGATTGCAACCCCTTTGGGCTTGGACCAATGGATAATTTCAGAATCACACTCAGGATCAAGATTTTTGAGGTCCCTTTTGGGACGAGCCGAATTGAGTGTATCATTTTTCACAATCCAATCAAGAATTTGAGTTTTGTTGGGTGTAAACAGCGTCAGCCGTCCAAAAGTGCATGGGCCTCCGATCAGACGAGAGGGGATGCCTGCCCATGCCTGGTCACCGCAAATCACAAACACTCCTCGGGGCAACATCAGGGGCTTATAATTAGAGGTGGAGGCCATATCAATTTGGGCAACCACATCGCACCAGCGATGGGCCGTGTATTCAGTTTTAAATTGACGAACGGCCTCAAATAATTTATCTGGGGGGTTTGGGGAAAACATAAACTGAATGCAAAGCGAAGCACTGGCAGAGCCAAGCAACTCGAATTCTAAAGGTTCAGAATCTAATGGGGCCAGCCCGTGGATTCCGTCACGCCAACCAATTTCAGGATCAAAACCAGGGGAGCGGGCAACCTTTTGATCAACTAAGGGGGCAAGAGAGGTATTGAGGGGAAAAGGAAATTCATTAACAAGGAGAGGTATCCCCACAAGGCAAGATGACATAGGGTCTTCTGCCGATGCCGTGTTTAGGCAAATGTGATCTTGGCCGAGGACTTGCGCGAGGGTCCGCCAAACGTTGGCCTTGGGCTGGGGAACAATCCACTGGTCCGTAGGTGGAACAAGGGACCAGAGCATGGCCACTGGGATGATGAAAATGCTCAGGGATGGAGCCATCAGGTCAGGGTCACTGAAACAAAACAAAAATGACTTGAGAAATTAAACTTAATATACTTCAGCTGGATTCACTCCAGGATATCAAGGTCTTGATCAAATGGCTTGCGCCTCCTTCTCCAGCAAGCCTCCTCCACCTGTGCTACAGCCTCAATTACAGACGCCTTTTTGGGAAGGAAGGGCCTGACCCATTTCGATGGTACCCACTTGAGACCTGAGGGAGTGGACACGCACGCATATCCCCTTCCCCAGGTCACAAGGTCAAAAGGCCCTTCTGTCTTCCAGGTCTCCGGATCTTTCACAAGAACCGGAGGCCTGGCTTTCAGGTGCAGCTGCTCATGGTGACTAAAGTGCCTGACAATAGGTGGGTTAAGATTGTCAAAGGAACAGTTTAAAAAATTGATAGTAAACAATGCTTTGGACAGTCGAACTTGGGGGGACTCCACCTTTACCGCTGTACGCTGTCGCTCTAGAACCTTTTTTAGGCTCTGGTGGGTCCTCTCCACCACAGCTTGGCCTGTCGGGGAATAGGGGATGCCGGTCTTATGCTCTATTCCCCATTGCTGCAGGAAGCTCCTGAGTTCCTTAGATCTGTACGCTGGGCCATTGTCTGTTTTGATGACCTTGGGGATGCCCAGCACAGAGAAAGCCTGCACGAGATGTTTTTCCGTGTCTGCAGCTTTCTCCCCTGTATGGGCGGAGGCATAAACTGCACCAGAGAAAGTATCAACTGAAACATGGACATAACTCAGCCTGCCAAAAGACGAAACGTGAGTTACGTCCATCTGCCACACTTCACAACTCGACAACCCCCTGGGGTTGGCGCCGGAACTAATAGATGGCAATTGATGGGACTGACACTGGGGACATGTCGCCACGATCGCTTTGGCCTGTTCGCGCGTAAGCTGGAATTGGCGAACAAGGCCAGGGGCGTTCTGGTGGAACAGCTGGTGGCTGATCTTAGCTTGTGCAAAGACGTCTGGGAGGGGGGCAATTTGTGCTGGAGCAGCGAGGGCATCAGCTCTCCGATTGCCCTCGGCGATGAACCCCGGCAGGTCGGTGTGTGACCTGACATGCATCACATAAAAAGGTTGCTCTCGGTGGGAGACTAATGTGACTAATTTTGAGAGCAAATTAAACAATGGAACATTCGACACTTCTTGTAAAATAGCATTTTCTGCTCTGGACACTACACCAGCAACATAAGCCGAATCAGTAACTAAATTAAAAGGCTCAGAGAACCTCTCAAAAGCTCTGACGACTGCGTCTAACTCAGCTACTTGAGGTGATCCCTCAACCTTAGTAATGTCAGCTTCCCACCGCTGAGTTTGAGGATCTTTCCAAGTCATCACTGACTTGTGAGATGCTCCAGACGCGTCAGTAAATACAGTCAAAGCTTTCAAAGGGATTCGGCTCTGAACACTCTTTAATGATAATGTAAATTGAACATCCTGGTTAAAAATTTTATGGGCCGGCCGATCAACAGCAATTTGGCCGGTGTAGCTGTCCAATGCGAATTGCAGCATTTCATTTTCGCGGAGCAGTTTGTTAAAAGTGTTTAATTTAAATTGGCCTGATTTCAATTGAATTGGAATGTGGATGCAGCCAAAATCACATCCTGCAAGCTCCCTGATCCGCGATCTTGCTTTGCGGATCAGTTCTGCCACCAGCTCTTGTGGCAACGTCATCCTTTTGGACCGATGGTGGCTGAGGAAGACCCACTCTATAATCAAAAGAGAATCTCTCAAGCCCTGGTCCTTGCTCTCAGAGGTATCATCCCATTGAAAGATTAGACCATGAAGATGTGGCAACTTCCCTAAAATAATAAATTTGAACGGCAGACCCGGTTGATATCTGTGGGCCTGCCTGGTGGAAATAGCTTTTTGGATTTTCTCCAGTGCTGCCTGTGCCTCCTGGGTAAGAGACCTGGGAGAACTAAGCTCCTCTCCCCCTTTCAATAAATCAAAAAGAGGGGCTAGGTCATCAGTTGGAATGCCTAGCCAAGGCCTTACCCAATTCAAAGACCCACACAGCTGGTGGACATCTGCCAAGGTCTTGATGTTAGTTTTAATTGCTAATTTTTGCGGAACAATGGTCCGCTTAGTAATATCCAAACCCAGGTACTTCCAAGGTGGCATCCGCTGAATTTTGTCCTCTTGGAGCTCGAAACCTGCAGCAATCAATGCATTGATTGTCAGGTCAAGCGCGTGTGTAAGTATGTCGTCTGTTGGAGCACACACGAGAATATCGTCCATGTAATGCAGAATTATGGCATCCTTGGCTGTATCACGAACGGGGGACAGCAAGGAAGCTACGTACCATTGGCAGATGACCGGACTGTTCTTCATTCCCTGTGGGAGAACACGCCAATGGTAGCGCCTCCTTGGGGCTTCACGGTTGATGGTAGGAACCGTGAAGGCAAACCGCGGAGCATCATTAGGGTGTAGAGGAATTTGGAAGAAACAATCCTTGATGTCAATAACGGCCAAATTCCAATTTCGGGGGAGCATCGTTGGGGACGGCATCCCTGGCTGGAGGGGACCCATGTCGTGAATGGCATTGTTAATTTGACGGAGATCGTGGAGGAGCCGCCACTTATCTTTGTTTGGTTTTTTGATGACAAACACTGGGGAGTTCCACTCTGACATGGTCTCCACCAGGTTGCCTTTTCGTAGCTGCTCCTCAACGAGCTCATTGAGCGCTTTCAATTTTTGTTTGTTGAGCGGCCACTGCTCTACCCACACTGGCTTATCAGTTTTCCAATTCAGTTTTTGGGTAGGGCGCTCTTCAGTGACCGCTGCCCGAAAAACCTGGGGAGCTGCTGGGAGGTCAATTCGGGCTCCCCATTGGGCAAGAAGGTCCCTTCCCCACAGGGGTTCCGCATAATCTAAAACAAATGGGCGTACTGATGCCAATTGCCCATCTGGCCCCTTTATTTGCACAATGCTCTTAGACTGTCGTGCCAATTGGATGCCTCCAACACCCTGTACGCGTCCAGCTACGTCTTGCAGTTCCCAGTGCGACGGCCATTCCCGAGAAGGAATGATCATCACATCTGCCCCTGTGTCTAAAAGTCCCTGTAGAGTTTTGTGATCCCCACCCCTAGAAAGATGACACGTAAGGTGAGGTTTGTCTCTGCCTAAAACTTGGGCCCAGGCAGCGGTGTAAGTGTCTTGTGTGTAGGAACAGGACTGCTCTGGGTCCCAGGTCAGCGCAGGCACAGGAATGGCCTGAGCTAAAACCTGGCCTTTTGGCAGGAAAACGGGGGGACAGACACAATACAACCCTACTGAAAATTTCTTGAGGTCTGATGTTAAGAGACCCGGGATGATATTAATTTCTGGTGGTGTGAACTTGGTGTCTCCAACAACGACATACTCACAGCCGACTTCTGTCCAGGTACCTGGGCACTCAGGGGACACGGTCACCAGGTGGAAGTTGGTGTCTTTGATGTAAAGTGAGTCTGTCAGCTGCAACCTGAAGGGAAAGGTTTTGGAGATTGTTGTTAGAATGGGCTTGGGCTGAATGCAGTCTAAACAGGTCAAGTCTGGTAGAACAAAATCTAAATTGGCTGTAGTCACAGGCGGGCTTGGCTTGACTCCTCCCTTTCTCTCCCCACCTGATGGTAAAGATCCCGCCTTATTTTTGTCTTTGCGCAGTGAGGGGCTGCGCTGAGAAACTAGTTTTTTTGTTGGGCATTTTCCTGCGCTCTCTGCCCTTTTCGAAATTCAAAAAACTGCAGTCTCAAAGGGCAGTCAGGCATCCAGTGTCCAAGCTTCCCACACAGATGACAGGGAGCGGCTCTCTTCTGGGACAGTTGTGGGGGAAGAGGATGCAGCTGATGGTCATCCGATGGAGCTGGTCCGGCAGGCAAGGCGTCTGCAATGTCGGCGGTGGCAACCCTCCGAGGCGGCATCCGGGAGTTAGGGTCGATGTCCGAGGACAAAACGGTGACTTTGCGAGCGCACACTTCAAGCATATGATGCAGGGTTGGTGGCGGGTCCAGGGGCAGGCTGAGGATGGCCGCTCGACAAGCTGGATTAGCATTGGCGAATGCCACTTCTTTGAGGATCTCCGCCCTGGCCTCTTGACTCTGCACCTGGAGATCGATCGCCTTGCGGAGGCGCTCGACAAAAGCAACAAATTGCTCATCTGGTAATTGAAAAATCTTAGAATAGGTTAAATAGGGCGTTGACGGTTTAAGTCTAAGGAATGCTTTTTCCGCCGCCTTGACACTTTCTCTTAAAACCTCGGGAGGAATTACGCGCGCCTGCGATGGACCATCAGTCCAATTCCCCTGCCCACAAAGGTGGTCGGTAGAAATTGTTTCCCCATCGAAATCATGTCCTGTTCGGGGATTGTCCCAAAGCAATGGCAAGATTTCTGTAATTTCCTTTTTCCATGCTGCCTCCCACATCACAAATTCTGTTGGGTTCAGCAGGCATGAAAAAAGGCGGCGCAAATCAAAGGGGGTTACATCTGAATCAGTTAAAGTGGCCCTCAGGATCCCCCGGAAGTACTCGCTGTCCCGGGAGAAATCCTTTTGGGCTTTGCATAATTCTTTTATAACATGGTGGGGAAATGGGGTCCACTGGGCCTGAGCTCTCCCCTCCCTCTCAGGATGGTAGGTGACTGGAGCAGCCATAGGGATGGAATTGGGCTCCAGCTTCCGGATCTCCTCCCCCCCCTCCCCAGACACTGAGGCATGGGAACTGGAACTGTGAGGGGAGGAGGTGTGGCTGGGAAAATAGGCAAGAATTTTCCCATGGGAGTGGTAAGAGGGTGGAGTTTGGGAGGAGGGCGGAGAAATGGGCAGAGTTTGGGAGGAGGGAGGAGAAATGGGTGGAGTTTGGGAGGAGGGAGGAGAAATGGGCGGAGTTGGGGGTGGAGCTGAGGGAAGGACAGAAGGAGGGGCAACCAAGGGAAGTTGGGAGGAGTCCGGGGACAGGAAGGGGTTTTTTGAGGGACGAAAGGGATTGTGGGAAGAAGAAGGAGAAAAGGCGGGAAAAGCCATGTGGCTTCCTCCATTTTGAGCTCCATGGGAGCCATCTTGGGGATGCAAGTAAAACCGAACTGAGGGTCTACGAACTGGGGATTTTTTAACTGGGAAAGAGGGAGTAGGAGAGGAACCCTGGAGAGTCTGCCCAGGACTCTTCGGGCGATGGGCTTGGGAGCTTTGAGAGGAGCCAGGGGAGTGGTGGACACCCTGTGCCGAGCTGGAGAGAACTGCTCCTCTCAAAGTCCCACCTTTTGGGCAAACAGGGGAGGGAAGAGGGCTAGGACAAGGGGCACAGGGAGAACTGGGGACTAAACTTTGTGATGATGGTTGTTTTCGTGATTTGGGGCCAGATTGCAAGATAAATTTGATTTGGGAAGCCCAAAATGTGATTTTAATAAGAGAAGAATCTCCTGACTTGACTACATCCTGTAATTTATGGAGAACAGCTCCCCAGAAAACTGGGTCGCTAATTTTGTCAGGAGAGACTTCTGGAAACTGGGAGAACAACCATCGCACTAACTTTTTTAACTCCTTTTTTGGAACATGAACACCCCCCCCTGCAAGGATTCCCGCAACTTGGATAAAAGCTCTCTTCTGAGTTGCTGATAAATGTGCACCCATGATAAAGATTTTATGATGTGCAACTCAGTCCACCCACCGTCCCAGAAGAAGGTTAAAGAAAAAAAAACAAGAGCCCTACACCAAGCCCTGTCAGGAAGAGAGAAAACTGCAGCAAGAGGACCGAACACAATGCCGGTCAAAAATGACTAAAAAGGCAGGGCAAAAAAGCAATACTTACGAAAATCCGGTGCAGGCGAAAAGAAAAGCTGGGATCGGTGGCTCTGCTGGGGGAACGACTCCTCAGGTGCTAGGAGCTGCCGTTCCCAATCCTCCGGGAGCGCTACCCACGAAAACGGGTCTGCTGCAACCGGGAGGTAGTTTTGACGGCCAGGGAAACCCACGTGGTATCCAAAGGGAATAATCCAAAGGTCCACAGGTCTCGTCCGCGGGGTCCGGGGAAGCCTTCCGGGCCCCACGTGGTCGCCAAACTGAAGCTGCAGGCTGGGGAAAAGCTTAGAGTGGAGGCTCACCCCTCCTCGTCGCCCGGTTAGCGTCCAGCTCCGCTTCAGTGGGGGGGGCACTTTCCCGGGTAAGATCACCCTGGTCAGCGCCTAAGGAGTCTGTCCCACGGTACGGTGGGGCACAGCTCCTTGTGGTGGACGAGGTCTGCGGCTACAATCAACAGAGAAATAGAGAGCGGACTCCAGCTCCAGGTGCAGACACTTTATTCAGTGCAAATCAAACCCACAACTGGAGACCCCACCCTAAGGGCACAGCAGCTTTTAAAGAGTGAGGTGCATAGGGGAGGAGACAAGGATGGACATTTGGGGTAGACCAATGGTAGGACACAGAGAGAGGTGCCCCGGCCTCTGGACCAATCACCCGACGCTCCAGCTAGAAGTTTCTAGAGGGAAGGGAGGGAGCGCCAGGTGACAGACAGGGCATCAGGGAGGGTTTTTTTTAAGGGATACATATGTTGTTATAGGGATATGGGAGGAGTTGGGATTATAGACAGTTGGAAGAAGGGTGGGTGGAGTGAATCAAGCTTGAACCGTTAGTAACAGAGGGGGAAAAACAGAACAACCTAACACAAAACAACAAGTATGCAGGAAACACTTGGCACTCTCAAACCAGACCAAGTTGGCACTGGTGCCACCTTGCGTCTGGGAGGCATCCTGCGAGAGGTGGAATTCAAGGAGGCACCCGGCAATTAAAGGCCTCATGCCCCTGAACCATTGTACAGGCTTTTTCCCTGGGAAACAAAACTCACAAGCCACTGTTCTGGGTGTCAGTTTGCAGGACCCACTTGGCACTCTCAAACCAGACCAAGTTGGCACTGGTGCCTCCTTGTGTCTGGGAGGCATCCTGCGAGAGGCCGAATTCCAGGAGGCACCCGGCAATTTAAGGCCTCAGGACCCTGAACCATTGTACAGGCTTTTTCCCTGGGAAACAAAACTCACAAGCCACTGTTCTGGGTGTCAGTTTGCCGGAGCCACCTGGCACTCTCAAACCAGACCAAGTTGGCACTGGTGCCACCTTGCGTCTGGGAGGCATCCTGCGAGAGGCGCAATTCAAGGAGGCACCCTGCAATTTAAGGCCGCAGGACCCTGAACCATTGTACAGGCTTTTTCCCTGGGAAACAAAACTCACAAGCCACTGTTCTGGGTGTCAGTTTTCAGGACCCACTTGGCACTCTTAAACCAGACCAAGTTGGAACTGGTGCCACCTTGCGTCTGGGAGGCATCCTGCGAGAGGCCGAATTCCAGGAGGCACCCGGCAATTTAGAGGCCTCAGGCCCCTGAACCATTGTACAGGCTTTTTCCCTGGGAAACAAAACTCACAAGCCACTGTTCTGGGTGTCAGTTTGCAGGAGCCACCTGGCACTCTCAAACCAGACCAAGTTGGAACTGGTGTAATGTTGCGCCTGGGAGGCATGCTGTGAGAGGCGGATCTCCAGGAGGCACCCGGCAATTTAAGGCCTGCAGGACCCTGAACCATTTTACAGGCTTTTTCCCTGGGAAAGAAAACTCACAAGCCACTGTTCTGGGTGTCAGTTTTCAGGACCCACTTGGCACTCTTAAACCAGACCAAGTTGGCACTGGTGCCACCTTGCGTCTGGGAGGCATCCTGCGAGAGGCGCAATTCCAGGAGGCACCCGGCAATTTAAAGCCGCAGGACCCTGAACCATTGTACAGGCTTTTTCCCTGGGAAACAAAACTCACAAGCCACTGTTCTGGGTGTCAGTTTTCAGGACCCACTTGCCACTCTTAGACCAGACCAAGTTGGAACTGGTGCCACCTTGCGTCTGGGAGGCATCCTGCGAGAGGCGCAGTTCCAGGAGGAACCCGGCAATTTAAGGCCGCAGGACCCTGAACCATTGTACAGGCTTTTTCCCTGGGAAACAAAACTCACAAGCCACTGTTCTGGGTGTCAGTATGCAGGACCCACTTGGCACTCTTAAACCAGACCAAGTTGGCACTGGTGCCACCTTGTGTCTGGGAGGCATCCTGCGAGAGGCGGAATTCCAGGAGGCACCCGGCAATTTAAGGCCGCAGGCCCCTGAACCATTGTACAGGCTTTTTCCCTGGGAAACAAAACTCACAAGCCACTGTTCTAGGTGTCAGTTTTCAGGACCCACGTGGTACTCTCAAACCAGACCAAGTTGGCACTGGTGTTGCTTAGCGTCTGGGTAACATTTGGCGTGATGCGGAATTCCAGGAGTCACCCGGCAATTTAAGGCCGCAGGACCCTGAACCATTGTACAGGCTTTTTCCCTGGGAAACAAAACTCACAAGCCACTGTTCTGGGTGTCAGTTTGCAGGACCCACTTGGCACTCTCAAACCAGACCAAGTTGGCACTGGTGCCACCTTGCGTCTGGGCGGCATCCTGCGAGAGGCCGAATTCAAGGAGGTACCCGGCAATTTAAGGCCGCAGGACCCTGAACCATTGTACAGGCTTTTTCCCTGGGAAACAAAACTCACAAGCCACTGTTCTGGGTGCCAGTTTTCAGGACACACTTGACACTCTCAAACCAGACAAAGTTGGCACTGGCGCCACCTTCCGTCTGGGAGGCATCCTGCAAGAGGCGGATCTCCAGGTGGGACCCGGCTATTAAAGGCGGCATTAACCTAAACCACTTTACAGGCTTTTTCCCTGGGAAAGAAAACTCACAAGCCACTGTTCTGGGTGTCAGTTTGCAGGAGCCACCTGGCACACTCAAACCAGACCAAGTTGGCACTGGTGCCACCTTGCGTCTGGGAGGCATCATGTGAGAGCCTGAATTCCAGGAGGCACCCGGCAATTTAAGGCCTCAGGCCCCTGAACCATTGTACAGGCTTTTTCCCTGGGAAACAAAACTCACAAGCCACTGTTCTGGGTGCCAGATTTCAGGACCCACTTGACACGCTCAAATCAGACCAAATTGGCACTGGTGCCACCTTGCGTCTGGGAGGCATCCTGCGAGAGGCCGAATTCAAGGAGGCACCCGGCAATTAAAGGCCTCATGCCCCTGAACCATTGTACAGGCTTTTTCCCTGGGAAACAAAACTCACAAGCCACTGTTCTGGGTGTCAGTTTTCAGGACACACTTGACACTCTTAAACCAGACCAAGTTGGCACTGGTGCCACCTTGCGTCTGGGAGGCATCCTGCGAGAGGCCGAATTCCAGGAGGCACCCGGCAATTTAAGGCCTCAGGCCCCTGAACCATTGTACAGGCTTTTCCCCTGGGAAACAAAACTCACAAGCCACTGTTCTGGGTGTCAGTTTTCAGGACCCACTTGACACTCTTAAACCAGACCAAGTTGGAACGGGTGCCACCTTGCGTCTGGGAGGCATCCTGCGAGAGGCCGAATTCCAGGAGGCACCCGGCAATTTAAGGCCTCAGGCCCCTGAACCATTGTACAGGCTTTTTCCCTGGGAAACAAAACTCACAAGCCACTGTTCTGGGTGTCAGTTTTCAGGACCCACTTGGCACTCTTAAACCAGACCAAGTGTGCACTGGTGTCACTTTGCGTCTGGGAGGCACCCTGTGAGAGGCCGAATTCTAGGAGGCACCCGGCAATTTAAGGCCGCAGGACCCTGAACCATTGTACAGGCTTTTTCCCTGGGAAACAAAACTCACAAGCCACTGTTCTGGGTGTCAGTTTGCAGGACCCACTTGACACTCTCAAACCAGACCAAGTTGGCACTGGTGCCACCTTGCGTCTGGGAGGCATCCTGCGAGAGGCCGAATTCCAGGAGGCACCCGGCAATTTAAGCCTCAGGCCCCTGAACCATTGTACAGGCTTTTTCCCTGGGAAACAAAACTCACAAGCCACTGTTCTGGGTGTCAGTTTTCAGGACCCACTTGGCACTCTTAAACCAGACCAAGTTGGCACTGGTGCCACCTTGCGTCTGGGCGGCATCCTGCGAGAGGCCGAATTCAAGGAGGTACCCGGCAATTTAAGGCCTCAAGCCCCTGAACCTCCGAACAGGCTTTTTCCCTGGGAAACAAAACTCACAAGCCACTGTTCTGGGTGTCAGTTTTCAGGACACACTTGGCACTCTTAAACCAGACCAAGTTGGCACTGGTGCCTCCTTGTGTCTGGGAGGCATCCTGCGAGAGGCCGAATTCCAGGAGGCACTTGGCAATTTAAGGCCTCAAGCCCCTGAACCATTCTACAGGCTTTTTCCCTGGGAAACAAAACTCACAAGCCACTGTTCTGGGTGTCAGTTTTCAGGACCCACTTGGCACTCTTAAACCAGACCAAGTTGGCACTGGTGTTGCTTAGCGTCTGGGAAAAATCTGGCGAGATGCAGAATTCCAGGAGGCACCCGGCAATTTAAGGCCGCAGGACCCTGAACCATTGTACAGGCTTTTTCCCTGGGAAACAAAACTCACAAGCCACTGTTCTGGGTGTCAGTTTGCAGGACACACTTGGCACTCTCAAAGCAGACCAAGTTGGCACTTGTGCCACGTTGCGTCTGGGAGGCATCCTGCGAGAGGCGGAATATCAGGAGGCACCCGGCAATTTAAGTCCACAGGACCCTGACCCATTGTACAGGCTTTTTCCCTGGGAAACAAACTCACAAGCCACTGTTCTGGGTGTCAGTTTTCAGGACCCACTTGACACTCTCAAACCAGACCAAGTTGGCACTGGTGCCACCTTGTGTCTGGGAGGCATCCTGCGAGAGGCGGAATTCCAGGAGGCACCCGGCAATTTAAGGCCGCAGGACCCTGAACCATTTTACAGGCTTTTTCCCTGGGAAAACAAAACTCACAAGCCACTGTTCTGGGTGTCAGTTTTCAGGACCCACTTGGCACTCTCAAACCAGACCAAGTTGGCACTGGTGCCTCCTTGTGTCTGGGAGGCATCCTGCGAGAGGCCGAATTCCAGGAGGCACCCGGCAATTTAAGGCCTCAGGCCCCTGAACCATTGTACAGGCTTTTTCCCTGAGAAACAAAACTCACAAGCCACTGTTCTGGGTGTCAGTTTTCAGGACCCACTTGGCACTCTTAAACCAGACCAAGTTGGAACGGGTGCCAACTTGCGTCTGGGAGGCATCCTGCGAGAGGCGGAATTCCAGGGGGCACCCGGGAATTTAAGTCCGCACGACCCTGAACCATTGTACAGGCTTTTTCCCTGGGAAACAAAACTCACAAGCCACTGTTCTGGGTGTCAGTTTTCGGGACCCACTTGACACTCTCAAACCAGACCAAGTTGGCACTGGTGCCACATTGCATCTGGGAGGCATCCTGCGAGAGGCGAATCTCCAGGTGGCACCCGGCTATCAAAGGCGGCAATAACCTAAACCATTTTACAGGCTTTTTCCCTGGGAAACAAAACTCACAAGCCACTGTTCTGTGTGTCAGTTTGCAGGAGCCACTTGACACTCTCAAACCAGACCAAGTTGGCACTGGTGCCACCTTGCGTCTGGGAGGCATCCTGCGAGAGGCCGAATTCCAGGAGGCACCCGTCAATTTAAGGCCTCAGGCCCCTGAACCATTGTACAGGCTTTTTCCCTGGGAAACAAAACTCACAAGCCACTGTTCTGGGTGTCAGTTTTCAGGACCCACTTGCCACTCTTAAACCAGACCAAGATGGAAATGGTGCCACCTTGCGTCTGGGAGGCATCCTGCGAGAGGCCGAATTCCAGGAGTCACCCGGCAATTTAAGGCCGCAGGACCCTGAACCATTGTACAGGCTTTTTCCCTGGGAAACAAAACTCACAAGCCACTGTTCTGGGTGTCAGTTTTCAGGACCCACTTGGCACTCTCAAACCAGACCAAGTTGGCACTGGTGCCACCTTGCGTCTGGGAGGCATCCTGCGAGAGGCGGAATTCCAGGAGGCACCCGGCAATTTAAGGCCTCAGGACCCTGAACCATTGTACAGGCTTTTTCCCTGGGAAACAAAACTCACAAGCCACTGTTCTGGGTGTCAGTTTTCAGGACCCACTTGGCACTCTCAAACCAGACCAAGTTGGCACTGGTGCCACCTTCCGTCTGGGAGGCATCCTGCGAGATGCGGATCTCCAGGTGCCACCCGGCTATTAAAGGCTGCATTAACCTAAACCATTTTACAGGCTTTTTCCCTGGGAAAGAAAACTCACAAGCCACTGTTCTGGGTGTCAGTTTGCAGGAGCCACCTGGCATTCTCAAACCAGACCAAGTTGGCACTGGTGCCACCTTGGGTCTGGGAGGCATCCTGCGAGAGGCGGAATTCCAGGAGGCACCCGGCAATTTAAGGCCGCAGGACCCTGAACCATTGTACAGGCTTTTTCCCTGGGAAAAAAAACTCACAAGCCACTGTTCTGGGTGTCAGTATGCAGGACACACTTGGCACTCTCAAACCAGACCAAGTTGGCACTGGTGCCACCTTGCGTCTGGGAGGCATCCTGCGAGAGGTGGAATTCAAGGAGGCACCCGGCAATTTAAGTCCGCAGGACCCTGAACCATTGTACAGGCTTTTTCCCTGGGAAACAAAACTCACAAGCCACTGTTCTGGGTGTCAGTTTTCAGGACCCACTTGGCACTCTCAAACCAGACCAAGTTGGCACTGGTGCCAACTTGCGTCTGGGCAGCATCCTGCGAGAGGCCGAATTCAAGGAGGCACCCGGCAATTTAAGGCCTCAAGCCCCTGTACTACTGTACAGGCTTTTTCCCTGGGAAACAAAACTCACAAGCCACTGTTCTGGGTGTCAGTTTTCAGGACACACTTGGCACTCTTAAACCAGACCAAGTTGGCACTGGTGCCACCTTGCGTCTAGGAGGCATGCTGCGAGAGGCGGAATTCCAGGAGACACCCGGCAATTTAAGGCCGCAGGACCCTGAACCATTGTACAGGCTTTTTCCCTGGGAAACAAAACTCACAAGCCACTGTTCTGGGTGTCAGTTTTCAGGACCCACTTGGCACTCTCAAACCAGACCAAGTTGGCACTGGTGCCACCTTCCGTCTGGGAGGCATCCTGCGAGATGCGGATCTCCAGGTGCCACCCGGCTATTAAAGGCTGCATTAACCTAAACCATTGTACAGGCTTTTTCCCTGGGAAAGAAAACTCACAAGCCACTGTTCTGGGTGTCAGTTTTCAGGACCCACTTGGCACTCTCAAACCAGACCAAGTTGGCACTGGTGCCAACTTGCGTCTTGGAGGCATCCTGCGAGAGGTGGAATTCCAGGAGGCACCAGGCAATTTAAGGCCGCAGGACCCTGAACCATTGTACAGGCTTTTTCCCTGGGAAACAAAACTCACAAGCCACTGTTCTGGGTGTCAGTTTGCAGGAGCCACTTGGCACTCTTAAACCAGACCAAGTTGGCACTGGTGCCACCTTGCGTCTGGGCAGCATCCTGCGAGAGGCCGAATTCAAGGAGGCACCCGGCAATTTAAGGCCTCAAGCCCCTGTACCACTGTACAGGCTTTTTCCCTGGGAAACAAAACTCACAAGCCACTGTTCTGGGTGTCAGTTTTCAGGACACACTTGGCACTCTTAAACCAGACCAAGTTGGCACTGGTGCCACCTTGCGTCTGGGAGGCATGCTGCGAGAGGCGGAATTCCAGGAGACACCCGGCAATTTAAGGCCGCAGGACCGTGAACCATTGTACAGGCTTTTTCCCTGGGAAACAAAACTCACAAGCCACTGTTCTGGGTGTCAGTTTGCAGGAGCCACCTGGCACTCTCAAACCAGACCAAGTTGGCACTGGTGCCACCTTCCGTCTGGGAGGCATCCTGCGAGATGCGGATCTCCAGGTGCAACCCGGCTATTAAAGGCTGCATTAACCTAAACCATTTTAAAGGCTTTTTCCCTGGGAAAGAAAACTCACAAGCCACTGTTCTGGGTGTCAGTTTTCAGGACCCACTTGGCACTCTCAAACCAGACCAAGTTGGCACTGGTGCCAACTTGCGTCTTGGAGGCATCCTGCGAGAGGTGGAATTCCAGGAGGCACCCGGCAATTTAAGGCCGCAGGACCCTGAACCATTGTACAGGCTTTTTCCCTGGGAAACAAAACTCACAAGCCACTGTTCTGGGTGTCAGTTTTCAGGACCCACTTGCCACTCTTAAACCAGACCAAGTTGGCACTGGTGCCTCCTTGTGTCTGGGAGGCATCCTGCGAGAGGCCGAATTCCAGGAGGCACTTGGCAATTTAAGGCCTCAAGCCCCTGAACCATTCTACAGGCTTTTTCCCTGGGAAGCAAAACTCACAAGCCACTGTTCTGGGTGTCAGTTTTCAGGACCCACTTGGCAGTCTTAAACCAGACCAAGTTGGCACTGGTGTTGCTTAGCGTCTGGGAAAAATCTGGCGAGATGCAGAATTCCAGGAGGCACCCGGCAATTTAAGGCCGCAGGACCCTGAACCATTGTACAGGCTTTTTCCCTGGGAAACAAAACTCACAAGCCACTGTTCTGGGTGTCAGTTTGCAGGACACACTTGGCACTCTCAAAGCAGACCAAGTTGGCACTGGTGCCACCTTGCTTCTGGGACGCATCCTGCGAGAGGCGGAATATCAGGAGGCACCCGTCAATTTAAGGCCTCAGGCCCCTGAACCATTGTACAGGCTTTTTCCCTGGGAAACAAAACTCACAAGCCACTGTTCTGGGTGTCAGTTTTCAGGACACACTTGGCACTCTCAAACCAGACCAAGTTGGCACTGGTGCCACCTTGCGTCTGGGCAGCATCCTGCGAGAGGCCGAATTCAAGGAGGCACCAGGCAATTTAAGGCCTCAAGCCCCTGAACCACTGTACAGGCTTTTTCCCTGGCAAACAAAACTCACAAGGCACTGTTCTGGGTGTCAGTTTTCAGGACACACTTGGCACTCTTAAACCAGACCAAGTTGGCACTGGTGCCTCCTTGTGTCTGGGAGGCATCCTGCGAGAGGCGGAATTCCAGGAGGCACCCGGCAATTTAAGGCCTCAGGCCCCTGAACCATTGTACAGGCTTTTTCCCTGGGAAACAAAACTCACAAGCCACTGTTCTGGGTGTCAGTTTGCAGGACCCACTTGGCACTCTCAAACCAGACCAAGTTGGCACTGGTGTTGCTTAGCGTCTGGGAAACATGTGGCGAGATGCGGAATTCCAGGAGGCACCCGGCAATTTAAGGCCGCAGGACCCTGAACCATTGTACAGGCTTTTTCCCTGGGAAGCAAAACTCACAAGCCACTGTTCTGGGTGTAAGTTTTCAGGACACACTTGTCACTCTCAAACCAGACCAAGTTGGCACTGGTGCCACCTTGCGTCTGGGAGGCATCCTGCGAGAGGCGCAATTCGAGGAGGCACCCGGTAATTTAAGGCCGCAGGACCCTGAACCATTGTACAGGCTTTTTCCCTGGGAAACAAAACTCACAAGCCACTGTTCTGGGTGTCAGTTTTCAGGACACACTTGACACTCTCAAACCAGACCAAGTTGGCACTGGTGCCACCTTGCGTCTGGGCAGCATCCTGCGAGAGGCCGAAATCAAGGAGGCACCAGGCAATTTAAGGCCTCAAGCCCCTGAACCACTGTACAGGCTTTTTCCCTGGCAAACAAAACTCACAAGGCACTGTTCTGGGTGTCAGTTTTCAGGACACACTTGGCACTCTTAAACCAGACCAAGTTGGCACTGGTGCCTCCTTGTGTCTGGGAGGCATCCTGAGAGAGGCCGAATTCCAGGAGGCACTCGGCAATTTAAGGCCTCAGGCCCCTGAACCATTGTACAGGCTTTTTCCCTGGGAAACAAAACTCACAAGCCACTGTTCTGCGTGTCAGTTTGCAGGACACACTTGGCACTCTCAAACCAGACCAAGTTGGCACTGGTGCCACCTTGCGTCTGGGAGGCATGCTGCGAGAGGCGGAATTCCAGGAGACACCCGGCAATTTAAGGCCGCAGGACCCTGAACCATTGTACAGGCTTTTTCCCTGGGAAACAAAACTCACAAGCCACTGTTCTGGGTGTCAGTTTTCAGGACCCACTTGGCACTCTCAAACCAGACCAAGTTGGCACTGGTGCCACCTTCCGTCTGGGAGGCATCCTGCGAGATGCGGATCTCCAGGTGCCACCCGGCTATTAAAGGCTGCATTAACCTAAACCATTTTACAGGCTTTTTCCCTGGGAAAGAAAACTCACAAGCCACTGTTCTGGGTGTCAGTTTGCAGGAGCCACCTGGCATTCTCAAACCAGACCAAGTTGGCACTGGTGCCACCTTGCGTCTGGGAGGCATCCTGCGAGAGGCAGAATTCCATGAGGCACCCGGCAATTTAAGGCCGCAGGACCCTGAACCATTGTACAGGCTTTTTCCCTGGGAAAAAAAACTCACAAGCCACTGTTCTGGGTGTCAGTATGCAGGACACACTTGGCACTCTCAAACCAGACCAAGTTGGCACTGGTGCCACCTTGCGTATGGGAGGCATCCTGCGAGAGGCGCAATTCAAGGAGGCACCCGGCAATTTAAGTCCGCAGGACCCTGAACCATTGTACAGGCTTTTTCCCTGGGAAACAAAACTCACAAGCCACTGTTCTGGGTGTCAGTTTTCAGGACCCACTTGGCACTCTCAAACGAGACCAAGTTGGCACTGGTGCCACATTGCATCTGGGAGGCATCCTGCGAGAGGTGGAATTCCAGGAGGCACCCGGCAATTTAAGGCCGCAGGACCCTGAACCATTGTACAGGCTTTTTCCCTGGGAAACAAAACTCACAAGCCACTGTTCTGGGTGTCAGTTTTCAGGACCCACTTGGCACTCTTAAACCAGACCAAGTTGGAAATGGTGCCACCTTGCGTTTGGGAGGCATGCTGCGAGAGGCGGAATTCCAGGAGACACCCGGCAATTTAAGGCCGCAGGACCCTGAACCATTGTACAGGCTTTTTCCCTGGGAAACAAAACTCACAAGCCACTGTTCTGGGTGTCAGTTTTCAGGACTCACTTGGCACTCTCAAACCAGACCAAGTTGGCACTGGTGCCACCTTCCGTCTGGGAGGCATCCTGCGAGATGCGGATCTCCAGGTGCCACCCGGCTATTAAAGGCTGCATTAACCTAAACCATTTTACAGGCTTTTTCCCTGGGAAAGAAAACTCACAAGCCACTGTTCTGGGTGTCAGTTTGCAGGACCCACTTGGCACTCTCAAACCAGACCAAGTTGGCACTGGTGCCACCTTGCGTCTGGGAGGCATCCTGCGAGAGGCGCAATTCCAGGAGGCACCCGGTAATTTAAGGCCGCAGGACCCTGAACCATTTTACAGGCTTTTTCCCTGGGAAACAAAACTCACAAGCCACTGTTCTGGGTGTCAGTTTTCAGGACACACTTGACACTCTCAAAGCAGACCAAGTTGGCACTGGTGCCACCTTGCGTCTGGGCAGCATCCTGCGAGAGGCCGAATTCAAGGAGGCACCCGGCAATTTAAAGCCTCAAGCCCCTGAACCACTGTACAGGCTTTTTCCCTGGGAAACAAAACTCACAAGCCACTGTTCTGGGTGTCAGTTTTCAGGACACACTTGGCACTCTTAAACCAGACCAAGTTGGCACTGGTGCCTCCTTGTGTCTGGGAGGCATCCTGAGAGAGGCCGAATTCCAGGAGGCACCCGGCAATTTAAGGCCTCAGGCTCCTGAACCATTGTACAGGCTTTTTCCCTGGGAAACAAAACTCACAAGCCACTGTTCTGGGTGTCAGTTTTCAGGACCCACTTGGCAGTCTTAAACCAGACCAAGTTGGCACTGGTGCCACCATGCGTCTAGGAGGCATCCTGCGAGAGGCGGAATTCCAGGAGGCACCCGGGAATTTAAGCCCGCACGACCCTGAACCATTGTACAGGCTTTTTCCCTGGGAAACAAAACTCACAAGCCACTGTTCTGGGTGTCAGTTTTCAGGACCCACTTGACACTCTCAAATCAGACCAAGTTGGCACTGGTGCCACATTGCATCTGGGAGGCATCCTGCGAGAGGCGAATCTCCAGGTGGCACCCGGCTATTAAAGGCGGCATTAACCTAAACCATTGTACAGGCTTTTTCCCTGGGAAACAAAACTCACAAGCCACTGTTCTGTGTGTCAGTTTGCAGGAGCCACTTGACACTCTCAAACCAGACCAAGTTGGCACTGGTGCCACCTTCCGTCTGTAAGGCATCCTGCGAGATGCGGATCTCCAGGTGCCACCCGGCTATTAAAGGCGGCATTAACCTAAACCATTTTACAGGCTTTTTCCCTGGGAAAGAAAACTCACAAGCCACTGTTCTGGGTGTCAGTTTTCAGGACCCACTTGGCATTCTCAAACCAGACCAAGTTTTTACTGGTGTTGCTTAGCGTCTGGGAAAAATCTGGCGAGATGCAGAATTCCAGGAGGCACCCGGCAATTTAAGGCCGCAGGACCCTGAACCATTGTACATGCTTTTTCCCTGGGAAACAAAACTCACAAGCCACTGTTCTGGGTGTCAGTTTGCAGGACACACTTGGCACTCTCAAAGCAGACCAAGTTGGCACTGGTGCCACCTTGCGTCTGGGAGGCATCCTGCGAGAGGCGGAATATCAGGAGGCACCCGTCAATTTAAGGCCTCAGGCCCCTGAACCATTGTACAGGCTTTTTCCCTGGGAAACAAAACTCACAAGCCACTGTTCTGGGTGTCAGTTTTCAGGACCCACTTGGCACTCTTAAACCAGACCAAGTTGGAAATGGTGCCACCTTGCGTCTGGGAGGCATCCTGCGAGAGGCCGAATTCCAGGAGTCACCCGGCAATTTAAGGCCGCAGGACCCTGAACCATTGTACAGGCTTTTTCCCTGGGAAACAAAACTCACAAGACACTGTTCTGGGTGTCAGTTTTCAAGACCCACTTGGCACTCTCAAACCAGACCAAGTTGGCACTGGTGCCAACTTGCGTCTTGGAGGCATCCTGCGAGAGGCGGAATTCCAGGAGGCACCCGGCAATTTAAGGCCGCAGGACCCTGAACCATTTTACAGGCTTTTTCCCTGGGAAACAAAACTCACAAGCCACTGTTCTGGGTGTCAGTTTGCAGGACCCACTTGGCACTCTCAAACCAGACCAAGTTGGCACTGGTGTTGCTTAGCGTCTGGGAAACATGTGGCGAGATGCGGAATTCCAGGAGGCACCCGGCAATTTAAGGCCACAGGACCCTGAACCATTGTACAGGCTTTTTCCCTGGGAAGCAAAACTCACAAGCCACTGTTCTGGGTGTAAGTTTTCAGGACACACTTGGCACTCTCAAACCAGACCATGTTGGCACTGGTGCCACCTTGCGTCTGGGAGGCATCCTGCGAGAGGCGCAATTCGAGGAGGCACCCGGTAATTTAAGGCCGCAGGACCCTGAACCATTGTACAGGCTTTTTCCCTGGGAAACAAAACTCACAAGCCACTGTTCTGGGTGTCAGTTTTCAGGACACACTTGACACTCTCAAACCAGACCAAGTTGGCACTGGTGCCACCTTGCGTCTGGGCAGCATCCTGCGAGAGGCCGAATTCAAGGAGGCACCAGGCAATTTAAGGCCTCAAGCCCCTGAACCACTGTACAGGCTTTTTCCCTGGCAAACAAAACTCACAAGGCACTGTTCTGGGTGTCAGTTTTCAGGACACACTTGGCACTCTTAAACCAGACCAAGTTGGCACTGGTGCCTCCTTGTGTCTGGGAGGCATCCTGAGAGAGGCCGAATTCCAGGAGGCACTCGGCAATTTAAGGCCTCAGGCCCCTGAACCATTGTACAGGCTTTTTCCCTGGGAAACAAAACTCACAAGCCACTGTTCTGCGTGTCAGTTTGCAGGACACACTTGGCACTCTCAAACCAGACCAAGTTGGCACTGGTGCCACCTTGCGTCTGGGAGGCATGCTGCGAGAGGCGGAATTCCAGGAGACACCCGGCAATTTAAGGCCGCAGGACCCTGAACCATTGTACAGGCTTTTTCCCTGGGAAACAAAACTCACAAGCCACTGTTCTGGGTGTCAGTTTTCAGGACCCACTTGGCACTCTCAAACCAGACCAAGTTGGCACTGGTGCCACCTTCCGTCTGGGAGGCATCCTGCGAGATGCGGATCTCCAGGTGCCACCCGGCTATTAAAGGCTGCATTAACCTAAACCATTTTACAGGCTTTTTCCCTGGGAAAGAAAACTCACAAGCCACTGTTCTGGGTGTCAGTTTGCAGGAGCCACCTGGCATTCTCAAACCAGACCAAGTTGGCACTGGTGCCACCTTGCGTCTGGGAGGCATCCTGCGAGAGGCAGAATTCCATGAGGCACCCGGCAATTTAAGGCCGCAGGACCCTGAACCATTGTACAGGCTTTTTCCCTGGGAAAAAAAACTCACAAGCCACTGTTCTGGGTGTCAGTATGCAGGACACACTTGGCACTCTCAAACCAGACCAAGTTGGCACTGGTGCCACCTTGCGTATGGGAGGCATCCTGCGAGAGGCGCAATTCAAGGAGGCACCCGGCAATTTAAGTCCGCAGGACCCTGAACCATTGTACAGGCTTTTTCCCTGGGAAACAAAACTCACAAGCCACTGTTCTGGGTGTCAGTTTTCAGGACCCACTTGGCACTCTCAAACCAGACCAAGTTGGCACTGGTGCCACATTGCATCTGGGAGGCATCCTGCGAGAGGTGGAATTCCAGGAGGCACCCGGCAATTTAAGGCCGCAGGACCCTGAACCATTGTACAGGCTTTTTCCCTGGGAAACAAAACTCACAAGCCACTGTTCTGGGTGTCAGTTTTCAGGACCCACTTGGCACTCTTAAACCAGACCAAGTTGGAAATGGTGCCACCTTGCGTCTGGGAGGCATGCTGCGAGAGGCGGAATTCCAGGAGACACCCGGCAATTTAAGGCCGCAGGACCCTGAACCATTGTACAGGCTTTTTCCCTGGGAAACAAAACTCACAAGCCACTGTTCTGGGTGTCAGTTTTCAGGACCCACTTGGCACTCTCAAACCAGACCAAGTTGGCACTGGTGCCACCTTCCGTCTGGGAGGCATCCTGCGAGATGCGGATCTCCAGGTGCCACCCGGCTATTAAAGGCTGCATTAACCTAAACCATTTTACAGGCTTTTTCCCTGGGAAAGAAAACTCACAAGCCACTGTTCTGGGTGTCAGTTTGCAGGACCCACTTGGCACTCTCAAACCAGACCAAGTTGGCACTGGTGCCACCTTGCGTCTGGGAGGCATCCTGCGAGAGGCGCAATTCCAGGAGGCACCCGGTAATTTAAGGCCGCAGGACCCTGAACCATTGTACAGGCTTTTTCCCTGGGAAACAAAACTCACAAGCCACTGTTCTGGGTGTCAGTTTTCAGGACACACTTGACACTCTCAAAGCAGACCAAGTTGGCACTGGTGTCACCTTGCGTCTGGGCAGCATCCTGCGAGAGGCCGAATTCAAGGAGGCACCCGGCAATTTAAAGCGTCAAGCCCCTGAACCACTGTACAGGCTTTTTCCCTGGGAAACAAAACTCACAAGCCACTGTTCTGGGTGTCAGTTTGCAGGACACACTTGGCACTCTTAAACCAGACCAAGTTGGCACTGGTGCCTCCTTGTGTCTGGGAGGCATCCTGAGAGAGGCCGAATTCCAGGAGGCACCCGGCAATTTAAGGCCTCAGGCCCCTGAACCATTGTACAGGCTTTTTCCCTGGGAAACAAAACTCACAAGCCACTGTTCTGGGTGTCAGTTTTCAGGACCCACTTGGCAGTCTTAAACCAGACCAAGTTGGCACTGGTGCCACCATGCGTCTAGGAGGCATCCTGCGAGAGGCGGAATTCCAGGAGGCACCCGGGAATTTAAGCCCGCACGACCCTGAACCATTGTACAGGCTTTTTCCCTGGGAAACAAAACTCACAAGCCACTGTTCTGGGTGTCAGTTTTCAGGACCCACTTGACACTCTCAAATCAGACCAAGTTGGCACTGGTGCCACATTGCATCTGGGAGGCATCCTGCGAGAGGCGAATCTCCAGGTGGCACCCGGCTATTAAAGGCGGCATTAACCTAAACCATTGTACAGGCTTTTTCCCTGGGAAACAAAACTCACAAGCCACTGTTCTGGGTGTCAGTTTTCAGGACCCACTTGGCACTCTTAAACCAGACCAAGTTGGAAATGGTGCCACCTTGCGTCTGGGAGGCATCCTGCGAGAGGCCGAATTCCAGGAGTCACCCGGCAATTTAAGGCCGCAGGACCCTGAACCATTGTACAGGCTTTTTCCCTGGGAAACAAAACTCACAAGACACTGTTCTGGGTGTCAGTTTTCAAGACCCACTTGGCACTCTCAAACCAGACCAAGTTGGCACTGGTGCCAACTTGCGTCTTGGAGGCATCCTGCGAGAGGCGGAATTCCAGGAGGCACCCGGCAATTTAAGGCCGCAGGACCCTGAACCATTTTACAGGCTTTTTCCCTGGGAAACAAAACTCACAAGCCACTGTTCTGGGTGTCAGTTTGCAGGACCCACTTGGCACTCTCAAACCAGACCAAGTTGGCACTGGTGTTGCTTAGCGTCTGGGAAACATGTGGCGAGATGCGGAATTCCAGGAGGCACCCGGCAATTTAAGGCCACAGGACCCTGAACCATTGTACAGGCTTTTTCCCTGGGAAGCAAAACTCACAAGCCACTGTTCTGGGTGTAAGTTTTCAGGACACACTTGGCACTCTCAAACCAGACCATGTTGGCACTGGTGCCACCTTGCGTCTGGGAGGCATCCTGCGAGAGGCGCAATTCGAGGAGGCACCCGGTAATTTAAGGCCGCAGGACCCTGAACCATTGTACAGGCTTTTTCCCTGGGAAACAAAACTCACAAGCCACTGTTCTGGGTGTCAGTTTTCAGGACACACTTGACACTCTCAAACCAGACCAAGTTGGCACTGGTGCCACCTTGCGTCTGGGCAGCATCCTGCGAGAGGCCGAATTCAAGGAGGCACCAGGCAATTTAAGGCCTCAAGCCCCTGAACCACTGTACAGGCTTTTTCCCTGGCAAACAAAACTCACAAGGCACTGTTCTGGGTGTCAGTTTTCAGGACACACTTGGCACTCTTAAACCAGACCAAGTTGGCACTGGTGCCTCCTTGTGTCTGGGAGGCATCCTGAGAGAGGCCGAATTCCAGGAGGCACTCGGCAATTTAAGGCCTCAGG
Source organism: Fringilla coelebs (assembly GCF_963513975.1). Taxonomy (NCBI): domain Eukaryota; kingdom Metazoa; phylum Chordata; class Aves; order Passeriformes; family Fringillidae; genus Fringilla; species Fringilla coelebs. Next base: position 567,368 of record NW_028167521.1, on the reverse strand, counting down.
CCCCTGAACCATTGTACAGGCTTTTTCCCTGGGAAACAAAACTCACAAGCCACTGTTCTGCGTGTCAGTTTGCAGGACACACTTGGCACTCTCAAACCAGACCAAGTTGGCACTGGTGCCACCTTGCGTCTGGGAGGCATGCTGCGAGAGGCGGAATTCCAGGAGACACCCGGCAATTTAAGGCCGCAGGACCCTGAACCATTGTACAGGCTTTTTCCCTGGGAAACAAAACTCACAAGCCACTGTTCTGGGTGTCAGTTTTCAGGACCCACTTGGCACTCTCAAACCAGACCAAGTTGGCACTGGTGCCACCTTCCGTCTGGGAGGCATCCTGCGAGATGCGGATCTCCAGGTGCCACCCGGCTATTAAAGGCTGCATTAACCTAAACCATTTTACAGGCTTTTTCCCTGGGAAAGAAAACTCACAAGCCACTGTTCTGGGTGTCAGTTTGCAGGAGCCACCTGGCATTCTCAAACCAGACCAAGTTGGCACTGGTGCCACCTTGCGTCTGGGAGGCATCCTGCGAGAGGCAGAATTCCATGAGGCACCCGGCAATTTAAGGCCGCAGGACCCTGAACCATTGTACAGGCTTTTTCCCTGGGAAAAAAAACTCACAAGCCACTGTTCTGGGTGTCAGTATGCAGGACACACTTGGCACTCTCAAACCAGACCAAGTTGGCACTGGTGCCACCTTGCGTATGGGAGGCATCCTGCGAGAGGCGCAATTCAAGGAGGCACCCGGCAATTTAAGTCCGCAGGACCCTGAACCATTGTACAGGCTTTTTCCCTGGGAAACAAAACTCACAAGCCACTGTTCTGGGTGTCAGTTTTCAGGACCCACTTGGCACTCTCAAACCAGACCAAGTTGGCACTGGTGCCACATTGCATCTGGGAGGCATCCTGCGAGAGGTGGAATTCCAGGAGGCACCCGGCAATTTAAGGCCGCAGGACCCTGAACCATTGTACAGGCTTTTTCCCTGGGAAACAAAACTCACAAGCCACTGTTCTGGGTGTCAGTTTTCAGGACCCACTTGGCACTCTTAAACCAGACCAAGTTGGAAATGGTGCCACCTTGCGTCTGGGAGGCATGCTGCGAGAGGCGGAATTCCAGGAGACACCCGGCAATTTAAGGCCGCAGGACCCTGAACCATTGTACAGGCTTTTTCCCTGGGAAACAAAACTCACAAGCCACTGTTCTGGGTGTCAGTTTTCAGGACCCACTTGGCACTCTCAAACCAGACCAAGTTGGCACTGGTGCCACCTTCCGTCTGGGAGGCATCCTGCGAGATGCGGATCTCCAGGTGCCACCCGGCTATTAAAGGCTGCATTAACCTAAACCATTTTACAGGCTTTTTCCCTGGGAAAGAAAACTCACAAGCCACTGTTCTGGGTGTCAGTTTGCAGGACCCACTTGGCACTCTCAAACCAGACCAAGTTGGCACTGGTGCCACCTTGCGTCTGGGAGGCATCCTGCGAGAGGCGCAATTCCAGGAGGCACCCGGTAATTTAAGGCCGCAGGACCCTGAACCATTGTACAGGCTTTTTCCCTGGGAAACAAAACTCACAAGCCACTGTTCTGGGTGTCAGTTTTCAGGACACACTTGACACTCTCAAAGCAGACCAAGTTGGCACTGGTGTCACCTTGCGTCTGGGCAGCATCCTGCGAGAGGCCGAATTCAAGGAGGCACCCGGCAATTTAAAGCCTCAAGCCCCTGAACCACTGTACAGGCTTTTTCCCTGGGAAACAAAACTCACAAGCCACTGTTCTGGGTGTCAGTTTGCAGGACACACTTGGCACTCTTAAACCAGACCAAGTTGGCACTGGTGCCTCCTTGTGTCTGGGAGGCATCCTGAGAGAGGCCGAATTCCAGGAGGCACCCGGCAATTTAAGGCCTCAGGCCCCTGAACCATTGTACAGGCTTTTTCCCTGGGAAACAAAACTCACAAGCCACTGTTCTGGGTGTCAGTTTTCAGGACCCACTTGGCAGTCTTAAACCAGACCAAGTTGGCACTGGTGCCACCATGCGTCTAGGAGGCATCCTGCGAGAGGCGGAATTCCAGGAGGCACCCGGGAATTTAAGCCCGCACGACCCTGAACCATTGTACAGGCTTTTTCCCTGGGAAACAAAACTCACAAGCCACTGTTCTGGGTGTCAGTTTTCAGGACCCACTTGACACTCTCAAATCAGACCAAGTTGGCACTGGTGCCACATTGCATCTGGGAGGCATCCTGCGAGAGGCGAATCTCCAGGTGGCACCCGGCTATTAAAGGCGGCATTAACCTAAACCATTGTACAGGCTTTTTCCCTGGGAAACAAAACTCACAAGCCACTGTTCTGTGTGTCAGTTTGCAGGAGCCACTTGACACTCTCAAACCAGACCAAGTTGGCACTGGTGCCACCTTCCGTCTGTAAGGCATCCTGCGAGATGCGGATCTCCAGGTGCCACCCGGCTATTAAAGGCGGCATTAACCTAAACCATTTTACAGGCTTTTTCCCTGGGAAAGAAAACTCACAAGCCACTGTTCTGGGTGTCAGTTTTCAGGACCCACTTGGCAGTCTTAAACCAGACCAAGTTTTTACTGGTGTTGCTTAGCGTCTGGGAAAAATCTGGCGAGATGCAGAATTCCAGGAGGCACCCGGCAATTTAAGGCCGCAGGACCCTGAACCATTGTACAGGCTTTTTCCCTGGGAAACAAAACTCACAAGCCACTGTTCTGGGTGTCAGTTTGCAGGACACACTTGGCACTCTCAAAGCAGACCAAGTTGGCACTGGTGCCACCTTGCGTCTGGGAGGCATCCTGCGAGAGGCGGAATATCAGGAGGCACCCGTCAATTTAAGGCCTCAGGCCCCTGAACCATTGTACAGGCTTTTTCCCTGGGAAACAAAACTCACAAGCCACTGTTCTGGGTGTCAGTTTTCAGGACCCACTTGCCACTCTTAAACCAGACCAAGTTGGAAATGATGCCACCTTGCGTCTGGGAGGCATCCTGTGAGAGGCCGAATTCCAGGAGTCACCCGGCAATTTAAGGCCGCAGGACCCTGAACCATTGTACAGGCTTTTTCCCTGGGAAACAAAACTCACAAGCCACTGTTCTGGGTGTCAGTTTTCAGGACCCACTTGGCACTCTCAAACCAGACCAAGTTGGCACTGGTGCCAACTTGCGTCTTGGAGGCATCCTGCGAGAGGCGGAATTCCAGGAGGCACCCGGCAATTTAAGGCCGCAGGACCCTGAACCATTGTACAGGCTTTTTCCCTGGGAAACAAAACTCACAAGCCACTGTTCTGGGTGTCAGTTTGCAGGACACACTTGGCACTCTCAAACCAGATTAAGTTGGCACTGGTGCCACCTTGCGTCTGGGAGGCATGCTGCGAGAGGCGGAATTCCAGGAGACACCGGGCAATTTAAGGCCGCAGGACCCTGAACCATTGTACAGGCTTTTTCCCTGGGAAACAAAACTCACAAGCCACTGTTCTGGGTGTCAGTTTTCAGGACCCACTTGGCACTCTCAAACCAGACCAAGTTGGCACTGGTGCCACCTTCCGTCTGGGAGGCATCCTGCGAGATGCGGATCTCCAGGTGCCACCCGGCTATTAAAGGCTGCATTAACCTAAACCATTTTACAGGCTTTTTCCCTGGGAAAGAAAACTCACAAGCCACTGTTCTGGGTGTCAGTTTGCAGGAGCCACCTGGCATTCTCAAACCAGACCAAGTTGGCACTGGTGCCACCTTGCGTCTGGGAGGCATCCTGCGAGAGGCGGAATTCCAGGAGGCACCCGGCAATTTAAGGCCGCAGGACCCTGAACCTTTGTACAGGCTTTTTCCCTGGGAAAAAAAACTCACAAGCCACTGTTCTGGGTGTCAGTATGCAGGACACACTTGGCACGCTCAAACCAGACCAAGTTGGCACTGGTGCCACCTTGCGTATGGGAGGCATCCTGCGAGAGGCGCAATTCAAGGAGGCACCCGGCAATTTAAGTCCGCAGGACCCTGAACCATTGTACAGGCTTTTTCCCTGGGAAACAAAACTCACAAGCCACTGTTCTGGGTGTCAGTTTTCAGGACCCACTTGGCACTCTCAAACCAGACCAAGTTGGCACTGGTGCCAACTTGCGTCTTGGAGGCATCCTGCGAGAGGTGGAATTCCAGGAGGCACTCGGCAATTTAAGGCCGCAGGACCCTGAACCATTGTACAGGCTTTTTCCCTGGGAAACAAAACTCACAAGCCACTGTTCTGGGTGTCAGTTTTCAGGACCCACTTGGCACTCTTAAACCAGACCAAGTTGGAAATGGTGCCACCTTGCGTCTGGGAGGCATCCTGCGAGAGGCCGAATTCCAGGAGTCACCCGGCAATTTAAGGCCGCAGGACCCTGAACCATTGTACAGGCTTTTTCCCTGGGAAACAAAACTCACAAGACACTGTTCTGGGTGTCAGTTTTCAGGACCCACTTGGCACTCTCAAACCAGACCAAGTTGGCACTGGTGCCAACTTGCGTCTTGGAGGCATCCTGCGAGAGGCGGAATTCCAGGAGGCACCCGGCAATTTAAGGCCGCAGGACCCTGAACCATTGTACAGGCTTTTTCCCTGGGAAACAAAACTCACAAGCCACTGTTCTGGGTGTCAGTTTGCAGGACCCACTTGGCACTCTCAAACCAGACCAAGTTGGCACTGGTGTTGCTTAGCGTCTGGGAAACATGTGGCGAGATGCGGAATTCCAGGAGGCACCCGGCAATTTAAGGCCGCAGGACCCTGAACCATTGTACAGGCTTTTTCCCTGGGAAGCAAAACTCACAAGCCACTGTTCTGGGTGTAAGTTTTCAGGACACACTTGGCACTCTCAAACCAGACCAAGTTGGCACTGGTGCCACCTTGCGTCTGGGAGGCATCCTGCGAGAGGCGCAATTCGAGGAGGCACCCGGTAATTTAAGGCCGCAGGACCCTGAACCATTGTACAGGCTTTTTCCCTGGGAAACAAAACTCACAAGCCACTGTTCTGGGTGTCAGTTTTCAGGACACACTTGACACTCTCAAACCAGACCAAGTTGGCACTGGTGCCACCTTGCGTCTGGGCAGCATCCTGCGAGAGGCCGAATTCAAGGAGGCACCAGGCAATTTAAGGCCTCAAGCCCCTGAACCACTGTACAGGCTTTTTCCCTGGCAAACAAAACTCACAAGGCACTGTTCTGGGTGTCAGTTTTCAGGACACACTTGGCACTCTTAAACCAGACCAAGTTGGCACTGGTGCCTCCTTGTGTCTGGGAGGCATCCTGAGAGAGGCCGAATTCCAGGAGGCACTCGGCAATTTAAGGCCTCAGGCCCCTGAACCATTGTACAGGCTTTTTCCCTGGGAAACAAAACTCACAAGCCACTGTTCTGGGTGTCAGTTTGCAGGACCCACTTGGCAGTCTTAAACCAGACAAAGTTGACACTGGTGCCACCTTGCGTCTGGGAGGCATCCTGCGAGATGCGGATCTCCAGGTGCCACCCGGCTATTAAAGGCTGCATTAACCTAAACCATTTTACAGGCTTTTTCCCTGGGAAAGAAAACTCACAAGCCACTGTTCTGGGTGTCAGTTTGCAGGAGCCACCTGGCATTCTCAAACCAGACCAAGTTGGCACTGGTGCCACCTTGCGTCTGGGAGGCATCCTGCGAGAGGCGGAATTCCAGGAGGCACCCGGCAATTTAAGGCCGCAGGACCCTGAACCTTTGTACAGGCTTTTTCCCTGGGAAAAAAAACTCACAAGCCACTGTTCTGGGTGTCAGTATGCAGGACACACTTGGCACGCTCAAACCAGACCAAGTTGGCACTGGTGCCACCTTGCGTATGGGAGGCATCCTGCGAGAGGCGCAATTCAAGGAGGCACCCGGCAATTTAAGTCCGCAGGACCCTGAACCATTGTACAGGCTTTTTCCCTGGGAAACAAAACTCACAAGCCACTGTTCTGGGTGTCAGTTTTCAGGACCCACTTGGCACTCTCAAACCAGACCAAGTTGGCACTGGTGCCAACTTGCGTCTTGGAGGCATCCTGCGAGAGGTGGAATTCCAGGAGGCACTCGGCAATTTAAGGCCGCAGGACCCTGAACCATTGTACAGGCTTTTTCCCTGGGAAACAAAACTCACAAGCCACTGTTCTGGGTGTCAGTTTTCAGGACCCACTTGGCACTCTTAAACCAGACCAAGTTGGAAATGGTGCCACCTTGCGTCTGGGAGGCATCCTGCGAGAGGCCGAATTCCAGGAGTCACCCGGCAATTTAAGGCCGCAGGACCCTGAACCATTGTACAGGCTTTTTCCCTGGGAAACAAAACTCACAAGACACTGTTCTGGGTGTCAGTTTTCAGGACCCACTTGGCACTCTCAAACCAGACCAAGTTGGCACTGGTGCCAACTTGCGTCTTGGAGGCATCCTGCGAGAGGCGGAATTCCAGGAGGCACCCGGCAATTTAAGGCCGCAGGACCCTGAACCATTGTACAGGCTTTTTCCCTGGGAAACAAAACTCACAAGCCACTGTTCTGGGTGTCAGTTTGCAGGACCCACTTGGCACTCTCAAACCAGACCAAGTTGGCACTGGTGTTGCTTAGCGTCTGGGAAACATGTGGCGAGATGCGGAATTCCAGGAGGCACCCGGCAATTTAAGGCCGCAGGACCCTGAACCATTGTACAGGCTTTTTCCCTGGGAAGCAAAACTCACAAGCCACTGTTCTGGGTGTAAGTTTTCAGGACACACTTGGCACTCTCAAACCAGACCAAGTTGGCACTGGTGCCACCTTGCGTCTGGGAGGCATCCTGCGAGAGGCGCAATTCGAGGAGGCACCCGGTAATTTAAGGCCGCAGGACCCTGAACCATTGTACAGGCTTTTTCCCTGGGAAACAAAACTCACAAGCCACTGTTCTGGGTGTCAGTTTTCAGGACACACTTGACACTCTCAAACCAGACCAAGTTGGCACTGGTGCCACCTTGCGTCTGGGCAGCATCCTGCGAGAGGCCGAATTCAAGGAGGCACCAGGCAATTTAAGGCCTCAAGCCCCTGAACCACTGTACAGGCTTTTTCCCTGGCAAACAAAACTCACAAGGCACTGTTCTGGGTGTCAGTTTTCAGGACACACTTGGCACTCTTAAACCAGACCAAGTTGGCACTGGTGCCTCCTTGTGTCTGGGAGGCATCCTGAGAGAGGCCGAATTCCAGGAGGCACTCGGCAATTTAAGGCCTCAGGCCCCTGAACCATTGTACAGGCTTTTTCCCTGGGAAACAAAACTCACAAGCCACTGTTCTGGGTGTCAGTTTGCAGGACCCACTTGGCAGTCTTAAACCAGACCAAGTTGGCACTGGTGCCACCATGCGTCTGGGAGGCATCCTGCGAGAGGCGGAATTCCAGGAGGCACGCGGGAATTTAAGTCCGCACGACCCTGAACCATTGTACAGGCTTTTTCCCTGGGAAACAAAACTCACAAGCCACTGTTCTGGGTGTCAGTTTTCAGGACCCACTTGACACTCTCAAACCAGACCAAGTTAACACTGGTGCCACATTGCATCTGGGAGGCATCCTGCGAGAGGCGAATCTCCAGGTGGCACCCGGCTATTAAAGGCGGCATTAACCTAAACCATTTTACAGGCTTTTTCCCTGGGAAACAAAACTCACAAGCCACTGTTCTGTGTGTCAGTTTGCAGGAGCCACTTGACACTCTCAAACCAGACCATGTTGGCACTGGTGCCACGTTGCTTCTGGGAGGCATCCTGCGAGAGGCCGAATTCCAGGAGTCACCCGGCAATTTAAGGCCTCAGGCCCCTGAACCATTGTACAGGCTTTTTCCCTGGGAAACAAAACTCACAAGCCACTGTTCTGGGTGTCAGTTTTCAGGACCCACTTGGCACTCTAAAACCAGACGAAGTTGGAAATGGTGCCACCTTGCGTCTGGGAGGCATCCTGCGAGAGGCCGAATTCCAGGAGTCACCCGGCAATTTAAGGCCGCAGGACCCTAAACCATTGTACAGGCTTTTTCCCTGGGAAACAAAACTCACAAGCCACTGTTCTGGGTGTCAGTTTTCAGGACCCACTTGGCACTCTCAAACCAGACCAAGTTGGCACTGGTGCCACCTTCCGTCTGGGAGGCATCCTGTGAGATGCGGATCTCCAGGTGCCACCCGGCTATTAAAGGCGGCATTAACCTAAACCATTTTACAGGCTTTTTCCCTGGGAAAGAAAACTCACAAGCCACTGTTCTGGGTGTCAGTTTGCAGGAGCCACCTGGCACTCTCAAACCAGACCAAGTTGGCACTGGTGCCACCTTGCGTCTGGGAGGCATCCTGCGAGAGGCGGATTTCCAGGAGGCACCCGGCAATTTAAGGCCGCAGGACCCTGAACCATTGTACAGGCTTTTTCCCTAGGAAACAAAACTCACAAGCCACTGTTCTGGGTGTCAGTTTGCAGGACCCACTTGACACTCTCAAACCAGACCAAGATGGCACTGGTGCCACCTTGCGTCTGGGCGGCATCCTGCGAGAGGCCGAATTCCAGGAGGCACTCGGCAATTTAAGGCCGCAGGACCCTGAACCATTGTACAGGCTTTTTCCCTGTGAAACAAAACTCACAAGCCACTGTTCTGGGTGTCAGTTTTCAGGACACACTTGGCACTCTCAAACCAGACCAAGTTGGCACTGGTGCCAACTTGCGTCTTGGAGGCATCCTGCGAGAGGCCGAATTCCAGGAGGCACCCGGCAATTTAAGGCCTCAGGCCCCCTGAACCATTGTACAGGCTTTTTCCCTGGGAAACAAAACTCACAAGCCACTGTTCTGGGTTTCAGTTTGCAGAACACACTTGGCACTCTCAAACCAGACCAAGTTGGCACTGGTGCCACCTTGCGTCTGGGAGGCATGCTGCGAGAGGCGGAATTCAAGGAGTCACCCGGCAATTTAAGGCCTCAGGCCCCTGAACCATTGTACAGGCTTTTTCCCTGAGAAACAAAACTCACAAGCCACTGTTCTGGGTGTCAGTTTTCAGGACCCACTTGGCACTCTTAAACCAGACCAAGTTGGCACTGGTGCCACCTTGCGTCTGGGAGGCATGCTGCGAGAGGCGGAATTCCAGGAGACACCCGGCAATTTAAGGCCGCAGGACCCTGAACCATTGTACAGGCTTTTTCCCTGGGAAACAAAACTCACAAGCCACTGTTCTGGGTGTCAGTTTTCAGGACCCACTTGACACTCTCAAACCAGACCAAGTTGGCACTGGTGCCACATTGCATCTGGGAGGCATCCTGCGAGAGGCGAATCTCCAGGTGGCACCCGGCTATCAAAGGCTGCATTAACCTAAACCATTTTACAGGCTTTTTCCCTGGGAAACAAAACTCACAAGCCACTGTTCTGGGTGTCAGTTTGCAGGAGCCACCTGGCATTCTCAAACCAGACCAAGTTGGCACTGGTGCCACCTTGCGTCTGGGAGGCATCCTGCGAGAGGCGGAATTCCAGGAGGCACCCGGCAATTTAAGGCCGCAGGACCCTGAACCTTTGTACAGGCTTTTTCCCTGGGAAAAAAAACTCACAAGCCACTGTTCTGGGTGTCAGTATGCAGGACACACTTGGCACGCTCAAATCAGACCAAGTTCGCACTGGTGCCACCTTGCGTATGGGAGGCATCCTGCGAGAGGCGCAATTCAAGGAGGCACCCGGCAATTTAAGGCCGCAGGACCCTGAACCATTGTACAGGCTTTTTCCCTGGGAAACAAAACTCACAAGCCACTGTTCTGGGTGTCAGTTTGCAGGACACACTTGGCGCTCTCAAACCAGACCAAGTTGGCACTGGTGCCAACTTGCGTCTTGGAGGCATCCTGCCAGAGGTGGAATTCCAGGAGGCACTCGGCAATTTAAGGCCGCAGGACCCTGAACCATTGTACAGGCTTTTTCCCTGGGAAACAAAACTCACAAGCCACTGTTCTGGGTGTCAGTTTTCAGGACCCACTTGGCACTCTTAAACCAGACCAAGTTGGAAATGGTGCCACCTTGCGTCTGGGAGGCATCCTGCGAGAGGCCGAATTCCAGGAGTCACCCGGCAATTTAAGGCCGCAGGATCCTGAACCATTGTACAGGCTTTTTCCCTGGGAAACAAAACTCACAAGCCACTGTTCTGGGCGTCAGTTTACAGGAGCCACCTGGCACTCTCAAACCAGACCAAGTTGGCACGGGTGTCATGTTGCGCCTGGGAGGCATCCTGTGAGAGGCGGATCTCCAGGAGTCACTCGGCAATTTAAGGCCGCAGGACCCTGAACCATTGTACAGGCTTTTTCCCTGGGAAACAAAACTCACAAGCCACTGTTCTGGGTTTCAGTTTGCAGAACACACTTGGCACTCTCAAACCAGACCAAGTTGGCACTGGTGCCAACTTGCGTCTTGGAGGCATCCTGCGAGAGGCCGAATTCCAGGAGGCACCCGGCAATTTAAGGCCTCAGGCCCCCTGAACCATTGTACAGGCTTTTTCCCTGGGAAACAAAACTCACAAGCCACTGTTCTGGGTTTCAGTTTGCAGAACACACTTGGCACTCTCAAACCAGACCAAGTTGGCACTGGTGCCACCTTGCGTCTGGGACGCATCCTGCGAGAGGCGGAATTCAAGGAGTCACCCGGCAATTTAAGGCCTCAGGCCCCTGAACCATTGTACAGGCTTTTACCCTGAGAAACAAAACTCACAAGCCACTGTTCTGGGTGTCAGTTTTCAGGACCCACTTGGCACTCTTAAACCAGACCAAGTTGGCACTGGTGCCACCTTGCGTCTGGGAGGCATGCTGCGAGAGGCGGAATTCCAGGAGACACCCGGCAATTTAAGGCCGCAGGACCCTGAACCATTGTACAGGCTTTTTCCCTGGGAAACAAAACTCACAAGCCACTGTTCTGGGTGTCAGTTTTCAGGACCCACTTGACACTCTCAAACCAGACCAAGTTGGCACTGGTGCCACATTGCATCTGGGAGGCATCCTGCGAGAGGCGAATCTCCAGGTGGCACCCGGCTATCAAAGGCTGCATTAACCTAAACCATTTTACAGGCTTTTTCCCTGGGAAACAAAACTCACAAGCCACTGTTCTGGGTGTCAGTTTGCAGGAGCCACCTGGCATTCTCAAACCAGACCAAGTTGGCACTGGTGCCACCTTGCGTCTGGGAGGCATCCTGCGAGAGGCGGAATTCCAGGAGGCACCCGGCAATTTAAGGCCGCAGGACCCTGAACCTTTGTACAGGCTTTTTCCCTGGGAAAAAAAACTCACAAGCCACTGTTCTGGGTGTCAGTATGCAGGACACACTTGGCACGCTCAAATCAGACCAAGTTCGCACTGGTGCCACCTTGCGTATGGGAGGCATCCTGCGAGAGGCGCAATTCAAGGAGGCACCCGGCAATTTAAGGCCGCAGGACCCTGAACCATTGTACAGGCTTTTTCCCTGGGAAACAAAACTCACAAGCCACTGTTCTGGGTGTCAGTTTGCAGGACACACTTGGCGCTCTCAAACCAGACCAAGTTGGCACTGGTGCCAACTTGCGTCTTGGAGGCATCCTGCCAGAGGTGGAATTCCAGGAGGCACTCGGCAATTTAAGGCCGCAGGACCCTGAACCATTGTACAGGCTTTTTCCCTGGGAAACAAAACTCACAAGCCACTGTTCTGGGTGTCAGTTTTCAGGACCCACTTGGCACTCTTAAACCAGACCAAGTTGGAAATGGTGCCACCTTGCGTCTGGGAGGCATCCTGCGAGAGGCCGAATTCCAGGAGTCACCCGGCAATTTAAGGCCGCAGGATCCTGAACCATTGTACAGGCTTTTTCCCTGGGAAACAAAACTCACAAGCCACTGTTCTGGGCGTCAGTTTACAGGAGCCACCTGGCACTCTCAAACCAGACCAAGTTGGCACGGGTGTCATGTTGCGCCTGGGAGGCATCCTGTGAGAGGCGGATCTCCAGGAGTCACTCGGCAATTTAAGGCCGCAGGACCCTGAACCATTGTACAGGCTTTTTCCCTGGGAAACAAAACTCACAAGCCACTGTTCTGGGTTTCAGTTTGCAGAACACACTTGGCACTCTCAAACCAGACCAAGTTGGCACTGGTGCCAACTTGCGTCTTGGAGGCATCCTGCGAGAGGCCGAATTCCAGGAGGCACCCGGCAATTTAAGGCCTCAGGCCCCCTGAACCATTGTACAGGCTTTTTCCCTGGGAAACAAAACTCACAAGCCACTGTTCTGGGTTTCAGTTTGCAGAACACACTTGGCACTCTCAAACCAGACCAAGTTGGCACTGGTGCCACCTTGCGTCTGGGACGCATCCTGCGAGAGGCGGAATTCAAGGAGTCACCCGGCAATTTAAGGCCTCAGGCCCCTGAACCATTGTACAGGCTTTTACCCTGAGAAACAAAACTCACAAGCCACTGTTCTGGGTGTCAGTTTTCAGGACCCACTTGGCACTCTTAAACCAGACCAAGTTGGCACTGGTGCCACCTTGCGTCTGGGAGGCATGCTGCGAGAGGCGGAATTCCAGGAGACACCCGGCAATTTAAGGCCGCAGGACCCTGAACCATTGTACAGGCTTTTTCCCTGGGAAACAAAACTCACAAGCCACTGTTCTGGGTGTCAGTTTTCAGGACCCACTTGACACTCTCAAACCAGACCAAGTTGGCACTGGTGCCACATTGCATCTGGGAGGCATCCTGCGAGAGGCGAATCTCCAGGTGGCACCCGGCTATCAAAGGCTGCATTAACCTAAACCATTTTACAGGCTTTTTCCCTGGGAAACAAAACTCACAAGCCACTGTTCTGGGTGTCAGTTTGCAGGAGCCACCTGGCATTCTCAAACCAGACCAAGTTGGCACTGGTGCCACCTTGCGTCTGGGAGGCATCCTGCGAGAGGCGGAATTCCAGGAGGCACCCGGCAATTTAAGGCCGCAGGACCCTGAACCTTTGTACAGGCTTTTTCCCTGGGAAAAAAAACTCACAAGCCACTGTTCTGGGTGTCAGTATGCAGGACACACTTGGCACGCTCAAATCAGACCAAGTGTGCACTGGTGCCACCTTGCGTATGGGAGGCATCCTGCGAGAGGCGCAATTCAAGGAGGCACCCGGCAATTTAAGTCCGCAGGACCCTGAACCATTGTACAGGCTTTTTCCCTGGGAAACAAAACTCACAAGCCACTGTTCTGGGTGTCAGTTTGCAGGACACACTTGGCACTCTCAAACCAGACCAAGTTGGCACTGGTGCCAACTTGCGTCTTGGAGGCATCCTGCGAGAGGTGGAATTCCAGGAGGCACTCGGCAATTTAAGGCCGCAGGACCCTGAACCATTGTACAGGCTTTTTCCCTGGGAAACAAAACTCACAAGCCACTGTTCTGGGTGTCAGTTTTCAGGACCCACTTGGCACTCTTAAACCAGACCAAGTTGGAAATGGTGCCACCTTGCGTCTGGGAGGCATCCTGCGAGAGGCCGAATTCCAGGAGTCACCCGGCAATTTAAGGCCGCAGGATCCTGAACCATTGTACAGGCTTTTTCCCTGGGAAACAAAACTCACAAGCCACTGTTCTGGGTGTCAGTTTGCAGGAGCCACCTGGCACTCTCAAACCAGACCAAGTTGGCACTGGTGTCATGTTGCGCCTGGGAGGCATCCTGTGAGAGGCGGATCTCCAGGAGTCACTCGGCAATTTAAGGCCGCAGGACCCTGAACCATTGTACAGGCTTTTTCCCTGGGAAACAAAACTCACAAGCCACTGTTCTGGGTTTCAGTTTGCAGAACACACTTGGCACTCTCAAACCAGACCAAGTTGGCACTGGTGCCACCTTGCGTCTGGGAGGCATGCTGCGAGAGGCGGAATTCAAGGAGTCACCCGGCAATTTAAGGCCTCAGGCCCCTGAACCATTGTACAGGCTTTTTCCCTGAGAAACAAAACTCACAAGCCACTGTTCTGGGTGTCAGTTTTCAGGACCCACTTGGCACTCTTAAACCAGACCAAGTTGGCACTGGTGCCACCTTGCGTCTGGGAGGCATGCTGCGAGAGGCGGAATTCCAGGAGACACCCGGCAATTTAAGGCCGCAGGACCCTGAACCATTGTACAGGCTTTTTCCCTGGGAAACAAAACTCACAAGCCACTGTTCTGGGTGTCAGTTTTCAGGACCCACTTGACACTCTCAAACCAGACCAAGTTGGCACTGGTGCCACATTGCATCTGGGAGGCATCCTGCGAGAGGCGAATCTCCAGGTGGCACCCGGCTATCAAAGGCTGCATTAACCTAAACCATTTTACAGGCTTTTTCCCTGGGAAACAAAACTCACAAGCCACTGTTCTGGGTGTCAGTTTGCAGGAGCCACCTGGCATTCTCAAACCAGACCAAGTTGGCACTGGTGCCACCTTGCGTCTGGGAGGCATCCTGCGAGAGGCGGAATTCCAGGAGGCACCCGGCAATTTAAGGCCGCAGGACCCTGAACCTTTGTACAGGCTTTTTCCCTGGGAAAAAAAACTCACAAGCCACTGTTCTGGGTGTCAGTATGCAGGACACACTTGGCACGCTCAAATCAGACCAAGTGTGCACTGGTGCCACCTTGCGTATGGGAGGCATCCTGCGAGAGGCGCAATTCAAGGAGGCACCCGGCAATTTAAGTCCGCAGGACCCTGAACCATTGTACAGGCTTTTTCCCTGGGAAACAAAACTCACAAGCCACTGTTCTGGGTGTCAGTTTGCAGGACACACTTGGCACTCTCAAACCAGACCAAGTTGGCACTGGTGCCAACTTGCGTCTTGGAGGCATCCTGCGAGAGGTGGAATTCCAGGAGGCACTCGGCAATTTAAGGCCGCAGGACCCTGAACCATTGTACAGGCTTTTTCCCTGGGAAACAAAACTCACAAGCCACTGTTCTGGGTGTCAGTTTTCAGGACCCACTTGGCACTCTTAAACCAGACCAAGTTGGAAATGGTGCCACCTTGCGTCTGGGAGGCATCCTGCGAGAGGCCGAATTCCAGGAGTCACCCGGCAATTTAAGGCCGCAGGATCCTGAACCATTGTACAGGCTTTTTCCCTGGGAAACAAAACTCACAAGCCACTGTTCTGGGTGTCAGTTTGCAGGAGCCACCTGGCACTCTCAAACCAGACCAAGTTGGCACTGGTGTCATGTTGCGCCTGGGAGGCATCCTGTGAGAGGCGGATCTCCAGGAGTCACTCGGCAATTTAAGGCCGCAGGACCCTGAACCATTGTACAGGCTTTTTCCCTGGGAAACAAAACTCACAAGCCACTGTTCTGGGTTTCAGTTTGCAGAACACACTTGGCACTCTCAAACCAGACCAAGTTGGCACTGGTGCCACCTTGCGTCTGGGAGGCATGCTGCGAGAGGCGGAATTCAAGGAGTCACCCGGCAATTTAAGGCCTCAGGCCCCTGAACCATTGTACAGGCTTTTTCCCTGAGAAACAAAACTCACAAGCCACTGTTCTGGGTGTCAGTTTTCAGGACCCACTTGGCACTCTTAAACCAGACCAAGTTGGCACTGGTGCCACCTTGCGTCTGGGAGGC
The DNA here is from genome assembly GCF_963513975.1 of Fringilla coelebs. Classification (NCBI taxonomy): domain Eukaryota; kingdom Metazoa; phylum Chordata; class Aves; order Passeriformes; family Fringillidae; genus Fringilla; species Fringilla coelebs. The sequence goes on along the minus strand of NW_028167521.1, from coordinate 551,837 downwards.
ATGCTGCGAGAGGCGGAATTCCAGGAGACACCCGGCAATTTAAGGCCGCAGGACCCTGAACCATTGTACAGGCTTTTTCCCTGGGAAACAAAACTCACAAGCCACTGTTCTGGGTGTCAGTTTTCAGGACCCACTTGACACTCTCAAACCAGACCAAGTTGGCACTGGTGCCACATTGCATCTGGGAGGCATCCTGCGAGAGGCGAATCTCCAGGCGGCACCCGGCTATCAAAGGCTGCATTAACCTAAACCATTTTACAGGCTTTTTCCCTGGGAAACAAAACTCACAAGCCACTGTTCTGGGTGTCAGTTTGCAGGAGCCACCTGGCATTCTCAAACCAGACCAAGTTGGCACTGGTGCCACCTTGCGTCTGGGAGGCATCCTGCGAGAGGCGGAATTCCAGGAGGCACCCGGCAATTTAAGGCCGCAGGACCCTGAACCTTTGTACAGGCTTTTTCCCTGGGAAAAAAAACTCACAAGCCACTGTTCTGGGTGTCAGTATGCAGGACACACTTGGCACGCTCAAATCAGACCAAGTGTGCACTGGTGCCACCTTGCGTATGGGAGGCATCCTGCGAGAGGCGCAATTCAAGGAGGCACCCGGCAATTTAAGTCCGCAGGACCCTGAACCATTGTACAGGCTTTTTCCCTGGGAAACAAAACTCACAAGCCACTGTTCTGGGTGTCAGTTTGCAGGACACACTTGGCACTCTCAAACCAGACCAAGTTGGCACTGGTGCCAACTTGCGTCTTGGAGGCATCCTGCGAGAGGTGGAATTCCAGGAGGCACTCGGCAATTTAAGGCCGCAGGACCCTGAACCATTGTACAGGCTTTTTCCCTGGGAAACAAAACTCACAAGCCACTGTTCTCGGTGTCAGTTTTCAGGACCCACTTGGCACTCTTAAACCAGACCAAGTTGGAAATGGTGCCACCTTGCGTCTGGGAGGCATCCTGCGAGAGGCCGAATTCCAGGAGTCACCCGGCAATTTAAGGCCGCAGGATCCTGAACCATTGTACAGGCTTTTTCCCTGGGAAACAAAACTCACAAGCCACTGTTCTGGGTGTCAGTTTGCAGGAGCCACCTGGCACTCTCAAACCAGACCAAGTTGGCACTGGTGTCATGTTGCGCCTGGGAGGCATCCTGTGAGAGGCGGATCTCCAGGAGTCACTCGGCAATTTAAGGCCGCAGGACCCTGAACCATTTTACAGGCTTTTTCCCTGGGAAACAAAACTCACAAGCCACTGTTCTGGGTTTCAGTTTGCAGAACACACTTGGCACTCTCAAACCAGACCAAGTTGGCACTGGTGCCACCTTGCGTCTGGGAGGCATGCTGCGAGAGGCGGAATTCAAGGAGTCACCCGGCAATTTAAGGCCTCAGGCCCCTGAACCATTGTACAGGCTTTTTCCCTGAGAAACAAAACTCACAAGCCACTGTTCTGGGTGTCAGTTTTCAGGACCCACTTGGCACTCTTAAACCAGCCCAAGTTGGAACGGGTGCCAACTTGCGTCTGGGAGGCATCCTGCGAGAGGCGGAATTCCAGGAGGCACCCGGGAATTTAAGTCCGCACGACCCTGAACCATTGTACAGGCTTTTTCCCTGGGAAACAAAACTCACAAGCCACTGTTCTGGGTGTCAGTTTTCAGGACCCACTTGACACTCTCAAACCAGACCAAGTTGGCACTGGTGCCACATTGCATCTGGGAGGCATCCTGCGAGAGGCGAATGTCCAGGTGGCACCCGGCTATCAAAGGCGGCAATAACCTAAACCATTTTACAGGCTTTTTCCCTGGGAAACAAAACTCACAAGCCACTGTTCTGTGTGTCAGTTTGCAGGAGCCACTTGACACTCTCAAACCAGACCAAGTTGGCACTGGTGCCACCTTGCTTCTGGGACGCATCCTGCGAGAGGCCGAATTCCAGGAGGCACCCGTCAATTTAAGGCCGCAGGCCCCTGAACCATTGTACAGGCTTTTTCCCTGGGAAACAAAACTCACAAGCCACTGTTCTGGGTGTCAGTTTTCAGGACCCACTTGCCACTCTTAAACCAGACCAAGATGGAAATGGTGCCACCTTGCGTCTGGGAGGCATCCTGCGAGAGGCCGAATTCCAGGAGTCACCCGGCAATTTAAGGCCGCAGGACCCTGAACCATTGTACAGGCTTTTTCCCTGGGAAACAAAACTCACAAGCCACTGTTCTGGGTGTCAGTTTTCAGGACCCACTTGGCACTCTCAAACCAGACCAAGTTGGCACTGGTGCCAACTTGCGTCTTGGAGGCATCCTGCGAGAGGCGCAATTCCAGGAGGCACCCGGCAATTTAAGGCCTCAGGACCCTGAACCATTGTACAGGCTTTTTCCCTGGGAAACAAAACTCACAAGCCACTGTTCTGGGTGTCAGTTTGCAGGACACACTTGGCACTCTCAAACCAGACCAAGTTGGCACTGGTGCCACCTTGCGTCTGGGAGGCATGCTGCGAGAGGCGGAATTCCAGGAGACACCCGGCAATTTAAGGCCGCAGGACCCTGAACCATTGTACAGGCTTTTTCCCTGGGAAACAAAACTCACAAGCCACTGTTCTGGGTGTCAGTTTTCAGGACCCACTTGGCACTCTCAAACCAGACCAAGTTGGCACTGGTGCCACCTTCCGTCTGGGAGGCATCCTGCGAGATGCGGATCTCCAGGTGCCACCCGGCTATTAATGGCTGCATTAACCTAAACCATTTTACAGGCTTTTTCCCTGGGAAAGAAAACTCACAAGCCACTGTTCTGGGTGTCAGTTTGCAGGAGCCACCTGGCATTCTCAAACCAGACCAAGTTGGCACTGGTGCCACCTTGCGTCTGGGAGGCATCCTGCGAGATGCGGAATTCCAGGAGGCACCGGGCAATTTAAGGCCGCAGGACCCTGAACCATTGTACAGGCTTTTTCCCTGGGAAAAAAAACTCACAAGCCACTGTTCTGGGTGTCAGTATGCAGGACACACTTGGCACTCTCAAACCAGACCAAGTTGGCACTGGTGCCACCTTGCGTCTGGGAGGCATCCTGCGAGAGGTGGAATTCAAGGAGGCACCCGGCAATTTAAGTCCGCAGGACCCTGAACCATTGTACAGGCTTTTTCCCTGGGAAACAAAACTCACAAGACACTGTTCTGGGTGTCAGTTTTCAGGACCCACTTGGCACTCTCAAACCAGACCAAGTTGGCACTGGTGCCAACTTGCGTCTTGGAGGCATCCTGCGAGAGGTGGAATTCCAGGAGGCACCCGGCAATTTAAGGCCGCAGGACCCTGAACCATTGTACAGGCTTTTTCCCTGGGAAACAAAACTCACAAGCCACTGTTCTGGGTGTCAGTTTTCAGGACCCACTTGGCACTCTTAAACCAGACCAAGTTTGAAATGGTGCCACCTTGCGTCTGGGAGGCATCCTGCGAGAGGCCGAATTCCAGGAGTCACCCGGCAATTTAAGGCCGCAGGACCCTGAACCATTTTACAGGCTTTTTCCCTGGGAAACAAAACTCACAAGACACTGTTCTGGGTGTCAGTTTTCAGGACCCACCTGGCACTCTCAAACCAGACCAAGTTGGCACTGGTGCCAACTTGCGTCTTGGAGGCATCCTGCGAGAGGCGGAATTCCAGGAGGCACCCGGCAATTTAAGGCCGCAGGACCCTGAACCATTGTACAGGCTTTTTCCCTGGGAAACAAAACTCACAAGCCACTGTTCTGGGTGTCAGTTTGCAGGACACACTTGGCACTCTCAAACCAGACCAAGTTGGCACTGGTGTGTCTTAGCGTCTGGGAAACATGTGGCGAGATGCGGAATTCCAGGAGGCACCCGGCAATTTAAGGCCGTAGGACCCTGAACCATTGTACAGGCTTTTTCCCTGGGAAGCAAAACTCACAAGCCACTGTTCTGGGTGTAAGTTTTCAGGACACACTTGGCACTCTCAAACCAGACCAAGTTGGCACTGGTGCCACCTTGCGTCTGGGAGGCATCCTGCGAGAGCGTAATTCCAGGAGGCACCCGGTAATTTAAGGCCGCAGGACCCTGAACCATTGTACAGGCTTTTTCCCTGGGAAACAAAACTCACAAGCCACTGTTCTGGGTGTCAGTTTTCAGGACACACTTGACACTCTCAAAGCAGACCAAGTTGGCACTGGTGCCACCTTGCGTCTGGGCAGCATCCTGCGAGAGGCCGAATTCAAGGAGGCACCCGGCAATTTAAGGCCTCAAGCCCCTGTACCACTGTACAGGCTTTTTCCCTGGGAAACAAAACTCACAAGCCACTGTTCTGGGTGTCAGTTTTCAGGACACACTTGGCACTCTTAAACCAGACCAAGTTGGCACTGGTGCCACCTTGCGTCTGGGAGGCATGCTGCGAGAAACGGAATTCCAGGAGACACCCGGCAATTTAAGGCCGCAGGACCCTGAACCATTGTACAGGCTTTTTCCCTGGGAAACAAAACTCACAAGCCACTGTTCTGGGTGTCAGTTTTCAGGACCCACTTGGCACTCTCAAACCAGACCAAGTTGGCACTGGTGCCACCTTCCGTCTGGGAGGCATCCTGCGAGATGCGGATCTCCAGGTGCCACCCGGCTATTAAAGGCGGCATTAACCTAAACCATTTTACAGGCTTTTTCCCTGGGAAAGAAAACTCACAAGCCACTGTTCTGGGTGTCAGTTTGCAGGAGCCACCTGGCACTCTCAAACCAGACCAAGTTGGCACTGGTGCCAACTTGCGTCTTGGAGGCATCCTGCGAGAGGTGGAATTCCAGGAGGCACCCGGCAATTTAAGGCCGCAGGACCCTGAACCATTGTACAGGCTTTTTCCCTGGGAAACAAAACTCACAAGCCACTGTTCTGGGTGTCAGTATGCAGGACACACTTGGCACTCTCAAACCAGACCAAGTTGGCACTGGTGCCACCTTGCGTCTGGGAGGCATCCTGCGAGAGGTGGAATTCAAGGAGGCACCCGGCAATTTAAGTCCGCAGGACCCTGAACCATTGTACAGGCTTTTTCCCTGGGAAACAAAACTCACAAGACACTGTTCTGGGTGTCAGTTTTCAGGACCCACTTGGCACTCTCAAACCAGACCAAGTTGGCACTGGTGCCAACTTGCGTCTTGGAGGCATCCTGCGAGAGGTGGAATTCCAGGAGGCACCCGGCAATTTAAGGCCGCAGGACCCTGAACCATTGTACAGGCTTTTTCCCTGGGAAACAAAACTCACAAGCCACTGTTCTGGGTGTCAGTTTTCAGGACCCACTTGGCACTCTTAAACCAGACCAAGTTTGAAATGGTGCCACCTTGCGTCTGGGAGGCATCCTGCGAGAGGCCGAATTCCAGGAGTCACCCAGCAATTTAAGGCCGCAGGACCCTGAACCATTTTACAGGCTTTTTCCCTGGGAAACAAAACTCACAAGACACTGTTCTGGGTGTCAGTTTTCAGGACCCACTTGGCACTCTCAAACCAGACCAAGTTGGCACTGGTGCCAACTTGCGTCTTGGAGGCATCCTGCGAGAGGCGGAATTCCAGGAGGCACCCGGCAATTTAAGGCCGCAGGACCCTGAACCATTGTACAGGCTTTTTCCCTGGGAAAGAAAACTCACAAGCCACTGTTCTGGGTGTCAGTTTGCAGGACACACTTGGCACTCTCAAACCAGACCAAGTTGGCACTGGTGTGTCTTAGCGTCTGGGAAACATGTGGCGAGATGCGGAATTCCAGGAGGCACCCGGCAATTTAAGGCCGTAGGACCCTGAACCATTGTACAGGCTTTTTCCCTGGGAAGCAAAACTCACAAGCCACTGTTCTGGGTGTAAGTTTTCAGGACACACTTGGCACTCTCAAACCAGACCAAGTTGGCACTGGTGCCACCTTGCGTCTGGGAGGCATCCTGCGAGAGCGTAATTCCAGGAGGCACCCGGTAATTTAAGGCCGCAGGACCCTGAACCATTGTACAGGCTTTTTCCCTGGGAAACAAAACTCACAAGCCACTGTTCTGGGTGTCAGTTTTCAGGACACACTTGACACTCTCAAAGCAGACCAAGTTGGCACTGGTGCCACCTTGCGTCTGGGCAGCATCCTGCGAGAGGCCGAATTCAAGGAGGCACCCGGCAATTTAAGGCCTCAAGCCCCTGTACCACTGTACAGGCTTTTTCCCTGGGAAACAAAACTCACAAGCCACTGTTCTGGGTGTCAGTTTTCAGGACACACTTGGCACTCTTAAACCAGACCAAGTTGGCACTGGTGCCACCTTGCGTCTGGGAGGCATGCTGCGAGAGGCGGAATTCCAGGAGACACCCGGCAATTTAAGGCCGCAGGACCCTGAACCATTGTACAGGCTTTTTCCCTGGGAAACAAAACTCACAAGCCACTGTTCTGGGTGTCAGTTTTCAGGACCCACTTGGCACTCTCAAACCAGACCAAGTTGGCACTGGTGCCACCTTCCGTCTGGGAGGCATCCTGCGAGATGCGGATCTCCAGGTGCCACCCGGCTATTAAAGGCTGCATTAACCTAAACCATTTTACAGGCTTTTTCCCTGGGAAAGAAAACTCACAAGCCACTGTTCTGGGTGTCAGTTTTCAGGACCCACCTGGCACTCTCAAACCAGACCAAGTTGGCACTGGTGCCAACTTGCGTCTTGGAGGCATCCTGCGAGAGGTGGAATTCCAGGAGGCACCCGGCAATGTAAGGCCGCAGGACCCTGAACCATTGTACAGGCTTTTTCCCTGGGAAACAAAACTCACAAGCCACTGTTCTGGGTGTCAGTTTTCAGGACACACTTGGCACTCTTAAACCAGACCAAGTTGGCACTGGTGCCTCCTTGTGTCTAGGAGGCATCCTGCGAGAGGCCGAATTCCAGGAGGCACTTGGCAATTTAAGGCCTCAAGCCCCTGAACCATTCTACAGGCTTTTTCCCTGGGAAACAAAACTCACAAGCCACTGTTCTGGGTGTCAGTTTTCAGGACCCACTTGGCAGTCTTAAACCAGACCAAGTTTTTACTGGTGTTGCTTAGCGTCTGGGAAAAATCTGGCGAGATGCAGAATTCCAGGAGGCACCCGGCAATTTAAGGCCGCAGGACCCTGAACCATTGTACAGGCTTTTTCCCTGGGAAACAAAACTCACAAGCCACTGTTCTGGGTGTCAGTTTGCAGGACACACTTGGCACTCTCAAACCAGACCAAGTTGGCACTGGTGCCACCTTGCTTCTGGGACGCATCCTGCGAGAGGCGGAATATCAGGAGGCACCCGTCAATTTAAGGCCTCAGGCCCCTGAACCATTGTACAGGCTTTTTCCCTGGGAAACAAAACTCACAAGCCACTGTTCTGGGTGTCAGTTTTCAGGACCCACTTGCCACTCTTAAACCAGACCAAGTTGGAAATGGTGCCACCTTGCGTCTGGGAGGCATCCTGCGAGAGGCCGAATTCCAGGAGTCACCCGGCAATTTAAGGCCGCAGGACCCTGAACCATTGTACAGGCTTTTTCCCTGGGAAACAAAACTCACAAGCCACTGTTCTGGGTGTCAGTTTTCAGGACCCACTTGGCACTCTCAAACCAGACCAAGTTGGCACTGGTGCCAACTTGCGTCTTGGAGGCATCCTGCGAGAGGCGGAATTCCAGGAGGCACCCGGCAATTTAAGGCCGCAGGACCCTGAACCATTGTACAGGCTTTTTCCCTGGGAAACAAAACTCACAAGCCACTGTTCTGCGTGTCAGTTTGCAGGACACACTTGGAACTCTCAAACCAGACCAAGTTGGCACTGGTGCCACCTTGCGTCTGGGAGGCATGCTGCGAGAGGCTGAATTCCAGGAGACACCCGGCAATTTAAGGCCGCAGGACCCTGAACCATTGTACAGGCTTTTTCCCTGGGAAACAAAACTCACAAGCCACTGTTCTGGGTGTCAGTTTTCAGGACCCACTTGGCACTCTCAAACCAGACCAAGTTGGCACTGGTGCCACCTTCCGTCTGGGAGGCATCCTGCGAGATGCGGATCTCCAGGTGCCACCCGGCTATTAAAGGCTGCATTAACCTAAACCATTTTACAGGCTTTTTCCCTGGGAAAGAAAACTCACAAGCCACTGTTCTGGGTGTCAGTTTGCAGGAGCCACCTGGCATTCTCAAACCAGACCAAGTTGGCACTGGTGCCACCTTGCGTCTGGGAGGCATCCTGCGAGAGGCGGAATTCCATGAGGCACCCGGCAATTTAAGGCCGCAGGACCCTGAACCATTGTACAGGCTTTTTCCCTGGGAAAAAAACCTCACAAGCCACTGTTCTGGGTGTCAGTATGCAGGACACACTTGGCACTCTCAAACCAGACCAAGTTGGCCCTGGTGCCACCTTGCGTATGGGAGGCATCCTGCGAGAGGCGCAATTCAAGGAGGCACCCGGCAATTTAAGGCCGCAGGACCCTGAACCATTGTACAGGCTTTTTCCCTGGGAAACAAAACTCACAAGCCACTGTTCTGGGTGTCAGTTTGCAGGACCCACTTGGCAGTCTTAAACCAGACCAAGTTGGCACTGGTGCCACCATGCGTCTGGGAGGCATCCTGCGATAGGCGGAATTCCAGGAGGCACGCGGGAATTTAAGTCCGCACGACCCTGAACCATTGTACAGGCTTTTTCCCTGGGAAACAAAACTCACAAGCCACTGTTCTGGGTGTCAGTTTTCAGGACCCACTTGACACTCTCAAACCAGACCAAGTTAACACTGGTGCCACATTGCATCTGGGAGGCATCCTGCGAGAGGCGAATCTCCAGGTGGCACCCGGCTATTAAAGGCGGCATTAACCTAAACCATTTTACAGGCTTTTTCCCTGGGAAACAAAACTCACAAGCCACTGTTCTGTGTGTCAGTTTGCAGGAGCCACTTGACACTCTCAAACCAGACCATGTTGGCACTGGTGCCACGTTGCTTCTGGGAGGCATCCTGCGAGAGGCCGAATTCCAGGAGGCACCCGTCAATTTAAGGCCTCAGGCCCCTGAACCATTGTACAGGCTTTTTCCCTGGGAAACAAAACTCACAAGCCACTGTTCTGGGTGTCAGTTTTCAGGACCCACTTGGCACTCTCAAACCAGACCAAGTTGGAAATGGTGCCACCTTGCGTCTGGGAGGCATCCTGCGAGAGCGTAATTCCAGGAGTCACCCAGCAATTTAAGGCCGCAGGACCCTGAACCATTGTACAGGCTTTTTCCCTGGGAAACAAAACTCACAAGCCACTGTTCTGGGTGTCAGTTTTCAGGACCCACTTGGCACTCTCAAACCAGACCAAGTTGGCACTGGTGCCACCTTCCGTCTGGGAGGCATCCTGCGAGATGCGGATCTCCAGGTGCCACCCGGCTATTAAAGGCGGCATTAACCTAAACCATTTTACAGGCTTTTTCCCTGGGAAAGAAAACTCACAAGCCACTGTTCTGGGTGTCAGTTTGCAGGAGCCACCTGGCACTCTCAAACCAGACCAAGTTGGCACTGGTGCCACCTTGCGTCTGGGAGGCATCCTGCGAGAGGCGGATTTCCAGGAGGCACCCGGCAATTTAAGGCCTCAGGACCCTGAACCATTGTACAGGCTTTTTCCCTAGGAAACAAAACTCACAAGCCACTGTTCTGGGTGTCAGTTTGCAGGACCCACTTGACACTCTCAAACCAGACCAAGTTGGCACTGGTGCCACCTTGCGTCTGGGCGGCATCCTGCGAGAGGCCGAATTCCAGGAGGCACTCGGCAATTTAAGGCCTCAGGCCCCTGAACCATTGTACAGGCTTTTTCCCTGTGAAACAAAACTCACAAGCCACTGTTCTGGGTGTCAGTTTTCAGGACACACTTGGCACTCTCAAACCAGACCAAGGTAGAACTGGTCCCACCTTGCGTCTGGGAGGCATCCTGCGAGAGGCCGAATTCCAGGAGTCACCCGGCAATTTAAGGCCGCAGGACCCTGAACCATTGTACAGGCTTTTTCCCTGGGAAACAAAACTCACAAGCCACTGTTCTGGGTGTCAGTTTTCAGGACACACTTGGCACTCTCAAACCAGACCAAGTTGGCACTGGTGCCAACTTGCGTCTTGCAGGCATCCTGCGAGAGGCTGAATTCCAGGAGGCACCCGGCAATTTAAGGCCTCAGGCCCCCTGAACCATTGTACAGGCTTTTTCCCTGGGAAACAAAACTCACAAGCCACTGTTCTGGGTTTCAGTTTGCAGAACACACTTGGCACTCTTAAACCAGACCAAGTTGGAACGGGTGCAAACTTGCGTCTGGGAGGCATCCTGCGAGAGGCGGAATTCCAGGAGGCACTGGGGAATTTAAGTCCGCACGACCCTGAACCATTGTACAGGCTTTTTCCCTGGGAAACAAAACTCACAAGCCACTGTTCTGGGTGTCAGTTTTCAGGACCCACTTGACACTCTCAAACCAGACCAAGTTGGCACTGGTGCCACATTGCATCTGGGAGGCATCCTGCGAGAGGCGAATCTCCAGGTGGCACCCGGCTATCAAAGGCGGCAATAACCTAAACCATTTTACAGGCTTTTTCCCTGGGAAACAAAACTCACAAGCCACTGTTCTGTGTGTCAGTTTGCAGGAGCCACTTGACACTCTCAAACCAGACCAAGTTGGCACTGGTGCCACCTTGCTTCTGGGACGCATCCTGCGAGAGGCCGAATTCCAGGAGGCACCCGTCAATTTAAGGCCTCAGGCCCCTGAACCATTGTACAGGCTTTTTCCCTGGGAAACAAAACTCACAAGCCACTGTTCTGGGTGTCAGTTTTCAGGACCCACTTGCCACTCTTAAACCAGACCAAGATGGAAATGGTGCCACCATGCGTCTGGGAGGCATCCTGCGAGAGGCCGAATTCCAGGAGTCACCCGGCAATTTAAGGCCGCAGGACCCTGAACCATTGTACAGGCTTTTTCCCTGGGAAACAAAACTCACAAGCCACTGTTCTGGGTGTCAGTTTTCAGGACCCACTTGGCACTCTCAAACCAGACCAAGTTGGCACTGGTGCCAACTTGCGTCTTGGAGGCATCCTGCGAGAGGCGGAATTCCAGGAGGCACCCGGCAATTTAAGGCCTCAGGACCCTGAACCATTGTACAGGCTTTTTCCCTGGGAAACAAAACTCACAAGCCACTGTTCTGGGTGTCAGTTTGCAGGACACACTTGGCACTCTCAAACCAGACCAAGTTGGCACTGGTGCCACCTTGCGTCTGGGAGGCATGCTGCGAGAGGCGGAATTCCAGGAGACACCCGGCAATTTAAGGCCGCAGGACCCTGAACCATTGTACAGGCTTTTTCCCTGGGAAACAAAACTCACAAGCCACTGTTCTGGGTGTCAGTTTTCAGGACCCACTTGGCACTCTCAAACCAGACCAAGTTGGCACTGGTGCCACCTTCCGTCTGGGAGGCATCCTGCGAGATGCGGATCTCCAGGTGCCACCCGGCTATTAAAGGCTGCATTAACCTAAACCATTTTACAGGCTTTTTCCCTGGGAAAGAAAACTCACAAGCCACTGTTCTGGGTGTCAGTTTGCAGGAGCCACCTGGCATTCTCAAACCAGACCAAGTTGGCACTGGTGCCACCTTGCGTCTGGGAGGCATCCTGCGAGAGGCGGAATTCCAGGAGGCACCCGGCAATTTAAGGCCGCAGGACCCTGAACCATTGTACAGGCTTTTTCCCTGGGAAAAAAAACTCACAAGCCACTGTTCTGGGTGTCAGTATGCAGGACACACTTGGCACTCTCAAACCAGACCAAGTTGGCACTGGTGCCACCTTGCGTCTGGGAGGCATCCTGCGAGAGGTGGAATTCAAGGAGGCACCCGGCAATTTAAGTCCGCAGGACCCTGAACCATTGTACAGGCTTTTTCCCTGGGAAACAAAACTCACAAGACACTGTTCTGGGTGTCAGTTTTCAGGACCCACTTGGCACTCTCAAACCAGACCAAGTTGGCACTGGTGCCAACTTGCGTCTTGGAGGCATCCTGCGAGAGGTGGAATTCCAGGAGGCACCCGGCAATTTAAGGCCGCAGGACCCTGAACCATTGTACAGGCTTTTTCCCTGGGAAACAAAACTCACAAGCCACTGTTCTGGGTGTCAGTTTTCAGGACCCACTTGGCACTCTTAAACCAGACCAAGTTGGAAATGGTGCCACCTTGCGTCTGGGAGGCATCCTGCGAGAGGCCGAATTCCAGGAGTCACCCGGCAATTTAAGGCCGCAGGACCCTGAACCATTGTACAGGCTTTTTCCCTTGGAAACAAAACTCACAAGACACTGTTCTGGGTGTCAGTTTTCAGGACCCACTTGGCACTCTCAAACCAGACCAAGTTGGCACTGGTGCCAACTTGCGTCTTGGAGGCATCCTGCGAGAGGCGGAATTCCAGGAGGCACCCGGCAATTTAAGGCCGCAGGACCCTGAACCATTGTACAGGCTTTTTCCCTGGGAAACAAAACTCAAAAGCCACTGTTCTGGGTGTCAGTTTGCAGGACACACTTGGCACTCTCAAACCAGACCAAGTTGGCACTGGTGTGTCTTAGCGTCTGGGTAACATGTGGCGAGATGCGGAATTCCAGGAGGCACCAGGCAATTTAAGGCCGTAGGACCCTGAACCATTGTACAGGCTTTTTCCCTGGGAAACAAAACTCACAAGCCACTGTTCTGGGTGTCAGTTTTCAGGACACACTTGACACTCTCAAAGCAGACCAAGTTGGCACTGGTGCCACCTTGCGTCTGGTCAGCATCCTGCGAGAGGCCGAATTCAAGGAGGCACCCGGCAATTTAAGGCCTCAAGCCCCTGTACCACTGTACAGGCTTTTTCCCTGGGAAACAAAACTCACAAGCCACTGTTCTGGGTGTCAGTTTTCAGGACACACTTGGCACTCTTAAACCAGACCAAGTTGGCACTGGTGCCACCTTGCGTCTGGGAGGCATGCTGCGAGAGGCGGAATTCCAGGAGACACCCGGCAATTTAAGGCCGCAGGACCCTGAACCATTGTACAGGCTTTTTCCCTGGGAAACAAAACTCACAAGCCACTGTTCTGGGTGTCAGTTTTCAGGACACACTTGGCAGTCTTAAATCGAACCAAGTTGGCACTGGTGTCATGTTGCGCCTGGGAGGCATCCTGTGAGAGGCGGATCTCCAGGAGGCACCCGGCAATTTAAGGCCTCAGGCCCCTGAACCATTTTACAGGCTTTTTCCCTGGGAAACAAAACTCACAAGCCACTGTTCTGGGTGTCAGTTTTCAGGACCCACCTGGCACTCTAAACCAGACCAAGTTGGCACTGGTGCCACCTTGCGTCTGGGAGGCATCCTGCGAGAGGCGAATCTCCAGGAGGCACCCGGCTATTAAAGGCGGGATTAACCTAAACCATTTTACAGGCTTTTTCCCTGGGATAGAAAACTCACAAGCCACTGTTCTGGGTGTCAGTTTGCAGGAGCCACCTGGCACTCTCAAACCAGACCAAGTTGGCACTGGTGCCACCTTGCGTCTGGGATGCATCCTGCGAGAGGCCGAATTCCAGGAGGCACCCGGCAATTTAAAGCCGCAGGACCCTGAACCATTGCACAGGCTTTTTCCCTGGGAAACAAAACTCACAAGCCACTGTTCTGGGTTGTCAGTTTGCAGGACCCACTTGGCAGTCTTAAACCAGACCAAGTTGGCACTGGTGTCATGTTGCCTCTGGGAGGCATCCTGTGAGAGGCGGATCTCCAGGAGGCACCCGGCAATTTAAGGCCTCAGGCCCCTGAACCATTGTACAGGCTTTTTCCCTGGGAAACAAAACTCACAAGCCACTGTTCTGGGTGTCAGTTTTCAGGACCCACCTGGCACTCTAAACCAGACCAAGTTGGCACTGGTGCCACCTTGCGTCTGGGAGGCATCCTGCAAGAGGCGAATCTCCAGGAGGCACCCGGCTATTAAAGGCGGGATTAACCTAAACCATTGTACAGGCTTTTTCCCTGGGAAAGAAAACTCACAAGCCACTGTTCTGGGTGTCAGTTTGCAGGAGCCACCTGGCACTCTCAAACCAGACCAAGTTGGCACTGGTGCCACCTTGCGTCTGGGAGGCATCCTGCGAGAGGCTCAATTCAAGGAGGCACCCAGCAATTTAAGGCCATAGTATCCTGAACCATTGTACAGGCTTTTTCCCTGGGAAACAAAACTCACAAGCCACTGTTCTGGGTGTCAGTTTTCAGGACCCACTTGCCACTCTTAGACCAGACCAAGTTGGAACTGGTGCCACCTTGCGTCTGGGAGGCATCCTGCGAGAGGCCGAATTCCAAGAGTCACCCGGCAATTTAAGGCCGCAGGACCCTGAACCATTGTACAGGCTTTTTCCCTGGGAAACAAAACTCACAAGCCACTGTTCTGGGTGTCAGTTTTCAGGACCCACTTGACACTCTCAAACCAGACCAAGTTGGCACTGGTGCCACCTTGCGTCTGGGAGGCATCCTGCGAGAGGCGCAATTCCAGGAGGCACCCGGCAATTTAAGGCCGCAGGCCTCTGAACCATTGTACAGGCTTTTTCCCTGGGAAACAAAACTCACAAGCCACTGTTCTGGGTGTCACTTTTCAGGACCCACTTGACACTCTCAAACCAGACCAAGTTGGCACCAGTGCCACCTTGCGTCTGGGAGGCATCCTGCGAGAGGCGGATCTCCAGGTGCCACCCGGCTATTAAAGGCGGCATTAACCTAAACTATTTTACAGGCTTTTTCCCTGGGAAACAAAACTCACAAGCCACTGTTCTGGGTGTCAGTTTTCAGGACCCTCTTGGCACTCTCAAACCAGACCAAGTTGGCACTGGTGCCACCTTGCGTCTGGGAGGCATCCTACAAGAGGCGCAATTCCAGGAGGCACCCGGCAATTTAAGGCCGCAGGACCCTGAACCATTGTACAGGCTTTTTTCCTGGGAAACAAAACTCACAAGCCACTGTTCTGGCTGTCAGTTTTCAGGACCCACTTGACACTCTTAAACCAGACCAAGTTGGCACTGGTGCCACCTTGCGTCTGGGAGGCATCCTGCGAGAGGCCGAATTCCAGGAGGCACCAAGCAATTTAAGGCCTCAGGCCCCTGAACCATTGTACAGGATTTTTCCCTGGGAAACAAAACTCACAAGCCACTGTTCTGGGTGTCAGTTTTCAGGACCCACTTGGCAGTCTTAAATCGAACCAAGTTGGCACTGGTGTCATGTTGCGCCTGGGAGGCATCCTGTGAGAGGCGGATCTCTAGGAGGCACCCGGCAATTTAAGGCCTCAGGCCTCTGAACCATTTTACAGGCTTTTTCCCTGGGAAACAAAACTCACAAGCCACTGTTCTGGGTGTCAGTTTTCAGGACCCACCTGGCACTCTAAACCAGACCAAGTTGGCACTGGTGCCACCTTGCGTCTGGGAGGCATCCTGCGAGAGGCGAATCTCCAGGAGGCACCCGGCTATTAAAGGCGGGATTAACCTAAACCATTTTACAGGCTTTTTCCCTGGGATAGAAAACTCACAAGCCACTGTTCTGGGTGTCAGTTTGCAGGAGCCACCTGGCACTCTCAAACCAGACAAAGTTGGCACTGGTGCCACCTTGCGTCTGGGAGGCAACCTAAGAGGCGCAATTCCAGGAGGCACCCGGCAATTTAAGGCCGCAGGCCTCTGAACCATTGTACAGGCTTTTTCCCTGGGAAACAAAACTCACAAGCCACTGTTCTGGGTGTCAGTTTTCAGGACCCACTTGACACTCTCAAACCAGACCAAGTTGGCACCAGTGCCACCTTGCGTCTGGGAGGCATCCTGCGAGAGGCGGATCTCCAGGTGCCACCCGGCTATTAAAGGCGGCATTAACCTAAACTATTTTACAGGCTTTTTCCCTGGGAAAGAAAACTCACAAGCCACTGTTCTGGGTGTCAGTTTGCAGGAGCCACCTGGCACTCTCAAACCAGACCAAGTTGGCACTGGTGCCACCTTGCGTCTGGGATGCATCCTGCGAGAGGCCGAATTCCAGGAGGCACCCGGCAATTTAAAGCCGCAGGACCCTGAACCATTGTACAGGCTTTTTCCCTGGGAAACAAAACTCACAAGCCACTGTTCTGGGTTGTCAGTTTGCAGGACCCACTTGGCAGTCTTAAACCAGACCAAGTTGGCACTGGTGTCATGTTGCCTCTGGGAGGCATCCTGTGAGAGGCGGATCTCCAGGAGGCACCCGGCAATTTAAGGCCTCAGGCCCCTGAACCATTGTACAGGCTTTTTCCCTGGGAAACAAAACTCACAAGCCACTGTTCTGGGTGTCAGTTTTCAGGACCCACCTGGCACTCTAAACCAGACCAAGTTGGCACTGGTGCCACCTTGCGTCTGGGAGGCATCCTGCAAGAGGCGAATCTCCAGGAGGCACCCGGCTATTAAAGGCGGGATTAACCTAAACCATTTTACAGGCTTTTTCCCTGGGAAAGAAAACTCACAAGCCACTGTTCTGGGTGTCAGTTTGCAGGAGCCACCTGGCACTCTCAAACCAGACCAAGTTGGCACTGGTGCCACCTTGCGTCTGGGAGGCATCCTGCGAGAGGCTCAATTCAAGGAGGCACCCAGCAATTTAAGGCCATAGTATCCTGAACCATTGTACAGGCTTTTTCCCTGGGAAACAAAACTCACAAGCCACTGTTCTGGGTGTCAGTTTTCAGGACCCACTTGCCACTCTTAGACCAGACCAAGTTGGAACTGGTGCCACCTTGCGTCTGGGAGGCATCCTGCGAGAGGCCGAATTCCAAGAGTCACCCGGCAATTTAAGGCCGCAGGACCCTGAACCATTGTACAGGCTTTTTCCCTGGGAAACAAAACTCACAAGCCACTGTTCTGGGTGTCAGTTTTCAGGACCCACTTGACACTCTCAAACCAGAATAAGTTGGCACTGGTGCCACCTTGCGTCTGGGAGGCATCCTGCGAGAGGCGCAATTCCAGGAGGCACCCGGCAATTTAAGGCCGCAGGCCTCTGAACCATTGTACAGGCTTTTTCCCTGGGAAACAAAACTCACAAGCCACTGTTCTGGGTGTCACTTTTCAGGACCCACTTGACACTCTCAAACCAGACCAAGTTGGCACCAGTGCCACCTTGCGTCTGGGAGGCATCCTGCGAGAGGCGGATCTCCAGGTGCCACCCGGCTATTAAAGGCGGCATTAACCTA
Organism: Fringilla coelebs; assembly: GCF_963513975.1. Taxonomy (NCBI): domain Eukaryota; kingdom Metazoa; phylum Chordata; class Aves; order Passeriformes; family Fringillidae; genus Fringilla; species Fringilla coelebs. Next base: position 534,685 of record NW_028167521.1, on the reverse strand, counting down.
AACTATTTTACAGGCTTTTTCCCTGGGAAACAAAACTCACAAGCCACTGTTCTGGGTGTCAGTTTTCAGGACCCTCTTGGCACTCTCAAACCAGACCAAGTTGGCACTGGTGCCACCTTGCGTCTGGGAGGCATCCTACAAGAGGCGCAATTCCAGGAGGCACCCGGCAATTTAAGGCCGCAGGACCCTGAACCATTGTACAGGCTTTTTTCCTGGGAAACAAAACTCACAAGCCACTGTTCTGGCTGTCAGTTTTCAGGACCCACTTGACACTCTCAAACCAGACCAAGTTGGCACTGGTGCCACCTTGCGTCTGGGAGGCATCCTGCGAGAGGCCGAATTCCAGGAGGCACCAAGCAATTTAAGGCCTCAGGCCCCTGAACCATTGTACAGGATTTTTCCCTGGGAAACAAAACTCACAAGCCACTGTTCTGGGTGTCAGTTTTCAGGACCCACTTGGCAGTCTTAAATCGAACCAAGTTGGCACTGGTGTCATGTTGCGCCTGGGAGGCATCCTGTGAGAGGCGGATCTCCAGGAGGCACCCGGCAATTTAAGGCCGCAGGACCCTGAACCATTGTACAGGCTTTTTCCCTGGGAAACAAAACTCACAAGCCACTGTTCTGGGTGTCAGTTTGCAGGACCCACTTGGCACTCTTAAACCAGACAAAGTTGGCACTGGTGCCACCTTGTGTCTGGGAGGCATCCTGCGAGAGGCCGAATTCCAGGAGGCACCCGGCTATTAAAGGCGGGATTAACCTAAACCATTTTACAGGCTTTTTCCCTGGGATAGAAAACTCACAAGCCACTGTTCTGGGTGTCAGTTTGCAGGAGCCACCTGGCACTCTCAAACCAGACAAAGTTGGCACTGGTGCCACCTTGCGTCTGGGAGGCATCCTGCGAGAGGCGCAATTCCAGGAGGCACCCGGCAATTTAAGGCCGCAGGCCTCTGAACCATTGTACAGGCTTTTTCCCTGGGAAACAAAACTCACAAGCCACTGTTCTGGGTGTCACTTTTCAGGACCCACTTGACACTCTCAAACCAGACCAAGTTGGCACCAGTGCCACCTTGCGTCTGGGAGGCATCCTGCGAGAGGCGGATCTCCAGGTGCCACCCGGCTATTAAAGGCGGCATTAACCTAAACTATTTTACAGGCTTTTTCCCTGGGAAAGAAAACTCACAAGCCACTGTTCTGGGTGTCAGTTTGCAGGACACACTTGGCACTCTCAAACCAGACCAAGTTGGAAATGGTGTCATTTTGCGTCTGGGAGGCACCCTGCGAGAGTCCGAATTCCAGGAGGCACCCGGCAATTTAAGGCCGCAGGACCCTGAACCATTGTACAGGCTTTTTCCCTGGGAAACAAAACTCACAAGCCACTGTTCTGGGTGTCAGTTTTCAGGACCCTCTTGGCACTCTCAAACCAGACCAAGTTGGCACTGGTGCCACCTTGCGTCTGGGAGGCATCCTACAAGAGGCGCAATTCCAGGAGGCACCCGGCAATTTAAGGCCGCAGGACCCTGAACCATTGTACAGGCTTTTTCCCTGGGAAACAAAACTCACAAGCCACTGTTCTGGGTGTCAGTTTTCAGGACCCACTTGGCACTCTTAAACCAGACCAAGTTGGAACTGGTGCCACCTTGCGTCTGGGAGGCATCCTGCGAGAGGCCGAATTCCAGGAGGCACCAGGCAATTTAAGGCCTCAGGCCCCTGAACCATTGTACAGGATTTTTCCCTGGGAAACAAAACTCACAAGCCACTGTTCTGGGTGTCAGTTTTCAGGACCCACTTGGCAGTCTTAAATCGAACCAAGTTGGCACTGGTGTCATGTTGCGCCTGGGAGGCATCCTGTGAGAGGCGGATCTCCAGGAGGCACCCGGCAATTTAAGGCCTCAGGCCCCTGAACCATTTTACAGGCTTTTTCCCTGGGAAACAAAACTCACAAGCCACTGTTCTGGGTGTCAGTTTTCAGGACCCACCTGGCACTCTAAACCAGACCAAGTTGGCACTGGTGCCACCTTGCGTCTGGGAGGCATCCTGCGAGAGGCGAATTCCAAGAGTCACCCGGCAATTTAAGGCGGGATTAACCTAAACCATTTTACAGGCTTTTTCCCTGGGAAACAAAACTCACAAGCCACTGTTCTGGGTGTCAGTTTGCAGGAGCCACCTGGCACTCTCAAACCAGACCAAGGTGGCACTGGTGCCACCTTGCGTCTGGGATGCATCCTGCGAGAGGCCGAATTCCAGGAGGCACCCGGCAATTTAAAGCCGCAGGACCCTGAACCATTGTACAGGCTTTTTCCCTGGGAAACAAAACTCACAAGCCACTGTTCTGGGTTGTCAGTTTGCAGGACCCACTTGGCAGTCTTAAACCAGACCAAGTTGGCACTGGTGTCATGTTGCCTCTGGGAGGCATCCTGTGAGAGGCGGATCTCCAGGAGGCACCCGGCAATTTAAGGCCTCTGGCCCCTGAACTAATGTACAGGCTTTTTCCCTGGGAAACAAAACTCACAAGCCACTGTTCTGGGTGTCAGTTTTCAGGACCCACCTGGCACTCTAAACCAGACCAAGTTGGCACTGGTGCCACCTTGCGTCTGGGAGGCATCCTGCAAGAGGCGAATCTCCAGGAGGCACCCGGCTATTAAAGGCGGGATTAACCTAAACCATTTTACAGGCTTTTTCCCTGGGAAAGAAAACTCACAAGCCACTGTTCTGGGTGTCAGTTTGCAGGAGCCACCTGGCACTCTCAAACCAGACCAAGTTGGCACTGGTGCCACCTTGCGTCTGGGAGGCATCCTGCGAGAGGCTCAATTCCAGGAGGCACCCGGCAATTTAAGGCCATAGTATCCTGAACCATTGTACAGGCTTTTTCCCTGGGAAACAAAACTCACAAGCCACTGTTCTGGGTGTCAGTTTTCAGGACCCACTTGGCACTCTTAGACCAGACCAAGTTGGAACTGGTGCCACCTTGCGTCTGGGAGGCATCCTGCGAGAGGCCGAATTCCAAGAGTCACCCGGCAATTTAAGGCCGCAGGACCCTGAACCATTGTACAGGCTTTTTCCCTGGGAAACAAAACTCACAAGCCACTGTTCTGGGTGTCAGTTTTCAGGACCCACTTGACACTCTCAAACCAGACCAAGTTGGCACTGGTGCCACCTTGCGTCTGGGAGGCATCCTGCGAGAGGCGGATCTCCAGGTGGCACCCAGCTATTAAAGGCGGCATTAACCTAAACCACTTTACAGGCTTTTTCCCTGGGAAAGAAAACTCACAAGCCACTGTTCTGGGTGTCAGTTTGCAGGAGCCACCTGGCACTCTCAAACCAGACAAAGTTGGCACTGGTGCCACCTTGCGTCTGGGAGGCATCCTGCGAGAGGCGCAATTCCAGGAGGCACCCGGCAATTTAAGGCCGCAGGACCCTGAACCATTGTACAGGCTTTTTCCCTGGGAAACAAAACTCACAAGCCACTGTTCTGGGTGTCAGTTTTCAGGACCCACTTGACACTCTCAAACCAGACCAAGTTGGCACTGGTGCCACCTTGCGTCTGGGAGGCATCCTGCGAGAGGCGGATCTCCAGGTGCCACCTGGCTATTAAAGGCGGCATTAACCTAAACTATTTTACAGGCTTTTTCCCTGGGAAAGAAAACTCACAAGCCACTGTTTTGGGTGTCAGTTTGCAGGACACACTTGGCACTCTCAAACCAGACCAAGTTGGCACTTGTGCCACCTTGCGTCTGGGAGGCATCCTGCGAGAGCCTGAATTCCAGGAGGCACCCGGCAATTTAAGGCCGCAGGACCCTGAACCATTGTACAGGCTTTTTCCCTGGGAAAGAAAACTCACAAGCCACTGTTCTGGGTGTCAGTTTTCAGGACCCACTTGGCACTCTTAAACCAGACCAAGTTGGAAATGGTGCCACCTTGCGTCTGGGAGGCATCCTGCGAGAGGCCGAATTCCAGGAGGCACCCGGCAATTTAAGGCCTCAGGCCCCTGAACCATTGTACAGGCTTTTTCCCTGGGAAACAAAACTCACAAGCCACTGTTCTGGGTGTCAGTTTTCAGGACCCTCTTGGCATTCTCAAACCAGACCAAGTTGGCACTGGTGCCACCTTGCGTCTGGGAGGCATCCTACAAGAGGCGCAATTCCAGGAGGCACCCAGCAATTTAAGGCCGCAGGACCCTGAACCATTGTACAGGCTTTTTTCCTGGGAATTAAAACTCACAAGCCACTGTTCTGGGTGTCAGTTTTCAGGACCCACTTGGCAGTCTTAAATCGAACCAAGTTGGCACTGGTGTCATGTTGCGCCTGGGAGGCATCCTGTGAGAGGCGGATCTCCAGGAGGCACCCGGCAATTTAAGGCCTCAGGCCCCTGAACCATTTTACAGGCTTTTTCCCTGGGAAACAAAACTCACAAGCCACTGTTCTGGGTGTCAGTTTTCAGGACCCACCTGGCACTCTAAACCAGACCAAGTTGGCACTGGTGCCACCTTGCGTCTGGGAGGCATCCTGCGAGACGCGAATCTCCAGGAGGCACCCGGCTATTAAAGGCGGGATTAACCTAAACCATTTTACAGGCTTTTTCCCTGGGATAGAAAACTCACAAGCCACTTTTCTGGGTGTCAGTTTGCAGGAGCCACCTGGCACTCTCAAACCAGACCAAGTTGGCACTGGTGCCACCTTGCGTCTGGGAGGCATCCTGCGAGAGGCTCAATTCCAGGAGGCACCCGGCAATTTAAGGCCATAGTATCCTGAACCATTGTACAGGCTTTTTCCCTGGGAAACAAAACTCACAAGCCACTGTTCTGGGTGTCAGTTTTCAGGACCCACTTGGCACTCTTAGACCAGACCAAGTTGGAACTGGTGCCACCTTGCGTCTGGGAGGCATCCTGCGAGAGGCCGAATTCCAAGAGTCACCCGGCAATTTAAGGCCGCAGGACCCTGAACCATTGTACAGGCTTTTTCCCTGGGAAACAAAACTCACAAGCCACTGTTCTGGGTGTCACTTTTCAGGACCCACTTGACACTCTCAAACCAGACCAAGTTGGCACTGGTGCCACCTTGCGTCTGGGAGGCATCCTGCGAGAGGCGGATCTCCAGGTGGCACCCAGCTATTAAAGGCGGCATTAACCTAAACCACTTTACAGGCTTTTTCCCTGGGAAAGAAAACTCACAAGCCACTGTTCTGGGTGTCAGTTTGCAGGAGCCACCTGGCACTCTCAAACCAGACAAAGTTGGCACTGGTGCCACCTTGCGTCTGGGAGGCATCCTGCGAGAGGCGCAATTCCAGGAGGCACCCGGCAATTTAAGGCCGCAGGACCCTGAACCATTGTACAGGCTTTTTCCCTGGGAAACAAAACTCACAAGCCACTGTTCTGGGTGTCAGTTTTCAGGACCCACTTGACACTCTCAAACCAGACCAAGTTGGCACTGGTGCCACCTTGCGTCTGGGAGGCATCCTGCGAGAGGCGGATCTCCAGGTGCCACCTGGCTATTAAAGGCGGCATTAACCTAAACTATTTTACAGGCTTTTTCCCTGGGAAAGAAAACTCACAAGCCACTGTTTTGGGTGTCAGTTTGCAGGACACACTTGGCACTCTCAAACCAGACCAAGTTGGCACTTGTGCCACCTTGCGTCTGGGAGGCATCCTGCGAGAGCCTGAATTCCAGGAGGCACCCGGCAATTTAAGGCCGCAGGACCCTGAACCATTGTACAGGCTTTTTCCCTGGGAAAGAAAACTCACAAGCCACTGTTCTGGGTGTCAGTTTTCAGGACCCACTTGGCACTCTTAAACCAGACCAAGTTGGAAATGGTGCCACCTTGCGTCTGGGAGGCATCCTGCGAGAGGCCAAATTCCAGGAGGCACCCGGCAATTTAAGGCCTCAGGCCCCTGAACCATTGTACAGGCTTTTTCCCTGGGAAACAAAACTCACAAGCCACTGTTCTGGGTGTCAGTTTTCAGGAGCCACCTGGCACTCTCAAACCAGACCAAGTTGGAAATGGTGTCATTTTGCGTCTGGGAGGCATCCTACAAGAGGCGCAATTCCAGGAGGCACCCAGCAATTTAAGGCCGCAGGACCCTGAACCATTGTACAGGCTTTTTTCCTGGGAATTAAAACTCACAAGCCACTGTTCTGGGTGTCAGTTTTCAGGACCCACTTGGCAGTCTTAAATCGAACCAAGTTGGCACTGGTGTCATGTTGCGCCTGGGAGGCATCCTGTGAGAGGCGGATCTCCAGGAGGCACCCGGCAATTTAAGGCCTCAGGCCCCTGAACCATTTTACAGGCTTTTTCCCTGGGAAACAAAACTCACAAGCCACTGTTCTGGGTGTCAGTTTTCAGGACCCACCTGGCACTCTAAACCAGACCAAGTTGGCACTGGTGCCACCTTGCGTCTGGGAGGCATCCTGCGAGACGCGAATCTCCAGGAGGCACCCGGCTATTAAAGGCGGGATTAACCTAAACCATTTTACAGGCTTTTTCCCTGGGATAGAAAACTCACAAGCCACTGTTCTGGGTGTCAGTTTGCAGGAGCCACCTGGCACTCTCAAACCAGACCAAGTTGGCACTGGTGCCACCTTGCGTCTGGGAGGCATCCTGCGAGAGGCTCAATTCCAGGAGGCACCCGGCAATTTAAGGCCATAGTATCCTGAACCATTGTTCAGGCTTTTTCCCTGGGAAACAAAACTCACAAGCCACTGTTCTGGGTGTCAGTTTTCAGGACCCACTTGGCACTCTTAGACCAGACCAAGTTGGAACTGGTGCCACCTTGCGTCTGGGAGGCATCCTGCGAGAGGCCGAATTCCAAGAGTCACCCGGCAATTTAAGGCCGCAGGACCCTGAACCATTGTACAGGCTTTTTCCCTGGGAAACAAAACTCACAAGCCACTGTTCTGGGTGTCAGTTTTCAGGACCCACTTGACACTCTCAAACCAGACCAAGTTGGCACTGGTGCCACCTTGCGTCTGGGAGGCATCCTGCGAGAGGCGGATCTCCAGGTGGCACCCAGCTATTAAAGGCGGCATTAACCTAAACCACTTTACAGGCTTTTTCCCTGGGAAAGAAAACTCACAAGCCACTGTTCTGGGTGTCAGTTTGCAGCAGCCACCTGGCACTCTCAAACCAGACAAAGTTGGCACTGGTGCCACCTTGCGTCTGGGAGGCATCCTGCGAGAGCCTGAATTTTAGGAGGCACCCAGCAATTTAAGGCCGCAGGACCCTGAACCATTGTACAGGCTTTTTCCCTGGGAAAGAAAACTCACAAGCCACTGTTCTGGGTGTCAGTTTGCAGGAGCCACCTGGCACTCTCAAACCAGACCAAGTTGGCACTGGTGCCACCTTGCGTCTGGGAGGCATCCTGCGAGAGGCTCAATTCCAGGAGGCACCCGGCAATTTAAGGCCATAGTATCCTGAACCATTGTTCAGGCTTTTTCCCTGGGAAACAAAACTCACAAGCCACTGTTCTGGGTGTCAGTTTTCAGGACCCACTTGGCACTCTTAGACCAGACCAAGTTGGAACTGGTGCCACCTTGCGTCTGGGAGGCATCCTGCGAGAGGCCGAATTCCAAGAGTCACCCGGCAATTTAAGGCCGCAGGACCCTGAACCATTGTACAGGCTTTTTCCCTGGGAAACAAAACTCACAAGCCACTGTTCTGGGTGTCAGTTTTCAGGACCCACTTGACACTCTCAAACCAGACCAAGTTGGCACTGGTGCCACCTTGCGTCTGGGAGGCATCCTGCGAGAGGCGGATCTCCAGGTGGCACCCAGCTATTAAAGGCGGCATTAACCTAAACCACTTTACAGGCTTTTTCCCTGGGAAAGAAAACTCACAAGCCACTGTTCTGGGTGTCAGTTTGCAGGAGCCACCTGGCACTCTCAAACCAGACAAAGTTGGCACTGGTGCCACCTTGCGTCTGGGAGGCATCCTGCGAGAGGCGCAATTCCAGGAGGCACCCGGCAATTTAAGGCCGCAGGACCCTGAACCATTGTACAGGCTTTTTCCCTGGGAAACAAAACTCACAAGCCACTGTTCTGGGTGTCAGTTTTCAGGACCCACTTGACACTCTCAAACCAGACCAAGTTGGCACTGGTGCCACCTTGCGTCTGGGAGGCATCCTGCGAGAGGCGGATCTCCAGGTGCCACCTGGCTATTAAAGGCGGCATTAACCTAAACTATTTTATAGGCTTTTTCCCTGGGAAAGAAAACTCACAAGCCACTGTTTTGGGTGTCAGTTTGCAGGACACACTTGACACTCTCAAACCAGACCAAGTTGGCACTTGTGCCACCTTGCGTCTGGGAGGCATCCTGCGAGAGCCTGAATTCCAGGAGGCACCCGGCAATTTAAGGCCGCAGGACCCTGAACCATTGTACAGGCTTTTTCCCTGGGAAAGAAAACTCACAAGCCACTGTTCTGGGTGTCAGTTTTCAGGACCCACTTGGCACTCTTAAACCAGACCAAGTTGGAAATGGTGCCACCTTGCGTCTGGGAGGCATCCTGCGAGAGGCCAAATTCCAGGAGGCACCCGGCAATTTAAGGCCTCAGGCCCCTGAACCATTGTACAGGCTTTTTCCCTGGGAAACAAAACTCACAAGCCACTGTTCTGGGTGTCAGTTTTCAGGAGCCACCTGGCACTCTCAAACCAGACCAAGTTGGAAATGGTGTCATTTTGCGTCTGGGAGGCACCCTGCGAGAGTCCGAATTCCAGGAGGCACCCGGCAATTTAAGGCCGCAGGACCCTGAACCATTGTACAGGCTTTTTCCCTGGGAAACAAAACTCACAAGCCACTGTTCTGGGTGTCAGTTTTCCGGACCCTCTTGGCATTCTCAAACCAGACCAAGTTGGCACTGGTGCCACCTTGCGTCTGGGAGGCATCCTACAAGAGGCGCAATTCCAGGAGGCACCCAGCAATTTAAGGCCGCAGGACCCTGAACCATTGTACAGGCTTTTTTCCTGGGAATTAAAACTCACAAGCCACTGTTCTGGGTGTCAGTTTTCAGGACCCACTTGGCAGTCTTAAATCGAACCAAGTTGGCACTGGTGTCATGTTGCGCCTGGGAGGCATCCTGTGAGAGGCGGATCTCCAGGAGGCACCCGGCAATTTAAGGCCTCAGGCCCCTGAACCATTTTACAGGCTTTTTCCCTGGGAAACAAAACTCACAAGCCACTGTTCTGGGTGTCAGTTTTCAGGACCCACCTGGCACTCTAAACCAGACCAAGTTGGCACTGGTGCCACCTTGCGTCTGGGAGGCATCCTGCGAGACGCGAATCTCCAGGAGGCACCCGGCTATTAAAGGCGGGATTAACCTAAACCATTTTACAGGCTTTTTCCCTGGGATAGAAAACTCACAAGCCACTGTTCTGGGTGTCAGTTTGCAGGAGCCACCTGGCACTCTCAAACCAGACCAAGTTGGCACTGGTGCCACCTTGCGTCTGGGAGGCATCCTGCGAGAGGCTCAATTCCAGGAGGCACCCGGCAATTTAAGGCCATAGTATCCTGAACCATTGTACAGGCTTTTTCCCTGGGAAACAAAACTCACAAGCCACTGTTCTGGGTGTCAGTTTTCAGGACCCACTTGGCACTCTTAGACCAGACCAAGTTGGAACTGGTGCCACCTTGCGTCTGGGAGGCATCCTGCGAGAGGCCGAATTCCAAGAGTCACCCGGCAATTTAAGGCCGCAGGACCCTGAACCATTGTACAGGCTTTTTCCCTGGGAAACAAAACTCACAAGCCACTGTTCTGGGTGTCAGTTTTCAGGACCCACTTGACACTCTCAAACCAGACCAAGTTGGCACTGGTGCCACCTTGCGTCTGGGAGGCATCCTGCGAGAGGCGGATCTCCAGGTGGCACCCAGCTATTAAAGGCGGCATTAACCTAAACCACTTTACAGGCTTTTTCCCTGGGAAAGAAAACTCACAAGCCACTGTTCTGGGTGTCAGTTTTCAGGACCCACCTGGCACTCTCAAACCAGACAAAGTTGGCACTGGTGCCACCTTGCGTCTGGGAGGCATCCTGCGAGAGCCTGAATTTTAGGAGGCACCCAGCAATTTAAGGCCGCAGGACCCTGAACCATTGTACAGGCTTTTTCCCTGGGAAAGAAAACTCACAAGCCACTGTTCTGGGTGTCAGTTTTCTGGACCCACTTGGCACTCTTAAACCAGACCAAGTTGGAACTGGTGCCACCTTGCGTCTGGGAGGCATCCTGCGAGAGGCCGAATTCCAGGAGGCACCCGGCAATTTAAGGCCGCAGGCCCCTGAACCATTGTACAGGCTTTTTCCCTGGGAAACAAAACTCACAAGCCACTGTTCTGGGTGTCAGTTTTCAGGAGCCACCTGGCACTCTCAAACCAGACCAAGTTGGAAATGGTGTCATTTTGCGTCTGGGAGGCACCCTGCGAGAGTCCGAATTCCAGGAGGCACCCGGCAATTTAAGGCCGCAGGACCCTGAACCATTGTACAGGCTTTTTCCCTGGGAAACAAAACTCACAAGCCACTGTTCTGGGTGTCAGTTTTCAGGACCCACCTGGCACTCTAAACCAGACCAAGTTGGCACTGGTGCCACCTTGCGTCTGGGAGGCATCCTGCGAGAGGCGAATTCCAAGAGTCACCCGGCAATTTAAGGCGGGATTAACCTAAACCATTTTACAGGCTTTTTCCCTGGGATAGAAAACTCACAAGCCACTGTTCTGGGTGTCAGTTTGCAGGAGCCACCTGGCACTCTCAAACCAGACCAAGGTGGCACTGGTGCCACCTTGCGTCTGGGATGCATCCTGCGAGAGGCCGAATTCCAGGAGGCACCCGGCAATTTAAGGCCGCAGGACCCTGAACCATTGTACAGGCTTTTTCCCTGGGAAACAAAACTCACAAGCCACTGTTCTGGGTTGTCAGTTTGCAGGACCCACTTGGCAGTCTTAAACCAGACCAAGTTGGCACTGGTGTCATGTTGCCTCTGGGAGGCATCCTGTGAGAGGCGGATCTCCAGGAGGCACCCGGCAATTTAAGGCCTCTGGCCCCTGAACTAATGTACAGGCTTTTTCCCTGGGAAACAAAACTCACAAGCCACTGTTCTGGGTGTCAGTTTTCAGGACCCACCTGGCACTCTAAACCAGACCAAGTTGGCACTGGTGCCACCTTGCGTCTGGGAGGCATCCTGCAAGAGGCGAATCTCCAGGAGGCACCCGGCTATTAAAGGCGGGATTAACCTAAACCATTTTACAGGCTTTTTCCCTGGGAAAGAAAACTCACAAGCCACTGTTCTGGGTGTCAGTTTGCAGGAGCCACCTGGCACTCTCAAACCAGACCAAGTTGGCACTGGTGCCACCTTGCGTCTGGGAGGCATCCTGCGAGAGGCTCAATTCCAGGAGGCACCCGGCAATTTAAGGCCATAGTATCCTGAACCATTGTACAGGCTTTTTCCCTGGGAAACAAAACTCACAAGCCACTGTTCTGGGTGTCAGTTTTCAGGACCCACTTGGCACTCTTAGACCAGACCAAGTTGGAACTGGTGCCACCTTGCGTCTGGGAGGCATCCTGCGAGAGGCCGAATTCCAAGAGTCACCCGGCAATTTAAGGCCGCAGGACCCTGAACCATTGTACAGGCTTTTTCCCTGGGAAACAAAACTCACAAGCCACTGTTCTGGGTGTCAGTTTTCAGGACCCACTTGACACTCTCAAACCAGACCAAGTTGGCACTGGTGCCACCTTGCGTCTGGGAGGCATCCTGCGAGAGGCGGATCTCCAGGTGGCACCCAGCTATTAAAGGCGGCATTAACCTAAACCACTTTACAGGCTTTTTCCCTGGGAAAGAAAACTCACAAGCCACTGTTCTGGGTGTCAGTTTGCAGGAGCCACCTGGCACTCTCAAACCAGACAAAGTTGGCACTGGTGCCACCTTGCGTCTGGGAGGCATCCTGCGAGAGGCGCAATTCCAGGAGGCACCCGGCAATTTAAGGCCGCAGGACCCTGAACCATTGTACAGGCTTTTTCCCTGGGAAACAAAACTCACAAGCCACTGTTCTGGGTGTCAGTTTTCAGGACCCACTTGACACTCTCAAACCAGACCAAGGTGGCACTGGTGCCACCTTGCGTCTGACAGGCATCCTGCGAGAGGCGCAATTCCAGGAGGCACCCGGCAATTTAAGGCCGCAGGACCCTGAACCATTGTACAGGCTTTTTCCCTGGGAAACAAAACTCACAAGCCACTGTTCTGGGTGTCAGTTTTCAGGACCCACTTGGCACTCTTAGACCAGACCAAGTTGGAACTGGTGCCACCTTGCGTCTGGGAGGCATCCTGCGAGAGGCCGAATTCCAGGAGTCACCCGGCAATTTAAGGCCGCAGGACCCTGAACCATTGTACAGGCTTTTTCCCTGGGAAACAAAACTCACAAGCCACTGTTCTGGGTGTCAGTTTTCAGGACCCACTTCGTACTCTCAAACCAGACCAAGTTGGAAATGGTTTCATTTTGCGTCTGGGAGGCATCCTGCGATAGGCGGAATTCCAGGAGGCACCCGGCAAATTAAGGCCTCAGGCCCCTGAACCATTGTACAGGCTTTTTCCCTGGGAAACACAACTCACAAGCCACTGTTCCTTGTGTCAGTTTTCAGGACCCACTTGACACTCTCAAACCAGACCAAGTTGGCACTGGTGCCACCTTGCGTCTGGGAGGCATCCTGCGAGAGGCGGATCTCCAGGTGGCACCCGGCTATTAAAGGCGGCATTAACCTAAACCACTTTACAGGCTTTTTCCCTGGGAAAGAAAACTCACAAGCCACTGTTCTGGGTGTCAGTTTGCAGGAGCCACCTGGCACTCTCAAACCAGACAAAGTTGGCACTGGTGCCACCTTGCGTCTGGGATGCATCCTGCGAGAGGCGCAATTCCAGGAGGCACCCGGCAATTTAAGGCCGCAGGCCCCTGAACCATTGTACAGGCTTTTTCCCTGGGAAGCAAAACTCACAAGCCACTGTTCTGGGTGTCAGTTTTCAGGACCCACTTGACACTCTCAAACCAGACCAAGTTGGCACTGGTGCCACCTTGCGTCTGGGAGGCATCCTGCGAGAGGCGGATCTCCAGGTGCCACCCGGCTATTAAAGGCGGCATTAACCTAAACTATTTTACAGGCTTTTTCCCTGGGAAAGAAAACTCACAAGCCACTGTTCTGGGTGTCAGTTTGCAGGAGCCACCTGGTACTCTCAAACCAGACCAAGTTGGCACTGGTGCCACCTTGCGTCTGGGAGGCATCCTGCGAGAGCCTGAATTCCAGGAGGCACCCGGCAATTTAAGGCCGCAGGACCCTGAACCATTGTACAGGCTTTTTCCCTGGGAAACAAAACTCACAAGCCACTGTTCTGGGTGTCAGTTTGCAGGACCCACTTGGCACTCTTAAACCAGACAAAGTTGGCACTGGTGCCACCTTGTGTCTGGGAGGCATCCTGCGAGAGGCCGAATTCCAGGAGGCACCCGGCAATTTAAGGCCTCAGGCCTCTGAACCATTGTACAGGCTTTTTCCCTGGGAAGCAAAACTCACAAGCCACTGTTCTGGGTGTCAGTTTTCAGGAGCCACCTGGCACTCTCAAACCAGACCAAGTTGGAAATGGTGTCATTTTGCGTCTGGGAGGCATCCTGAGAGAGTCCGAATTCCAGGAGGCACCCGGCAATTTAAGGCGGCAGGACCCTGAACCATTGTACAGGCTTTTTCCCTGGGAAACAAAACTCACAAGCCACTGTTCTGGGTGTCAGTTTGCAGGACACACCTGGCACTCTCAAACCAGACCAAGTTGGCACTGGTGCCACCTTGCGTCTGGGAGGCATCCAACAAGAGGCGCAATTCCAGGAGGCACCCGGCAATTTAAGGCCGCAGGACCCTGAACCATTGTACAGGCTTTTTCCCTGGGAAACAAAACTCTCAAGCCACTGTTCTGGGTGTCAGTTTGCAGGACACACCTGGCACTCTCAAACCAGACCAAGTTGGCACTGGTGCCACCTTGCGTCTGGGAGGCATCCTGCGAGTGGCGCAATTCCAGGAGGCACCTGGCAATTTAAGGCCGCAGGACCCTGAACCATTGTACAGGCTTTTTCCCTGGGAAACAAAACTCACAAGCCACTGTTCTGGGTGTCAGTTTTCAGGACCCACTTGACACTCTCAAACCAGACAAAGTTGGCACTGGTGCCACCTTGCGTCTGGGAGGCATCCTGCGAGAGGCGGATCTCCAGGTGGCACCCGGCTTTTAAAGGCGGCATTAACCTAAACCACTTTACAGGCTTTTTCCCTGGGAAACAAAACTCACAAGCCACTGTTCTGGGTGTCAGTTTTCAGGACCCACTTGGCACTCTTAAACCAGACCAAGTTGGAACTGGTGCCACCTTGCGTCTGGGAGGCATCCTGCGAGAGGCGGAATTCCAGGAGTCACCCGGCAATTTAAGGCCTCAGGCCCCTGAACCATTGTACAGGCTTTTTCCCTGGGAAACAAAACTCACAAGCCACTGTTCTGGGTGTCAGTTTTCAGGACCCACTTGGCACTCTTAAACCAGACCAAGTTGGCACTGGTGCCACCTTGCGTCTGGGAGGCATCCTGCGAGAGGCGGATCTCCAGGTGGCACCCAGCTATTAAAGGCGGCATTAACCTAAACCACTTTACAGGCTTTTTCCCTGGGAAAGAAAACTCACAAGCCACTGTTCTGGGTGTCAGTTTGCAGGAGCCACCTGGCACTCTCAAACCAGACAAAGTTGGCACTGGTGCCACCTTGCGTCTGGGAGGCATCCTGCGAGAGGCGCAATTCCAGGAGGCACCCGGCAATTTAAGGCCGCAGGACCCTGAACCATTGTACAGGCTTTTTCCCTGGGAAACAAAACTCACAAGCCACTGTTCTGGGTGTCAGTTTTCAGGACCCACTTGACACTCTCAAACCAGACCAAGGTGGCACTGGTGCCACCTTGCGTCTGACAGGCATCCTGCGAGAGGCGCAATTCCAGGAGGCACCCGGCAATTTAAGGCCGCAGGACCCTGAACCATTGTACAGGCTTTTTCCCTGGGAAACAAAACTCACAAGCCACTGTTCTGGGTGTCAGTTTTCAGGACCCACTTGGCACTCTTAGACCAGACCAAGTTGGAACTGGTGCCACCTTGCGTCTGGGAGGCATCCTGCGAGAGGCCGAATTCCAGGAGTCACCCGGCAATTTAAGGCCGCAGGACCCTGAACCATTGTACAGGCTTTTTCCCTGGGAAACAAAACTCACAAGCCACTGTTCTGGGTGTCAGTTTTCAGGACCCACTTCGTACTCTCAAACCAGACCAAGTTGGAAATGGTTTTATTTTGCGTCTGGGAGGCATCCTGCGATAGGCGGAATTCCAGGAGGCACCCGGCAAATTAAGGCCTCAGGCCCCTGAACCATTGTACAGGCTTTTTCCCTGGGAAACACAACTCACAAGCCACTGTTCCTTGTGTCAGTTTTCAGGACCCACTTGACACTCTCAAACCAGACCAAGTTGGCACTGGTGCCACCTTGCGTCTGGGAGGCATCCTGCGAGAGGCGGATCTCCAGGTGGCACCCGGCTATTAAAGGCGGCATTAACCTAAACCACTTTACAGGCTTTTTCCCTGGGAAAGAAAACTCACAAGCCACTGTTCTGGGTGTCAGTTTGCAGGAGCCACCTGGCACTCTCAAACCAGACAAAGTTGGCACTGGTGCCACCTTGCGTCTGGGATGCATCCTGCGAGAGGCGCAATTCCAGGAGGCACCCGGCAATTTAAGGCCGCAGGCCCCTGAACCATTGTACAGGCTTTTTCCCTGGGAAGCAAAACTCACAAGCCACTGTTCTGGGTGTCACTTTTCAGGACCCACTTGACACTCTCAAACCAGACCAAGTTGGCACTGGTGCCACCTTGCGT
Organism: Fringilla coelebs; assembly: GCF_963513975.1. Taxonomy (NCBI): domain Eukaryota; kingdom Metazoa; phylum Chordata; class Aves; order Passeriformes; family Fringillidae; genus Fringilla; species Fringilla coelebs. Next base: position 518,799 of record NW_028167521.1, on the reverse strand, counting down.
CTGGGAGGCATCCTGCGAGAGGCGGATCTCCAGGTGCCACCCGGCTATTAAAGGCGGCATTAACCTAAACTATTTTACAGGCTTTTTCCCTGGGAAAGAAAACTCACAAGCCACTGTTCTGGGTGTCAGTTTGCAGGAGCCACCTGGTACTCTCAAACCAGACCAAGTTGGCACTGGTGCCACCTTGCGTCTGGGAGGCATCCTGCGAGAGCCTGAATTCCAGGAGGCACCCGGCAATTTAAGGCCGCAGGACCCTGAACCATTGTACAGGCTTTTTCCCTGGGAAACAAAACTCACAAGCCACTGTTCTGGGTGTCAGTTTGCAGGACCCACTTGGCACTCTTAAACCAGACAAAGTTGGCACTGGTGCCACCTTGTGTCTGGGAGGCATCCTGCGAGAGGCCGAATTCCAGGAGGCACCCGGCAATTTAAGGCCTCAGGCCTCTGAACCATTGTACAGGCTTTTTCCCTGGGAAACAAAACTCACAAGCCACTGTTCTGGGTGTCAGTTTTCAGGAGCCACCTGGCACTCTCAAACCAGACCAAGTTGGAAATGGTGTCATTTTGCGTCTGGGAGGCATCCTGAGAGAGTCCGAATTCCAGGAGGCACCCGGCAATTTAAGGCGGCAGGACCCTGAACCATTGTACAGGCTTTTTCCCTGGGAAACAAAACTCACAAGCCACTGTTCTGGGTGTCAGTTTGCAGGACACACCTGGCACTCTCAAACCAGACCAAGTTGGCACTGGTGCCACCTTGCGTCTGGGAGGCATCCAACAAGAGGCGCAATTCCAGGAGGCACCCGGCAATTTAAGGCCGCAGGACCCTGAACCATTGTACAGGCTTTTTCCCTGGGAAACAAAACTCTCAAGCCACTGTTCTGGGTGTCAGTTTGCAGGACACACCTGGCACTCTCAAACCAGACCAAGTTTGCACTGGTGCCACCTTGCGTCTGGGAGGCATCCTGCGAGTGGCGCAATTCCAGGAGGCACCTGGCAATTTAAGGCCGCAGGACCCTGAACCATTGTACAGGCTTTTTCCCTGGGAAACAAAACTCACAAGCCACTGTTCTGGGTGTCAGTTTTCAGGACCCACTTGACACTCTCAAACCAGACAAAGTTGGCACTGGTGCCACCTTGCGTCTGGGAGGCATCCTGCGAGAGGCGGATCTCCAGGTGGCACCCGGCTTTTAAAGGCGGCATTAACCTAAACCACTTTACAGGCTTTTTCCCTGGGAAACAAAACTCACAAGCCACTGTTCTGGGTGTCAGTTTTCAGGACCCACTTGGCACTCTTAAACCAGACCAAGTTGGAACTGGTGCCACCTTGCGTCTGGGAGGCATCCTGCGAGAGGCGGAATTCCAGGAGTCACCCGGCAATTTAAGGCCTCAGGCCCCTGAACCATTGTACAGGCTTTTTCCCTGGGAAACAAAACTCACAAGCCACTGTTCTGGGTTGTCAGTTTGCAGGACCCACTTGGCAGTCTTAAACCAGACCAAGTTGGCACTGGTGTCATGTTGCCTCTGGGAGGCATCCTGTGAGAGGCGGATCTCCAGGAGGCACCCGGCAATTTAAGGCCTCAGGCCCCTGAACCATTGTACAGGCTTTTTCCCTGGGAAAGAAAACTCACAAGCCACTGTTCTGGGTGTCAGTTTTCAGGACCCACCTGGCACTCTAAACCAGACCAAGTTGGCACTGGTGCCACCTTGCGTCTGGGAGGCATCCTGCAAGAGGCGAATCTCCAGGAGGCACCCGGCTATTAAAGGCGGGATTAACCTAAACCATTTTACAGGCTTTTTCCCTGGGAAAGAAAACTCACAAGCCACTGTTCTGGGTGTCAGTTTGCAGGAGTCACCTGGCACTCTCAAACCAGACCAAGTTGGCACTGGTGCCACCTTGCGTCTGGGAGGCATCCTGCGAGAGGCTCAATTCCAGGAGGCACCCGGCAATTTAAGGCCATAGTATCCTGAACCATTGTACAGGCTTTTTCCCTGGGAAACAAAACTCACAAGCCACTGTTCTGGGTGTCAGTTTTCAGGACCCACTTGGCACTCTTAGACCAGACCAAGTTGGAACTGGTGCCACCTTGCGTCTGGGAGGCATCCTGCGAGAGGCCGAATTCCAAGACTCACCCGGCAATTTAAGGCCGCAGGACCCTGAACCATTGTACAGGCTTTTTCCCTGGGAAACAAAACTCACAAGCCACTGTTCTGGGTGTCAGTTTTCAGGACCCACTTGACACTCTCAAACCAGACCAAGTTGGCACTGGTGCCACCTTGCGTCTGGGAGGCATCCTGCGAGAGGCGGATCTCCAGGTGGCACCCAGCTATTAAAGGCGGCATTAACCTAAACCACTTTACAGGCTTTTTCCCTGGGAAAGAAAACTCACAAGCCACTGTTCTGGGTGTCAGTTTGCAGGAGCCACCTGGCACTCTCAAACCAGACCAAGTTGGCACTGGTGCCACCTTGTGTCTGGGAGGCATCCTGCGAGAGGCGCAATTCCAGGAGGCACCCGGCAATTTAAGGCCGCAGGCCCCTGAACCATTGTACAGGCTTTTTCCCTGGGAAACAAAACTCACAAGCCACTGTTCTGGGTGTCACTTTTCAGGACCCACTTGACACTCTCAAACCAGACCAAGTTGGCACTGGTGCCACCTTGCGTCTGGGAGGCATCCTGCGAGAGGCGGATCTCCAGGTGCCACCCGGCTATTAAAGGCGGCATTAACCTAAACTATTTTACAGGCTTTTTCCCTGGGAAAGAAAACTCACAAGCCACTGTTCTGGGTGTCAGTTTGCAGGAGCCACCTGGTACTCTCAAACCAGACCAAGTTGGCACTGGTGCCACCTTGCGTCTGGGAGGCATCCTGCGAGAGCCTGAATTCCAGGAGGCACCCGGCAATTTAAGGCCGCAGGACCCTGAACCATTGTACAGGCTTTTTCCCTGGGAAACAAAACTCACAAGCCACTGTTCTGGGTGTCAGTTTGCAGGACCCACTTGGCACTCTTAAACCAGACAAAGTTGGCACTGGTGCCACCTTGTGTCTGGGAGGCATCCTGCGAGAGGCCGAATTCCAGGAGGCACCCGGCAATTTAAGGCCTCAGGCCTCTGAACCATTGTACAGGCTTTTTCCCTGGGAAACAAAACTCACAAGCCACTGTTCTGGGTGTCAGTTTTCAGGAGCCACCTGGCACTCTTAAACCAGACCAAGTTGGAAATGGTGTCATTTTGCGTCTGGGAGGCATCCTGAGAGAGTCCGAATTCCAGGAGGCACCCGGCAATTTAAGGCGGCAGGACCCTGAACCATTGTACAGGCTTTTTCCCTGGGAAACAAAACTCACAAGCCACTGTTCTGGGTGTCAGTTTGCAGGACACACCTGGCACTCTCAAACCAGACCAAGTTGGCACTGGTGCCACCTTGCGTCTGGGAGGCATCCAACAAGAGGCGCAATTCCAGGAGGCACCCGGCAATTTAAGGCCGCAGGACCCTGAACCATTGTACAGGCTTTTTCCCTGGGAAACAAAACTCTCAAGCCACTGTTCTGGGTGTCAGTTTGCAGGACACACCTGGCACTCTCAAACCAGACCAAGTTGGCACTGGTGCCACCTTGCGTCTGGGAGGCATCCTGCGAGTGGCGCAATTCCAGGAGGCACCTGGCAATTTAAGGCCGCAGGACCCTGAACCATTGTACAGGCTTTTTCCCTGGGAAACAAAACTCACAAGCCACTGTTCTGGGTGTCAGTTTTCAGGACCCACTTGACACTCTCAAACCAGACAAAGTTGGCACTGGTGCCACCTTGCGTCTGGGAGGCATCCTGCGAGAGGCGGATCTCCAGGTGGCACCCGGCTTTTAAAGGCGGCATTAACCTAAACCACTTTACAGGCTTTTTCCCTGGGAAACAAAACTCACAAGCCACTGTTCTGGGTGTCAGTTTTCAGGACCCACTTGGCACTCTTAAACCAGACCAAGTTGGCACTGGTGCCACCTTGCGTCTGGGAGGCATCCTGCGAGAGGCGGATCTCCAGGTGGCACCCAGCTATTAAAGGCGGCATTAACCTAAACCACTTTACAGGCTTTTTCCCTGGGAAAGAAAACTCACAAGCCACTGTTCTGGGTGTCAGTTTGCAGGAGCCACCTGGCACTCTCAAACCAGACAAAGTTGGCACTGGTGCCACCTTGTGTCTGGGAGGCATCCTGCGAGAGGCGCAATTCCAGGAGGCACCCGGCAATTTAAGGCCGCAGGCCCCTGAACCATTGTACAGGCTTTTTCCCTGGGAAACAAAACTCACAAGCCACTGTTCTGGGTGTCACTTTTCAGGACCCACTTGACACTCTCAAACCAGACCAAGTTGGCACTGGTGCCACCTTGCGTCTGGGAGGCATCCTGCGAGAGGCGGATCTCCAGGTGCCACCCGGCTATTAAAGGCGGCATTAACGTAAACTATTTTACAGGCTTTTTCCCTGGGAAAGAAAACTCACAAGCCACTGTTCTGGGTGTCAGTTTGCAGGAGCCACCTGGTACTCTCAAACCAGACCAAGTTGGCACTGGTGCCACCTTGCGTCTGGGAGGCATCCTGCGAGAGCCTGAATTCCAGGAGGCACCCGGCAATTTAAGGCCGCAGGACCCTGAACCATTGTACAGGCTTTTTCCCTGGGAAACAAAACTCACAAGCCACTGTTCTGGGTGTCAGTTTGCAGGACCCACTTGGCACTCTTAAACCAGACAAAGTTGGCACTGGTGCCACCTTGTGTCTGGGAGGCATCCTGCGAGAGGCCGAATTCCAGGAGGCACCCGGCAATTTAAGGCCTCAGGCCTCTGAACCATTGTACAGGCTTTTTCCCTGGGAAACAAAACTCACAAGCCACTGTTCTGGGTGTCAGTTTTCAGGAGCCACCTGGCACTCTCAAACCAGACCAAGTTGGAAATGGTGTCATTTTGCGTCTGGGAGGCATCCTGAGAGAGTCCGAATTCCAGGAGGCACCCGGCAATTTAAGGCGGCAGGACCCTGAACCATTGTACAGGCTTTTTCCCTGGGAAACAAAACTCACAAGCCACTGTTCTGGGTGTCAGTTTGCAGGACACACCTGGCACTCTCAAACCAGACCAAGTTGGCACTGGTGCCACCTTGCGCCTGGGAGGCATCCAACAAGAGGCGCAATTCCAGGAGGCACCCGGCAATTTAAGGCCGCAGGACCCTGAACCATTGTACAGGCTTTTTCCCTGGGAAACAAAACTCTCAAGCCACTGTTCTGGGTGTCAGTTTGCAGGACACACCTGGCACTCTCAAACCAGACCAAGTTGGCACTGGTGCCACCTTGCGTCTGGGAGGCATCCTGCGAGTGGCGCAATTCCAGGAGGCACCTGGCAATTTAAGGCCGCAGGACCCTGAACCATTGTACAGGCTTTTTCCCTGGGAAACAAAACTCACAAGCCACTGTTCTGGGTGTCAGTTTTCAGGACCCACTTGACACTCTCAAACCAGACAAAGTTGGCACTGGTGCCACCTTGCGTCTGGGAGGCATCCTGCGAGAGGCGGATCTCCAGGTGGCACCCGGCTTTTAAAGGCGGCATTAACCTAAACCACTTTACAGGCTTTTTCCCTGGGAAACAAAACTCACAAGCCACTGTTCTGGGTGTCAGTTTTCAGGACCCACTTGGCACTCTTAAACCAGACCAAGTTGGAACTGGTGCCACCTTGCGTCTGGGAGGCATCCTGCGAGAGGCGGAATTCCAGGAGTCACCCGGCAATTTAAGGCCTCAGGCCCCTGAACCATTGTACAGGCTTTTTCCCTGGGAAACAAAACTCACAAGCCACTGTTCTGGGTTGTCAGTTTGCAGGACCCACTTGGCAGTCTTAAACCAGACCAAGTTGGCACTGGTGTCATGTTGCCTCTGGGAGGCATCCTGTGAGAGGCGGATCTCCAGGAGGCACCCGGCAATTTAAGGCCTCAGGCCCCTGAACCATTGTACAGGCTTTTTCCCTGGGAAAGAAAACTCACAAGCCACTGTTCTGGGTGTCAGTTTTCAGGACCCACCTGGCACTCTAAACCAGACCAAGTTGGCACTGGTGCCACCTTGCGTCTGGGAGGCATCCTGCAAGAGGCGAATCTCCAGGAGGCACCCGGCTATTAAAGGCGGGATTAACCTAAACCATTTTACAGGCTTTTTCCCTGGGAAAGAAAACTCACAAGCCACTGTTCTGGGTGTCAGTTTGCAGGAGTCACCTGGCACTCTCAAACCAGACCAAGTTGGCACTGGTGCCACCTTGCGTCTGGGAGGCATCCTGCGAGAGGCTCAATTCCAGGAGGCACCCGGCAATTTAAGGCCATAGTATCCTGAACCATTGTACAGGCTTTTTCCCTGGGAAACAAAACTCACAAGCCACTGTTCTGGGTGTCAGTTTTCAGGACCCACTTGGCACTCTTAGACCAGACCAAGTTGGAACTGGTGCCACCTTGCGTCTGGGAGGCATCCTGCGAGAGGCCGAATTCCAAGACTCACCCGGCAATTTAAGGCCGCAGGACCCTGAACCATTGTACAGGCTTTTTCCCTGGGAAACAAAACTCACAAGCCACTGTTCTGGGTGTCAGTTTTCAGGACCCACTTGACACTCTCAAACCAGACCAAGTTGGCACTGGTGCCACCTTGCGTCTGGGAGGCATCCTGCGAGAGGCGGATCTCCAGGTGGCACCCAGCTATTAAAGGCGGCATTAACCTAAACCACTTTACAGGCTTTTTCCCTGGGAAAGAAAACTCACAAGCCACTGTTCTGGGTGTCAGTTTGCAGGAGCCACCTGGCACTCTCAAACCAGACAAAGTTGGCACTGGTGCCACCTTGTGTCTGGGAGGCATCCTGCGAGAGGCGCAATTCCAGGAGGCACCCGGCAATTTAAGGCCGCAGGCCCCTGAACCATTGTACAGGCTTTTTCCCTGGGAAACAAAACTCACAAGCCACTGTTCTGGGTGTCACTTTTCAGGACCCACTTGACACTCTCAAACCAGACCAAGTTGGCACTGGTGCCACCTTGCGTCTGGGAGGCATCCTGCGAGAGGCGGATCTCCAGGTGCCACCCGGCTATTAAAGGCGGCATTAACCTAAACTATTTTACAGGCTTTTTCCCTGGGAAAGAAAACTCACAAGCCACTGTTCTGGGTGTCAGTTTGCAGGACACACTTGGCACTCTCAAACCAGACCAAGTTGGCACTTGTGCCACCTTGCGTCTGGGAGGCATCCTGCGAGAGCCTGAATTCCAGGAGGCACCCGGCAATTTAAGGCCGCAGGACCCTGAACCATTGTACAGGCTTTTTCCCTGGGAAAGAAAACTCACAAGCCACTGTTCTGGGTGTCAGTTTTCAGGACCCACTTGGCACTCTCAAACCAGACCAAGTTGGAACTGGTGCCACCTTGCGTCTGGGAGGCATCCTGCGAGAGGCCGAATTCCAGGAGGCACCCGGCAATTTAAGGCTTTAGGCCCCTGAACCATTGTACAGGCTTTTTCCCTGGGAAACAAAACTCACAAGCCACTGTTCTGGGTGTCAGTTTGCAGGAGCCACCTGGCACTCTCAAACCAGACCAAGTTGGAAATGGTGTCATTTTGCGTCTGGGAGGCACCCTGCGAGAGTCCGAATTCCAGGAGGCACCTGGCAATTTAAGGCCGCAGGACCCTGAACCATTGTACAGGCTTTTTCCCTGGGAAACAAAACTCACAAGCCACTGTTCTGGGTGTCAGTTTTCAGGACCCTCTTGGCACTCTCAAACCAGACCAAGTTGGCACTGGTGCCACCTTGCGTCTGGGAGGCATCCTACAAGAGGCGCAATTCCAGGAGGCACCCGGCAATTTAAGGCCGCAGGACCCTGAACCATTGTACAGGCTTTTTTCCTGGGAATTAAAACTCACAAGCCACTGTTCTGGGTTCCAGTTTTCAGGACCCACTTGACACTCTCAAACCAGACAAAGTTGGCACTGGTGCCACCTTGCGTCTGGGAGGCATCCTGCGAGAGGCGGATCTCCAGGTGGCACCCGGCTTTTAAAGGCGGCATTAACCTAAACCACTTTACAGGCTTTTTCCCTGGGATAGAAAACTCACAAGCCACTGTTCTGGGTGTCAGTTTTCAGGACCCACTTGGCACTCTTAAACCAGACCAAGTTGGAACTGGTGCCACCTTGCGTCTGGGAGGCATCCTGCGAGAGGCGGAATTCCAGGAGTCACCCGGCAATTTAAGGCCTCAGGCCGCTGAACCATTGTACAGGCTTTTTCCCTGGGAAACAAAACTCACAAGCCACTGTTCTGGGTGTCAGTTTTCAGGACCCACTTGGCAGTCTTAAACCAGACCAAGTTGGCACTGGTGTCATGTTGCCTCTGGGAGGCATCCTGTGAGAGGCGGATCTCCAGGAGGCACCCGGCAATTTAAGGCCTCAGGCCCCTGAACCATTGTACAGGCTTTTTCCCTGGGAAACAAAACTCACAAGCCACTGTTCTGGGTGTCAGTTTTCAGGACCCACTTGACACTCTCAAACCAGACCAAGTTGGCACTGGTGCCACCTTGCGTCTGGGAGGCATCCTGCAAGAGGCGAATCTCCAGGAGGCACCCGGCTATTAAAGGCGGGATTAACCTAAACCATTTTACAGGCTTTTTCCCTGGGAAACAAAACTCACAAGCCACTGTTCTGGGTGTCAGTTTTCAGGAGCCACCTGGCACTCTCAAACCAGACCAAGTTGGCACTGGTGCCTCCTTGCGTCTGGGAGGCATCCTGCGAGAGGCTCAATTCCAGGAGGCACCTGGCAATTTAAGGCCGTAGTATCCTGAACCATTGTACAGGCTTTTTCCCTGGGAAACAAAACTCACAAGCCACTGTTCTGGGTGTCAGTTTTCAGGACCCACTTGACACTCTCAAACCAGACCAAGGTGGCACTGGTGCCACCTTGCGTCTGACAGGCATCCTGCGAGAGGCGCAATTCCAGGAGGCACCCGGCAATTTAAGGCCGCAGGACCCTGAACCATTGTACAGGCTTTTTCCCTGGGAAACAAAACTCACAAGCCACTGTTCTGGGTGTCAGTTTGCAGGACCCACTTGGCACTCTTAGACCAGACCAAGTTGGAACTGCTGCCACCTTGCGTCTGGGAGGCATCCTGCGAGAGGCCGAATTCCAGGAGTCACCCGGCAATTTAAGGCCGCAGGACCCTGAACCATTGTACAGGCTTTTTCCCTGGGAAACAAAACTCACAAGCCACTGTTCTGGGTGTCAGTTTTCAGGACCCACTTGGTACTCTCAAACCAGACCAAGTTGGAAATGGTTTCATTTTGCGTCTGGGAGGCATCCTGCGATAGGCGGAATTCCAGGAGGCACCCGGCAAATTAAGGCCTCAGGCCCCTGAACCATTGTACAGGCTTTTTCCCTGGGAAACACAACTCACAAGCCACTGTTCCTTGTGTCAGTTTTCAGGACCCACTTGACACTCTCAAACCAGACCAAGTTGGCACTGGTGCCACCTTGCGTCTGGGAGGCATCCTGCGAGAGGCGGATCTCCAGGTGGCACCCAGCTATTAAAGGCGGCATTAACCTAAACCATATTTACAGGCTTTTTCCCTGGGAAACAAAACTCACAAGCCACTGTTCTGGGTGTCAGTTTGCAGGAGCCACCTGGCACTCTCAAACCAGACAAAGTTGGCACTGGTGCCACCTTGCGTATGGGATGCATCCTGCGAGAGGCGCAATTCCAGGAGGCACCCGGCAATTTAAGGCCGCAGGCCCCTGAACCATTGTACAGGCTTTTTCCCTGGGAAGCAAAACTCACAAGCCACTCTTCTGGGTGTCACTTTTCAGGACCCACTTGACACTCTCAAACCAGACCAAGTTGGCACTGGTGCCACCTTGCGTCTGGGAGGCATCCTGCGAGAGGCGGATCTCCAGGTGCCACCCGGCTATTAAAGGCGGCATTAACCTAAACTATTTTACAGGCTTTTTCCCTGGGAAACAAAACTCACAAGCCACTGTTCTGGGTGTCAGTTTTCAGGACCCACTTGGCACTCTTAAACCAGACAAAGTTGGCACTGGTGCCACCTTGTGTCTGGGAGGCATCCTGCGAGAGGCGGAATTCCAGGAGTCACCCGGCAATTTAAGGCCTCAGGCCTCTGAACCATTGTACAGGCTTTTTCCCTGGGAAACAAAACTCACAAGCCACTGTTCTGGGTGTCAGTTTGCAGGAGCCACCTGGCACTCTCAAACCAGACCAAGTTGGAAATGGTGTCATTTTGCGTCTGGGAGGCACCCTGCGAGAGTCCGAATTCCAGGAGGCACCCGGCAATTTAAGGCCGCAGGACCCTGAACCATTGTACAGGCTTTTTCCCTGGGAAACAAAACTCACAAGCCACTGTTCTGGGTGTCAGTTTTCAGGACCCACTTGGCACTCTCAAACCAGACCAAGTTGGCACTGGTGCCACCTTGCGTCTGGGAGGCATCCTACAAGAGGCGCAATTCCAGGAGGCACCCGGCAATTTAAGGCCGCAGGACCCTGAACCATTGTACAGGCTTTTTCCCTGGGAAACAAAACTCACAAGCCACTGTTCTGGGTGTCAGTTTGCAGGACACACCTGGCACTCTCAAACCAGACCAAGTTGGCACTGGTGCCACCTTGCGTCTGGGAGGCATCCTGCGAGTGGCGCAATTCCAGGAGGCACCCGGCAATTTAAGGCCGCAGGACCCTGAACCATTGTACAGGCTTTTTCCCTGGGAAACAAAACTCACAAGCCACTGTTCTGGGTGCCAGTTTTCAGGACCCACTTGGCACTCTTAAACCAGACCAAGCTGGAAATGGTGTCATTTTGCGCCTGGGAGGCATCCTGTGAGAGGCGGATCTCAAGGAGGCACCCGGCAATTTAAGGCCGCAGGACCCTGAACCATTTTACAGCCTTTTTCCCTGGGAAAGAAAACTCTCAAACCACTGTTCTGGGTGTCAGTTTTCAGGACCCACTTGGCACTCTCAAACCAGACCAAGTTGGCACTGGTGCCACCTTGCGTCTGGGAGGCATCCTGCGAGAGGCGCAGTTCCAGGAGGCACCCGGCAATTTAAGGCCGCAAGACCCTGAACCATTGTACAGGCTTTTTCACTGGGAAACAAAACTCACAAGCCACTGTTCTGGGTGTCAGTTTTCAGGACCCACTTGGCACTCTTAAACCAGACCAAGTTGGCACTGGTGCCACCTTGTGTCTTGGAGGCATCCTGCGAGAGGCGGAATTCCAGGAGGCACCCAGCAATTTATGGCCGCAAGACCCTGAACCATTGTACAGGCTTTTTCCCTGGGAAACAAAACTCACAAGCCACTGTTCTAGGTGTCAGTTTTCAGGACCCACTTGGCACTCTCAAACCAGACCAAGTTGGCACTGGTGTTGCTTAGCGTCTGGGTAACATCTGGCGTGATGCGGAATTCCAGGAGTCACCCAGCAATTTAAGGCCGCAGGACCCTGAACCATTGTACAGGCTTTTTCCCTGGGAAACAAAACTCACAAGCCACTGTTCTGGGTGTCAGTTTGCAGGAGCCACCTGGCACTCTCAAACCAGACCAAGTTGGCACTGGTGCCACCTTGCGTCTGGGAGGCATCCTGCGAGAGGCGGATCTCCAGGTGGCACCCGGCTATTAAAGGCGGCATTAACCTAAACCACTTTACAGGCTTTTTCCCTGGGAAAGAAAACTCACAAGCCACTTTTCTGGGTGTCAGTTTGCAGGAGCCACCTGGCACTCTCAAACCAGACCAAGTTGGCACTGGTGCCACCTTGCGTCTGGGAGGCATCCTGCGAGAGCCTGACATCGAGGAGGCACCCGGCAATTTAAGGCCTCAGGCCCCTTAACCATTATACAGGCTTTTTCCCTGGGAAACAAAACTCACAAGCCACTGTTCTGGGTGTCAGTTTTCAGGACACACTTGACACTCTTAAACCAGACCAAGTTGGCACTGGTGCCTCCTTGTGTCTGGGAGGCATCCTGCGAGAGGCTCAATTCCAGGAGGCACCCGGCAATTTAAGGCCGCAGGACCCTGAACCATTGTACAGGCTTTTTCCCTGGGAAACAAAACTCACAAGCCACTGTTCTGGGTGTCAGTTTTCAGGACCCACTTGGCACTCTTAAACCAGACAAAGTTGGCACTGGTGCCACCTTGTGTCTGGGAGGCATCCTGCGAGAGGCCGAATTCCAGGAGGCACCCGGCAATTTAAGGCCTCAGGCCCCTGAACCATTGTACAGGCTTTTTCCCTGGGAAACAAAACTCACAAGCCACTGTTCTGGGTGTCAGTTTGCAGGACCCACCTGGCACTCTCAAACCAGACCAAGTTGGAAATGGTGTCATTTTGCGTCTGGGAGGCACCCTGCGAGAGTTCGAATTCCAGGAGTCACCCGGCAATTTAAGGCCTCAGTCCCCTGAACCATTGTACAGGCTTTTTCCCTGGGAAACAAAACTCACAAGCCACTGTTCTGGGTGTCAGTTTGCAGGAGCCACCTGGCACTCTCAAACCAGACAAAGTTGGCACTGGTGCCACCTTGCGTCTGGGAGGCATCCTACAAGAGGCGCAATTCCAGAAGGCACCCGGCAATTTAAGGCCGCAGGACCCTGAACCATTGTACAGGCTTTTTCCCTGGGAAGCATACTCACAAGCCACTGTTCTGGGTGTCAGTTTTCAATACACACTTGGCACTCTCAAACCAGACCAAGTTGGCACTGGTGCCACCTTGTGTCTGGGAGGCATCCTGCGAGAGGCGCAATTCCAGGAGGCACTCGGCAATTTAAGGCCGCAGGACCCTGAACCATTGTACAGGCTTTTTCCCTGGGAAACAAAACTCACAAGCCACTGTTCTGGGTGTCAGTTTTCAGGACCCACTTGGCACTCTCAAACCAGACAAAGTTGGCACTGGTGCCACCTTGCGTCTGGGAGGCATCATGCGAGAGGCGGATCTCCAAGTGGCAGACAGCTTTTAAAGGCGGCATTTACCTAAACCACTTTACAGGCTTTTTCCCTGGGAAACAAAACTCACAAGCCACTGTTCTGGGTGTCAGTTTTCAGGACCCACTTGGCACTCTTAAACAAGACCAAGTTGGAACTGGTGCCACCTTGCGTCTGGGAGGCATCCTGCGAGAGGCGGAATTCCAGGAGTCACCCGGCAATTTAAGGCCGCAGGATCCTGAACCATTGTACAGGCTTTTTCCCTGGGAAACAAAACTCACAAGCCACTGTTCTGGGTGTCAGTTTGCAGGAGCCACCTGGCACTCTCAAACCAGACCAAGTTTGCACTGGTGTCATGTTGCGCCTGGGAGGCATCCTGTGAGAGGCGGAATTCCAGAAGGCACCCGGCAATTTAAGGCCGCAGGACCCTGAACCATTGTACAGGCTTTTTCCCTGGGAAACAAAACTCACAAGACACTGTTCTGGGTGTCAGTTTTCAGGACCCACTTGGCACTCTTAAACCAGACCAAGGTTCAACTGGTGCCACCTTGTGTCTTGGAGGCATCCTGCGAGAGGCAGAATTCCAGGAGGCACCCGGCAATTTAAGGCCTCAGGCCCCTGAACCATTGTACAGGCTTTTTCCTCGGGAAACAAAACTCACAAGCCACTGTTCTGGGTGTCAGTTTTCAGGACCCACTTGGCACTCTCAAACCAGACCAAGTTGGCACTGGTGCCACCTTGCGTCTGGGAGGCATCCTGCGAGAGGCGGATCTCCAGGTGGCACCCGGCTATTAAAGGCGGCATTAACCTAAACCATTTTACAGGCTTTTTCCCTGGGAAACAAAACTCACAAGCCACTGTTCTGGGTGTCAGTTTGCAGGAGCCACCTGGCACTCTCAAACCAGACCAAGTTGGCACTGGTGCCACCTTGCGTCTGGGAGGCATCCTGCGAGAGGCGCAATTCCAGGAGGCACCCGGCAATTTAAGGCCGTAGGACCCTGAACCATTGTACAGGCTTTTTCCCTGGGAAACAAAACTCACAAGCCACTGTTCTGGGTTGTCAGTTTGCAGGACCCACTTGGCACTCTTAAACCAGACCAAGTTGGCACTGGTGTTGCTTAGCGTCTGGGAAACATGTGGCGAGATGCGGAATTCCAGGAGGCACCCGGCAATTTAAGGCCGCAGGACCCTGAACCATTGTACAGGCTTTTTCTCTGGGAAGCAAAACTCACAAGCCACTGTTCTGGGTGTCAGTTTTCAGGACACACTTGGCACTCTCAAACCAGACCAAGTTGGCACTGGTGCCACCTTGCGTCTGGGAGGCATCCTGCGAGAGGCCGAATTCCAGGAGTCACCCGGCAATTTAAGGCCGCAGGACCCTGAACCATTGTACAGGCTTTTTCCCTGGGAAACAAAACTCACAAGCCACTGTTCTGGGTGTCAGTTTTCAGGACCCACTTGGTACTCTCAAACCAGACCAAGTTGGAAATGGTTTCATTTTGCGTCTGGGAGGCATCCTGCGATAGGCGGAATTCCAGGAGGCACCCGGCAAATTAAGGCCTCAGGCCCCTGAACCATTGTTCAGGCTTTTTCCCTGGGAAACACAACTCACAAGCCACTGTTCCTTGTGTCCGTTTTCAGGACCCACTTGACACTCTCAAACCAGACCAAGTTGGCACTGGTGCCACCTGGCGTCTGGGAGGCATCCTGCGAGAGGCGGATCTCCAGGTGGCACCCGGCTATTAAAGGCGGCATTAACCTAAACCACTTTACAGGCTTTTTCCCTGGGAAACAAAACTCACAAGCCACTGTTCTGGGTGTCAGTTTGCAGGAGCCACCTGGCACTCTCAAACCAGACCAAGTTGGCACTGGTGTAATGTTGCGCCTGGGAGGCATCCTGTGAGAGGCGGATCTCAAGAAGGCACCCGGCAATTTAAGGCCGCAGGACCCTGAACCATTTTACAGCCTTTTTCCCTGGGAAAGAAAACTCTCAAGCCACTGTTCTGGGTGTCAGTTTTCAGGACCAGCTTGGCACTCTCAAACCAGACCAAGTTGGCACTGGTGCCACCTTGCATCTGGGAGGCATCCTGCAAGAGGCGCAATTCCAGGAGGCACCCGGCAATTTAAAGCCGCAGGACCCTGAACCATTGTACAGGCTTTTTCCCTGGGAAACAAAACTCACAAGCCACTGTTCTGGGTGTCAGTTTGCAGGACCCACTTGACACTCTCAAAGCAGACCAAGTTGGCACTGGTGCCACCTTGCGTCTGGGAGGCATCCTGCGAGAGGCGCAGTTCCAGGAGGCACCCGGCAATTTAAGGCCGCAAGACCCTGAACCATTGTACAGGCTTTTTCACTAGGAAACAAAACTCACAAGCCACTGTTCTGGGTGTCAGTTTTCAGGACCCACTTGGCACTCTTAAACCAGACCAAGTTGGCACTGGTGCCACCTTGTGTCTTGAAGGCATCCTGCGAGAGGCGGAATTCCAGGAGGCACCCGGCAATTTAAGGCCTCAGGCCCCTGAACCATTGTACAGGCTTTTTCCCTGGGAAAGAAAACTCACAAGCCACTGTTCTAGGTGTCAGTTTTCAGGACCCACTTGGCACTCTTAAACCAGACCAAGTTGGCACTGGTGTTGCTTAGCGTCTGGGTAACATCTGGCGTGATGCGGAATTCCAGGAGTCACCCGGCAATTTAAGGCCGCAGGACCCTGAACCATTGTACAGGCTTTTTCCCTGGGAAACAAAACTCACAAGCCACTGTTCTGGGTGTCAGTTTTCAGGACCCACCTGGCACTCTCAAACCAGACCAAGCTGGAAATGGTGTCATTTTGCGTCTGGGAGGCACCCTGCGAGAGTCCGAATTCCAGGAGGCACCCGGCAATTTAAGGCCTCAGTCCCCTGAACCATTGTACAGGCTTTTTCCCTGGGAAACAAAACTCACAAGCCACTGTTCTGGGTGTCAGTTTGCAGGAGCCACCTGGCACTCTCAAACCAGACAAAGTTGGCACTGGTGCCACCTTGCGTCTGGGAGGCATCCTGCGAGAGGCTCAATTCCAGAAGGCACCCGGCAATCTAAGGCCGCAGGACCCTGAACCATTGTACAGGCTTTTTCCCTGGGAAACAAAACTCACAAGCCACTGTTCTGGGTGTCAGTTTTCAATACACACTTGGCACTCTCAAAGCAGACCAAGTTGGCACTGGTGCCACCTTGTGTCTGGGAGGCATCCTGCGAGAGGCGCAATTCCAGGAGGCACTCGGCAATTTAAGGCCGCAGGACCCTGAACCATTGTACAGGCTTTTTCCCTGGGAAACAAAACTCACAAGCCACTGTTCTCGGTGTCAGTTTTCAGGACCCACTTGACACTTTCAAACCAGACAAAGTTGGCACTGGTGCCACCTTGCGTCTGGGAGGCATCCTGCGAGAGGCGGATCTCCAAGTGGCACACAGCTTTTAAAGGCGGCATTTACCTAAACCACTTTACAGGCTTTTTCCCTGGGAAAGAAAACTCACAAGCCACTGTTCTGGGTGTCAGTTTTCAGGACCCACTTGGCACTCTCAAACCAGACCAAGTTGGCACTGGTGTCATGTTGCGCCTGGGAGGCATCCTGTGAGAGGCGCAGTTCCAGGAGGCACCCGGCAATTTAAGGCCGCAGGACCCTGAACCATTGTACAGGCTTTTTCCCTGGGAAACAAAACTCACAAGCCACTGTTCTGGGTGTCAGTTTTCAGGACCCACTTGGCACTCTTAAACCAGACCAAGGTTCAACTGGTGTCACCTTTTGTCTTGGAGGCATCCTGCGAGAGGCAGAATTCCAGGAGGCACCCGGCAATTTAAGGCCTCAGGCCCCTGAACCATTGTACAGGCTTTTTCCCTGGGAAACAAAACTCACAAGCCACTGTTCTGGGTGTCAGTTTTCAGGACCCACTTGGCACTCTCAAACCAGACCAAGTTGGCACTGGTGCCACCTTGCGTCTGGGAGGCATCCTGCGAGAGGCGCAATTCCAGGAGTCACCCGGCAATATAAGGCCGCAGGACCCTGAACCATTGTACAGGCTTTTTCCCTGGGAAACAAAACTCACAAGACACTGTTCTGGGTGTCAGTTTTCAGGACCCACTTGGCACTCTCAAACCAGACAAAGTTGGCACTGGTGCCACCTTGCGTCTTGGAGGCATCCTGCGAGATGCGGATCTCCAGGTGCCACCCGGCTATTAAAGGCGGCATTAACCTAAACCATTTTACAGGCTTTTTCCCTGGGAAAGAAAACTCACAAGCTACTGTTCTGGGTGTCAGTTTGCAGGAGCCACCTGGCACTCTCAAACCAGACCAAGTTGGCACTGGTGCCACCTTGCGTCTGGGAGGCATCCTGCGAGAGGCGGAATTCCAGGAGGCACCCGGCAATTTAAGGACGCAGGACCCTGAACCATTGTACAGGCTTTTTCCCTGGGAAACAAAACTCACAAGCCACTGTTCTGGGTGTCAGTATGCAGGACACACTTGGCACTCTCAAACGAGACCAAGTTGGCACTGGTGCCACCTTGCGTCTGGGAGGCATGCTGCGAGAGGCGAAATTCAAGGAGGCACCCGGCAATTTAAGTCCGCAGGACCCTGAACCATTGTACAGGCTTTTTCCCTGGGAAACAAAACTCACAAGCCACTGTTCTGGGTGTCAGTTTTCAGGACCCACTTTACACTCTCAAACCAGACCAAGTTGGCACTGCTGCCACCTTGCGTCTGGGAGGCATCATGCGAGAGGCGGATCTCCAGGTGGCACCCGGCTATTAAAGGCGGCATTAACCTAAACCATTTTACAGGCTTTTTCCCTGGGAAACAAAACTCACAAGCTACTGTTCTGGGTGTCAGTTTGCAGGAGCCACCTGGCACTCTCAAACCAGACCAAGTTGGCACTGGTGCCACCTTGCGTCTGGGAGGCATCCTGCGAGAGGCGCAATTCCAGGAGGCACCCGGCAATTTAAGGCCGTAGGACCCTGAACCATTGTACAGGCTTTTTCCCTGGGAAACAAAACTCACAAGCCACTGTTCTGGGTGTCAGTTTTCAGGACCCACTTGGCACTCTTAAACCAGACCAAGTTGGCACTGGTGCCACCTTGTGTCTTGGAGGCATCCTGCGAGAGGCGGAATTCCAGGAGGCACCCGGCAATTTAAGGCCTCAGGCCCCTGAACCATTGTACAGGCTTTTTCTCTGGGAAGCAAAACTCACAAGCCACTGTTCTGGGTGTAAGTTTTCAGGACACACTTGGCACTCTCAAACCAGACCAAGTTTGCACTGGTGCCACCTTGCGTCTGGGAGGCATCCTGCGAGAGGCGGAATTCCAGGAGGCACCCGGAAATTTAAGGCCGCAGGACCCTGAACCATTGTACAGGCTTTTTCCCTGGGAAAGAAAACTCTCAAGCCACTGTTCTGGGTGTCAGTTTTCAGGACACACTTGACACTCTCAAAGCAGACCAAGTTGGCACTGGTGCCACCTTGTGTCTGGGCGGCATCTTGCGAGAGGTTGAATTCAAGGAGGCACCCGGCGATTTAAGGCCTCAAGCCCCTGAACCACTGTACAGGCTTTTTCCCTGGGAAACAAAACTCACAAGCCACTGTTCTGGGTGTAAGTTTTCAGGACACACTTGGCACTCTTAAACCAGACCAAGTTGGCACTGGTGCCTCCTTGTGTCTGGGAGGCATCCTGCGAGAGGCCGAATTCCAGGAGTCACCCAGCAATTTAAGGCCTCAAGCCCCTGAACCATTCTACAGGCTTTTTCCCTGGGAAAGAAAACTCACAAGCCACTGTTCTGGGTGTCAGTTTTCAGGACCCACTTGGCACTCTCAAACCAGACCAAGTTGGCACTGGTGTTGCTTAGCGTCTGGGAAAAATCTGGCGAGATGCAGAATTCCAGGAGGCACCCGGCAATTTAAGGCCTCAGGCCCCTGAACCATTGTACAGGCTTTTTCTCTGGGAAGCAAAACTCACAAGCCACTGTTCTGGGTGTAAGTTTTCAGGACACACTTGGCACTCTCAAACCAGACCAAGTTTGCACTGGTGCCACCTTGCGTCTGGGAGGCATCCTGCGAGAGGCGGAATTCCAGGAGGCACCCGGAAATTTAAGGCCGCAGGACCCTGAACCATTGTACAGGCTTTTTCCCTGGGAAAGAAAACTCTCAAGCCACTGTTCTGGGTGTCAGTTTTCAGGACACACTTGACACTCTCAAAGCAGACCAAGTTGGCACTGGTGCCACCTTGTGTCTGGGCGGCATCTTGCGAGAGGTTGAATTCAAGGAGGCACCCGGCGATTTAAGGCCTCAAGCCCCTGAACCACTGTACAGGCTTTTTCCCTGGGAAACAAAACTCACAAGCCACTGTTCTGGGTGTAAGTTTTCAGGACACACTTGGCACTCTTAAACCAGACCAAGTTGGCACTGGTGCCTCCTTGTGTCTGGGAGGCATCCTGCGAGAGGCCGAATTCCAGGAGTCACCCAGCAATTTAAGGCCTCAAGCCCCTGAACCATTCTACAGGCTTTTTCCCTGGGAAAGAAAACTCACAAGCCACTGTTCTGGGTGTCAGTTTTCAGGACCCACTTGGCACTCTCAAACCAGACCAAGTTGGCACTGGTGTTGCTTAGCGTCTGGGAAAAATCTGGCGAGATGCAGAATTCCAGGAGGCACCCGGCAATTTAAGGCCGCAGGACCCTGAACCATTGTACAGGCTTTTTCCCTGGGAAACAAAACTCACAAGCCACTGTTCTGGGTGTCAGTTTGCAGGACACACTTGGCACTCTCAAACCAGACCAAGTTGGCACTGGTGCCACCTTGCGTCTGGGTGGCATCCTTCGACAGGCGCAGTTCCAGGAGGCACCCGGCAATTTAAGGCCGCAGGACCCTGAACCATTGTACAGGCTTTTTCCCTGGGAAACAAAACTCACAAGCCACTGTTCTGGGTGTCCGTTTTCAGGACCCACTTGGCACTCTTAAACCAGACCAAGTTGGCACTGCTGCCACCTTGTGTCTTGGAGGCATCCTGCGAGAGGCAGAATTCCAGGAGGCACCCGGCAATTTAAGGCCTCAGGCCCCTGAACCATTGTACAGGCTTTTTCCCTGGGAAACAAAACTCACAAGCCACTGTTCTGGGTGTCAGTTTTCAGGACCCACTTGGCACTCTAAACCAGACCAAGTTGGCACTGGTGCCACCTTGCGTCTGGGAGGCATCCTACAAGAGGCGCAATTCCAGGAGGCACCCGGCAATTTAAGGCCGCAGGACCCTGAACCATTGTACAGGCTTTTTCCCTGGGAAGCAAAACTCACAAGCCACTGTTCTGGGTGTCAGTTCTCAGGACACACTTGGCACTCTCAAAGCAGACCAAGTTGGCACTGGTGCCACCTTGTGTCTGGGAGGCATCCTGCGAGAGGCGCAATTCCAGGAGGCACCCGGCAATTTAAGGCCGCAGGACCCTGAACCACTGTACAGGCTTTTTCCCTGGGAAACAAAACTCACAAGCCACTGTTCTGGGTGTCAGTTTTCAGGACCCACTTGACACTCTTAAACCAGACCAAGTTGGCACTGGTGCCACCTTGCGTCTGGGAGGCATCCTGCAAGAGGCGGATCTCCAAGTGGCACCCAGCTTTTAAAGGCGGCATTAACCTAAACCACTTTACAGGCTTTTTCCCTGGGAAACAAAACTCACAAGCCACTGTTCTGGGTGTCAGTTTTCAGGACCCACTTGGCACTCTTAAACCAGACCAAGTTGGATCTGGTGCCACCTTGCGTCTGGGAGGCATCCTGCGAGAGGCGGAATTCCAGGAGGCACCCGGCAATTTAAGGCCGCAGGCCCCTGAACCATTGTACAGGCTTTTTCCCTGGGAAACAAAACTCACAAGCCACTGTTCTGGGTGTCAGTTTTCAGGAGCCACCTGGCACTCTCAAACCAGACCAAGTTGAAAATGGTGCCACCTTGCGTCTGGGAGGCATCCTACAAGAGGCGCAATACCAGGAGGCACCCGGCAATTTAAGGCCGCAGGACCCTGAACCATTGTACAGGCTTTTTCCCTGGGAAGCAAAACTCACAAGCCACTGTTCTGGGTGTCAGTTTTCAGGACCCACTTGGCACTCTCAAACCAGACCAAGTTGGCACTGGTGCCACCTTGCGTCTGGGAGGCATCCTGCGAGTGGCGCAATTCCAGGAGGCACCCGGCAATTTAAGGCCGCAGGACCCTGAACCATTGTACAGGCTTTTTCCCTGGGAAACAAAACTCACAAGCCACTGTTCTGGGTGCCAGTTTTGATGACCCACTTGACACTCTCAAACCAGACAAAGTTGGCACTGGTGCCACCTTGCGTCTGGGAGGCATCCTGCGAGAGGCGGATCTCCAGGTGGCACCCGGCTTTTAAAGGCGGCATTAACATAAACCACTTTACAGGCTTTTTCCCTGGGAAACAAAACTCACAAGCCACTGTTCTGGGTGTCAGTTTTCAGGACCCACTTGGCACTCTTAAACCTGACCAAGTTGGAACTGGTGCCACCTTGCGTCTGGGAGGCATCCTGCGAGAGGCGCAATTCCAGGAGTCACCCGGCAATTTAAGGCCTCAGGCCCCTGAACCATTGTACAGGCTTTTTCCCTGGGAAACAAAACTCACAAGCCACTGTTCTGGGTGTCAGTTTGCAGGAGCCACCTGGCACTCTCAAACCAGACCAAGTTGGCACTGCTGTCATGTTGCGCCTGGGAGGCATCCTGTGAGAGGCGGATCTCAAGGAGGCACCCGGCAATTTAAAGCCGCAGGACCCTGAACCATTTTACAGCCTTTTTCCCGGGGAAAGAAAACTCTCAAGCCACTGTTCTGGGTGTCAGTTTTCAGGACCCACTTGGCACTCTCAAACCAGACCAAGTTGGCACTGGTGCCACCTTGTGTCTGGAAGGCATCCTGCAAGAGGCGCAATTCCAGGAGGCACCCGGCAATTTAAAGCCGCAGGACCCTGAACCATTGTACAGGCTTTTTCCCTGGGAAACAAAACTCACAAGCCACTGTTCTGGGTGTCAGTTTTCAGGACCCACTTGACACTCTCAAAGCAGACCAAGTTGTCACTGGTGCCACCTTGCGTCTGGGAGGCATCCTGCGAGAGGCGCAGTTCCAGGAGGCACCCGGCAATTTAAGGCCGCAAGACCCTGAACCATTGTACAGGCTTTTTCCCTGGGAAACAAAACTCACAAGCCACTGTTCTGGGTGTCAGTTTTCAGGACCCACTTGGCACTCTTAAACCAGACCAAGTTGGCACTGGTGCCACCTTGTGTCTTGGAGGCATCCTGCGAGAGGCGGAATTCCAGGAGGCACCCGGCAATTTAAGTCCGCAGGACCCTGAACCATTGTACAGGCTTTTTCCCTGGGAAACAAAACTCACAAGCCACTGTTCTGGGTGTCAGTTTTCAGGACCCACTTGGCACTCTAAACCAGACCAAGTTGGCACTGGTGCCACCTTGCGTCTGGGAGGCATCCTGCGAGAGGCGGATCTCCAGGTGGCACCCGGCTATTAAAGGCGGCATTAACCTAAACCATTTTACAGGCTTTTTCCCTGGGAAAGAAAACTCACAAGCCACTGTTCTGGGTGTCAGTTTGCAGGAGCCACCTGGCACTCTCAAACCAGACCAAGTTGGCACTGGTGCCACCTTGCGTCTGGGAGGCATCCTACAAGAGGCGCAATTCCAGAAGGCACCCGGCAATTTAAGGCCGCAGGACCCTGAACCTTTGTACAGGCTTTTTCCCTGGGAAGCAAAACTCACAAGCCACTGTTCTTGGTGTCAGTTTTCAGGACACACTTGGCACTCTCAAAGCAGACCAAGTTTGCACTGGTGCCACCTTGTGTCTGGGAGGCATCCTGCGAGAGGCGCAATTCCAGGAGGCACCCGGCAATTTAAGGCCGCAGGACCCTGAACCATTGTACAGGCTTTTTCCCTGGGAAACAAAACTCACAAGCCACTGTTCTGGGTGTCAGTTTTCAGGACCCACTTGACACTCTCAAACCAGACAAAGTTGGCACTGGTGCCACCTTGCGCCTGGGAGGCATCCTGCGAGAGGCGGATCTCCAAGTGGCACCCAGCTTTTAAAGGCGGCATTAACCTAAACCACTTTACAGGCTTTTTCCCTGGGAAACAAAACTCACAAGCCACTGTTCTGGGTGTCAGTTTTCAGGACCAACTTGGCACTCTTAAACCAGACCAAGTTGGAACTGGTGCCACCTTGCGTCTGGGAGGCATCCTGCGAGAGGCGGAATTCCAGGAGTCACCCGGCAATTTAAGGCCTCAGGCCCCTGAACCATTGTACAGGCTTTTTCCCTGGGAAACAAAACTCACAAGCCACTGTTCTGGGTGTCAGTTTGCAGGAGCCACCTGGCACTCTCAAACCAGACCAAGTTGGCACTGGTGTCATGTTGCGCCTGGGAGGCATCCTGTGAGAGGCGGATCTCAAGGAGGCACCCGGCAATTTAAGGCCGCAGGACCCTGAACCATTGTACAGGCTTTTTCCCTGGGAAACAAAACTCACAAGCCACTGTTCTGGGTGTCAGTTTTCAGGACCCACTTCGCACTCTTAAACCAGACCAAGTTGGCACTGGTGCCACCTTGTGTCTTGAAGGCATCCTGCGAGAGGCAGAATTCCAGGAGGCACCCGGCAATTTAAGGCCTCAGGCCCCTGAACCATTGTACAGGCTTTTTCCCTGGGAAACAAAACTCACAAGCCACTGTTCTGGGTGTCAGTTTTCAGGACCCACTTGGCACTCTCAAACCAGACCAAGTTGGCACTGGTGCCACCTTGCGTCTGGGAGGCATCCTACAAGAGGCGCAATTCCAGGAGGCACCCGGCAATTTAAGGCCGCAGGACCCTGAACCATTGTACAGGCTTTTTCCCTGGGAAACAAAACTCACAAGGCACTGTTCTGGGTGTCAGTTCTCAGGACACACTTGGCACTCTCAAAGCAGACCAAGTTGGCACTGGTGCCACCTTATGTCTGGGAGGCATCCTGCGAGAGGCGCAATTCCAGGAGGCACTCGGCAATTTAAGGCCGCAGGACCCTGAACCATTGTACAGGCTTTTTCCCTGGGAAACAAAACTCACAAGCCACTGTTCTGGGTGTCAGTTTTCAGGACCCACTTGACACTCTCAAACCAGACAAAGTTGGCACTGGTGCCACCTTGCGTCTGGGAGGCATCCTGCGAGAGGCGGATCTCCAGGTGGCACCCAGCTTTTAAAGGCGGCATTAACCTAAACCACTTTACAGGCTTTTTCCCTGGGAAACAAAACTCACAAGCCACTGTTCTGGGTGTCAGTTTTCAGGACCCACTTGGCACTCTTAAACCAGACCAAGTTGGATCTGGTGCCACCTTGCGTCTGGGAGGCATCCTGCGAGAGGCTGAATTCCAGGAGGCACCCGGCAATTTAAGGCCGCAGGCCCCTGAACCATTGTACAGGCTTTTTCCTTGGGAAACAAAACTCACAAGCCACTGTTCTGGGTGTCAGTTTGCAGGACCCACTTGACACTCTCAAACCAGACCAAGTTGGCACTGGTGCCACCTTGCGTCTGGGAGGCATCCTGTGAGAGGCCGAATTCCAGGAGGCACCCGTCAATTTAAGGCCTCAGGCCCCTGAACCATTGTACAGGCTTTTTCCCTGGGAAACAAAACTCACAAGCCACTGTTCTGGGTGTCAGTTTTCAGGACCCACTTGGCACTCTTAAACCAGACCAAGGTAGAACAGGTGCCACCTTGCGTCTGGGAGGCATCCTGCGAGAGGCCGAATTCCAGGAGTCACGGGGCAATTTAAGGCCGCACGACCCTGAACCATTGTACAGGCTTTTTCCCTGGGAATTAAAACTCACAAGCCACTGTTCTGGGTGTCAGTTTGCAGGACCCACTTGGCACTCTCAAACCAGACCAAGTTGGCACTGGTGCCACCTTGCGTCTGGGAGGCATCCTGCGAGAGGCAGATCTCCAGGAGGCACCCGGCTATTAAAGGGGGCATTAACCTAAACCATTCTACAGGCTTTTTCCCTGGGAAAGAAAACTCACAAGCCACTGTTCTGGGTGTCAGTTTGCAGGACCCACTTGACACTCTCAAACCAGACCAAGTTGGCACTGGTGCCACCTTGCGTCTGGGAGGCATCCTGCGAGAGGCCGAATTCCAGGAGGCACCCGTCAATTTAAGGCCTCAGGCCCCTGAACCATTGTACAGGCTTTTTCCCTGGGAAACAAAACTCACAAGCCACTGTTCTGGGTGTCAGTTTTCAGGACCCACTTGGCACTCTTAAACCAGACCAAGGTAGAACTGGTGCCACCTTGCGTCTGGGAGGCATCCTGCGAGAGGCCGAATTCCAGGAGTCACCCGGCAATTTAAGGCCGCAGGACCCTGAACCATTGTACAGGCGTTTTCCCTGAAAAACAAAACTCACAAGACACTGTTCTGGGTGTCAGTTTTCAGGACCCACTTGGCACTCTCAAAGCAGACCAAGTTGGCACTGGTGCCAACTTGCGTCTTGGAGGCATCCTGCGAGAGGCGGAATTCCAGAAGGCACCCGGCAATTTAAGGCCGCAGGACCCTGAACCATTGTACAGGCTTTTTCCCTGGGAAACAAAACTCACAAGACACTGTTCTGGGTGTCAGTTTGCAGGACCCACCTGGCACTCTCAAACCAGACCAAGTTGGCACTGGTGCCACCTTGCGTCTGGGAGGCATGCTGCGAGAGGCGGAATTCAAGGAGGCACCCGGCAATTTAAGTCCGCAGGACCCTGAACCATTGTACAGGCTTTTTCCCTGGGAAACAAAACTCACAAGCCACTGTTCTGGGTGTCAGTTTTCAGGACCCACTTGACACTCTCAAACCAGACCAAGTTGGCACTGCTGCCACCTTGCGTCTGGGAGGCATCCTGCGAGAGGCGGATCTCCAGGTGGCACCCGGCTATTAAAGGCGGCATTAACCTAAACCATTTTACAGGCTTTTTCCCTGGGAAACAAAACTCACAAGACACTGTTCTGGGTGTCAGTTTGCAGGAGCCACCTGGCACCCTCAAACCAGACCAAGTTGGCACTGGTGCCACCTTGCGTCTGGGAGGCATCCTGCGAGAGGCGCAGTTCCAGGAGGCACCCGCCAATTTATGGCCGTAGGACCCTGAACCATTGTACAGGCTTTTTCCCTGGGAAACAAAACTCACAAGCCACTGTTCTGGGTGTCAGTTTTCAGGACACACTTGACACTCTTAAACCAGACCAAGTTGGCACTGGTGCCTCCTTGTGTCTGGGAGGCATCCTGCGAGAGGCGCAATTCCAGGAGGCACCCGGCAATTTAAGGCCGCAGGACCTTGAACCATTGTACAGGCTTTTTCTCTGGGAAACAAAACTCACAAGCCACTGTTCTGGGTGTCAGTTTTCAGGACCCACTTGGCACTCTTAAACCAGACAAAGTTGGCACTGGTGCCACCTTGTGTCTGGGAGGCATCCTGCGAGAGGCCGAATTCCAGGAGGCACCCGGCAATTTAAGGCCTCAGGCCCCTGAACCATTGTACAGGCTTTTTCCCTGGGAAACAAAACTCACAAGCCACTGTTCTGGGTGTCAGTTTGCAGGACCCACCTGGCACTCTCAAACCAGACCAAGTTGGAAATGGTGTCATTTTGCGTCTGGGAGGCAACCTGCGAGAGTCCGAATTCCAGGAGGCACCCGGCAATTTAACGCCTCATTTCCCTGAACCATTGTACAGGCTTTTTCCCTGGGAAACAAAACTCACAAGCCACTGTACTGGGTGTCAGTTTTCAGGACCCACTTGGCACTCTCAAACCAGACCAAGTTGGCACTGGTGCCACCTTGCGTCTGGGAGGCATCCTGCGAGAGGCAGATCTCTAGGAGGCACCCGGCTATTAAAGGGGGCATTAACCTAAACCATTTTACAGGCTTTTTCCCTGGGAAAACAAAACTCACAAGCCACTGTTCTGGGTGTCAGTTTGCAGGACCCACTTGACACTCTCAAACCAGACCAAGTTGGCACTGGTGCCACCTTGCGTCTGGGAGGCATCCTGCGAGAGGCCGAATTCCAGGAGGCACCCGTCAATTTAAGGCCTCAGGCCCCTGAACCATTGTACAGGCTTTTTCCCTGGGAAACAAAACTCACAAGCCACTGTTCTGGGTGTCAGTTTTCAGGAGCCACCTGGCACTCTCAAACCAGACCAAGGTAGAACTGGTGCCACCTTGCGTCTGGGAGGCATCCTGCGAGAGGCCGAATTCCAGGAGTCACCCGGCAATTTAAGGCCGCAGGACCCTGAACCATTGTACAGGCGTTTTCCCTGAAAAACAAAACTCACAAGACACTGTTCTGGGTGTCAGTTTTCAGGACCCACTTGGCACTCTCAAAGCAGACCAAGTTGGCACTGGTGCCAACTTGCGTCTTGGAGGCATCCTGCGAGAGGCGGAATTCCAGAAGGCACCCGGCAATTTAAGGCCGCAGGACCCTGAACCATTGTACAGGCTTTTTCCCTGGGAAACAAAACTCACAAGACACTGTTCTGGGTGTCAGTTTTCAGGACACACCTGGCACTCTCAAACCAGACCAAGTTGGCACTGGTGCCACCTTGCGTCTGGGAGGCATGCTGCGAGAGGCGGAATTCAAGGAGGCACCCGGCAATTTAAGTCCGCAGGACCCTGAACCATTGTACAGGCTTTTTCCCTGGGAAACAAAACTCACAAGCCACTGTTCTGGGTGTCAGTTTTCAGGACCCACTTGACACTCTCAAACCAGACCAAGTTGGCACTGCTGCCACCTTGCGTCTGGGAGGCATCCTGCGATAGGCGGATCTCCAGGTGGCACCCGGCTATTAAAGGCGTCATTAACCTGAACCATTTTACAGGCTTTTTCCCTGGGAAACAAAACTCACAAGCCACTGTTCTGGGTGTCAGTTTGCAGGAGCCACCTGGCACCCTCAAACCAGACCAAGTTGGCACTGGTGCCACCTTGCGTCTGGGAGGCATCCTGCGAGAGGCGCAATTCCAGGAGGCACCCGGCAATTTAAGGCCGTAGGACCCTGAACCATTGTACAGGCTTTTTCCCTGGGAAAGAAAACTCACAAGCCACTGTTCTGGGTGTCAGTTTTCAGGACACACTTGACACTCTCAAACCAGACCAAGTTGGCACTGGTGCCACCTTGTGTCTGGGAGGCATCCTGCAAGAGGCGCAATTCCAGGAGGCACCCGGCAATTTAAAGCCGCAGGACCCTGAACCATTGTACAGGCTTTTTCCCTGGGAAACAAAACTCACAAGCCACTGTTCTGGGTGTCAGTTTTCAGGACCCACTTGACACTCTCAAAGCAGACCAAGTTGGCACTGGTGCCACCTTGCGTCTGGGAGGCATCCTGCGAGAGGCGCAGTTCCAGGAGGCACCCGGCAATTTAAGGCCGCAAGACCCTGAACCATTGTACAGGCTTTTTCCCTGGGAAACAAAACTCACAAGCCACTGTTCTGGGTGTCAGTTTTCAGGACCCACTTCGCACTCTTAAACCAGACCAAGTTGGCACTGGTGCCACCTTGTGTCTTGAAGGCATCCTGCGAGAGGCAGAATTCCAGGAGGCACCCGGCAATTTAAGGCCTCAGGCCCCTGAACCATTGTACAGGCTTTTTCCCTGGGAAACAAAACTCACAAGCCACTGTTCTGGGTGTCAGTTTTCAGGACCCACTTGGCACTCTCAAACCAGACCAAGTTGGCACTGGTGCCACCTTGCGTCTGGGAGGCATCCTACAAGAGGCGCAATTCCAGGAGGCACCCGGCAATTTAAGGCCGCAGGACCCTGAACCATTGTACAGGCTTTTTCCCTGGGAAACAAAACTCACAAGGCACTGTTCTGGGTGTCAGTTCTCAGGACACACTTGGCACTCTCAAAGCAGACCAAGTTGGCACTGGTGCCACCTTATGTCTGGGAGGCATCCTGCGAGAGGCGCAATTCCAGGAGGCACTCGGCAATTTAAGGCCGCAGGACCCTGAACCATTGTACAGGCTTTTTCCCTGGGAAACAAAACTCACAAGCCACTGTTCTGGGTGTCAGTTTTCAGGACCCACTTGACACTCTCAAACCAGACAAAGTTGGCACTGGTGCCACCTTGCGTCTGGGAGGCATCCTGCGAGAGGCGGATCTCCAGGTGGCACCCAGCTTTTAAAGGCGGCATTAACCTAAACCACTTTACAGGCTTTTTCCCTGGGAAACAAAACTCACAAGCCACTGTTCTGGGTGTCAGTTTTCAGGACCCACTTGGCACTCTTAAACCAGACCAAGTTGGATCTGGTGCCACCTTGCGTCTGGGAGGCATCCTGCGAGAGGCTGAATTCCAGGAGGCACCCGGCAATTTAAGGCCGCAGGCCCCTGAACCATTGTACAGGCTTTTTCCTTGGGAAACAAAACTCACAAGCCACTGTTCTGGGTGTCAGTTTGCAGGACCCACTTGACACTCTCAAACCAGACCAAGTTGGCACTGGTGCCACCTTGCGTCTGGGAGGCATCCTGTGAGAGGCCGAATTCCAGGAGGCACCCGTCAATTTAAGGCCTCAGGCCCCTGAACCATTGTACAGGCTTTTTCCCTGGGAAACAAAACTCACAAGCCACTGTTCTGGGTGTCAGTTTTCAGGACCCACTTGGCACTCTTAAACCAGACCAAGGTAGAACAGGTGCCACCTTGCGTCTGGGAGGCATCCTGCGAGAGGCCGAATTCCAGGAGTCACGGGGCAATTTAAGGCCGCACGACCCTGAACCATTGTACAGGCTTTTTCCCTGGGAATTAAAACTCACAAGCCACTGTTCTGGGTGTCAGTTTGCAGGACCCACTTGGCACTCTCAAACCAGACCAAGTTGGCACTGGTGCCACCTTGCGTCTGGGAGGCATCCTGCGAGAGGCAGATCTCCAGGAGGCACCCGGCTATTAAAGGGGGCATTAACCTAAACCATTCTACAGGCTTTTTCCCTGGGAAAGAAAACTCACAAGCCACTGTTCTGGGTGTCAGTTTGCAGGACCCACTTGACACTCTCAAACCAGACCAAGTTGGCACTGGTGCCACCTTGCGTCTGGGAGGCATCCTGCGAGAGGCCGAATTCCAGGAGGCACCCGTCAATTTAAGGCCTCAGGCCCCTGAACCATTGTACAGGCTTTTTCCCTGGGAAACAAAACTCACAAGCCACTGTTCTGGGTGTCAGTTTTCAGGACCCACTTGGCACTCTTAAACCAGACCAAGGTAGAACTGGTGCCACCTTGCGTCTGGGAGGCATCCTGCGAGAGGCCGAATTCCAGGAGTCACCCGGCAATTTAAGGCCGCAGGACCCTGAACCATTGTACAGGCGTTTTCCCTGAAAAACAAAACTCACAAGACACTGTTCTGGGTGTCAGTTTTCAGGACCCACTTGGCACTCTCAAAGCAGACCAAGTTGGCACTGGTGCCAACTTGCGTCTTGGAGGCATCCTGCGAGAGGCGGAATTCCAGAAGGCACCCGGCAATTTAAGGCCGCAGGACCCTGAACCATTGTACAGGCTTTTTCCCTGGGAAACAAAACTCACAAGACACTGTTCTGGGTGTCAGTTTGCAGGACCCACCTGGCACTCTCAAACCAGACCAAGTTGGCACTGGTGCCACCTTGCGTCTGGGAGGCATGCTGCGAGAGGCGGAATTCAAGGAGGCACCCGGCAATTTAAGTCCGCAGGACCCTGAACCATTGTACAGGCTTTTTCCCTGGGAAACAAAACTCACAAGCCACTGTTCTGGGTGTCAGTTTTCAGGACCCACTTGACACTCTCAAACCAGACCAAGTTGGCACTGCTGCCACCTTGCGTCTGGGAGGCATCCTGCGAGAGGCGGATCTCCAGGTGGCACCCGGCTATTAAAGGCGGCATTAACCTAAACCATTTTACAGGCTTTTTCCCTGGGAAACAAAACTCACAAGACACTGTTCTGGGTGTCAGTTTGCAGGAGCCACCTGGCACCCTCAAACCAGACCAAGTTGGCACTGGTGCCACCTTGCGTCTGGGAGGCATCCTGCGAGAGGCGCAGTTCCAGGAGGCACCCGCCAATTTATGGCCGTAGGACCCTGAACCATTGTACAGGCTTTTTCCCTGGGAAACAAAACTCACAAGCCACTGTTCTGGGTGTCAGTTTTCAGGACACACTTGACACTCTTAAACCAGACCAAGTTGGCACTGGTGCCTCCTTGTGTCTGGGAGGCATCCTGCGAGAGGCGCAATTCCAGGAGGCACCCGGCAATTTAAGGCCGCAGGACCTTGAACCATTGTACAGGCTTTTTCTCTGGGAAACAAAACTCACAAGCCACTGTTCTGGGTGTCAGTTTTCAGGACCCACTTGGCACTCTTAAACCAGACAAAGTTGGCACTGGTGCCACCTTGTGTCTGGGAGGCATCCTGCGAGAGGCCGAATTCCAGGAGGCACCCGGCAATTTAAGGCCTCAGGCCCCTGAACCATTGTACAGGCTTTTTCCCTGGGAAACAAAACTCACAAGCCACTGTTCTGGGTGTCAGTTTGCAGGACCCACCTGGCACTCTCAAACCAGACCAAGTTGGAAATGGTGTCATTTTGCGTCTGGGAGGCAACCTGCGAGAGTCCGAATTCCAGGAGGCACCCGGCAATTTAACGCCTCAGTTCCCTGAACCATTGTACAGGCTTTTTCCCTGGGAAACAAAACTCACAAGCCACTGTACTGGGTGTCAGTTTTCAGGACCCACTTGGCACTCTCAAACCAGACCAAGTTGGCACTGGTGCCACCTTGCGTCTGGGAGGCATCCTGCGAGAGGCAGATCTCTAGGAGGCACCCGGCTATTAAAGGGGGCATTAACCTAAACCATTTTACAGGCTTTTTCCCTGGGAAAACAAAACTCACAAGCCACTGTTCTGGGTGTCAGTTTGCAGGACCCACTTGACACTCTCAAACCAGACCAAGTTGGCACTGGTGCCACCTTGCGTCTGGGAGGCATCCTGCGAGAGGCCGAATTCCAGGAGGCACCCGTCAATTTAAGGCCTCAGGCCCCTGAACCATTGTACAGGCTTTTTCCCTGGGAAACAAAACTCACAAGCCACTGTTCTGGGTGTCAGTTTTCAGGAGCCACCTGGCACTCTCAAACCAGACCAAGGTAGAACTGGTGCCACCTTGCGTCTGGGAGGCATCCTGCGAGAGGCCGAATTCCAGGAGTCACCCGGCAATTTAAGGCCGCAGGACCCTGAACCATTGTACAGGCGTTTTCCCTGAAAAACAAAACTCACAAGCCACTGTTCTGGGTGTCAGTTTTCAGGACCCACTTGACACTCTCAAACCAGACAAAGTTGGCACTGGTGCCACCTTGCGTCTGGGAGGCATCCTGCGAGAGGCGGATCTCCAGGTGGCACCCAGCTTTTAAAGGCGGCATTAACCTAAACCACTTTACAGGCTTTTTCCCTGGGAAACAAAACTCACAAGCCACTGTTCTGGGTGTCAGTTTTCAGGACCCACTTGGCACTCTTAAACCAGACCAAGTTGGATCTGGTGCCACCTTGCGTCTGGGAGGCATCCTGCGAGAGGCTGAATTCCAGGAGGCACCCGGCAATTTAAGGCCGCAGGCCCCTGAACCATTGTACAGGCTTTTTCCTTGGGAAACAAAACTCACAAGCCACTGTTCTGGGTGTCAGTTTGCAGGACCCACTTGACACTCTCAAACCAGACCAAGTTGGCACTGGTGCCACCTTGCGTCTGGGAGGCATCCTGTGAGAGGCCGAATTCCAGGAGGCACCCGTCAATTTAAGGCCTCAGGCCCCTGAACCATTGTACAGGCTTTTTCCCTGGGAAACAAAACTCACAAGCCACTGTTCTGGGTGTCAGTTTTCAGGACCCACTTGGCACTCTTAAACCAGACCAAGGTAGAACAGGTGCCACCTTGCGTCTGGGAGGCATCCTGCGAGAGGCCGAATTCCAGGAGTCACGGGGCAATTTAAGGCCGCACGACCCTGAACCATTGTACAGGCTTTTTCCCTGGGAATTAAAACTCACAAGCCACTGTTCTGGGTGTCAGTTTGCAGGACCCACTTGGCACTCTCAAACCAGACCAAGTTGGCACTGGTGCCACCTTGCGTCTGGGAGGCATCCTGCGAGAGGCAGATCTCCAGGAGGCACCCGGCTATTAAAGGGGGCATTAACCTAAACCATTCTACAGGCTTTTTCCCTGGGAAAGAAAACTCACAAGCCACTGTTCTGGGTGTCAGTTTGCAGGACCCACTTGACACTCTCAAACCAGACCAAGTTGGCACTGGTGCCACCTTGCGTCTGGGAGGCATCCTGCGAGAGGCCGAATTCCAGGAGGCACCCGTCAATTTAAGGCCTCAGGCCCCTGAACCATTGTACAGGCTTTTTCCCTGGGAAACAAAACTCACAAGCCACTGTTCTGGGTGTCAGTTTTCAGGACCCACTTGGCACTCTTAAACCAGACCAAGGTAGAACTGGTGCCACCTTGCGTCTGGGAGGCATCCTGCGAGAGGCCGAATTCCAGGAGTCACCCGGCAATTTAAGGCCGCAGGACCCTGAACCATTGTACAGGCGTTTTCCCTGAAAAACAAAACTCACAAGACACTGTTCTGGGTGTCAGTTTTCAGGACCCACTTGGCACTCTCAAAGCAGACCAAGTTGGCACTGGTGCCAACTTGCGTCTTGGAGGCATCCTGCGAGAGGCGGAATTCCAGAAGGCACCCGGCAATTTAAGGCCGCAGGACCCTGAACCATTGTACAGGCTTTTTCCCTGGGAAACAAAACTCACAAGACACTGTTCTGGGTGTCAGTTTGCAGGACCCACCTGGCACTCTCAAACCAGACCAAGTTGGCACTGGTGCCACCTTGCGTCTGGGAGGCATGCTGCGAGAGGCGGAATTCAAGGAGGCACCCGGCAATTTAAGTCCGCAGGACCCTGAACCATTGTACAGGCTTTTTCCCTGGGAAACAAAACTCACAAGCCACTGTTCTGGGTGTCAGTTTTCAGGACCCACTTGACACTCTCAAACCAGACCAAGTTGGCACTGCTGCCACCTTGCGTCTGGGAGGCATCCTGCGAGAGGCGGATCTCCAGGTGGCACCCGGCTATTAAAGGCGGCATTAACCTAAACCATTTTACAGGCTTTTTCCCTGGGAAACAAAACTCACAAGACACTGTTCTGGGTGTCAGTTTGCAGGAGCCACCTGGCACCCTCAAACCAGACCAAGTTGGCACTGGTGCCACCTTGCGTCTGGGAGGCATCCTGCGAGAGGCGCAGTTCCAGGAGGCACCCGCCAATTTATGGCCGTAGGACCCTGAACCATTGTACAGGCTTTTTCCCTGGGAAACAAAACTCACAAGCCACTGTTCTGGGTGTCAGTTTTCAGGACACACT
This sequence comes from Fringilla coelebs, assembly GCF_963513975.1. NCBI lineage: Eukaryota > Metazoa > Chordata > Aves > Passeriformes > Fringillidae > Fringilla > Fringilla coelebs. The sequence continues at coordinate 484,454 of NW_028167521.1, read as the reverse complement.
TGACACTCTTAAACCAGACCAAGTTGGCACTGGTGCCTCCTTGTGTCTGGGAGGCATCCTGCGAGAGGCGCAATTCCAGGAGGCACCCGGCAATTTAAGGCCGCAGGACCTTGAACCATTGTACAGGCTTTTTCTCTGGGAAACAAAACTCACAAGCCACTGTTCTGGGTGTCAGTTTTCAGGACCCACTTGGCACTCTTAAACCAGACAAAGTTGGCACTGGTGCCACCTTGTGTCTGGGAGGCATCCTGCGAGAGGCCGAATTCCAGGAGGCACCCGGCAATTTAAGGCCTCAGGCCCCTGAACCATTGTACAGGCTTTTTCCCTGGGAAACAAAACTCACAAGCCACTGTTCTGGGTGTCAGTTTGCAGGACCCACCTGGCACTCTCAAACCAGACCAAGTTGGAAATGGTGTCATTTTGCGTCTGGGAGGCAACCTGCGAGAGTCCGAATTCCAGGAGGCACCCGGCAATTTAACGCCTCAGTTCCCTGAACCATTGTACAGGCTTTTTCCCTGGGAAACAAAACTCACAAGCCACTGTACTGGGTGTCAGTTTTCAGGACCCACTTGGCACTCTCAAACCAGACCAAGTTGGCACTGGTGCCACCTTGCGTCTGGGAGGCATCCTGCGAGAGGCAGATCTCTAGGAGGCACCCGGCTATTAAAGGGGGCATTAACCTAAACCATTTTACAGGCTTTTTCCCTGGGAAAACAAAACTCACAAGCCACTGTTCTGGGTGTCAGTTTGCAGGACCCACTTGACACTCTCAAACCAGACCAAGTTGGCACTGGTGCCACCTTGCGTCTGGGAGGCATCCTGCGAGAGGCCGAATTCCAGGAGGCACCCGTCAATTTAAGGCCTCAGGCCCCTGAACCATTGTACAGGCTTTTTCCCTGGGAAACAAAACTCACAAGCCACTGTTCTGGGTGTCAGTTTTCAGGAGCCACCTGGCACTCTCAAACCAGACCAAGGTAGAACTGGTGCCACCTTGCGTCTGGGAGGCATCCTGCGAGAGGCCGAATTCCAGGAGTCACCCGGCAATTTAAGGCCGCAGGACCCTGAACCATTGTACAGGCGTTTTCCCTGAAAAACAAAACTCACAAGACACTGTTCTGGGTGTCAGTTTTCAGGACCCACTTGGCACTCTCAAAGCAGACCAAGTTGGCACTGGTGCCAACTTGCGTCTTGGAGGCATCCTGCGAGAGGCGGAATTCCAGAAGGCACCCGGCAATTTAAGGCCGCAGGACCCTGAACCATTGTACAGGCTTTTTCCCTGGGAAACAAAACTCACAAGACACTGTTCTGGGTGTCAGTTTTCAGGACACACCTGGCACTCTCAAACCAGACCAAGTTGGCACTGGTGCCACCTTGCGTCTGGGAGGCATGCTGCGAGAGGCGGAATTCAAGGAGGCACCCGGCAATTTAAGTCCGCAGGACCCTGAACCATTGTACAGGCTTTTTCCCTGGGAAACAAAACTCACAAGCCACTGTTCTGGGTGTCAGTTTTCAGGACCCACTTGACACTCTCAAACCAGACCAAGTTGGCACTGCTGCCACCTTGCGTCTGGGAGGCATCCTGCGATAGGCGGATCTCCAGGTGGCACCCGGCTATTAAAGGCGTCATTAACCTGAACCATTTTACAGGCTTTTTCCCTGGGAAACAAAACTCACAAGCCACTGTTCTGGGTGTCAGTTTGCAGGAGCCACCTGGCACCCTCAAACCAGACCAAGTTGGCACTGGTGCCACCTTGCGTCTGGGAGGCATCCTGCGAGAGGCGCAATTCCAGGAGGCACCCGGCAATTTAAGGCCGTAGGACCCTGAACCATTGTACAGGCTTTTTCCCTGGGAAAGAAAACTCACAAGCCACTGTTCTGGGTGTCAGTTTTCAGGACACACTTGACACTCTCAAACCAGACCAAGTTGGCACTGGTGCCACCTTGTGTCTGGGAGGCATCCTGCAAGAGGCGCAATTCCAGGAGGCACCCGGCAATTTAAAGCCGCAGGACCCTGAACCATTGTACAGGCTTTTTCCCTGGGAAACAAAACTCACAAGCCACTGTTCTGGGTGTCAGTTTTCAGGACCCACTTGACACTCTCAAAGCAGACCAAGTTGGCACTGGTGCCACCTTGCGTCTGGGAGGCATCCTGCGAGAGGCGCAGTTCCAGGAGGCACCCGGCAATTTAAGGCCGCAAGACCCTGAACCATTGTACAGGCTTTTTCCCTGGGAAACAAAACTCACAAGCCACTGTTCTGGGTGTCAGTTTTCAGGACACACTTGGCACTCTTAAACCAGACCAAGTTGGCACTGGTGCCACCTTGTGTCTTGGAGGCATACTGCGAGAGGCAGAATTCCAGGAGGCACCCGGCAATTTAAGGCCTCAGGCCCCTGAACCATTGTACAGGCTTTTTCCCTGGGAAACAAAACTCACAAGCCACTGTTCTACGTGTCAGTTTTCAGGACCCACTTGGCACTCTCAAACCAGACCAAGTTGGCGCTGGTGTTGCTTAGCGTCTGGGTAACATCTGGCGTCCTGCGGAATTCCAGGAGGCACCCGGCAATTTAAGGCCGCAGGACCCTGAACCATTGTACAGGCTTTTTCCCTGGGAAACAAAACTCACAAGCCACTGTTCTGGGTGTCAGTTTTCAGGACACACTTGGCACTCTCAAAGCAGACCAAGTTGGCACTGGTGCCACCTTGCGTCTGGGAGGCATCCTGCGAGAGGCGGAATTCCAGGAGGCACCCGGCAATTTAAGTCCGCAGGACCCTGAACAATTGTACAGGCTTTTTCCCTGGGAAAGAAAACTCTCAAGCCACTGTTCTGGGTGTCAGTTTTCAGGACCCACTTGGCACTCTCAAACCAGACCAAGTTGGCACTGGTGCCACCTTGCGTCTGGGTGGCATGCTGCGACAGGCGCAGTTCCAGGAGGCACCCGGCAATTTAAGGCCGCAGGACCCTGAACCATTGTACAGGCTTTTTCCCTGGGAAACAAAACTCACAAGCCACTGTTCTGGGTGTCAGTTTTCAGGACCCACTTGGCACTCTTAAACCAGACCAAGTTGGCACTGCTGCCACCTTGTGTCGTGGAGGCATCCTGCGAGAGGCAGAATTCCAGAAGGCACCCGGCAATTTAAGGCCTCAGGCCCCTGAACCATTGTACAGGCTTTTTCCCTGGGAAACAAAACTCACAAGCCACTGTTCTGGGTGTCAGTTTTCAGGACCCACTTGGCACTCTAAACCAGACCAAGTTGGCACTGGTGCCACCTTGCGTCTGGGAGGCATCCTGCGAGAGGCGGATCTCCAGGTGGCACCCGGCTATTAAAGGCGGCATTAACCTAAACCATTTTACAGGCTTTTTCCCTGGGAAAGAAAACTCACAAGCCACTGTTCTGGGTGTCAGTTTGCAGGAGCCACCTGGCACTCTCAAACCAGACCAAGTTGGCACTGGTGCCACCTTGCGTCTGGGAGGCATCCTGCGAGAGCCTGACATCGAGGAGGCACCCGGCAATTTAAGGCCTCAGGCCCCTGAACCATTGTACAGGCTTTTTCCCTGGGAAACAAAACTCACAAGCAACTGTTCTGGGTGTCAGTTTGCAGGAGCCACCTGGCACTCTCAAACCAGACCAAGTTGGCACTGGTGTCATGTTGCGCCTGGGAGGCATCCTGTGAGAGGCGGATCTCAAGGAGGCACCCGGCAATTTAAGGCCGCAGGACCCTGAACCATTGTACAGGCTTTTTCCCTGGGAAACAAAACTCACAAGCCACTGTTCTGGGTGTCAGTTTTCAGGACCCACTTCGCACTCTTAAACCAGACCAAGTTGGCACTGGTGCCACCTTGTGTCTTGAAGGCATCCTGCGAGAGGCAGAATTCCAGGAGTCACCCGGCAATTTAAGGCCTCAGGCCCCTGAACCATTGTACAGGCTTTTTCCCTGGGAAACAAAACTCACAAGCCACTGTTCTGGGTGTCAGTTTTCAGGACCCACTTGGCACTCTCAAACCAGACCAAGTTGGCACTGGTGCCACCTTGCGTCTGGGAGGCATCCTACAAGAGGCGCAATTCCAGGAGGCACCCGGCAATTTAAGGCCGCAGGACCCTGAACCATTGTACAGGCTTTTTCCCTGGGAAACAAAACTCACAAGGCACTGTTCTGGGTGTCAGTTCTCAGGACACACTTGGCACTCTCAAAGCAGACCAAGTTGGCACTGGTGCCACCTTATGTCTGGGAGGCATCCTGCGAGAGGCGCAATTCCAGGAGGCACTCGGCAATTTAAGGCCGCAGGACCCTGAACCATTGTACAGGCTTTTTCCCTGGGAAACAAAACTCACAAGCCACTGTTCTGGGTGTCAGTTTTCAGGACCCACTTGACACTCTCAAACCAGACAAAGTTGGCACTGGTGCCACCTTGCGTCTGGGAGGCATCCTGCGAGAGGCGGATCTCCAGGTGGCACCCAGCTTTTAAAGGCGGCATTAACCTAAACCACTTTACAGGCTTTTTCCCTGGGAAAGAAAACTCACAAGCCACTGTTCTGGGTGTCAGTTTGCAGGACCCACTTGACACTCTCAAACCAGACCAAGTTGGCACTGGTGCCACCTTGCGTCTGGGAGGCATCCTGCGAGAGGCCGAATTCCAGGAGGCACCCGTCAATTTAAGGCCTCAGGCCCCTGAACCATTGTACAGGCTTTTTCCCTGGGAAACAAAACTCACAAGCCACTGTTCTGGGTGTCAGTTTTCAGGACCCACTTGGCACTCTTAAACCAGACCAAGTTGGCACTGGTGCCACCTTGCGTCTGGGAGGCATCCTGCGAGAGGCCGAATTCCAGGAGTCACCCGGCAATTTAAGGCCGCAGGACCCTGAACCATTGTACAGGCGTTTTCCCTGAAAAACAAAACTCACAAGACACTGTTCTGGGTGTCAGTTTTCAGGACCCACTTGGCACTCTCAAAGCAGACCAAGTTGGCACTGGTGCCAACTTGCGTCTTGGAGGCATCCTGCGAGAGGCGGAATTCCAGAAGGCACCCGGCAATTTAAGGCCGCAGGACCCTGAACCATTGTACAGGCTTTTTCCCTGGGAAACAAAACTCACAAGACACTGTTCTGGGTGTCAGTTTGCAGGACACACCTGGCACTCTCAAACCAGACCAAGTTGGCACTGGTGCCACCTTGCGTCTGGGAGGCATGCTGCGAGAGGCGGAATTCAAGGAGGCACCCGGCAATTTAAGTCCGCAGGACCCTGAACCATTGTACAGGCTTTTTCCCTGGGAAACAAAACTCACAAGCCACTGTTCTGGGTGTCAGTTTTCAGGACCCACTTGACACTCTCAAACCAGACCAAGTTGGCACTGCTGCCACCTTGCGTCTGGGAGGCATCCTGCGAGAGGCGGATCTCCAGGTGGCACCCGGCTATTAAAGGCGGCATTAACCTAAACCATTTTACAGGCTTTTTCCCTGGGAAACAAAACTCACAAGCCACTGTTCTGGGTGTCAGTTTGCAGGAGCCACCTGGCACCCTCAAACCAGACCAAGTTGGCACTGGTGCCACCTTGCGTCTGGGAGGCATCCTGCGAGAGGCGCAATTCCAGGAGGCACCCGCCAATTTAAGGCCGTAGGACCCTGAACCATTGTACAGGCTTTTTCCCTGGGAAACAAAACTCACAAGCCACTGTTCTGGGTGTCAGTTTTCAGGACACACTTGACACTCTTAAACCAGACCAAGTTGGCACTGGTGCCTCCTTGTGTCTGGGAGGCATCCTGCGAGAGGCGCAATTCCAGGAGGCACCCGGCAATTTAAGGCCGCAGGACCTTGAACCATTGTACAGGCTTTTTCCCTGGGAAACAAAACTCACAAGCCACTGTTCTGGGTGTCAGTTTTCAGGACCCACTTGGCACTCTTAAACCAGACAAAGTTGGCACTGGTGCCACCTTGTGTCTGGGAGGCATCCTACGAGAGGCCGAATTCCAGGAGGCACCCAGCAATTTAAGGCCTCAGGCCCCTGAACCATTGTACAGGCTTTTTCCCTGGGAAACAAAACTCACAAGCCACTGTTCTGGGTGTCAGTTTGCAGGACCCACCTGGCACTCTCAAACCAGACCAAGTTGGAAATGGTGTAATTTTGCGTCTGGGAGGCACCCTGCGAGAGTCCGAATTCCAGGAGCCACCCGGCAATTTAACGCCTCAGTTCCCTGAACCATTGTACAGGCTTTTTCCCTGGGAAACAAAACTCACAAGCCACTGTTCTGGGTGTCAGTTTGCAGGAGCCACCTGGCACTCTCAAACCAGACCAAGTTGGCACTGGTGCCACCTTGCGTCTGGGAGGCATCCTACTTGAGGCGCAATTCCAGAAGGCACCCGGCAATCTAAGGCCGCAGGACCCTGAACCATTGTACAGGCTTTTTCCCTGGGAATTAAAACTCACAAGCCACTGTTCTGGGTGTCAGTTTGCAGGACCCACTTGACACTCTCAAACCAGACCAAGTTGGCACTGGTGCCACCTTGCGTCTGGGAGGCATCCTGCGAGAGGCCGAATTCCAGGAGGCACCCGTCCATTTAAGGCCTCAGGCCCCTGAACCATTGTACAGGCTTTTTCCCTGGGAAACAAAACTCACAAGCCACTGTTCTGGGTGTCAGTTTTCAGGACCCACTTGGCACTCTTAAACCAGACCAAGGTAGAACTGGTGCCACCTTGCGTCTGGGAGGCATCCTGCGAGAGGCCGAATTCCAGGAGTCACCCGGCAATTTAAGGCCGCAGGACCCTGAACCATTGTACAGGCGTTTTCCCTGAAAAACAAAACTCACAAGACACTGTTCTGGGTGTCAGTTTTCAGGACCCACTTGGCACTCTCAAAGCAGACCAAGTTGGCACTGGTGCCACCTTGCGTCTGGGAGGCATCCTGCGAGAGGCCGAATTCCAGGAGGCACCCGGCAATTTAAGGCCTCAGGCCCCTGAACCATTGTACAGGCTTTTTCCCTGGGAAACAAAACTCACAAGCCACTGTTCTGGGTGTCAGTTTTCAGGACACACTTGACACTCTTAAACCAGACCAAGTTGGCACTGGTGCCTCCTTGTGTCTGGGAGGCATCCTGCGAGAGGCGCAATTCCAGGAGGCACCCGGCAATTTAAGGCCGCAGGACCTTGAACCATTGTACAGGCTTTTTCCCTGGGAAACAAAACTCACAAGCCACTGTTCTGGGTGTCAGTTTTCAGGACCCACTTGGCACTCTTAAACCAGACAAAGTTGGCACTGGTGCCACCTTGTGTCTGGGAGGCATCCTGCGAGAGGCCGAATTCCAGGAGGCACCCGGCAATTTAAGGCCTCAGGCCCCTGAACCATTGTACAGGCTTTTTCCCTGGGAAACAAAACTCACAAGCCACTGTTCTGGGGGTCAGTTTGCAGGACCCACCTGGCAATCTCAAACCAGACCAAGTTGGAAATGGTGTCATTTTGCGTCTGGGAGGCACCCTGCGAGAGTCCGAATTCCAGGAGGCACCCGGCAATTTAACGCCTCAGTTCCCTGAACCATTGTACAGGCTTTTTCCCTGGGAAACAAAACTCACAAGCCACTGTTCTGGGTGTCAGTTTGCAGGAGCCACCTGGCACTCTCAAACCAGACCAAGTTGGCACTTGTGCCACCTTGCGTCTGGGAGGCATCCTACAAGAGGCGCAATTCCAGAAGGCACCCGGCAATCTAAGGCCGCAGGACCCTGAACCATTGTACAGGCTTTTTCCCTGGGAAACAAAACTCACAAGCCACTGTTCTGGGTGTCAGTTTTCAGGACCCACTTGGCACTCTCAAAGCAGACTAAGTTGGCACTGGTGCCACCTTGTGTCTGGGAGGCATCCTGCGAGAGGCGCAATTCCAGGAGGCACTCGGCAATTTAAGGCCGCAGGACCCTGAACCATTGTACAGGCTTTTTCCCTGGGAAACAAAACTCACAAGCCACTGTTCTGGGTGTCAGTTTTCAGGACCCACTTGGCACTCTTAAACCAGAGCAAGGTAGAACAGGTGCCACCTTGCGTCTGGGAAGCATCCTGCGAGAGGCCGAATTCCAGGAGTCACCCGGCAATTTAAGGCCGCAGGACCCTGAACCATTGTACAGGCTTTTTCCCTGGGAAACAAAACACACAAGCCACTGTACTGGGTGTCAGTTTTCAGGACCCACTTGGCACTCTCAAACCAGACCAAGTTGGCACTGGTGCCACCTTGCGTCTGGGAGGCATCCTGCGAGAGGCAGATCTCCAGGAGGCACCCGGCTATTAAAGGGGGCATTAACCTAAACCATTTTACAGGCTTTTTCCCTGGGAAAGAAAACTCACAAGCCACTGTTCTGGGTGTCAGTTTGCAGGACCCACTTGACACTCTCAAACCAGACCAAGTTGGCACTGGTGCCACCTTGCGTCTGGGAGGCATCCTGCGAGAGGCCGAATTCCAGGAGGCACCCGTCAATTTAAGGCCTCAGGCCCCTGAACCATTGTACAGGCTTTTTCCCTGGGAAACAAAACTCACAAGCCACTGTTCTGGGTGTCAGTTTTCAGGACCCACTTGGCACTCTTAAACCAGACCAAGGTAGAACTGGTGCCACCTTGCGTCTGGGAGGCATCCTGCGAGAGGCCGAATTCCAGGAGTCACCCGGCAATTTAAGGCCGCAGGACCCTGAACCATTGTACAGGCGTTTTCCCTGAAAAACAAAACTCACAAGACACTGTTCTGGGTGTCAGTTTTCAGGACCCACTTGGCACTCTCAAAGCAGACCAAGTTGGCACTGGTGCCAACTTGCGTCTTGGAGGCATCCTGCGAGAGGCGGAATTCCAGAAGGCACCCGGCAATTTAAGGCCGCAGGACCCTGAACCATTGTACAGGCTTTTTCCCTGGGAAACAAAACTCACAAGACACTGTTCTGGGTGTCAGTTTTCAGGACACACCTGGCACTCTCAAACCAGACCAAGTTGGCACTGGTGCCACCTTGCGTCTGGGAGGCATGCTGCGAGAGGCGGAATTCAAGGAGGCACCCGGCAATTTAAGTCCGCAGGACCCTGAACCATTGTACAGGCTTTTTCCCTGGGAAACAAAACTCACAAGCCACTGTTCTGGGTGTCAGTTTTCAGGACCCACTTGACACTCTCAAACCAGACCAAGTTGGCACTGCTGCCACCTTGCGTCTGGGAGGCATCCTGCGAGAGGCGGATCTCCAGGTGGCACCCGGCTATTAAAGGCGGCATTAACCTAAACCATTTTACAGGCTTTTTCCCTGGGAAAGAAAACTCACAAGCCACTGTTCTGGGTGTCAGTTTGCAGGAGCCACCTGGCACCCTCAAACCAGACCAAGTTGGCACTGGTGCCACCTTGCGTCTGGGAGGCATCCTGCGAGAGGCGCAATTCCAGGAGGCACCCGGCAATTTAAGGCCGTAGGACCCTGAACCATTGTACAGGCTTTTTCCCTGGGAAACAAAACTCACAAGCCACTGTTCTGGGTGTCAGTTTTCAGGACACACTTGACACTCTTAAACCAGACCAAAATGGCACTGGTGCCTCCTTTTGTCTGGGAGGCATCCTGCGAGAGGCGCAATTCCAGGAGGCACCCGGCAATTTAAGGCTGCAGGACCTTGATCCATTGTACAGGCTTTTTCCCTGGGAAACAAAACTCACAAGCCACTGTTCTGGGTGTCAGTTTTCAGGACCCACTTGGCACTCTTAAACCAGACAAAGTTGGCACTGGTGCCACCTTGTGTCTGGGAGGCATCCTGCGAGAGGCCGAATTCCAGGAGGCACCCGGCAATTTAAGGCCTCAGGCCCCTGAACCATTGTACAGGCTTTTTCTCTGGGAAACAAAACTCACAAGCCACTGTTCTGGGTGTCAGTTTGCAGGACCCACCTGGCACTCTCAAACCAGACCAAGTTGGAAATGGTGTCATTTTGCGTCTGGGAGGCACCCTGCGAGAGTCCGAATTCCAGGAGGCACCCGGCAATTTAAGGCCTCAGTCCCCTGAACCATTGTACAGGCTTTTTCCCTGGGAAACAAAACTCACAAGCCACTGTTCTGGGTGTCAGTTTGCAGGAGCCACCTGGCACTCTCAAAGCACACAAAGTTGGCACTGGTGCCACCTTGCGTCTGGGAGGCATCCTACAAGAGGCGCAATTCCAGAAGGCACCCGGCAATCTAAGGCCGCAGGACCCTGAACCATTGTACAGGCTTTTTCCCTGGGAAGCAAAACTCACAAGCCACTGTTCTGGGTGTCAGTTTTCAGGACCCACTTGGCACTCTCAAAGCAGACTAAGTTGGCACTGGTGCCACCTTGTGTCTGGGAGGCATCCTGCGAGAGGCGCAATTCCAGGAGGCACTCGGCAATTTAAGGCCGCAGGACCCTGAACCATTGTACAGGCTTTTTCCCTGGGAAACAAAACTCACAAGCCACTGTTCTGGGTGTCAGTTTTCAGGACCCACTTGGCACTCTTAAACCAGAGCAAGGTAGAACAGGTGCCACCTTGCGTCTGGGAAGCATCCTGCGAGAGGCCGAATTCCAGGAGTCACCCGGCAATTTAAGGCCGCAGGACCCTGAACCATTGTACAGGCTTTTTCCCTGGGAAACAAAACACACAAGCCACTGTACTGGGTGTCAGTTTTCAGGACCCACTTGGCACTCTCAAACCAGACCAAGTTGGCACTGGTGCCACCTTGCGTCTGGGAGGCATCCTGCGAGAGGCAGATCTCCAGGAGGCACCCGGCTATTAAAGGGGGCATTAACCTAAACCATTTTACAGGCTTTTTCCCTGGGAAAGAAAACTCACAAGCCACTGTTCTGGGTGTCAGTTTGCAGGACCCACTTGACACTCTCAAACCAGACCAAGTTGGCACTGGTGCCACCTTGCGTCTGGGAGGCATCCTGCGAGAGGCCGAATTCCAGGAGGCACCCGTCAATTTAAGGCCTCAGGCCCCTGAACCATTGTACAGGCTTTTTCCCTGGGAAACAAAACTCACAAGCCACTGTTCTGGGTGTCAGTTTTCAGGACCCACTTGGCACTCTTAAACCAGACCAAGGTAGAACTGGTGCCACCTTGCGTCTGGGAGGCATCCTGCGAGAGGCCGAATTCCAGGAGTCACCCGGCAATTTAAGGCCGCAGGACCCTGAACCATTGTACAGGCGTTTTCCCTGAAAAACAAAACTCACAAGACACTGTTCTGGGTGTCAGTTTTCAGGACCCACTTGGCACTCTCAAAGCAGACCAAGTTGGCACTGGTGCCAACTTGCGTCTTGGAGGCATCCTGCGAGAGGCGGAATTCCAGAAGGCACCCGGCAATTTAAGGCCGCAGGACCCTGAACCATTGTACAGGCTTTTTCCCTGGGAAACAAAACTCACAAGACACTGTTCTGGGTGTCAGTTTTCAGGACACACCTGGCACTCTCAAACCAGACCAAGTTGGCACTGGTGCCACCTTGCGTCTGGGAGGCATGCTGCGAGAGGCGGAATTCAAGGAGGCACCCGGCAATTTAAGTCCGCAGGACCCTGAACCATTGTACAGGCTTTTTCCCTGGGAAACAAAACTCACAAGCCACTGTTCTGGGTGTCAGTTTTCAGGACCCACTTGACACTCTCAAACCAGACCAAGTTGGCACTGCTGCCACCTTGCGTCTGGGAGGCATCCTGCGAGAGGCGGATCTCCAGGTGGCACCCGGCTATTAAAAGCGGCATTAACCTAAACCATTTTACAGGCTTTTTCCCTGGGAAAGAAAACTCACAAGCCACTGTTCTGGGTGTCAGTTTGCAGGAGCCACCTGGCACCCTCAAACCAGACCAAGTTGGCACTGGTGCCACCTTGCGTCTGGGAGGCATCCTGCGAGAGGCGCAATTCCAGGAGGCACCCGGCAATTTAAGGCCGTAGGACCCTGAACCATTGTACAGGCTTTTTCCCTGGGAAACAAAACTCACAAGCCACTGTTCTGGGTGTCAGTTTTCAGGACACACTTGACACTCTTAAACCAGACCAAAATGGCACTGGTGCCTCCTTTTGTCTGGGAGGCATCCTGCGAGAGGCGCAATTCCAGGAGGCACCCGGCAATTTAAGGCTGCAGGACCTTGATCCATTGTACAGGCTTTTTCCCTGGGAAACAAAACTCACAAGCCACTGTTCTGGGTGTCAGTTTTCAGGACCCACTTGGCACTCTTAAACCAGACAAAGTTGGCACTGGTGCCACCTTGTGTCTGGGAGGCATCCTGCGAGAGGCCGAATTCCAGGAGGCACCCGGCAATTTAAGGCCTCAGGCCCCTGAACCATTGTACAGGCTTTTTCTCTGGGAAACAAAACTCACAAGCCACTGTTCTGGGTGTCAGTTTGCAGGACCCACCTGGCACTCTCAAACCAGACCAAGTTGGAAATGGTGTCATTTTGCGTCTGGGAGGCACCCTGCGAGAGTCCGAATTCCAGGAGGCACCCGGCAATTTAAGGCCTCAGTCCCCTGAACCATTGTACAGGCTTTTTCCCTGGGAAACAAAACTCACAAGCCACTGTTCTGGGTGTCAGTTTGCAGGAGCCACCTGGCACTCTCAAAGCACACAAAGTTGGCACTGGTGCCACCTTGCGTCTGGGAGGCATCCTACAAGAGGCGCAATTCCAGAAGGCACCCGGCAATCTAAGGCCGCAGGACCCTGAACCATTGTACAGGCTTTTTCCCTGGGAAGCAAAACTCACAAGCCACTGTTCTGGGTGTCAGTTTTCAGGACACACTTGGCACTCTCAAAGCAGACCAAGTTGGCACTGGTGCCACCTTGTGTCTGGGAGGCATCCTGCGAGAGGCGCAATTCCAGGAGGCACTCGGCAATTTAAGGCCGCAGGACCCTGAACCATTGTACAGGCTTTTTCCCTGGGAAACAAAACTCACAAGCCACTGTTCTGGGTGTCAGTTTTCAGGACCCACTTGGCACTCTTAAACCAAACCAAGGTAGAACAGGTGCCACCTTGCGTCTGGGAAGCATCCTGCGAGAGGCCGAATTCCAGGAGTCACCCGGCAATTTAAGGCCGCAGGACCCTGAACCATTGTACAGGCTTTTTCCCTGGGAAACAAAACTCACAAGCCACTGTTCTGGGTGTCAGTTTTCAGGACCCACTTGGCACTCTCAAACCAGACCAAGTTGGCACTGCTGCCACCTTGCGTCTGGGAGGCATCCTGCGGGAGGCAGATCTCCAGGAGGCACCCGGCTATTAAAGGGGGCATTAACCTAAACCATTTTACAGGCTTTTTCCCTGGGAAAGAAAACTCACAAGCCACTGTTCTGGGTGTCATTTTGCAGGACCCACTTGACACTCTCAAACCAGACCAAGTTGGCACTGGTGCCACCTTGCGTCTGGGAGGCATCCTGCGAGAGGCCGAATTCCAGGAGGCACCCGTCAATTTAAGGCCTCAGGCCCCTGAACCATTGTACAGGCTTTTTCCCTGGGAAACAAAACTCACAAGCCACTGTTCTGGGTGTCAGTTTTCAGGACCCACTTGGCACTCTTAAACCAGACCAAGGTAGAACTGGTGCCACCTTGCGTCTGGGAGGCATCCTGCGAGAGGCCGAATTCCAGGAGTCACCCGGCAATTTAAGGCCGCAGGACCCTGAACCATTGTACAGGCGTTTTTTCCTGAAAAACAAAACTCACAAGCCACTGTTCTGGGTGTCAGTTTTCAGGACCCACTTGGCACTCTCAAAGCAGACCAAGTTGGCACTGGTGCCATCTTGCGTCTTGGAGGCATCCTGCGAGAGGCCGAATTCCAGAAGGCACCCGGCAATTTAAGGCCGCAGGACCCTGAACCATTGTACAGGCTTTTTCCCTGGGAAACAAAACTCACAAGACACTGTTCTGGGTGTCAGTTTGCAGGACACACCTGGCACTCTCAAACCAGACCAAGTTGGCACTGGTGCCACCTTGCGTCTGGGAGGCATGCTGCGAGAGGCGGAGTTCAAGGAGGCACCCGGCAATTTAAGTCCGCAGGACCCTGAACCATTGTACAGGCTTTTTCCCTGGGAAACAAAACTCACAAGCCACTGTTCTGGGTGTCAGTTTTCAGGACCCACTTGCCACTCTCAAACCAGACCAAGTTGGCACTGCTGCCACCTTGCGTCTGGGAGGCATCCTGCGAGAGGCGGATCTCCAGGTGGCACCCGGCTATTAAAGGCGGCATTAACCTAAATCATTTTACAGGCTTTTTCCCTGGGAAACAAAACTCACAAGCCACTGTTCTGGGTGTCAGTTTGCAGGAGCCACCTGGCACCCTCAAACCAGACCAAGTTGGCACTGGTGCCACCTTGCGTCTGGGAGGCATCCTGCGAGAGGCGCAATTCCAGGAGGCACCCGGCAATTTAAGGCCGTAGGACCCTGAACCATTGTACAGGCTTTTTCCCTGGGAAACAAAACTCACAAGCCACTGTTCTGGGTGTCAGTTTTCAGGACACACTTGACACTCTTAAACCAGACCAAAATGGCACTGGTGCCACCTTGTGTCTGGGAGGCATCCTGCGAGAGGCGCAATTCCAGGAGGCACCCGGCAATTTAAGGCCGCAGGACCTTGAACCATTGTACAGGCTTTTTCCCTGGGAAACAAAACTCACAAGCCACTGTTCTGGGTGTCAGTTTTCAGGAGCCACCTGGCACTCTCAAACCAGACCAAGTTGGAAATGGTGTCATTTTGCGTCTGGGAGGCACCCTGCGAGAGTCCGAATTCCAGGAGGCACCCGGCAATTTAAGGCCTCAGTCCCCTGAACCATTGTACAGGCTTTTTCCCTGGGAAGCAAAACTCACAAGCCACTGTTCTGGGTGTCAGTTTTCAGGACACACTTGGCACTCTCAAAGCAGACCAAGTTGGCACTGGTGCCACCTTGTGTCTGGGAGGCATCCTGCGAGAGGCGCAATTCCAGGAGGCACTTGGCAATTTAAGGCCGCAGGACCCTGAACCATTGTACAGGCTTTTTCCCTGGGAAACAAAACTCACAAGCCACTGTTCTGGGTGTCAGTTTTCAGGACCCACTTTGCACTCTTAAAACAAACCAAGGTAGAACAGGTGCCACCTTGCGTCTGGGAAGCATCCTGCGAGAGGCCGAATTCCAGGAGTCACCCGGCAATTTAAGGCCGCAGGACCCTGAACCATTGTACAGGCTTTTTCCCTGGGAAACAAAACACACAAGCCACTGTACTGGGTGTCAGTTTTCAGGACCCACTTGGCACTCTCAAACCAGACCAAGTTGGCACTGGTGCCACCTTGCGTCTGGGAGGCATCCTGCGAGAGGCAGATCTCCAGGAGGCACCCGGCTATTAAAGGGGGCATTAACCTAAACCATTTTACAGGCTTTTTCCCTGGGAAAGAAAACTCACAAGCCACTGTTCTGGGTGTCAGTTTGCAGGACCCACTTGACACTCTCAAACCAGACCAAGTTGGCACTGGTGCCACCTTGCGTCTGGGAGGCATCCTGCGAGAGGCCGAATTCCAGGAGGCACCCGTCAATTTAAGGCCTCAGGCCCCTGAACCATTGTACAGGCTTTTTCCCTGGGAAACAAAACTCACAAGCCACTGTTCTGGGTGTCAGTTTTCAGGACCCACTAGGCACTCTTAAACCAGACCAAGGTAGAACTGGTGCCACCTTGCGTCTGGGAGGCATCCTGCGAGAGGCCGAATTCCAGGAGTCACCCAGGAATTTAAGGCCGCAGGACCCTGAACCATTGTACAGGCGTTTTCCCTGAAAAACAAAACTCACAAGCCACTGTTCTGGGTGTCAGTTTTCAGGACCCACTTGCCACTCTTAAACCAGACCAAGTTGGCACTGGTGCCACCTTGCGTCTGGGAGGCATCCTGCGAGAGGCGCAATTCCAGGAGGCACCCGGCAATTTAAGGCCGCAGGACCCTGAACCATTGTACAGGCTTTTTCCCTGGGAAACAAAACTCACAAGCCACTGTTCTGGGTGTCAGTTTTCAGGACCCACTTGACACTCTCAAACCAGACAAAGTTGGCACTGGTGCCACCTTGCGTCTGGGAGGCATCCTGCGAGAGGCGGATCTCCAGGTAGCACCCAGCCTTTAAAGGCGGCATTAACCTAAACCACTTTACAGGCTTTTTCCCTGGGAAACAAAACTCACAAGCCACTGTTCTGGGTGTCAGTTTTCAGGACCCACATGGCACTCTTAAACCAGACCAAGTTGGATCTGGTGCCACCTTGCGCCTGGGAGGCATCCTGTGAGAGGCGGATCTCCAGGAGGCACCCGGCAATTTAAGGCCGCAGGACCCTGAACCATTGTACAGGCTTTTTCCCTGGGAAACAAAACTCACAAGCCACTGTTCTGGGTGTCAGTTTTCAGGACCCACTTGGCACTCTTAAACCAGACCAAGGTAGAACTGGTGCCACCTTGCGTCTGGGAGGCATCCTACAAGAGGCGCAATTCCAGGAGGCACCCGGCAATTTAAGGCCGCAGGACCCTGAACCATTGTACAGGCTTTTTCCCTGGGAAACAAAACTCACAAGACTCTGTTCTGGGTGTCAGTTTTCAGGACCCACTTGGCACTCTCAAACCAGACCAAGTTGGCACTGGTGCCAACTTGCGTCTTGGAGGCATCCTGCGAGATGCGGATCTCCAGGTGGCACCCGGCTATTAAAGGCGGCATTAACCTAAACCATTGTACAGGCTTTTTCCCTGGGAAACAAAACTCACAAGCCACTGTTCTGGGTGTCAGTTTGCAGGAGCCACTTGGCACTCTCAAACCAGACCAAGTTGGCACTGGTGCCACCTTGCGTCTGGGAGGCATCCTGCGAGAGGCAGATCTCCAGGAGGCACCCGGCAATTTAAGTCCGCAGGACCCAAAACCATTGTACAGGCTTTTTCCCTGGGAAACAAAACTCACAAGCCACTGTTCTGGGTGTCAGTTTTCAGGACACACTTGGCACTCTCAAACCAGACCAAGTTGGCACTGCTGCCACCTTGCGTCTGGGAGGCATCCTGCGAGAGGCGGATCTCCAGGTGGCACCCGGCTATTAAAGGCGGCATTAACCTAAACCATTTTACAGGCTTTTTCCCTGGGAAACAAAACTCACAAGCCACTGTTCTGGGTGTCAGTTTGCAGGACACACCTGGCACTCTCAAACCAGACCAAGTTGGCACTGGTGCCACCTTGCGTCTGGGAGGCATGCTGCGAGAGGCGGAATTCAAGGAGGCACCCGGCAATTTAAGTCCGCAGGACCCTGAACCATTGTACAGCCTTTTTCCCTGGGAAACAAAACTCACAAGCCACTGTTCTGGGTGTCAGTTTTCAGGACCCACTTGACACTCTCAAACCAGACCAAGTTGGCACTGCTGCCACCTTGCGTCTGGGAGGCATCCTGCGAGAGGCGGATCTCCAGGAGGCACCCGGCAATTTAAGGCCGTAGGACCCTGAACCATTGTACAGGCTTTTTCCCTGGGAAACAAAACTCACAAGCCACTGTTCTGGGTGTCAGTTTTCAGGACACACTTGACACTCTTAAACCAGACCAAGTTGGCACTGGTGCCTCCTTGTGCCTGGGAGGCATCCTGCGAGAGGCGCAATTCCAGGAGGCACCCGGCAATTTAAGGCCGCAGGACCTTCAACCATTGTACAGGCTTTTTCCCTGGGAAACAAAACTCACAAGCCACTGTTCTGGGTGTCAGTTTTCAGGACCCACTTGGCACTCTTAAACCAGACAAAGTTGGCACTGGTGCCACCTTGTGTCTGGGAGGCATCCTGCGAGAGGCGGAATTCCAGGAGGCACCCGGGAATTTAGGTCCGCACGCCCCTGAACCATTGTACAGGCTTTTTCCCTGGGAAACAAAACTCACAAGCCACTGTTCTGGGTGTCAGTTTGCAGGACCCACCTGGCACTCTCAAACCAGACCAAGTTGGAAATGGTGTCATTTTGCGTCTGGGAGGCACCCTGCGAGAGTCTGAATTCCAGGAGGCACCCGGCAATTTAAGGACTCAGTCCCCTGAACCATTTTACAGGCTTTTTCCCTGGGAAAGAAAACTCACAAGCCACTGTTCTGGGTGTCAGTTTGCAGGAGCCACCTGGCAATCTCAAAGCAGACAGAGTTGGCACTGGTGCCACCTTGCGTCTGGGAGGCATCCTACAAGAGGCGCAATTCCAGAAGGCACCCGGCAATCTAAGGCCGCAGGACCCTGAACCATTGTACAGGCTTTTTCCCTGGGAAGCAAAACTCACAAGCCACTGTTCTGGGTGTCAGTTTTCAGGACACACTTGGCACTCTCAAAGCAGACCAAGTTGGCACTGGTGCCACCTTGTGTCTGGGAGGCATCCTGCGAGAGGCGCAATTCCAGGAGGCACTCGGCAATTTAAGGCCGCAGGACCCTGAACCATTGTACAGGCTTTTTCCCTCGGAAACAAAACTCACAAGCCACTGTTCTGGGTGTCAGTTTTCAGGACCCACTTGACACTCTCAAACCAGACAAAGTTGACACTGGTGCCACCTTGCGTCTGGGAGGCATCCTGCGAGAGGCGGATCTCCAAGTGGCACCCAGCTTTTAAAGGCGGCATTTACCTAAACCACTTTACAGGCTTTTTCCCTGGGAAACAAAACTCACAAGCCACTGTTCTGCGTGTCAGTTTTCATGACCCACTTGGCACTCTTAAACCAGACCAAGTTGGAACTGGTGCCACCTTGCGTCTGGGAGGCATCCTGCGAGAGGCGGAATTCCAGGAGTCACCCGGCAATTTAAGGCCGCAGGATCCTGAACCATTGTACAGGCTTTTTCCCTGGGAAACAAAACTCACAAGCCACTGTTCTGGGTGTCAGTTTGCAGGACCCACTTGACACTCTCAAACAAGACCAAGTTGGCACTGGTGCCACCTTGCATCTGGGAGGCATCCTGCGAGAGGCCGAATTCCAGGAGGCACCCGTCAATTTAAGGCCTCAGGCCCCTGAACCATTGTACAGGCTTTTTCCCTGGGAAACAAAACTCACAAGCCACTGTTCTGGGTGTCAGTTTTCAGGACCCACTTGGCACTCTTAAACCAGACCAAGGTAGAACTGGTGCCACCTTGCGTCTGGGAGGCATCCTGCGAGAGGCCGAATTCCAGGAGTCACCCGGCAATTTAAAGCCGCAGGACCCTGAACCATTGTACAGGCGTTTTTTCCTGAAAAACAAAACTCACAAGACACTGTTCTGGGTGTCAGTTTTCAGGACCCACTTGGCACTCTCAAAGCAGACCAAGTTGGCACTGGTGCCAACTTGCGTCTTGGAGGCATCCTGCGAGAGGCGGAATTCCAGAAGTCACCCGGCAATTTAAGGCCGCAGGACCCTGAACCATTGTACAGGCTTTTTCCCTGGGAAACAAAACTCACAAGACACTGTTCTGGGTGTCAGTTTGCAGGACACACCTGGCACTCTCAAACCAGACCAAGTTGGCACTGGTGCCACCTTGCGTCTGGGAGGCATGCTGCGAGAGGCGGAGTTCAAGGAGGCACCCGGCAATTTAAGTCCGCAGGACCCTGAACCATTGTACAGGCTTTTTCCCTGGGAAACAAAACTCACAAGCCACTGTTCTGGGTGTCAGTTTTCAGGACCCACTTGACACTCTCAAACCAGACCAAGTTGGCACTGCTGCCACCTTGCGTCTGGGAGGCATCCTGCGAGAGGCGGATCTCCAGGTGGCACCCGGCTATTAAAGGCGGCATTAACCTAAACCATTTTACAGGCTTTTTCCCTGGGAAACAAAACTCACAAGCCACTGTTCTGGGTGTCAGTTTGCAGGAGCCACCTGGCACCCTCAAACCAGACCAAGTTGGCACTGGTGCCACCTTGTGTCTGGGAGGCATCCTGCGAGAGGCCGAATTCCAGGAGGCACCCGGCAATTTAAGGCCGTAGGACCCTGAACCATTGTACAGGCTTTTTCCCTGGGAAACAAAACTCACAAGCCACTGTTCTGGGTGTCAGTTTTCAGGACACACTTGACACTCTTAAACCAGACCAAAATGGCACTGGTGCCTCCTTGTGTCTGGGAGGCATCCTGCGAGAGGCGCAATTCCAGGAGGCACCCGGCAATTTAAGGCCGCAGGACCCTGAACCATTGTACAGGCTTTTTCCCTGGGAAACAAAACACACAAGCCACTGTACTGGGTGTCAGTTTTCAGGACCCACTTGGCACTCTCAAACCAGACCAAGTTGGCACTGGTGCCACCTTGCGTCTGGGAGGCATCCTGCGAGAGGCAGATCTCCAGGAGGCACCCGGCTATTAAAGGGGGCATTAACCTAAACCATTTTACAGGCTTTTTCCCTGGGAAAGAAAACTCACAAGCCACTGTTCTGGGTGTCAGTTTGCAGGACCCACTTGACACTCTCAAACAAGACCAAGTTGGCACTGGTGCCACCTTGCGTCTGGGAGGCATCCTGCGAGAGGCCGAATTCCAGGAGGCACCCGTCAATTTAAGGCCTCAGGCCCCTGAACCATTGTACAGGCTTTTTCCCTGGGAAACAAAACTCACAAGCCACTGTTCTGGGTGTCAGTTTTCAGGACCCACTTGGCACTCTTAAACCAGACCAAGGTAGAACTGGTGCCACCTTGCGTCTGGGAGGCATCCTGCGAGAGGCCGAATTCCAGGAGTCACCCGGCAATTTAAGGCCGCAGGACCCTGAACCATTGTACAGGCGTTTTTTCCTGAAAAACAAAACTCACAAGACACTGTTCTGGGTGTCAGTTTTCAGGACCCACTTGGCACTCTCAAAGCAGACCAAGTTGGCACTGGTGCCATCTTGCGTCTTGGAGGCATCCTGCGAGAGGCCGAATTCCAGAAGGCACCCGGCAATTTAAGGCCGCAGGACCCTGAACCATTTTACAGGCTTTTTCCCTGGGAAACAAAACTCACAAGACACTGTTCTGGGTGTCAGTTTGCAGGACACACCTGGCACTCTCAAACCAGACCAAGTTGGCACTGGTGCCACCTTGCGTCTGGGAGGCATGCTGCGAGAGGCGGAGTTCAAGGAGGCACCCGGCAATTTAAGTCCGCAGGACCCTGAACCATTGTACAGGCTTTTTCCCTGGGAAACAAAACTCACAAGCCACTGTTCTGGGTGTCAGTTTTCAGGACCCACTTGCCACTCTCAAACCAGACCAAGTTGGCACTGCTGCCACCTTGCGTCTGGGAGGCATCCTGCGAGAGGCGGATCTCCAGGTGGCACCCGGCTATTAAAGGCGGCATTAACCTAAACCATTTTACAGGCTTTTTCCCTGGGAAACAAAACTCACAAGCCACTGTTCTGGGTGTCAGTTTGCAGGAGCCACCTGGCACCCTCAAACCAGACCAAGTTGGCACTGGTGCCACCTTGCGTCTGGGAGGCATCCTGCGAGAGGCGCAATTCCAGGAGGCACCCGGCAATTTAAGGCCGTAGGACCCTGAACCATTGTACAGGCTTTTTCCCTGGGAAACAAAACTCACAAGCCACTGTTCTGGGTGTCAGTTTTCAGGACACACTTGACACTCTTAAACCAGACCAAAATGGCACTGGTGCCTCCTTGTGTCTGGGAGGCATCCTGCGAGAGGCGCAATTCCAGGAGGCACCCGGCAATTTAAGGCCGCAGGACCTTGAACCATTGTACAGGCTTTTTCCCTGGGAAACAAAACTCACAAGCCACTGTTCTGGGTGTCAGTTTTCAGGAGCCACCTGGCACTCTCAAACCAGACCAAGTTGGAAATGGTGTCATTTTGCGTCTGGGAGGCACCCTGCGAGAGTCCGAATTCCAGGAGGCACCCGGCAATTTAAGGCCTCAGTCCCCTGAACCATTGTACAGGCTTTTTCCCTGGGAAGCAAAACTCACAAGCCACTGTTCTGGGTGTCAGTTTTCAGGACACACTTGGCACTCTCAAAGCAGACCAAGTTGGCACTGGTGCCACCTTGTGTCTGGGAGGCATCCTGCGAGAGGCGCAATTCCAGGAGGCACTTGGCAATTTAAGGCCGCAGGACCCTGAACCATTGTACAGGCTTTTTCCCTGGGAAACAAAACTCACAAGCCACTGTTCTGGGTGTCAGTTTTCAGGACCCACTTTGCACTCTTAAAACAAACCAAGGTAGAACAGGTGCCACCTTGCGTCTGGGAAGCATCCTGCGAGAGGCCGAATTCCAGGAGTCACCCGGCAATTTAAGGCCGCAGGACCCTGAACCATTGTACAGGCTTTTTCCCTGGGAAACAAAACACACAAGCCACTGTACTGGGTGTCAGTTTTCAGGACCCACTTGGCACTCTCAAACCAGACCAAGTTGGCACTGGTGCCACCTTGCGTCTGGGAGGCATCCTGCGAGAGGCAGATCTCCAGGAGGCACCCGGCTATTAAAGGGGGCATTAACCTAAACCATTTTACAGGCTTTTTCCCTGGGAAAGAAAACTCACAAGCCACTGTTCTGGGTGTCAGTTTGCAGGACCCACTTGACACTCTCAAACCAGACCAAGTTGGCACTGGTGCCACCTTGCGTCTGGGAGGCATCCTGCGAGAGGCCGAATTCCAGGAGGCACCCGTCAATTTAAGGCCTCAGGCCCCTGAACCATTGTACAGGCTTTTTCCCTGGGAAACAAAACTCACAAGCCACTGTTCTGGGTGTCAGTTTTCAGGACCCACTTGGCACTCTTAAACCAGACCAAGGTAGAACTGGTGCCACCTTGCGTCTGGGAGGCATCCTGCGAGAGGCCGAATTCCAGGAGTCACCCAGGAATTTAAGGCCGCAGGACCCTGAACCATTGTACAGGCGTTTTCCCTGAAAAACAAAACTCACAAGACACTGTTCTGGGTGTCAGTTTTCAGGACCCACTTGGCACTCTCAAAGCAGACCAAGTTGGCACTGGTGCCAACTTGCGTCTTGGAGGCATCCTGCGAGAGGCGGAATTCCAGAAGGCACCCGGCAATTTAAGGCCGCAGGACCCTGAACCATTGTACAGGCTTTTTCCCTGGGAAACAAAACTCACAAGACACTGTTCTGGGTGTCAGTTTGCAGGAGCCACCTGGCACTCTCAAACCAGACCAAGTTGGCACTGGTGCCACCTTGCGTCTGGGAGGCATGCTGCGAGAGGCGGAATTCAAGGAGGCACCCGGCAATTTAAGTCCGCAGGACCCTGAACCATTGTACAGGCTTTTTCCCTGGGAAACAAAACTCACAAGCCACTGTTCTGGGTGTCCGTTTTCAGGACCCACTTGACACTCTCAAACCACACCAAGTTGGCACTGCTGCCACCTTGCGTCTGGGAGGCATCCTGCAAGAGGCGGATCTCCAGGTGGCACCCGGCTATTAAAGGCGGCATTAACCTAAACCATTTTACAGGCTTTTTCCCTGGGAAACAAAACTCACAAGCCACTGTTCTGGGTGTCAGTTTGCAGGAGCCACCTGGCACCCTCAAACCAGACCAAGCTGGCACTGGTGCCACCTTGCGTCTGGGAGGCATCCTGCGAGAGGCGCAATTCCAGGAGGCACCCAGCAATTTAAGGCCGCAGGACCCTGAACCATTGTACAGGCTTTTTCCCTGGGAAACAAAACTCACAAGCCACTGTTCTGGGTGTCAGTTTTCAGGACACACTTGACACTCTTAAACCAGACCAAGTTGGCACTGGTGCCACCTTGTGTCTGGGAGGCATCCTGCGAGAGGCGCAATTCCAGGAGGCACCCGGCAATTTAAGGCCGCAGGACCTTGAACCATTGTACAGGCTTTTTCCCTGGGAAACAAAACTCACAAGCCACTGTTCTGGGTGTCAGTTTTCAGGACCCACTTGGCACTCTTAAACCAGACAAAGTTGGCACTGGTGCCACCTTGTGTCTGGGAGGCATCCTGCGAGAGGCCGAATTCCAGGAGGCACCCGTCAATTTAAGGCCTCAGGCCCCTGAACCATTGTACAGGCTTTTTCCCTGGGAAACAAAACTCACAAGCCACTGTTCTGGGTGTCAGTTTGCAGGACCCACCTGGCACTCTCAAACCAGACCAAGTTGGAAATGGTGTCATTTTGCGTCTGGGAGGCACCCTGCGAGAGTCCGAATTCCAGGAGGCACCCGGCAATTTAAGGCCTCAGTCCCCATAACCATTGTACAGGCTTTTTCCCTGGGAAACAAAACTCACAAGCCACTGTTCTGGGTGTCAGTTTGCAGGAGCCACCTGGCACTCTCAAAGCAGACAGAGTTGGCACTGGTGCCACCTTGCGTCTGGGAGGCATCCTACAAGAGGCGCAATTCCAGAAGGCACCCGGCAATCTAAGGCCGCAGGACCCTGAACCATTGTACAGGCTTTTTCCCTCGGAAACAAAACTCACAAGCCACTGTTCTGGGTGTCAGTTTTCAGGACCCACTTGACACTCTCAAACCAGACAAAGTTGACACTGGTGCCACCTTGCGTCTGGGAGGCATCCTGCGAGAGGCGGATCTCCAAGTGGCACCCAGCTTTTAAAGGCGGCATTTGCCTAAACCACTTTACAGGCTTTTTCCCTGGGAAACAAAACTCACAAGCCACTGTTCTGGGTGTCAGTTTTCAGGACCCACTTGGCACTCTTAAACCAGACCAAGTTGGAACTGGTGCCACCTTGCGTCTGGGAGGCATCCTGCGAGAGGCGGAATTCCAGGAGTCACCCGGCAATTTAAGGCCGCAGGATCCTGAACCATTGTACAGGCTTTTTCCCTGGGAAACAAAACTCACAAGCCACTGTTCTGGGTGTCAGTTTGCAGGAGCCACCTGGCACTCTCAAACCAGACCAAGTTGGCACTGGTGTCATGTTGCGCCTGGGAGGCATCCTGTGAGAGGCGGATCTCCAGGAGGCACCCGGCAATTTAAGGCCGCAGGCCCCTGAACCATTGTACAGGCTTTTTCCCTGGGAAACAAAACTCACAAGCCACTGTTCTGGGTGTCAGTTTTCAGGACCCACTTGCCACTCTTAAACCAGACCAAGTTGGCACTGGTGCCACCTTGCGTCTGGGAGGCATCCTGCGAGAGGCGCAATTCCAGGAGGCACCCGGCAATTTAAGGCCGCAGGACCCTGAACCATTGTACAGGCTTTTTCCCTGGGAAACAAAACTCACAAGCCACTGTTCTGGGTGTCAGTTTTCAGGACCCACTTGACACTCTCAAACCAGACAAAGTTGGCACTGGTGCCACCTTGCGTCTGGGAGGCATCCTGCGAGAGGCGGATCTCCAGGTGGCACCCAGCCTTTAAAGGCGGCATTAACCTAAACCACTTTACAGGCTTTTTCCCTGGGAAACAAAACTCACAAGCCACTGTTCTGGGTGTCAGTTTTCAGGACCCACTTGGCACTCTTAAACCAGACCAAGTTGGATCTGGTGCCACCTTGCGCCTGGGAGGCATCCTGTGAGAGGCGGATCTCCAGGAGGCACCCGGCAATTTAAGGCCGCAGGACCCTGAACCATTGTACAGGCTTTTTCCCTGGGAAACAAAACTCACAAGCCACTGTTCTGGGTGTCAGTTTTCAGGACCCACTTGGCACTCTTAAACCAGACCAAGGTAGAACTGGTGCCACCTTGCGTCTGGGAGGCATCCTACAAGAGGCGCAATTCCAGGAGGCACCCGGCAATTTAAGGCCGCAGGACCCTGAACCATTGTACAGGCTTTTTCCCTGGGAAACAAAACTCACAAGACACTGTTCTGGGTGTCAGTTTTCAGGACCCACTTGGCACTCTCAAACCAGACCAAGTTGGCACTGGTGCCAACTTGCGTCTTGGAGGCATCCTGCGAGATGCGGATCTCCAGGTGGCACCCGGCTATTAAAGGCGGCATTAACCTAAACCATTGTACAGGCTTTTTCCCTGGGAAACAAAACTCACAAGCCACTGTTCTGGGTGTCAGTTTGCAGGAGCCACTTGGCACTCTCAAACCAGACCAAGTTGGCACTGGTGCCACCTTGCGTCTGGGAGGCATCCTGCGAGAGGCCGAATTCCAGGAGGCACCCGTCCATTTAAGGCCTCAGGCCCCTGAACCATTGTACAGGCTTTTTCCCTGGGAAACAAAACTCACAAGCCACTGTTCTGGGTGTCAGTTTTCAGGACCCACTTGGCACTCTTAAACCAGACCAAGGTAGAACTGGTGCCACCTTGCGTCTGGGAGGCATCCTGCGAGAGGCCGAATTCCAGGAGTCACCCGGCAATTTAAGGCCGCAGGACCCTGAACCATTGTACAGGCGTTTTCCCTGAAAAACAAAACTCACAAGACACTGTTCTGGGTGTCAGTTTGCAGGACCCACTTGGCACTCTCAAAGCAGACCAAGTTGGCACTGGTGCCACCTTGCGTCTGGGAGGCATCCTGCGAGAGGCCGAATTCCAGGAGGCACCCGGCAATTTAAGGCCTCAGGCCCCTGAACCATTGTACAGGCTTTTTCCCTGGGAAACAAAACTCACAAGCCACTGTTCTGGGTGTCAGTTTTCAGGACACACTTGACACTCTTAAACCAGACCAAGTTGGCACTGGTGCCTCCTTGTGTCTGGGAGGCATCCTGCGAGAGGCGCAATTCCAGGAGGCACCCGGCAATTTAAGGCCGCAGGACCTTGAACCATTGTACAGGCTTTTTCCCTGGGAAACAAAACTCACAAGCCACTGTTCTGGGTGTCAGTTTTCAGGACCCACTTGGCACTCTTAAACCAGACAAAGTTGGCACTGGTGCCACCTTGTGTCTGGGAGGCATCCTGCGAGAGGCCGAATTCCAGGAGGCACCCGGCAATTTAAGGCCTCAGGCCCCTGAACCATTGTACAGGCTTTTTCCCTGGGAAACAAAACTCACAAGCCACTGTTCTGGGGGTCAGTTTGCAGGACCCACCTGGCAATCTCAAACCAGACCAAGTTGGAAATGGTGTCATTTTGCGTCTGGGAGGCACCCTGCGAGAGTCCGAATTCCAGGAGGCACCCGGCAATTTAACGCCTCAGTTCCCTGAACCATTGTACAGGCTTTTTCCCTGGGAAACAAAACTCACAAGCCACTGTTCTGGGTGTCAGTTTGCAGGAGCCACCTGGCACTCTCAAACCAGACCAAGTTGGCACTTGTGCCACCTTGCGTCTGGGAGGCATCCTACAAGAGGCGCAATTCCAGAAGGCACCCGGCAATCTAAGGCCGCAGGACCCTGAACCATTGTACAGGCTTTTTCCCTGGGAAGCAAAACTCACAAGCCACTGTTCTGGGTGTCAGTTTTCAGGACCCACTTGGCACTCTCAAAGCAGACTAAGTTGGCACTGGTGCCACCTTGTGTCTGGGAGGCATCCTGCGAGAGGCGCAATTCCAGGAGGCACTCGGCAATTTAAGGCCGCAGGACCCTGAACCATTGTACAGGCTTTTTCCCTGGGAAACAAAACTCACAAGCCACTGTTCTGGGTGTCAGTTTTCAGGACCCACTTGGCACTCTTAAACCAGAGCAAGGTAGAACAGGTGCCACCTTGCGTCTGGGAAGCATCCTGCGAGAGGCCGAATTCCAGGAGTCACCCGGCAATTTAAGGCCGCAGGACCCTGAACCATTGTACAGGCTTTTTCCCTGGGAAACAAAACACACAAGCCAC
The DNA here is from genome assembly GCF_963513975.1 of Fringilla coelebs. Taxonomy (NCBI): domain Eukaryota; kingdom Metazoa; phylum Chordata; class Aves; order Passeriformes; family Fringillidae; genus Fringilla; species Fringilla coelebs. The sequence goes on along the minus strand of NW_028167521.1, from coordinate 456,931 downwards.
TGTACTGGGTGTCAGTTTTCAGGACCCACTTGGCACTCTCAAACCAGACCAAGTTGGCACTGGTGCCACCTTGCGTCTGGGAGGCATCCTGCGAGAGGCAGATCTCCAGGAGGCACCCGGCTATTAAAGGGGGCATTAACCTAAACCATTTTACAGGCTTTTTCCCTGGGAAAGAAAACTCACAAGCCACTGTTCTGGGTGTCAGTTTGCAGGACCCACTTGACACTCTCAAACCAGACCAAGTTGGCACTGGTGCCACCTTGCGTCTGGGAGGCATCCTGCGAGAGGCCGAATTCCAGGAGGCACCCGTCAATTTAAGGCCTCAGGCCCCTGAACCATTGTACAGGCTTTTTCCCTGGGAAACAAAACTCACAAGCCACTGTTCTGGGTGTCAGTTTTCAGGACCCACTTGGCACTCTTAAACCAGACCAAGGTAGAACTGGTGCCACCTTGCGTCTGGGAGGCATCCTGCGAGAGGCCGAATTCCAGGAGTCACCCGGCAATTTAAGGCCGCAGGACCCTGAACCATTGTACAGGCGTTTTCCCTGAAAAACAAAACTCACAAGACACTGTTCTGGGTGTCAGTTTTCAGGACCCACTTGGCACTCTCAAAGCAGACCAAGTTGGCACTGGTGCCAACTTGCGTCTTGGAGGCATCCTGCGAGAGGCGGAATTCCAGAAGGCACCCGGCAATTTAAGGCCGCAGGACCCTGAACCATTGTACAGGCTTTTTCCCTGGGAAACAAAACTCACAAGACACTGTTCTGGGTGTCAGTTTTCAGGACACACCTGGCACTCTCAAACCAGACCAAGTTGGCACTGGTGCCACCTTGCGTCTGGGAGGCATGCTGCGAGAGGCGGAATTCAAGGAGGCACCCGGCAATTTAAGTCCGCAGGACCCTGAACCATTGTACAGGCTTTTTCCCTGGGAAACAAAACTCACAAGCCACTGTTCTGGGTGTCAGTTTTCAGGACCCACTTGACACTCTCAAACCAGACCAAGTTGGCACTGCTGCCACCTTGCGTCTGGGAGGCATCCTGCGAGAGGCGGATCTCCAGGTGGCACCCGGCTATTAAAGGCGGCATTAACCTAAACCATTTTACAGGCTTTTTCCCTGGGAAAGAAAACTCACAAGCCACTGTTCTGGGTGTCAGTTTGCAGGAGCCACCTGGCACCCTCAAACCAGACCAAGTTGGCACTGGTGCCACCTTGCGTCTGGGAGGCATCCTGCGAGAGGCGCAATTCCAGGAGGCACCCGGCAATTTAAGGCCGTAGGACCCTGAACCATTGTACAGGCTTTTTCCCTGGGAAACAAAACTCACAAGCCACTGTTCTGGGTGTCAGTTTTCAGGACACACTTGACACTCTTAAACCAGACCAAAATGGCACTGGTGCCTCCTTTTGTCTGGGAGGCATCCTGCGAGAGGCGCAATTCCAGGAGGCACCCGGCAATTTAAGGCTGCAGGACCTTGATCCATTGTACAGGCTTTTTCCCTGGGAAACAAAACTCACAAGCCACTGTTCTGGGTGTCAGTTTTCAGGACCCACTTGGCACTCTTAAACCAGACAAAGTTGGCACTGGTGCCACCTTGTGTCTGGGAGGCATCCTGCGAGAGGCCGAATTCCAGGAGGCACCCGGCAATTTAAGGCCTCAGGCCCCTGAACCATTGTACAGGCTTTTTCTCTGGGAAACAAAACTCACAAGCCACTGTTCTGGGTGTCAGTTTGCAGGACCCACCTGGCACTCTCAAACCAGACCAAGTTGGAAATGGTGTCATTTTGCGTCTGGGAGGCACCCTGCGAGAGTCCGAATTCCAGGAGGCACCCGGCAATTTAAGGCCTCAGTCCCCTGAACCATTGTACAGGCTTTTTCCCTGGGAAACAAAACTCACAAGCCACTGTTCTGGGTGTCAGTTTGCAGGAGCCACCTGGCACTCTCAAAGCACACAAAGTTGGCACTGGTGCCACCTTGCGTCTGGGAGGCATCCTACAAGAGGCGCAATTCCAGAAGGCACCCGGCAATCTAAGGCCGCAGGACCCTGAACCATTGTACAGGCTTTTTCCCTGGGAAGCAAAACTCACAAGCCACTGTTCTGGGTGTCAGTTTTCAGGACCCACTTGGCACTCTCAAAGCAGACTAAGTTGGCACTGGTGCCACCTTGTGTCTGGGAGGCATCCTGCGAGAGGCGCAATTCCAGGAGGCACTCGGCAATTTAAGGCCGCAGGACCCTGAACCATTGTACAGGCTTTTTCCCTGGGAAACAAAACTCACAAGCCACTGTTCTGGGTGTCAGTTTTCAGGACCCACTTGGCACTCTTAAACCAGAGCAAGGTAGAACAGGTGCCACCTTGCGTCTGGGAAGCATCCTGCGAGAGGCCGAATTCCAGGAGTCACCCGGCAATTTAAGGCCGCAGGACCCTGAACCATTGTACAGGCTTTTTCCCTGGGAAACAAAACACACAAGCCACTGTACTGGGTGTCAGTTTTCAGGACCCACTTGGCACTCTCAAACCAGACCAAGTTGGCACTGGTGCCACCTTGCGTCTGGGAGGCATCCTGCGAGAGGCAGATCTCCAGGAGGCACCCGGCTATTAAAGGGGGCATTAACCTAAACCATTTTACAGGCTTTTTCCCTGGGAAAGAAAACTCACAAGCCACTGTTCTGGGTGTCAGTTTGCAGGACCCACTTGACACTCTCAAACCAGACCAAGTTGGCACTGGTGCCACCTTGCGTCTGGGAGGCATCCTGCGAGAGGCCGAATTCCAGGAGGCACCCGTCAATTTAAGGCCTCAGGCCCCTGAACCATTGTACAGGCTTTTTCCCTGGGAAACAAAACTCACAAGCCACTGTTCTGGGTGTCAGTTTTCAGGACCCACTTGGCACTCTTAAACCAGACCAAGGTAGAACTGGTGCCACCTTGCGTCTGGGAGGCATCCTGCGAGAGGCAGATCTCCAGGAGGCACCCGGCTATTAAAGGGGGCATTAACCTAAACCATTTTACAGGCTTTTTCCCTGGGAAAGAAAACTCACAAGCCACTGTTCTGGGTGTCAGTTTGCAGGACCCACTTGACACTCTCAAACCAGACCAAGTTGGCACTGGTGCCACCTTGCGTCTGGGAGGCATCCTGCGAGAGGCCGAATTCCAGGAGGCACCCGTCAATTTAAGGCCTCAGGCCCCTGAACCATTGTACAGGCTTTTTCCCTGGGAAACAAAACTCACAAGCCACTGTTCTGGGTGTCAGTTTTCAGGACCCACTTGGCACTCTTAAACCAGACCAAGGTAGAACTGGTGCCACCTTGCGTCTGGGAGGCATCCTGCGAGAGGCCGAATTCCAGGAGTCACCCGGCAATTTAAGGCCTCAGTCCCCTGAACCATTTTACAGGCTTTTTCCCTGGGAAAGAAAACTCACAAGCCACTGTTCTGGGTGTCAGTTTGCAGGAGCCACCTGGCACTCTCAAAGCAGACAGAGTTGGCACTGGTGCCACCTTGCGTCTGGGAGGCATCCTACAAGAGGCGCAATTCCAGAAGGCACCCGGCAATCTAAGGCCGCAGGACCCTGAACCATTGTACAGGCTTTTTCCCTGGGAAGCAAAACTCACAAGCCACTGTTCTGGGTGTCAGTTTTCAGGACACACTTGGCACTCTCAAAGCAGACCAAGTTGGCACTGGTGCCACCTTGTGTCTGGGAGGCATCCTGCGAGAGGCGCAATTCCAGGAGGCACTCGGCAATTTAAGGCCGCAGGACCCTGAACCATTGTACAGGCTTTTTCCCTCGGAAACAAAACTCACAAGCCACTGTTCTGGGTGTCAGTTTTCAGGACCCACTTGACACTCTCAAACCAGACAAAGTTGACACTGGTGCCACCTTGCGTCTGGGAGGCATCCTGCGAGAGGCGGATCTCCAAGTGGCACCCAGCTTTTAAAGGCGGCATTTACCTAAACCACTTTACAGGCTTTTTCCCTGGGAAACAAAACTCACAAGCCACTGTTCTGCGTGTCAGTTTTCAGGACCCACTTGGCACTCTTAAACCAGACCAAGTTGGAACTGGTGCCACCTTGCGTCTGGGAGGCATCCTGCGAGAGGCGGAATTCCAGGAGTCACTCGGCAATTTAAGGCCGCAGGACCCTGAACCATTGTACAGGCTTTTTCCCTGGGAAACAAAACTCACAAGCCACTGTTCTGGGTGTCAGTTTTCAGGACCCACTTGGCACTCTTAAACCAGACCAAGGTAGAACTGGTGCCACCTTGCGTCTGGGAGGCATCCTGCGAGAGGCCGAATTCCAGGAGTCACCCGGCAATTTAAGGCCGCAGGACCCTGAACCATTGTACAGGCGTTTTTTCCTGAAAAACAAAACTCACAAGACACTGTTCTGGGTGTCAGTTTTCAGGACCCACTTGGCACTCTCAAAGCAGACCAAGTTGGCACTGGTGCCAACTTGCGTCTTGGAGGCATCCTGCGAGAGGCGGAATTCCAGAAGGCACCCGGCAATTTAAGGCCGCAGGACCCTGAACCATTGTACAGGCTTTTTCCCTGGGAAACAAAACTCACAAGACACTGTTCTGGGTGTCAGTTTGCAGGACACACCTGGCACTCTCAAACCAGACCAAGTTGGCACTGGTGCCACCTTGCGTCTGGGAGGCATGCTGCGAGAGGCGGAGTTCAAGGAGGCACCCGGCAATTTAAGTCCGCAGGACCCTGAACCATTGTACAGGCTTTTTCCCTGGGAAACAAAACTCACAAGCCACTGTTCTGGGTGTCAGTTTTCAGGACCCACTTGACACTCTCAAACCAGACCAAGTTGGCACTGCTGCCACCTTGCGTCTGGGAGGCATCCTGCGAGAGGCGGATCTCCAGGTGGCACCCGGCTATTAAAGGCGGCATTAACCTAAACCATTTTACAGGCTTTTTCCCTGGGAAACAAAACTCACAAGCCACTGTTCTGGGTGTCAGTTTGCAGGAGCCACCTGGCACCCTCAAACCAGACCAAGTTGGCACTGGTGCCACCTTGTGTCTGGGAGGCATCCTGCGAGAGGCCGAATTCCAGGAGGCACCTGGCAATTTAAGGCCGTAGGACCCTGAACCATTGTACAGGCTTTTTCCCTGGGAAACAAAACTCACAAGCCACTGTTCTGGGTGTCAGTTTTCAGGACACACTTGACACTCTTAAACCAGACCAAAATGGCACTGGTGCCTCCTTGTGTCTGGGAGGCATCCTGCGAGAGGCGCAATTCCAGGAGGCACCCGGCAATTTAAGGCCGCAGGACCTTGAACCATTGTACAGGCTTTTTCCCTGGGAAACAAAACTCACAAGCCACTGTTCTGGGTGTCAGTTTTCAGGACCCACTTGGCACTCTTAAACCAGACAAAGTTGGCACTGGTGCCACCTTGTGTCTGGGCGGCATCCTGCGAGAGGCCGAATTCCAGGAGGCACCCGGCAATTTAAGGCCTCAGGCCCCTGAACCATTGTACAGGCTATTTCCCTGGGAAACAAAACTCACAAGCCACTGTTCTGGGTGTCAGTTTGCAGGACCCACCTGGCACTCTCAAACCAGACCAAGTTGGAAATGGTGTAATTTTTCGTCTGGGAGGCATCCTGCCAGAGTCCGAATTCCAGGAGGCACCCGGCAATTTAAGGCCTCAGTCCCCTGAACCATTTTACAGGCTTTTTCCCTGGGAAACAAAACTCACAAGCCACTGTTCTGGGTGTCAGTTTGCAGGAGCCACCTGGCACTGTCAAAGCAGACAAAGTTGGCACTGGTGCCACCTTGCGTCTTGGAGGCATCCTACAAGAGGCGCAATTCCAGAAGGCACCCGGCAATCTAGGGCCGCAGGACCCTGAACCATTGTACAGGCTTTTTCCCTGGGAAGCAAAACTCACAAGCCACTGTTCTGGGTGTCAGTTTTCAGGACACACTTGGCACTCTCAAAGCAGACCAAGTTGGCACTGGTGCCACCTTGTGTCTGGGAGGCATCCTGCGAGAGGCGCAATTCCAGGAGGCACTTGGCAATTTAAGGCCGCAGGACCCTGAACCATTGTACAGGCTTTTTCCCTGGGAAACAAAACTCACAAGCCACTGTTCTGGGTGTCAGTTTTCAGGACCCACTTTGCACTCTTAAAACAAACCAAGGTAGAACAGGTGCCACCTTGCGTCTGGGAAGCATCCTGCGAGAGGCCGAATTCCAGGAGTCACCCGGCAATTTAAGGCCGCAGGACCCTGAACCATTGTACAGGCTTTTTCCCTGGGAAACAAAACACACAAGCCACTGTACTGGGTGTCAGTTTTCAGGACCCACTTGGCACTCTCAAACCAGACCAAGTTGGCACTGGTGCCACCTTGCGTCTGGGAGGCATCCTGCGAGAGGCAGATCTCCAGGAGGCACCCGGCTATTAAAGGGGGCATTAACCTAAACCATTTTACAGGCTTTTTCCCTGGGAAAGAAAACTCACAAGCCACTGTTCTGGGTGTCAGTTTGCAGGACCCACTTGACACTCTCAAACCAGACCAAGTTGGCACTGGTGCCACCTTGCGTCTGGGAGGCATCCTGCGAGAGGCCGAATTCCAGGAGGCACCCGTCAATTTAAGGCCTCAGGCCCCTGAACCATTGTACAGGCTTTTTCCCTGGGAAACAAAACTCACAAGCCACTGTTCTGGGTGTCAGTTTTCAGGACCCACTTGGCACTCTTAAACCAGACCAAGGTAGAACTGGTGCCACCTTGCGTCTGGGAGGCATCCTGCGAGAGGCCGAATTCCAGGAGTCACCCGGCAATTTAAGGCCGCAGGACCCTGAACCATTGTACAGGCGTTTTCCCTGAAAAACAAAACTCACAAGACACTGTTCTGGGTGTCAGTTTTCAGGACCCACTTGGCACTCTCAAAGCAGACCAAGTTGGCACTGGTGCCAACTTGCGTCTTGGAGGCATCCTGCGAGAGGCGGAATTCCAGGAGGCACCCGGCAATTTAAGGCCTCAGGCCCCTGAACCATTGTACAGGCTTTTTCCCTGGGAAACAAAACTCACAAGACACTGTTCTGGGTGTCAGTTTGCAGGACCCACCTGGCACTCTCAAACCAGACCAAGTTGGAAATGGTGTCATTTTGCGTCTGGGAGGCATGCTGCGAGAGGCGGAATTCAAGGAGGCACCCGGCAATTTAAGTCCGCAGGACCCTGAATCATTGTACAGGCTTTTTCCCTGGGAAACAAAACTCACAAGCCACTGTTCTGGGTGTCCGTTTTCAGGACCCACTTGACACTCTCAAACCACACCAAGTTGGCACTGCTGCCACCTTGCGTCTGGGAGGCATCCTGCGAGAGGCGGATCTCCAGGTGGCACCCGGCTATTAAAGGCGGCATTAACCTAAACCATTTTACAGGCTTTTTCCCTGGGAAACAAAACTCACAAGCCACTGTTCTGGGTGTCAGTTTGCAGGAGCCACCTGGCACCCTCAAACCAGACCAAGTTGGCACTGGTGCCACCTTGCGTCTGGGAGGCATCCTGCGAGAGGCGCAATTCCAGGAGGCACCCGGCAATTTAAGGCCGTAGGACCCTGAACCATTGTACAGGCTTTTTCCCTGGGAAACAAAACTCACAAGCCACTGTTCTGGGTGTCAGTTTTCAGGACCGACTTGGCACTCTTAAACCAGACAAAGTTGGCACTGGTGCCACCTTGTGTCTGGGAGGCATCCTGCGAGAGGCCGAATTCCAGGAGGCACCCGGCAATTTAAGGCCTCAGGCCCCTCAACCATTGTACAGGCTTTTTCCCTGGGAAACAAAACTCACAAGCCACTGTTCTGGGTGTCAGTTTGCAGGACCCACCTGGCACTCTCAAACCAGACCAAGTTGGAAATGGTGTCATTTTGCGTCTGGGAGGCACCCTGCGAGAGTCCGAATTCCAGGAGGCACCCGGCAATTTAAGGCCTCAGTCCCCTGAACCATTGTACAGGCTTTTTCCCTGGGAAACAAAACTCACAAGCCACTGTTCTGGGTGTCAGTTTGCAGGAGCCACCTGGCACTCTCAAAGCAGACAGAGTTGGCACTGGTGCCACCTTGCGTCTGGGAGGCATCCTACAAGAGGCGCAATTCCAGAAGGCACCCGGCAATCTAAGGCCGCAGGACCCTGAACCATTGTACAGGCTTTTTCCCTGGGAAGCAAAACTCACAAGCCACTGTTCTGGGTGTCAGTTTTCAGGACACACTTGGCACTCTCAAAGCAGACCAAGTTGGCACTGGTGCCACCTTGTGTCTGGGAGGCATCCTGCGAGAGGCGCAATTCCAGGAGGCACTCGGCAATCTAAGGCCGCAGGACCCTGAACCATTGTACAGGCTTTTTCCCTGGGAAGCAAAACTCACAAGCCACTGTTCTGGGTGTCAGTTTTCAGGACACACTTGGCACTCTCAAAGCAGACCAAGTTGGCACTGGTGCCACCTTGTGTCTGGGAGGCATCCTGCGAGAGGCGCAATTCCAGGAGGCACTCGGCAATTTAAGGCCGCAGGACCCTGAACCATTGTACAGGCTTTTTCCCTGGGAAACAAAACTCACAAGCCACTGTTCTGGGTGTCAGTTTTCAGGACCCACTTGACACTCTCAAACCAGACAAAGTTGACTCTGGTGCCACCTTGCGTCTGGGAGGCATCCTGCGAGAGGCGGATCTCCAAGTGGCACCCAGCTTTTAAAGGCGGCATTTACCTAAACCACTTTACAGGCTTTTTCCCTGGGAAACAAAACTCACAAGCCACTGTTCTGGGTGTCAGTTTTCAGGACCCACTTGGCACTCTTAAACCAGACCAAGTTGGAACTGGTGCCACCTTGCGTCTGGGAGGCATCCTGCGAGAGGCGGAATTCCAGGAGTCACCCGGCAATTTAAGGCCGCAGGATCCTGAACCATTGTACAGGCTTTTTCCCTGGGAAACAAAACTCACAAGCCACTGTTCTGGGTGTCAGTTTGCAGGAGCCACCTGGCACTCTCAAACCAGACCAAGTTGGCACTGGTGTCATGTTGCGCCTGGGAGGCATCCTGTGAGAGGCGGATCTCCAGGAGGCACCCGGCAATTTAAGGCCGCAGGCCCCTGAACCATTGTACAGGCTTTTTCCCTGGGAAACAAAACTCACAAGCCACTGTTCTGGGTGTCAGTTTTCAGGACCCACTTGCCACTCTTAAACCAGACCAAGTTGGCACTGGTGCCACCTTGCGTCTGGGAGGCATCCTGCGAGAGGCGCAATTCCAGGAGGCACCCGGCAATTTAAGGCCGCAGGACCCTGAACCATTGTACAGGCTTTTTCCCTGGGAAACAAAACTCACAAGCCACTGTTCTGGGTGTCAGTTTTCAGGACCCACTTGACACTCTCAAACCAGACAAAGTTGGCACTGGTGCCACCTTGCGTCTGGGAGGCATCCTGCGAGAGGCGGATCTCCAGGTGGCACCCAGCCTTTAAAGGCGGCATTAACCTAAACCACTTTACAGGCTTTTTCCCTGGGAAACAAAACTCACAAGCCACTGTTCTGGGTGTCAGTTTTCAGGACACACTTGGCACTCTCAAACCAGACCAAGTTGGCACTGCTGCCACCTTGCGTCTGGGAGGCATCCTGCGAGAGGCGGATCTCCAGGAGGCACCCGGCAATTTAAGGCCGCAGGACCCTGAACCATTGTACAGGCTTTTTCCCTGGGAAACAAAACTCACAAGCCACTGTTCTGGGTGTCAGTTTTCAGGACACACTTGGCACTCTCAAACCAGACCAAGTTGGCACTGCTGCCACCTTGCGTCTGGGAGGCATCCTGCGAGAGGCGGATCTCCAGGTGGCACCCGGCTATTAAAGGCGGCATTAACCTAAACCATTTTACAGGCTTTTTCCCTGGGAAACAAAACTCACAAGCCACTGTTCTGGGTGTCAGTTTGCAGGACACACCTGGCACTCTTAAACCAGACCAAGTTGGCACTGGTGCCACCTTGCGTCTGGGAGGCATGCTGCGAGAGGCGGAATTCAAGGAGGCACCCGGCAATTTAAGTCCGCAGGACCCTGAACCATTGTACAGCCTTTTTCCCTGGGAAACAAAACTCACAAGCCACTGTTCTGGGTGTCAGTTTTCAGGACCCACTTGACACTCTCAAACCAGACCAAGTTGGCACTGCTGCCACCTTGCATCTGGGAGGCATCCTGCGAGAGGCGGATCTCCAGGTGGCACCCGGCTATTAAAGGCGGCATTAACCTAAACCATTTTAAAGGCTTTTTCCCTGGGAAACAAAACTCACAAGCCACTGTTCTGGGTGTCAGTTTGCAGGAGCCACCTGGCACCCTCAAACCAGACTAAGTTGGCACTGGTGCCACCTTGCGTCTGGGATGCATCCTGCGAGAGGCGCAATTCCAGGAGGCACCCGGCAATTTAAGGCCGTAGGACCCTGAACCATTGTACAGGCTTTTTCCCTGGGAAACAAAACTCACAAGCCACTGTTCTGGGTGTCAGTTTTCAGGACACACTTGACACTCTTAAACCAGACCAAGTTGGCACTGGTGCCTACTTGTGTCTGGGAGGCATCCTGCGAGAGGCGCAATTCCAGGAGGCACCCGGCAATTTAAGGCCGCAGGACCTTCAACCATTGTACAGGCTTTTTCCCTGGGAAACAAAACTCACAAGCCACTGTTCTGGGTGTCAGTTTGCAGGACCCACTTGGCACTCTTAAACCAGACAAAGTTGGCACTGGTGCCACCTTGTGTCTGGGAGGCATCCTGCGAGAGGCGGAATTCCAGGAGGCACCCGGGAATTTAAGTCCGCACGCCCCTGAACCATTGTAAAGGCTTTTTCCCTGGGAAACAAAACTCACAAGCCACTGTTCTGGGTGTCAGTTTGCAGGACCCACCTGGCACTCTCAAACCAGACCAAGTTGGAAATGGTGTCATTTTGCGTCTGGGAGGCACCCTGCGAGAGTCTGAATTCCAGGAGGCACCCGGCAATTTAAGGCCTCAGTCCCCTGAACCATTTTACAGGCTTTTTCCCTGGGAAAGAAAACTCACAAGCCACTGTTCTGGGTGTCAGTTTGCAGGAGCCACCTGGCACTCTCAAAGCAGACAGAGTTGGCACTGGTGTCACCTTGCGTCTGGGAGGCATCCTACAAGAGGCGCAATTCCAGAAGGCACCCGGCAATCTAAGGCCGCAGGACCCTGAACCATTGTACAGGCTTTTTCCCTGGGAAGCAAAACTCACAAGCCACTGTTCTGGGTGTCAGTTTTCAGGACACACTTGGCACTCTCAAAGCAGACCAAGTTGGCACTGGTGCCACCTTGTGTCTGGGAGGCATCCTGCGAGAGGCGCAATTCCAGGAGGCACTCGGCAATTTAAGGCCGCAGGACCCAAAACCATTGTACAGGCTTTTTCCCTCGGAAACAAAACTCACAAGCCACTGTTCTGGGTGTCAGTTTTCAGGACCCACTTGACACTCTCAAACCAGACAAAGTTGACACTGGTGCCACCTTGCGTCTGGGAGGCATCCTGCGAGATGCGGATCTCCAAGTGGCACCCAGCTTTTAAAGGCGGCATTTACCTAAACCACTTTACAGGCTTTTTCCCTGGGAAACAAAACTCACAAGCCACTGTTCTGCGTGTCAGTTTTCAGGACCCACTTGGCACTCTTAAACCAGACCAAGTTGGAACTGGTGCCACCTTGCGTCTGGGAGGCATCCTGCGAGAGGCGCAATTCCAGGAGTCACCCGGCAATTTAAGGCCGCAGGATCCTGAACCATTGTACAGGCTTTTTCCCTGGGAAACAAAACTCACAAGCCACTGTTCTGGGTGTCAGTTTGCAGGACCCACTTGACACTCTCAAACAAGACCAAGTTGGCACTGGTGCCACCTTGCGTCTGGGAGGCATCCTGCGAGAGGCCGAATTCCAGGAGGCACCCGTCAATTTAAGGCCTCAGGCCCCTGAACCATTGTACAGGCTTTTTCCCTGGGAAACAAAACTCACAAGCCACTGTTCTGGGTGTCAGTTTTCAGGACCGACTTGGCACTCTTAAACCAGACCAAGGTAGAACTGGTGCCACCTTGCGTCTGGGAGGCATCCTGCGAGAGGCCGAATTCCAGGAGTCACCCGGCAATTTAAGGCCGCAGGACCCTGAACCATTGTACAGGCGTTTTTTCCTGAAAAACAAAACTCACAAGACACTGTTCTGGGTGTCAGTTTTCAGGACCCACTTGGCACTCTCAAAGCAGACCAAGTTGGCACTGGTGCCAACTTGCGTCTTGGAGGCATCCTGCGAGAGGCGGAATTCCAGAAGGCACCCGGCAATTTAAGGCCGCAGGACCCTGAACCATTGTACAGGCTTTTTCCCTGGGAAACAAAACTCACAAGCCACTGTTCTGGGTGTCAGTTTTCAGGACCCACTTGACACTCTCAAACCAGACCAAGTTGGCACTGCTGCCACCTTGCGTCTGGGAGGCATCCTGCGAGAGGCGGATCTCCAGGTGGCACCCGGCTATTAAAGGCGGCATTAACCTAAACCATTTTACAGGCTTTTTCCCTGGGAAACAAAACTCACAAGCCACTGTTCTGGGTGTCAGTTTGCAGGAGCCACCTGTCACCCTCAAACCAGACCAAGTTGGCACTGGTGCCACCTTGCGTCTGGGAGGCATCCTGCGAGAGGCGCAATTCCAGGAGGCACCCGGCAATTTAAGGCCGTAGGACCCTGAACCATTGTACAGGCTTTTTCCCTGGGAAACAAAACTCACAAGCCACTGTTCTGGGTGTCAGTTTTCAGGACACACTTGACACTCTTAAACCAGACCAAAATGGCACTGGTGCCTCCTTGTGTCTGGGAGGCATCCTGCGAGAGGCGCAATTCCAGGAGGCACCCGGCAATTTAAGGCCGCAGGACCTTGAACCATTTTACAGGCTTTTTCCCTGGGAAACAAAACTCACAAGCCACTGTTCTGGGTGTCAGTTTTCAGGACCGACTTGGCACTCTTAAACCAGACAAAGTTGGCACTGGTGCCACCTTGTGTCTGGGAGGCATCCTGCGAGAGGCCGAATTCCAGGAGGCACCCGGCAATTTAAGGCCTCAGGCCCCTGAACCATTGTACAGGCTATTTCCCTGGGAAACAAAACTCACAAGCCACTGTTCTGGGTGTCAGTTTGCAGGACCCACCTGGCACTCTCAAACCAGACCAAGTTGGAAATGGTGTAATTTTTCGTCTGGGAGGCATCCTGCCAGAGTCCGAATTCCAGGAGGCACCCGGCAATTTAAGGCCTCAGTCCCCTGAACCATTTTACAGGCTTTTTCCCTGGGAAACAAAACTCACAAGCCACTGTTCTGGGTGTCAGTTTGCAGGAGCCACCTGGCACTCTCAAAGCAGACAAAGTTGGCACTGGTGCCACCTTGCGTCTGGGAGGCATCCTACAAGAGGCGCAATTCCAGAAGGCACCCGGCAATCTAAGGCCGCAGGACCCTGAACCATTGTACAGGCTTTTTCCCTGGGAAGCAAAACTCACAAGCCACTGTTCTGGGTGTCAGTTTTCAGGACACACTTGGCACTCTCAAAGCAGACCAAGTTGGCACTGGTGCCACCTTGTGTCTGGGAGGCATCCTGCGAGAGGCGCAATTCCAGGAGGCACTTGGCAATTTAAGGCCGCAGGACCCTGAACCATTGTACAGGCTTTTTCCCTGGGAAACAAAACTCACAAGCCACTGTTCTGGGTGTCAGTTTTCAGGACCCACTTTGCACTCTTAAAACAAACCAAGGTAGAACAGGTGCCACCTTGCGTCTCGGAAGCATCCTGCGAGAGGCCGAATTCCAGGAGTCACCCGGCAATTTAAGGCCGCAGGACCCTGAACCATTGTACAGGCTTTTTCCCTGGGAAACAAAACACACAAGCCACTGTACTGGGTGTCAGTTTTCAGGACCCACTTGGCACTCTCAAACCAGACCAAGTTGGCACTGGTGCCACCTTGCGTCTGGGAGGCATCCTGCGAGAGGCAGATCTCCAGGAGGCACCCGGCTATTAAAGGGGGCATTAACCTAAACCATTTTACAGGCTTTTTCCCTGGGAAAGAAAACTCACAAGCCACTGTTCTGGGTGTCAGTTTGCAGGACCCACTTGACACTCTCAAACCAGACCAAGTTGGCACTGGTGCCACCTTGCGTCTGGGAGGCATCCTGCGAGAGGCCGAATTCCAGGAGGCACCCGTCAATTTAAGGCCTCAGGCCCCTGAACCATTGTACAGGCTTTTTCCCTGGGAAACAAAACTCACAAGCCACTGTTCTGGGTGTCAGTTTTCAGGACCCACTTGGCACTCTTAAACCAGACCAAGGTAGAACTGGTGCCACCTTGCGTCTGGGAGGCATCCTGCGAGAGGCCGAATTCCAGGAGTCACCCGGCAATTTAAGGCCGCAGGACCCTGAACCATTGTACAGGCGTTTTCCCTGAAAAACAAAACTCACAAGACACTGTTCTGGGTGTCAGTTTTCAGGACCCACTTGGCACTCTCAAAGCAGACCAAGTTGGCACTGGTGCCAACTTGCGTCTTGGAGGCATCCTGCGAGAGGCGGAATTCCAGGAGGCACCCGGCAATTTAAGGCCTCAGGCCCCTGAACCATTGTACAGGCTTTTTCCCTGGGAAACAAAACTCACAAGACACTGTTCTGGGTGTCAGTTTGCAGGACCCACCTGGCACTCTCAAACCAGACCAAGTTGGAAATGGTGTCATTTTGCGTCTGGGAGGCATGCTGCGAGAGGCGGAATTCAAGGAGGCACCCGGCAATTTAAGTCCGCAGGACCCTGAACCATTGTACAGGCTTTTTCCCTGGGAAACAAAACTCACAAGCCACTGTTCTGGGTGTCCGTTTTCAGGACCCACTTGACACTCTCAAACCACACCAAGTTGGCACTGCTGCCACCTTGCGTCTGGGAGGCATCCTGCGAGAGGCGGATCTCCAGGTGGCACCCGGCTATTAAAGGCGGCATTAACCTAAACCATTTTACAGGCTTTTTCCCTGGGAAACAAAACTCACAAGACACTGTTCTGGGTGTCAGTTTGCAGGAGCCACCTGGCACCCTCAAACCAGACCAAATTGGCACTGGTGCCACCTTGCGTCTGGGAGGCATCCTGCGAGAGGCGCAATTCCAGGAGGCACCCGGCAATTTAAGGCCGTAGGACCCTGAACCATTGTACAGGCTTTTTCCCTGGGAAACAAAACTCACAAGCCACTGTTCTGGGTGTCAGTTTTCAGGACACACTTGACACTCTTAAACCAGACCAAGTTGGCACTGGTGCCTCCTTGTGTCTGGGAGGCATCCTGCGAGAGGCGCAATTCCAGGAGGCACCCGGCAATTTAAGGCCGCAGGACCTTGAACCATTGTACAGGCTTTTTCCCTGGGAAACAAAACTCACAAGCCACTGTTCTGGGTGTCAGTTTTCAGGACCGACTTGGCACTCTTAAACCAGACAAAGTTGGCACTGGTGCCACCTTGTGTCTGGGAGGCATCCTGCGAGAGGCCGAATTCCAGGAGGCACCCGTCAATTTAAGGCCTCAGGCCCCTGAACCATTGTACAGGCTTTTTCCCTGGGAAACAAAACTCACAAGCCACTGTTCTGGGTGTCAGTTTGCAGGACCCACCTGGCACTCTCAAACCAGACCAAGTTGGAAATGGTGTCATTTTGCGTCTGGGAGGCACCCTGCGAGAGTCCGAATTCCAGGAGGCACCCGGCAATTTAAGGCCTCAGTCCCCTGAACCATTGTACAGGCTTTTTCCCTGGGAAACAAAACTCACAAGCCACTGTTCTGGGTGTCAGTTTGCAGGAGCCACCTGGCACTCTCAAAGCAGACAGAGTTGGCACTGGTGCCACCTTGCGTCTGGGAGGCATCCTACAAGAGGCGCAATTCCAGAAGGCACCCGGCAATCTAAGGCCGCAGGACCCTGAACCATTGTACAGGCTTTTTCCCTGGGAAGCAAAACTCACAAGCCACTGTTCTGGGTGTCAGTTTTCAGGACACACTTGGCACTCTCAAAGCAGACCAAGTTGGCACTGGTGCCACCTTGTGTCTGGGAGGCATCCTGCGAGAGGCGCAATTCCAGGAGGCACTCGGCAATTTAAGGCCGCAGGACCCTGAACCATTGTACAGGCTTTTTCCCTGGGAAACAAAACTCACAAGCCACTGTTCTGGGTGTCAGTTTTCAGGACCCACTTGACACTCTCAAACCAGACAAAGTTGACACTGGTGCCACCTTGCGTCTGGGAGGCATCCTGCGAGAGGCGGATCTCCAAGTGGCACCCAGCTTTTAAAGGCGGCATTTACCTAAACCACTTTACAGGCTTTTTCCCTGGGAAACAAAACTCACAAGCCACTGTTCTGGGTGTCAGTTTTCAGGACCCACTTGGCACTCTTAAACCAGACCAAGTTGGAACTGGTGCCACCTTGCGTCTGGGAGGCATCCTGCGAGAGGCGGAATTCCAGGAGTCACCCGGCAATTTAAGGCCGCAGGATCCTGCACCATTGTACAGGCTTTTTCCCTGGGAAACAAAACTCACAAGCCACTGTTCTGGGTGTCAGTTTGCAGGAGCCACCTGGCACTCTCAAACCAGACCAAGTTGGCACTGGTGTCATGTTGCGCCTGGGAGGCATCCTGTGAGAGGCGGATCTCCAGGAGGCACCCGGCAATTTAAGGCCGCAGGACCCTGAACCATTGTACAGGCTTTTTCCCTGGGAAACAAAACTCACAAGCCACTGTTCTGGGTGTCAGTATTCAGGACCCACTTGCCACTCTTAAACCAGACCAAGTTGGCACTGGTGCCACCTTGCGTCTGGGAGGCATCCTGCGAGAGGCGCAATTCCAGGAGGCACCCGGCAATTTAAGCCGCAGGACCCTGAACCATTGTACAGGCTTTTTCCCTGGGAAACAAAACTCACAAGCCACTGTTCTGGGTGTCAGTTTGCAGGACACACCTGGCACTCTTAAACCAGACCAAGTTGGCACTGGTGCCACCTTGCGTCTGGGAGGCATGCTGCGAGAGGCGGAATTCAAGGAGGCACCCGGCAATTTAAGTCCGCAGGACCCTGAACCATTGTACAGCCTTTTTCCCTGGGAAACAAAACTCACAAGCCACTGTTCTGGGTGTCAGTTTTCAGGACCCACTTGACACTCTCAAACCAGACCAAGTTGGCACTGCTGCCACCTTGCATCTGGGAGGCATCCTGCGAGAGGCGGATCTCCAGGTGGCACCCGGCTATTAAAGGCGGCATTAACCTAAACCATTTTAAAGGCTTTTTCCCTGGGAAACAAAACTCACAAGCCACTGTTCTGGGTGTCAGTTTGCAGGAGCCACCTGGCACCCTCAAACCAGACTAAGTTGGCACTGGTGCCACCTTGCGTCTGGGAGGCATCCTGCGAGAGGCGCAATTCCAGGAGGCACCCGGCAATTTAAGGCCGTAGGACCCTGAACCATTGTACAGGCTTTTTCCCTGGGAAACAAAACTCACAAGCCACTGTTCTGGGTGTCAGTTTTCAGGACACACTTGACACTCTTAAACCAGACCAAGTTGGCACTGGTGCCTACTTGTGTCTGGGAGGCATCCTGCGAGAGGCGCAATTCCAGGAGGCACCCGGCAATTTAAGGCCGCAGGACCTTCAACCATTGTACAGGCTTTTTCCCTGGGAAACAAAACTCACAAGCCACTGTTCTGGGTGTCAGTTTTCAGGACCCACTTGGCACTCTTAAACCAGACAAAGTTGGCACTGGTGCCACCTTGTGTCTGGGAGGCATCCTGCGAGAGGCGGAATTCCAGGAGGCACCCGGGAATTTAAGTCCGCACGCCCCTGAACCATTGTACAGGCTTTTTCCCTGGGAAACAAAACTCACAAGCCACTGTTCTGGGTGTCAGTTTGCAGGACCCACCTGGCACTCTCAAACCAGACCAAGTTGGAAATGGTGTCATTTTGCGTCTGGGAGGCACCCTGCGAGAGTCTGAATTCCAGGAGGCACCCGGCAATTTAAGGCCTCAGTCCCCTGAACCATTTTACAGGCTTTTTCCCTGGGAAAGAAAACTCACAAGCCACTGTTCTGGGTGTCAGTTTGCAGGAGCCACCTGGCACTCTCAAAGCAGACAGAGTTGGCACTGGTGTCACCTTGCGTCTGGGAGGCATCCTACAAGAGGCGCAATTCCAGAAGGCACCCGGCAATCTAAGGCCGCAGGACCCTGAACCATTGTACAGGCTTTTTCCCTGGGAAGCAAAACTCACAAGCCACTGTTCTGGGTGTCAGTTTTCAGGACACACTTGGCACTCTCAAAGCAGACCAAGTTGGCACTGGTGCCACCTTGTGTCTGGGAGGCATCCTGCGAGAGGCGCAATTCCAGGAGGCACTCGGCAATTTAAGGCCGCAGGACCCAAAACCATTGTACAGGCTTTTTCCCTCGGAAACAAAACTCACAAGCCACTGTTCTGGGTGTCAGTTTTCAGGACCCACTTGACACTCTCAAACCAGACAAAGTTGACACTGGTGCCACCTTGCGTCTGGGAGGCATCCTGCGAGATGCGGATCTCCAAGTGGCACCCAGCTTTTAAAGGCGGCATTTACCTAAACCACTTTACAGGCTTTTTCCCTGGGAAACAAAACTCACAAGCCACTGTTCTGCGTGTCAGTTTTCAGGACCCACTTGGCACTCTTAAACCAGACCAAGTTGGAACTGGTGCCACCTTGCGTCTGGGAGGCATCCTGCGAGAGGCGCAATTCCAGGAGTCACCCGGCAATTTAAGGCCGCAGGATCCTGAACCATTGTACAGGCTTTTTCCCTGGGAAACAAAACTCACAAGCCACTGTTCTGGGTGTCAGTTTTCAGGACCCACTTGACACTCTCAAACAAGACCAAGTTGGCACTGGTGCCACCTTGCGTCTGGGAGGCATCCTGCGAGAGGCCGAATTCCAGGAGGCACCCGTCAATTTAAGGCCTCAGGCCCCTGAACCATTGTACAGGCTTTTTCCCTGGGAAACAAAACTCACAAGCCACTGTTCTGGGTGTCAGTTTTCAGGACCGACTTGGCACTCTTAAACCAGACCAAGGTAGAACTGGTGCCACCTTGCGTCTGGGAGGCATCCTGCGAGAGGCCGAATTCCAGGAGTCACCCGGCAATTTAAGGCCGCAGGACCCTGAACCATTGTACAGGCGTTTTTTCCTGAAAAACAAAACTCACAAGACACTGTTCTGGGTGTCAGTTTTCAGGACCCACTTGGCACTCTCAAAGCAGACCAAGTTGGCACTGGTGCCAACTTGCGTCTTGGAGGCATCCTGCGAGAGGCGGAATTCCAGAAGGCACCCGGCAATTTAAGGCCGCAGGACCCTGAACCATTG
This sequence comes from Fringilla coelebs, assembly GCF_963513975.1. NCBI lineage: Eukaryota > Metazoa > Chordata > Aves > Passeriformes > Fringillidae > Fringilla > Fringilla coelebs. Next base: position 437,588 of record NW_028167521.1, on the reverse strand, counting down.
TACAGGCTTTTTCCCTGGGAAACAAAACTCACAAGCCACTGTTCTGGGTGTCAGTTTTCAGGACCCACTTGACACTCTCAAACCAGACAAAGTTGGCACTGCTGCCACCTTGCGTCTGGGAGGCATCCTGCGAGAGGCGGATCTCCAGGTGGCACCCGGCTATTAAAGGCGGCATTAACCTAAACCATTTTACAGGCTTTTTCCCTGGGAAACAAAACTCACAAGCCACTGTTCTGGGTGTCAGTTTGCAGGAGCCACCTGTCACCCTCAAACCAGACCAAGTTGGCACTGGTGCCACCTTGCGTCTGGGAGGCATCCTGCAAGAGGCGCAATTCCAGGAGGCACCCGGCAATTTAAGGCCGTAGGACCCTGAACCATTGTACAGGCTTTTTCCCTGGGAAACAAAACTCACAAGCCACTGTTCTGGGTGTCAGTTTTCAGGACACACTTGACACTCTTAAACCAGACCAAAATGGCACTGGTGCCTCCTTGTGTCTGGGAGGCATCCTGCGAGAGGCGCAATTCCAGGAGGCACCCGGCAATTTAAGGCCGCAGGACCTTGAACCATTTTACAGGCTTTTTCCCTGGGAAACAAAACTCACAAGCCACTGTTCTGGGTGTCAGTTTTCAGGACCGACTTGGCACTCTTAAACCAGACAAAGTTGGCACTGGTGCCACCTTGTGTCTGGGAGGCATCCTGCGAGAGGCCGAATTCCAGGAGGCACCCGGCAATTTAAGGCCTCAGGCCCCTGAACCATTGTACAGGCTATTTCCCTGGGAAACAAAACTCACAAGCCACTGTTCTGGGTGTCAGTTTGCAGGACCCACCTGGCACTCTCAAACCAGACCAAGTTGGAAATGGTGTAATTTTTCGTCTGGGAGGCATCCTGCCAGAGTCCGAATTCCAGGAGGCACCCGGCAATTTAAGGCCTCAGTCCCCTGAACCATTTTACAGGCTTTTTCCCTGGGAAACAAAACTCACAAGCCACTGTTCTGGGTGTCAGTTTGCAGGAGCCACCTGGCACTCTCAAAGCAGACAAAGTTGGCACTGGTGCCACCTTGCGTCTGGGAGGCATCCTGCGAGAGGCGCAATTCCAGAAGGCACCCGGCAATCTAAGGCCGCAGGACCCTGAACCATTGTACAGGCTTTTTCCCTGGGAAGCAAAACTCACAAGCCACTGTTCTGGGTGTCAGTTTTCAGGACACACTTGGCACTCTCAAAGCAGACCAAGTTGGCACTGGTGCCACCTTGTGTCTGGGAGGCATCCTGCGAGAGGCGCAATTCCAGGAGGCACCCGTCAATTTAAGGCCTCAGGCCCCTGAACCATTGTACAGGCTTTTTCCCTGGGAAACAAAACTCACAAGCCACTGTTCTGGGTGTCAGTTTTCAGGACCCACTTGGCACTCTTAAACCAGACCAAGGTAGAACTGGTGCCACCTTGCGTCTGGGAGGCATCCTGCGAGAGGCCGAATTCCAGGAGTCACCCGGCAATTTAAGGCCGCAGGACCCTGAACCATTGTACAGGCGTTTTCCCTGAAAAACAAAACTCACAAGACACTGTTCTGGGTGTCAGTTTTCAGGACCCACTTGGCACTCTCAAAGCAGACCAAGTTGGCACTGGTGCCAACTTGCGTCTTGGAGGCATCCTGCGAGAGGCGGAATTCCAGGAGGCACCCGGCAATTTAAGGCCTCAGGCCCCTGAACCATTGTACAGGCTTTTTCCCTGGGAAACAAAACTCACAAGACACTGTTCTGGGTGTCAGTTTGCAGGAGCCACCTGGCACCCTCAAACCAGACCAAATTGGCACTGGTGCCACCTTGCGTCTGGGAGGCATCCTGCGAGAGGCGCAATTCCAGGAGGCACCCGGCAATTTAAGGCCGTAGGACCCTGAACCATTGTACAGGCTTTTTCCCTGGGAAACAAAACTCACAAGCCACTGTTCTGGGTGTCAGTTTTCAGGACACACTTGACACTCTTAAACCAGACCAAGTTGGCACTGGTGCCTCCTTGTGTCTGGGAGGCATCCTGCGAGAGGCGCAATTCCAGGAGGCACCCGGCAATTTAAGGCCGCAGGACCTTGAACCATTGTACAGGCTTTTTCCCTGGGAAACAAAACTCACAAGCCACTGTTCTGGGTGTCAGTTTTCAGGACCGACTTGGCACTCTTAAACCAGACAAAGTTGGCACTGGTGCCACCTTGTGTCTGGGAGGCATCCTGCGAGAGGCCGAATTCCAGGAGGCACCCGTCAATTTAAGGCCTCAGGCCCCTGAACCATTGTACAGGCTTTTTCCCTGGGAAACAAAACTCACAAGCCACTGTTCTGGGTGTCAGTTTGCAGGACCCACCTGGCACTCTCAAACCAGACCAAGTTGGAAATGGTGTCATTTTGCGTCTGGGAGGCACCCTGCGAGAGTCCGAATTCCAGGAGGCACCCGGCAATTTAAGGCCTCAGTCCCCTGAACCATTGTACAGGCTTTTTCCCTGGGAAACAAAACTCACAAGCCACTGTTCTGGGTGTCAGTTTGCAGGAGCCACCTGGCACTCTCAAAGCAGACAGAGTTGGCACTGGTGCCACCTTGCGTCTGGGAGGCATCCTACAAGAGGCGCAATTCCAGAAGGCACCCGGCAATCTAAGGCCGCAGGACCCTGAACCATTGTACAGGCTTTTTCCCTGGGAAGCAAAACTCACAAGCCACTGTTCTGGGTGTCAGTTTTCAGGACACACTTGGCACTCTCAAAGCAGACCAAGTTGGCACTGGTGCCACCTTGTGTCTGGGAGGCATCCTGCGAGAGGCGCAATTCCAGGAGGCACTCGGCAATTTAAGGCCGCAGGACCCTGAACCATTGTACAGGCTTTTTCCCTGGGAAACAAAACTCACAAGCCACTGTTCTGGGTGTCAGTTTTCAGGACCCACTTGACACTCTCAAACCAGACAAAGTTGACACTGGTGCCACCTTGCGTCTGGGAGGCATCCTGCGAGAGGCGGATCTCCAAGTGGCACCCAGCTTTTAAAGGCGGCATTTACCTAAACCACTTTACAGGCTTTTTCCCTGGGAAACAAAACTCACAAGCCACTGTTCTGGGTGTCAGTTTTCAGGACCCACTTGGCACTCTTAAACCAGACCAAGTTGGAACTGGTGCCACCTTGCGTCTGGGAGGCATCCTGCGAGAGGCGGAATTCCAGGAGTCACCCGGCAATTTAAGGCCGCAGGATCCTGAACCATTGTACAGGCTTTTTCCCTGGGAAACAAAACTCACAAGCCACTGTTCTGGGTGTCAGTTTGCAGGAGCCACCGGGCGCTCTCAAAGCAGACAAAGTTGGCACTGGTGCCACCTTGCGTCTGGGAGGCATCCTACAAGAGGCGCAATTCCAGAAGGCACCCGGCAATCTAAGGCCGCAGGACCCTGAACCATTGTACAGGCTTTTTCCCTGGGAAGCAAAACTCACAAGCCACTGTTCTGGGTGTCAGTTTTCAGGACACACTTGGCACTCTCAAAGCAGACCAAGTTGGCACTGGTGCCACCTTGTGTCTGGGAGGCATCCTGCGAGAGGCGCAATTCCAGGAGGCACTTGGCAATTTAAGGCCGCAGGACCCTGAACCATTGTACAGGCTTTTTCCCTGGGAAACAAAACTCACAAGCCACTGTTCTGGGTGTCAGTTTTCAGGACCCACTTTGCACTCTTAAAACAAACCAAGGTAGAACAGGTGCCACCTTGCGTCTGGGAAGCATCCTGCGAGAGGCCGAATTCCAGGAGTCACCCGGCAATTTAAGGCCGCAGGACCCTGAACCATTGTACAGGCGTTTTCCCTGAAAAACAAAACACACAAGCCACTGTACTGGGTGTCAGTTTTCAGGACCCACTTGGCACTCTCAAACCAGACCAAGTTGGCACTGGTGCCACCTTGCGTCTGGGAGGCATCCTGCGAGAGGCAGATCTCCAGGAGGCACCCGGCTATTAAAGGGGGCATTAACCTAAACCATTTTACAGGCTTTTTCCCTGGGAAAGAAAACTCACAAGCCACTGTTCTGGGTGTCAGTTTGCAGGACCCACTTGACACTCTCAAACCAGACCAAGTTGGCACTGGTGCCACCTTGCGTCTGGGAGGCATCCTGCGAGAGGCCGAATTCCAGGAGGCACCCGTCAATTTAAGGCCTCAGGCCCCTGAACCATTGTACAGGCTTTTTCCCTGGGAAACAAAACTCACAAGCCACTGTTCTGGGTGTCAGTTTTCAGGACCCACTTGGCACTCTTAAACCAGACCAAGGTAGAACTGGTGCCACCTTGCGTCTGGGAGGCATCCTGCGAGAGGCCGAATTCCAGGAGTCACCCGGCAATTTAAGGCCGCAGGACCCTGAACCATTGTACAGGCGTTTTCCCTGAAAAACAAAACTCACAAGACACTGTTCTGGGTGTCAGTTTTCAGGACCCACTTGGCACTCTCAAAGCAGACCAAGTTGGCACTGGTGCCAACTTGCGTCTTGGAGGCATCCTGCGAGAGGCGGAATTCCAGGAGGCACCCGGCAATTTAAGGCCTCAGGCCCCTGAACCATTGTACAGGCTTTTTCCCTGGGAAACAAAACTCACAAGACACTGTTCTGGGTGTCAGTTTGCAGGACCCACCTGGCACTCTCAAACCAGACCAAGTTGGAAATGGTGTCATTTTGCGTCTGGGAGGCATGCTGCGAGAGGCGGAATTCAAGGAGGCACCCGGCAATTTAAGTCCGCAGGACCCTGAACCATTGTACAGGCTTTTTCCCTGGGAAACAAAACTCACAAGCCACTGTTCTGGGTGTCCGTTTTCAGGACCCACTTGACACTCTCAAACCACACCAAGTTGGCACTGCTGCCACCTTGCGTCTGGGAGGCATCCTGCGAGAGGCGGATCTCCAGGTGGCACCCGGCTATTAAAGGCGGCATTAACCTAAACCATTTTACAGGCTTTTTCCCTGGGAAACAAAACTCACAAGCCACTGTTCTGGGTGTCAGTTTGCAGGAGCCACCTGGCACCCTCAAACCAGACCAAGTTGGCACTGGTGCCACCTTGCGTCTGGGAGGCATCCTGCGAGAGGCGCAATTCCAGGAGGCACCCGGCAATTTAAGGCCGTAGGACCCTGAACCATTGTACAGGCTTTTTCCCTGGGAAACAAAACTCACAAGCCACTGTTCTGGGTGTCAGTTTTCAGGACACACTTGACACTCTTAAACCAGACCAAGTTGGCACTGGTGCCTCCTTGTGTCTGGGAGGCATCCTGCGAGAGGCGGAATTCCAGGAGGCACCCGGCAATTTAAGGCCGCAGGACCTTGAACCATTGTACAGGCTTTTTCCCTGGGAAACAAAACTCACAAGCCACTGTTCTGGGTGTCAGTTTTCAGGACCGACTTGGCACTCTTAAACCAGACAAAGTTGGCACTGGTGCCACCTTGTGTCTGGGAGGCATCCTGCGAGAGGCCGAATTCCAGGAGGCACCCGGCAATTTAAGGCCTCAGGCCCCTGAACCATTGTACAGGCTTTTTCCCTGGGAAACAAAACTCACAAGCCACTGTTCTGGGTGTCAGTTTGCAGGACCCACCTGGCACTCTCAAACCAGACCAAGTTGGAAATGGTGTCATTTTGCGTCTGGGAGGCACCCTGCGAGAGTCCGAATTCCAGGAGGCACCCGGCAATTTAAGGCCTCAGTCCCCTGAACCATTGTACAGGCTTTTTCCCTGGGAAACAAAACTCACAAGCCACTGTTCTGGGTGTCAGTTTGCAGGAGCCACCTGGCACTCTCAAAGCAGACAGAATTGTTACTGGTGCCACCTTGCGTCTGGGAGGCATCCTACAAGAGGCGCAATTCCAGAAGGCACCCGGCAATCTAAGGCCGCAGGACCCTGAACCATTGTACAGGCTTTTTCCCTGGGAAGCAAAACTCACAAGCCACTGTTCTGGGTGTCAGTTTTCAGGACACACTTGGCACTCTCAAAGCAGACCAAGTTGGCACTGGTGCCACCTTGTGTCTGGGAGGCATCCTGCGAGAGGCGCAATTCCAGGAGGCACTCGGCAATTTAAGGCCGCAGGACCCTGAACCATTGTACAGGCTTTTTCCCTGGGAAACAAAACTCACAAGCCACTGTTCTGGGTGTCAGTTTTCAGGACCCACTTGACACTCTCAAACCAGACAAAGTTGACACTGGTGCCACCTTGCGTCTGGGAGGCATCCTGCGAGAGGCGGATCTCCAAGTGGCACCCAGCTTTTAAAGGCGGCATTTACCTAAACCACTTTACAGGCTTTTTCCCTGGGAAACAAAACTCACAAGCCACTGTTCTGGGTGTCAGTTTTCAGGACCCACTTGGCACCCTTAAACCAGACCAAGTTGGAACTGGTGCCACCTTGCGTCTGGGAGGCATCCTGCGAGAGGCGGAATTCCAGGAGTCACCCGGCAATTTAAGGCCGCAGGATCCTGAACCATTGTACAGGCTTTTTCCCTGGGAAACAAAACTCACAAGCCACTGTTCTGGGTGTCAGTTTGCAGGAGCCACCTGGCACTCTCAAACCAGACCAAGTTGGCACTGGTGTCATGTTGCGCCTGGGAGGCATCCTGTGAGAGGCGGATCTCCAGGAGGCACCCGGCAATTTAAGGCCGCAGGACCCTGAACAATTGTACAGGCTTTTTCCCTGGGAAACAAAACTCACAAGCCACTGTTCTGGGTGTCAGTATTCAGGACCCACTTGCCACTCTTAAACCAGACCAAGTTGGCACTGGTGCCACCTTGCGTCTGGGAGGCATCCTGCGAGAGGCGCAATTCCAGGAGGCACCCGGCAATTTAAGCCGCAGGACCCTGAACCATTGTACAGGCTTTTTCCCTGGGAAACAAAACTCACAAGCCACTGTTCTGGGTGTCAGTTTTCAGGACCCACTTGACACTCTCAAAGCAGACAAAGTTGGCACTGGTGCCACCTTGCGTCTGGGAGGCATCCTGCGAGATGCGGATCTCCAGGTGCCACCCGGCTATTAAAGGCGGCATTAACCTAAACCATTTTACAGGCTTTTTCCCTGGGAAACAAAACTCACAAGCCACTGTTCTGGGTGTCAGTTTGCAGGAGCCACTTGGCACTCTCAAACCAGACCAAGTTGGCACTGGTGCCACCTTGCGTCTGGGAGGCATGCTGCGAGAGGCGAAATTCAAGGAGGCACCCGGCAATTTAAGTCCGCAGGACCAAAAACCATTGTACAGGCTTTTTCCCTGGGAAACAAAACTCACAAGCCACTGTTCTGGGTGTCAGTTTTCAGGACACACTTGGCACTCTCAAACCAGACCAAGTTGGCACTGCTGCCACCTTGCGTCTGGCAGGCATCCTGCGAGAGGCGGATCTCCAGGTGGCACCCGGCTATTAAAGGCGGCATTAACCTAAACCATTTTACAGGCTTTTTCCCTGGGAAACAAAACTCACAAGCCACTGTTCTGGGTGTCAGTTTGCAGGACACACCTGGCACTCTCAAACCAGACCAAGTTGGCACTGGTGCCACCTTGCGTCTGGGAGGCATGCTGCGAGAGGCGGAATTCAAGGAGGCACCCGGCAATTTAAGGCCTCAGGCCCCTGAACCATTGTACAGGCTTTTTCCCTGGGAAACAAAACTCACAAGCCACTGTTCTGGGTGTCAGTTTGCAGGACCCACTTGGCACTCTCAAACCAGACCAAGTTGGCACTGGTGCCACCTTGCGTCTGGGAGACATCCTACAAGAGGCGCAATTCCAGGAGGCACCCGGCAATTTAAGGCCGCAGGACCCTGAACCATTGTACAGGCTTTTTCCCTGGGAAACAAAACTCACAAGCCACTGTTCTGGGTGTCAGTTTGCAGGAGCCACCTGGCACCCTCAAACCAGACCAAGTTGGCACTGGTGCCACCTTGCGTCTGGGAGGCATCCTGCGAGAGGCGCAATTCCAGGAGGCACCCGGCAATTTAAGGCCGTAGGACCCTGAACCATTGTACAGGCTTTTTCCCTGGGAAACAAAACTCACAAGCCACTGTTCTGGGTGTCAGTTTTCAGGACACACTTGACACTCTTAAACCAGACCAAGTTGGCACTGGTGCCTCCTTGTGTCTGGGAGGCATCCTGCGAGAGGCGCAATTCCAGGAGGCACCCGGCAATTTAAGGCCGCAGGACCTTCAACCATTGTACAGGCTTTTTCCCTGGGAAACAAAACTCACAAGCCACTGTTCTGGGTGTCAGTTTTCAGGACCGACTTGGCACTCTTAAACCAGACAAAGTTGGCACTGGTGCCACCTTGTGTCTGGGAGGCATCCTGCGAGAGGCCGAATTCCAGGAGGCACCCGGCAATTTAAGGCCTCAGGCCCCTGAACCATTGTACAGGCTTTTTCCCTGGGAAACAAAACTCACAAGCCACTGTTCTGGGTGTCAGTTTTCAGGACCCACCTGGCACTCTCAAACCAGACCAAGTTGGAAATGGTGTCATTTTGCGTCTGGGAGGCACCCTGCGAGAGTCTGAATTCCAGGAGGCACCCGGCAATTTAAGGACTCAGTCCCCTGAACCATTGTACAGGCTTTTTCCCTGGGAAACAAAACTCACAAGCCACTGTTCTGGGTGTCAGTTTGCAGGAGCCACCTGGCACTCTCAAAGCAGACAGAGTTGGCACTGGTGCCACCTTGCGTCTGGGAGGCATCCTACAAGAGGCGCAATTCCAGAAGGCACCCGGCAATCTAAGGCCGCAGGACCCTGAACCATTGTACAGGCTTTTTCCCTGGGAAGCAAAACTCACAAGCCACTGTTCTGGGTGTCAGTTTTCAGGACACACTTGGCACTCTCAAAGCAGACCAAGTTGGCACTGGTGCCACCTTGTATCTGGGAGGCATCCTGCGAGAGGCGCAATTCCAGGAGGCACTCGGCAATTTAAGGCCGCAGGACCCTGAACCATTGTACAGGCTTTTTCCCTCGGAAACAAAACTCACAAGACACTGTTCTGGGTGTCAGTTTTCAGGACCCACTTGACACTCTCAAACCAGACAAAGTTGACACTGGTGCCACCTTGCGTCTGGGAGGCATCCTGCGAGAGGCGGATCTCCAAGTGGCACCCAGCTTTTAAAGGCGGCATTTACCTAAACCACTTTACAGGCTTTTTCCCTGGGAAACAAAACTCACAAGCCACTGTTCTGGGTGTCAGTTTGCAGGAGCCACCTGGCACTCTCAAACCAGACCAAGTTGGCACTGGTGTCATGTTGCGCCTGGGAGGCATCCTGTGAGAGGCGGATCTCCAGGAGGCACCCGGCAATTTAAGGCCGCAGGACCCTGAACCATTGTACAGGCTTTTTCCCTGGGAAACAAAACTCACAAGCCACTGTTCTGGGTGTCAGTTTTCAGGACCCACTTGCCACTCTTAAACCAGACCAAGTTGGCACTGGTGCCACCTTTTGTCTTGGAAACATCCTGCGAGAGTGAGAATTCCAGGAGGCACCCGGCAATTTAAGGCCTCAGGCCCCTGAACCATTGTACAGGCTTTTTCCCTGGGAAACAAAACTCACAAGCCACTGTTCTGGGTGTCAGTTTGCAGGACCCACTTGGCACTCTCAAACCAGACCAAGTTGGCACTGGTGCCACCTTGCGTCTGGGAGGCATCCTACAAGAGGCGCAATTCCAGGAGGCACCCGGCAATTTAAGGCCGCAGGACCCTGAACCATTGTACAGGCTTTTTCCCTGGGAAACAAAACTCACAAGCCACTGTTCTGGGTGTCAGTTCTCAGGACACACTTGGCACTCTCAAAGCAGACCAAGTTGGCACTGGTGCCACCTTGTGTCTGGGAGACATCCTGCGAGAGGCGCAATTCCAGGAGGCACCCGGCAATTTAAGGCCGCAGGACCCTGAACCATTGTACAGGCTTTTTCCCTGGGAAACAAAACTCACAAGCCACTGTTCTGGGTGTCAGTTTTCAGGACCCACTTGACACTCTCAAACCAGACAAAGTTGGCACTGGTGCCACCTTGCGTCTGGGAGGCATCCTGCGAGAGGCGGATCTCCAGGTGGCACCCAGCTTTTAAAGGCGGCATTAACCTAAACCACTTTACAGGCTTTTTCCCTGGGAAACAAAACTCACAAGCCACTGTTCTGGGTGTCAGTTTTCAGGACCCACTTGGCACTCTCAAACCAGACCAAGTTGGATCTGGTGCCACCTTGCGTCTGGGAGGCATCCTGCGAGAGGCGGAATTCCAGGAGGCACCCGGCAATTTAAGGCCGCAGGCCCCTGAACCATTGTACAGGCTTTTTCCCTGGGAAACAAAACTCACAAGCCACTGTTCTGGGTGTCAGTTTGCAGGACCCACTTGACACTCTCAAACCAGACCAAGTTGGCACTGGTGCCACCTTGCGTCTGGCAGGCATCCTGCGAGAGGCCGAATTCCAGGAGGCACCCGTCAATTTAAGGCCTCAGGCCCCTGAACCATTGTACAGGCTTTTTCCCTGGGAAACAAAACTCACAAGCCACTGTTCTGGGTGTCAGTTTTCAGGACCCACTTGGCACTCTCAAACCAGACCAAGTTGGCACTGGTGCCAACTTGCGTCTTGGAGGCATCCTGCGAGATGCGGATCTCCAGGTGCCACCCGGCTATTAAAGGCGGCATTAACCTAAACCATTTTACAGGCTTTTTCCCTGGGAAACAAAACTCACAAGCCACTGTTCTGGGTGTCAGTTTGCAGGAGCCACTTGGCACTCTCAAACCAGACCAAGTTGGCACTGGTGCCACCTTGCGTCTGGGAGGCATCCTGCGAGAGGCGGAATTCCAGGAGGCACCCGGCAATTTAAGGCCGCAGGACCCTGAACCATTGTACAGGCTTTTTCCCTGGGAAACAAAACTCACAAGCCACTGTTCTGGGTGTCAGTATGCAGGACACACTTGGCACTCTCAAACCAGACCAAGTTGGCACTGGTGCCACCTTGCGTCTGGGAGGCATGCTGCGAGAGGCGAAATTCAAGGAGGCACCCGGCAATTTAAGTCCGCAGGACCCTGAACCATTGTACAGGCTTTTTCCCTGGGAAACAAAACTCACAAGCCACTGTTCTGGGTGTCAGTTTTCAGGACCCACTTGACACTCTCAAACCAGACCAAGTTGGCACTGCTGCCACTTTGCGTCTGGGAGGCATCCTGCGAGAGGCGGATCTCCAGGTGGCACCCGGCTATTAAAGGCGGCATTAACCTAAACCATTTTACAGGCTTTTTCCCTGGGAAACAAAACTCACAAGCCACTGTTCTGGGTGTCAGTTTGCAGGAGCCACCTGGCACTCTCAAACCAGACCAAGTTGGCACTGGTGCCACCTTGCGTCTGGGAGGCATCCTGCGAGAGGCGCAATTCCAGGAGGCACCCGGCAATTTAAGGCCGTAGGACCCTGAACCATTGTACAGGCTTTTTCCCTGGGAAACAAAACTCACAAGCCACTGTTCTGGGTTGTCAGTTTGCAGGACCCACTTGACACTCTTAAACCAGACCAAGTTGGCACTGGTGTTGCTTAGCGTCTGGGAAACATGTGGCGAGATGCGGAATTCCAGGAGGCACCCGGCAATTTAAGGCCGCAGGAACCTGAACCATTGTACAGGCTATTTCTCTGGGAAGCAAAACTCACAAGCCACTGTTCTGGGTGTAAGTTTTCAGGACACACTTGGCACTCTTAAACCAGACCAAGTTGGCACTGGTGCCACCTTGCGTCTGGGAGGCATCCTGCGAGAGGCGCAATTCCAGGAGGCACCCGGCAATTTAAGGCCGCAAAACCCTGAACCATTGTACAGGCTTTTTCCCTGGGAAACAAAACTCACAAGCCACTGTTCTGGGTGTCAGTTTGCAGGAGCCACCTGGCACTCTCAAACCAGACAAAGTTGGCACTGGTGCCACCTTGCGTCTGGGAGGCATCCTACAAGAGGCGCAATTCCAGAAGGCACCCGGCAATCTAAGGCCGCAGGACCCTGAACCATTGTACAGGCTTTTTCCCTGGGAAGCAAAACTCACAAGCCACTGTTCTGGGTGTCAGTTTTCAGGACACACTTGGCACTCTCAAAGCAGACCAAGTTGGCACTGGTGCCACCTTGTGTCTGGGAGGCATCCTGCGGGAGGCGCAATTCCAGGCGGCACTCGGCAATTTAAGGCCGCAGGACCCTGAACCATTGTACAGGCTTTTTCCCTGGGAAAAAAAACTCACAAGCCACTGTTCTGGGTGTCAGTTTTCAGGACCCACTTGACACTCTCAAACCAGACAAAGTTGACACTGGTGCCACCTTGCGTCTGGGAGGCATCCTGCGAGAGGCGGATCTCCAAGTGGCACCCAGCTTTTAAAGGCGGCATTTACCTAAACCACTTTACAGGCTTTTTCCCTGGGAAACAAAACTCACAAGCCACTGTTCTGGGTGTCAGTTTTCAGGACCCACCTGGCACTCTTAAACCAGACCAAGTTGGAACTGGTGCCACCTTGCGTCTTGGAGGCATCCTGCGAGAGGTGGAATTCCAGGAGGAACCCGGCAATTTAAGGCCGCAGGACCCTGAACCATTGTACAGGCTTTTTCCCTGGGAAACAAAACTCACAAGACACTGTTCTGGGTGTCAGTTTTCAGGACCCACTTGACACTCTCAAACCAGACCAAGTTGGCACTGGTGCCACCTTGCGTCTTGGAGGCATCCTGCGAGATGCGGATCTCCAGGTGCCACCCGGCTATTAAAGGCGGCATTAACCTAAACCATTTTACAGGCTTTTTCCCTGGGAAAGAAAACTCACAAGCCACTGTTCTGGGTGTCAGTTCTCAGGACACACTTGGCACTCTCAAAGCAGACCAAGTTGGCACTGGTGCCACCTTGCGTCTGGGAGGCATGCTGCGAGAGGCGAAATTCAAGGACGCACCCGGCAATTTAAGTCCGCAGGACCCTGAACCATTGTACAGGCTTTTTCCCTGGGAAACAAAACTCACAAGCCACTGTTCTGGGTGTCAGTTTTCAGGACCCACTTGACACTCTCAAACCAGACCAAGTTGGCACTGCTGCCACCTTGCGTCTGGGAGGCATCCTGCGAGAGGCGGATCTCCAGGTGGCACCCGGCTATTAAAGGCGGCATTAACCTAAACCATTTTACAGGCTTTTTCCCTGGGAAACAAAACTCACAAGCCACTGTTCTGGGTGTCAGTTTGCAGGAGCCACCTGGCACTCTCAAACCAGACCAAGTTGGCACTGGTGCCACCTTGCGTCTGGGAGGCATCCTGCGAGAGGCGGAATTCCAGGAGTCACCCGGCAATTTAAGGCCTCAGGCCCCTGAACCATTGTACAGGCTTTTTCCCTGGGAAACAAAACTCACAAGCCACTGTTCTGGGTTGTCAGTTTGCAGGACCCACTTGACACTCTTAAACCAGACCAAGTTGGCACTGGTGTTGCTTAGCGTCTGGGAAACATGTGGCGAGATGCGGAATTCCAGGAGGCACCCGGTAATTTAAGGCCGCAGGACCCTGAACCATTGTACAGGCTTTTTCCCTGGGAAAGAAAATTCACAAGCCACTGTTCTGGGTGTCAGTTTTCAGGACCCACTTGACACTCTCAAAGCAGACCAAGTTGGCACTGGTGCCACCTTGTGTCTGGGCGGCATCTTGCGAGAGGCCGAATTCAAGGAGGCACCCGGCAATTTAAGGCCTCAAGCCCCTGAACCACTTTACAGGCTTTTTCCCTGGGAAAGAAAACTCACAAGCCACTGTTCTGGGTGTCAGTTTTCAGGACACACTTGGCACTCTTAAACCAGACCAAGTTGGCACTGGTGCCTCCTTGTGTCTGGGACGCATCCTGCGAGAGGCCGAATTCCAGGAGGCACCCGGCAATTTAAGGCCTCAAGCCCCTGAACCATTCTACAGGCTTTTTCCCTGGGAAAGAAAACTCACAAGCCACTGTTCTGGGTGTCAGTTTTCAGGACCCACTTGGCACTCTTAAACCAGACCAAGTTGGCACTGGTGTTGCTTAGCGTCTGGGAAAAATCTGGCGAGATGCAGAATTCCAGGAGGCACCCGGCAATTTAAGGCCGCAGGACACTGAACCATTGTACAGGCTTTTTCCCTGGGAAACAAAACTCACAAGCCACTGTTCTGGGTGTCAGTTTGCAGGACACACTTGGCACTCTCAAAGCAGACCAAGTTGGCACTGGTGCCACCTTGCGTCTGGGAGGCATCCTGCGAGAGGCGGAATTCCAGGAGGCACCCGGCAATTTAAGTCCGCAGGACCCTGAACAATTGTACAGGCTTTTTCCCTGGGAAAGAAAACTCTCAAGCCACTGTTCTGGGTGTCAGTTTTCAGGACCCACTTGGCACTCTCAAACCAGACCAAGTTGGCACTGGTGCCACCTTGCGTCTGGGTGGCATCCTGCGAGAGGCGCAGTTCCAGGAGGCACCCGGCATTTTAGGGCCGCAGGACCCTGAACCATTGTACAGGCTTTTTCCCTGGGAAACAAAACTCACAAGCCACTGTTCTGGGTGTCAGTTTTCAGGACCCACTTGGCACTCTTAAACCAGACCAAGTTGGCACTGGTGCCACCTTTTGTCTTGGAGGCATCCTGCGAGAGGCAGAATTCCAGGAGGCACCCGGCAATTTAAGGCCTCAGGCCCCTGAACCATTGTACAGGCTTTTTCCCTGGGAAACAAAACTCACAAGCCACTGTTCTGGGTGTCAGTTTGCAGGACCCACTTGGCACTCTCAAACCAGACCAAGTTGGCACTGGTGCCACCTTGCGTCTGGGAGGCATCCTACAAGAGGCGCAATTCCAGGAGGCACCCGGCAATTTAAGGCCGCAGGACCCTGAACCATTGTACAGGCTTTTTCCCTGGGAAACAAAACTCACAAGCCACTGTTCTGGGTGTCAGTTTTCAGGACCCACTTGACACTCTCAAACCAGACAAAGTTGGCACTGGTGCCACCTTGCGTCTGGGAGGCATCCTGCGAGAGGCGGATCTCCGGGTGGCACCCAGCTTTTAAAGGCGGCATTAACCTAAACCATTGTACAGGCTTTTTCCCTGGGAAACAAAACTCACAAGCCACTGTTCTGGGTGTCAGTTTTCAGGACCCACTTGGCACTCTTAAACCAGACCAAGTTGGATCTGGTGCCACCTTGCGTCTGGGAGGCATCCTGCGAGAGGCGGAATTCCAGGAGGCACCCGGCAATTTAAGGCCGCAGGCCCCTGAACCATTGTACAGGCTTTTTCCCTGGGAAACAAAACTCACAAGCCACTGTTCTGGGTGTCAGTTTGCAGGACCCACTTGACACTCTCAAACCAGACCAAGTTGGCACTGGTGCCACCTTGCGTCTGGCAGGCATCCTGCGAGAGGCCGAATTCCAGGAGGCACCCGTCAATTTAAGGCCTCAGGCCCCTGAACCATTGTACAGGCTTTTTCCCTGGGAAACAAAACTCACAAGCCACTGTTCTGGGTGTCAGTTTTCAGGACCCACTTGGCACTCTTAAACCAGACCAAGGTAGAACTGGTGCCACCTTGCGTCTGGGAGGCATCCTGCGAGAGGCCGAATTCCAGGAGTCACCCGGCAATTTAAGGCCGCAGGACCCTGAACCATTGTACAGGCTTTTTCCCTGGGAAACAAAACTCACAAGACACTGTTCTGGGTGTCAGTTTTCAGGACCCACTTGGCACTCTCAAACCAGACCAAGTTGGCACTGGTGCCAACTTGCGTCTTGGAGGCATCCTGCGAGATGCGGATCTCCAGGTGCCATCCGGCTATTAAAGGCGGCATTAACCTAAACCATTTTACTGGCTTTTTCCCTGGGAAAGAAAACTCACAAGCCACTGTTCTGGGTGTCAGTTTGCAGGAGCCACCTGGCACTCTCAAACCAGACCAAGTTGGCACTGGTGCCACCTTGCGTCTGGGAGGCATCCTGCGAGAGGCGGAATTCCAGGAGGCACCCGGCAATTTAAGGCCGCAGGACCCTGAACCATTGTACAGGCTTTTTCCCTGGGAAACAAAACTCACAAGCCACTGTTCTGGGTGTCAGTTCTCAGGACACACTTGGCACTCTCAAACCAGACCAAGTTGGCACTGGTGCCACCTTGCGTCTGGGAGGCATGCTGCGAGAGGCGAAATTCAAGGAGGCACCCTGCAATTTAAGTCCGCAGGACCCTGAACCATTGTACAGGCTTTTTCCCTGGGAAACAAAACTCACAAGCCACTGTTCTGGGTGTCAGTTTTCAGGACCCACTTGACACTCTCAAACCAGACCAAGTTGGCACTGCTGCCACCTTGCGTCTGGGAGGCATCCTGCGAGAGGCGGATCTCCAGGTGGCACCCGGCTATTAAAGGCGGCATTAACCTAAACCATTTTACAGGCTTTTTCCCTGGGAAACAAAACTCACAAGCCACTGTTCTGGGTGTCAGTTTTCAGGACACACTTGGCACTCTCAAACCAGACCAAGTTGGCACTGGTGCCACCTTGCGTCTGGGAGGCATCCTACAAGAGGCGCAATTCCAGGAGGCACCCGGCAATTTAAGGCCGCAGGACCCTGAACCATTGTACAGGCTTTTTCCCTGGGAAGCAAAACTCACAAGCCACTGTTCTGGGTGTCAGTTTTCAGGACCCACTTGGCACTTTCAAAGCAGACCAAGTTGGCACTGGTGCCACCTTGCGTCTGGGAGGCATCCTGCGAGAGGCAGAATTCCAGGAGGCACCCGGCAATTTAAGGCCGCAGGACCCTGAACCATTGTACAGGCTTTTTCCCTGGGAAACAAAACTCACAAGCCACTGTTCTGGGTGCCAGTTTTCAGGACCCACTTGACACTCTCAAACCAGACAAAGTTGGCACTGGTGCCACCTTGCGTCTGGGAGGCATCCTGCGAGAGGCGGATCTCCAGGTGGCACCCGGCTTTTAAAGGCGGCATTAACCTAAACCACTTTACAGGCTTTTTCCCTGGGAAACAAAACTCACAAGCCACTGTTCTGGGTGTCAGTTTTCAGGACCCACTTGGCACTCTTAAACCAGACCAAGTTGGCACTGGTGCCACCTTGCGTCTGGGAGGCATCCTGCGAGTGGCAGAATTCCAGGAGTCACCCGGCAATTTAAGGCCTCAGGCCCCTGAACCATTGTACAGGCTTTTTCCCTGGGAAACAAAACTCACAAGCCACTGTTCTGGGTGTCAGTATGCCGGACACACTTGGCACTCTCAAACCAGACCAAGTTGGCACTGGTGCCACCTTGCGTCTGGGAGGCATGCTGCGAGAGGCGAAATTCAAGGAGGCACCCGGCAATTTAAGTCCGCAGGACCCTGAACCATTGTACAGGCTTTTTCCCTGGGAAACAAAACTCACAAGCCACTGTTCAGGGTGTCAGTTTTCAGGACCCACTTGACACTCTCAAACCAGACCAAGTTGGCACTGCTGCCACCTTGCGTCTGGGAGGCATCCTGCGAGAGGCGGATCTCCAGGTGGCACCCGGCTATTAAAGGCGGCATTAACCTAAACCATTTTACAGGCTTTTTCCCTGGGAAACAAAACTCACAAGCCACTGTTCTGGGTGTCAGTTTGCAGGAGCCACCTGGCACTCTCAAACCAGACCAAGTTGGCACTGGTGCCACCTTGCGTCTGGGAGGCATCCTGCGAGAGGCGCAATTCCAGGAGGCACCCGGCAATTTAAGGCCGTAGGACCCTGAACCATTGTACAGGCTTTTTCCCTGGGAAACAAAACTCACAAGCCACTGTTCTGGGTGTCAGTTTTCAGGACACAGTTGACACTCTTAAATCAGACCAAGTTAGCACTGGTGCCTCCTTGTGTCTGGGAGGCATCCTGCGAGAGGCGCAATTCCAGGAGGCACCCGGCAATTTAAGGCCGCAGGACCTTGAACCATTGTACAGGCTTTTTCCCTGGGAAACAAAACTCACAAGCCACTGTTCTGGGTGTCAGTTTTCAGGACCCACTTGGCACTCTTAAACCAGACAAAGTTGGCACTGGTGCCACCTTGTGTCTGGGAGGCATCCTGCGAGAGGCCGAATTCCAGGAGGCACCCGGCAATTTATGGCCTCAGGCCCCTGAACCATTGTACAGGCTTTTTCCCTGGGAAACAAAACTCACAAGCCACTGTTCTGGGTGTCAGTTTGCAGGAGCCACCTGGCACTCTCAAACCAGACCAAGTTGGCACTGGTGTCATGTTGCGCCTGGGAGGCATCCTGTGAGAGGCGGATCTCCAGGAGGCACCCGGCAATTTAAGGCCGCAGGACCCTGAACCATTGTACAGGCTTTTTCCCTGGGAAACAAAACTCACAAGCCACTGTTCTGGGTGTCAGTTTTCAGGACCCACTTGGCACTCTTAAACCAGACCAAGTTGGCACTGGTGCCACCTTTTGTCTTGGAGGCATCCTGCGAGAGGCAGAATTCCAGGAGGCACCCGGCAATTTAAGGCCTCAGGCCCCTGAACCATTGTACAGGCTTTTTCCCTGGGAAACAAAACTCACAAGCCACTGTTCTGGGTGTCAGTTTGCAGGACCCACTTGGCACTCTCAAACCAGACCAAGTTGGCACTGGTGCCACCTTGCGTCTGGGAGGCATCCTACAAGAGGCGCAATTCCAGGAGGCACCCGGCAATTTAAGGCCGCAGGACCCTGAACCATTGTACAGGCTTTTTCCCTGGGAAACAAAACTCACAAGCCACTGTTCTGGGTGTCAGTTCTCAGGACACACTTGGCACTCTAAAGGCAGACCAAGTTGGCACTGGTGCCACCTTGTTTCTGGGAGGCATCATGCGAGAGGCGCAATTCCAGGAGGCACCCGGCAATTTAAGGCCGCAGGACCCTGAACCATTGTACAGGCTTTTTCCCTGGGAAACAAAACTCACAAGCCACTGTTCTGGGTGTCAGTTTTCAGGACCCACTTGACACTCTCAAACCAGACAAAGTTGGCACTGGTGCCACCTTGCGTCTGGGAGGCATCCTGCGAGAGGCGGATCTCCAGGTGGCACCCGGCTTTTAAAGGCGGCATTAACCTAAACCACTTTACAGGCTTTTTCCCTGGGAAACAAAACTCACAAGCCACTGTTCTGGGTGTCAGTTTTCAGGACCCACTTGGCACTCTTAAACCAGACCAAGTTGGAACTGGTGCCACCTTGCGTCTGGGAGGCATCCTGCGAGAGGCGCAATTCCAGGAGTCACCCGGCAATTTAAGGCCGCAGGATCCTGAACCATTGTACAGGCTTTTTCCCTGGGAAACAAAACTCACAAGCCACTGTTCTGGGTGTCAGTTTGCAGGACCCACTTGACACTCTCAAACCAGACCAAGTTGGCACTGGTGCCACCTTGCGTCTCGCAGGCATCCTGCGAGAGGCCGAATTCCAGGAGGCACCCGGCAATTTAAGGCCTCAGGCCCTTGAACCATTGTACAGGCTTTTTCCCTGGGAAACAAAACTCACAAGCCACTGTTCTGGGTGTCAGTTTTCAGGACCCACTTGGCACTCTTAAACCAGACCAAGGTAGAACTGGTGCCACCTTGCGTCTGGGAGGCATCCTGCGAGAGGCCGAATTCCAGGAGTCACCCGGCAATTTAAGTCCGCAGGACCCTGAACCATTGTACAGGCTTTTTCCCTGGGAAACAAAACTCACAAGACACTGTTCTGGGTGTCAGTTTTCAGGACCCACTTGGCACTCTCAAACCAGACCAAGTTGGCACTGGTGCCAACTTGCGTCTTGGAGGCATCCTGCGAGATGCGGATCTCCAGGTGCCATCCGGCTATTAAAGGCGGCATTAACCTAAACCATTTTACAGGCTTTTTCCCTGGGAAAGAAAACTCACAAGCCACTGTTCTGGGTGTCAGTTTGCAGGAGCCACCTGGCACTCTCAAACCAGACCAAGTTGGCACTGGTGCCACCTTGCGTCTGGGAGGCATCCTGCGAGAGGCGGAATTCCAGGAGGCACCCGGCAATTTAAGGACGCAGGACCCTGAACCATTGTACAGGCTTTTTCCCTGGGAAACAAAACTCACAAGCCACTGTTCTGGGTGTCAGTTCTCAGGACACACTTGGCACTCTCAAAGCAGACCAAGTTGGCACTGGTGCCACCTTGCGTCTGGGAGGCATGCTGCGAGAGGCGAAATTCAAGGAGGCACCCGGCAATTTAAGTCCGCAGGACCCTGAACCATTGTACAGGCTTTTTCCCTGGGAAACAAAACTCACAAGCCACTGTTCTGGGTGTCAGTTTGCAGGAGCCACCTGGCACTCTCAAAGCAGACAGAGTTGGCACTGGTGCCACCTTGCGTCTGGGAGGCATCCTACAAGAGGCGCAATTCCAGAAGGCACCCGGCAATCTAAGGCCGCAGGACCCTGAACCATTGTACAGGCTTTTTCCCTGGGAAGCAAAACTCACAAGCCACTGTTCTGGGTGTCAGTTTTCAGGACACACTTGGCACTCTCAAAGCAGACCAAGTTGGCACTGGTGCCACCTTGTGTCTGGGAGGCATCCTGCGAGAGGCGCAATTCCAGGAGGCACTCGGCAATTTAAGGCCGCAGGACCCTGAACCATTGTACAGGCTTTTTCCCTCGGAAACAAAACTCACAAGCCACTGTTCTGGGTGTCAGTTTTCAGGACCCACTTGACACTCTCAAACCAGACAAAGTTGACACTGGTGCCACCTTGCGTCTGGGAGGCATCCTGCGAGAGGCGGATCTCCAAGTGGCACCCAGCTTTTAAAGGCGGCATTTACCTAAACCACTTTACAGGCTTTTTCCCTGGGAAACAAAACTCACAAGCCACTGTTCTGGGTGTCAGTTTGCAGGAGCCACCTGGCACTCTCAAACCAGACCAAGTTGGCACTGGTGTCATGTTGCGCCTGGGAGGCATCCTGTGAGAGGCGGATCTCCAGGAGGCACCCGGCAATTTAAGGCCGCAGGACCCTGAACCATTGTACAGGCTTTTTCCCTGGGAAACAAAACTCACAAGCCACTGTTCTGGGTGTCAGTTTTCAGGACCCACTTGCCACTCTTAAACCAGACTAAGTTGGCACTGGTGCCACCTTTTGTCTTGGAAACATCCTGCGAGAGTGAGAATTCCAGGAGGCACCCGGCAATTTAAGGCCTCAGGCCCCTGAACCATTGTACAGGCTTTTTCCCTGGGAAACAAAACTCACAAGCCACTGTTCTGGGTGTCAGTTTGCAGGACCCACTTGGCACTCTCAAACCAGACCAAGTTGGCACTGGTGCCACCTTGCGTCTGGGAGGCATCCTACCAGAGGCGCAATTCCAGGAGGCACCCGGCAATTTAAGGCCGCAGGACCCTGAACCATTGTACAGGCTTTTTCCCTGGGAAACAAAACTCACAAGCCACTGTTCTGGGTGTCAGTTCTCAGGACACACTTGGCACTCTCAAAGCAGACCAAGTTGGCACTGGTGCCACCTTGTGTCTGGGAGACATCCTGCGAGAGGCGCAATTCCAGGAGGCACCCGGCAATTTAAGGCCGCAGGACCCTGAACCATTGTACAGGCTTTTTCCCTGGGAAACAAAACTCACAAGCCACTGTTCTGGGTGTCAGTTTGCAGGACCCACTTGACACTCTCAAACCAGACCAAGTTGGCACTGGTGCCACCTTGCGTCTGGGAGGCATCCTGCGAGAGGCGGATCTCCAGGTGGCACCCAGCTTTTAAAGGCGGCATTAACCTAAACCACTTTACAGGCTTTTTCCCTGGGAAACAAAACTCACAAGCCACTGTTCTGGGTGTCAGTTTTCAGGACCCACTTGGCACTCTCAAACCAGACCAAGTTGGATCTGGTGCCACCTTGCGTCTGGGAGGCATCCTGCGAGAGGCGGAATTCCAGGAGGCACCCGGCAATTTAAGGCCTCAGGCCCCTGAACCATTGTACAGGCTTTTTCCCTGGGAAACAAAACTCACAAGCCACTGTTCTGGGTGTCAGTTTGCAGGACCCACTTGACACTCTCAAACCAGACCAAGTTGGCACTGGTGCCACCTTGCGTCTGGCAGGCATCCTGCGAGAGGCCGAATTCCAGGAGGCACCCGTCAATTTAAGGCCTCAGGCCCCTGAACCATTGTACAGGCTTTTTCCCTGGGAAACAAAACTCACAAGCCACTGTTCTGGGTGTCAGTTTTCAGGACCCACTTGGCACTCTTAAACCAGACCAAGGTAGAACTGGTGCCACCTTGCGTCTGGGAGGCATCCTACAAGAGGCGCAATTCCAGGAGGCACCCGGCAATTTAAGGCCGCAGGACCCTGAACCATTGTACAGGCTTTTTCCCTGGGAAACAAAACTCACAAGACACTGTTCTGGGTGTCAGTTTTCAGGACCCACTTGGCACTCTCAAACCAGACCAAGTTGGCACTGGTGCCAACTTGCGTCTTGGAGGCATCCTGCGAGATGCGGATCTCCAGGTGCCACCCGGCTATTAAAGGCGGCATTAACCTAAACCATTTTACAGGCTTTTTCCCTGGGAAACAAAACTCACAAGCCACTGTTCTGGGTGTCAGTTTGCAGGAGCCACTTGGCACTCTCAAACCAGACCAAGTTGGCACTGGTGCCACCTTGCGTCTGGGAGGCATCCTGCGAGAGGCGGAATTCCAGGAGGCACCCGGCAATTTAAGGCCGCAGGACCCTGAACCATTGTACAGGCTTTTTCCCTGGGAAACAAAACTCACAAGCCACTGTTCTGGGTGTCAGTATGCAGGACACACTTGGCACTCTCAAACCAGACCAAGTTGGCACTGGTGCCACCTTGCGTCTGGGAGGCATGCTGCGAGAGGCGAAATTCAAGGAGGCACCCGGCAATTTAAGTCCGCAGGACCCTGAACCATTGTACAGGCTTTTTCCCTGGGAAACAAAACTCACAAGCCACTGTTCTGGGTGTCAGTTTTCAGGACCCACTTGACACTCTCAAACCAGACCAAGTTGGCACTGCTGCCACTTTGCGTCTGGGAGGCATCCTGCGAGAGGCGGATCTCCAGGTGGCACCCGGCTATTAAAGGCGGCATTAACCTAAACCATTTTACAGGCTTTTTCCCTGGGAAACAAAACTCACAAGCCACTGTTCTGGGTGTCAGTTTGCAGGAGCCACCTGGCACTCTCAAACCAGACCAAGTTGGCACTGGTGCCACCTTGCGTCTGGGAGGCATCCTGCGAGAGGCGCAATTCCAGGAGGCACCCGGCAATTTAAGGCCGTAGGACCCTGAACCATTGTACAGGCTTTTTCCCTGGGAAACAAAACTCACAAGCCACTGTTCTGGGTTGTCAGTTTGCAGGACCCACTTGACACTCTTAAACCAGACCAAGTTGGCACTGGTGTTGCTTAGCGTCTGGGAAACATGTGGCGAGATGCGGAATTCCAGGAGGCACCCGGCAATTTAAGGCCGCAGGAACCTGAACCATTGTACAGGCTATTTCTCTGGGAAGCAAAACTCACAAGCCACTGTTCTGGGTGTAAGTTTTCAGGACACACTTGGCACTCTTAAACCAGACCAAGTTGGCACTGGTGCCACCTTGCGTCTGGGAGGCATCCTGCGAGAGGCGCAATTCCAGGAGGCACCCGGCAATTTAAGGCCGCAAAACCCTGAACCATTGTACAGGCTTTTTCCCTGGGAAACAAAACTCACAAGCCACTGTTCTGGGTGTCAGTTTGCAGGAGCCACCTGGCACTCTCAAACCAGACAAAGTTGGCACTGGTGCCACCTTGCGTCTGGGAGGCATCCTACAAGAGGCGCAATTCCAGAAGGCACCCGGCAATCTAAGGCCGCAGGACCCTGAACCATTGTACAGGCTTTTTCCCTGGGAAGCAAAACTCACAAGCCACTGTTCTGGGTGTCAGTTTTCAGGACACACTTGGCACTCTCAAAGCAGACCAAGTTGGCACTGGTGCCACCTTGTGTCTGGGAGGCATCCTGCGGGAGGCGCAATTCCAGGCGGCACTCGGCAATTTAAGGCCGCAGGACCCTGAACCATTGTACAGGCTTTTTCCCTGGGAAAAAAAACTCACAAGCCACTGTTCTGGGTGTCAGTTTTCAGGACCCACTTGACACTCTCAAACCAGACAAAGTTGACACTGGTGCCACCTTGCGTCTGGGAGGCATCCTGCGAGAGGCGGATCTCCAAGTGGCACCCAGCTTTTAAAGGCGGCATTTACCTAAACCACTTTACAGGCTTTTTCCCTGGGAAACAAAACTCACAAGCCACTGTTCTGGGTGTCAGTTTTCAGGACCCACCTGGCACTCTTAAACCAGACCAAGTTGGAACTGGTGCCACCTTGCGTCTTGGAGGCATCCTGCGAGAGGTGGAATTCCAGGAGGAACCCGGCAATTTAAGGCCGCAGGACCCTGAACCATTGTACAGGCTTTTTCCCTGGGAAACAAAACTCACAAGACACTGTTCTGGGTGTCAGTTTTCAGGACCCACTTGACACTCTCAAACCAGACCAAGTTGGCACTGGTGCCACCTTGCGTCTTGGAGGCATCCTGCGAGATGCGGATCTCCAGGTGCCACCCGGCTATTAAAGGCGGCATTAACCTAAACCATTTTACAGGCTTTTTCCCTGGGAAAGAAAACTCACAAGCCACTGTTCTGGGTGTCAGTTTGCAGGAGCCACCTGGCACTCTCAAACCAGACCAAGTTGGCACTGGTGCCACCTTGCGTCTGGGAGGCATCCTGCGAGAGGCGGAATTCCAGGAGGCACCCGGCAATTTAAGGCCGCAGGACCCTGAACCATTGTACAGGCTTTTTCCCTGGGAAACAAAACTCACAAGCCACTGTTCTGGGTGTCAGTTTTCAGGACCCACTTGGCACTCTTAAACCAGACCAAGTTGGATCTGGTGCCACCTTGCGTCTGGGAGGCATCCTGCGAGAGGCGGAATTCCAGGAGGCACCCGGCAATTTAAGGCCGCAGGCCCCTGAACCATTGTACAGGCTTTTTCCCTGGGAAACAAAACTCACAAGCCACTGTTCTGGGTGTCAGTTTGCAGGACCCACTTGACACTCTCAAACCAGACCAAGTTGGCACTGGTGCCACCTTGCGTCTGGCAGGCATCCTGCGAGAGGCCGAATTCCAGGAGGCACCCGGCAATTTAAGGCCTCAGGCCCTTGAACCATTGTACAGGCTTTTTCCCTGGGAAACAAAACTCACAAGCCACTGTTCTGGGTGTCAGTTTTCAGGACCCACTTGGCACTCTTAAACCAGACCAAGGTAGAACTGGTGCCACCTTGCGTCTGGGAGGCATCCTGCGAGAGGCCGAATTCCAGGAGTCACCCGGCAATTTAAGTCCGCAGGACCCTGAACCATTGTACAGGCTTTTTCCCTGGGAAACAAAACTCACAAGACACTGTTCTGGGTGTCAGTTTTCAGGACCCACTTGGCACTCTCAAACCAGACCAAGTTGGCACTGGTGCCAACTTGCGTCTTGGAGGCATCCTGCGAGATGCGGATCTCCAGGTGCCATCCGGCTATTAAAGGCGGCATTAACCTAAACCATTTTACAGGCTTTTTCCCTGGGAAAGAAAACTCACAAGCCACTGTTCTGGGTGTCAGTTTGCAGGAGCCACCTGGCACTCTCAAACCAGACCAAGTTGGCACTGGTGCCACCTTGCGTCTGGGAGGCATCCTGCGAGAGGCGGAATTCCAGGAGGCACCCGGCAATTTAAGGACGCAGGACCCTGAACCATTGTACAGGCTTTTTCCCTGGGAAACAAAACTCACAAGCCACTGTTCTGGGTGTCAGTTCTCAGGACACACTTGGCACTCTCAAAGCAGACCAAGTTGGCACTGGTGCCACCTTGCGTCTGGGAGGCATGCTGCGAGAGGCGAAATTCAAGGAGGCACCCGGCAATTTAAGTCCGCAGGACCCTGAACCATTGTACAGGCTTTTTCCCTGGGAAACAAAACTCACAAGCCACTGTTCTGGGTGTCAGTTTGCAGGAGCCACCTGGCACTCTCAAAGCAGACAGAGTTGGCACTGGTGCCACCTTGCGTCTGGGAGGCATCCTACAAGAGGCGCAATTCCAGAAGGCACCCGGCAATCTAAGGCCGCAGGACCCTGAACCATTGTACAGGCTTTTTCCCTGGGAAGCAAAACTCACAAGCCACTGTTCTGGGTGTCAGTTTTCAGGACACACTTGGCACTCTCAAAGCAGACCAAGTTGGCACTGGTGCCACCTTGTGTCTGGGAGGCATCCTGCGAGAGGCGCAATTCCAGGAGGCACCCGGCAATTTAAGGCCTCAGGCCCCTGAACCATTGTACAGGCTTTTTCCCTGGGAAACAAAACTCACAAGCCACTGTTCTGGGTGTCAGTTTGCAGGAGCCGCCTGGCACTCTCAAACCAGACCAAGTTGGCACTGGTGTCATGTTGCGCCTGGGAGGCATCCTGTGAGAGGCGGATCTCAAGGAGGCACCCGGCAATTTAAGTCCGCAGGACCCTGAACCATTGTACAGGCTTTTTCCCTGGGAAACAAAACTCACAAGCCACTGTTCTGGGTGTCAGTTTGCAGGAGCCACCTGGCACTCTCAAAGCAGACAGAGTTGGCACTGGTGCCACCTTGCGTCTGGGAGGCATCCTGCGAGAGGCGGAATTCCAGGAGGCACCCGGCAATTTAAGGACGCAGGACCCTGAACCATTGTACAGGCTTTTTCCCTGGGAAACAAAACTCACAAGCCACTGTTCTGGGTGTCAGTTCTCAGGACACACTTGGCACTCTCAAAGCAGACCAAGTTGGCACTGGTGCCACCTTGCGTCTGGGAGGCATGCTGCGAGAGGCGAAATTCAAGGAGGCACCCGGCAATTTAAGTCCGCAGGACCCTGAACCATTGTACAGGCTTTTTCCCTGGGAAACAAAACTCACAAGCCACTGTTCTGGGTGTCAGTTTGCAGGAGCCACCTGGCACTCTCAAAGCAGACAGAGTTGGCACTGGTGCCACCTTGCGTCTGGGAGGCATCCTACAAGAGGCGCAATTCCAGAAGGCACCCGGCAATCTAAGGCCGCAGGACCCTGAACCATTGTACAGGCTTTTTCCCTGGGAAGCAAAACTCACAAGCCACTGTTCTGGGTGTCAGTTTTCAGGACACACTTGGCACTCTCAAAGCAGACCAAGTTGGCACTGGTGCCACCTTGTGTCTGGGAGGCATCCTGCGAGAGGCGCAATTCCAGGAGGCACTCGGCAATTTAAGGCCGCAGGACCCTGAACCATTGTACAGGCTTTTTCCCTCGGAAACAAAACTCACAAGCCACTGTTCTGGGTGTCAGTTTTCAGGACCCACTTGACACTCTCAAACCAGACAAAGTTGACACTGGTGCCACCTTGCGTCTGGGAGGCATCCTGCGAGAGGCGGATCTCCAAGTGGCACCCAGCTTTTAAAGGCGGCATTTACCTAAACCACTTTACAGGCTTTTTCCCTGGGAAACAAAACTCACAAGCCACTGTTCTGGGTGTCAGTTTGCAGGAGCCACCTGGCACTCTCAAACCAGACCAAGTTGGCACTGGTGTCATGTTGCGCCTGGGAGGCATCCTGTGAGAGGCGGATCTCCAGGAGGCACCCGGCAATTTAAGGCCGCAGGACCCTGAACCATTGTACAGGCTTTTTCCCTGGGAAACAAAACTCACAAGCCACTGTTCTGGGTGTCAGTTTTCAGGACCCACTTGCCACTCTTAAACCAGACCAAGTTGGCACTGGTGCCACCTTTTGTCTTGGAAACATCCTGCGAGAGTGAGAATTCCAGGAGGCACCCGGCAATTTAAGGCCTCAGGCCCCTGAACCATTGTACAGGCTTTTTCCCTGGGAAACAAAACTCACAAGCCACTGTTCTGGGTGTCAGTTTGCAGGACCCACTTGGCACTCTCAAACCAGACCAAGTTGGCACTGGTGCCACCTTGCGTCTGGGAGGCATCCTACAAGAGGCGCAATTCCAGGAGGCACCCGGCAATTTAAGGCCGCAGGACCCTGAACCATTGTACAGGCTTTTTCCCTGGGAAACAAAACTCACAAGCCACTGTTCTGGGTGTCAGTTCTCAGGACACACTTGGCACTCTCAAAGCAGACCAAGTTGGCACTGGTGCCACCTTGTGTCTGGGAGACATCCTGCGAGAGGCGCAATTCCAGGAGGCACCCGGCAATTTAAGGCCGCAGGACCCTGAACCATTGTACAGGCTTTTTCCCTGGGAAACAAAACTCACAAGCCACTGTTCTGGGTGTCAGTTTTCAGGACCCACTTGACACTCTCAAACCAGACAAAGTTGGCACTGGTGCCACCTTGCGTCTGGGAGGCATCCTGCGAGAGGCGGATCTCCAGGTGGCACCCAGCTTTTAAAGGCGGCATTAACCTAAACCACTTTACAGGCTTTTTCCCTGGGAAACAAAACTCACAAGCCACTGTTCTGGGTGTCAGTTTTCAGGACCCACTTGGCACTCTCAAACCAGACCAAGTTGGATCTGGTGCCACCTTGCGTCTGGGAGGCATCCTGCGAGAGGCGGAATTCCAGGAGGCACCCGGCAATTTAAGGCCGCAGGCCCCTGAACCATTGTACAGGCTTTTTCCCTGGGAAACAAAACTCACAAGCCACTGTTCTGGGTGTCAGTTTGCAGGACCCACTTGACACTCTCAAACCAGACCAAGTTGGCACTGGTGCCACCTTGCGTCTGGCAGGCATCCTGCGAGAGGCCGAATTCCAGGAGGCACCCGTCAATTTAAGGCCTCAGGCCCCTGAACCATTGTACAGGCTTTTTCCCTGGGAAACAAAACTCACAAGCCACTGTTCTGGGTGTCAGTTTTCAGGACCCACTTGGCACTCTTAAACCAGACCAAGGTAGAACTGGTGCCACCTTGCGTCTGGGAGGCATCCTACAAGAGGCGCAATTCCAGGAGGCACCCGGCAATTTAAGGCCGCAGGACCCTGAACCATTGTACAGGCTTTTTCCCTGGGAAACAAAACTCACAAGACGCTGTTCTGGGTGTCAGTTTTCAGGACCCACTTGGCACTCTCAAACCAGACCAAGTTGGCACTGGTGCCAACTTGCGT
This sequence comes from Fringilla coelebs, assembly GCF_963513975.1. Taxonomy (NCBI): domain Eukaryota; kingdom Metazoa; phylum Chordata; class Aves; order Passeriformes; family Fringillidae; genus Fringilla; species Fringilla coelebs. Next base: position 408,591 of record NW_028167521.1, on the reverse strand, counting down.
CTTGGAGGCATCCTGCGAGATGCGGATCTCCAGGTGCCACCCGGCTATTAAAGGCGGCATTAACCTAAACCATTTTACAGGCTTTTTCCCTGGGAAACAAAACTCACAAGCCACTGTTCTGGGTGTCAGTTTGCAGGAGCCACTTGGCACTCTCAAACCAGACCAAGTTGGCACTGGTGCCACCTTGCGTCTGGGAGGCATCCTGCGAGAGGCGGAATTCCAGGAGGCACCCGGCAATTTAAGGCCGCAGGACCCTGAACCATTGTACAGGCTTTTTCCCTGGGAAACAAAACTCACAAGCCACTGTTCTGGGTGTCAGTATGCAGGACACACTTGGCACTCTCAAACCAGACCAAGTTGGCACTGGTGCCACCTTGCGTCTGGGAGGCATGCTGCGAGAGGCGAAATTCAAGGAGGCACCCGGCAATTTAAGTCCGCAGGACCCTGAACCATTGTACAGGCTTTTTCCCTGGGAAACAAAACTCACAAGCCACTGTTCTGGGTGTCAGTTTTCAGGACCCACTTGACACTCTCAAACCAGACCAAGTTGGCACTGCTGCCACTTTGCGTCTGGGAGGCATCCTGCGAGAGGCGGATCTCCAGGTGGCACCCGGCTATTAAAGGCGGCATTAACCTAAACCATTTTACAGGCTTTTTCCCTGGGAAACAAAACTCACAAGCCACTGTTCTGGGTGTCAGTTTGCAGGAGCCACCTGGCACTCTCAAACCAGACCAAGTTGGCACTGGTGCCACCTTGCGTCTGGGAGGCATCCTGCGAGAGGCGCAATTCCAGGAGGCACCCGGCAATTTAAGGCCGTAGGACCCTGAACCATTGTACAGGCTTTTTCCCTGGGAAACAAAACTCACAAGCCACTGTTCTGGGTTGTCAGTTTGCAGGACCCACTTGACACTCTTAAACCAGACCAAGTTGGCACTGGTGTTGCTTAGCGTCTGGGAAACATGTGGCGAGATGCGGAATTCCAGGAGGCACCCGGCAATTTAAGGCCGCAGGAACCTGAACCATTGTACAGGCTATTTCTCTGGGAAGCAAAACTCACAAGCCACTGTTCTGGGTGTAAGTTTTCAGGACACACTTGGCACTCTTAAACCAGACCAAGTTGGCACTGGTGCCACCTTGCGTCTGGGAGGCATCCTGCGAGAGGCGCAATTCCAGGAGGCACCCGGCAATTTAAGGCCGCAAAACCCTGAACCATTGTACAGGCTTTTTCCCTGGGAAACAAAACTCACAAGCCACTGTTCTGGGTGTCAGTTTGCAGGAGCCACCTGGCACTCTCAAACCAGACAAAGTTGGCACTGGTGCCACCTTGCGTCTGGGAGGCATCCTACAAGAGGCGCAATTCCAGAAGGCACCCGGCAATCTAAGGCCGCAGGACCCTGAACCATTGTACAGGCTTTTTCCCTGGGAAGCAAAACTCACAAGCCACTGTTCTGGGTGTCAGTTTTCAGGACACACTTGGCACTCTCAAAGCAGACCAAGTTGGCACTGGTGCCACCTTGTGTCTGGGAGGCATCCTGCGGGAGGCGCAATTCCAGGCGGCACTCGGCAATTTAAGGCCGCAGGACCCTGAACCATTGTACAGGCTTTTTCCCTGGGAAAAAAAACTCACAAGCCACTGTTCTGGGTGTCAGTTTTCAGGACCCACTTGACACTCTCAAACCAGACAAAGTTGACACTGGTGCCACCTTGCGTCTGGGAGGCATCCTGCGAGAGGCGGATCTCCAAGTGGCACCCAGCTTTTAAAGGCGGCATTTACCTAAACCACTTTACAGGCTTTTTCCCTGGGAAACAAAACTCACAAGCCACTGTTCTGGGTGTCAGTTTTCAGGACCCACCTGGCACTCTTAAACCAGACCAAGTTGGAACTGGTGCCACCTTGCGTCTTGGAGGCATCCTGCGAGAGGTGGAATTCCAGGAGGAACCCGGCAATTTAAGGCCGCAGGACCCTGAACCATTGTACAGGCTTTTTCCCTGGGAAACAAAACTCACAAGACACTGTTCTGGGTGTCAGTTTTCAGGACCCACTTGACACTCTCAAACCAGACCAAGTTGGCACTGGTGCCACCTTGCGTCTTGGAGGCATCCTGCGAGATGCGGATCTCCAGGTGCCACCCGGCTATTAAAGGCGGCATTAACCTAAACCATTTTACAGGCTTTTTCCCTGGGAAAGAAAACTCACAAGCCACTGTTCTGGGTGTCAGTTTGCAGGAGCCACCTGGCACTCTCAAACCAGACCAAGTTGGCACTGGTGCCACCTTGCGTCTGGGAGGCATCCTGCGAGAGGCGGAATTCCAGGAGGCACCCGGCAATTTAAGGCCGCAGGACCCTGAACCATTGTACAGGCTTTTTCCCTGGGAAACAAAACTCACAAGCCACTGTTCTGGGTGTCAGTTCTCAGGACACACTTGGCACTCTCAAAGCAGACCAAGTTGGCACTGGTGCCACCTTGCGTCTGGGAGGCATGCTGCGAGAGGCGAAATTCAAGGACGCACCCGGCAATTTAAGTCCGCAGGACCCTGAACCATTGTACAGGCTTTTTCCCTGGGAAACAAAACTCACAAGCCACTGTTCTGGGTGTCAGTTTTCAGGACCCACTTGACACTCTCAAACCAGACCAAGTTGGCACTGCTGCCACCTTGCGTCTGGGAGGCATCCTGCGAGAGGCGGATCTCCAGGTGGCACCCGGCTATTAAAGGCGGCATTAACCTAAACCATTTTACAGGCTTTTTCCCTGGGAAACAAAACTCACAAGCCACTGTTCTGGGTGTCAGTTTTCAGGAGCCACCTGGCACTCTCAAACCAGACCAAGTTGGCACTGGTGCCACCTTGCGTCTGGGAGGCATCCTGCGAGAGGCGGAATTCCAGGAGTCACCCGGCAATTTAAGGCCTCAGGCCCCTGAACCATTGTACAGGCTTTTTCCCTGGGAAACAAAACTCACAAGCCACTGTTCTGGGTTGTCAGTTTGCAGGACCCACTTGACACTCTTAAACCAGACCAAGTTGGCACTGGTGTTGCTTAGCGTCTGGGAAACATGTGGCGAGATGCGGAATTCCAGGAGGCACCCGGTAATTTAAGGCCGCAGGACCCTGAACCATTGTACAGGCTTTTTCCCTGGGAAAGAAAATTCACAAGCCACTGTTCTGGGTGTCAGTTTTCAGGACCCACTTGACACTCTCAAAGCAGACCAAGTTGGCACTGGTGCCACCTTGTGTCTGGGCGGCATCTTGCGAGAGGCCGAATTCAAGGAGGCACCCGGCAATTTAAGGCCTCAAGCCCCTGAACCACTTTACAGGCTTTTTCCCTGGGAAAGAAAACTCACAAGCCACTGTTCTGGGTGTCAGTTTTCAGGACACACTTGGCACTCTTAAACCAGACCAAGTTGGCACTGGTGCCTCCTTGTGTCTGGGACGCATCCTGCGAGAGGCCGAATTCCAGGAGGCACCCGGCAATTTAAGGCCTCAAGCCCCTGAACCATTCTACAGGCTTTTTCCCTGGGAAAGAAAACTCACAAGCCACTGTTCTGGGTGTCAGTTTTCAGGACCCACTTGGCACTCTTAAACCAGACCAAGTTGGCACTGGTGTTGCTTAGCGTCTGGGAAAAATCTGGCGAGATGCAGAATTCCAGGAGGCACCCGGCAATTTAAGGCCGCAGGACACTGAACCATTGTACAGGCTTTTTCCCTGGGAAACAAAACTCACAAGCCACTGTTCTGGGTGTCAGTTTGCAGGACACACTTGGCACTCTCAAAGCAGACCAAGTTGGCACTGGTGCCACCTTGCGTCTGGGAGGCATCCTGCGAGAGGCGGAATTCCAGGAGGCACCCGGCAATTTAAGTCCGCAGGACCCTGAACAATTGTACAGGCTTTTTCCCTGGGAAAGAAAACTCTCAAGCCACTGTTCTGGGTGTCAGTTTTCAGGACCCACTTGGCACTCTCAAACCAGACCAAGTTGGCACTGGTGCCACCTTGCGTCTGGGTGGCATCCTGCGAGAGGCGCAGTTCCAGGAGGCACCCGGCATTTTAGGGCCGCAGGACCCTGAACCATTGTACAGGCTTTTTCCCTGGGAAACAAAACTCACAAGCCACTGTTCTGGGTGTCAGTTTTCAGGACCCACTTGGCACTCTTAAACCAGACCAAGTTGGCACTGGTGCCACCTTTTGTCTTGGAGGCATCCTGCGAGAGGCAGAATTCCAGGAGGCACCCGGCAATTTAAGGCCTCAGGCCCCTGAACCATTGTACAGGCTTTTTCCCTGGGAAACAAAACTCACAAGCCACTGTTCTGGGTGTCAGTTTGCAGGACCCACTTGGCACTCTCAAACCAGACCAAGTTGGCACTGGTGCCACCTTGCGTCTGGGAGGCATCCTACAAGAGGCGCAATTCCAGGAGGCACCCGGCAATTTAAGGCCGCAGGACCCTGAACCATTGTACAGGCTTTTTCCCTGGGAAACAAAACTCACAAGCCACTGTTCTGGGTGTCAGTTTTCAGGACCCACTTGACACTCTCAAACCAGACAAAGTTGGCACTGGTGCCACCTTGCGTCTGGGAGGCATCCTGCGAGAGGCGGATCTCCGGGTGGCACCCAGCTTTTAAAGGCGGCATTAACCTAAACCATTGTACAGGCTTTTTCCCTGGGAAACAAAACTCACAAGCCACTGTTCTGGGTGTCAGTTTTCAGGACCCACTTGGCACTCTTAAACCAGACCAAGTTGGATCTGGTGCCACCTTGCGTCTGGGAGGCATCCTGCGAGAGGCGGAATTCCAGGAGGCACCCGGCAATTTAAGGCCGCAGGCCCCTGAACCATTGTACAGGCTTTTTCCCTGGGAAACAAAACTCACAAGCCACTGTTCTGGGTGTCAGTTTGCAGGACCCACTTGACACTCTCAAACCAGACCAAGTTGGCACTGGTGCCACCTTGCGTCTGGCAGGCATCCTGCGAGAGGCCGAATTCCAGGAGGCACCCGTCAATTTAAGGCCTCAGGCCCCTGAACCATTGTACAGGCTTTTTCCCTGGGAAACAAAACTCACAAGCCACTGTTCTGGGTGTCAGTTTTCAGGACCCACTTGGCACTCTTAAACCAGACCAAGGTAGAACTGGTGCCACCTTGCGTCTGGGAGGCATCCTGCGAGAGGCCGAATTCCAGGAGTCACCCGGCAATTTAAGGCCGCAGGACCCTGAACCATTGTACAGGCTTTTTCCCTGGGAAACAAAACTCACAAGACACTGTTCTGGGTGTCAGTTTTCAGGACCCACTTGGCACTCTCAAACCAGACCAAGTTGGCACTGGTGCCAACTTGCGTCTTGGAGGCATCCTGCGAGATGCGGATCTCCAGGTGCCATCCGGCTATTAAAGGCGGCATTAACCTAAACCATTTTACTGGCTTTTTCCCTGGGAAAGAAAACTCACAAGCCACTGTTCTGGGTGTCAGTTTGCAGGAGCCACCTGGCACTCTCAAACCAGACCAAGTTGGCACTGGTGCCACCTTGCGTCTGGGAGGCATCCTGCGAGAGGCGGAATTCCAGGAGGCACCCGGCAATTTAAGGCCGCAGGACCCTGAACCATTGTACAGGCTTTTTCCCTGGGAAACAAAACTCACAAGCCACTGTTCTGGGTGTCAGTTCTCAGGACACACTTGGCACTCTCAAACCAGACCAAGTTGGCACTGGTGCCACCTTGCGTCTGGGAGGCATGCTGCGAGAGGCGAAATTCAAGGAGGCACCCTGCAATTTAAGTCCGCAGGACCCTGAACCATTGTACAGGCTTTTTCCCTGGGAAACAAAACTCACAAGCCACTGTTCTGGGTGTCAGTTTTCAGGACCCACTTGACACTCTCAAACCAGACCAAGTTGGCACTGCTGCCACCTTGCGTCTGGGAGGCATCCTGCGAGAGGCGGATCTCCAGGTGGCACCCGGCTATTAAAGGCGGCATTAACCTAAACCATTTTACAGGCTTTTTCCCTGGGAAACAAAACTCACAAGCCACTGTTCTGGGTGTCAGTTTTCAGGACACACTTGGCACTCTCAAACCAGACCAAGTTGGCACTGGTGCCACCTTGCGTCTGGGAGGCATCCTACAAGAGGCGCAATTCCAGGAGGCACCCGGCAATTTAAGGCCGCAGGACCCTGAACCATTGTACAGGCTTTTTCCCTGGGAAGCAAAACTCACAAGCCACTGTTCTGGGTGTCAGTTTTCAGGACCCACTTGGCACTTTCAAAGCAGACCAAGTTGGCACTGGTGCCACCTTGCGTCTGGGAGGCATCCTGCGAGAGGCAGAATTCCAGGAGGCACCCGGCAATTTAAGGCCGCAGGACCCTGAACCATTGTACAGGCTTTTTCCCTGGGAAACAAAACTCACAAGCCACTGTTCTGGGTGCCAGTTTTCAGGACCCACTTGACACTCTCAAACCAGACAAAGTTGGCACTGGTGCCACCTTGCGTCTGGGAGGCATCCTGCGAGAGGCGGATCTCCAGGTGGCACCCGGCTTTTAAAGGCGGCATTAACCTAAACCACTTTACAGGCTTTTTCCCTGGGAAACAAAACTCACAAGCCACTGTTCTGGGTGTCAGTTTTCAGGACCCACTTGGCACTCTTAAACCAGACCAAGTTGGCACTGGTGCCACCTTGCGTCTGGGAGGCATCCTGCGAGTGGCAGAATTCCAGGAGTCACCCGGCAATTTAAGGCCTCAGGCCCCTGAACCATTGTACAGGCTTTTTCCCTGGGAAACAAAACTCACAAGCCACTGTTCTGGGTGTCAGTATGCCGGACACACTTGGCACTCTCAAACCAGACCAAGTTGGCACTGGTGCCACCTTGCGTCTGGGAGGCATGCTGCGAGAGGCGAAATTCAAGGAGGCACCCGGCAATTTAAGTCCGCAGGACCCTGAACCATTGTACAGGCTTTTTCCCTGGGAAACAAAACTCACAAGCCACTGTTCAGGGTGTCAGTTTTCAGGACCCACTTGACACTCTCAAACCAGACCAAGTTGGCACTGCTGCCACCTTGCGTCTGGGAGGCATCCTGCGAGAGGCGGATCTCCAGGTGGCACCCGGCTATTAAAGGCGGCATTAACCTAAACCATTTTACAGGCTTTTTCCCTGGGAAACAAAACTCACAAGCCACTGTTCTGGGTGTCAGTTTGCAGGAGCCACCTGGCACTCTCAAACCAGACCAAGTTGGCACTGGTGCCACCTTGCGTCTGGGAGGCATCCTGCGAGAGGCGCAATTCCAGGAGGCACCCGGCAATTTAAGGCCGTAGGACCCTGAACCATTGTACAGGCTTTTTCCCTGGGAAACAAAACTCACAAGCCACTGTTCTGGGTGTCAGTTTTCAGGACACAGTTGACACTCTTAAACCAGACCAAGTTAGCACTGGTGCCTCCTTGTGTCTGGGAGGCATCCTGCGAGAGGCGCAATTCCAGGAGGCACCCGGCAATTTAAGGCCGCAGGACCTTGAACCATTGTACAGGCTTTTTCCCTGGGAAATAAAACTCACAAGCCACTGTTCTGGGTGTCAGTTTTCAGGACCCACTTGGCACTCTTAAACCAGACAAAGTTGGCACTGGTGCCACCTTGTGTCTGGGAGGCATCCTGCGAGAGGCCGAATTCCAGGAGGCACCCGGCAATTTATGGCCTCAGGCCCCTGAACCATTGTACAGGCTTTTTCCCTGGGAAACAAAACTCACAAGCCACTGTTCTGGGTGTCAGTTTGCAGGAGCCACCTGGCACTCTCAAACCAGACCAAGTTGGCACTGGTGTCATGTTGCGCCTGGGAGGCATCCTGTGAGAGGCGGATCTCCAGGAGGCACCCGGCAATTTAAGGCCGCAGGACCCTGAACCATTGTACAGGCTTTTTCCCTGGGAAACAAAACTCACAAGCCACTGTTCTGGGTGTCAGTTTTCAGGACCCACTTGGCACTCTTAAACCAGACCAAGTTGGCACTGGTGCCACCTTTTGTCTTGGAGGCATCCTGCGAGAGGCAGAATTCCAGGAGGCACCCGGCAATTTAAGGCCTCAGGCCCCTGAACCATTGTACAGGCTTTTTCCCTGGGAAACAAAACTCACAAGCCACTGTTCTGGGTGTCAGTTTGCAGGACCCACTTGGCACTCTCAAACCAGACCAAGTTGGCACTGGTGCCACCTTGCGTCTGGGAGGCATCCTACAAGAGGCGCAATTCCAGGAGGCACCCGGCAATTTAAGGCCGCAGGACCCTGAACCATTGTACAGGCTTTTTCCCTGGGAAACAAAACTCACAAGCCACTGTTCTGGGTGTCAGTTCTCAGGACACACTTGGCACTCTAAAGGCAGACCAAGTTGGCACTGGTGCCACCTTGTTTCTGGGAGGCATCATGCGAGAGGCGCAATTCCAGGAGGCACCCGGCAATTTAAGGCCGCAGGACCCTGAACCATTGTACAGGCTTTTTCCCTGGGAAACAAAACTCACAAGCCACTGTTCTGGGTGTCAGTTTTCAGGACCCACTTGACACTCTCAAACCAGACAAAGTTGGCACTGGTGCCACCTTGCGTCTGGGAGGCATCCTGCGAGAGGCGGATCTCCAGGTGGCACCCGGCTTTTAAAGGCGGCATTAACCTAAACCACTTTACAGGCTTTTTCCCTGGGAAACAAAACTCACAAGCCACTGTTCTGGGTGTCAGTTTTCAGGACCCACTTGGCACTCTTAAACCAGACCAAGTTGGATCTGGTGCCACCTTGCGTCTGGGAGGCATCCTGCGAGAGGCGGAATTCCAGGAGGCACCCGGCAATTTAAGGCCGCAGGCCCCTGAACCATTGTACAGGCTTTTTCCCTGGGAAACAAAACTCACAAGCCACTGTTCTGGGTGTCAGTTTGCAGGACCCACTTGACACTCTCAAACCAGACCAAGTTGGCACTGGTGCCACCTTGCGTCTGGCAGGCATCCTGCGAGAGGCCGAATTCCAGGAGGCACCCGGCAATTTAAGGCCTCAGGACCTTGAACCATTGTACAGGCTTTTTCCCTGGGAAACAAAACTCACAAGCCACTGTTCTGGGTGTCAGTTTTCAGGACCCACTTGACACTCTCAAACCAGACAAAGTTGGCACTGGTGCCACCTTGCGTCTGGGAGGCATCCTGCGAGAGGCCGAATTCCAGGAGTCACCCGGCAATTTAAGTCCGCAGGACCCTGAACCATTGTACAGGCTTTTTCCCTGGGAAACAAAACTCACAAGACACTGTTCTGGGTGTCAGTTTTCAGGACCCACTTGGCACTCTCAAACCAGACCAAGTTGGCACTGGTGCCAACTTGCGTCTTGGAGGCATCCTGCGAGATGCGGATCTCCAGGTGCCATCCGGCTATTAAAGGCGGCATTAACCTAAACCATTTTACAGGCTTTTTCCCTGGGAAAGAAAACTCACAAGCCACTGTTCTGGGTGTCAGTTTGCAGGAGCCACCTGGCACTCTCAAACCAGACCAAGTTGGCACTGGTGCCACCTTGCGTCTGGGAGGCATCCTGCGAGAGGCGGAATTCCAGGAGGCACCCGGCAATTTAAGGACGCAGGACCCTGAACCATTGTACAGGCTTTTTCCCTGGGAAACAAAACTCACAAGCCACTGTTCTGGGTGTCAGTTCTCAGGACACACTTGGCACTCTCAAAGCAGACCAAGTTGGCACTGGTGCCACCTTGCGTCTGGGAGGCATGCTGCGAGAGGCGAAATTCAAGGAGGCACCCGGCAATTTAAGTCCGCAGGACCCTGAACCATTGTACAGGCTTTTTCCCTGGGAAACAAAACTCACAAGCCACTGTTCTGGGTGTCAGTTTTCAGGACCCACTTGACACTCTCAAACCAGACCAAGTTGGCACTGGTGCCACCTTGCGTCTGGGAGGCATCCTGCGAGAGGCGGATCTCCAGGTGGCACCCGGCTATTAAAGGCGGCAGTAACCTAAACCATTTTACAGGCTTTTTCCCTGGGAAACAAAACTCACAAGCCACTGTTCTGGGTGTCAGTTTGCAGGAGCCACCTGGCACTCTCAAACCAGACCAAGTTGGCACTGGTGCCACCTTGCGTCTGGGAGGCATCCTGCGAGAGGCGGAATTCCAGGAGTCACCCGGCAATTTAAGGCCTCAGGCCCCTGAACCATTGTACAGGCTTTTTCCCTGGGAAACAAAACTCACAAGCCACTGTTCTGGGTTGTCAGTTTGCAGGACCCACTTGACACTCTTAAACCAGACCAAGTTGGCACTGGTGTTGCTTAGCGTCTGGGAAACATGTGGCGAGATGCGGAATTCCAGGAGGCACCCGGCAATTTAAGGCCGCAGGACCCTGAACCATTGTACAGGCTTTTTCTCTGGGAAGCAAAACTCACAAGCCACTGTTCTGGGTGTCAGTTTTCAGGACACACTTGGCACTCTCAAACCAGACCAAGTTGGCACTGGTGCCACCTTGCGTCTGGGAGGCATCCTGCAAGAGGCGCAATTCCAGGAGGCACCCGGTAATTTAAGGCCGCAGGACCCTGAACCATTGTACAGGCTTTTTCCCTGGGAAAGAAAACTCACAAGCCACTGTTCTGGGTGTCAGTTTTCAGGACACACATGACACTCTCAAAGCAGACCAAGTTGGCACTGGTGCCACCTTGTGTCTGGGCGGCATCTTGCGAGAGGCGGAATTCCAGGAGTCACCCGGCAATTTAAGGCCTCAAGCCCCTGAACCACTGTACAGGCTTTTTCCCTGGGAAACAAAACTCACAAGCCACTGTTCTGGGTGTCAGTTTTCAGGACACACTTGGCACTCTTAAACCAGACCAAGTTGGCACTGGTGCCTCCTTGTGTCTGGGAGGCATCCTGCGAGAGGCCGAATTCCAGGAGGCACCCGGCAATTTAAGGCCTCAAGCCCCTGAACCATTCTACAGGCTTTTTCCCTGGGAAAGAAAACTCACAAGCCACTGTTCTGGGTGTCAGTTTTCAGGACCCACTTGGCACTCTTAAACCAGACCAAGTTGGCACTGGTGTTTCTTAGCGTCTGGGAAAAATCTGGCGAGATGCAGAATTCCAGGAGGCACCCGGCAATTTAAGGCCGCAGGACCCTGAACCATTGTACAGGCTTTTTCCCTGGGAAACAAAACTCACAAGCCACTGTTCTGGGTGTCAGTTTTCAGGACCCACTTGACACTCTCAAACCAGACCAAGTTGGCACTGCTGCCACCTTGCGTCTGGGAGGCATCCTGCGAGAGGCGGATCTCCAGGTGGCACCCGGCTATTAAAGGCGGCATTAACCTAAACCATTTTACAGGCTTTTTCCCTGGGAAACAAAACTCACAAGCCACTGTTCTGGGTGTCAGTTTGCAGGAGCCACCTGGCACTCTCAAACCAGACCAAGTTGGCACTGGTGCCACCTTGCGTCTGGGAGGCATCCTGCGAGAGGCGGAATTCCAGGAGTCACCCGGCAATTTAAGGCCTCAGGCCCCTGAACCATTGTACAGGCTTTTTCCCTGGGAAACAAAACTCACAAGCCACTGTTCTGGGTTGTCAGTTTGCAGGACCCACTTGACACTCTTAAACCAGACCAAGTTGGCACTGGTGTTGCTTAGCGTCTGGGAAACATGTGGCGAGATGCGGAATTCCAGGAGGCACCCGGCAATTTAAGGCCGCAGGACCCTGAACCATTGTACAGGCTTTTTCCCTGGGAAAGAAAACTCACAAGCCACTGTTCTGGGTGTCAGTTTTCAGGAGCCACCTGGCACTCTCAAACCCGACCAAGTTGAAAATGGTGTCATTTTGCGTCTGGGAGGCACCCTGCGAGAGTCCGAATTCCAGGAGGCACCCGGCAATTTAAGGCCTCAGGCCCCTGAACCATTGTACAGGCTTTTTCCCTGGGAAACAAAACTCACAAGCCACTGTTCTGGGTTGTCAGTTTGCAGGACCCACTTGACACTCTTAAACCAGACCAAGTTGGCACTGGTGTTGCTTAGCGTCTGGGAAACATGTGGCGAGATGCGGAATTCCAGGAGGCACCCGGCAATTTAAGGCCGCAGGACCCTGAACCATTGTACAGGCTTTTTCCCTGGGAAAGAAAACTCACAAGCCACTGTTCTGGGTGTCAGTTTTCAGGAGCCACCTGGCACTCTCAAACCAGACCAAGTTGAAAATGGTGTCATTTTGCGTCTGGGAGGCACCCTGCGAGAGTCCGAATTCCAGGAGGCACCCGGCAATTTAAGGCCTCAGGCCCCTGAACCATTGTACAGGCTTTTTCCCTGGGAAACAAAACTCACAAGCCACTGTTCTGGGTGTCAGTTTTCAGGACCCACTTGGCACTCTCAAACCAGACCAAGTTGGCACTGGTGCCACCTTGCGTCTGGGAGGCATCCTACAAGAGGCGCAATTCCAGGAGGCACCCGGCAATTTAAGGCCGCAGGACCCTGAACCATTGTACAGGCTTTTTCCCTGGGAAGCAAAACTCACAAGCCACTGTTCTGGGTGTCAGTTTTCAGGACCCACTTGGCACTCTTAAACCAGACCAAGTTGGAACTGGTGCCACCTTGCGTCTGGGAGGCATCCTGCGAGAGGCGGATCTCCAGGTGGCACCCGGCTTTTAAAGGCGGCATTAACCTAAACCACTTTACAGGCTTTTTCCCTGGGAAACAAAACTCACAAGCCACTGTTCTGGGTGTCAGTTTTCAGGACCCACTTGGCACTCTCAAACCAGACCAAGTTGGCACTGGTGCCACCTTGCGTTTGGGAGGCATCCTGCGAGAGGCGGATCTCCAGGTGGCACCCGGCTTTTAAAGGCGGCATTAACCTAAACCACTTTACAGGCTTTTTCCCTGGGAAACAAAACTCACAAGCCACTGTTCTGGGTGTCAGTTTTCAGGACCCACTTGGCACTCTTAAACCAGACCAAGTTGGAACTGGTGCCACCTTGCGTCTGGGAGGCATCCTGCGAGAGGCGCAATTCCAGAAGGCACCCGGCAATTTAAGGCCTCAGGCCCCTGAACCATTGTACAGGCTTTTTCCCTGGGAAACAAAACTCACAAGCCACTGTTCTGGGTGTCAGTTTGCAGGAGCCGCCTGGCACTCTCAAACCAGACCAAGTTGGCACTGGTGTCATGTTGCGCCTGGGAGGCATCCTGTGAGAGGCGGATCTCAAGGAGGCACCCGGCAATTTAAGGCCGCAGGACCCTGAACCATTTTACAGCCTTTTTCCCTGGGAAAGAAAACTCTCAAGCCGCTGTTCTGGGTGTCAGTTTTCAGGACCCACTTGGCACTCTCAAACCAGACCAAGTTGGCACTGGTGCCACCTTGCGTCTGGGAGGCATCCTGCAAGAGGCGGAATTCCAGGAGGCACCCGGCAATTTAAAGCCGCAGGACCCTGAACCATTGTACAGGCTTTTTCCCTGGGAAACAAAACTCACAAGCCACTGTTCTGGGTGTCAGTTTTCAGGACCCACTTGACACTCTCAAACCAGACAAAGTTGGCACTGGTGCCACCTTGCGTCTGGGAGGCATCCTGCGAGAGGCGCAGTTCCAGGAGGCACCCGGCAATTTAAGGCCGCAAGACCCTGAACCATTGTACAGGCTTTTTCCCTGGGAAACAAAACTCACAAGCCACTGTTCTGGGTGTCAGTTTTCAGGACCCACTTGGCACTCTTAAACCAGACCAAGTTGGCACTGGTGCCACCTTGTGTCTTGGAGGCATCCTGCGAGAGGCGGAATTCCAGGAGGCACCCGGCAATTTAAGGCCTCAGGCCCCTGAACCATTGTACAGGCTTTTTCCCTGGGAAACAAAACTCACAAGCCACTGTTCTAGGTGTCAGTTTTCAGGACCCACTTGGCACTCTCAAACCAGACCAAGTTGGCGCTGGTGTTGCTTAGCGTCTGGGTAACATCTGGCGTGATGCGGAATTCCAGGAGTCACCCGGCAATTTAAGGCCGCAGGACCCTGAACCATTGTACAGGCTTTTTCCCTGGGAAACAAAACTCACAAGCCACTGTTCTGGGTGTCAGTTTTCAGGACCCACTTGGCACTCTCAAACCAGATCAAGTTGGCACTGATGCTACCTTGCGTCTGGGAGGCATCCTGCGAGAGGCGGATCTCCAGGTGGCACCCGGCTATTAAAGGCGGCATTAACCTAAACCATTTTACAGGCTTTTTCCCTGGGAAAGAAAACTCACAAGCCACTGTTCTGGGTGTCAGTTTGCAGGAGCCACCTGGCACTCTCAAACCAGACCAAGTTGGCACTGGTGCCACCTTGCGTCTGGGAGGCATTCTGCGAGAGCCTGACATCGAGGAGGCACCCGGCAATTTAAGGCCTCAGGCCCCTGAACCATTGTACAGGCTTTTTCCCTGGGAAAGAAAACTCACAAGCCACTGTTCTGGGTGTCAGTTTTCAGGACCCACTTGGCACTCTTAAACCAGACCAAGTTGGCACTGGTGTTTCTTAGCGTCTGGGAAAAATCTGGCGAGATGCAGAATTCCAGGAGGCACCCGGCAATTTAAGGCCGCAGGACCCTGAACCATTGTACAGGCTTTTTCCCTGGGAAACAAAACCCAAGAGCCACTGTTCTGGGTGTCAGTTTTCAGGACCCACTTGACACTCTCAAACCAGACCAAGTTGGCACTGCTGCCACCTTGCGTCTGGGAGGCATCCTGCGAGAGGCGGATCTCCAGGTGGCACCCGGCTATTAAAGGCGGCATTAACCTAAACCATTTTACAGGCTTTTTCCCTGGGAAACAAAACTCACAAGCCACTGTTCTGGGTGTCAGTTTGCAGGAGCCACCTGGCACTCTCAAACCAGACCAAGTTGGCAGTGGTGCCACCTTGCGTCTGGGAGGCATCCTGCGAGAGGCGGAATTCCAGGAGTCACCCGGCAATTTAAGGCCTCAGGCCCCTGAACCATTGTACAGGCTTTTTCCCTGGGAAACAAAACTCACAAGCCACTGTTCTGGGTTGTCAGTTTGCAGGACCCACTTGACACTCTTAAACCAGACCAAGTTGGCACTGGTGTTGCTTAGCGTCTGGGAAACATGTGGCGAGATGCGGAATTCCAGGAGGCACCCGGCAATTTAAGGCCGCAGGACCCTGAACCATTGTACAGGCTTTTTCCCTGGGAAAGAAAACTCACAAGCCACTGTTCTGGGTGTCAGTTTTCAGGAGCCACCTGGCACTCTCAAACCAGACCAAGTTGAAAATGGTGTCATTTTGCGTCTGGGAGGCACCCTGCGAGAGTCCGAATTCCAGGAGGCACCCGGCAATTTAAGGCCTCAGGCCCCTGAACCATTGTACAGGCTTTTTCCCTGGGAAAGAAAACTCACAAGCCACTGTTCTGGGTGTCAGTTTTCAGGACCCACTTGGCACTCTCAAACCAGACCAAGTTGGCACTGGTGTCATGTTGGACCTAGGAGGCATCCTACAAGAGGCGCAATTCCAGGAGGCACCCGGCAATTTAAGGCCGCAGGACCCTGAACCATTGTACAGGCTTTTTCCCTGGGAAGCAAAACTCACAAGCCACTGTTCTGGGTGTCAGTTTTCAGGACCCACTTGGCACTCTTAAACCAGACCAAGTTGGAACTGGTGCCACCTTGCGTCTGGGAGGCATCCTGCGAGAGGCGGATCTCCAGGTGGCACCCGGCTTTTAAAGGCGGCATTAACCTAAACCACTTTACAGGCTTTTTCCCTGGGAAACAAAACTCACAAGCCACTGTTCTGGGTGTCAGTTTTCAGGACCCACTTGGCACTCTCAAACCAGACCAAGTTGGCACTGGTGCCACCTTGCGTTTGGGAGGCATCCTGCGAGAGGCGGATCTCCAGGTGGCACCCGGCTTTTAAAGGCGGCATTAACCTAAACCACTTTACAGGCTTTTTCCCTGGGAAACAAAACTCACAAGCCACTGTTCTGGGTGTCAGTTTTCAGGACCCACTTGGCACTCTTAAACCAGACCAAGTTGGAACTGGTGCCACCTTGCGTCTGGGAGGCATCCTGCGAGAGGCGCAATTCCAGAAGGCACCCGGCAATTTAAGGCCTCAGGCCCCTGAACCATTGTACAGGCTTTTTCCCTGGGAAACAAAACTCACAAGCCACTGTTCTGGGTGTCAGTTTGCAGGAGCCACCTGGCACTCTCAAACCAGACCAAGTTGGCACTGGTGTCATGTTGCGCCTGGGAGGCATCCTGTGAGAGGCGGATCTCAAGGAGGCACCCGGCAATTTAAGGCCGCAGGACCCTGAACCATTTTACAGCCTTTTTCCCTGGGAAAGAAAACT
Organism: Fringilla coelebs; assembly: GCF_963513975.1. Classification (NCBI taxonomy): domain Eukaryota; kingdom Metazoa; phylum Chordata; class Aves; order Passeriformes; family Fringillidae; genus Fringilla; species Fringilla coelebs. Next base: position 392,331 of record NW_028167521.1, on the reverse strand, counting down.
CTCAATCCACTGTTCTGGGTGTCAGTTTTCAGGACCCACTTGGCACTCTCAAACCAGACCAAGTTGGCACTGGTGCCACCTTGCGTCTGGGAGGCATCCTGCAAGAGGCGGAATTCCAGGAGGCACCCGGCAATTTAAAGCCGCAGGACCCTGAACCATTGTACAGGCTTTTTCCCTGGGAAACAAAACTCACAAGCCACTGTTCTGGGTGTCAGTTTTCAGGACCCACTTGACACTCTCAAACCAGACAAAGTTGGCACTGGTGCCACCTTGCGTCTGGGAGGCATCCTGCGAGAGGCGCAGTTCCAGGAGGCACCCGGCAATTTAAGGCCGCAAGACCCTGAACCATTGTACAGGCTTTTTCCCTGGGAAACAAAACTCACAAGCCACTGTTCTGGGTGTCAGTTTTCAGGACCCACTTGGCACTCTTAAACCAGACCAAGTTGGCACTGGTGCCACCTTGTGTCTTGGAGGCATCCTGCGAGAGGCGGAATTCCAGGAGGCACCCGGCAATTTAAGGCCTCAGGCCCCTGAACCATTGTACAGGCTTTTTCCCTGGGAAACAAAACTCACAAGCCACTGTTCTAGGTGTCAGTTTTCAGGACCCACTTGGCACTCTCAAACCAGACCAAGTTGGCGCTGGTGTTGCTTAGCGTCTGGGTAACATCTGGCGTGATGCGGAATTCCAGGAGTCACCCGGCAATTTAAGGCTGCAGGACCCTGAACCATTGTACAGGCTTTTTCCCTGGGAAACAAAACTCACAAGCCACTGTTCTGGGTGTCAGTTTTCAGGAGCCACCTGGCACTCTCAAACCAGACCAAGTTGAAAATGGTGTCATTTTGCGTCTGGGAGGCACCCTGCGAGAGTCCGAATTCCAGGAGGCACCCGGCAATTTAAGGCCTCAGGCCCCTGAACCATTGTACAGGCTTTTTCCCTGGGAAACAAAACTCACAAGCCACTGTTCTGGGTGTCAGTTTTCAGGACCCACTTGGCACTCTCAAACCAGACCAAGTTGGCACTGGTGCCACCTTGCGTCTGGGAGGCATCCTACAAGAGGCGCAATTCCAGGAGGCACCCGGCAATTTAAGGCCGCAGGACCCTGAACCATTGTACAGGCTTTTTCCCTGGGAAGCAAAACTCACAAGCCACTGTTCTGGGTGTCAGTTTTCAGGACCCACTTGGCACTCTTAAACCAGACCAAGTTGGAACTGGTGCCACCTTGCGTCTGGGAGGCATCCTGCGAGAGGCGGATCTCCAGGTGGCACCCGGCTTTTAAAGGCGGCATTAACCTAAACCACTTTACAGGCTTTTTCCCTGGGAAACAAAACTCACAAGCCACTGTTCTGGGTGTCAGTTTTCAGGACCCACTTGGCACTCTCAAACCAGACCAAGTTGGCACTGGTGCCACCTTGCGTTTGGGAGGCATCCTGCGAGAGGCGGATCTCCAGGTGGCACCCGGCTTTTAAAGGCGGCATTAACCTAAACCACTTTACAGGCTTTTTCCCTGGGAAACAAAACTCACAAGCCACTGTTCTGGGTGTCAGTTTTCAGGACCCACTTGGCACTCTTAAACCAGACCAAGTTGGAACTGGTGCCACCTTGCGTCTGGGAGGCATCCTGCGAGAGGCGCAATTCCAGAAGGCACCCGGCAATTTAAGGCCTCTGGCCCCTGAACCATTGTACAGGCTTTTTCCCTGGGAAACAAAACTCACAAGCCACTGTTCTGGGTGTCAGTTTGCAGGAGCCACCTGGCACTCTCAAACCAGACCAAGTTGGCACTGGTGTCATGTTGCGCCTGGGAGGCATCCTGTGAGAGGCGGATCTCAAGGAGGAACCCGGCAATTTAAGGCCGCAGGACCCTGAACCATTTTACAGCCTTTTTCCCTGGGAAAGAAAACTCTCAAGCCACTGTTCTGGGTGTCAGTTTTCAGGACCCACTTGGCACTCTCAAACCAGACCAAGTTGGCACTGGTGCCACCTTGCGTCTGGGAGGCATCCTGCAAGAGGCGGAATTCCAGGAGGCACCCGGCAATTTAAAGCCGCAGGACCCTGAACCATTGTACAGGCTTTTTCCCTGGGAAACAAAACTCACAAGCCACTGTTCTGGGTGTCAGTTTTCAGGACCCACTTGACACTCTCAAACCAGACCAAGTTGGCACTGGTGCCACCTTGCGTCTGGGAGGCATCCTGCGAGAGGCGCAGTTCCAGGAGGCACCCGGCAATTTAAGGCCGCAAGACCCTGAACCATTGTACAGGCTTTTTCCCTGGGAAACAAAACTCACAAGCCACTGTTCTGGGTGTCAGTTTTCAGGACCCACTTGGCACTCTTAAACCAGACCAAGTTGGCACTGGTGCCACCTTGTGTCTTGGAGGCATCCTGCGAGAGGCGGAATTCCAGGAGGCACCCGGCAATTTAAGGCCTCAGGCCCCTGAACCATTGTACAGGCTTTTTCCCTGGGAAACAAAACTCACAAGCCACTGTTCTAGGTGTCAGTTTTCAGGACCCACTTGGCACTCTCAAACCAGACCAAGTTGGCGCTGGTGTTGCTTAGCGTCTGGGTAACATCTGGCGTGATGCGGAATTCCAGGAGTCACCCGGCAATTTAAGGCCGCAGGACCCTGAACCATTGTACAGGCTTTTTCCCTGGGAAACAAAACTCACAAGCCACTGTTCTGGGTGTCAGTTTTCAGGACCCACTTGGCACTCTCAAACCAGATCAAGTTGGCACTGATGCTACCTTGCGTCTGGGAGGCATCCTGCGAGAGGCGGATCTCCAGGTGGCACCCGGCTATTAAAGGCGGCATTAACCTAAACCATTTTACAGGCTTTTTCCCTGGGAAAGAAAACTCACAAGCCACTGTTCTGGGTGTCAGTTTGCAGGAGCCACCTGGCACTCTCAAACCAGACCAAATTGGCACTGGTGCCACCTTGCGTCTGGGAGGCATTCTGCGAGAGCCTGACATCGAGGAGGCACCCGGCAATTTAAGGCCTCAGTCCCCTGAACCATTGTACAGGCTTTTTCCCTGGGAAACAAAACTCACAAGCCACTGTTCTGGGTGTCAGTTTTCAGGACCCACTTGGCACTCTTAAACCAGACCAAGTTGGCACTGGTGCCTCCTTGTGTCTGGGAGGCATCTTGCGAGAGGCGCAATTTCAGGAGGCACCCGGCAATTTAAGGCCGCAGGACCCTGAACCATTGTACAGGCTTTTTCCCTGGGAAACAAAACTCACAAGCCACTGTTCTGGGTGTCAGTTTTCAGGACCCACTTGGCACTCTTAAACCAGACAAAGTTGGCACTGGTGCCACCTTGTGCCTGGGAGGCATCCTGCGAGAGGCCGAATTCCAGGAGGCACCCGGCAATTTAAGGCCTCAGGCCCCTGAACCATTGTACAGGCTTTTTCCCTGGGAAACAAAACTCACAAGCCACTGTTCTGGGTGTCAGTTTGCAGGAGCCACCTGGCACTCTCAAACCAGACCAAGTTGGCACTGGTGCCACCTTGCGTCTGGGAGGCATCCTACAAGAGGCGCAATTCCAGGAGGCACCCGGCAATTTAAGGCCGCAGGACCCTGAACCATTGTACAGGCTTTTTCCCTGGGAAACAAAACTCACAAGCCACTGTTCTGGGTGTCAGTTTTCAGGACCCACTTGACACTCTCAAACCAGACAAAGTTGGCACTGGTGCCACCTTGCGTCTGGGAGGCATCCTGCGAGAGGCGGATCTCCAAGTGGCACCCATCTTTTAAAGGCGGCATTAACCTAAACCATTGTACAGGCTTTTTCCCTGGGAAACAAAACTCACAAGCCACTGTTCTGGGTGTCAGTTTTCAGGACCCACTTGGCACTCTCAAACCAGACCAAGTTGGCACTGGTGCCACCTTGCGTCTGGGAGGCATCCTACAAGAGGTGCAATTCCAGGAGGCATCCGGCAATTTAAGGCCGCAGGACCCTGAACCATTGTACAGGCTTTTTCCCTGGGAAACAAAACTCACAAGGCACTGTTCTGGGCGACAGTTCTCAGGACACACTTGGCACTCTCAAAGCAGACCAAGTTGGCACTGGTGCCACCTTGCGTCTGGGAGGCATCCTGCGAGAGGCGGATCTCCAAGTAGCACTCAGCTTTTAAAGGCGGCATTACCCTAAACCACTTTACAGGCTTTTTCCCTGGGAAACAAAACTCACAAGCCACTGTTCTGGGTGTCAGTTTTCAGGACCCACTTGGCACTCTTAAACCAGACCAAGTTGGAACTGGTGCCACCTTGCGTCTGGGAGGCATCCTGCGAGAGGCGGAATTCCAGGAGTCACCCGGCAATTTAAGGCTTCAGGCCCCTGAACCATTGTACAGGCTTTTTCCCTGGGAAACAAAACTCACAAGCCACTGTTCTGGGTGTCAGTTTGCAGGAGCCACCTGGCACTCTCAAACCAGACCAAGTTGGCACTGGTGTCATGTTGCGCCTGGGAGGCATCCTGTGAGAGGCGGATCTCAAGGAGGCACCCGGCAATTTAAGGCCGCAGGACCCTGAACCATTGTACAGGCTTTTTCCCTGGGAAACAAAACTCACAAGCCACTGTTCTGGGTGTCAGTTTTCAGGACCCACTTGGCACTCTTAAACCAGACCAAGTTTGAACTGGTGCCACCTTGTGTCTTGGAGGCATCCTGCGAGAGGCAGAATTCCAGGAGGCACCCGGCAATTTAAGGCCTCAGGCCCCTGAACCATTGTACAGGCTTTTTCCCTGGGAAACAAAACTCACAAGCCACTGTTCTGGGTGTCAGTTTTCAGGACCCACTTGGCACTCTCAAACCAGACCAAGTTGGCACTGGTGCCACCTTGCGTCTGGGAGGCATCCTACAAGAGGTGCAATTCCAGGAGGCATCCGGCAATTTAAGGCCGCAGGACCCTGAACCATTGTACAGGCTTTTTCCCTGGGAAACAAAACTCACAAGGCACTGTTCTGGGTGACAGTTCTCAGGACACACTTGGCACTCTCAAAGCAGACCAAGTTGGCACTGGTGCCACCTTGTGTCTGGGAGGCATCCTGCGAGAGGCGCAATTCCAGGAGGCACCCGGCAATTTAAGGCCGCAGGACCCTGAACCATTGTACAGGCTTTTTCCCTGGGAAACAAAACTCACAAGCCACTGTTCTGGGTGTCAGTTTTCAGGACCCACTTGACACTCTCAAACCAGACAAAGTTGGCACTGGTGCCACCTTGCGTCTGGGAGGCATCCTGCGAGAGGCGGATCTCCAAGTGGCACTCAGCTTTTAAAGGCGGCATTAACCTAAACCACTTTACAGGCTTTTTCCCTGGGAAACAAAACTCACAAGCCACTGTTCTGGGTGTCAGTTTTCAGGACCCACTTGGCACTCTTAAACCAGACCAAGTTGGAACTGGTGCCACCTTGCGTCTGGGAGGCATCCTGCGAGAGGCGCAATTCCAGGAGTCACCCGGCAATTTAAGGCCTCAGGCCCCTGAACCATTGTACAGGCTTTTTCCCTGGGAAAGAAAACTCACAAGCCACTGTTCTGGGTGTCAGTTTGCAGGAGCCACCTGGCACTCTCAAACCAGACCAAGTTGGCACTGGTGTCATGTTGCGCCTGGGAGGCATCCTGTGAGAGGCGGATCTCACGGAGGCACCCCGCAATTTAAGGCCGCAGGACCCTGAACCATTTTACAGCCTTTTTCCCTGGGAAAGAAAACTCTCAAGCCACTGTTCTGGGTGTCAGTTTTCAGGACCCACTTGGCACTCTCAAACCAGACCAAGTTGGCACTGGTGCCACCTTGCGTCTGGGAGGCATCCTGCAAGAGGCGCAATTCCAGGAGGCACCCGGCAATTTAAGTCCGCAGGACCCTGAACCATTGTACAGGCTTTTTCCCTGGGAAACAAAACTCACAAGCCACTGTTCTGGGTGTCAGTTTTCAGGGCCCACTTGACACTCTCAAAGCAGACCAAGTTGGCACTGGTGCCACCTTGCGTCTGGGAGGCATCCTGCGAGAGGCGGAATTCCAGGAGGCACCCGGCAATTTAAGGCCGCAAGACCCTGAACCATTGTACAGGCTTTTTCCCTGGGAAACAAAACTCACAAGCCACTGTTCTGGGTGTCAGTTTTCAGGACCCACTTGGCACTCTTAAACCAGACCAAGTTGGCACTGGTGCCACCTTGTGTCTTGGAGGCATCCTGCGAGAGGCGGAATTCCAGGAGGCACCCGGCAATTTAAGGCCTCAGGCCCCTGAACCATTGTACAGGCTTTTTCCCTGGGAAACAAAACTCACAAGCCACTGTTCTAGGTGTCAGTTTTCAGGACCCACTTGGCACTCTCAAACCAGACCAAGTTGGCGCTGGTGTTGCTTAGCGTCTGGGTAACATCTGGCGTGATGCGGAATTCCAGGAGTCACCCGGCAATTTAAGGCCGCAGGACCCTGAACCATTGTACAGGCTTTTTCCCTGGGAAACAAAACTCACAAGCCACTGTTCTGGGTGTCAGTTTTCAGGACCCACTTGGCACTCTCAAACCAGATCAAGTTGGCACTGATGCTACCTTGCGTCTGGGAGGCATCCTGCGAGAGGCGGATCTCCAGGTGGCACCCGGCTATTAAAGGCGGCATTAACCTAAACCATTTTACAGGCTTTTTCCCTGGGAAACAAAACTCACAAGCCACTGTTCTGGGTGTCAGTTTGCAGGAGCCACCTGGCACTCTCAAACCAGACCAAGTTGGCACTGGTGCCACCTTGCGTCTGGGAGGCATTCTGCGAGAGCCTGACATCGAGGAGGCACCCGGCAATTTAAGGCCTCAGGCCCCTGAACCATTGTACAGGCTTTTTCCCTGGGAAACAAAACTCACAAGCCACTGTTCTGGGTGTCAGTTTTCAGGACCCACTTGGCACTCTTAAACCAGACCAAGTTGGCACTGGTGCCTCCTTGTGTCTGGGAGGCATCCTGCGAGAGGCGCAATTCCAGGAGGCACCCGGCAATTTAAGGCCGCAGGACCCTGAACCATTGTACAGGCTTTTTCCCTGGGAAACAAAACTCACAAGCCACTGTTCTGGGTGTCAGTTTTCAGGACCCACTTGGCACTCTTAAACCAGACAAAGTTGGCACTGGTGCCACCTTGTGCCTGGGAGGCATCCTGCGAGAGGCCGAATTCCAGGAGGCACCCGGCAATTTAAGGCCTCAGGCCCCTGAACCATTGTACAGGCTTTTTCCCTGGGAAACAAAACTCACAAGCCACTGTTCTGGGTGTCAGTTTGCAGGAGCCACCTGGCACTCTCAAACCAGACCAAGTTGGCACTGGTGCCACCTTGCGTCTGGGAGGCATCCTACAAGAGGCGCAATTCCAGAAGGCACCCGGCAATTTAAGGCCGCAGGACCCTGAACCATTGTACAGGCTTTTTCCCTGGGAAGCAAAACTCACAAGCCACTGTTCTGGGTGTCAGTTTTCAGGACACACTTGGCACTCTCAAAGCAGACCAAGTTTGCACTGGTGCCACCTTGTGTCTGGGAGGCATCCTGCGAGAGGCGCAATTCCAGGAGGCACCCGGCAATTTAAGGCCGCAGGACCCTGAACCATTGTACAGGCTTTTTCCCTGGGAAACAAAACTCACAAGCCACTGTTCTGGGTGTCAGTTTTCAGGACCCACTTGACACTCTCAAACCAGACAAAGTTGGCACTGGTGCCACCTTGCGTCTGGGAGGCATCCAGCGAGAGGCGGATCTCCAAGTGGCACCCAGCTTTTAAAGGCGGCATTAACCTAAACCACTTTACAGGCTTTTTCCCTGGGAAACAAAACTCACAAGCCCCTGTTCTGGGTGTCAGTTTTCAGGACCCACTTGGCACTCTTAAACCAGACCAAGTTGGAACTGGTGCCACCTTGCGTCTGGGAGGCATCCTGCGAGAGGCGGAATTCCAGGAGTCACCCGGCAATTTAAGGCTTCAGGCCCCTGAACCATTGTACAGGCTTTTTCCCTGGGAAACAAAACTCACAAGCCACTGTTCTGGGTGTCAGTTTGCAGGAGCCACCTGGCACTCTCAAACCAGACCAAGTTGGCACTGGTGTCATGTTGGACCTGGGAGGCATCCTGTGAGAGGCGGATCTCAAGGAGGCACCCAGCAATTTAAGGCCGCAGGACCCTGAACCATTGTACAGGCTTTTTCCCTGGGAAACAAAACTCACAAGCCACTGTTCTGGGTGTCAGTTTTCAGGACCCACTTGGCACTCTTAAACCAGACCAAGTTGGCACTGGTGCCACCTTGTGTCTTGGAGGCATCCTGCGAGAGGCAGAATTCCAGGAGGCACCCGGCAATTTAAGGCCTCAGGCCCCTGAACCATTGTACAGGCTTTTTCCCTGGGAAACAAAACTCACAAGCCACTGTTCTGGGTGTCAGTTTTCAGGACCCACTTGGCACTCTCAAACCAGACCAAGTTGGCACTGGTGCCACCTTGCGTCTGGGAGGCATCCTACAAGAGGTGCAATTCCAGGAGGCATCCGGCAATTTAAGGCCGCAGGACCCTGAACCATTGTACAGGCTTTTTCCCTGGGAAACAAAACTCACAAGGCACTGTTCTGGGTGACAGTTCTCAGGACACACTTGGCACTCTCAAAGCAGACCAAGTTGGCACTGGTGCCACCTTGTGTCTGGGAGGCATCCTGCGAGAGGCGCAATTCCAGGAGGCACCCGGCAATTTAAGGCCGCAGGACCCTGAACCATTGTACAGGCTTTTTCCCTGGGAAACAAAACTCACAAGCCACTGTTCTGGGTGTCAGTTTTCAGGACCCACTTGACACTCTCAAACCAGACAAAGTTGGCACTGGTGCCACCTTGCGTCTGGGAGGCATCCTGCGAGAGGCGGATCTCCAAGTAGCACTCAGCTTTTAAAGGCGGCATTAACCTAAACCACTTTACAGGCTTTTTCCCTGGGAAACAAAACTCACAAGCCACTGTTCTGGGTGTCAGTTTTCAGGACCCACTTGGCACTCTTAAACCAGACCAAGTTGGAACTGGTGCCACCTTGCGTCTGGGAGGCATCCTGCGAGAGGCGCAATTCCAGGAGTCACCCGGCAATTTAAGGCCTCAGGCCCCTGAACCATTGTACAGGCTTTTTCCCTGGGAAACAAAACTCACAAGCCACTGTTCTGGGTGTCAGTTTGCAGGAGCCACTTGGCACTCTCAAACCAGACCAAGTTGGCACTGGTGTCATGTTGTGCCTGGGAGGCATCCTGTGAGAGGCGGATCTCACGGAGGCACCCGGCAATTTAAGGCCGCAGGACCCTGAACCATTTTACAGCCTTTTTCCCTGGGAAAGAAAACTCTCAAGCCACTGTTCTGGGTGTCAGTTTTCAGGACCCACTTGGCACTCTCAAACCAGACCAAGTTGGCACTGGTGCCACCTTGCGTCTGGGAGGCATCCTGCAAGAGGCGCAATTCCAGGAGGCACCCGGCAATTTAAGTCCGCAGGACCCTGAACCATTGTACAGCCTTTTTCCCTGGGAAAGAAAACTCTCAAGCCACTGTTCTGGGTGTCAGTTTTCAGGACCCACTTGACACGCTCAAAGCAGACCAAGTTGGCACTGGTGCCACCTTGCGTCTGGGAGGCATCCTGCGAGAGGCGCAGTTCCAGGAGGCACCCGGCAATTTAAGGCCGCAAGACCCTGAACCATTGTACAGGCTTTTTCCCTGGGAAACAAAACTCACAAGCCACTGTTCTGGGTGTCAGTTTTCAGGACCCACTTGGCACTCTTAAACCAGACCAAGTTGGCACTGGTGCCACCTTGTGTCTTGGAGGCATCCTGCGAGAGGCGGAATTCCAGGAGGCACCCGGCAAATTAAGGCCTCAGGCCCCTGAACCATTGTACAGGCTTTTTCTCTGGGAAACAAAACTCACAAGCCACTGTTCTAGGTGTCAGTTTTCAGGACCCACTTGGCACTCTCAAACCAGACCAAGTTGGCGCTGGTGTTGCTTAGCGTCTGGGTAACATCTGGCGTGATGCGGAATTCCAGGAGTCACCCGGCAATTTAAGGCCGCAGGACCCTGAACCATTGTACAGGCTTTTTCCCTGGGAAACAAAACTCACAAGCCACTGTTCTGGGTGTCAGTTTGCAGGAGCCACTTGGCACTCTCAAACCAGATCAAGTTGGCACTGATGCCACCTTGCGTCTGGGAGGCATCCTGCGAGAGGCGGATCTCCAGGTGGCACCCGGCTATTAAAGGCGGCATTAACCTAAACCATTTTACAGGCTTTTTCCCTGGGAAAGAAAACTCACAAGCCACTGTTCTGGGTGTCAGTTTGCAGGAGCCACCTGGCACTCTCAAACCAGACCAAGTTGGCACTGGTGCCACCTTGCGTCTGGGAGGCATCCTGCGAGAGCCTGACATCGAGGAGGCACCCGGCAATTTAAGGCCTCAGGCCCCTGAACCATTGTACAGGCTTTTTCCCTGGGAAACAAAACTCACAAGCCACTGTTCTGGGTGTCAGTTTTCAGGACACACTTGACACTCTTAAACCAGACCAAGTTGGCACTGGTGCCTCCTTGTGTCTGGGAGGCATCCTGCGAGAGGCGCAATTCCAGGAGGCACCCGGCAATTTAAGGCCGAAAGACCCTGAACCATTGTACAGGCTTTTTCCCTGGGAAACAAAACTCACAAGCCACTGTTCTGGGTGTCAGTTTTCAGGACCCACTTGGCACTCTTAAACCAGACAAAGTTGGCACTGGTGCCACCTTGTGTCTGGGAGGCATCCTGCGAGAGGCCGAATTCCAGGAGGCACCCGGCAATTTAAGGCCTCAGGCCCCTGAACCATTGTACAGGCTTTTTCCCTGGGAAACAAAACTCACAAGCCACTGTTCTGGGTATCAGTTTGCAGGACCCACCTGGCACTCTCAAACCAGACCAAGTTGGAAATGGTGTCATTTTGCGTCTGGGAGGCACCCTGCGAGAGTCCGAATTCCAGGAGGCACCCGGCAATTTAAGGCCTCAGTCCCCTGAATCATTGTACAGGCTTTTTCCCTGGGAAACAAAACTCACAAGCCACTGTTCTGGGTGTCAGTTTGCAGGAGCCACCTGGCACTCTCAAACCAGACCAAGTTGGCACTGGTGCCACCTTGCGTCTGGGAGGCATCCTACAAGAGGCGCAATTCCAGAAGGCACCCGGCAATTTAAGGCCGCAGGACTCTGAACCATTGTACAGGCTTTTCCCTGGGAAGCAAAACTCACAAGCCACTGTTCTGGGTGTCAGTTTTCAGGGCACACTTGGCACTCTCAAAGCAGACCAAGTTTGCACTGGTGCCACCTTGTGTCTGGGAGGCATCCTGCGAGAGGCGCAATTCCAGGAGGCACCCGGCAATTTAAGGCCGCAGGACCCTGAACCATTGTACAGGCTTTTTCCCTGGGAAACAAAACTCACAAGCCACTGTTCTGGGTGTCAGTTTTCAGGACCCACTTGACACTCTCAAACCAGACAAAGTTGGCACTGGTGCCACCTTGCGTCTGGGAGGCATCCTGCGAGAGGCGGATCTCCAAGTGGCACCCAGCTTTTAAAGGCGGCATTAACCTAAACCACTTTACAGGCTTTTTCCCTGGGAAACAAAACTCACAAGCCACTGTTCTGGGTGTCAGTTTTCAGGACCCACTTGGCACTCTTAAACCAGACCAAGTTGGAACTGGTGCCACCTTGCGTCTGGGAGGCATCCTGCGAGAGGCGCAATTCCAGGAGTCACCCAGCAATTTAAGGCTTCAGGCCCCTGAACCATTGTACAGGCTTTTTCCCTGGGAAACAAAACTCACAAGACACTGTTCTGGGTGTCAGTTTGCAGGAGCCACCTGGCACTCTCAAACCAGACCAAGTTGGCACTGGTGTCATGTTGGACCTGGGAGGCATCCTGTGAGAGGCGGATCTCAAGGAGGCACCCGGCAATTTAAGGCCGCAGGACCCTGAACCATTGTACAGGCTTTTTCCCTGGGAAACAAAACTCACAAGCCACTGTTCTGGGTGTCAGTTTTCAGGACACACTTGGCACTCTTAAACCAGACCAAGTTGGCACTGGTGCCACCTTGTGTCTTGGAGGCATCCTGCGAGAGGCAGAATTCCAGGAGGCACCCGGCAATTTAAGGCCTCAGGCCCCTGAACCATTGTACAGGCTTTTTCCCTGGGAAACAAAACTCACAAGCCACTGTTCTGGGTGTCAGTTTTCAGGACCCACTTGGCACTCTCAAACCAGACCAAGTTGGCACTGGTGCCACCTTGCGTCTGGGAGGCATCCTACAAGAGGTGCAATTCCAGGAGGCATCCGGCAATTTAAGGCCGCAGGACCCTGAACCATTGTACAGGCTTTTTCCCTGGGAAACAAAACTCACAAGGCACTGTTCTGGGTGACAGTTCTCAGGACACACTTGGCACTCTCAAAGCAGACCAAGTTGGCACTGGTGCCACCTTGTGTCTGGGAGGCATCCTGCGAGAGGCGCAATTCCAGGAGGCACCCGGCAATTTAAGGCCGCAGGACCCTGAACCATTGTACAGGCTTTTTCCCTGGGAAACAAAACTCACAAGCCACTGTTCTGGGTGTCAGTTTTCAGGACCCACTTGACACTCTCAAACCAGACAAAGTTGGCACTGGTGCCACCTTGCGTCTGGGAGGCATCCTGCGAGAGGCGGATCTCCAAGTAGCACTCAGCTTTTAAAGGCGGCATTAACCTAAACCACTTTACAGGCTTTTTCCCTGGGAAACAAAACTCACAAGCCACTGTTCTGGGTGTCAGTTTTCAGGACCCACTTGGCACTCTTAAACCAGACCAAGTTGGAACTGGTGCCACCTTGCGTCTGGGAGGCATCCTGCGAGAGGCGCAATTCCAGGAGTCACCCGGCAATTTAAGGCCTCAGGCCCCTGAACCATTGTACAGGCTTTTTCCCTGGGAAACAAAACTCACAAGCCACTGTTCTGGGTGTCAGTTTGCAGGAGCCACCTGGCACTCTCAAACCAGACCAAGTTGGCACTGGTGTCATGTTGTGCCTGGGAGGCATCCTGTGAGAGGCGGATCTCACGGAGGCACCCGGCAATTTAAGGCCGCAGGACCCTGAACCATTTTACAGCCTTTTTCCCTGGGAAAGAAAACTCTCAAGCCACTGTTCTGGGTGTCAGTTTTCAGGACCCACTTGGCACTCTCAAACCAGACCAAGTTGGCACTGGTGCCACCTTGCGTCTGGGAGGCATCCTGCAAGAGGCGCAATTCCAGGAGGCACCCGGCAATTTAAGTCCGCAGGACCCTGAACCATTGTACAGGCTTTTTCCCTGGGAAAGAAAACTCACAAGCCACTGTTCTGGGTGTCAGTTTTCAGGACCCACTTGACACTCTCAAAGCAGACCAAGTTGGCACTGGTGCCACCTTGCGTCTGGGAGGCATCCTGCGAGAGGCGGAATTCCAGGAGGCACCCGGCAATTTAAGGTTGCAAGACCCTGAACCATTGTACAGGCTTTTTCCCTGGGAAACAAAACTCACAAGCCACTGTTCTGGGTGTCAGTTTTCAGGACCCACTTGGCACTCTTAAACCAGACCAAGTTGGCACTGGTGCCACCTTGTGTCTTGGAGGCATCCTGCGAGAGGCGGAATTCCAGGAGGCACCCGGCAATTTAAGGCCTCAGGCCCCTGAACCATTGTACAGGCTTTTTCCCTGGGAAACAAAACTCACAAGCCACTGTTCTAGGTGTCAGTTTTCAGGACCCACTTGGCACTCTCAAACCAGACCAAGTTGGCGCTGGTGTTGCTTAGCGTCTGGGTAACATCTGGCGTGATGCGGAATTCCAGGAGTCACCCGGCAATTTAAGGCCGCAGGACCCTGAACCATTGTACAGGCTTTTTCCCTGGGAAACAAAACTCACAAGCCACTGTTCTGGGTGTCAGTTTTCAGGACCCACTTGGCACTCTCAAACCAGATCAAGTTGGCACTGATGCTACCTTGCGTCTGGGAGGCATCCTGCGAGAGGCGGATCTCCAGGTGGCACCCGGCTATTAAAGGCGGCATTAACCTAAACCATTTTACAGGCTTTTTCCCTGGGAAAGAAAACTCACAAGCCACTGTTCTGGGTGTCAGTTTGCAGGAGCCACCTGGCACTCTCAAACCAGACCAAGTTGGCACTGGTGCCACCTTGCGTCTGGGAGGCATTCTGCGAGAGCCTGACATCGAGGAGGCACCCGGCAATTTAAGGCCTCAGGCCCCTGAACCATTGTACAGGCTTTTTCCCTGGGAAACAAAACTCACAAGCCACTGTTCTGGGTGTCAGTTTTCAGGACCCACTTGGCACTCTTAAACCAGACCAAGTTGGATCTGGTGCCACCTTGCGTCTGGGAGGCATCCTGCGAGAGGCGGAATTCCAGGAGGCACCCGGCAATTTAAGGCCGCAGGCCCCTGAACCATTGTACAGGCTTTTTCCCTGGGAAACAAAACTCACAAGCCACTGTTCTGAGTGTCAGGTTTCAGGAGCCACCTGGCACTCTCAAACCAGACCAAGTTGAAAATGGTGTCATTTTCCGTCTGGGAGGCACCCTGCGAGAGTCCGAATTCCAGGAGGCACCCAGCAATTTAAGGCCTCAGGCCCCTGAACCATTGTACAGGCTTTTTCCCTGGGAAACAAAACTCACAAGCCACTGTTCTGGGTGTCAGTTTTCAGGACCCACTTGGCACTCTCAAACCAGACCAAGTTGGCACTGGTGCCACCTTGCGTCTGGGAGGCATCCTACAAGAGGCGCAATTCCAGGAGGCACCCGGCAATTTAAGGCCGCAGGACCCTGAACCATTGTACAGGCTTTTTCCCTGGGAAGCAAAACTCACAAGCCACTGTTCTGGGTGTCAGTTTTCAGGACCCACTTGGCACTCTCAAACCAGACCAAGTTGGCACTGGTGCCACCTTGCGTCTGGGAGGCATCCTGCGAGTGGCGCAATTCATGGAGGCACCCGGCAATTTAAGGCCTCAGTCCCCTGAACCATTGTACAGGCTTTTTCCCTGGGAAACAAAACTCTCAAGCCACTGTTCTGGGTGCCAGTCTTCAGGACCCACTTGACACTCTCAAACCAGACAAAGTTGGCACTGGTGCCACCTTGCGTCTGGGAGGCATCCTGCGAGAGGCGGATCTCCAGGTGGCACCCGGCAATTTTAGGCCGCAGGACCCTGAACCATTTTACAGCCTTTTTCCCTGGGAAAGAAAACTCTCAAGCCACTGTTCTGGGTGTCAGTTTTCAGGACCCACTTGGCACTCTCAAACCAGACCAAGTTGGCACTGGTACCACCTTGCGTCTGGGAGGCATCCTGCAAGAGGCGCAATTCCAGGAGGCACCCGGCAATTTAAAGCCGCAGGACCCTGAACCATTGTACAGGCTTTTTCCCTGGGAAACAAAACTCACAAGCCACTGTTCTGGGTGTCAGTTTTCAGGACCCACTTGACACGCTCAAAGTAGACCAAGTTGGCACTGGTGCCACCTTGCGTCTGGGAGGCATCCTGCGAGAGGCGCAGTTCCAGGAGGCACCCGGCAATTTAAGGCCGCAAGACCCTGAACCATTGTACAGGCTTTTTCCCTGGGAAACAAAACTCACAAGCCACTGTTCTGGGTGTCAGTTTTCAGGACCCACTTGGCACTCTTAAACCAGACCAAGTTGGCACTGGTGCCACCTTGTGTCTTGGAGGCATCCTGCGAGAGGCGGAATTCCAGGAGGCACCCGGCAATTTAAGGCCTCAGGCCCCTGAACCATTGTACAGGCTTTTTCCCTGGGAAACAAAACTCACAAGCCACTGTTCTAGGTGTCAGTTTTCAGGACCCACTTGGCACTCTCAAACCAGACCAAGTTGGCGCTGGTGTTGCTTAGCGTCTGGGTAACATCTGGCGTGATGCGGAATTCCAGGAGTCACCCGGCAATTTAAGGCCGCAGGACCCTGAACCATTGTACAGGCTTTTTCCCTGGGAAACAAAACTCACAAGCCACTGTTCTGGGTGTCAGTTTGCAGGAGCCACTTGGCACTCTCAAACCAGAAAAAGTTGGCACTGATGCCACCTTGCGTCTGGGAGGCATCCTGCGAGAGGCGGATCTCCAGGTGGCACCCGGCTATTAAAGGCGGCATTAACCTAAACCATTTTACAGGCTTTTTCCCTGGGAAAGAAAACTCACAAGCCACTGTTCTGGGTGTCAGTTTGCAGGACCCACCTGGCACTCTCAAACCAGACCAAGTTGGCACTGGTGCCACCTTGCGTCTGGGAGGCATCCTGCGAGAGCCTGACATCGAGGAGGCACCCGGCAATTTAAGGCCGAAAGACCCTGAACCATTGTACAGGCTTTTTCCCTGGGAAACAAAACTCACAAGCCACTGTTCTGGGTGTCAGTTTTCAGGACCCACTTGGCACTCTTAAACCAGACCAAGTTGGCACTGGTGCCACCTTGTGTCTGGGAGGCATCCTGCGAGAGGCCGAATTCCAGGAGGCACCCGGCAATTTAAGGCCTCAGGCCCCTGAACCATTGTACAGGCTTTTTCCCTGGGAAACAAAACTCACAAGCCACTGTTCTGGGTATCAGTTTGCAGGACCCACCTGGCACTCTCAAACCAGACCAAGTTGGAAATGGTGTCATTTTGCGTCTGGGAGGCACCCTGCGAGGGTCCGAATTCCAGGAGGCACCCGGCAATTTAAGGCCTCAGTCCCCTGAACCATTGTACAGGCTTTTTCCCTGGGAAACAAAACTCACAAGCCACTGTTCTGGGTGTCAGTTTGCAGGAGCCACCTGGCACTCTCAAACCAGACCAAGTTGGCACTGGTGCCACCTTGCGTCTGGGAGGCATCCTACAAGAGGCGCAATTCCAGAAGGCACCCGGCAATTTAAGGCCGCAGGACCCTGAACCATTGTACAGGCTTTTCCCTGGGAAGCAAAACTCACAAGCCACTGTTCTGGGTGTCAGTTTTCAGGACACACTTGGCACTCTCAAAGCAGACCAAGTTTGCACTGGTGCCACCTTGTGTCTGGGAGGCATCCTGCGAGAGGCGCAATTCCAGGAGGCACCCGGCAATTTAAGGCCGCAGGACCCTGAACCATTGTACAGGCTTTTTCCCTGGGAAACAAAACTCACAAGCCACTGTTCTGGGTGTCAGTTTTCAGGACCCACTTGACACTCGCAAACCAGACAAAGTTGGCACTGGTGCCACCTTGCGTCTGGGAGGCATCCTGCGAGAGGCGGATCTCCAAGTGGCACCCAGCTTTTAAAGGCGGCATTAACCTAAACCACTTTACAGGCTTTTTCCCTGGGAAACAAAACTCACAAGCCACTGTTCTGGGTGTCAGTTTTCAGGACCCACTTGGCACTCTTAAACCAGACCAAGTTGGAACTGGTGCCACCTTGCGTCTGGGAGGCATCCCGCGAGAGGCGCAATTCCAGGAGTCACCCAGCAATTTAAGGCTTCAGGCCCCTGAACCATTGTACAGGCTTTTTCCCTGGGAAACAAAACTCACAAGCCACTGTTCTGGGTGTCAGTTTGCAGGAGCCACCTGGCACTCTCAAACCAGACCAAGTTGGCACTGGTGTCATGTTGGACCTGGGAGGCATCCTGTGAGAGGCGGATCTCAAGGAGGCACCCGGCAATTTAAGGCCGCAGGACCCTGAACCATTGTACAGGCTTTTTCCCTGGGAAATAAAACTCACAAGCCACTGTTCTGGGTGTCAGTTTTCAGGACACACTTGGCACTCTTAAACCAGACCAAGTTGGCACTGGTGCCACCTTGTGTCTTGGAGGCATCCTGCGAGAGGCAGAATTCCAGGAGGCACCCGGCAATTTAAGGCCTCAGGCCCCTGAACCATTGTACAGGCTTTTTCCCTGGGAAACAAAACTCACAAGCCACTGTTCTGGGTGTCAGTTTTCAGGACCCACTTGGCACTCTCAAACCAGACCAAGTTGGCACTGGTGCCACCTTGCGTCTGGGAGGCATCCTACAAGAGGTGCAATTCCAGGAGGCATCCGGCAATTTAAGGCCGCAGGACCCTGAACCATTGTACAGGCTTTTTCCCTGGGAAACAAAACTCACAAGGCACTGTTCTGGGTGTCAGTTCTCAGGACACACTTGGCACTCTCAAAGCAGACCAAGTTGGCACTGGTGCCACCTTGTGTCTGGGAGGCATCCTGCGAGAGGCGCAATTCAAGGAGGCACCCGGCAATTTAAGGCCGCAGGACCCTGAACCATTGTACAGGCTTTTTCCCTGGGAAACAAAACTCACAAGTCACTGTTCTGGGTGTCAGTTTTCAGGACCCACTTGGCACTCTCAAACCAGACCAAGTTGGCACTGGTGCCACCTTGCGTCTGGGAGGCATCCTACAAGAGGTGCAATTCCAGGAGGCATCCGGCAATTTAAGGCCGCAGGACCCTGAACCATTGTACAGGCTTTTTCCCTGGGAAACAAAACTCACAAGGCACTGTTCTGGGTGTCAGTTTTCAGGACCCACTTGACACTCTCAAACCAGACAAAGTTGGCACTGGTGCCACCTTGCGTCTGGGAGGCATCCTGCGAGAGGCGGATCTCCAGGTGGCACCGAGCTTTTAAAGGCGGCATTAACCTAAACCACTTTACAGGCTTTTTCCCTGGGAAAAAAAACTCACAAGCCACTGTTCTGGGTGTCAGTTTTCAGGACCCACTTGGCACTCTTAAACCAGACCAAGTTGGATCTGGTGCCACCTTGCGTCTGGGAGGCATCCTGCGAGAGGCCGAATTCCAGGAGGCACCTGTCAATTTAAGGCCTCAGGCCCCTGAACCATTGTACAGGCTTTTTCCCTGGGAAACAAAACTCACAAGCCACTGTTCTGGGTGTCAGTTTTCAGCACCCACTTGGCACTCTTAAACCAGACCAAGGTAGAACAGGTGCCACCTTGCGTCTGGGAGGCATCCTGCGAGAGGCCGAATTCCAGGAGTCACCCGGCAATTTAAGGCCGCAGGACCCTGAACCATTTTACAGGCTTTTTCCCTGGGAAACAAAACTCACAAGCCACTGTTCTGGGTGTCAGTTTTCAGGACCCACTTGGCACTCTCAAACCAGACCAAGTTGGCACTGGTGCCACCTTGCGTCTGGGAGGCATCCTGCGAGAGGCAGATCTCCAGGAGGCACCCGGCTATTAAAGAGGTCATTAACCTAAACCATTGTACAGGCTTTTTCCCTGGGAAAGAAAACTCACAAGCCACTGTTCTGGGTGTCAGTTTGCAGGACCCACTTGACACTCTCAAACCAGACCAAGTTGGCACTGGTGCCACCTTGCGTCTGGGAGGCATCCTGCGAGAGGCCGAATTCCAGGAGGCACTCGGCAATTTAAGGCCTCAGGCCCCTGAACCATTGTACAGGCTTTTTCCCTGGGAAGCAAAACTCACAAGCCACTGTTCTGGGTGTCAGTTTTCAGGACCCACTTGGCACTCTCAAACCAGACCAAGTTGGCACTGATGCCACCTTGCGTCTGGGAGGCATCCTGCGAGATGCGGATCTCCAGGTGCCACCCGGCTATTAAAGGCGGCATTAACCGAAACCATTTTACAGGCTTTTTCCCTCGGAAAGAAAACTCACAAGCCACTGTTCTGGGTGTCAGTTTGCAGGAGCCACCTGGCATTCTCAAACCAGACCAAGTTGGATCTGGTGCCACCTTGCGTCTGGGAGGCATCCTGCGAGAGGCGGAATTCCAGGAGTCACCCAGCAATTTAAGGCCGCAGGATCCTGAACCATTGTACAGGCTTTTTCCCTGGGAAACAAAACTCACAAGCCACTGTTCTGGGTGTCAGTTTGCAGGAGCCACCTGGCACTCTCAAACCAGACCAAGTTGGCACTGGTGTCATGTTGCGCCGGGGAGGCATCCTGCGAGAGGCGGATCTCCAGGAGGCACCCGGCAATTTAAGGCCGCAGGACCCTGAACCATTGTACAGGCTTTTTCCCTGGGAAACAAAACTCACAAGCCACTGTTCTGGGTGTCAGTTTTCAGGACCCACTTGGCACTCTTAAACCAGACCAAGTTGGCACTGGTGCCACCTTTTGTCTTGGAGGCATCCTGCGAGAGGCAGAATTCCAGGAGGCACCCGGCAATTTAAGGCCTCAGGCCCCTGAACCATTGTACAGGCTTTTTCCCTGGGAAACAAAACTCACAAGCCACTGTTCTGGGTGTCAGTTTTCAGGACCCACTTGGCACTCTCAAACCAGACCAAGTTGGCACTGGTGCAACCTTGCGTCTGGGTGGCATCCTACAAGAGGCGCAATTCCAGGAGGCACCCGGCAATTTAAGGCCGCAGGACCCTGAACCATTGTACAGGCTTTTTCCCTGGGAAACAAAACTCACAAGCCACTGTTCTGGGTGTCAGTTTTCAGGACACACTTGGCACTCTCAAAGCAGACCAAGTTGGCACTGGTGCCACCTTGTGTCTGGGAGGCATCCTGCGAGAGGCGCAATTCCAGGAGGCACCCGGCAATTTAAGGCCGCAGGACCCTGAACCATTGTACAGGCTTTTTCCCTGGGAAACAAAACTCACAAGCCACTGTTCTGGGTGTCAGTTTTCAGGACCCACTTGACACTCTCAAACCAGACAAAGTTGGCACTGGTGCCACCTTGCGTCTGGGAGGCATCCTGCGAGAGGCGGATCTCCAGGTGGCACCCAGCTTTTAAAGGCGGCATTAACCTAAACCACTTTACAGGCTTTTTCCCTGGGAAACAAAACTCACAAGCCACTGTTCTGGGTGTCAGTTTTCAGGACCCATTTGGCACTCTTAAACCAGACCAAGTTGGATCTGGTGCCACCTTGCGTCTGGGAGGCATCCTGCGAGAGGCGGAATTCCAGGAGGCACCCGGCAATTTAAGGCCGCAGGCCCCTGAACCATTGTACAGGCTTTTTCCCTGGGAAACAAAACTCACAAGCCACTGTTCTGGGTGTCAGTTTTCAGGACCCACTTGGCACTCTCAAACCAGACTAAGTTGGCACTGGTGCCACCTTGCGTCTGGCAGGCATCCTGCGAGAGGCCGAATTCCAGGAGGCACCCGTCAATTTAAGGCCTCAGGCCCCTGAACCATTGTACAGGCTTTTTCCCTGGGAAACAAAACTCACAAGCCACTGTTCTGGGTGTCAGTTTTCAGGACCCACTTGGCACTCTTAAACCAGACCAAGGTAGAACTGGTGCCACCTTGCGTCTGGGAGGCATCCTGCGAGAGGCCGAATTCCAGGAGTCACCCTGCACTTTAAGGCCGCAGGACCCTGAACCATTGTACAGGCTTTTTCCCTGGGAAACAAAACTCACAAGCCACTGTTCTGGGTGTCAGTTTTCAGGACCCACTTGGCACTCTCAAACCAGACCAAGTTGGCACTGGTGCCAACTTGCGTCTTGGAGGCATCCTGCGAGATGCGGATCTCCAGGTGCCACCCGGCTATTAAAGGGGGCATTAACCTAAACCATTTTACCGGCTTTTTCCCTGGGAAAGAAAACTCAAAAGCCACTGTTCTGGGTGTCAGTTTGCAGGAGCCACCTGGCACTCTCAAACCAGACCAAGTTGGCATTGGTGCCACCTTGCGTCTGGGAGGCATCCAGCGAGAGGCGGATCTCCAAGTGGCACCCAGCTTTTAAAGGCGGCATTAACCTAAACCACTTTACAGGCTTTTTCCCTGGGAAACAAAACTCACAAGCCACAGTTCTGGGTGTCAGTTTTCAGGATTCACTTGGCACTCTTAAACCAGACCAAGTTGGAACTGGTGCCACCTTGCGTCTGGGAGGCATCCTGCGAGAGGCGCAATTCCAGGAGTCACCCGGCAATTTAAGGCCTCAGGCCCCTGAACCATTGTACAGGCTTTTTCCCTGGGAAACAAAACTCACAAGCCACTGTTCTGGGTGTCAGTTTGCAGGAGCCACCTGGCACTCTCAAACCAGACCAAGTTGGCACTGGTGTCATGTTGCGCCTGGGAGGCATCCTGTGAGAGGCGGATCTCAAGGAGGCACCCGGCAATTTAAGGCCGCAGGACCCTGAACCATTGTACAGGCTTTTTCCCTGGGAAACAAAACTCACAAGCCACTGTTCTGGGTGTCAGTTTTCAGGACCCACTTGGCACTCTCAAACCAGACCAAGTTGGAAATGGTGTCATTTTGCGTCTGGGAGGCACCCTGCGAGAGTCCGAATTCCAGGAGGCACCCGGCAATTTAAGGCCTCAGTCCCCTGAACCATTGTACAGGCTTTTTCCCTGGGAAACAAAACTCACAAGCCACTGTTCTGGGTGTCAGTTTGCAGAAGCCACCTGGCACTTTCAAACCAGACAAAGTTGGCACTGGTGCCACCTTGCGTCTGGGAGGCATCCTACAAGAGGCGCAATTCCAGAAGGCACCCGGCAATTTAAGGCCGCAGGACCCTGAACCATCGTACAGGCTTTTTCCCTGGGAAGCAAAACTCACAAGCCACTGTTCTGGGTGTCAGTTTTCAGGACACACTTGGCACTCTCAAAGCAGACCAAGTTGGCACTGGTGCCACCTTGTGTCTGGGAGGCATCCTGCGAGAGGCGCAATTCCAGGAGGCACTCGGCAATTTAAGGCCGCAGGACCCTGAACCATTGTACAGGCTTTTTCCCTGGGAAACAAAACTCACAAGCCACTGTTCTTGGTGTCAGTTTTCAGGACCCACTTGACACTCTCAAACCAGACAAAGTTGGCACTGGTGCCACCTTGCGTCTGGGAGGCATCCTGCGAGAGGCGGATCTCCAAGTGGCACCCAGCTTTTAAAGGCGGCATTTAACTAAACCACTTTACAGGCTTTTTCCCTGGGAAACAAAACTCACAAGCCACTGTTCTGGGTGTCAGTTTTCAGGACCCACTTGGCACTCTTAAACCAGACCAAGTTGGATCTGGTGCCACCTTGCGTCTGGGAGGCATCCTGCGAGAGGCGGAATTCCAGGAGTCACCCAGCAATTTAAGGCCGCAGGATCCTGAACCATTGTACAGGCTTTTTCCCTGGGAAACAAAACTCACAAGCCACTGTTCTGGGTGTCAGTTTGCAGGAGCCACCTGGCACTCTCAAACCAGACCAAGTTGGCACTGGTGTCATGTTGCGCCTGGGAGGCATCCTGCGAGAGGCGGATCTCCAGGAGGCACCCGGCAATTTAAGGCCGCAGGACCCTGAACCATTGTACAGGCTTTTTCCCTGGGAAACAAAACTCACAAGCCACTGTTCTGGGTGTCAGTTTTCAGGACCCACTTGACACTCTTAAACCAGACCAAGTTGGCACTGGTGCCACCTTTTGTCTTGGAGTCATCCTGCGAGAGGCAGAAGTCCAGGAGGCACCCGGCAATTTAAGGCCTCAGGCCCCTGAACCATTGTACAGGCTTTTTCCCTGGGAAACAAAACTCACAAGCCACTGTTCTGGGTGTCAGTTTTCAGGACCCACTTGGCACTCTCAAACCAGACCAAATTGGCACTGGTGCCACCTTGCGTCTGGGTGGCATCCTACAAGAGGCGCAATTCCAGGAGGCACCCGGCAATTTAAGGCCGCAGGACCCTGAACCATTGTACAGGCTTTTTCCCTGGGAAACAAAACTCACAAGCCACTGTTCTGGGTGTCAGTTCTCAGGACACACTTGGCACTCTCAAAGCAGACCAAGTTGGCACTGGTGCCACCTTGTGTCTGGGAGGCATCCTGCGAGAGGCGCAATTCCAGGAGGCACCCGGCAAATTAAGGCCGCAGGACCCTGAACCATTGTACAGGCTTTTTCCCTGGGAAACAAAACTCACAAGCCACTGTTCTGGGTGTCAGTTTTCAGGACCCACTTGACACTCTCAAACCAGACAAAGTTGGCACTGGTGCCACCTTGCGTCTGGGAGGCATCCTGCGAGAGGCGGATCTCCAGGTGGCACCCAGCTTTTAAAGGCGGCATTAACCTAAACCACTTTACAGGCTTTTTCCCTGGGAAACAAAACTCACAAGCCACTGTTCTGGGTGTCAGTTTTCAGGACCCACTTGGCACTCTTAAACCAGACCAAGTTGGATCTGGTGCCACCTTGTGTCTGGGAGGCATCCTGCGAGAGGCGGAATTCCAGGAGGCACCCGGCAATTTAAGGCCGCAGGCCCCTGAACCATTGTACAGGCTTTTTCCCTGGGAAAGAAAACTCTCAAGCCACTGTTCTGGGTGTCAGTTTTCAGGACCCACTTGGCACTCTCAAACCAGACCAAGTTGGCACTGGTGCCACCTTGCGTCTGGCAGGCATCCTGCGAGAGGCCGAATTCCAGGAGGCACCCGTCAATTTAAGGCCTCAGGCCCCTGAACCATTGTACAGGCTTTTTCCCTGGGAAACAAAACTCACAAGCCACTGTTCTGGGTGTCAGTTTTCAGGACCCACTTAGCACTCTTAAACCAGACCAAGGTAGAACTGGTGCCACCTTGCGTCTGGGAGGCATCCTGCGAGAGGCTGAATTCCAGGAGTCACCCGGCACTTTAAGGCCGCAGGACCCTGAACCATTGTACAGGCTTTTTCCCTGGGAAACAAAACTCACAAGACACTGTTCTGGGTGTCAGTTTTCAGGACCCACTTGGCACTCTCAAACCAGACCAAGTTGGCACTGGTGCCAACTTGCGTCTTGGAGGCATCCTGCGAGATGCGGATCTCCAGGTGCCACCCGGCTATTAAAGGCGGCATTAACCTAAACCATTTTACCGGCTTTTTCCCTGGGAAAGAAAACTCAAAAGCCACTGTTCTGGGTGTCAGTTTGCAGGAGCCACCTGGCACTCTTAAACCAGACCAAGTTGGCACTGGTGTTGCTTAGCGTCTGGGAAACATGTGGCGAGATGCGGAATTCCAGGAGGCACCCGGCAATTTAAGGCCGCAGGACCCTGAACCATTGTACAGGCTTTTCCTCTGGGAAGCAAAACTCACAAGCCACTGTTCTGGGCGTAAGTTTTCAGGACACACTTGGCACTCTCAAACCAGACCAAGTTGGCACTGGTGCCACCTTGCGTCTGGGAGGCATCCTGCGAGAGGCGCAATTCCAGGAGGCACCCGGTAATTTAAGGCCGCAGGACCCTGAACCATTGTACAGGCTTTTTCCCTGGGAAACAAAACTCACAAGCCACTGTTCTGGGTGTCAGTTTTCAGGAAACACTTGACACTCTCAAAGCAGACCAAGTTGGCACTGGTGCCACCTTGTGTCTGGGCGGAATCTTGCGAGAGGCCGAATTCAAGGAGGCACCCGGCAATTTAAGACCTCAAGCCCCTGAACCACTGTACAGGCTTTTTCCCTGGGAAACAAAACTCACAAGCCACTGTTCTGGGTGTCAGTTTTCAGGACACACTTGGCACTCTTAAACCAGACCAAGTTGGCACTGGTGCCTCCTTGTGTCTGGGAGGCATCCTGCGAGAGGCCGAATTCCAGGAGGCACCCGGCAATTTAAGGCCTCAAGCCCCTGAACCATTCTACAGGCTTTTTCCCTGGGAAAGAAAACCTACAAGCCACTGTTCTGGGTGTCAGTTTTCAGGACCCACTTGGCACTCTTAAACCAGACCAAGTTGGCACTGGTGTTGCTTAGCGTCTGGGAAAAATCTGGCGAGATGCAGAATTCCAGGAGGCACCCGGCAATTTAAGGCCGCAGGACCCTGAACCATTGTACAGGCTTTTTCCCTGGGAAACAAAACTCACAAGCCACTGTTCTGGGTGTCAGTTTGCAGGACACACTTGGCACTCTCAGAGCAGACCAAGTTGGCACTGGTGACACCTTGCGTCTGGGAGGCATCCCGCGAGAGGCGGAATTCCAGGAGGCACCCGGCAATTTAAGTCCGCAGGACCCTGAACAATTGTACAGGCTTTTTCCCTGGGAAAGAAAACTCTCAAGCCACTGTTCTGGGTGTCAGTTTTCAGGACCCACTTGGCACTCTCAAACCAGACCAAGTTGGCACTGGTGCCACCTTGCGTCTGGGTGGCATCCTGCGAGAGGCGCAGTTCCAGGAGGCACCCGGCAATTTAAGGCCGCAGGACCCTGAACCATTGTACAGGCTTTTTCCCTGAGAAACAAAACTCACAAGCCACTGTTCTGGGTGTCAGTTTTCAGGACCCACTTGGCACTCTTAAACCCGACCAAGTTGGCACTGCTGCCACCTTGTGTCTTGGAGGCATCCTGCGAGAGGCAGAATTCCAGGAGGCACCCGGCAATTTAAGGCCTCAGGCCCCTGAACCATTGTACAGGCTTTTTCCCTGGGAAACAAAACTCACAAGCCACTGTTCTGGGTGTCAGTTTTCAGGACCCACTTGACACGCTCAAATCAGACCAAGTTGGCACTGGTGCCACCTTGTGTCTGGGAGGCATCCTGCGAGAGGCGCAATTCCAGGAGGCACCCGGCAATTTAAGGCCGCAGGACCCTGAACCATTCAACAGGCTTTTTCCCTGGGAAACAAAACTCACAAGCCACTGTTCTGGGTGTCAGTTTTCAGGACCCACTTGACACTCTCAAACCAGACCAAGTTGGCACTGGTGCCACCTTGCGTCTGGGAGGCATCCTGCAAGAGGCGGATCTCCAGGTGGCACCCAGCTTTTAAAGGCGGCATTAACCTAAACCACTTTACAGGCTTTTTCCCTGGGAAACAAAACTCACAAGCCACTGTTCTGGGTGTCAGTTTTCAGGACCCACTTGGCACTCTCAAAGCAGACCAAGTTGGATCTGGTGCCACCTTGCGTCTGGGAGGCATCCCGCGAGAGGCGGAATTCCAGGAGGCACCCTGCAATTTAAGGCCGCAGGCCCCTGAACCATTGTACAGGCTTTTTCCCTGGGAAACAAAACTCACAAGCCACTGTTCTGGGTGTCAGTTTTCAGGAGCCACCTGGCACTCTCAAACCAGACCAAGTTGAAAATGGTGTCATTTTGCGTCTGGGAGGCATCCTGCGAGAGTCCGAATTCCAGGAGGCACCCGGCAATTTAAGGCCTCAGGCCCCTGAACCATTGTACAGGCTTTTTCCCTGGGAAACAAAACTCACAAGCCACTGTTCTGGGTGTCAGTTTTCAGGACCCACTTGGCACTCTCAAACCAGACCAAGTTGGCACTGGTGCCACCTTGTGTCTTGGAGGCATCCTGCGAGAGTCCGAATTCCAGGAGGCACCCGGCAATTTAAGGCCGCAGGACCCTGAACCATTGTACAGGCTTTTTCCCTGGGAAACAAAACTCACAAGCCACTGTTCTGGGTGTCAGTTTTCAGGACCCACTTGGCACTCTTAAACCAGACCAAGTTGGCACTGGTGCTACCTTGTGTCTTGGAGGCATCCTGCGAGAGGCGGAATTCCAGGAGGCACCCGGCAATTTAAGGCCTCAGGCCCCTGAACCATTGTACAGGCTTTTTCCCTGGGAAACAAAACTCACAAGCCACTGTTCTGGGTGTCAGTTTTCAGGACCCACTTGGCACTCTCAAACCAGACCAAGTTGGCACTGGTGTTGCTTAGCATCTGGGTAACATCTGGCGTGATGCGGAATTCCAGGAGTCACCCGGCAATTTAAGGCCGCAGGACCCTGAACCATTGTACAGGCTTTTTCCCTGGGAAACAAAACTCACAAGCCACTGTTCTGGGTGTCAGTTTTCAGGACCCACTTGGCACTCTCAAACCAGATCAAGTTGGCACTGATGCTACCTTGCGTCTGGGAGGCATCCTGCGAGAGGCGGATCTCCAGGTGGCACCCGGCTATTAAAGGCGGCATTAACCTAAACCATTTTACAGGCTTTTTTCCTGGGAAACAAAACTCACAAGCCACTGTTCTGGGTGTCAGTTTGCAGGAGCCACCTGGCACTCTCAAACCAGACCAAGTTGGCACTGGTGCCACCTTGCGTCTGGGAGGCATCCTGCGAGAGCCTGACATCGAGGAGGCACCCGGCAATTTAAGGCCGCAGGACCCTGAACCATTGTACAGGCTTTTTCCCTGGGAAACAAAACTCACAAGCCACTGTTCTGGGTGTCAGTTTTCAGGACACACTTGACACTCTTAAACCAGACCAAGTTGGCACTGGTGCCTCCTTGTGTCTGGGAGGCATCCTGCGAGAGGCGCAATTCCAGGAGGCACCCGGCAATTTAAGGCCGCAGGACCCTGAACCATTGTACAGGCTTTTTCCCTGGGAAACAAAACTCACAAGCCACTGTTCTGGGTGCCAGTTTTCAGGACCCACTTGACACTCTCAAACCAGACAAAGTTGGCACTGGTGCCTCCTTGTGTCTGGGAGGCATCCTGCGAGAGGCGCAATTCCAGGAGGCACCCGGCACTTTAAGGCCGCAGGACCCTGAACCATTGTACAGGCTTTTTCCCTGGGAAACAAAACTCACAAGCCACTGTTCTGGGTGTCAGTTTGCAGGACACACTTGGCACTCTCAGAGCAGACCAAGTTGGCACTGGTGACACCTTGCGTCTGGGAGGCATCCCGCGAGAGGCGGAATTCCAGGAGGCACCCGGCAATTTAAGTCCGCAGGACCCTGAACAATTGTACAGGCTTTTTCCCTGGGAAAGAAAACTCTCAAGCCACTGTTCTGGGTGTCAGTTTTCAGGACCCACTTGGCACTCTCAAACCAGACCAAGTTGGCACTGGTGCCACCTTGCGTCTGGGTGGCATCCTGCGAGAGGCGCAGTTCCAGGAGGCACCCGGCAATTTAAGGCCGCAGGACCCTGAACCATTGTACAGGCTTTTTCCCTGAGAAACAAAACTCACAAGCCACTGTTCTGGGTGTCAGTTTTCAGGACCCACTTGGCACTCTTAAACCAGACCAAGTTGGCACTGCTGCCACCTTGTGTCTTGGAGGCATCCTGCGAGAGGCAGAATTCCAGGAGGCACCCGGCAATTTAAGGCCTCAGGCCCCTGAACCATTGTACAGGCTTTTTCCCTGGGAAACAAAACTCACAAGCCACTGTTCTGGGTGTCAGTTTTCAGGACCCACTTGACACGCTCAAATCAGACCAAGTTGGCACTGGTGCCACCTTGTGTCTGGGAGGCATCCTGCGAGAGGCGCAATTCCAGGAGGCACCCGGCAATTTAAGGCCGCAGGACCCTGAACCATTCAACAGGCTTTTTCCCTGGGAAACAAAACTCACAAGCCACTGTTCTGGGTGTCAGTTTTCAGGACCCACTTGACACTCTCAAACCAGACCAAGTTGGCACTGGTGCCACCTTGCGTCTGGGAGGCATCCTGCAAGAGGCGGATCTCCAGGTGGCACCCAGCTTTTAAAGGCGGCATTAACCTAAACCACTTTACAGGCTTTTTCCCTGGGAAACAAAACTCACAAGCCACTGTTCTGGGTGTCAGTTTTCAGGACCCACTTGGCACTCTCAAAGCAGACCAAGTTGGATCTGGTGCCACCTTGCGTCTGGGAGGCATCCCGCGAGAGGCGGAATTCCAGGAGGCACCCTGCAATTTAAGGCCGCAGGCCCCTGAACCATTGTACAGGCTTTTTCCCTGGGAAACAAAACTCACAAGCCACTGTTCTGGGTGTCAGTTTTCAGGACCCACTTGGCACTCTCAAACCAGACCAAGTTGGCACTGGTGCCACCTTGTGTCTTGGAGGCATCCTGCGAGAGTCCGAATTCCAGGAGGCACCCGGCAATTTAAGGCCGCAGGACCCTGAACCATTGTACAGGCTTTTTCCCTGGGAAACAAAACTCACAAGCCACTGTTCTGGGTGTCAGTTTTCAGGACCCACTTGGCACTCTTAAACCAGACCAAGTTGGCACTGGTGCTACCTTGTGTCTTGGAGGCATCCTGCGAGAGGCGGAATTCCAGGAGGCACCCGGCAATTTAAGGCCTCAGGCCCCTGAACCATTGTACAGGCTTTTTCCCTGGGAAACAAAACTCACAAGCCACTGTTCTGGGTGTCAGTTTTCAGGACCCACTTGGCACTCTCAAACCAGACCAAGTTGGCACTGGTGTTGCTTAGCATCTGGGTAACATCTGGCGTGATGCGGAATTCCAGGAGTCACCCGGCAATT
Source organism: Fringilla coelebs (assembly GCF_963513975.1). Classification (NCBI taxonomy): domain Eukaryota; kingdom Metazoa; phylum Chordata; class Aves; order Passeriformes; family Fringillidae; genus Fringilla; species Fringilla coelebs. The sequence goes on along the minus strand of NW_028167521.1, from coordinate 362,368 downwards.
TAAGGCCGCAGGACCCTGAACCATTGTACAGGCTTTTTCCCTGGGAAACAAAACTCACAAGCCACTGTTCTGGGTGTCAGTTTTCAGGACCCACTTGGCACTCTCAAACCAGATCAAGTTGGCACTGATGCTACCTTGCGTCTGGGAGGCATCCTGCGAGAGGCGGATCTCCAGGTGGCACCCGGCTATTAAAGGCGGCATTAACCTAAACCATTTTACAGGCTTTTTTCCTGGGAAACAAAACTCACAAGCCACTGTTCTGGGTGTCAGTTTGCAGGAGCCACCTGGCACTCTCAAACCAGACCAAGTTGGCACTGGTGCCACCTTGCGTCTGGGAGGCATCCTGCGAGAGCCTGACATCGAGGAGGCACCCGGCAATTTAAGGCCGCAGGACCCTGAACCATTGTACAGGCTTTTTCCCTGGGAAACAAAACTCACAAGCCACTGTTCTGGGTGTCAGTTTTCAGGACACACTTGACACTCTTAAACCAGACCAAGTTGGCACTGGTGCCTCCTTGTGTCTGGGAGGCATCCTGCGAGAGGCGCAATTCCAGGAGGCACCCGGCAATTTAAGGCCGCAGGACCCTGAACCATTGTACAGGCTTTTTCCCTGGGAAACAAAACTCACAAGCCACTGTTCTGGGTGCCAGTTTTCAGGACCCACTTGACACTCTCAAACCAGACAAAGTTGGCACTGGTGCCTCCTTGTGTCTGGGAGGCATCCTGCGAGAGGCGCAATTCCAGGAGGCACCCGGCACTTTAAGGCCGCAGGACCCTGAACCATTGTACAGGCTTTTTCCCTGGGAAACAAAACTCACAAGACACTGTTCTGGGTGTCAGTTTTCAGGACCCACTTGGCACTCTCAAACCAGACCAAGTTGGCACTGGTGCCAACTTGCGTCTTGGAGGCATCCTGCGAGATGCGGATCTCCAGGTGCCACCCGGCTATTAAAGGCGGCATTAACCTAAACCATTTTACAGGCTTTTTCCCTGGGAAAGAAAACTCAAAAGCCACTGTTCTGGGTGTCAGTTTGCAGGAGCCACCTGGCACTCTTAAACCAGACCAAGTTGGCACTGGTGTTGCTTAGCGTCTGGGAAACATGTGGCGAGATGCGGAATTCCAGGAGGCACCCGGCAATTTAAGGCCGCAGGACCCTGAACCATTGTACAGGCTTTTCCTCTGGGAAGCAAAACTCACAAGCCACTGTTCTGGGCGTAAGTTTTCAGGACACACTTGGCACTCTCAAACCAGACCAAGTTGGCACTGGTGCCACCTTGCGTCTGGGAGGCATCCTGCGAGAGGCGCAATTCCAGGAGGCACCCGGTAATTTAAGGCCGCGGGACCCTGAACCATTGTACAGGCTTTTTCCCTGGGAAAGAAAACTCACAAGCCACTGTTCTGGGTGTCAGTTGTCAGGAAACACTTGACACTCTCAAAGCAGACCAAGTTGGCACTGGTGCCACCTTGTGTCTGGGCGGAATCTTGCGAGAGGCCGAATTCAAGGAGGCACCCGGCAATTTAAGACCTCAAGCCCCTGAACCACTGTACAGGCTTTTTCCCTGGGAAACAAAACTCACAAGCCACTGTTCTGGGTGTCAGTTTTCAGGACACACTTGGCACTCTTAAACCAGACCAAGTTGGCACTGGTGCCTCCTTGTGTCTGGGAGGCATCCTGCGAGAGGCCGAATTCCAGGAGGCACCCGGCAATTTAAGGCCTCAAGCCCCTGAACCATTCTACAGGCTTTTTCCCTGGGAAAGAAAACCTACAAGCCACTGTTCTGGGTGTCAGTTTTCAGGACCCACTTGGCACTCTTAAACCAGACCAAGTTGGCACTGGTGTTGCTTAGCGTCTGGGAAAAATCTGGCGAGATGCAGAATTCCAGGAGGCACCCGGCAATTTAAGGCCGCAGGACCCTGAACCATTGTACAGGCTTTTTCCCTGGGAAACAAAACTCACAAGCCACTGTTCTGGGTGTCAGTTTGCAGGACACACTTGGCACTCTCAGAGCAGACCAAGTTGGCACTGGTGACAACTTGCGTCTGGGAGGCATCCCGCGAGAGGCGGAATTCCAGGAGGCACCCGGCAATTTAAGTCCGCAGGACCCTGAACAATTGTACAGGCTTTTTCCCTGGGAAAGAAAACTCTCAAGCCACTGTTCTGGGTGTCAGTTTTCAGGACCCACTTGGCACTCTCAAACCAGACCAAGTTGGCACTGGTGCCACCTTGCGTCTGGGTGGCATCCTGCGAGAGGCGCAGTTCCAGGAGGCACCCGGCAATTTAAGGCCGCAGGACCCTGAACCATTGTACATGCTTTTTCCCTGAGAAACAAAACTCACAAGCCACTGTTCTGGGTGTCAGTTTTCAGGACCCACTTGGCACTCTTAAACCAGACCAAGTTGGCACTGCTTCCACCTTGTGTCTTGGAGGCATCCTGCGAGAGGCAGAATTCCAGGAGGCACCCGGCAATTTAAGGCCTCAGGCCCCTGAACCATTGTACAGGCTTTTTCCCTGGGAAACAAAACTCACAAGCCACTGTTCTGGGTGTCAGTTTTCAGGACCCACTTGACACGCTCAAATCAGACCAAGTTGGCACTGGTGCCACCTTGTGTCTGGGAGGCATCCTGCGAGAGGCGCAATTCCAGGAGGCACCCGGCAATTTAAGGCCGCAGGACCCTGAACCATTGTACAGGCTTTTTCCCTGGGAAACAAAACTCACAAGCCACTGTTCTGGGTGTCAGTTTTCAGGACCCACTTGACACTCTCAAACCAGACCAAGTTGGCACTGGTGCCACCTTGCGTCTGGGAGGCATCCTGCAAGAGGCGGATCTCCAGGTGGCACCCAGCTTTTAAAGGCGGCATTAACCTAAACCACTTTACAGGCTTTTTCCCTGGGAAACAAAACTCACAAGCCACTGTTCTGGGTGTCAGTTTTCAGGACCCACTTGGCACTCTCAAAGCAGACCAAGTTGGATCTGGTGCCACCTTGCGTCTGGGAGGCATCCTGCGAGAGGCGGAATTCCAGGAGGCACCCTGCAATTTAAGGCCGCAGGCCCCTGAACCATTGTACAGGCTTTTTCCCTGGGAAACAAAACTCACAAGCCACTGTTCTGGGTGTCAGTTTTCAGGAGCCACCTGGCACTCTCAAACCAGACCAAGTTGAAAATGGTGTCATTTTGCGTCTGGGAGGCATCCTGCGAGAGTCCGAATTCCAGGAGGCACCCGGCAATTTAAGGCCGCAGGCCCCTGAACCATTGTACAGGCTTTTTCCCTGGGAAACAAAACTCACAAGCCACTGTTCTGGGTGTCAGTTTTCAGGACCCACTTGGCACTCTCAAACCAGACCAAGTTGGCACTGGTGCCACCTTGTGTCTTGGAGGCATCCTGCGAGAGTCCGAATTCCAGGAGGCACCCGGCAATTTAAGGCCGCAGGACCCTGAACCATTCAACAGGCTTTTCCCCTGGGAAACAAAACTCACAAGCCACTGTTCTGGGTGTCAGTTTTCAGGACCCACTTGGCACTCTTAAACCAGACCAAGTTGGCACTGGTGCTACCTTGTGTCTTGGAGGCATCCTGCGAGAGGCGGAATTCCAGGAGTCACCCGGCAATTTAAGGCCTCAGGCCCCTGAACCATTGTACAGGCTTTTTCCCTGGGAAACAAAACTCACAAGCCACTGTTCTGGGTGTCAGTTTTCAGGACCCACTTGACACTCTCAAACCAGACAAAGTTGGCACTGGTGCCACCTTGCGTCTGGGAGGCATCCTGCGAGAGGCGGATCTCCAAGTGGCACCCAGCTTTTAAAGGCGGCATTAGCCTAAACCACTTTACAGGCTTTTTCCCTGGGAAACAAAACTCACAAGCCACTGTTCTGGGTGTCAGTTTTCAGGACCCACTTGGCACTCTTAAACCAGACCAAGTTGGAACTGGTGCCAACTTGCGTCTGGGAGGCATCCTGCGAGAGGCGGAATTCCAGGAGGCACCCGGCAATTTAAGGCCTCAGGCCCCTGAACCATTGTACAGGCTTTTTCCCTGGGAAACAAAACTCACAAGCCACTGTTCTGGGTGTCAGTTTGCAGGAGCCACCTGGCACTCTCAAACCAGACCAAGTTGGCACTGGTGACATGTTGCGCCTGGGAGGCATCCTGTGAGAGGCGGATGTCAAGGAGGCACCCGGCAATTTAAGGCCGCAGGACCCTGAACCATTGTACAGGCTTTTTCCCTGGGAAACAAAACTCACAAGCCACTGTTCTGGGTGTCAGTTTTCAGGACCCACTTGGCACTCTCAAACCAGACCAAGTTGGAAATGGTGTCATTTTGCGTCTGGGAGGCACCCTGCGAGAGTCCGAATTCCAGGAGGCACCCGGCAATTTAAGGCCTCAGTCCCCTGAACCATTGTACAGGCTTTTTCCCTGGGAAACAAAACTCACAAGCCACTGTTCTGGGTGTCAGTTTGCAGGAGCCACCTGGCACTCTCAAACCAGACAAAGTTGGCACTGGTGCCACCTTGCGTCTGGGAGGCATCCTACAAGAGGCGCAACTCCAGAAGGCACCCGGCAATTTAAGGCCGCAGGACCCTGAACCATCGTACAGGCTTTTTCCCTGGGAAGCAAAACTCACAAGCCACTGTTCTGGGTGTCAGTTTTCAGGACACACTTGGCACTCTCAAAGCAGACCAAGTTGGCACTGGTGCCACCTTGTGTCTGGGAGGCATCCTGCGAGAGGCGCAATTCCAGGAGGCACTCGGCAATTTAAGGCCGCAGGACACTGAACCATTGTACAGGCTTTTTCCCTGGGAAACAAAACTCACAAGCCACTGTTCTGGGTGTCAGTTTTCAGGACCCACTTGACACTCTCAAACCAGACAAAGTTGGCACTGGTGCCACCTTGCGTCTGGGAGGCATGCTGCAAGAGGCGGATCTCCAGGTGGCACCCAGCTTTTAAAGGCGGCATTAACCTAAACCACTTTACAGGCTTTTTCCCTGGGAAACAAAACTCACAAGCCACTGTTCTGGGTGTCAGTTTTCAGGACCCACTTGGCACTCTTAAACCAGACCAAGTTGGATCTGGTGCCACCTTGCGTCTGGGAGGCATCCTGCGAGAGGCGGAATTCCAGGAGGCACCCGGCAATTTAAGGCCGCAGGCCCCTGAACCATTGTACAGGCTTTTTCCCTGGGAAACAAAACTCACAAGCCACTGTTCTGGGTGTCAGTTTTCAGGACCCACTTGGCACTCTCAAACCAGACCAAGTTGGCACTGGTGCCACCTTGCGTCTGGCAGGCATCCTGCGAGAGGCCGAATTCCAGGAGGCACCCGTCAATTTAAGGCCTCAGGCCCCTGAACCATTGTACAGGCTTTTTCCCTGGGAAACAAAACTCACAAGCCACTGTTCTGGGTGTCAGTTTTCAGGACCCACTTGGCACTCTTAAACCAGACCAAGGTAGAACTGGTGCCACCTTGCGTCTGGGAGGCATCCTGCGAGAGGCCGAATTCCAGGAGTCACCCGGCAATTTAAGGCCGCAGGACCCTGAACCATTGTACAGGCTTTTTCCCTGGGAAACAAAACTCACAAGACACTGTTCTGGGTGTCAGTTTTCAGGACCCACTTGGCACTCTCAAACCAGACCAAGTTGGCACTGGTGCCAACTTGCGTCTTGGAGGCATCCTGTGAGATGCGGATCTCCAGGTGCCACCCGGCTATTAAAGGCGGCATTAACCTAAGCCATTTTACAGGCTTTTTCCCTGGGAAACAAAACTCACAAGCCACTGTTCTGGGTGTCAGTTTGCAGGAGCCACCTGGCACTCTCAAACCAGACCAAGTTGGCACTGGTGCCACCTTGCGTCTGGGAGGCATGCTGGGAGAGGCGAAATTCAAGGAGGCACCCGGCAATTTAAGGCCTCAGGCCCCTGAACCATTGTACAGGCTTTTTCCCTGGGAAACAAAACTCACAAGCCACTGTTCTGGGTGTCAGTTTTCAGGACCCACTTGGCACTCTCAAACCAGACCAAGTTGGCACTGGTGCCACCTTGCGTCTGGGTGGCATCCTACAAGAGGCGCAATTCCAGGAGGCACCCGGCAATTTAAGGCCGCAGGACCCTGAACCATTGTACAGGCTTTTTCCCTGGGAAACAAAACTCACAAGGCACTGTTCTGGGCGTAAGTTCTCAGGACACACTTGGCACTCTCAAAGCAGACCAAGTTGGCACTGGTGCCACCTTGTGTCTGGGAGGCATCCTGCGAGAGGCGCAATTCCAGGAGGCACTCGGCAATTTAAGGCCGCAGGACCCTGAACCATTGTACAGGCTTTTTCCCTGGGAAACAAAACTCACAAGCCACTGTTCTGGGTGTCAGTTTTCAGGACCCACTTGACACTCTCAAACCAGACAAAGTTGGCACTGGTGCCACCTTGCGTCTGGGAGGCATGCTGCGAGAGGCGGATCTCCAGGTGGCACCCAGCTTTTAAAGGCGGCATTAACCTAAACCACTTTACAGGCTTTTTCCCTGGGAAACAAAACTCACAAGCCACTGTTCTGGGTGTCAGTTTTCAGGACCCACTTGGCACTCTTAAACCAGACCAAGTTGGATCTGGTGCCACCTTGCGTCTGGGAGGCATCCTGCGAGAGGCGGAATTCCAGGAGGCACCCGGCAATTTAAGGCCGCAGGCCCCTGAACCATTGTACAGGCTTTTTCCCTGGGAAACAAAACTCACAAGCCACTGTTCTGGGTGTCAGTTTTCAGGACCCACTTGGCACTCTCAAACCAGACCAAGTTGGCACTGGTGCCACCTTGCGTCTGGCAGGCATCCTGCGAGAGGCCGAATTCCAGGAGGCACCCGTCAATTTAAGGCCTCAGGCCCCTGAACCATTGTACAGGCTTTTTCCCTGGGAAACAAAACTCACAAGCCACTGTTCTGGGTGTCAGTTTTCAGGACCCACTTGGCACTCTTAAACCAGACCAAGGTAGAACTGGTGCCACCTTGCGTCTGGGAGGCATCCTGCGAGAGGCCGAATTCCAGGAGTCACCCGGCAATTTAAGGCCGCAGGACCCTGAACCATTGTACAGGCTTTTTCCCTGGGAAACAAAACTCACAAGACACTGTTCTGGGTGTCAGTTTTCAGGACCCACTTGGCACTCTCAAACCAGACCAAGTTGGCACTGGTGCCAACTTGCGTCTTGGAGGCATCCTGCGAGATGCGGATCTCCAGGTGCCACCCAGCTATTAAAGGCGGCATTAACCTAAGCCATTTTACAGGCTTTTTCCCTGGGAAAGAAAACTCACAAGCCACTGTTCTGGGTGTCAGTTTGCAGGAGCCACCTGGCACTCTCAAACCAGACCAAGTTGGCACTGGTGCCACCTTGCGTCTGGGAGGCATCCTGCGAGAGGCGGAATTCCAGGAGGCACCCGGCAATTTAAGGCCTCAGTCCCCTGAACCATTGTACAGGCTTTTTCCCTGGGAAACAAAACTCACAAGCCACTGTTCTGGGTGTCAGTTTTCAGGAGCCACCTGGCACTCTCAAACCAGACCAAGTTGGCACTGGTGCCACCTTGCGTCTGGGAGGCATCCTACAAGAGGCGCAATTCCAGAAGGCACCCGGCAATTTAAGGCCGCAGGACCCTGAACCATTGTACAGGCTTTTTCCCTGGGAAGCAAAACTCACAAGCCACTGTTCTGGGTGTCAGTTTTCAGGACACACTTGACACTCTCAAAGCAGACCAAGTTGGCACTGGTGCCACCTTGGGTCTGGGAGGCATCCTGCGAGAGGCGCAATTCCAGGAGGCACCCGGCAATTTAAGGCCGCAGGACCCTGAACCATTGTACAGGCTTTTTCCCTGGGAAACAAAACTCACAAGCCACTGTTCTGGGTGTCAGTTTTCAGGACCCACTTGACACTCTCAAACCAGACAAAGTTGGCACTGGTGCCACCTTGCGTCTGGGAGGCATCCTGCGAGAGGCGGAATTCCAGGAGTCACCCGGCAATTTAAGGCCTCAGGCCCCTGAACCATTGTACAGGCTTTTTCCCTGGGAAACAAAACTCACAAGCCACTGTTCTGGGTGTCAGTTTGCAGGAGCCACCTGGCACTCTCAAACCAGACCAAGTTGGCACTGGTGACATGTTGCCCCTGGGAGGCATCCTGTGAGAGGCGGATCTCAAGGAGGCACCCGGCAATTTAAGGCCGCAGGACCCTGAACCATTGTACAGGCTTTTTCCCTGGGAAACAAAACTCACAAGCCACTGTACTAGGTGTCAGTTTTCAGGACCCACTTCGCACTCTCAAACCAGACCAAGTTGGAAATGGTGTCATTTTGCGTCTGGGAGGCACCCTGCGAGAGTCCGAATTCCAGGAGGCACCCGGCAATTTAAGGCCTCAGTCCCCTGAACCATTGTACAGGCTTTTTCCCTGGGAAACAAAACTCACAAGCCACTGTTCTGGGTGTCAGTTTGCAGGAGCCACCTGGCACTCTCAAACCAGACAAAGTTGGCACTGGTGCCACCTTGCGTCTGGGAGGCATCCTGCGAGATGCGGATCTCCAGGTGCCACCCGGCTATTAAAGGCGGCATTAACCGAAACCATTTTACAGGCTTTTTCCCTCGGAAAGAAAACTCACAAGCCACTGTTCTGGGTGTCAGTTTGCAGGAGCCACCTGGCATTCTCAAACCAGACCAAGTTGGATCTGGTGCCACCTTGCGTCTGGGAGGCATCCTGCGAGAGGCGGAATTCCAGGAGGCACTCGGCAATTTAAGGCCGCAGGACCCTGAACCATTGTACAGGCTTTTTCCCTGGGAAACAAAACTCACAAGCCACTGTTCTGGGTGTCAGTTTTCAGGACCCACTTGACACTCTCAAACCAGACAAAGTTGGCACTGGTGCCACCTTGCGTCTGGGAGGCATCCTGCGAGAGGCGGATCTCCAAGTGGCACCCAGCTTTTAAAGGCGGCATTTAACTAAACCATTTTACAGGCTTTTTCCCTGGGAAACAAAACTCACAAGCCACTGTTCTGGGTGTCAGTTTTCAGGACCCACTTGGCACTCTTAAACCAGACCAAGTTGGATCTGGTGCCACCTTGCGTCTGGGAGGCATCCTGCGAGAGGCGGAATTCCAGGAGTCACCCGGCAATTTAAGGCCGCAGGATCCTGAACCATTGTACAGGCTTTTTCCCTGGGAAACAAAACTCACAAGCCACTGTTCTGGGTGTCAGTTTGCAGGAGCCACCTGGCACTCTCAAACCAGACCAAGTTGGCACTGGTGTCATGTTGCGCCTGGGAGGAATCCTGCGAGAAGGGGATCTCCAGGAGGCACCCGGCAATTTAAGGCCGCAGGACCCTGAACCATTGTACAGGCTTTTTCCCTGGGAAACAAAACTCACAAGCCACTGTTCTGGGTGTCAGTTTTCAGGACCCACTTGGCACTCTTAAACCAGACCAAGTTGGCACTGGTGCCACCTTTTGTCTTGGAGGCATCCTGCGAGAGGCAGAATTCCAGGAGGCACCCGGCAATTTAAGGCCTCAGGCCCCTGAACAATTGTACAGGCTTTTTCCCTGGGAAACAAAACTCACAAGCCACTGTTCTGGGTGTCAGTTTTCAGGACCCACTTGGCACTCTCAAACCAGACCAAGTTGGCACTGGTGCCACCTTGCGTCTGGGAGGCATCCTACAAGAGGCGCAATTCCAGGAGGCACCCGGCAATTTAAGGCCGCAGGACCCTGAACCATTGTACAGGCTTTTTCCCTGGGAAACAAAACTCACAAGCCACTGTTCTGGGCGTAAGTTCTCAGGACACACTTGGCACTCTCAAAGCAGATCAAGTTGGCACTGGTGCCACCTTGTGTCTGGGAGGCATCCTGCGAGAGGCGCAATTCCAGGAGTCACCCGGCAATTTAAGGCCGCAGGACCCTGAACCATTGTACAGGCTTTTTCCCTGGGAAACAAAACTCACAAGCCACTGTTCTGGGTGTCAGTTTTCAGGACCCACTTGACACTCTCAAACCAGACAAAGTTGGCACTGGTGCCACCTTGCGTCTGGGAGGCATGCTGCGAGAGGCGGATCTCCAGGTGGCACCCAGCTTTTAAAGGCGGCATTAACCTAAACCACTTTACAGGCTTTTTCCCTGGGAAACAAAACTCACAAGCCACTGTTCTGGGTGTCAGTTTTCAGGACCCACTTGGCACTCTTAAACCAGACCAAGTTGGATCTGGTGCCACCTTGCGTCTGGGAGGCATCCTGCGAGAGGCGGAATTCCAGGAGGCACCCGGCAATTTAAGGCCGCAGGCCCCTGAACCATTGTACAGGCTTTTTCCCTGGGAAACAAAACTCTCAAGCCACTGTTCTGGGTGTCAGTTTTCAGGACCCACTTGGCACTCTCAAACCAGACCAAGTTGGCACTGGTGCCACCTTGCGTCTGGCAGGCATCCTGCGAGAGGCCGAATTCCAGGAGGCACCCGTCAATTTAAGGCCTCAGGCCCCTGAACCATTGTACAGGCTTTTTCCCTGGGAAACAAAACTCACAAGCCACTGTTCTGGGTGTCAGTTTTCAGGACCCACTTGGCACTCTTAAACCAGACCAAGGTAGAACTGGTGCCACCTTGCGTCTGGGAGGCATCCTGCGACAGGCCGAATTCCAGGAGTCACCCGGCAATTTAAGGCCGCAGGACCCTGAACCATTGTACAGGCTTTTTCCCTGGGAAACAAAACTCACAAGACACTGTTCTGGGTGTCAGTTTTCAGGACCCACTTGGCACTCTCAAACCAGACCAAGTTGGCACTGGTGCCAACTTGCGTCTTGGAGGCATCCTGCGAGATGCGGATCTCCAGGTGCCACCCGGCTATTAAAGGCGGCATTAACCTAAGCCATTTTACAGGCTTTTTCCCTGGGAAAGAAAACTCACAAGCCACTGTTCTGGGTGTCAGTTTGCAGGAGCCACCTGGCACTCTCAAACCAGACCAAGTTGGCACTGGTGCCACCTTGCGTCTGGGAGGCATGCAGCGAGAGGCGAAATTCAAGGAGGCACCCGGCAATTTAAGGCCTCAGGCCCCTGAACCATTGTACAGGCTTTTTCCCTGGGAAACAAAACTCACAAGCCACTGTTCTGGGTGTCAGTTTTCAGGACCCACTTGGCACTCTCAAACCAGACCAAGTTGGCACTGGTGCCACCTTGCGTCTGGGTGGCATCCTACAAGAGGCGCAATTCCAGGAGGCACCCGGCAATTTAAGGCCGCAGGACCCTGAACCATTGTACAGGCTTTTTCCCTGGGAAACAAAACTCACAAGCCACTGTTCTGGGCGTAAGTTCTCAGGACACACTTGGCACTCTCAAAGCAGACCAAGTTGGCACTGGTGCCACCTTGTGTCTGGGAGGCATCCTGCGAGAGGCGCAATTCCAGGAGGCACCCGGCAATTTAAGGCCGCAGGACCCTGAACCATTGTACAGGCTTTTTCCCTGGGAAACAAAACTCACAAGCCACTGTTCTGGGTGTCAGTTTTCAGGACCCACTTGACACTCTCAAACCAGACAAAGTTGGCACTGGTGCCACCTTGCGTCTGGGAGGCATGCTGCGAGAGGCGGATCTCCAGGTGGCACCCAGCTTTTAAAGGCGGCATTAACCTAAACCATTTTACAGGCTTTTTCCCTGGGAAAGAAAACTCACAAGCCACTGTTCTGGGTGTCAGTTTGCAGGAGCCACCTGGCACTCTCAAACCAGACCAAGTTGGCACTGGTGCCACCTTGCGTCTGGGAGGCATCCTGCGAGAGGCGGAATTCCAGGAGGCACCCGGCAATTTAAGGCCGCAGGACCCTGAACCATTGTACAGGCTTTTTCCCTGGGAAACAAAACTCACAAGCCACTGTTCTGGGTGTCAGTATGCAGGACACACTTGGCACTCTCAAACCAGACCAAGTTGGCACTGGTGCCACCTTGCGTCTGGGAGGCATGCTGCGAGAGGCGAAATTCAAGGAGGCACCCGGCAATGTAAGTCCGCAGGACCCTGAACCATTGTACAGGCTTTTTCCCTGGGAAACAAAACTCACAAGCCACTGTTCTGGGTGTCAGTTTTCAGGACCCACTTGACACTCTCAAACCAGACCAAGTTGGCACTGCTGCCACCTTGCGTCTGGGAGGCATCCTGCGAGAGGCGGATCTCCAGGTGGCACCCGGCTATTAAAGGCGGCATTAACCTAAACCATTTTATAGGCTTTTTCCCTGGGAAACAAAACTCACAAGCCACTGTTCTGGGTGTCAGTTTGCAGGAGCCACCTGGCACTCTCAAACCAGACCAAGTTGGCACTGGTGCCACCTTGCGTCTGGGAGGCATCCTGCGAGAGGCGCAATTTCAGGAGGCACCCGGCAATTTAAGGCCGTAGGACCCTGAACCATTGTACAGGCTTTTTCCCTGGGAAACAAAACTCACAAGCCACTGTTCTGGGTTGTCAGTTTGCAGGACCCACTTGACACTCTTAAACCAGACCAAGTTGGCACTGGTGTTGCTTAGCATCTGGGAAACATGTGGCGAGATGCGGAATTCCAGGAGGCACCCGGCAATTTAAGGCCGCAGGACCCTGAACCATTGTACAGGCTTTTCCTCTGGGAAGCAAAACTCACAAGCCACTGTTCTGGGCGTAAGTTTTCAGGACACACTTGGCACTCTCAAACCAGACCAAGTTGGCACTGGTGCCACCTTGCGTCTGGGAGGCATCCTGCGAGAGGCGCAATTCTAGGAGGCACCCGGCAATTTAAGGCCGCAGGACCCTGAACCATTGTACAGGCTTTTTCCCTGGGAAAGAAAACTCACAAGCCACTGTTCTGGGTGTCAGTTTTCAGGACACACTTGACACTCTCAAAGCAGACCAAGTTGGCACTGGTGCCACCTTGTGTCTGGGCGGCATCTTGCGAGAGGCCGAATTTAAGGAGGCACCCGGCAATTTAAGGCCTCAAGCCCCTGAACCATTCTACAGGCTTTTTCCCTGGGAAAGAAAACTCACAAGCCACTGTTCTGGGTGTCAGTTTTCAGGACCCACTTGGCACTCTTAAACCAGACCAAGTTGGCACTGGTGTTGCTTAGCGTCTGGGAAAAATCTGGCGAGATGCAGAATTCCAGGAGGCACCTGGCAATTTAAGGCCGCAGGACCCTGGACCATTGTACAGGCTTTTTCCCTGGGAAACAAAACTCACAAGCCACTGTTCTGGGTGTCAGTTTTCAGGATCCACTTGGCACTCTCAAACCAGACCAAGTTGGCACTGGTGACACCTTGCGTCTGGGAGGCATCCTGCGAGAGGCGGAATTCCAGGAGGCGCCCGGCAATTTAAGTCCGCAGGACCCTGAACAATTGTACAGGCTTTTTCCCTGGGAAACAAAACTCTCAAGCCACTGTTCTGGGTGTCAGTTTTCAGGACCCACTTGGCACTCTCAAACCAGACCAAGTTGGCACTGCTGCCACCTTGCGTCTGGGAGGCATCCTGCGAGAGGCGCAGTTCCAGGAGGCACCCGCCAATTTAAGGCCGCAGGACCCTGAACCATTGTACAGGCTTTTTCCCTGGGAAACAAAACTCACAAGCCACTGTTCTGGGTGTCAGTTTGCAGGACACACTTGGCACTCTTAAACCAGACCAAGTTGGCACTGCTGCCACCTTGTGTCTGGGAGGCATCCTGCGAGAGGCGCAATTCCAGGAGGCACCCGGCAATTTAAGGCCGCAGGACCCTGAACCATTGTACAGGCTTTTTCCCTGGGAAACAAAACTCACAAGCCACTGTTCTGGGTGTCAGTTTTCAGGACCCACTTGACACTCTCAAACCAGACCAAGTTGACACTGGTGCCACCTTGCGTCTGGGAGGCATCCTGCAAGAGGCGGATCTCCAGGTGGCACCCAGCTTTTAAAGGCGGCATTAACCTAAACCACTTAAAGGCTTTTTCCCTGGGAAACAAAACTCACAAGCCACTGTTCTGGGTGTCAGTTTTCAGGACCCACTTGGCACTCTCAAAGCAGACCAAGTTGCATCTGGTGCCACCTTGCGTCTGGGAGGCATCCTGCGAGAGGCGGAATTCCAGGAGGCACCCGGCAATTTAAGGCCGCAGGCCCCTGAACCATTGTACAGGCTTTTTCCCTGGGAAACAAAACTCACAAGCCACTGTTCTGGGTGTCAGTTTTCAGGAGCCACCTGGCACTCTCAAACCAGACCAAGTTGAAAATGGTGTCATTTTGCGTCTGGGAGGCACCCTGCGAGAGTCCGAATTCCAGGAGGCACCCGGCAATTTAAGGCCTCAGGCCCCTGAACCATTGTACAGGCTTTTTCCCTGGGAAACAAAACTCACAAGACACTGTTCTGGGTGTCAGTTTTCAGGACCTACTTGGCACTCTCAAACCAGACCAAGTTGGCACTGGTGCCACCTTGCGTCTGGGAGGCATCCTACAAGAGGGGCAATTCCAGGAGGCACCCGGCAATTTAAGGCCGCAGGACCCTGAACCATTGTACAGGCTTTTTCCCTGGGAAGCAAAACTCACAAGCCACTGTTCTGGGTGTCAGTTTTCAGGACCCACTTGGCACTCTCAAACCAGACCAAGTTGGCACTGGTGCCACCTTGTGTCTGGGAGGCATCCTGCGAGTGGCGCAATTCATGGAGGCACCCGGCAATTTAAGGCCGCAGGACCCTGAACCATTGTACAGGCTTTTTCCCTGGGAAACAAAACTCACAAGCCACTGTTCTGGGTGCCAGTTTTCAGGACCCACTTGACACTCTCAAACCAGACAAAGTTGGCACTGGTGCCACCTTGCGTCTGGGAGGCATCCTGCGAGAGGCGGATCTCCAGGTGGCACCCGGCTTTTAAAGGCGGCATTAACCTAAACCAATTTACAGGCTTTTTCCCTGGGAAACAAAACTCACAAGCCACTGTTCTGGGTGTCAGTTTTCAGGACCCACTTGGCACTCTTAAACCAGACCAAGTTGGAACTGGTGCCACCTTGCGTCTGGGAGGCATCCTGCGAGAGGCGGAATTCCAGGAGTCACCCGGCAATTTAAGGCCTCAGGCCCCTGAACCATTGTACAGGCTTTTTCCCTGGGAAACAAAACTCACAAGCCACTGTTCTGGGTGTCAGTTTGCAGGAGCCACCTGGCACTCTCAAACCAGACCAAGTTGGCACTGGTGTCATGTTGCGCCTGGGAGGCATCCTGTGAGAGGCGGATCTCCAGGAGGCACCCGGCAATTTAAGGCCGCAGGACCCTGAACCATTTTACAGCCTTTTTCCCTGGGAAAGAAAACTCTCAAGCCACTGTTCTGGGTGTCAGTTTTCAGGACCCACTTGGCACTCTCAAACCAGACCAAGTTGGCACTGGTGCCACCTTGCGTCTGGGAGGCATCCTGCAAGAGGCGCAATTCCAGGAGGCACCCGGCAATTTAAAGCCGCAGGACCCTGAACCATTGTACAGGCTTTTTCCCTGGGAAAGAAAACTCACAAGCCACTGTTCTGGGTGTCAGTTTTCAGGACACACTTGACACTCTCAAAGCAGACCAAGTTGGCACTGGTGCCACCTTGTGTCTGGGCGGCATCTTGCGAGAGGCCGAATTCAAGGAGGCACCCGGCAATTTAAGGCCTCAAGCCCCTGAACCATTCTACAGGCTTTTTCCCTGGGAAAGAAAACTCACAAGCCACTGTTCTGGGTGTCAGTTTTCAGGACCCACTTGGCACTCTTAAACCAGACCAAGTTGGCACTGGTGTTGCTTAGCGTCTGGGAAAAATCTGGCGAGATGCAGAATTCCAGGAGGCACCTGGCAATTTAAGGCCGCAGGACTCTGAACCATTGTACAGGCTTTTTCCCTGGGAAACAAAACTCACAAGCCACTGTTCTGGGTGTCAGTTTGCAGGACACACTTGGCAGTCTCAGAGAAGACCAAGTTGGCACTGGTGACACCTTGCGTCTGGGAGGCATCCTGCGAGAGGCGGAATTCCAGGAGGCGCCCGGCAATTTAAGGCCGCAGGATCCTGAACAATTGTACAGGCTTTTTCCCTGGGAAACAAAACTCTCAAGCCACTGTTCTGGGTGTCAGTTTTCAGGACCCACTTGGCACTCTCAAACCAGACCAAGTTGGCACTGGTGCCACCTTGCGTCTGGGTGGCATCCTGCGAGAGGCGCAGTTCCAGGAGGCACCCGCCAATTTAAGGCCGCAGGACCCTGAACCATTGTACAGGCTTTTTCCCTGAAAAACAAAACTCACAAGCCACTGTTCTGGGTGTCAGTTTTCAGGACCCACTTGGCACTCTTAAACCAGACCAAGTTGGCACTGCTGCCACCTTGTGTCTGGGAGGCATCCTGCGAGAGGCGCAATTCCAGGAGGCACCCGGCAATTTAAGGCCGCAGGACCCTGAACCATTGTACAGGCTTTTTCCCTGGGAAACAAAACTCACAAGCCACTGTTCTGGGTGTCAGTTTTCAGGACCCACTTGACACTCTCAAACCAGACCAAGTTGGCACTGGTGCCACCTTGCGTCTGGGAGGCATCCTGCAAGAGGCGGATCTCCAAGTGGCACCCAGCTTTTAAAGGCGGCATTAACCTAAACCACTTTACAGGCTTTTTCCCTGGGAAACAAAACTCACAAGCCACTGTTCTGGGTGTCAGTTTTCAGGACCCACTTGGCACTCTCAAAGCAGACCAAGTTGGATCTGGTGCCACCTTGCGTCTGGGAGGCATCCTGCGAGAGGCGCAATTCCAGGAGGCACCCGGCAATTTAAGGCCGCAGGCCCCTGAACCATTGTACAGGCTTTTTCCCTGGGAAACAAAACTCACAAGCCACTGTTCTGGGTGTCAGTTTTCAGGAGCCACCTGGCACTCTCAAACCAGACCAAGTTGAAAATGGTGTCATTTTGCGTCTGGGAGGCACCCTGCGAGAGTCCGAATTCCAGGAGGCACCCGGCAATTTAAGGCCTCAGGCCCCTGAACCATTGTACAGGCTTTTTCCCTGGGAAACAAAACTCACAAGCCACTGTTCTGGGTGTCAGTTTGCAGGAGCCACCTGGCACTCTCAAACCAGACCAAGTTGGCACTGGTGTCATGTTGCGCCTGGGAGGCATCCTGTGAGAGGCGGATCTCAAGGAGGCACCCGGCAATTTAAGGCCGCAGGACCCTGAACCATTTTACAGCCTTTTTCCCTGGGAAAGAAAACTCTCAAGCCACTGTTCTGGGTGTCAGTTTTCAGGACCCACTTGGCACTCTCAAACCAGACCAAGTTGGCACTGGTGCCACCTTGCGTCTGGGAGGCATCCTGCAAGAGGCGCAATTCCAGGAGGCACCCGGCAATTTAAAGCCGCAGGACCCTGAACCATTGTATAGGCTTTTTCCCTGGGAAACAAAACTCACAAGCCACTGTTCTGGGTGTCAGTTTTCAGGACCCACTTGACACTCTCAAAGCAGACCAAGTTGGCACTGGTGCCACCTTGCGTCTGGGAGGCATCCTGCGAGAGGCGCAGTTCCAGGAGGCACCCGGCAATTTAAGGCCGCAAGACCCTGAACCATTGTACAGGCTTTTTCCCTGGGAAACAAAACTCACAAGCCACTGTTCTAGGTGTCAGTTTTCAGGACCCACTTGGCACTCTCAAACCAGACCAAGTTGGCGCTGGTGTTGCTTAGCGTCTGGGTAACATCTGGCGTGATGCGGAATTCCAGGAGTCACCCGGCAATTTAAGGCCGCAGGACCCTGAACCATTGTACAGGTTTTTTCCTGGGAAACAAAACTCACAAGCCACTGTTCTGGGTGTCAGTTTGCAGGACCCACTTGGCACTCTCAAACCAGATCAAGTTGGCACTGATGCTACCTTGCGTCTGGGAGGCATCCTGCGAGAGGCGGATCTCCAGGTGGCACCCGGCTATTAAAGGCGGCATTAACCTAAACCATTTTACAGGCTTTTTCCCTGGGAAAGAAAACTCACAAGCCACTGTTCTGGGTGTCAGTTTGCAGGAGCCACCTGGCACTCTCAAACCAGACCAAGTTGGCACTGGTGCCACCTTGCGTCTGGGAGGCATCCTGCGAGAGCCTGACATCGAGGAGGCACCCGGCAATTTAAGGCCTCAGGCCCCTGAACCATTGTACAGGCTTTTTCCCTGGGAAACAAAACTCACAAGCCACTGTTCTGGGTGTCAGTTTTCAGGACACACTTGACACTCTTAAACCAGACCAAGTTGGCACTGGTGCCTCCTTGTTTCTGGGAGGCATCCTGCGAGAGGCGCAATTCCAGGAGGCACCCGGCAATTTAAGGCCGCAGGACCCTGAACCATTGTACAGGCTTTTTCCCTGGGAAACAAAACTCACAAGCCACTGTTCTGGGTGTCAGTTTTCAGGACCCACTTGGCACTCTTAAACCAGACCAAGTTGGAAATGGTGCCACCTTGCGTCTGGGAGGCATCCTGCGAGAGGCGGAATTCCAGGAGGCTCCCGGCAATTTAAGGCCTCAGGCCCCTGAACCATTGTACAGGCTTTTTCCCTGGGAAACAAAACTCACAAGCCACTGTTCTGGGTGTCAGTTTGCAGGACCCACCTGGCACTCTCAAACCAGACCAAGTTGGAAATGGTGTCATTTTGCGTCTGGGAGGCACCCTGCGAGAGTCCGAATTCCAGGAGGCACCCGGCAATTTAAGGCCGCAGGACCCTGAACCATTGTACAGGCTTTTTCCCTGGGAAACAAAACTCACAAGCCACTGTTCTGGGTGTCAGTTTGCAGGAGCCACCTGGCACTCTCAAACCAGACCAAGTTGGCACTGGTGCCACCTTGCGTCTGGGAGGCATCCTACAAGAGGCGCAATTCCAGAAGGCACCCGGCAATTTAAGGCCGCAGGACCCTGAACCATTGTACAGGCTTTTTCCCTGGGAAACAAAACTCACAAGCCACTGTTCTGGGTGTCAGTTTTCAGGACACACTTGGCACTCTCAAAGCAGACCAAGTTTGCACTGGTGCCACCTTGCGTCTGGGAGGCATCCTGCGAGAGGCGCAATTCCAGGAGGCACCTGGCAATTTAAGGCCGCAGGACCCTGAACCATTGTACAGGCTTTTTCCCTGGGAAACAAAACTCACAAGCCACTGTTCTGGGTGTCAGTTTTCAGGACCCACTTGACACTCTCAAACCAGACAAAGTTGGCACTGGTGCCACCTTGCGTCTGGGAGGCATCCTGCGAGAGGCGGATCTCCAAGTGGCACTCAGCTTTTAAAGGCGGCATTAACCTAAACCACTTTACAGGCTTTTTCCCTGGGAAACAAAACTCACAAGCCACTGTTCTGGGTGTCAGTTTTCAGGACCCACTTGGCACTCTTAAACCAGACCAAGTTGGAACTGGTGCCACCTTGCGTCTGGGAGGCAGCCTGCGAGAGGCGGAATTCCAGGAGTCACCCGGCAATTTAAGGCCTCAGGCCCCTGAACCATTGTACAGGCTTTTTCCCTGGGAAACAAAACTCACAAGCCACTGTTCTGGGTGTCAGTTTTCAGGACCCACTTGACACTCTCAAACCAGACCAAGTTGGCACTGGTGCCACCTTGCGTCTGGGAGGCATCCTGCAAGAGGCGGATCTCCAGGTGGCACCCAGCTTTTAAAGGCGGCATTAACCTAAACCACTTTACAGGCTTTTTCCCTGGGAAACAAAACTCACAAGCCACTGTTCTGGGTGTCAGTTTTCAGGACCCACTTGGCACTCTCAAAGCAGACCAAGTTGCATCTGGTGCCACCTTGCGTCTGGGAGGCATCCTGCGAGAGGCGGAATTCCAGGAGGCACCCGGCAATTTAAGGCCGCAGGCCCCTGAACCATTGTACAGGCTTTTTCCCTGGGAAACAAAACTCACAAGCCACTGTTCTGGGTGTCAGTTTTCAGGAGCCACCTGGCACTCTCAAACCAGTCCAAGTTGAAAATGGTGTCATTTTGCGTCTGGGAGGCACCCTGCGAGAGTCCGAATTCCAGGAGGCACCCGGCAATTTAAGGCCTCAGGCCCCTGAACCATTGTACAGGCTTTTTCCCTGGGAAACAAAACTCACAAGCCACTGTTCTGGGTGTCAGTTTTCAGGACCTACTTGGCACTCTCAAACCAGACCAAGTTGGCACTGGTGCCACCTTGCGTCTGGGAGGCATCCTACAAGAGGGGCAATTCCAGGAGGCACCCGGCAATTTAAGGCCGCAGGACCCTGAACCATTGTACAGGCTTTTTCCCTGGGAAGCAAAACTCACAAGCCACTGTTCTGGGTGTCAGTTTTCAGGACCCACTTGGCACTCTCAAACCAGACCAAGTTGGCACTGGTGCCACCTTGTGTCTGGGAGGCATCCTGCGAGTGGCGCAATTCATGGAGGCACCCGGCAATTTAAGGCCGCAGGACCCTGAACCATTGTACAGGCTTTTTCCCTGGGAAACAAAACTCACAAGCCACTGTTCTGGGTGCCAGTTTTCAGGACCCACTTGACACTCTCAAACCAGACAAAGTTGGCACTGGTGCCACCTTGCGTCTGGGAGGCATCCTGCGAGAGGCGGATCTCCAGGTGGCACCCGGCTTTTAAAGGCGGCATTAACCTAAACCACTTTACAGGCTTTTTCCCTGGGAAACAAAACTCACAAGCCACTGTTCTGGGTGTCAGTTTTCAGGACCCACTTGGCACTCTTAAACCAGACCAAGTTGGAACTGGTGCCACCTTGCGTCTGGGAGGCATCCTGCGAGAGGCGGAATTCCAGGAGTCACCCGGCAATTTAAGGCCTCAGGCCCCTGAACCATTGTACAGGCTTTTTCCCTGGGAAACAAAACTCACAAGCCACTGTTCTGGGTGTCAGTTTGCAGGAGCCACCTGGCACTCTCAAACCAGACCAAGTTGGCACTGGTGTCATGTTGCGCCTGGGAGGCATCCTGTGAGAGGCGGATCTCAAGGAGGCACCCGGCAATTTAAGGCCGCAGGACCCTGAACCATTTTACAGCCTTTTTCCCTGGGAAAGAAAACTCTCAAGCCACTGTTCTGGGTGTCAGTTTTCAGGACCCACTTGGCACTCTAAAACCAGACCAAGTTGGCACTGGTGCCACCTTGCGTCTGGGAGGCATCCTGCAAGAGGCGCAATTCCAGGAGGCACCCGGCAATTTAAAGCCGCAGGACCCTGAACCATTGTACAGGCTTTTTCCCTGGGAAAGAAAACTCACAAGCCACTGTTCTGGGTGTCAGTTTTCAGGACACACTTGACACTCTCAAAGCAGACCAAGTTGGCACTGGTGCCACCTTGTGTCTGGGCGGCATCTTGCGAGAGGCCGAATTCAAGGAGGCACCCGGCAATTTAAGGCCTCAAGCCCCTGAACCATTCTACAGGCTTTTTCCCTGGGAAAGAAAACTCACAAGCCACTGTTCTGGGTGTCAGTTTTCAGGACCCACTTGGCACTCTTAAACCAGACCAAGTTGGCACTGGTGTTGCTGAGCGTCTGGGAAAAATCTGGCGAGATGCAGAATTCCAGGAGGCACCTGGCAATTTAAGGCCGCAGGACCCTGAACCATTGTACAGGCTTTTTCCCTGGGAAACAAAACTCACAAGCCACTGTTCTGGGTGTCAGTTTGCAGGACACACTTGGCAGTCTCAGAGCAGACCAAGTTGGCACTGGTGACACCTTGCGTCTGGGAGGCATCCTGCGAGAGGCGGAATTCCAGGAGGCGCCCGGCAATTTAAGTCCGCAGGATCCTGAACAATTGTACAGGCTTTTTCCCTGGGAAACAAAACTCTCAAGCCACTGTTCTGGGTGTCAGTTTTCAGGACCCACTTGGCACTCTCAAACCAGACCAAGTTGGCACTGGTGCCACCTTGCGTCTGGGTGGCATCCTGCGAGAGGCGCAGTTCCAGGAGGCACCCGCCAATTTAAGGCCGCAGGACCCTGAACCATTGTACAGGCTTTTTCCCTGGGAAACAAAACTCACAAGCCACTGTTCTGGGTGTCAGTTTTCAGGACCCACTTGGCACTCTTAAACCAGACCAAGTTGGCACTGCTGCCACCTTGTGTCTGGGAGGCATCCTGCGAGAGGCGCAATTCCAGGAGGCACCCGGCAATTTAAGGCCGCAGGACCCTGAACCATTGTACAGGCTTTTTCCCTGGGAAACAAAACTCACAAGCCACTGTTCTGGGTGTCAGTTTTCAGGACCCACTTGACACTCTCAAACCAGACCAAGTTGGCACTGGTGCCACCTTGCGTCTGGGAGGCATCCTGCAAGAGGCGGATCTCCAAGTGGCACCCAGCTTTTAAAGGCGGCATTAACCTAAACCACTTTACAGGCTTTTTCCCTGGGAAACAAAACTCACAAGCCACTGTTCTGGGTGTCAGTTTTCAGGACCCACTTGGCACTCTCAAAGCAGACCAAGTTGGATCTGGTGCCACCTTGCGTCTGGGAGGCATCCTGCGAGAGGCGGAATTCCAGGAGGCACCCGGCAATTTAAGGCCGCAGGCCCCTGAACCATTGTACAGGCTTTTTCCCTGGGAAACAAAACTCACAAGCCACTGTTCTGGGTGTCAGTTTTCAGGAGCCACCTGGCACTCTCAAACCAGACCAAGTTGAAAATGGTGTCATTTTGCGTCTGGGAGGCACCCTGCGAGAGTCCAAATTCCAGGAGGCACCCGGCAATTTAAGGCCTCAGGCCCCTGAACCATTGTACAGGCTTTTTCCCTGGGAAACAAAACTCACAAGCCACTGTTCTGGGTGTCAGTTTTCAGGACCTACTTGGCACTCTCAAACCAGACCAAGTTGGCACTGGTGCCACCTTGCGTCTGGGAGGCATCCTACAAGAGGGGCAATTCCAGGAGGCACCCGGCAATTTAAGGCCGCAGGACCCTGAACCATTGTACAGGCTTTTTCCCTGGGAAGCAAAACTCACAAGCCACTGTTCTGGGTGTCAGTTTTCAGGACACACTTGGCACTCTCAAACCAGACCAAGTTGGCACTGGTGCCACCTTGTGTCTGGGAGGCATCCTGCGAGTGGCGCAATTCATGGAGGCACCCGGCAATTTAAGGCCGCAGGACCCTGAACCATTGTACAGGCTTTTTCCCTGGGAAACAAAACTCACAAGCCACTGTTCTGGGTGCCAGTTTTCAGGACCCACTTGACACTCTCAAACCAGACAAAGTTGGCACTGGTGCCACCTTGCGTCTGGGAGGCATCCTGCGAGAGGCGGATCTCCAGGTGGCACCCGGCTTTTAAAGGCGGCATTAACCTAAACCACTTTACAGGCTTTTTCCCTGGGAAACAAAACTCACAAGCCACTGTTCTGGGTGTCAGTTTTCAGGACCCACTTGGCACTCTTAAACCAGACCAAGTTGGAACTGGTGCCACCTTGCGTCTGGGAGGCATCCTGCGAGAGGCGGAATTCCAGGAGTCACCCGGCAATTTAAGGCCTCAGGCCCCTGAACCATTGTACAGGCTTTTTCCCTGGGAAACAAAACTCACAAGCCACTGTTCTGGGTGTCAGTTTGCAGGAGCCACCTGGCACTCTCAAACCAGACCAAGTTGGCACTGGTGTCATGTTGCGCCTGGGAGGCATCCTGTGAGAGGCGGATCTCAAGGAGGCACCCGGCAATTTAAGGCCGCAGGACCCTGAACCATTTTACAGCCTTTTTCCCTGGGAAAGAAAACTCTCAAGCCACTGTTCTGGGTGTCAGTTTTCAGGACCCACTTGGCACTCTCAAACCAGACCAAGTTGGCACTGGTGCCACCTTGCGTCTGGGAGGCATCCTGCAAGAGGCGCAATTCCAGGAGGCACCCGGCAATTTAAAGCCGCAGGACCCTGAACCATTGTATAGGCTTTTTCCCTGGGAAACAAAACTCACAAGCCACTGTTCTGGGTGTCAGTTTTCAGGACCCACTTGAAACTCTCAAAGCAGACCAAGTTGGCACTGGTGCCACCTTGCGTCTGGGAGGCATCCTGCGAGAGGCGCAGTTCCAGGAGGCACCCGGCAATTTAAGGCCGCAAGACCCTGAACCATTGTACAGGCTTTTTCCCTGGGAAACAAAACTCACAAGCCACTGTTCTGGGTGTCAGTTTTCAGGACCCACTTGGCACTCTTAAACCAGACCAAGTTGGCACTGGTGCCACCTTGTGTCTTGGAGGCATCCTGCGAGAGGCGGAATTCCAGGAGGCACCCGGCAATTTAAGGCCTCAGGCCCCTGAACCATTGTACAGGCTTTTTCCCTGGGAAACAAAACTCACAAGCCACTGTTCTAGGTGTCAGTTTTCAGGACCCACTTGGCACTCTCAAACCAGACCAAGTTGGCGCTGGTGTTGCTTAGCGTCTGGGTAACATCTGGCGTGATGCGGAATTCCAGGAGTCACCCGGCAATTTAAGGCCGCAGGACCCTGAACCATTGTACAGGCTTTTTCCCTGGGAAACAAAACTCACAAGCCACTGTTCTGGGTGTCAGTTTGCAGGACCCACTTGGCACTCTCAAACCAGATCAAGTTGGCACTGATGCTACCTTGCGTCTGGGAGGCATCCTGCGAGAGGCGGATCTCCAGGTGGCACCCGGCTATTAAAGGCGGCATTAACCTAAACCATTTTACAGGCTTTTTCCCTGGGAAAGAAAACTCACAAGCCACTGTTCTGGGTGTCAGTTTGCAGGAGCCACCTGGCACTCTCAAACCAGACCAAGTTGGCACTGGTGCCACCTTGCGTCTGGGAGGCATCCTGCGAGAGCCTGACATCGAGGAGGCACCCGGCAATTTAAGGCCTCAGGCCCCTGAACCATTGTACAGGCTTTTTCCCTGGGAAACAAAACTCACAAGCCACTGTTCTGGGTGTCAGTTTTCAGGACACACTTGACACTCTTAAACCAGACCAAGTTGGCACTGGTGCCTCCGTGTGTCTGGGAGGCATCCTGCGAGAGGCGCAATTCCAGGAGGCACCCGGCAATTTAAGGCCGCAGGACCCTGAACCATTGTACAGGCTTTTTCCCTGGGAAACAAAACTCACAAGCCACTGTTCTGGGTGTCAGTTTTCAGGACCCACTTGGCACTCTTAAACCAGACAAAGTTGGAACTGGTGCCACCTTGCGTCTGGGAGGCATCCTGCGAGAGGCGGAATTCCAGGAGGCACCCGGCAATTTAAGGCCTCAGGCCCCTGAACCATTGTACAGGCTTTTTCCCTGGGAAACAAAACTCACAAGCCACTGTTCTGGGTGTCAGTTTGCAGGACCCACCTGGCACTCTCAAACCAGACCAAGTTGGAAATGGTGTCATTTTGCGTCTGGGAGGCACCCTGCGAGAGTCCGAATTCCAGGAGGCACCCGGCAATTTAAGGCCGCAGGACCCTGAACCATTGTACAGGCTTTTTCCCTGGGAAACAAAACTCACAAGCCACTGTTCTGGGTGTCAGTTTGCAGGAGCCACCTGGCACTCTCAAACCAGACCAAGTTGGCACTGGTGCCACCTTGCGTCTGGGAGGCATCCTACAAGAGGCGCAATTCCAGAAGGCACCCGGCAATTTAAGGCCGCAGGACCCTGAACCATTGTACAGGCTTTTTCCCTGGGAAACAAAACTCACAAGCCACTGTTCTGGGTGTCAGTTTTCAGGACACACTTGGCACTCTCAAAGCAGACCAAGTTTGCACTGGTGCCACCTTGCGTCTGGGAGGCATCCTGCGAGAGGCGCAATTCCAGGAGGCACCTGGCAATTTAAGGCCGCAGGACCCTGAACCATTGTACAGGCTTTTTCCCTGGGAAACAAAACTCACAAGCCACTGTTCTGGGTGTCAGTTTTCAGGACCCACTTGACACTCTCAAACCAGACAAAGTTGGCACTGGTGCCACCTTGCGTCTGGGAGGCATCCTGCGAGAGGCGGATCTCCAAGTGGCACTCAGCTTTTAAAGGCGGCATTAACCTAAACCACTTTACAGGCTTTTTCCCTGGGAAACAAAACTCACAAGCCACTGTTCTGGGTGTCAGTTTTCAGGACCCGCTTGGCACTCTTAAACCAGACCAAGTTGGAACTGGTGCCACCTTGCGTCTGGGAGGCAGCCTGCGAGAGGCGGAATTCCAGGAGTCACCCGGCAATTTAAGGCCTCAGGCCCCTGAACCATTGTACAGGCTTTTTCCCTGGGAAACAAAACTCACAAGCCACTGTTCTGGGTGTCAGTTTGCAGGAGCCACCTGGCACTCTCAAACCAGACCAAGTTGGCACTGGTGTCATGTTGCGCCTGGGAGGCATCCTGTGAGAGGCGGATCTCAAGGAGGCACCCGGCAATTTAAGGCCGCAGGACCCTGAACCATTGTACAGGCTTTTTCCCTGGGAATCAAAACTCACAAGCCACTGTTCTGGGTGTCAGTTTGCAGGAGCCACCTGGCACTCTCAAACCAGTCCAAGTTGAAAATGGTGTCATTTTGCGTCTGGGAGGCATCCTACAAGAGGCGCAATTCCAGAAGGCACCCGGCAATTTAAGGCCGCAGGACCCTGAACCATTGTACAGGCTTTTTCCCTGGGAAGCAAAACTCACAAGCCACTGTTCTGGGTGTCAGTTTTCAGGACACACTTGGCACTCTCAAAGCAGACCAAGTTGGCACTGGTGCCACCTTGTGTCTGGGAGGCATCCTGCGAGAGGCGCAATTCCAGGAGGCACTCGGCAATTTAAGGCCGCAGGACCCTGAACCATTGTACAGGCTTTTTCCCTGGGAAACAAAACTCACAAGCCACTGTTCTGGGTGTCAGTTTTCAGGACCCACTTGACACTCTCAAACCAGACAAAGTTGGCACTGGTGCCACCTTGCATCTGGGAGGCATCCTGCGAGAGGCGGATCTCCAAATGGCACCCAGCTTTTAAAGGCGGCATTTACCTAAACCACTTTACAGGCTTTTTCCCTGGGAAACAAAACTCACAAGCCACTGTTCTGGGTGTCAGTTTTCAGGACCCACTTGGCACTCTTAAACCAGACCAAGTTGGATCTGGTGCCACCTTGCGTCTGGGAGGCATCCTGCGAGAGGCGGAATTCCAGGAGTCACCCGGCAATTTAAGGCCGCAGGATCCTGAACCATTGTACAGGCTTTTTCCCTGGGAAAGAAAACTCACAAGCCACTGTTCTGGGTGGCAGTTTTCAGGACACACTTGACACTCTCAAACCAGACCAAGTTGGCACTGGTGCCACCTTGTGTCTGGGCGGCATCTTGCGAGAGGCCGAATTCAAGGAGGCACCCGGCAATTTAAGGCCTCAAGCCCCTGAACCATTCTACAGGCTTTTTCCCTGGGAAAGAAAACTCACAAACCACTGTTCTGGGTGTCAGTTTTCAGGACCCACTTGGCACTCTTAAACCAGACCAAGTTGGCACTGGTGTTGCTTAGCGTCTGGGAAAAATCTGGCGAGATGCAGAATTCCAGGAGGCACCTGGCAATTTAAGGCCGCAGGACCCTGAACCATTGTACAGGCTTTTTCCCTGGGAAACAAAACTCACAAGCCACTGTTCTGGGTGTCAGTTTGCAGGACACACTTGGCAGTCTCAGAGCAGACCAAGTTGGCACTGGTGACACCTTGCGTCTGGGAGGCATCCTGCGAGAGGCGGAATTCCAGGAGGCGCCCGGCAATTTAAGTCCGCAGGACCCTGAACAATTGTACAGGCTTTTTCCCTGGGAAACAAAACTCTCAAGCCACTGTTCTGGGTGTCAGTTTTCAGGACCCACTTGGCACTCTCAAACCAGACCAAGTTGGCACTGGTGCCACCTTGCGTCTGGGTGGCATCCTGCGAGAGGCGCAGTTCCAGGAGGCACCCGCCAATTTAAGGCCGCAGGACCCTGAACCATTGTACAGGCTTTTTCCCTGGGAAACAAAACTCACAAGCCACTGTTCTGGGTGTCAGTTTTCAGGACCCACTTGGCACTCTTAAACCAGACCAAGTTGGCACTGCTGCCACCTTGTGTCTGGGAGGCATCCTGCGAGAGGCGCAATTCCAGGAGGCACCCGGCAATTTAAGGCCGCAGGACCCTGAACCATTGTACAGGCTTTTTCCCTGGGAAACAAAACTCACAAGCCACTGTTCTGGGTGTCAGTTTTCAGGACCCACTTGACACTCTCAAACCAGACCAAGTTGGCACTGGTGCCACCTTGCGTCTGGGAGGCATCCTGCAAGAGGCGGATCTCCAGGTGGCACCCAGCTTTTAAAGGCGGCATTAACCTAAACCACTTTACAGGCTTTTTCCCTGGGAAACAAAACTCACAAGCCACTGTTCTGGGTGTCAGTTTTCAGGACCCACTTGGCACTCTCAAAGCAGACCAAGTTGGATCTGGTGCCACCTTGCGTCTGGGAGGCATCCTGCGAGAGTCGGAATTCCAGGAGGCACCCGGCAATTTAAGGCCGCAGGCCCCTGAACCATTGTACAGGCTTTTTCCCTGGGAAACAAAACTCACAAGCCACTGTTCTGGGTGTCAGTTTTCAGGAGCCACCTGGCACTCACAAACCAGACCAAGTTGAAAATGGTGTCATTTTGCGTCTGGGAGGCACCCTGCGAGAGTCCGAATTCCAGGAGGCACCCGGCAATTTAAGGCCTCAGGCCCCTGAACCATTGTACAGGCTTTTTCCCTGGGAAACAAAACTCACAAGCCACTGTTCTGGGTGTCAGTTTTCAGGACCTACTTGGCACTCTCAAACCAGACCAAGTTGGCACTGGTGCCACCTTGCGTCTGGGAGGCATCCTACAAGAGGGGCAATTCCAGGAGGCACCCGGCAATTTAAGGCCGCAGGACCCTGAACCATTGTACAGGCTTTTTCCCTGGGAAGCAAAACTCACAAGCCACTGTTCTGGGTGTCAGTTTTCAGGACCCACTTGGCACTCTCAAACCAGACCAAGTTGGCACTGGTGCCACCTTGTGTCTGGGAGGCATCCTGCGAGTGGCGCAATTCATGGAGGCACCCGGCAATTTAAGGCCGCAGGACCCTGAACCATTGTACAGGCTTTTTCCCTGGGAAACAAAACTCACAAGCCACTGTTCTGGGTGCCAGTTTTCAGGACCCACTTGACACTCTCAAACCAGACAAAGTTGGCACTGGTGCCACCTTGCGTCTGGGAGGCATCCTGCGAGAGGCGGATCTCCAGGTGGCACCCGGCTTTTAAAGGCGGCATTAACCTAAACCACTTTACAGGCTTTTTCCCTGGGAAACAAAACTCACAAGCCACTGTTCTGGGTGTCAGTTTTCAGGACCCACTTGGCACTCTTAAACCAGACCAAGTTGGAACTGGTGCCACCTTGCGTCTGGGAGGCATCCTGCGAGAGGCGGAATTCCAGGAGTCACCCGGCAATTTAAGGCCTCAGGCCCCTGAACCATTGTACAGGCTTTTTCCCTGGGAAACAAAACTCACAAGCCACTGTTCTGGGTGTCAGTTTGCAGGAGCCACCTGGCACTCTCAAACCAGACCAAGTTGGCACTGGTGTCATGTTGCGCCTGGGAGGCATCCTGTGAGAGGCGGATCTCCAGGAGGCACCCGGCAATTTAAGGCCGCAGGACCCTGAACCATTTTACAGCCTTTTTCCCTGGGAAAGAAAACTCTCAAGCCACTGTTCTGGGTGTCAGTTTTCAGGACCCACTTGGCACTCTCAAACCAGACCAAGTTGGCACTGGTGCCACCTTGCGTCTGGGAGGCATCCTGCAAGAGGCGCAATTCCAGGAGGCACCCGGCAATTTAAAGCCGCAGGACCCTGAACCATTGTATAGGCTTTTTCCCTGGGAAACAAAACTCACAAGCCACTGTTCTGGGTGTCAGTTTTCAGGACCCACTTGACACTCTTAAACCAGACCAAGTTGGCACTGGTGCCACCTTGTGTCTTGGAGGCATCCTGCGAGAGGCGGAATTCCAGGAGGCACCCGGCAATTTAAGGCCTCAGGCCCCTGAACCATTGTACAGGCTTTTTCCCTGGGAAACAAAACTCACAAGCCACTGTTCTAGGTGTCAGTTTTCAGGACCCACTTGGCACTCTCAAACCAGACCAAGTTGGCGCTGGTGTTGCTTAGCGTCTGGGTAACATCTGGCGTGATGCGGAATTCCAGGAGTCACCCGGCAATTTAAGGCCGCAGGACCCTGAACCATTGTACAGGCTTTTTCCCTGGGAAACAAAACTCACAAGCCACTGTTCTGGGTGTCAGTTTTCAGGACCCACTTGGCACTCTCAAACCAGATCAAGTTGGCACTGATGCTACCTTGCGTCTGGGAGGCATCCTGCGAGAGGCGGATCTCCAGGTGGCTCCCGGCTATTAAAGGCGGCATTAACCTAAACCATTTTACAGGCTTTTTCCCTGGGAAAGAAAACTCACAAGCCACTGTTCTGGGTGTCAGTTTGCAGGAGCCACCTGGCACTCTCAAACCAGACCAAGTTGGCACTGGTGCCACCTTGCGTCTGGGAGGCATCCTGCGAGAGCCTGACATCGAGGAGGCACCCGGCAATTTAAGGCCTCAGGCCCCTGAACCATTGTACAGGCTTTTTCCCTGGGAAACAAAACTCACAAGCCACTGTTCTGGGTGTCAGTTTTCAGGACACACTTGACACTCTTAAACCAGACCAAGTTGGCACTGGTGCCTCCTTGTGTCTGGGAGGCATCCTGCGAGAGGCGCAATTCCAGGAGGCACCCGGCAATTTAAGGCCGCAGGACCCTGAACCATTGTACAGGCTTTTTCCCTGGGAAACAAAACTCACAAGCCACTGTTCTGGGTGTCAGTTTTCAGGACCCACTTGACACTCTCAAACCAGACCAAGTTGGCACTGGTGCCACCTTGCGTCTGGGAGGCATCCTGCAAGAGGCGGATCTCCAGGTGGCACCCAGCTTTTAAAGGCGGCATTAACCTAAACCACTTTACAGGCTTTTTCCCTGGGAAACAAAACTCACAAGCCACTGTTCTGGGTGTCAGTTTTCAGGACCCACTTGGCACTCTCAAAGCAGACCAAGTTGGATCTGGTGCCACCTTGCGTCTGGGAGGCATCCTGCGAGAGTCGGAATTCCAGGAGGCACCCGGCAATTTAAGGCCGCAGGCCCCTGAACCATTGTACAGGCTTTTTCCCTGGGAAACAAAACTCACAAGCCACTGTTCTGGGTGTCAGTTTTCAGGAGCCACCTGGCACTCTCAAACCAGACCAAGTTGAAAATGGTGTCATTTTGCGTCTGGGAGGCACCCTGCGAGAGTCCGAATTCCAGGAGGCACCCGGCAATTTAAGGCCTCAGGCCCCTGAACCATTGTACAGGCTTTTTCCCTGGGAAACAAAACTCACAAGCCACTGTTCTGGGTGTCAGTTTTCAGGACCTACTTGGCACTCTCAAACCAGACCAAGTTGGCACTGGTGCCACCTTGCGTCTGGGAGGCATCCTACAAGAGGGGCAATTCCAGGAGGCACCCGGCAATTTAAGGCCGCAGGACCCTGAACCATTGTACAGGCTTTTTCCCTGGGAAGCAAAACTCACAAGCCACTGTTCTGGGTGTCAGTTTTCAGGACCCACTTGGCACTCTCAAACCAGACCAAGTTGGCACTGGTGCCACCTTGTGTCTGGGAGGCATCCTGCGAGTGGCGCAATTCATGGAGGCACCCGGCAATTTAAGGCCGCAGGACCCTGAACCATTGTACAGGCTTTTTCCCTGGGAAACAAAACTCACAAGCCACTGTTCTGGGTGCCAGTTTTCAGGACCCACTTGACACTCTCAAACCAGACAAAGTTGGCACTGGTGCCACCTTGCGTCTGGGAGGCATCCTGCGAGAGGCGGATCTCCAGGTGGCACCCGGCTTTTAAAGGCGGCATTAACCTAAACCACTTTACAGGCTTTTTCCCTGGGAAACAAAACTCACAAGCCACTGTTCTGGGTGTCAGTTTTCAGGACCCACTTGGCACTCTTAAACCAGACCAAGTTGGAACTGGTGCCACCTTGCGTCTGGGAGGCATCCTGCGAGAGGCGGAATTCCAGGAGTCACCCGGCAATTTAAGGCCTCAGGCCCCTGAACCATTGTACAGGCTTTTTCCCTGGGAAACAAAACTCACAAGCCACTGTTCTGGGTGTCAGTTTGCAGGAGCCACCTGGCACTCTCAAACCAGACCAAGTTGGCACTGGTGTCATGTTGCGCCTGGGAGGCATCCTGTGAGAGGCGGATCTCCAGGAGGCACCCGGCAATTTAAGGCCGCAGGACCCTGAACCATTTTACAGCCTTTTTCCCTGGGAAAGAAAACTCTCAAGCCACTGTTCTGGGTGTCAGTTTTCAGGACCCACTTGGCACTCTCAAACCAGACCAAGTTGGCACTGGTGCCACCTTGCGTCTGGGAGGCATCCTGCAAGAGGCGCAATTCCAGGAGGCACCCGGCAATTTAAAGCCGCAGGACCCTGAACCATTGTATAGGCTTTTTCCCTGGGAAACAAAACTCACAAGCCACTGTTCTGGGTGTCAGTTTTCAGGACCCACTTGACACTCTTAAACCAGACCAAGTTGGCACTGGTGCCACCTTGTGTCTTGGAGGCATCCTGCGAGAGGCGGAATTCCAGGAGGCACCCGGCAATTTAAGGCCTCAGGCCCCTGAACCATTGTACAGGCTTTTTCCCTGGGAAACAAAACTCACAAGCCACTGTTCTAGGTGTCAGTTTTCAGGACCCACTTGGCACTCTCAAACCAGACCAAGTTGGCGCTGGTGTTGCTTAGCGTCTGGGTAACATCTGGCGTGATGCGGAATTCCAGGAGTCACCCGGCAATTTAAGGCCGCAGGACCCTGAACCATTGTACAGGCTTTTTCCCTGGGAAACAAAACTCACAAGCCACTGTTCTGGGTGTCAGTTTTCAGGACCCACTTGGCACTCTCAAACCAGATCAAGTTGGCACTGATGCTACCTTGCGTCTGGGAGGCATCCTGCGAGAGGCGGATCTCCAGGTGGCTCCCGGCTATTAAAGGCGGCATTAACCTAAACCATTTTACAGGCTTTTTCCCTGGGAAAGAAAACTCACAAGCCACTGTTCTGGGTGTCAGTTTGCAGGAGCCACCTGGCACTCTCAAACCAGACCAAGTTGGCACTGGTGCCACCTTGTGTCTGGGAGGCATCCTGCGAGAGCCTGACATCGAGGAGGCACCCGGCAATTTAAGGCCTCAGGCCCCTGAACCATTGTACAGGCTTTTTCCCTGGGAAACAAAACTCACAAGCCACTGTTCTGGGTGTCAGTTTTCAGGACACACTTGACACTCTTAAACCAGACCAAGTTGGCACTGGTGCCTCCTTGTGTCTGGGAGGCATCCTGCGAGAGGCGCAATTCCAGGAGGCACCCGGCAATTTAAGGCCGCAGGACCCTGAACCATTGTACAGGCTTTTTCCCTGGGAAACAAAACTCACAAGCCACTGTTCTGGGTGTCAGTTTTCAGGACCCACTTGGCACTCTTAAACCAGACAAAGTTGGAACTGGTGCCACCTTGCGTCTGGGAGGCATCCTGCGAGAGGCGGAATTCCAGGAGGCACCCGGCAATTTAAGGCCTCAGGCCCCTGAACCATTGTACAGGATTTTTCCCTGGGAAACAAAACTCACAAGCCACTGTTCTGGGTGTCAGTTTGCAGGACCCACCTGGCACTCTCAAACCAGACCAAGTTGGAAATGGTGTCATTTTGCGTCTGGGAGGCACCCTGCGAGAGTCCGAATTCCAGGAGGCACCCGGCAATTTAAGGCCGCAGGACCCTGAACCATTGTACAGGCTTTTTCCCTGGGAAACAAAACTCACAAGCCACTGTTCTGGGTGTCAGTTTGCAGGAGCCACCTGGCACTCTCAAACCAGACCAAGTTGGCACTGGTGCCACCTTGCGTCTGGGAGGCATCCTACAAGAGGCGCAATTCCAGAAGGCACCCGGCAATTTAAGGCCGCAGGACCCTGAACCATTGTACAGGCTTTTTCCCTGGGAAACAAAACTCACAAGCCACTGTTCTGGGTGTCAGTTTTCAGGACACACTTGGCACTCTCAAAGCAGACCAAGTTTGCACTGGTGCCACCTTGCGTCTGGGAGGCATCCTGCGAGAGGCGCAATTCCAGGAGGCACCCGGCAATTTAAGGCCGCAGGACCCTGAACCATTGTACAGGCTTTTTCCCTGGGAAACAAAACTCACAAGCCACTGTTCTGGGTGTCAGTTTTCAGGACCCACTTGACACTCTCAAACCAGACAAAGTTGGAACTGGTGCCACCTTGCGTCTGGGAGGCATCCTGCGAGAGGCGGATCTCCAAGTGGCACCCAGCTTTTAAAGGCGGCATTAACCTAAACCACTTTACAGGCTTTTTCCCTGGGAAACAAAACTCACAAGCCACTGTTCTGGGTGTCAGTTTGCAGGAGCCACCTGGCACTCTCAAACCAGACCAAGTTGGAACTGGTGCCACCTTGCGTCTGGGAGGCAGCCTGCGAGAGGCGGAATTCCAGGAGTCACCCGGCAATTTAAGGCCTCAGGCCCCTGAACCACTGTACAGGCTTTTTCCCTGGGAAACAAAACTCACAAGCCACTGTTCTGGGTGTCAGTTTGCAGGAGCCACCTGGCACTCTCAAACCAGACCAAGTTGGCACTGGTGTAATGTTGCGCCTGGGAGGCATCCTGTGAGAGGCGGATCTCAAGGAGGCACCCGGCAATTTAAGGCCGCAGGACCCTGAACCATTGTACAGGCTTTTTCCCTGGGAAACAAAACTCACAAGCCACTGTTCTGGGTGTCAGTTTGCAGGAGCCACCTGGCACTCTCAAACCAGACAAAGTTGGCACTGGTGCCACCTTGCGTCTGGGAGGCATCCTACAAGAGGCGCAATTCCAGAAGGCACCCGGCAATTTAAGGCCGCAGGACCCTGAACCATTGTACAGGCTTTTTCCCTGGGAAGCAAAACTCACAAGCCACTGTTCTGGGTGTCAGTTTTCAGGACACACTTGGCACTCTCAAAGCAGACCAAGTTGGCACTGGTGCCACCTTGTGTCTGGGAGGCATCCTGCGAGAGGCGCAATTCCAGGAGGCACTCGGCAATTTAAGGCCGCAGGACCCTGAACCATTGTACAGGCTTTTTCCCTGGGAAACAAAACTCACAAGCCACTGTTCTGGGTGTCAGTTTTCAGGACCCACTTGACACTCTCAAACCAGACAAAGTTGGCACTGGTGCCACCTTGCGTCTGGGAGGCATCCTGCGAGAGGCGGATCTCCAAGTGGCACCCAGCTTTTAAAGGCGGCATTTACCTAAACCACTTTACAGGCTTTTTCCCTGGGAAACAAAACTCACAAGCCACTGTTCTGGGTGTCAGTTTTCAGGACCCACTTGGCACTCTTAAACCAGACCAAGTTGGATCTGGTGCCACCTTGCGTCTGGGAGGCATCCTGCGAGAGGCGGAATTCCAGGAGTCACCCGGCAATTTAAGGCCGCAGGATCCTGAACCATTGTACAGGCTTTTTCCCTGGGAAACAAAACTCACAAGCCACTGTTCTGGGTGTCAGTTTGCAGGAGCCACCTGGCACTCTCAAACCAGACCAAGTTGGCACTGGTGTCATGTTGCGCCTGGGAGGCATCCTGTGAGAGGCGGATCTCCAGGAGGCACCCGGCAATTTAAGGCCGCAGGACCCTGAACCATTGTACAGGCTTTTTCCCTGGGAAACAAAACTCACAAGCCACTGTTCTGGGTGTCAGTTTTCAGGACCCACTTGGCACTCTTAAACCAGACCAAGTTGGCACTGGTGCCACCTTTTGTCTTGGAGGCATCCTGCGAGAGGCAGAATTCCAGGAGGCACCCGGCAATTTAAGGCCTCAGGCCCCTGAACCATTGTACAGGCTTTTTCCCTGGGAAACAAAACTCACAAGCCACTGTTCTGGGTGTCAGTTTTCAGGACCCACTTGGCACTCTCAAACCAGACCAAGTTGGCACTGGTGCCAACTTGCGTCTTGGAGGCATCCTGCGAGATGCGGATCTCCAGTTGCCACCCGGCTATTAAAGGCGGCATTAACCTAAACCATTTTACAGGCTTTTTCCCTGGGAAAGAAAACTCACAAGCCACTGTTCTGGGTGTCAGTTTGCAGGAGCCACCTGGCACTCTCAAACCAGACCAATTTGGCACTGGTGCCACCTTTTGTCTTGGAGGCATCCTGTGAGAGGCAGAATTCCAGGAGGCACCCGGCAATTTAAGGCCTCAGGCCCCTGAACCATTGTACAGGCTTTTTCCCTGGGAAACAAAACTCACAAGCCACTGTTCTGGGTGTCAGTTTTCAGGACCCACTTGGCACTCTCAAACCAGACCAAGTTGGCACTGGTGCCACCTTGCGTCTGGGTGGCATCCTACAAGAGGCGCAATTCCAGGAGGCACCCGGCAATTTAAGGCCGCAGGACCCTGAACCATTGTACAGGCTTTTTCCCTGGGAAACAAAACTCACAAGCCACTGTTCTGGGTGTCAGTTCTCAGGACACACTTGGCACTCTCAAAGCAGACCAAGTTGGCACTGGTGCCACCTTGTGTCTGGGAGGCATCCTGCGAGAGGCGCAATTCCAGGAGGCACTCGGCAATTTAAGGCCGCAGGACCCTGAACCATTGTACAGGCTTTTTCCCTGGGAAACAAAACTCACAAGCCACTGTTCTGGGTGTCAGTTTTCAGGACCCACTTGACACTCTCAAACCAGACAAAGTTGGCACTGGTGCCACCTTGCGTCTGGGAGGCATCCTGCGAGAGGCGGATCTCCAGGTGGCACCCAGCTTTTAAAGGCGGCATTAACCTAAACCACTTTACAGGCTTTTTCCCTGGGAA
The DNA here is from genome assembly GCF_963513975.1 of Fringilla coelebs. NCBI lineage: Eukaryota > Metazoa > Chordata > Aves > Passeriformes > Fringillidae > Fringilla > Fringilla coelebs. Next base: position 325,652 of record NW_028167521.1, on the reverse strand, counting down.
ACAAAACTCACAAGCCACTGTTCTGGGTGTCAGTTTTCAGGACCCACTTGGCACTCTTAAACCAGACCAAGTTGGATCTGGTGCCACCTTGCGTCTGGGAGGCATCCTGCGAGAGGCGGAATTCCAGGAGGCACCCGGCAATTTAAGGCCGCAGGCCCCTGAACCATTGTACAGGCTTTTTCCCTGGGAAACAAAACTCACAAGCCACTGTTCTGGGTGTCAGTTTTCAGGACCCACTTGACACTCTCAAACCAGACCAAGTTGGCACTGGTGCCACCTTGCGTCTGGGAGGCATCCTGCGAGAGGCGCAATTCCAGGAGGCACCCGGCAATTTAAGGCCGCAGGCCCCTGAACCATTGTACAGGCTTTTTCCCTGGGAAACAAAACTCACAAGACACTGTTCTGGGTGTCAGTTTTCAGGACCCACTTGGCACTCTCAAACCAGACCAAGTTGGCACTGGTGCCAACTTGCGTCTTGGAGGCATCCTGCGAGATGCGGATCTCCAGTTGCCACCCGGCTATTAAAGGCGGCATTAACCTAAACCATTTTACAGGCTTTTTCCCTGGGAAAGAAAACTCACAAGCCACTGTTCTGGGTGTCAGTTTGCAGGAGCCACCTGGCACTCTCAAACCAGACCAATTTGGCACTGGTGCCACCTTGCGTCTGGGAGGCATCCTGCAAGAGGCGCAATTCCAGGAGGCACCCGGCAATTTAAGGCCGCAGGACCCTGAACCATTGTACAGGCTTTTTCCCTGGGAAGCAAAACTCACAAGCCACTGTTCTGGGTGTCAGTATGCAGGACACACTTGGCACTCTCAAACCAGACCAAGTTGGCACTGGTGCCACCTTGCGTCTGGGAGGCATGCTGCGAGAGGCGAAATTCAAGGAGGCACCCGGCAATTTAAGTCCGCAGGACCCTGAACCATTGTACAGGCTTTTTCCCTGGGAAACAAAACTCACAAGCCACTGTTCTGGGTGTCAGTTTTCAGGACCCACTTGACACTCTCAAACCAGACCAAGTTGGCACTGCTGCCACCTTGCGTCTGGGAGGCATCCTGCGAGAGGCGGATCTCCAGGTGGCACCCGGCTTTTAAAGGCGGCATTAACCTAAACCATTTTACAGGCTTTTTCCCTGGGAAACAAAACTCACAAGCCACTGTTCTGGGTGTCAGTTTACAGGAGCCACCTGGCACTCTCAAACCAGACCAAGTTGGCACTGGTGCCACCTTGCGTCTGGGAGGCATCCTGCGAGAGGCGCAATTCCAGGAGGCACCCGGCAATTTAAGGCCGTAGGACCCTGAACCATTGTACAGGCTTTTTCCCTGGGAAACAAAACTCACAAGCCACTGTTCTGGGTTGTCAGTTTGCAGGACCCACTTGACACTCTTAAACCAGACCAAGTTGGCACTGGTGTTGCTTAGCGTCTGGGAAACATGTGGCGAGATGCGGAATTCCAGGAGGCACCCGGCAATTTAAGGCCGCAGGACCCTGAACCATTGTACAGGCTTTTCCTCTGGGAAGCAAAACTCACAAGCCACTGTTCTGGGCGTAAGTTTTCAGGACACACTTGGCACTCTCAAACCAGACCAAGTTGGCACTGGTGCCACCTTGCGTCTGGGAGGCATCCTGCGAGAGGCGGAATTCCAGGAGGCACCCGGTAATTTAAGGCCGCAGGACCCTGAACCATTGTACAGGCTTTTTCCCTGGGAAACAAAACTCACAAGCCACTCTTCTGGGTGTCAGTTTTCAGGACACACTTGACACTCTCACAGCAGACCAAGTTGGCACTGGTGCCACCTTGTGTCTGGGCGGCATCTTGCGAGAGGCCGAATTCAAGGAGGCACCCGGCAATTTAAGGCCTCAAGCCCCTGAACCACTGTACAGGCTTTTTCCCTGGGAAACAAAACTCACAAGCCACTGTTCTGGGTGTCAGTTTTCAGGACACACTTAGCACTCTTAAACCAGACCAAGTTGGCACTGGTGCCTCCTTGTGTCTGGGAGGCATCCTGCGAGAGGCCGAATTCCAGGAGGCACCCGGCAATTTAAGGCCTCAGGCCCCTGAACCATTCTACAGGCTTTTTCCCTGGGAAAGAAAACTCACAAGCCACTGTTCTGGGTGTCAGTTTTCAGGACCCACTTGACACTCTTAAACCAGACCAAGTTGGCACTGGTGTTGCTTAGCGTCTGGGAAACATGTGGCGAGATGCGGAATTCCAGGAGGCACCCGGCAATTTAAGGCCGCAGGACCCTGAACCATTGTACAGGCTTTTCCTCTGGGAAGCAAAACTCACAAGCCACTGTTCTGGGCGTAAGTTTTCAGGACACACTTGGCACTCTCAAACCAGACCAAGTTGGCACTGGTGCCACCTTGCGTCTGGGAGGCATCCTGCGAGAGGCGGAATTCCAGGAGGCACCCGGTAATTTAAGGCCGCAGGACCCTGAACCATTGTACAGGCTTTTTCCCTGGGAAAGAAAACTCACAAGCCACTGTTCTGGGTGTCAGTTTTCAGGACACACTTGGCACTCTCAAACCAGACCAAGTTGGCACTGGTGCCACCTTGTGTCTGGGCGGCATCTTGCGAGAGGCCGAATTCAAGGAGGCACCCGGCAATTTAAGGCCTCAAGCCCCTGAACCACTGTACAGGCTTTTTCCCTGGGAAACAAAACTCACAAGCCACTGTTCTGGGTGTCAGTTTTCAGGACACACTTGGCACTCTTAAACCAGACCAAGTTGGCACTGGTGCCTCCTTGTGTCTGGGAGGCATCCTGCGAGAGGCCGAATTCCAGGAGGCACCCGGCAATTTAAGGCCTCAAGCCCCTGAACCATTCTACAGGCTTTTTCCCTGGGAAAGAAAACTCACAAGCCACTGTTCTGGGTGTCAGTTTTCAGGACCCACTTGGCACTCTTAAACCAGAGCAAGTTGGCACTGGTGTTGCTTAGCGTCTGGGAAAAATCTGGCGAGATGCAGAATTCCAGGAGGCACCCGGCAATTTAAGGCCGCAGGACCCTGAACCATTGTACAGGCTTTTTCCCTGGGAAACAAAACTCACAAGCCACTGTTCTGGGTGTCAATTTGCAGGACACACTTGGCACTCTCAAAGCAGACCAAGTTGGCACTGGTGACACCTTGCGTCTGGGAGGCATCCTGCGAGAGGCGGAATTCCAGGAGGCACCCGGCAATTTAAGTCCGCAGGACCCTGAACAATTGTACAGGCTTTTTCCCTGGGAAAGAAAACTCTCAAGCCACTGTTCTGGGTGTCAGTTTTCAGGACCCACTTGGCACTCTCAAACCAGACCAAGTTGGCACTGGTGCCACCTTGCGTCTGGGTGGCATCCTGCGAGAGGCGCAGTTCCAGGAGGCACCCGGCAATTTAAGGCCGCAGGACCCTGAACCATTGTACAGGCTTTTTCCCTGGGAAAGAAAACTCACAAGCCACTGTTCTGGGTGTCAATTTTCAGGACCCACTTGGCACTCTCAAAGCAGACCAAGTTGGCACTGCTGCCACCTTGTGTCTTGGAGGCATCCTGCGAGAGGCAGAATTCCAGGAGGCACCCGGCAATTTAAGGCCTCAGGCCCCTGAACCATTGTACAGGCTTTTTCCCTGGGAAAGAAAACTCACAAGCCACTGTTCTGGGTGTCAGTTTTCAGGACCCACTTGGCACTCTCAAACCAGACCAAGTTGGCACTGGTGCCACCTTGCGTCTGGGAGGCATCCTACAAGAGGCGCAATTCCAGGAGGCACCCGGCAATTTAAGGCCGCAGGACCCTGAACCATTGTACAGGCTTTTTCCCTGGGAAGCAAAACTCACAAGCCACTGTTCTGGGTGTCAGTTTTCAGGACACACTTGGCACTCTCAAAGCAGACCAAGTTGGCACTGGTGCCACCTTGTGTCTGGGAGGCATCCTGCGAGAGGCGCAATTCCAGGAGGCACCCGGCAATTTAAGGCCGCAGGACCCTGAACCATTGTACAGGCTTTTTCCCTGGGAAAGAAAACTCACAAGCCACTGTTCTGGGTGTCCGTTTTCAGGACCCACTTGACACTCTCAAACCAGACCAAGTTGGCACTGGTGCCACCTTGCGTCTGGGAGGCATCCTGCAAGAGGCGGATCTCCAGGTGGCACCCAGCTTTTAAAGGCGGCATTAACCTAAACCACTTTACAGGCTTTTTCCCTGGGAAACAAAACTCACAAGCCACTGTTCTGGGTGTCAGTTTTCAGGACCCACTTGGCACTCTCAAAGCAGACCAAGTTGGATCTGGTGCCACCTTGCGTCTGGGAGGCATCCTGCGAGAGGCGGAATTCCAGGAGGCACCCGGCAATTTAAGGCCGCAGGCCCCTGAACCATTGTACAGGCTTTTTCCCTGGGAAACAAAACTCACAAGCTACTGTTCTGGGTGTCAGTTTTCAGGAGCCACCTGGCACTCTCAAACCAGACCAAGTTGAAAATGGTGTCATTTTGCGTCTGGGAGGCACCCTGCGAGAGTCCGAATTCCAGGAGGCACCCGGCAATTTAAGGCCTCAGGCCCCTGAACCATTGTACAGGCTTTTTCCCTGGGAAGCAAAACTCACAATCCACTGTTCTGGGTGTCAGTTTTCAGGACCCACTTGGCACTCTCAAACCAGACAAAGTTGGCACTGGTGCCACCTTGCGTCTGGGAGGCATCCTGCGAGTGGCGCAATTCCAGGAGGCACCCGGCAATTTAAGGCCTCAGGACCCTGAACCATTGTACAGGCTTTTTCCCTGGGAAACAAAACTCACAAGCCACTGTTCTGGGTGCCAGTTTTCAGGACCCACTTGACACTCTCAAACCAGACAAAGTTGGCACTGGTGCCACCTTGTGTCTGGGAGGCATCCTGCGAGAGGCCGAATTCCAGGAGGCGCCCGGCTTTTAAAGGCGGCATTAACCTAAACCACTTTACAGGCTTTTTCCCTGGGAAACAAAACTCACAAGCCACTGTTCTGGGTGTCAGTTTTCAGGACCCACTTGGCACTCTTAAACCAGACCAAGTTGGAACTGGTGCCACCTTGCGTCTGGGAGGCATCCTGCGAGAGGCGGAATTCCAGGAGTCACCCGGCAATTTAAGGCCTCAGGCCCCTGAACCATTGTACAGGCTTTTTCCCTGGGAAACAAAACTCACAAGCCACTGTTCTGGGTGCCAGTTTTCAGGACCCACTTGACACTCTCAAACCAGACAAAGTTGGCACTGGTGCCACCTTGCGTCTGGGAGGCATCCTGCGAGAGGCGGATCTCCAGGTGGCACCCGGCTTTTAAAGGCGGCATTAACCTAAACCACTTTACAGGCTTTTTCCCTGGGAAACAAAACTCACAAGCCACTGTTCTGGGTGTCAGTTTTCAGGACCCACTTGGCACTCTCAAACCAGACCAAGTTGGCACTGGTGCCACCTTGCGTCTGGGAGGCATCCTACAGGAGGCGCAATTCCAGGAGGCACCCGGCAATTTAAAGCCGCAGGACCCTGAACCATTGCATAGGCTTTTTCCCTGGGAAAGAAAACTCACAAGCCACTGTTCTGGGTGTCAGTTTTCAGGACCCACTTGACACTCTCAAAGCAGACGAAGTTGGCACTGGTGCCACCTTGCGTCTGGGAGGCATCCTGCGAGAGGCGCAGTTCCAGGAGGCACCCGGCAATTTAAGGCCGCAGGACCCTGAACCATTGTACAGGCTTTTTCCCTGGGAAACAAAACTCACAAGCCACTGTTCTGGGTGTCAGTTTGCAGGAGCCACCTGGCACTCTCAAACCAGACCAAGTTGGCACTGGTGTCATGTTGCGCCTGGGAGGCATCCTGTGAGAGGCGGATCTCAAGGAGGCACCCGGCAATTTAAGGCCGCAGGACCCTGAACCATTTTACAGCCTTTTTCCCTGGGAAAGAAAACTCTCAAGCCACTGTTCTGGGTGTCAGTTTTCAGGACCCACTTGGCACTCTCAAACCAGACCAAGTTGGCACTGCTGCCACCTTGCGTCTGGGAGGCATCCTGCAAGAGGCGCAATTCCAGGAGGCACCCGGCAATTTAAAGCCGCAGGACCCTGAACCATTGTATAGGCTTTTTCCCTGGGAAACAAAACTCACAAGCCACTGTTCTGGGTGTCAGTTTTCAGGACCCACTTGACACTCTCAAAGCAGACCAAGTTGGCACTGGTGCCACCTTGCGTCTGGGAGGCATCCTGCGAGAGGCGCAGTTCCAGGAGGAACCCGGCAATTTCAGGCCGCAAGACCCTGAACCATTGTACAGGCTTTTTCCCTGGGAAACAAAACTCACAAGCCACTGTTCTAGGTGTCAGTTTTCAGGACCCACTTGGCACTCTCAAACCAGACCAAGTTGGCGCTGGTGTTGCTTAGCGTCTGGGTAACATCTGGCGTGATGCGGAATTCCAGGAGTCACCCGGAAATTTAAGGCCGCAGGACCCTGAACCATTGTACAGGCTTTTTCCCTGGGAAACAAAACTCACAAGCCACTGTTCTGGGTGTCAGTTTTCAGGACCCACTTGGCACTCTCAAACCAGATCAAGTTGGCACTGATGCTACCTTGCGTCTGGGAGGCATCCTGCGAGAGGCGGATCTCCAGGTGGCACCCGGCTATTAAATTCGGCATTAACCTAAACCATTTTACAGGCTTTTTCCCTGGGAAAGAAAACTCACAAGCCACTGTTCTGGGTGTCAGTTTGCAGGAGCCACCTGGCACTCTCAAACCAGACCAAGTTGGCACTGGTGCCACCTTGCGTCTGGGAGGCATCCTGCGAGAGCCTGACATCGAGGAGGCACCCGGCAATTTAAGGCCTCAGGCCCCTGAACCATTGTACAGGCTTTTTCCCTGGGAAACAAAACTCACAAGCCACTGTTCTGGGTGTCAGTTTTCAGGACACACTTGACACTCTTAAACCAGACCAAGTTGGCACTGGTGCCTCCTTGTGTCTGGGAGGCATCCTGCGAGAGGCGCAATTCCAGGAGGCACCCGGCAATTTAAGGCCGCAGGACCCTGAACCATTGTACAGGCTTTTTCCCTGGGAAACAAAACTCACAAGCCACTGTTCTGGGTGTCAGTTTTCAGGACCCACTTGGCACTCTTAAACCAGACAAAGTTGGCACTGGTGCCACCTTGTGTCTGGGAGGCATCCTGCGAGAGGCCGAATTCCAGGAGGCACCCGGCAATTTAAGGCCTCAGGCCCCTGAACCATTGTACAGGCTTTTTCCCTGGGAAACAAAACTCACAAGCCACTGTTCTGGGTGTCAGTTTGCAGGACCCACCTGGCACTCTCAAACCAGACCAAGTTGGAAATGGTGTCATTTTGCATCTGGGAGGCACCCTGCGAGAGTCCGAATTCCAGGAGGCACCCGGCAATTTAAGGCCTCAGTCCCCTGAACCATTGTACAGGCTTTTTCCCTGGGAAACAAAACTCACAAGCCACATTTCTGGGTGTCAGTTTGCAGGAGCCACCTGGCACTCTCAAACCAGACCAAGTTGGCACTGGTGCCACCTTGCGTCTGGGAGGCATCCTACAAGAGGCGCAATTCCAGAAGGCACCCGGCAATTTAAGGCCGCAGGACCCTGATCCATTGTACAGGCGTTTTCCCTGGGAAACAAAACTCACAAGCGACTCTTCTGGGTGTCAGTTTTCAGGACCCACTTGGCACTCTCAAACCAGAAAAAGTTGGCACTGGTGCCACCTTGCGTCTGGGAGGCATCCTGCGAGAGGCGGATCTCCAAGTGGCACCCAGCTTTTAAAGGCGGCATTAACCTAAACCACTTTACAGGCTTTTTCCCTGGGAAACAAAACTCACAAGCCACTGTTCTGGGTGTCAGTTTTCAGGACCCACTTGGCACTCTTAAACCAGACCAAGTTGGAACTGGTGCCACCTTGCGTCTGGGAGGCATCCTGCGAGAGGCGGAATTCCAGGAGTCACCCGGCAATTTAAGGCCTCAGGCCCCTGAACCATTGTACAGGCTTTTTCCCTGGGAAACAAAACTCACAAGCCACTGTTCTGGGTGTCAGTTTGCAGGAGCCACCTGGCACTCTCAAACCAGACCAAGTTGGCACTGGTGTCATGTTGCGCCTGGGAGGCATCCTGTGAGAGGCGGATCTCAAGGAGGCACCCGGCAATTTAAGGCCGCAGGACGCTGAACCATTGTACAGGCTTTTTCCCTGGGAAACAAAACTCACAAGCCACTGTTCTGGGTGTCAGTTTTCAGGACCCACTTGGCACTCTCAAACCAGACCAAGTTGGCATTGGTGCCACCTTGCGTCTGGGAGGCATCCTACAAGAGGCGCAATTCCAGGAGGCACCCGGCAATTTAAGGCCGCAGGACCCTGAACCATTGTACAGGCTTTTTCCCTGGGAAGCAAAACTCACAAGCCACTGTTCTGGGTGTCAGTTCTGAGGACACACTTGGCACTCTCAAAGCAGACCAAGTTGGCACTGGTGCCACCTTGTGTCTGAGAGGCATCCTGCGAGAGGCGCAATTCCAGGAGGCACCCGGCAATTTAAGGCCGCAGGACCCTGAACCATTGTACAGGCTTTTTCCCTGGGAAACAAAACTCACAAGCCACTGTTCTGGGTGTCAGTTTTCAGGACCCACTTGACACTCTCAAACCAGACAAAGTTGGCACTGGTGCCACCTTGCGTCTGGGAGGCATCCTGCGAGAGGCGGATCTCCAGGTGGCACCCAGCTTTTAAAGGCGGCATTAACCTAAACCACTTTACAGGCTTTTTCCCTGGGAAACAAAACTCACAAGCCACTGTTCTGGGTGTCAGTTTTCAGGACCCACTTGGCATTCTTAAACCAGACCAAGTTGGCACTGGTGCCACCTTGCGTCTGGGAGGCATCCTGCGAGAGGCCGAATTCCAGGAGGCACCCGTCAATTTAAGGCCTCAGGCCCCTGAACCATTGTACAGGCTTTTTCCCTGGGAAACAAAACTCACAAGCCACTGTTCTGGGTGTCAGTTTTCAGGACCCACTTGGCACTCTTAAACCAGACCAAGGTAGAACTGGTGCCACCTTGCGTCTGGGAGGCATCCTGCGAGAGGCCGAATTCCAGGAGTCACCCGGCAATTTAAGGCCGCAGGACCCTGAACCATTGTACAGGCGTTTTCCCTGGGAAACAAAACTCACAAGACACTGTTCTGGGTGTCAGTTTTCAGGACCCACTTGGCACTCTCAAAGCAGACCAAGTTGGCACTGGTGCCAACTTGCGTCTTGGAGGCATCCTGCGAGAGGCGGAATTCCAGGAGGCACCCGGCAATTTAAGGCCTCAGGCCCCTGAACCATTGTACAGGCTTTTTCCCTGGGAAACAAAACTCACAAGCCACTGTTCTGGGTGTCAGTTTGCAGGACACACCTGGCACTCTCAAACCAGACCAAGTTGGCACTGGTGCCACCTTGCGTCTGGGAGGCATGCTGCGAGAGGCGGAATTCAAGGAGGCACCCGGCAATTTAAGTCCGCAGGACCCTGAACCATTGTACAGGCTTTTTCCCTGGGAAACAAAACTCACAAGCCACTGTTCTGGGTTTCAGTTTTCAGGACCCACTTGACACTCTCAAACCAGACCAAGTTGGCACTGGTGCCACCTTGCGTCTGGGAGGCATCCTGCGAGAGGCGGATCTCCAGGTGCCACCCGGCTATTAAAGGCGGCATTAACCTAAACCATTTTACAGGCTTTTTCCCTGGGAAAGAAAACTCACAAGCCACTGTTCTGGGTGTCAGTATTCAGGACCCACTTGGCAGTCTTAAACCAGACCAAGTTGGCACTGGTGTTGCTTAGCGTCTGGGAAAAATCTGGCGAGATGCAGAATTCCAGGAGGCACCCAGCAATTTAAGGCCGCAGGACCCTGAACCATTGTACAGGCTTTTTCCCTGGGAAACAAAACTCACAAGCCACTGTTCTGGGTGTCAGTTTGCAGGACACACTTGGCACTCTCAAAGCAGACCAAGTTGGCACTGGTGCCACCTTGCGTCTGGGAGGCATCCTGCGAGAGGCGGAATTCCAGGAGGCACCCGGCAATTTAAGTCCGCAGGACCCTGAACAATTGTACAGGCTTTTTCCCTGGGAAAGAAAACTCTCAAGCCACTGTTCTGGGTGTCAGTTTTCAGGACCCACATGGCACTCTCAAACCAGACCAAGTTGGCACTGGTGCCACCTTGCGTCTGGGAGGCATCCTGCGAGAGGCGCAGTTCCAGGAGGCACCCGGCAATTTAAGGCCGCAGGCCCCTGAACCATTGTACAGGCTTTTTCCCTGGGAAACAAAACTCACAAGCCACTGTTCTGGGTGTCAGTTTTCAGGACCCACTTGGCACTCTTAAACCGGACCAAGTTGGCACTGCTGCCACCTTGTGTCTTGGAGGCATCCTGCGAGAGGCAGAATTCCAGGAGGCACCCGGCAATTTAAGGCCTCAGGCCCCTGAACCATTGTACAGGCTTTTTCCCTGGGAAACAAAACTCACAAGCCACTGTTCTGGGTGTCAGTTTTCAGGACCCACTTGGCACTCTCAAACCAGACCAAGTTGGAAATGGTGCCACCTTGCGTCTGGGAGGCATCCTACAGGAGGCGCAATTCCAGGAGGCACCCGGCAATTTAAGTCCGCAGGACCCTGAACTATTGTACAGGCTTTTTCCCTGGAAAGTAAAACTCACAAGCCACTGTTCTGGGTGTCAGTTCTCAGGACACACTTGCCACTCTCAAAGCAGACCAAGTTGGCACTGGTGCCACCTTGCGTCTGGGAGGCATCCTGCGAGAGGCGCAATTCCAGGAGGCACCCGGCAATTTAAGGCCGCAGGACCCTGAACCATTGTACAGGCTTTTTCCCTGGGAAACAAAACTCACAAGCCACTGTTCTGGGTGTCAGTTTTCAGGACCCACTTGACACTCTCAAACCAGACAAAGTTGGCACTGGTGCCACCTTGCGTCTGGGAGGCATCCTGCGAGAGGCGGATCTCCAGGTGGCACCCAGCTTTTAAAGGCGGCATTAACCTAAACCACTTTACAGGCTTTTTCCCTGGGAAACAAAACTCACAAGCCACTGTTCTGGGTGTCAGTTTTCAGGACCCACTTGGCACTCTTAAACCAGACCAAGTTGGATCTGGTGCCACCTTGCGTCTGGGAGGCATCCTGCGAGAGGCGGAATTCCAGGAGGCACCCGGCAATTTAAGGCCGCAGGCCCCTGAACCATTGTACAGGCTTTTTCCCTGGGAAACAAAACTCACAAGCCACTGTTCTGGGTGTCAGTTTTCAGGACCCACTTGGCACTCTCAAACCAGACCAAGTTGGAACTGGTGCCACCTTGTGTCTGGGAGGCATCCTGCGAGTGGCGCAATTCCAGGAGGCACCCGGCAATTTAAGGCCGCAGGACCCTGAACCATTGTACAGGCTTTTTCCCTGGGAAACAAAACTCACAAGCCACTGTTCTGGGTGTCAGTTTGCAGGAGCCACCTGGCACTCTCAAACCAGACCAAGTTGGCACTGGTGTCATGTTGCGCCTGGGAGGCATCGTATGAGAGGCGGATCCCAAGGAGGCAACCGGCAATTTAAGGCCGCAGGACACTGAACCATTTTACAGCCTTTTTCCCTGGGAAAGAAAACTCACAAGCCACTGTTCCTTGTGTCAGTTTTCAGGACCCACTTGACACTCTCAAAGCAGACCAAGTTGGCACTGGTGCCACCTTGCGTCTGGGAGGCATCCTGCGAGAGGCGCAGTTCCAGGAGGCACCCGGCAATTTAAGGCCGCAAGACCCTGAACCATTGTACAGGCTTTTTCACTGGGAAACAAAACTCACAAGCCACTGTTCTGGGTGTCAGTTTTCAGGACCCACTTGGCACTCTTAAACCAGAGCAAGTTGGCACTGGTGCCACCTTGTGTCTTAGAGGCATCCTGCGAGAGGCGGAATTCCAGGAGACACCCGGCAATTTAAGGCCTCAGGCCCCTGAACCATTGTACAGGCTTTTTCCCTGGGAAACAAAACTCACAAGCCACTGTTCTAGGTGTCAGTTTTCAGGACCCACTTGGCACTCTCAAACCAGACAAAGTTGGCACTGGTGTTTCTTAGCGTCTGGGTAACATCTGGCGTGATGCGGAATTCCAGGAGTCACCCGGCAATTTAAGGCCGCAGGACCCTGAACCATTGTACAGGCTTTTTCCCTGGGAAACAAAACTCACAAGCCACTGTTCTGGGTGTCAGTTTTCAGGACCCACTTGGCACTCTTAAACCAGACCAAGTTGGCACTGCTGCCACCTTGTGTCTTGGAGGCATCCTGCGAGAGGCAGAATTCCAGGAGGCACCCGGCAATTTAAGGCCTCAGGCCCCTGAACCATTGTACAGGCTTTTTCCCGTGGAAACAAAACTCACAAGCCACTGTTCTGGGTGTCAGTTTTCAGGACCCACTTGGCACTCTCAAACCAGACCAAGTTGGCACTGGTGCCACCTTGCGTCTGGGAGACATCCTACAAGAGGTGCAATTCCAGGAGGCACCCGGCAATTTAAGGCCGCAGGACCCTGAACCATTGTACAGGCTTTTTCCCTGGGAAACAAAACTCACAAGGCACTGTTCTGGGTGTCAGTTCTCAGGACACACTTGGCACTTTCAAAGCAGACCAAGTTGGCACTGGTGCCACCTTGTGTCTGGGAGGCATCCTGCGAGAGGCACAATTCCAGGAGGCACCCGGCAATTTAAGGCCGCAGGACCCTGAACCATTGTACAGGCTTTTTCCCTGGGAAAGAAACCTCACAAGCCACTGTTCTGGGTGTCAGTTTTCAGGACCCACTTGACACTCTCAAACCAGACAAAGTTGGCACTGGTGCCACCTTGCGTCTGGGAGGCATCCTGCGAGAGGCGGATCTTCAAGTGGCACCCAGCTTTTAAAGGCGGCATTAACCTAAACCAATTTACAGGCTTTTTCCCTGGGAAACAAAACTCACAAGCCACTGTTCTGGGTGTCAGTTTTCAGGACCCACTTGGCACTCTTAAACCAGACCAAGTTGGAAATGGTGCCACCTTGCGTCTGGGAGGCATCCTGCGAGAGGCGGAATTCCAGGAGGCACCCGGCAATTTAAGGCCGCAGGCCCCTGAACCATTGTACAGGCTTTTTCCTTGGGAAACAAAACTCACAAGCCACTGTTCTGGGTGTCAGTTTGCAGGACCCACTTGACACTCTCAAACCAGACCAAGTTGGCACTGGTGCCACCTTGCGTCTGGGAGGCATCCTGCGAGAGGCCGAATTCCAGGAGTCACCCGGCAATTTAAGGCCGCAGGACCCTGAACCATTGTACAGGCTTTTTCCCTGGGAAACAAAACTCACAAGCCACTGTTCTGGGTGTCAGTTTTCAGGACCCACTTGGCACTCTCAAACCAGACCAAGTTGGCACTGGTGCCACCTTGCGTCTGGGAGGCATCCTGCGAGAGGCCGAATTCCAGGTGGCACCCAGCTATTAAAGGGGGCATTAACCTAAACCATTTTACAGGCTTTTTCCCTGGGAAAGAAAACTCACAAGCCCCTGTTCTGGGTGTCAGTTTGCAGGAGCCACTTGACACTCTCAAACCAGACCAAGTTGGCACTGGTGCCACCTTGCGTCTGGGAGGCATCCTGCGAGAGGCCGAATTCCAGGAGGCACCCGTCAATTTAAGGCCTCAGACCTCTGAACCATTGTACAGGCTTTTTCCCTGGGAAACAAAACTCACAAGCCACTGTTCTGGGTGTCAGTTTGCAGGACCCACTTGGCACTCTTAAACCAGACAAAGTTGGCACTGGTGCCTCCTTGTGTGTGGGAGGCATCCCACGAGAGGCCGAATTCCAGGAGGCACCCGGCAATTTAAGGCCTCAGGCCCCTGAACCATTGTACAGGCTTTTTCCCTGGGAAACAAAACTCACAAGCCACTGTTCTGGGTGTCAGTTTTCAGGACCCACTTGGCACTCTCAAACCAGACCAAGTTGGCACTGGTGCCACCTTGCGTCTGGGAGGCATCCTACAAGAGGCGCAATTCCAGGAGGCACCCGGCAATTTAAGGCCTCAGTCCCCTGAACCATTGTACAGGCTTTTTCCCTGGGAAGCAAAACTCACAAGCCACTGTTCTGGGTGTCAGTTCTCAGGACACACTTGGCACTCTCAAAGCAGACCAAGTTGGCATTGGTGCCACCTTGTGTCTGGGAGGCATCCTGCGAGAGGCGCAATTCCAGGAGGCACCCGCAATTTAAGGGCGCAGGACCCTGAACCATTGTACAGGCTTTTTCCCTGGGAAACAAAACTCACAAGCCACTGTTCTGGGTGTCAGTTTTCAGGACCCACTTGACACTCTCAAACCAGACAAAGTTGGCACTGGTGCCACCGTGCGTCTGGGAGGCATCCTGCGAGAGGCGGAACTCCAGGTGCCACCCGGCTATTAAAGGGGGCATTAACCTAAACCATTTTACAGGCTTTTTCCCTGGGAAAGAAAACTCACAAGCCACTGTTCTGGGTGTCAGTTTGCAGGAGCCACCTGGCACTCTCAAACTAGACCAAGTTGTCACTGGTGCCACCTTGCGTCTGGGAGGCATGCTGCGAGAGGCGGAATTCAAGGAGGCACCCGGCAATTTAAGTCCGCAGGACCCTGAACCATTGTACAGGCTTTTTCCCTGGGAAACAAAACTCACAAGCCACTGTTCTGGGTGTCAGTTTTCAGGACCCACTTGACACTCTCAAACCAGACCAAGTTGGCACTGGTGCCACCTTGCGTCTGGGAGGCATGCTGCGAGAGGCGAAATTCAAGGAGGCACCCGGCAATTTAAGTCCGCAGGACCCTGAACCATTGTACACGCTTTTTCCCTGGGAAACAAAACTCACAAGCCACTGTTCTGGGTGTCAGTTTTCAGGACCCACTTGACACTCTCAAACCAGACCAAGTTGGCACTGCTGCCACCTTGCGTCTGGGAGGCATCCTGCGAGAGGCGGATCTCCAGGTGGCACCCGGCTATTACAGGCGGCATTAACCTAAACCATTTTACAGGCTTTTTCCCTGGGAAACAAAACTCACAAGCCACTGTTCTGGGTGTCAGTTTGCAGGAGCCACCTGGCACTCTCAAACCAGACCAAGTTGGCACTGGTGCCACCTTGCGTCTGGGAGGCATCCTGCGAGAGCCTGACATCGAGGAGGCACCCGGCAATTTAAGGCCTCAGGCCCCTGAACCATTGTACAGGCTTTTTCCCTGGGAAACAAAACTCACAAGCCACTGTTCTGGGTGTCAGTTTTCAGGACACACTTGACACTCTTAAACCAGACCAAGTTGGCACTGGTGCCTCCTTGTGTCTGGGAGGCATCCTGCGAGAGGCGCAATTCCAGGAGGCACCCGGCAATTTAAGGCCGCAGGACCCTGAACCATTGTACAGGCTTTTTCCCTGGGAAACAAAACTCACAAGCCACTGTTCTGGGTGCAGTTTTCAGGACACACTTGACACTCTCAAACCAGACAAAGTTGGCACTGGTGCCACCTTGCGTCTGGGAGGCATCCTGCGAGAGGCGGATCTCCAAGTGGCACCCAGCTTTTAAAGGCGGCATTAACCTAAACCAGTTTACAGGCTTTTTCCCTGGGAAACAAAACTCACAAGCCACTGTTCTGGGTGTCAGTTTTCAGGACCCACTTTGCACTCTTAAACCAGACCAAGTTGGAACTGGTGCCACCTTGTGTCTGGGAGGCATCCTGCGAGAGGCGGAATTCCAGGAGGCACCCGGCAATTTAAGGCCTCAGGCCCCTGAACCATTGTACAGGCTTTTTCCCTGGGAAACAAAACTCACAAGCCACTGTTCTGGGTGTCAGTTTGCAGGAGCCACCTGGCACTCTCAAACCAGACCAAGTTGGCACTGGTGTCATGTTGCGCCTCGGAGGCATCCTGTGAGAGGCGGATCTCCAGGAGGCACCCGGCAATTTAAGGCCGCAGGACCCTGAACCATTGTACAGGCTTTTTCCCTGGGAAACAAAACTCACAAGCCACTGTTCTGGGTGTCAGTTTTCAGGACCCACTTGGCACTCTTAAACCAGACCAAGTTGGCACTGCTGCCACCTTGTGTCTTGGAGGCATCCTGCGAGAGGCAGAATACCAGGAGGCACCCGGCAATTTAAGGCCTCAGGCCCCTGAACCATTGTACAGGCTTTTTCCCGTGGAAACAAAACTCACAAGCCACTGTTCTGGGTGTCAGTTTTCAGGACCCACTTGGCACTCTCAAACCAGACCAAGTTGGCACTGGTGCCACCTTGCGTCTGGGAGACATCCTACAAGAGGTGCAATTCCAGGAGGCACCCGGCAATTTAAGGCCGCAGGACCCTGAACCATTGTACAGGCTTTTTCCCTGGGAAACAAAACTCACAAGGCACTGTTCTGGGTGTCAGTTCTCAGGACACACTTGGCACTTTCAAAGCAGACCAAGTTGGCACTGGTGCCACCTTGTGTCTGGGAGGCATCCTGCGAGAGGCACAATTCCAGGAGGCACCCGGCAATTTAAGGCCGCAGGACCCTGAACCATTGTACAGGCTTTTTCCCTGGGAAAGAAAACTCACAAGCCACTGTTCTGGGTGTCAGTTTTCAGGACCCACTTGACACTCTCAAACCAGACAAAGTTGGCACTGGTGCCACCTTGCGTCTGGGAGGCATCCTGCGAGAGGCGGATCTTCAAGTGGCACCCAGCTTTTAAAGGCGGCATTAACCTAAACCAATTTACAGGCTTTTTCCCTGGGAAACAAAACTCACAAGCCACTGTTCTGGGTGTCAGTTTTCAGGACCCACTTGGCACTCTTAAACCAGACCAAGTTGGAAATGGTGCCACCTTGCGTCTGGGAGGCATCCTGCGAGAGGCGGAATTCCAGGAGTCACCCGGCAATTTAAGGCCGCAGGCCCCTGAACAATTGTACAGGCTTTTTCCTTGGGAAACAAAACTCACAAGCCACTGTTCTGGGTGTCAGTTTGCAGGACCCACTTGACACTCTCAAACCAGACCAAGTTGGCACTGGTGCCACCTTGCGTCTGGGAGGCATCCTGCGAGAGGCCGAATTCCAGGAGTCACCCGGCAATTTAAGGCCGCAGGACCCTGAACCATTGTACAGGCTTTTTCCCTGGGAAACAAAACTCACAAGCCACTGTTCTGGGTGTCAGTTTTCAGGACCCACTTGGCACTCTCAAACCAGACCAAGTTGGCACTGGTGCCACCTTGCGTCTGGGAGGCATCCTGCGAGAGGCCGAATTCCAGGTGGCACCCGGCTATTAAAGGGGGCATTAACCTAAACCATTTTACAGGCTTTTTCCCTGGGAAAGAAAACTCACAAGCCCCTGTTCTGGGTGTCAGTTTGCAGGAGCCACTTGACACTCTCAAACCAGACCAAGTTGGCACTGGTGCCACCTTGCGTCTGGGAGGCATCCTGCGAGAGGCCGAATTCCAGGAGGCACCCGTCAATTTAAGGCCTCAGACCTCTGAACCATTGTACAGGCTTTTTCCCTGGGAAACAAAACTCACAAGCCACTGTTCTGGGTGTCAGTTTGCAGGACCCACTTGGCACTCTTAAACCAGACAAAGTTGGCACTGGTGCCTCCTTGTGTGTGGGAGGCATCCTACGAGAGGCCGAATTCCAGGAGGCACCCGGCAATTTAAGGCCTCAGGCCCCTGAACCATTGTACAGGCTTTTTCCCTGGGAAACAAAACTCACAAGCCACTGTTCTGGGTGTCAGTTTTCAGGACCCACTTGGCACTCTCAAACCAGACCAAGTTGGCACTGGTGCCACCTTGCGTCTGGGAGGCATCCTACAAGAGGCGCAATTCCAGGAGGCACCCGGCAATTTAAGGCCTCAGTCCCCTGAACCATTGTACAGGCTTTTTCCCTGGGAAGCAAAACTCACAAGCCACTGTTCTGGGTGTCAGTTCTCAGGACACACTTGGCACTCTCAAAGCAGACCAAGTTGGCACTGGTGCCACCTTGTGTCTGGGAGGCATCCTGCGAGAGGCGCAATTCCAGGAGGCACCCGCAATTTAAGGCCGCAGGACCCTGAACCATTGTACAGGCTTTTTCCCTGGGAAACAAAACTCACAAGCCACTGTTCTGGGTGTCAGTTTTCAGGACCCACTTGACACTCTCAAACCAGACCAAGTTGGAAATGGTGCCACCGTGCGTCTGGGAGGCATCCTGCGAGAGGCGGAACTCCAGGTGCCACCCGGCTATTAAAGGGGGCATTAACCTAAACCATTTTACAGGCTTTTTCCCTGGGAAAGAAAACTCACAAGCCACTGTTCTGGGTGTCAGTTTGCAGGAGCCACCTGGCACTCTCAAACTAGACCAAGTTGTCACTGGTGCCACCTTGCGTCTGGGAGGCATGCTGCGAGAGGCGGAATTCAAGGAGGCACCCGGCAATTTAAGTCCGCAGGACCCTGAACCATTGTACAGGCTTTTTCCCTGGGAAACAAAACTCACAAGCCACTGTTCTGGGTGTCAGTTTTCAGGACCCACTTGACACTCTCAAACCAGACCAAGTTGGCACTGGTGCCACCTTGCGTCTGGGAGGCATGCTGCGAGAGGCGAAATTCAAGGAGGCACCCGGCAATTTAAGTCCGCAGGACCCTGAACCATTGTACAGGCTTTTTCCCTGGGAAACAAAACTCACAAGCCACTGTTCTGGGTGTCAGTTTTCAGGACCCACTTGACACTCTCAAACCAGACCAAGTTGGCACTGCTGCCACCTTGCGTCTGGGAGGCATCCTGCGAGAGGCGGATCTCCAGGTGGCACCCGGCTATTACAGGCGGCATTTACCTAAACCATTTTACAGGCTTTTTCCCTGGGAAACAAAACTCACAAGCCACTGTTCTGGGTGTCAGTTTGCAGGAGCCACCTGGCACTCTCAAACCAGACCAAGTTGGCACTGGTGCCACCTTGCGTCTGGGAGGCATCCTGCGAGAGGCGCAATTCCAGGAGGCACCCGGCAATTTAAGGCCGTAGGACCCTGAACCATTGTACAGGCTTTTTCCCTGGGAAACAAAACTCACAAGCCACTGTTCTGGGTTGTCAGTGTCCAGGACCCACTTGACACTCTTAAACCAGACCAAGTTGGCACTGGTGTTGCTTAGCGTCCGGGAAACATGTGGCGAGATGCGGTATTCCAGGAGGCACCCGGCAATTTAAGGCCGCAGGACCCTGAACCATTGTACAGGCTTTTTCCCTGGGAAGCAAAACTCACAAGCCACTGTTCTGGGTGTAAGTTTTCAGGACACACTTGGCACTATCAAACCAGACCAAGTTGGCACTGGTGCCACCTTGCGTCTGGGAGGCATCCTGCGAGAGGCGGAATTCCAGGAGGCACCCGGTAATTTAAGGCCTCAGGCCCCTGAACCATTGTACAGGCTTTTTCCCTGGGAAACAAAACTCACAAGCCACTGTTCTGGGTGTCAGTTTTCAGGACACACTTGACACTCTCAAAGCAGACCAAGTTGGCACTGGTGCCACCTTGTGTCTGGGCGGCATCCTGCGAGAGGCCGAATTCAAGGAGGCACCCGGCAATTTAAGGCCTCAAGCCCCTGAACCACTGTACAGGCTTTTTCCCTGGGAAACAAAACTCACAAGCCACTGTTCTGGGTGTCAGTTTTCAGGACACACTTGGCACTCTCAAACCAGACCAAGTTGGCACTGGTGCCACCTTGCGTCTGAGAGGCATCCTGCGAGAGGCGCAGTTCCAGGAGGCACCCGGCAATTTAAGGCCGCAGGACCCTGAACCATTGTACAGGCTTTTTCCCTGGGAAACAAAACTCACAAGCCACTGTTCTGGGTGTCAGTTTTCAGGACCCACTTGGCACTCTTAAACCAGACCAAGTTGGCACTGGTGCCACCTTGTGTCTTGGAGGCATCCTGCGAGAGGCAGAATTCCAGGAGGCACCCGGCAATTTAAGGCCTCAGGCCCCTGAACCATTGTACAGGCTTTTTCCCTGGGAAACAAAACTCACAAGCCACTGTTCTGGGTGTCAGTTTTCAGGACCCACTTGGCACTCTCAAACCAGACCAAGTTGGCACTGGTGCCACCTTGCGTCTGGGAGGCATCCTACAAGAGGCGCAATTCCAGGAGGCACCCGGCAATTTAAGGCCTCAGTCCCCTGAACCATTGTACAGGCTTTTTCCCTGGGAAGCAAAACTCACAAGCCACTGTTCTGGGTGTCAGTTCTCAGGACACACTTGGCACTCTCAAAGCAGACCAAGTTGGCACTGGTGCCACCTTGTGTCTGGGAGGCATCCTGCGAGAGGCGGAATTCCAGGAGGCACCCGGCAATTTAAGGCCGCAGGACCCTGAACCATTGTACAGGCTTTTTCCCTGGGAAACAAAACTCACAAGCCACTGTTCTGGGTGTCAGTTTTCAGGACCCACTTGACACTCTCAAACCAGACAAAGTTGGTACTGGTGCCACCGTGCGTCTGTGAGGCATCCTGCGAGAGGCGGAACTCCAGGTGCCACCCGGCTATTAAAGGGGGCATTAACCTAAACCATTTTACAGGCTTTTTCCCTGGGAAAGAAAACTCACAAGCCACTGTTTTGGGTGTCAGTTTGCAGGAGCCACCTGGCACTCTCAAACCAGACCAAGTTGGCACTGGTGCCACCTTGCGTCTGGGAGGCATCCTGCGAGAGGCGCAATTCCAGGAGGCACCCGGAAATTTAAGGCCGTAGGACCCTGAACCATTGTACAGGCTTTTTCCCTGGGAAACAAAACTCACAAGCCACTGTTCTGGGTTGTCAGTGTCCAGGACCCACTTGACACTCTTAAACCAGACCAAGTTGGCACTGGTGTTGCTTAGCGTCTGGGAAACATGTGGCGAGATGCGGAATTCCAGGAGGCACCCGGCAATTTAAGGCCGCAGGACCCTGAACCATTGTACAGGCTTTTTCCCTGGGAAGCAAAACTCACAAGCCACTGTTCTGGGTGTAAGTTTTCAGGACACACTTGGCACTCTCAAACCAGACCAAGTTGGCACTGGTGCCACCTTGCGTCTGGGAGGCATCCTGCGAGATGCGGAATTCCAGGAGGCACCCGGTAATTTAAGGCCGCAGGACCCTGAACCATTGTACAGGCTTTTTCCCTGGGAAACAAAACTCACAAGCCAGTGTTCTGGGTGTCAGTTTTCAGGACACACTTGACACTCTCAAAGCAGACCAAGTTGGCACTGGTGCCACCTTGTGTCTGGGCGCAATCCTGCGAGAGGCCGAATTCAAGGAGGCACCCGGCAATTTAAGGCCTCAAGCCCCTGAACCACTGTACAGGCTTTTTCCCTGGGAAACAAAACTCACAAGCCACTGTTCTGGGTGTCAGTTTTCAGGACACACTTGGCACTCTTAAACCAGACCAAGTTGGCACTGGTGCCTCCTTGTGTCTGGGAGGCATCCTGCGAGAGGCCGAATTCCAGGAGGCACCCGGCAATTTAAGGCCTCAAGCCCCTGAACCATTCTACAGGCTTTTTCCCTGGGAAAGAAAACTCACAAGCCACTGTTCTGGGTGTCAGTTTTCAGGACCCACTTGGCAGTCTTAAACCAGACCAAGTTGGCACTGGTGTTGCTTAGCGTCTGGGAAAAATCTGGCGAGATGCAGAATTCCAGGAGGCACCCGGCAATTTAAGGCCGCAGGACCCTGAACCATTGTACAGGCTTTTTCCCTGGGAAACAAAACTCACAAGCCACTGTTCTGGGTGTCAGTTTGCAGGACACACTTGGCACTCTCAAAGCAGACCAAGTTGGCACTGGTGCCACCTTGCGTCTGGGAGGCATCCTGCGAGAGGTGGAATTCCAGGAGGCACCCGGCAATTTAAGTCCGCAGGACCCTGAACAATTGTACAGGCTTTTTCCCTGGGAAAGAAAACTCTCAAGCCACTGTTCTGGGTGTCAGTTTTCAGGACCCACTTGGCACTCTCAAACCAGACCAAGTTGGCACTGGTGCCACCTTGCGTCTGGGAGGCATCCTGCGAGAGGCGCAGTTCCAGGAGGCACCCGGCAATTTAAGGCCGCAGGACCCTGAACCATTGTACAGGCTTTTTCCCTGGGAAACAAAACTCACAAGCCACTGTTCTGGGTGTCAGTTTTCAGGACCCACTTGGCACTCTCAAACCAGACCAAGTTGGCACTGGTGCCACCTTGTGTCTTGGAGGCATCCTGCGAGAGGCAGAATTCCAGGAGGCACCCGGCAATTTAAGGCCTCAGGCCCCTGAACCATTGTACAGGCTTTTTCCCTGGGAAACAAAACTCACAAGCCACTGTTCTGGGTGTCAGTTTTCAGGACCCACTTGGCACTCTCAAACCAGACCAAGTTGGCACTGGTGCCACCTTGCGTCTGGGAGGCATCCTACAAGAGGCGCAATTCCAGGAGGCACCCGGCAATTTAAGGCCGCAGGACCCTGAACCATTGTACAGGCTTTTTCCCTGGGAAAGAAAACTCACAAGCCACTGTTCTGGGTGTCAGTTCTCAGGACACACTTGGCACTCTTAAACCAGACCAAGTTGGCACTGGTGCCACCTTGTGTCTGGGAGGCATCCTGCGAGAGGCGCAATTCCAGGAGGCACCCGGCAATTTAAGGCCGCAGGACACTGAACCACTGTACAGGCTTTTTCCCTGGGAAACAAAACTCACAAGCCACTGTTCTGGGTGTCAGTTTTCAGGACCCACTTGACACTCTCAAACCAGACAAAGTTGGGACTGGTGCCACCGTGCGTCTGGGAGGCATGCTGCGAGAGGCGGATCTCCAGGTGGCACCCGGCTATTAAAGGGGGCATTAACCTAAACCATTTTACAGGCTTTTTCCCTGGGAAAGAAAACTCACAAGCCACTGTTCTGGGTGTCAGTTTGCAGGAGCCACCTGGCACTCTCAAACCAGACCAAGTTGGCACTGGTGCCACCTTGCGTCTGGGAGGCATGCTGCGAGAGGCGGAATTCAAGGAGGCACCCGGCAATTTAAGTCCGCAGGACCCTGAACCATTGTATAGGCTTTTTCCCTGGGAAACAAAACTCACAAGCCACTGTTCTGGGTGTCAGTTTGCAGGAGCCACCTGGCACTCTCAAACCAGACCAAGTTGGCACTGGTGCCACCTTGCGTCTGGGAGGCATGCTGCGAGAGGCGGAATTCAAGGAGGCACCCGGCAATTTAAGGCCGCAGGCCCCTGAACCATTGTACAGGCTTTTTCCCTGGGAAACAAAACTCACAAGCCACTGTTCTGGGTGTCAGTTTTCAGGACCCACTTGACACTCTCAAACCAGACCAAGTTGGCACTGGTGCCACCTTGCGTCTGGGAGGCATACTGCGAGATGCGGATCTCCAGGTGCCACCCGGCTATTAAAGGCGGCATTAACCTAAACCATTTTACAGGCTTTTTCCCTGGGAAAGAAAACTCACAAGCCACTGTTCTGGGTGTCAGTTTGCAGGAGCCACCTGGCACTCTCAAACCAGACCAAGTTGGCACTGGTGCCACCTTGCGTCTGGGAGGCATCCTGCGAGAGGCGCAATTCCAGGAGGCACCCGGTAATTTAAGGCCGCCGGACCCTGAACCATTGTACAGGCTTTTTCCCTGGGAAACAAAACTCACAAGCCACTGTTCTGGGTGTCAGTTTTCAGGACACACTTGACACTCTCAAAGCAGACCAAGTTGGCACTGGTGCTACCTTGTGTCTGGGCGGCATCCTGCGAGAGGCCGAATTCAAGGAGGCACCCGGCAATTTAAGGCCTCAATCCCCTGAACCACTGTACAGGCTTTTTCCCTGGGAAACAAAACTCACAAGCCACTGTTCTGGGTGTCAGTTTGCAGGACACACTTGGCACTCTCAAAGCAGAGAAAGTTGGCACTGGTGCCACCTTGCGTCTGGGAGGCATCCTGCGAGAGGCGGAATTCCAGGAGACACCCGGCAATTTAAGTCCGCAGGACCCTGAACAATTGTACAGGCTTTTTCCCTGGGAAACAAAACTCACAAGCCACTGTTCTGGGTGTCAGTTTGCAGGACACACTTGGCACTCTTAAACCAGACCAAGTTGGCACTGGTGCTACCTTGCGTCTGGGAGGCATCCTGCGAGAGGCGGAATTCCAGGAGGCACCCGGCAATTTAAGTCCGCAGGACCCTGAACAATTGTACAGGCTTTTTCCCTGGGAAAGAAAACTCTCAAGCCACTGTTCTGGGTGTCAGTTTTCAGGACCCACATGGCACTCTCAAACCAGACCAAGTTGGCACTGGTGCCACCTTGCGTCTGGGAGGCATCCTGCGAGAGGCGCAGTTCCAGGAGGCACCCGGCAATTTAAGGCCGCAGGACCCTGAACCAATGTACAGGCTTTTTCCCTGGGAAACAAAACTCACAAGCCACTGTTCTGGGTGTCAGTTTGCAGGAGCCACCTGGCACTCTCAAACCAGACCAAGTTGTCACTGGTGCCACCTTGCGTCTGGGAGGCATGCTGCGAGAGTCCGAATTCAAGGAGGCACCCGGCAATTTAAGTCCGCAGGACACTGAACCAATGTACAGGCTTTTTCCCTGGGAAACAAAACTCACAAGCCACTGTTCTGGGTGTCAGTTTTCAGGACCCACTTGACACTCTCAAACCAGACCAAGTTGGCACTGCTGCCACCTTGCGTCTGGGAGGCATCCTGCGAGAGGCGGATCTCCAGGTGGCACCCGGCTATTACAGGCGGAATTAACCTAACCCATTTTACAGGCTTTTTCCCTGGGAAACAAAACTCACAAGCCACTGTTCTGGGTGTCAGTTTGCAGGAGCCACCTGGCACTCTCAAACCAGACCAAGTTGGCACTGGTGCCACCTTGCGTCTGAGAGGCATCCTGCGAGAGGCGCAATTCCAGGAGGCACCCGGCAATTTAAGGCCGTAGGACCCTGAACCATTGTACAGGCTTTTTCCCTGGGAAACAAAACTCACAAGCCACTGTTCTGGGTTGTCAGTGTCCAGGACCCACTTGACACTCTTAAACCAGACCAAGTTGGCACTGGTGTTGCTTAGCGTCTGGGAAACATGTGGCGAGATGCGGAATTCCAGGAGGCACCCGGCAATTTAAGGCCGCAGGACCCTGAACCATTGTACAGGCTTTTTCCCTGGGAAGCAAAACTCACAAGCCACTGTTCTGGGTGTAAGTTTTCAGGACACACTTGGCACTCTCAAACCAGACCAAGTTGGCACTGGTGCCACCTTGCGTCTGGGAGGCATCCTGCGAGAGGCGCAATTCCAGGAGGCACCCGGTAATTTAAGGCCGCAGGACCCTGAACCATTGTACAGGCTTTTTCCCTGGGAAACAAAACTCACAAGCCACTGTTCTGGGTGTCAGTTTGCAGGACACACTTGGCACTCTCAAAGCAGACAAAGTTGGCACTGGTGCCACCTTGCGTCTGGGAGGCATCCTGCGAGAGGCGGAATTCCAGGAGACACCCGGCAATTTAAGTCCGCAGGACCCTGAACAATTGTACAGGCTTTTTCCCTGGGAAACAAAACTCTCAAGCCACTGTTCTGGGTGTCAGTTTTCAGGACCCACATGGCACTCTCAAACCAGACCAAGTTGGCACTGGTGCCACCTTGCGTCTGGGAGGCATCCTGCGAGAGGCGCAGTTCCAGGAGGCACCCGGCAATTTAAGGCCGCAGGACCCTGAACCAATGTACAGGCTTTTTCCCTGGGAAACAAAACTCACAAGCCACTGTTCTGGGTGTCAGTTTGCAGGAGCCACCTGGCACTCTCAAACCAGACCAAGTTGTCACTGGTGCCACCTTGCGTCTGGGAGGCATGCTGCGAGAGTCCGAATTCAAGGAGGCACCCGGCAATTTAAGTCCGCAGGACACTGAACCAATGTACAGGCTTTTTCCCTGGGAAACAAAACTCACAAGCCACTGTTCTGGGTGTCAGTTTTCAGGACCCACTTGACACTCTCAAACCAGACCAAGTTGGCACTGCTGCCACCTTGCGTCTGGGAGGCATCCTGCGAGAGGCGGATCTCCAGGTGGCACCCGGCTATTACAGGCGGAATTAACCTAAACCATTTTACAGGCTTTTTCCCTGGGAAACAAAACTCACAAGCCACTGTTCTGGGTGTCAGTTTGCAGGAGCCACCTGGCACTCTCAAACCAGACCAAGTTGGCACTGGTGCCACCTTGCGTCTGAGAGGCATCCTGCGAGAGGCGCAATTCCAGGAGGCACCCGGCAATTTAAGGCCGTAGGACCCTGAACCATTGTACAGGCTTTTTCCCTGGGAAACAAAACTCACAAGCCACTGTTCTGGGTTGTCAGTGTCCAGGACCCACTTGACACTCTTAAACCAGACCAAGTTGGCACTGGTGTTGCTTAGCGTCTGGGAAACATGTGGCGAGATGCGGAATTCCAGGAGGCACCCGGCAATTTAAGGCCGCAGGACCCTGAACCATTGTACAGGCTTTTTCCCTGGGAAGCAAAACTCACAAGCCACTGTTCTGGGTGTAAGTTTTCAGGACACACTTGGCACTCTCAAACCAGACCAAGTTGGCACTGGTGCCACCTTGCGTCTGGGAGGCATCCTGCGAGAGGCGCAATTCCAGGAGGCACCCGGTAATTTAAGGCCGCAGGACCCTGAACCATTGTACAGGCTTTTTCCCTGGGAAACAAAACTCACAAGCCACTGTTCTGGGTGTCAGTTTTCAGGACACACTTGACACTCTCACAGCAGACCAAGTTGGCACTGGTGCCACCTTGTGTCTGGGCGCAATCCTGCGAGAGGCCGAATTCAAGGAGGCACCCGGCAATTTAAGGCCTCAAGCCCCTTAACCACTGTACAGGCTTTTTCCCTGGGAAACAAAACTCACAAGCCACTGTTCTGGGTGTCAGTTTGCAGGACACA
Source organism: Fringilla coelebs (assembly GCF_963513975.1). Lineage (NCBI taxonomy): Eukaryota > Metazoa > Chordata > Aves > Passeriformes > Fringillidae > Fringilla > Fringilla coelebs. The sequence continues at coordinate 298,814 of NW_028167521.1, read as the reverse complement.
CTTGGCACTCTTAAACCAGACCAAGTTGGCACTGGTGCCTCCTTGTGTCTGGGAGGCATCCTGCGAGAGGCCGAATTCCAGGAGGCACCCGGCAATTTAAGGCCTCAAGCCCCTGAACCATTCTACAGGCTTTTTCCCTGGGAAAGAAAACTCACAAGCCACTGTTCTGGGTGTCAGTTTTCAGGACCCACTTGGCAGTCTTAAACCAGACCAAGTTGGCACTGGTGTTGCTTAGCGTCTGGGAAAAATCTGGCGAGATGCAGAATTCCAGGAGGCACCCGGCAATTTAAGGCCGCAGGACCCTGAACCATTGTACAGGCTTTTTCCCTGGGAAACAAAACTCACAAGCCACTGTTCTGGGTGTCAGTTTGCAGGACACACTTGGCACTCTCAAAGCAGACCAAGTTGGCACTGGTGCCACCTTGCGTCTGGGAGGCATCCTGCGAGAGGTGGAATTCCAGGAGGCACCCGGCAATTTAAGTCCGCAGGACCCTGAACAATTGTACAGGCTTTTTCCCTGGGAAAGAAAACTCTCAAGCCACTGTTCTGGGTGTCAGTTTTCAGGACCCACTTGGCACTCTCAAACCAGACCAAGTTGGCACTGGTGCCACCTTGCGTCTGGGAGGCATCCTGCGAGAGGCGCAGTTCCAGGAGGCACCCGGCAATTTAAGGCCGCAGGACCCTGAACCATTGTACAGGCTTTTTCCCTGGGAAACAAAACTCACAAGCCACTGTTCTGGGTGTCAGTTTTCAGGACCCACTTGGCACTCTCAAACCAGACCAAGTTGGCACTTGTGCCACCTTTTGTCTTGGAGGCATCCTGCGAGAGGCAGAATTCCAGGAGGCACCCGGCAATTTAAGGCCTCAGGCCCCTGAACCATTGTACAGGCTTTTTCCCTGGGAAACAAAACTCACAAGCCACTGTTCTGGGTGTCAGTTTTCAGGACCCACTTGGCACTCTCAAACCAGACCAAGTTGGCACTGGTGCCACCTTGCGTCTGGGAGGCATCCTACAAGAGGCGCAATTCCAGGAGGCACCCGGCAATTTAAGGCCGCAGGACCCTGAACCATTGTACAGGCTTTTTCCCTGGGAAGCAAAACTCACAATCCACTGTTCTGGGTGTCAGTTCTCAGGACACACTTGGCACTCTTAAACCAGACCAAGTTGGCACTGGTGCCACCTTGTGTCTGGGAGGCATCCTGCGAGAGGCGCAATTCCAGGAGGCACCCGGCAATTTAAGGCCGCAGGACCCTGAACCACTGAACAGGCTTTTTCCCTGGGAAACAAAACTCACAAGCCACTGTTCTGGGTGTCAGTTTTCAGGACCCACTTGGCACTCTCAAACCAGACAAAGTTGGGACTGGTGCCACCGTGCGTCTGGGAGGCATCCTGCGAGAGGCGGATCTCCAGGTGGCACCCGGCTATTAAAGGGGGCATTAACCTAAACCATTTTACAGGCTTTTTCCCTGGGAAAGAAAACTCACAAGCCACTGTTCTGCGTGTCAGTTTGCAGGAGCCACCTGGCACTCTCAAACCAGACCAAGTTGGCACTGGTGCCACCTTGCGTCTGGGAGGCATGCTGCGAGAGGCGGAATTCAAGGAGGCACCCGGCAATTTAAGTCCGCAGGACCCTGAACCATTGTACAGGCTTTTTCCCTGGGAAACAAAACTCACAAGCCACTGTTCTGGGTGTCAGTTTGCAGGAGCCACCTGGCACTCTCAAACCAGACCAAGTTGGCACTGGTGCCACCTTGCGTCTGGGAGGCATGCTGCGAGAGGCGGAATTCAAGGAGGCACCCGGCAATTTAAGTCCGCAGGCCCCTGAACCATTGTACAGGCTTTTTCCCTGGGAAACAAAACTCACAAGCCACTGTTCTGGGTGTCAGTTTTCAGGACCCACTTGACACTCTCAAACCAGACCAAGTTGGCACTGGTGCCACCTTGCGTCTGGGAGGCATACTGCGAGATGCGGATCTCCAGGTGCCACCCGGCTATTAAAGGCGGCATTAACCTAAACCATTTTACAGGCTTTTTCCCTGGGAAAGAAAACTCACAAGCCACTGTTCTGGGTGTCAGTTTGCAGGAGCCACCTGGCACTCTCAAACCAGACCAAGTTGGCACTGGTGCCACCTTGCGTCTGGGAGGCATCCTGCGAGAGGCGCAATTCCAGGAGGCACCCGGTAATTTAAGGCCTCAATCCCCTGAACCACTGTACTGGCTTTTTCCCTGGGAAAGAAAACTCACAAGCCACTGTTCTGGGTGTCAGTTTGCAGGACACACTTGGCACTCTCAAAGCAGACCAAGTTGGCACTGGTGCAACCTTGCGTCTGGGAGGCATCCTGCGAGAGGCGCAATTCCAGGAGGCACCCGGCAATTTAAGTCCGCAGGACCCTGAACAATTGTACAGGCTTTTTCCCTGGGAAACAAAACTCACAAGCCACTGTTCTGGGTGTCAGTTTGCAGGACACACTTGGCACTCTCAAAGCAGACCAAGTTGGCACTGGTGCCACCTTGCGTCTGGGAGGCATCCTGCGAGAGGCGGAATTCCAGGAGGCACCCGGCAATTTAAGTCCGCAGGACCCTGAACAATTGTACAGGTTTTTTCCCTGGGAAAGAAAACTCTCAAGCCACTGTTCTGGGTGTCAGTTTTCAGGACCCACATGGCACTCTCAAACCAGACCAAGTTGGCACTGGTGCCACCTTGCGTCTGGGAGGCATCCTGCGAGAGGCGCAGTTCCAGGAGGCACCCGGCAATTTAAGGCCGCAGGACCCTGAACCATTGTACAGGCTTTTTCCCTGGGAAACAAAACTCACAAGCCACTGTTCTGGGTGTCAGTTTTCAGGACCCACTTGGCACTCTTAAACCAGACCAAGTTGGCACTGGTGCCACCTTGCGTCTGGGAGGCATCCTGCGAGAGGCAGAATTCCAGGAGGCACCCGGCAATTTAAGGCCTCAGGCCCCTGAACCATTGTACAGGCTTTTTCCCTGGGAAACAAAACTCACAAGCCACTGTTCTGGGTGTCAGTTTTCAGGACCCACTTGGCACTCTCAAACCAGACCAAGTTGGCACTGGTGCCACCTTGCGTCTGGGAGGCATCCTTCAAGAGGCGCAATTCCAAGAGGCACCAGGCAATTTAAGTCCGCAGGACCCTGAACTATTGTACAGGCTTTTTCCCTGGGAAGCAAAACTCACAAGCCACTGTTCTGGGTGTCAGTTCTCAGGACACACTTGCCACTCTCAAAGCAGACCAAGTTGGCACTGGTGCCACCTTGTGTCTGGGTAACATCTGGCGTGATGCGGAATTCCAGGAGTCACCCGGCAATTTAAGGCCGCAGGACCCTGAACCATTGTACAGGCTTTTTCCCTGGGAAACAAAACTCACAAGCCACTGTTCTGGGTGTCAGTTTTCAGGACCCACTTGGCACTCTCAAACCAGACCAAGTTGGCACTGATGCCACCTTGCGTCTGGGAGGCATCCTGCGAGAGGCGGATCTCCAGGTGGCACCCGGCTATTAAAGGCGGCATTAACCTAAACCATTTTACAGGCTTTTTCCCTGGGAAAGAAAACTCACAAGACACTGTTCTGGGTGTCAGTTTGCAGGAGCCACCTGGCACTCTCAAACCAGACCAAGTTGGCACTGGTGCCACCTTGCGTCTGGGAGGCATCCTGCGAGAGCCTGACATCGAGGAGGCACCCGGCAATTTAAGGCCTCAGGCCCCTGAACCATTGTACAGGCTTTTTCCCTGGGAAACAAAACTCACAAGCCACTGTTCTGGGTGTCAGTTTTCAGGACACACTTGACACTCTTAAACCAGACCAAGTTGGCACTGGTGCCTCCTTGTGTCTGGGAGGCATCCTGCGAGAGGCGCAATTCCAGGAGGCACCCGGCAATTTAAGGCCGCAGGACCCTGAACCATTGTACAGGCTTTTTTCCTGGGAAACAAAACTCACAAGCCACTGTTCTGGGTGCAGTTTTCAGGACCAACTTGACACTCTCAAACCAGACAAAGTTGGCACTGGTGCCACCTTGCGTCTGGGAGGCATCCTGCGAGAGGCGGATCTCCAAGTGGCACCCAGCTTTTAAAGGCGGCATTAACCTAAACCACTTTACAGGCTTTTTCCCTGGGAAACAAAACTCACAAGCCACTGTTCTGGGTGTCAGTTTTCAGGACCCACTTGGCACTCTTAAACCAGACCAAGTTGGAACTGGTGCCACCTTGCGTCTGGGAGGCATCCTGCGAGAGGCGGAATTCCAGGAGTCACCCGGCAATTTAAGGCCTCAGGCCCCTGAACCATTGTACAGGCTTTTTCCCTGGGAAACAAAACTCACAAGCCACTGTTCTGGGTGTCAGTTTGCAGGAGCCACCTGGCACTCTCAAACCAGACAAAGTTGGCACTGGTGTCATGTTGCGCCTGGGAGGCATCCTGTGAGAGGCGGATCTCCAGGAGGCACCCGGCAATTTAAGGCCGCAGGACCCTGAACCATTGTACAGGCTTTTTCCCTGGGAAACAAAACTCACAAGCCACTGTTCTGGGTGTCAGTTTTCAGGACCCACTTGGCACTCTTAAACCAGACCAAGTTGGCACTGGTGCCACCTTGTGTCTTGGAGGCATCCTGCGAGAGGCAGAATTCCAGGAGGCACCCGGCAATTTAAGGCCTCAGGCCCCTGAACCATTGTACAGGCTTTTTCCCTGGGAAACAAAACTCACAAGCCACTGTTCTGGGTGTCAGTTTTCAGGACCCACTTGGCACTCTCAAACCAGACCAAGTTGGCACTGGTGCCACCTTGCGTCTGGGAGGCATCCTACAAGAGGCGCAATTGCAGGAGGCACCCGGCAATTTAAGGCCTCAGGCCCCTGAACCATTGTACAGGCTTTTTCCCTGGGAAACAAAACTCACAAGGCACTGTTCTGGGTGTCAGTTTTCAGGACCCACTTGGCACTCTCAAACCAGACCAAGTTGGCACTGGTGCCACCTTGTGTCTGGGAGGCATCCTTCAAGAGGCGCAATTCCAAGAGGCACCAGGCAATTTAAGTCCGCAGGACCCTGAACTATTGTACAGGCTTTTTCCCTGGGAAGCAAAACTCACAAGCCACTGTTCTGGGTGTCAGTTCTCAGGACACACTTGCCACTCTCAAAGCAGACCAAGTTGGCACTGGTGCCACCTTGTGTCTGGGTAACATCTGGCGTGATGCGGAATTCCAGGAGTCACCCGGCAATTTAAGGCCGCAGGACCCTGAACCATTGTACAGGCTTTTTCCCTGGGAAACAAAACTCACAAGCCACTGTTCTGGGTGTCAGTTTTCAGGACCCACTTGACACTCTCAAACCAGACCAAGTTGGCACTGATGCCACCTTGCGTCTGGGAGGCATCCTGCGAGAGGCGGATCTCCAGGTGGCACCCGGCTATTAAAGGCGGCATTAACCTAAACCATTTTACAGGCTTTTTCCCTGGGAAAGAAAACTCACAAGACACTGTTCTGGGTGTCAGTTTGCAGGAGCCACCTGGCACTCTCAAACCAGACCAAGTTGGCACTGGTGCCACCTTGCGTCTGGGAGGCATCCTGCGAGAGCCTGACATCGAGGAGGCACCCGGCAATTTAAGGCCTCAGGCCCCTGAACCATTGTACAGGCTTTTTCCCTGGGAAACAAAACTCACAAGCCACTGTTCTGGGTGTCAGTTTTCAGGACACACTTGACACTCTTAAACCAGACCAAGTTGGCACTGGTGCCTCCTTGTGTCTGGGAGGCATCCTGCGAGAGGCGCAATTCCAGGAGGCACCCGGCAATTTAAGGCCGCAGGACCCTGAACCATTGTACAGGCTTTTTTCCTGGGAAACAAAACTCACAAGCCACTGTTCTGGGTGCAGTTTTCAGGACCAACTTGACACTCTCAAACCAGACAAAGTTGGCACTGGTGCCACCTTGCGTCTGGGAGGCATCCTGCGAGAGGCGGATCTCCAAGTGGCACCCAGCTTTTAAAGGCGGCATTAACCTAAACCACTTTACAGGCTTTTTCCCTGGGAAACAAAACTCACAAGCCACTGTTCTGGGTGTCAGTTTTCAGGACCCACTTGGCACTCTTAAACCAGACCAAGTTGGAACTGGTGCCACCTTGCGTCTGGGAGGCATCCTGCGAGAGGCGGAATTCCAGGAGTCACCCGGCAATTTAAGGCCTCAGGCCCCTGAACCATTGTACAGGCTTTTTCCCTGGGAAACAAAACTCACAAGCCACTGTTCTGGGTGTCAGTTTGCAGGAGCCACCTGGCACTCTCAAACCAGACCAAGTTGGCACTGGTGTCATGTTGCGCCTGGGAGGCATCCTGTGAGAGGCGGATCTCCAGGAGGCACCCGGCAATTTAAGGCCGCAGGACCCTGAACCATTGTACAGGCTTTTTCCCTGGGAAACAAAACTCACAAGCCACTGTTCTGGGTGTCAGTTTTCAGGACCCACTTGGCACTCTTAAACCAGACCAAGTTGGCACTGGTGCCACCTTGTGTCTTGGAGGCATCCTGCGAGAGGCAGAATTCCAGGAGGCACCCGGCAATTTAAGGCCTCAGGCCCCTGAACCATTGTACAGGCTTTTTCCCTGGGAAAACAAAACTCACAAGCCACTGTTCTGGGTGTCAGTTTTCAGGACCCACTTGGCACTCTCAAACCAGACCAAGTTGGCACTGGTGCCACCTTGCGTCTGGGAGGCATCCTACAAGAGGCGCAATTGCAGGAGGCACCCGGCAATTTAAGGCCGCAGGACCCTGAACCATTGTACAGGCTTTTTCCCTGGGAAACAAAACTCACAAGGCACTGTTCTGGGTGTCAGTTTTCAGGACCCACTTGGCACTCTCAGACCAGACCAAGTTGGAACTGGTGCCACCTTGTGTCTGGGAGGCATCCTGCAAGAGGCGCAATTCCAGGAGGCACCCGGCAATTTAAAGCCGCAGGACACTGAACCATTGTACAGACTTTTTCCCTGGGAAACAAAACTCACAAGCCACTGTTCTGGGTGTCAGTTTTCAGGACCCACTTGACACTCTCAAAGCAGACCAAGTTGGCACTGGTGCCATCTTGCGTCTGGGAGGCATCCTGCGAGAGGCGCAGTTCCAGGAGGCACCCGGCAATTTAAGGCCGCAAGACCCTGAACCATTGTACAGGCTTTTTCACTGGGAAACAAAACTCACAAGCCACTGTTCTGGGTGTCAGTTTTCAGGACCCACTTGGCACTCTTAAACCAGACCAAGTTGGCACTGGTGCCACCTTGTGTCTTGGAGGCATCCTGCGAGAGGCGGAATTCCAGGAGGCACCCGGCAATTTAAGGCCTCAGGCCCCTGTACCATTGTACAGGCTTTTTCCCTGGGAAACAAAACTCACAAGCCACTGTTCTGGGTGTCAGTTTGCAGGAGCCACCTGGCACTCTCAAACCAGACAAAGTTGGCACTGGTGTTGCTTAGCGTCTGGGTAACATCTGGCGTGATGCGGAATTCCAGGAGTCACCCGGCAATTTAAGGCCGCAGGACCCTGAACCATTGTACAGGCTTTTTCCCTGGGAAACAAAACTCACAAGCCACTGTTCTGGGTGTCAGTTTTCAGGACCCACTTGGCACTCTCAAACCAGACCAAGTTGGCACTGATGCCACCTTGCGTCTGGGAGGCATCCTGCGAGAGGCGGATCTCCAGGTGGCACCCGGCTATTAAAGGCGGCATTAACCTAAACCATTTTACAGGCTTTTTCCCTGGGAAAGAAAACTCACAAGCCACTGTTCTGGGTGTCAGTTTGCAGGAGCCACCTGGCACTCTCAAACCAGACCAAGTTGGCACTGGTGCCACCTTGCGTCTGGGAGGCATCCTGCGAGAGCCTGACATCGAGGAGGCACCCGGCAATTTAAGGCCTCAGGCCCCTGAACCATTGTACAGGCTTTTTCCCTGGGAAACAAAACTCACAAGCCACTGTTCTGGGTGTCAGTTTTCAGGACCCACTTGGCACTCTCAAACCAGACCAAGTTGGCACTGGTGCCACCTTGCGTCTGGGAGGCATCCTACAAGAGGCGCAATTCCAGGAGGCACCCGGCAATTTAAGGCCGCAGGACCCTGAACAATTGTACAGGCTTTTTCCCTGGGAAACAAAACTCACAAGCCACTGTTCTGGGTGTCAGTTCTCAGGACACACTTGGCACTTTCAAAGCAGACCAAGTTGGCACTGGTGCCACCTTGTGTCTTGGAGGCATCCTGCGAGAGGCGCAATTACAGGAGGCACCCGGAAATTTAAGGCCGCAGGACCCTGAACCATTGTACAGGCTTTTTCCCTGGGAAACAAAACTCACAAGCCACTGTTCTGGGTGTCAGTTTTCAGGACCCACTTGACACTCTCAAACCAGACCAAGTTGGCACTGGTGCCACCTTGCGTCTGGGAGGCATCCTGCGAGAGGCGGATCTCCAAGTGGCACCCAGCTTTTAAAGGCGGCATTAACCTAAACCAATTTACAGGCTTTTTCCCTGGGAAACAAAACTCACAAGCCACTGTTCTGGGTGTCAGTTTTCAGGACCCACTTGGCACTCTTAAAACAGACCAAGTTGGAAATGGTGCCACCTTGCGTCTGGGAGGCATCCTGCGAGAGGCGGAATTCCAGGAGGCACCCGGCAATTTAAGGCCGCAGGCCCCTGAACCATTGTACAGGCTTTTTCCTTGGGAAACAAAACTCACAAGCCACTGTTCTGGGTGTCAGTTTGCAGGACCCACTTGACACTCTCAAACCAGACCAAGTTGGCACTGGTGCCACCTTGCGTCTGGGAGGCATCCTGCGAGAGGCCGAATTCCAGGAGTCACCCGGCAATTTAAGGCCGCAGGACCCTGAACCATTGTACAGGCTTTTTCCCTGGGAAACAAAACTCACAAGCCACTGTTCTGGGTGTCAGTTTTCAGGACCCACTTGGCACTCTCAAACCAGACCAAGTTGGCACTGGTGCCACCTTGCGTCTGGGAGGCATCCTGCGAGAGGCAAATCTCCAGGTGGCACCCGGCTATTAAAGGGGGCATTAACCTAAACCATTTTACAGGCTTTTTCCCTGGGAAAGAAAACTCACAAGCCACTGTTCTGGGTGTCAGTTTGCAGGAGCCACTTGACACTCTCAAACCAGACCAAGTTGGCACTGGTGCCACCTTGCGTCTGGGAGGCATCCTGCGAGAGGCCGAATTCCAGGAGGCACCCGTCAATTTAAGGCCTAAGGCCTCTGAACCATTGTACAGGCTTTTTCCCTGGGAAACAAAACTCACAAGCCACTGTTCTGGGTGTCAGTTTTCAGGACCCACTTGGCACTCTTAAACCAGACAAAGTTGGCACTGGTGCCTCCTTGTGTCTGGGAGGCATCCTGCGAGAGGCCGAATTCCAGGAGGCACCCGGCAATTTAAGGCCTCAGGCCCCTGAACCATTGTACAGGCTTTTTCCCTGGGAAACAAAACTCACAAGCCACTGTTCTGGGTGTCAGTTTTCAGGACCGACTTGGCACTCTCAAACAGACCAAGTTGGCACTGGTGCCACCTTGCGTCTGGGAGGCATCCTACAAGAGGCGCAATTCCAGGAGGCACCCGGCAATTTAAGGCCTCAGTCCCCTGAACCATTGTACAGGCTTTTTCCCTGGGAAACAAAACTCACAAGCCACTGTTCTGGGTGTCAGTTTGCAGGAGCCACCTGGCACTCTCAAACCAGACAAAGTTGGCACTGGTGCCACCTTGTGTCTGGGAGGCATGCTGCGAGAGGCGCAATTCCAGGAGGCACCCGGCAATTTAAGGCCGCAGGACCCTGAACCATTTTACAGGCTTTTTCCCTGGGAAACAAAACTCACAAGCCACTGTTCTGGGTGTCAGTTTGCAGGAGCCACCTGGCACTCTCAAACCAGACCAAGTTGTCACTGGTGCCACCTTGCGTCTGGGAGGCATGCTGCGAGAGGCGGAATTCAAGGAGGCACCCGGCAATTTAAGTCCGCAGGACCCTGAACCATTGTACAGGCTTTTTCCCTGGGAAACAAAACTCACAAGCCACTGTTCTGGGTGTCAGTTTGCAGGAGCCACCTGGCACTCTCAAACCAGACCAAGTTGTCACTGGTGCCACCTTGCGTCTGGGAGGCATGCTGCGAGAGGCGGAATTCCAGGAGGCACCCGGCAATTTAAGTCCGCAGGACCCTGAACCATTGTACAGGCTTTTTCCCTGGGAAACAAAACTCACAAGCCACTGTTCTGGGTGTCAGTTTGCAGGAGCCACCTGGCACTCTCAAACCAGACCAAGTTGGCACTGGTGCCACCTTGCGTCTGGGAGGCATGCTGCGAGAGGCGAAATTCAAGGAGGCACCCGGCAATTTAAGTCCACAGGACCCTGAACCATTGTACAGGCTTTTTCCCTGGGAAACAAAACTCACAAGCCACTGTTCTGGGTGTCAGTTTTCAGGACCCACTTGACACTCTCAAACCAGACCAAGTTGGCACTGCTGCCACCTTGCGTCTGGGAGGCATGCTGCGAGAGGCGGAATTCCAGGAGGCACCCGGCAATTTAAGTCCGCAGGACCCTGAACCATTGTACAGGCTTTTTCCCTGGGAAACAAAACTCACAAGCCACTGTTCTGGGTGTCAGTTTGCAGGAGCCACCTGGCACTCTCAAACCAGACCAAGTTGTCACTGGTGCCACCTTGCGTCTGGGAGGCATGCTGCGAGAGGCGGAATTCCAGGAGGCACCCGGCAATTTAAGTCCGCAGGACCCTGAACCATTGTACAGGCTTTTTCCCTGGGAAACAAAACTCACAAGCCACTGTTCTGGGTGTCAGTTTGCAGGAGCCACCTGGCACTCTCAAACCAGACCAAGTTGGCACTGGTGCCACCTTGCGTCTGGGAGGCATGCTGCGAGAGGCGAAATTCAAGGAGGCACCCGGCAATTTAAGTCCACAGGACCCTGAACCATTGTACAGGCTTTTTCCCTGGGAAACAAAACTCACAAGCCACTGTTCTGGGTGTCAGTTTTCAGGACCCACTTGACACTCTCAAACCAGACCAAGTTGGCACTGCTGCCACCTTGCGTCTGGGAGGCATCCTGCGAGAGGCGGATCTCCAGGTGGCACCCGGCTATTACAGGCGGCATTAACCTAAACCATTTTACAGGCTTTTTCCCTGGGAAACAAAACTCACAAGCCACTGTTCTGGGTGTCAGTTTGCAGGACCCACTTGGCACTCTCAAACCAGACCAAGTTGGCACTGGTGCCACCTTGCGTCTGGGAGGCATCCTGCGAGAGGCGCAATTCCAGGAGGCACCCGGCAATTTAGGGCCGTAGGACCCTGAACCATTGTACAGGCTTTTTCCCTGGGAAACAAAACTCACAAGCCACTGTTCTGGGTTGTCAGTTTTCAGGACCCACTTGGCACTCTCAAACCAGACCAAGTTGGCACTGGTGCCACCTTGCGTCTGGGAGGCATCCTTCGAGATGCGGATCTCCAGGTGCCACCCGGCTATTAAAGGCGGCATTAACCTAAACCATTTTACAGGCTTTTTCCCTGGGAAAGATAACTCACAAGCCACTGTTCTGGGTGTCAGTTTTCAGGACCCACTTGGCACTCTTAAACCAGACCAAGTTGGCACTGGTGTCATGTTGCGCCTGGGAGGCATCCTGTGAGAGGCGGATCTCCAGGAGGCATCCGGCAATTTAAGGCCTCAGGCCCCTGAACCATTCTACAGGCTTTTTCCCTGGGAAACAAAACTCACAAGACACTGTTCTGGGTGTCAGTTTCCAGGACCCACTTGGCACTCTCAAACCAGACCAAGTTGGCACTGGTGCCACCTTGCGTCTGGGAGGCATCCTGCGAGAGGCCGAATTCCAGGAGTCACCCGGCAATTTAAGGCCGCAGGACCCTGAACCATTGTACAGGCTTTTTCCCTGGGAAACAAAACTCACAAGCCACTGTTCTGGGTGTCAGTTTTCAGGACCCACTTGGCACTCTCAAACCAGACCAAGTTGGCACTGGTGCCACCTTGCGTCTGGGAGGCATCCTGCGAGAGGCCGAATTCCAGGAGGCACCCGGCAATTTAAGGCCGCAAGACCCTGAACCATTGTACAGGCTTTTTCCCTGGGAAACAAAACTCACAAGCCACTGTTCTGGGTGTCAGTTTGCAGAACACACTTGGCACTCTCAAACCAGACCAAGTTGGCACTGGTGCCACCTTGCGTCTGGGAGGCATCCTGCGAGATGCAGAATTCCAGGAGGCACCCGGCAATTTAAGGCCGCAGGACCCTGAACCATTGTACAGGCTTTTTCCCTGGGAAACAAAACTCACAAGCCACTGTTCTGGGTGTCAGTTTGCAGGACACACTTGGCACTCTCAAAGCAGACCAAGTTGGCACTGGTGCCACCTTGCGTCTGGGAGGCATCCTGCGAGAGGCGGAATTCCAGGAGGCACCCGGCAATTTAAGTCCGCAGGACCCTGAACAATTGTACAGGCTTTTTCCCTGGGAAACAAAACTCACAAGCCACTGTTCTGGGTGTCAGTTTTCAGGACCCACTTGGCACTCTCAAACCAGACCAAGTTGGCACTGGTGCCACCTTGCGTCTGGGAGGCATCCTGTGAGAGGCGCAGTTCCAGGAGGCACCCGGCAATTTAAGGCCGCAGGACCCTGAACCATTGTACAGGCTTTTTCCCTGGGAAACAAAACTCACAAGCCACTGTTCTGGGTGTCAGTTTTCAGGACCCACTTGGCACTCTTAAACCAGACCAAGTTGGCACTGGTGCCACCTTGTGTCTTGGAGGCATCCTGCGAGAGGCAGAATTCCAGGAGGCACCCGGCAATTTAAGGCCTCAGGCCCCTGAACCATTGTACAGGCTTTTTCCCTGGGAAACAAAACTCACAAGCCACTGTTCTGGGTGTCAGTTTTCAGGACCCACTTGACACTCTCAAACCAGACCAAGTTGGCACTAGTGTTGCTTAGCGTCTGGGAAAAATCTGGCGAGATGCGGAATTCCAGGAGGCACCCGGAAATTTAAGGCCGCAGGACCCTGAACCATTGTACAGGCTTTTTCCCTGGGAAACAAAACTCACAAGCCACTGTTCTGGGTGTCAGTTCTCAGGACACACTTGGCACTCTCAAAGCAGACCAAGTTGGCACTGGTGCCACCTTGCGTCTGGGAGGCATCCTGCGAGAGGCGGAATTCCAGGAGGCACCCGGCAATTTAAGTCCGCAGGACCCTGAACAATTGTACAGGCTTTTTCCCTGGGAAACAAAACTCACAAGCCACTGTTCTGGGTGTCAGTTTTCAGGACCCACTTGACACTCTCAAACCAGACCAAGTTGGCACTGGTGCCACCTTGCGTCTGGGAGGCATCCTGCGAGAGGCGGAATTCCAGGAGGCACCCGGCAATTTAAAACCGCAGGACCCTGAACCATTGTACAGGCTTTTTCCCTGGGAAAACAATACTCACAAGCCACTGTTCTGGGTGTCAGTTTTCAGGACACACTTGGCACTCTCAAACCAGACCACGTTGGCACTGCTTCCTCCCTGTGTCTGGGAGGCATCCTGCGAGAGGCCGAATTCCAGGAGGCACCCGGCAATTTAAGGCCTCAGGCCCCTGAACCATTGTACAGGCTTTTTCCCTGGGAAACAAAACTCACAAGCCACTGTTCTGGGTGTCAGTTTTCAGGACCCACTTGGCACTCTTAAACCAGACCAAGTTGGCACTGGTGTTGCTTAGCGTCTGGGAAAAATCTGGCGAGAAGCGGAATTCCAGGAGGCACCCGGCAATTTAAGGCTGCAGGACCCTGAACCATTTTACAGGCTTTTTCCCTGGGAAAACAAAACTCACAAGCCACTGTTCTGGGTGTCAGTTTTCAGGACACACTTGGCACTCTCAAACCAGACCAAGTTGGCACTGGTGCCACCTTGCGTCTGGGAGGCATCCTGCGAGAGGCCGAATTCCAGGAGGCACCCGTCAATTTAAGGCCTCAGGCCTCTGAACCATTGTACAGGCTTTTTCCCTGGGAAACAAAACTCACAAGCCACTGTTCTGGGTGTCAGTTTTCAGGACCCACTTGGCACTCTTAAACCAGACCAAGTTGGAACGGGTGCCACCTTGCGTCTGGGAGGCATCCTGCAAGAGGCTGAATTCCAGGAGGCACCCGGCAATTTAAGGCCTCAGGCCCCTGAACCATTGTACAGGCTTTTTCCCTGGGAAACAAAACTCACAAGCCACTGTTCTGGGTGTCAGTTTTCAGGACCCACTTGACACTCTCAAACCAGACCAAGTTGGCACTGGTGCCACATTGCATCTGGGAGGCATCCTGCGAGAGGCGGATCTCCAGGTGGCACCCGGCTATTAAAGGCGGCATTAACCTAAACCATTTTACAGGCTTTTTCCCTGGGAAAGAAAACTCACAAGCCACTGTTCTGTGTGTCAGTTTGCAGGAGCCACGTGACACTCTCAAACCAGACCAAGTTGGCACTGGTGCCACCTTGCTTCTGGGAGGCATCCTGCGATAGGCCGAATTCCAGGAGGCACCCGTCAATTTAAGGCCTCAGGCCCCTGAACCATTGTACAGGCTTTTTCCCTGGGAAACAAAACTCACAAGACACTGTTCTGGGTGTCAGTTTTCAGGACCCACTTGGAACTCTCAAACCAGACCAAGTTGGCACTGGTGCCAACTTGCGTCTTGGAGGCATCCTGCGAGAGGCGGAATTCCAGGAGGCACCCGGCAATTTAAGGCCGCAGGACCCTGAACCATTGTACAGGCTTTTTCCCTGGGAAACAAAACTCACAAGCCACTGTTCTGGGTGTCAGTTTGCAGGAGCCACCTGGCACTCTCAAACCAGACCAAGTTGGCACTGGTGCCACCTTGCGTCTGGGAGGCATCCTGCGAGAGGCGGAATTCCAGGAGGCACCCGGCAATTTAAGGCCGCAGGACCCTGAACCATTGTACAGGCTTTTTCCCTGGGAAAAAAAACTCACAAGCCACTGTTCTGGGTGTCAGTTTGCAGGAGCCACCTGGCACTCTCAAACCAGACCAAGTTGGCACTGGTGCCACCTTGCGTCTGTAAGGCATCCTGCGAGAGCCGGAATTCCAGGAGGCACCCGGCAATTTAAGGCCGCAGGACCCTGAACCATTGTACAGGCTTTTTCCCTGGGAAACAAAACTCACAAGACACTGTTCTGGGTGTCAGTTTTCAGGACCCACTTGACACTCTCAAACCAGACCAAGTTGGCACTGGTGCCACCTTGTGTCTTGGAGGCATCCTGCGAGAGGCGCAATTCCAGGAGGCACCCGGCAATTTAAGGCCTCAGGCCCCTGAACCATTGTACAGGCTTTTTCCCTGGGAAACAAAACTCACAAGCCACTGTTCTGGGTGTCAGTTTTCAGGACCCACTTGACACTCTCAAACCAGACCAAGTTGGCACTGGTGCCACCTTGCGTCTGGGAGGCATCCTGCGAGATGCGGATCTCCAGGTGCCACCCGGCTATTAAAGGCGGCATTAACCTAAACCATTTTACAGGCTTTTTCCCTGGGAAAGAAAACTCACAAGCCACTGTTCTGGGTGTCAGTTTTCAGGACCCACCTGGCACTCTAAACCAGACCAGGTTGGCACTGGTGCCACCTTGCGTCTGGGAGGCATCCTGCGAGAGGCGAATCTCCAGGAGGCACCCGGCTATTAAAGGCGGCATTAACCTAAACCACTTTACAGGCTTTTTCCCTGGGAAAGAAAACTCACAAGCCACTGTTCTGGGTGTCAGTTTGCAGGAGCCACGTGGCAATCTCTAACCAGACCAAGTTGGCACTGGTGTCATGTTGCCTCTGGGAGGCATCCTGTGAGAGGGGGATCTCCAGGAGGCACCCGGCAATTTAAGGCCGCAGGACCCTGAACCATTGTACAGGCTTTTTCCCTGGGAAACAAAACTCACAAGCCACTGTTCTGGGTGTCAGTTTTCAGGACCCACTTGACACTCTCAAACCAGACCAAGTTGGAACTGGTGCCAACTTGCGTCTAGGAGGCATCCTGCGAGAGGCGCAATTCCAGGAGGCACCCGGCAATTTAAGGCCGCAGGCCCCTGAACCACTGTACAGGCTTTTTCCCTGGGAAACAAAACTCACAAGCCACTGTTCTGGGTGTCAGTTTTCAGGACACACTTGGCACTCTCAAACCAGACCAAGTTGGCACTGGTGCCACCTTGCGTCTGGGAGGCATTATGTGAGTGGCCGAATTCCAGGAGGCACCCGGCAATTTAAGGCCTCAGGCCCCTGAACCATTGTACAGGCTTTTTCCCTGGGAAACAAAACTCACAAGCCACTGTTCTGGGTGTCAGTTTTCAGGACCCACTTGGCACTCTTAAATCGAACCAAGTTTGCACTGGTGTCATGTTGCGCCTGGGCGGCATCCTGTGAGAGGCGGATCTCCAGGAGGCACCCGGCAATTTAAGGCCGCAGGACCCTGAACCATTGTACAGGCTTTTTCCCTGGGAAACAAAACTCACAAGCCACTGTTCTGGGTGTCAGTTTTCAGGACCCACCTGGCACTCTAAACCAGACCAAGTTGGCACTGGTGCCACCTTGCGTCTGGGAGGCATCCTGCGAGAGGCGAATCTCCAGGAGGCACCCGGCTATTAAAGGCGGGATTAACCTAAACCATTTTACAGGCTTTTTCCCTGGGAAAGAAAACTCACAAGCCACTGTTCTGTGTGTCAGTTTGCAGGAGCCACGTGACACTCTCAAACCAGACCAAGTTGGCACTGGTGCCACCTTGCGTCTGGGAGGCATCCTGCGATAGGCCGAATTCCAGGAGGCACCCGTCAATTTAAGGCCTCAGGCCCCTGAACCATTGTACAGGCTTTATCCCTGGGAAACAAAACTCACAAGACACTGTTCTGGGTGTCAGTTTTCAGGAGCCACCTGGCACTCTCAAACCAGACCAAGTTGGCACTGGTGCCAACTTGCGTCTTGGAGGCATCCTGCGAGAGGCGGAATTCCAGGAGGCACCCGGCAATTTAAGGCCGCAGGACCCTGAACCATTGTACAGGCTTTTTCCCTGGGAAACAAAACTCACAAGCCACTGTTCTGGGTGTCAGTTTGCAGGACACACTTGGCACTCTCAAACCAGACCAAGTTGGCACTGGTGCCACCTTGCGTCTGGGAGGCATGCTGCGAGAGGCGGAATTCCAGGAGACACCCGGCAATTTAAGGCCGCAGGACCCTGAACCATTGTACAGGCTTTTTCCCTGGGAAACAAAACTCACAAGCCACTGTTCTGGGTGTCAGTTTTCAGGACCCACCTGGCACTCTCAAACCAGACCAAGTTGGCACTGGTGCCACCTTGCGTCTGGGAGGCATCCTTCGAGATGCGGATCTCCAGGTGCCACCCGGCTATTAAAGGCGGCATTAACCTAAACCATTTTACAGGCTTTTTCCCTGGGAAAGATAACTCACAAGCCACTGTTCTGGGTGTCAGTTTTCAGGACCCACTTGGCACTCTTAAACCAGACCAAGTTGGCACTGGTGTCATGTTGCGCCTGGGAGGCATCCTGTGAGAGGCGGATCTCCAGGAGGCATCCGGCAATTTAAGGCCTCAGGCCCCTGAACCATTCTACAGGCTTTTTCCCTGGGAAACAAAACTCACAAGACACTGTTCTGGGTGTCAGTTTCCAGGACCCACCTGGCACTCTCAAACCAGACCAAGTTGGCACTGGTGCCACCTTGCGTCTGGGAGGCATCCTGCGAGAGGCCGAATTCCAGGAGTCACCCGGCAATTTAAGGCCGCAGGACCCTGAACCATTGTACAGGCTTTTTCCCTGGGAAACAAAACTCACAAGCCACTGTTCTGGGTGTCAGTTTTCAGGACCCACTTGGCACTCTCAAACCAGACCAAGTTGGCACTGGTGCCAACTTGCGTCTTGGAGGCATCCTGCGAGAGGCCGAATTCCAGGAGGCACCCGGCAATTTAAGGCCGCAAGACCCTGAACCATTGTACAGGCTTTTTCCCTGGGAAACAAAACTCACAAGCCACTGTTCTGGGTGTCAGTTTGCAGAACACACTTGGCACTCTCAAACCAGACCAAGTTGGCACTGGTGCCACCTTGCGTCTGGGAGGCATCCTGCGAGATGCAGAATTCCAGGAGGCACCCGGCAATTTAAGGCCGCAGGACCCTGAACCATTGTACAGGCTTTTTCCCTGGGAAACAAAACTCACAAGCCACTGTTCTGGGTGTCAGTTTGCAGGACACACTTGGCACTCTCAAAGCAGACCAAGTTGGCACTGGTGCCACCTTGCGTCTGGGAGGCATCCTGCGAGAGGCGGAATTCCAGGAGGCACCCGGCAATTTAAGTCCGCAGGACCCTGAACAATTGTACAGGCTTTTTCCCTGGGAAACAAAACTCACAAGCCACTGTTCTGGGTGTCAGTTTTCAGGACCCACTTGGCACTCTCAAACCAGACCAAGTTGGCACTGGTGCCACCTTGCGTCTGGGAGGCATCCTGTGAGAGGCGCAGTTCCAGGAGGCACCCGGCAATTTAAGGCCGCAGGACCCTGAACCATTGTACAGGCTTTTTCCCTGGGAAACAAAACTCACAAGCCACTGTTCTGGGTGTCAGTTTTCAGGACCCACTTGGCACTCTTAAACCAGACCAAGTTGGCACTGGTGCCACCTTGTGTCTTGGAGGCATCCTGCGAGAGGCAGAATTCCAGGAGGCACCCGGCAATTTAAGGCCTCAGGCCCCTGAACCATTGTACAGGCTTTTTCCCTGGGAAACAAAACTCACAAGCCACTGTTCTGGGTGTCAGTTTTCAGGACCCACTTGACACTCTCAAACCAGACCAAGTTGGCACTAGTGTTGCTTAGCGTCTGGGAAAAATCTGGCGAGATGCAGAATTCCAGGAGGCACCCGGAAATTTAAGGCCGCAGGACCCTGAACCATTGTACAGGCTTTTTCCCTGGGAAACAAAACTCACAAGCCACTGTTCTGGGTGTCAGTTCTCAGGACACACTTGGCACTCTCAAAGCAGACCAAGTTGGCACTGGTGCCACCTTGCGTCTGGGAGGCATCCTGCGAGAGGCGGAATTCCAGGAGGCACCCGGCAATTTAAGTCCGCAGGACCCTGAACAATTGTACAGGCTTTTTCCCTGGGAAACAAAACTCACAAGCCACTGTTCTGGGTGTCAGTTTTCAGGACCCACTTGACACTCTCAAACCAGACCAAGTTGGCACTGGTGCCACCTTGCGTCTGGGAGGCATCCTGCGAGAGGCGGAATTCCAGGAGGCTCCCGGCAATTTAAAACCGCAGGACCCTGAACCATTGTACAGGCTTTTTCCCTGGAAAAACAAAACTCACAAGCCACTGTTCTGGGTGTCAGTTTTCAGGACACACTTGGCACTCTCAAACCAGACCACGTTGGCACTGCTTCCTCCTTGTGTCTGGGAGGCATCCTGCGAGAGGCCGAATTCCAGGAGGCACCCGGCAATTTAAGGCCTCAGGCCCCTGAACCATTGTACAGGCTTTTTCCCTGGGAAACAAAACTCACAAGCCACTGTTCTGGGTGTCAGTTTTCAGGACCCACTTGGCACTCTTAAACCAGACCAAGTTGGCACTGGTGTTGCTTAGCGTCTGGGAAAAATCTGGCGAGAAGCGGAATTCCAGGAGGCACCCGGCAATTTAAGGCCGCAGGACCCTGAACCATTTTACAGGCTTTTTCCCTGGGAAAACAAAACTCACAAGCCACTGTTCTGGGTGTCAGTTTTCAGGACACACTTGGCACTCTCAAACCAGACCAAGTTGGCACTGGTGCCAACTTGCGTCTTGGAGGCATCCTGCGAGAGGCGCAATTCCAGGAGGCACCCGGCAATTTAAGGCCTCAGGCCTCTGAACCATTGTACAGGCTTTTTCCCTGGAAAAACAAAACTCACAAGCCACTGTTCTGGGTGTCAGTTTTCAGGACACACTTGGCACTCTTAAACCAGACCAAGTTGGAACGGGTGCCACCTTGCGTCTGGGAGGCATCCTGCGAGAGGCTGAATTCCAGGAGGCACCCGGCAATTTAAGGCCTCAGGCCCCTGAACCATTGTACAGGCTTTTTCCCTGGGAAACAAAACTCACAAGCCACTGTTCTGGGTGTCAGTTTTCAGGACCCACTTGGCACTCTCAAACCAGACCAAGTTGGCACTGGTGCCACCATGCGTCTGGGAGGCATCCTGCGAGAGGCGGAATTCCAGGAGGCACCAGGGAATTTAAGTCCGCACGACCCTGAACCATTGTACAGGCTTTTTCCCTGGGAAACAAAACTCACAAGCCACTGTTCTGGGTGTCAGTTTTCAGGACCCACTTGACACTCTCAAACCAGACCAAGTTGGCACTGGTGCCACATTGCATCTGGGAGGCATCCTGCGAGAGGCGAATCTCCAGGTGGCACCCGGCTATTAAAGGCGGCATTAACCTAAACCATTTTACAGGCTTTTTCCCTGGGAAAGAAAACTCACAAGCCACTGTTCTGTGTGTCAGTTTGCAGGAGCCACGTGACACTCTCAAACCAGACCAAGTTGGCACTGGTGCCACCTTGCTTCTGGGAGGCATCCTGCGATAGGCCGAATTCCAGGAGGCACCCGTCAATTTAAGGCCTCAGGCCCCTGAACCATTGTACAGGCTTTTTCCCTGGGAAACAAAACTCACAAGACACTGTTCTGGGTGTCAGTTTTCAGGACCCACTTGGCACTCTCAAACCAGACCAAGTTGGCACTGGTGCCACCTTGCGTCTGGGAGGCATGCTGCGAGAGGCGGAATTCCAGGAGGCACCCGGCAATTTAAGGCCGCAGGACCCTGAACCATTGTACAGGCTTTTTCCCTGGGAAACAAAACTCACAAGCCACTGTTCTGGGTGTCAGTTTTCAGGAGCCACCTGGCACTCTCAAACCAGACCAAGTTGGCACTGGTGCCACCTTGCGTCTGGGAGGCATCCTGCGAGAGGCGCAATTCCAGGAGGCACCCGGCAATTTAAGGCCGCAGGACCCTGAACCATTGTACAGGCTTTTTCCCTGGGAAAAAAAACTCACAAGCCACTGTTCTGGGTGTCAGTTTGCAGGAGCCACCTGGCACTCTCAAACCAGACCAAGTTGGCACTGGTGCCACCTTGCGTCTGTAAGGCATCCTGCGAGAGCCGGAATTCCAGGAGGCACCAGGGAATTTAAGTCCGCACGACCCTGAACCATTGTACAGGCTTTTTCCCTGGGAAACAAAACTCACAAGCCACTGTTCTGGGTGTCAGTTTTCAGGACCCACTTGACACTCTCAAACCAGACCAAGTTGGCACTGGTGCCACATTGCATCTGGGAGGCATCCTGCGAGAGGCGAATCTCCAGGTGGCACCCGGCTATTAAAGGCGGCATTAACCTAAACCATTTTACAGGCTTTTTCCCTGGGAAAGAAAACTCACAAGCCACTGTTCTGTGTGTCAGTTTGCAGGAGCCACGTGACACTCTCAAACCAGACCAAGTTGGCACTGGTGCCACCTTGCTTCTGGGAGGCATCCTGCGATAGGCCGAATTCCAGGAGGCACCCGTCAATTTAAGGCCTCAGGCCCCTGAACCATTGTACAGGCTTTTTCCCTGGGAAACAAAACTCACAAGACACTGTTCTGGGTGTCAGTTTTCAGGACCCACTTGGCACTCTCAAACCAGACCAAGTTGGCACTGGTGCCACCTTGCGTCTGGGAGGCATGCTGCGAGAGGCGGAATTCCAGGAGGCACCCGGCAATTTAAGGCCGCAGGACCCTGAACCATTGTACAGGCTTTTTCCCTGGGAAACAAAACTCACAAGCCACTGTTCTGGGTGTCAGTTTTCAGGAGCCACCTGGCACTCTCAAACCAGACCAAGTTGGCACTGGTGCCACCTTGCGTCTGGGAGGCATCCTGCGAGAGGCGGAATTCCAGGAGGCACCCGGCAATTTAAGGCCGCAGGACCCTGAACCATTGTACAGGCTTTTTCCCTGGGAAAAAAAACTCACAAGCCACTGTTCTGGGTGTCAGTTTGCAGGAGCCACCTGGCACTCTCAAACCAGACCAAGTTGGCACTGGTGCCACCTTGCGTCTGTAAGGCATCCTGCGAGAGCCGGAATTCCAGGAGGCACCCGGCAATTTAAGGCCGCAGGACCCTGAACCATTGTACAGGCTTTTTCCCTGGGAAACAAAACTCACAAGACACTGTTCTGGGTGTCAGTTTTCAGGACCCACTTGACACTCTCAAACCAGACCAAGTTGGCACTGGTGCCACCTTGTGTCTTGGAGGCATCCTGCGAGAGGCGCAATTCCAGGAGGCACCCGGCAATTAAAGGCCTCAGGCCCCTGAACCATTGTACAGGCTTTTTCCCTGGGAAACAAAACTCACAAGCCACTGTTCTGGGTGTCAGTTTTCAGGACCCACTTGACACTCTCAAACCAGACCAAGTTGGCACTGGTGCCACCTTGCGTCTGGGAGGCATCCTGCGAGATGCGGATCTCCAGGTGCCACCCGGCTATTAAAGGCGGCATTAACCTAAACCATTTTACAGGCTTTTTCCCTGGGAAAGAAAACTCACAAGCCACTGTTCTGGGTGTCAGTTTTCAGGACCCACCTGGCACTCTAAACCAGACCAGGTTGGCACTGGTGCCACCTTGCGTCTGGGAGGCATCCTGAGAGAGGCGGATCTCCAGGAGGCATCCGGCAATTTAAGGCCTCAGGCCCCTGAACCATTCTACAGGCTTTTTCCCTGGGAAACAAAACTCACAAGACACTGTTCTGGGTGTCAGTTTCCAGGACCCACCTGGCACTCTCAAACCAGACCAAGTTGGCACTGGTGCCACCTTGCGTCTGGGAGGCATCCTGCGAGAGGCCGAATTCCAGGAGTCACCCGGCAATTTAAGGCCGCAGGACCCTGAACCATTGTACAGGCTTTTTCCCTGGGAAACAAAACTCACAAGCCACTGTTCTGGGTGTCAGTTTTCAGGACCCACTTGGCACTCTCAAACCAGACCAAGTTGGCACTGGTGCCAACTTGCGTCTTGGAGGCATCCTGCGAGAGGCCGAATTCCAGGAGGCACCCGGCAATTTAAGGCCGCAAGACCCTGAACCATTGTACAGGCTTTTTCCCTGGGAAACAAAACTCACAAGCCACTGTTCTGGGTGTCAGTTTGCAGAACACACTTGGCACTCTCAAACCAGACCAAGTTGGCACTGGTGCCACCTTGCGTCTGGGAGGCATCCTGCGAGATGCAGAATTCCAGGAGGCACCCGGCAATTTAAGGCCGCAGGACCCTGAACCATTGTACAGGCTTTTTCCCTGGGAAACAAAACTCACAAGCCACTGTTCTGGGTGTCAGTTTGCAGGACACACTTGGCACTCTCAAAGCAGACCAAGTTGGCACTGGTGCCACCTTGCGTCTGGGAGGCATCCTGCGAGAGGCGGAATTCCAGGAGGCACCCGGCAATTTAAGTCCGCAGGACCCTGAACAATTGTACAGGCTTTTTCCCTGGGAAACAAAACTCACAAGCCACTGTTCTGGGTGTCAGTTTTCAGGACCCACTTGGCACTCTCAAACCAGACCAAGTTGGCACTGGTGCCACCTTGCGTCTGGGAGGCATCCTGTGAGAGGCGCAGTTCCAGGAGGCACCCGGCAATTTAAGGCCGCAGGACCCTGAACCATTGTACAGGCTTTTTCCCTGGGAAACAAAACTCACAAGCCACTGTTCTGGGTGTCAGTTTTCAGGACCCACTTGACACTCTCAAACCAGACCAAGTTGGCACTAGTGTTGCTTAGCGTCTGGGAAAAATCTGGCGAGATGCAGAATTCCAGGAGGCACCCGGAAATTTAAGGCCGCAGGACCCTGAACCATTGTACAGGCTTTTTCCCTGGGAAACAAAACTCACAAGCCACTGTTCTGGGTGTCAGTTCTCAGGACACACTTGGCACTCTCAAAGCAGACCAAGTTGGCACTGGTGCCACCTTGCGTCTGGGAGGCATCCTGCGAGAGGCGGAATTCCAGGAGGCACCCGGCAATTAAGGTCCGCAGGACCCTGAACAATTGTACAGGCTTTTTCCCTGGGAAACAAAACTCACAAGCCACTGTTCTGGGTGTCAGTTTTCAGGACCCACTTGACACTCTCAAACCAGACCAAGTTGGCACTGGTGCCACCTTGCGTCTGGGAGGCATCCTGCGAGAGGCGGAATTCCAGGAGGCACCCGGCAATTTAAAACCGCAGGACCCTGAACCATTGTACAGGCTTTTTCCCTGGGAAAACAAAACTCACAAGCCACTGTTCTGGGTGTCAGTTTTCAGGACACACTTGGCACTCTCAAACCAGACCACGTTGGCACTGCTTCCTCCTTGTGTCTGGGAGGCATCCTGCGAGAGGCCGAATTCCAGGAGGCACCCGGCAATTTAAGGCCTCAAGCCTCTGAACCATTGTACAGGCTTTTTCCCTGGGAAACAAAACTCACAAGCCACTGTTCTGGGTGTCAGTTTTCAGGACCCACTTGGCACTCTTAAACCAGACCAAGTTGGCACTGGTGTTGCTTAGCGTCTGGGAAAAATCTGGCGAGAAGCGGAATTCCAGGAGGCACCCGGCAATTTAAGGCCGCAGGACCCTGAACCATTTTACAGGCTTTTTCCCTGGGAAAACAAAACTCACAAGCCACTGTTCTGGGTGTCAGTTTTCAGGACACACTTGGCACTCTCAAACCAGACCAAGTTGGCACTGGTGCCACCTTGCGTCTGGGAGGCATCCTGCGAGAGGCGCAATTCCAGGAGGCACCCGGCAATTTAAGGCCTCAAGCCTCTGAACCATTGTACAGGCTTTTTCCCAGGGAAACAAAACTCACAAGCCACTGTTCTGGGTGTCAGTTTTCAGGACCCACTTGGCACTCTTAAACCAGACCAAGTTGGAACGGGTGCCACCTTGCGTCTGGGAGGCATCCTGCGAGAGGCTGAATTCCAGGAGGCACCCGGCAATTTAAGGCCTCAGGCCCCTGAACCATTGTACAGGCTTTTTCCCTGGGAAACAAAACTCACAAGCCACTGTTCTGGGTGTCAGTTTTCAGGACCCACTTGGCACTCTCAAACCAGACCAAGTTGGCACTGGTGCCACCATGCGTCTGGGAGGCATCCTGCGAGAGGCGGAATTCCAGGAGGCACCAGGGAATTTAAGTCCGCACGACCCTGAACCATTGTACAGGCTTTTTCCCTGGGAAACAAAACTCACAAGCCACTGTTCTGGGTGTCAGTTTTCAGGACCCACTTGACACTCTCAAACCAGACCAAGTTGGCACTGGTGCCACATTGCATCTGGGAGGCATCCTGCGAGAGGCGAATCTCCAGGTGGCACCCGGCTATTAAAGGCGGCATTAACCTAAACCATTTTACAGGCTTTTTCCCTGGGAAAGAAAACTCACAAGCCACTGTTCTGTGTGTCAGTTTTCAGGACCCACTTGACACTCTCAAACCAGACCAAGTTGGCACTGGTGCCACCTTGCTTCTGGGAGGCATCCTGCGATAGGCCGAATTCCAGGAGGCACCCGTCAATTTAAGGCCTCAGGCCCCTGAACCATTGTACAGGCTTTTTCCCTGGGAAACAAAACTCACAAGACACTGTTCTGGGTGTCAGTTTTCAGGACCCACTTGGCACTCTCAAACCAGACCAAGTTGGCACTGGTGCCACCTTGCGTCTGGGAGGCATGCTGCGAGAGGCGGAATTCCAGGAGGCACCCGGCAATTTAAGGCTGCAGGACCCTGAACCATTGTACAGGCTTTTTCCCTGGGAAACAAAACTCACAAGCCACTGTTCTGGGTGTCAGTTTGCAGGAGCCACCTGGCACTCTCAAACCAGACCAAGTTGGCACTGGTGCCACCTTGCGTCTGGGAGGCATCCTGCGAGAGGCGGAATTCCAGGAGGCACCCGGCAATTTAAGGCCGCAGGACCCTGAACCATTGTACAGGCTTTTTCCCTGGGAAAAAAAACTCACAAGCCACTGTTCTGGGTGTCAGTTTGCAGGAGCCACCTGGCACTCTCAAACCAGACCAAGTTGGCACTGGTGCCACCTTGCGTCTGTAAGGCATCCTGCGAGAGCCGGAATTCCAGGAGGCACCCGGCAATTTAAGGCCGCAGGACCCTGAACCATTGTACAGGCTTTTTCCCTGGGAAACAAAACTCACAAGACACTGTTCTGGGTGTCAGTTTTCAGGACCCACTTGACACTCTCAAACCAGACCAAGTTGGCACTGGTGCCACCTTGTGTCTTGGAGGCATCCTGCGAGAGGCGCAATTCCAGGAGGCACCCGGCAATTAAAGGCCTCAGGCCCCTGAACCATTGTACAGGCTTTTTCCCTGGGAAACAAAACTCACAAGCCACTGTTCTGGGTGTCAGTTTTCAGGACCCACTTGACACTCTCAAACCAGACCAAGTTGGCACTGGTGCCACCTTGCGTCTGGGAGGCATCCTGCGAGATGCGGATCTCCAGGTGCCACCCGGCTATTAAAGGCGGCATTAACCTAAACCATTTTACAGGCTTTTTCCCTGGGAAAGAAAACTCACAAGCCACTGTTCTGGGTGTCAGTTTTCAGGACCCACCTGGCACTCTAAACCAGACCAGGTTGGCACTGGTGCCACCTTGCGTCTGGGAGGCATCCTGCGAGAGGCGAATCTCCAGGAGGCACCCGGCTATTAAAGGCGGCATTAACCTAAACCACTTTACAGGCTTTTTCCCTGGGAAAGAAAACTCACAAGCCACTGTTCTGGGTGTCAGTTTGCAGGAGCCACCTGGCACTCTCTAACCAGACCAAGTTGGCACTGGTGTCATGTTGCCTCTCGGAGGCATCCTGTGAGAGGGGGATCTCCAGGAGGCACCCGGCAATTTAAGGCCGCAGGACCCTGAACCATTGTACAGGCTTTTTCCCTGGGAAACAAAACTCACAAGCCACTGTTCTGGGTGTCAGTTTTCAGGACCCACTTGACACTCTCAAACCAGACCAAGTTAGAACTGGTGACAACTTGCGTCTGGGTGGCATCCTGCGAGAGGCGCAATTCCAGGAGGCACCCGGCAATTTAAGGCCGCAGGCCCCTGAACCACTGTACAGGCTTTTTCCCTGGGAAACAAAACTCACAAGCCACTGTTCTGGGTGTCAGTTTGCAGGAGCCACTTGACACTCTCAAACCAGACCAAGTTGGCACTGGTGCCACCTTGCGTCTGGGAGGCATTATATGAGTGGCCGAATTCCAGGAGGCACCCGGCAATTTAAGGCCTCAGGCCCCTGAACCATTGTACAGGCTTTTTCCCTGGGAAACAAAACTCACAAGCCACTGTTCTGGGTGTCAGTTTTCAGGACCCACTTGGCACTCTTAAACCAGACCAAGTTGGCACTGGTGTTGCTTAGCGTCTGGGAAAAATCTGGCGAGAAGCGGAATTCCAGGAGGCACCCGGCAATTTAAGGCCGCAGGACCCTGAACCATTTTACAGGCTTTTTCCCTGGGAAAACAAAACTCACAAGCCACTGTTCTGGGTGTCAGTTTTCAGGACCCACCTGGCACTCTAAACCAGACCAAGTTGGCACTGGTGCCACCTTGCGTCTGGGAGGCATCCTGCGAGAGGCGAATCTCCAGGAGGCACCCGGCTATTAAAGGCGGGATTAACCTAAACCATTTTACAGGCTTTTTCCCTGGGATAGAAAACTCACAAGCCACTGTTCTGGGTGTCAGTTTGCAGGAGCCACTTGACACTCTCAAACCAGACCAAGTTGGCACTGGTGCCACCTTGCGTCTGGGATGCATCCTGCGAGAGGCCGAATTCCAGGAGGCACCCGGCAATTTAAGGCCGCAGAACCCTGAACCATTGTACAGGCTTTTTCCCTGGGAAACAAAACTCACAAGCCACTGTTCTGGGTGTCAGTTTTCAGGACCCACTTGACACTCTCAAACCAGACCAAGTTGGTACTGGTGCCACCTTGCGTCTGGCAGGCATCCTGCGAGAGGCGCAATTCCAGGAGGCACCCGGCAATTTAAGGCCTCAGGCCCCTGAACCATTGTACAGGCTTTTTCCCTGGGAAACAAAACTCACAAGCCACTGATCTGGGTGTCAGTTTTCAGGACCCACTTGGCACTCTCAAACCAGACCAAGTTGGCACTGGTGCCACCTTGCGTCTGGGAGGCATCCTGAGAGAGGCGGATCTCCAGGTGCCACCTGGCTACTAAAGGCGGCATTAACCTAAACTATTTTACAGGCTTTTTCCCTGGGAAAGAAAACTCACAAGCCACTGTTCTGGGTGTCAGTTTGCAGGAGCCACCTGGCACTCTCAAACCAGACCAAGTTGGCACTGGTGCCACCTTGCGTCTGGGAGGCATCCTGCGAGAGGTGGAATTCAAGGAGGCACCCGGCAATTTAAGGCCGCAGGACCCTGAACCATTGTACAGGCTTTTTCCCTGGGAAACAAAACTCACAAGCCACTGTTCTGGGTGTCAGTTTTCAGGACACACTTGGCACTTTTAAACCAGACCAAGTTGGCACTGGTCCCACCTGGTGTCTGGGAGGCATCCTGCGAGAGGCCGAATTCCAGGAGGCACCCGGCAATTTAAGGCCTCAGGCCCCTGAACCACTGTACAGGCTTTTTCCCTGGGAAACAAAACTCACAAGCCACTGTTCTGGGTGTCAGTTTTCAGGACCCACTTGACACTCTCAAACCAGACCAAGTTGGAAATGGTGTCATTTTGCGTCTGGGAGGCACCCTGCAAGAGTCCGAATTCCAGGAGGCACCCGGCAATTTAAGGCCTCAGGCCCCTGAACCATTGTACAGGCTTTTTCCCTGGGAAACAAAACTCACAAGCCACTGTTCTGGGTGTCAGTTTTCAGGACCCACTTGGCACTCTCAAACCAGACCAAGTTGGCACTGGTGTTGCTTAGCGTCTGGGAAAAATCTGGCGAGATGCAGAATTCCAGGAGGCACCCGGCAATTTAAGGCCGCAGGACCCTGAACCATTGTACAGGCTTTTTCCCTGGGAAACAAAACTCACAAGCCACTGTTCTGGGTGTCAGTTTTCAGGACCCACTTGGCACTCTCAAACCAGACCAAGTTGGCACTGGTGCCACCTTGCGTCTGGGAGGCATCCTGCGAGAGGTGGAATTCAAGGAGGCACCCGGCAATTTAAGGCCGCAGGACCCTGAACCATTGTACAGGCTTTTTCCCTGGGAAACAAAACTCACAAGCCACTGTTCTGGGTGTCAGTTTTCAGGACCCACTTGGCACTTTTAAACCAGACCAAGTTGGCACTGGTCCCACCTGGTGTCTGGGAGGCATCCTGCGAGAGGCCGAATTCCAGGAGGCACCCGGCAATTTAAGGCCGCAGGACCCTGAACCATTGTACAGGCTTTTTCCCTGGGAAACAAAACTCACAAGCCACTGTTCTGGGTGTCAGTTTTCAGGACCCACTTGGCACTCTCAAACCAGACCAAGTTGGAAATGGTGTCATTTTGCGTCTGGGAGGCACCCTGCAAGAGTCCGAATTCCAGGAGGCACCCGGCAATTTAAGGCCTCAGGCCCCTGAACCATTGTACAGGCTTTTTCCCTGGGAAACAAAACTCACAAGCCACTGTTCTGGGTGTCAGTTTTCAGGACCCACTTGACACTCTCAAACCAGACCAAGTTGGTACTGGTGCCACCTTGCGTCTGGCAGGCATCCTGCGAGAGGCGCAATTCCAGGAGGCACCCGGCAATTTAAGGCCTCAGGCCCCTGAACCATTGTACAGGCTTTTTCCCTGGGAAACAAAACTCACAAGCCACTGATCTGGGTGTCAGTTTTCAGGACCCACTTGGCACTCTCAAACCAGACCAAGTTGGCACTGGTGTCATGTTGCCTCTGGGAGGCATCCTGTGAGAGGCGGATCTCCAGGAGGCACCCGGCAATTTAAGGCCTCAGGCCCCTGAGCCATTGTACAGGCTTTTTCCCTGGTAAACAAAACTCACAAGCCACTGTTCTGGGTGTCAGTTTTCAGGACCCACCTGGAACTCTAAACCAGACCAAGTTGGCACTGGTGCCACCTTGCGTCTGGGAGGCATCCTGCGAGAGGCGAATCTCCAGGAGGCACCCGGCTATTAAAGTCGGGATTAACCTAAACCATTTTACAGGCTTTTTCCCTGGGAAAGAAAACTCACAAGCCACTGTTCTGGGTGTCAGTTTGCAGGAGCCACTTGACACTCTCAAACCAGACCAAGTTGGCACTGGTGCCACCTTGCGTCTGGGAGGCATCCTGCGAGAGGCGGATCTCCAGGTGGCACCCGGCTATTAAAGGCGGCATTAACCTAAACCACTTTACAGGCTTTTTCCCTGGGAAAGAAAACTCACAAGCCACTGTTCTGGGTGTCAGTTTGCAGGAGCAACCTGGCACTCTCAAACCAGACAAAGTTGGCACTGGTGCCACCTTGCGTCTGGGAGGCATCCTGCGTGAGGCGCAATTCCAGGAGGCACCCGGCAATTTAAGGCCGCAGGACCCTGAACCATTTTACAGGCTTTTTCCCTGGGAAAACAAAACTCACAAGCCACTGTTCTGGGTGTCAGTTTTCAGGACCCACCTGGCACTCTAAACCAGACCAAGTTGGCACTGGTGCCACCTTGCGTCTGGGAGGCATCCTGCGAGAGGCGAATCTCCAGGAGGCACCCGGCTATTAAAGGCGGGATTAACCTAAACCATTTTACAGGCTTTTTCCCTGGGATAGAAAACTCACAAGCCACTGTTCTGGGTGTCAGTTTGCAGGAGCCACTTGACACTCTCAAACCAGACCAAGTTGGCACTGGTGCCACCTTGCGTCTGGGATGCATCCTGCGAGAGGCCGAATTCCAGGAGGCACCCGGCAATTTAAGGCCGCAGAACCCTGAACCATTGTACAGGCTTTTTCCCTGGGAAACAAAACTCACAAGCCACTGTTCTGGGTGTCAGTTTTCAGGACCCACTTGACACTCTCAAACCAGACCAAGTTGGTACTGGTGCCACCTTGCGTCTGGCAGGCATCCTGCGAGAGGCGCAATTCCAGGAGGCACCCGGCAATTTAAGGCCTCAGGCCCCTGAACCATTGTACAGGCTTTTTCCCTGGGAAACAAAACTCACAAGCCACTGATCTGGGTGTCAGTTTTCAGGACCCACTTGGCACTCTCAAACCAGACCAAGTTGGCACTGGTGCCACCTTGCGTCTGGGAGGCATCCTGAGAGAGGCGGATCTCCAGGTGCCACCTGGCTACTAAAGGCGGCATTAACCTAAACTATTTTACAGGCTTTTTCCCTGGGAAAGAAAACTCACAAGCCACTGTTCTGGGTGTCAGTTTGCAGGAGCCACCTGGCACTCTCAAACCAGACCAAGTTGGCACTGGTGCCACCTTGCGTCTGGGAGGCATCCTGCGAGAGGTGGAATTCAAGGAGGCACCCGGCAATTTAAGGCCGCAGGACCCTGAACCATTGTACAGGCTTTTTCCCTGGGAAACAAAACTCACAAGCCACTGTTCTGGGTGTCAGTTTTCAGGACACACTTGGCACTTTTAAACCAGACCAAGTTGGCACTGGTCCCACCTGGTGTCTGGGAGGCATCCTGCGAGAGGCCGAATTCCAGGAGGCACCCGGCAATTTAAGGCCTCAGGCCCCTGAACCACTGTACAGGCTTTTTCCCTGGGAAACAAAACTCACAAGCCACTGTTCTGGGTGTCAGTTTTCAGGACCCACTTGACACTCTCAAACCAGACCAAGTTGGAAATGGTGTCATTTTGCGTCTGGGAGGCACCCTGCAAGAGTCCGAATTCCAGGAGGCACCCGGCAATTTAAGGCCTCAGGCCCCTGAACCATTGTACAGGCTTTTTCCCTGGGAAACAAAACTCACAAGCCACTGTTCTGGGTGTCAGTTTTCAGGACCCACTTGGCACTCTCAAACCAGACCAAGTTGGCACTGGTGTTGCTTAGCGTCTGGGAAAAATCTGGCGAGATGCAGAATTCCAGGAGGCACCCGGCAATTTAAGGCCGCAGGACCCTGAACCATTGTACAGGCTTTTTCCCTGGGAAACAAAACTCACAAGCCACTGTTCTGGGTGTCAGTTTTCAGGACCCACTTGGCACTCTCAAACCAGACCAAGTTGGCACTGGTGCCACCTTGCGTCTGGGAGGCATCCTGCGAGAGGTGGAATTCAAGGAGGCACCCGGCAATTTAAGGCCGCAGGACCCTGAACCATTGTACAGGCTTTTTCCCTGGGAAACAAAACTCACAAGCCACTGTTCTGGGTGTCAGTTTTCAGGACCCACTTGGCACTTTTAAACCAGACCAAGTTGGCACTGGTCCCACCTGGTGTCTGGGAGGCATCCTGCGAGAGGCCGAATTCCAGGAGGCACCCGGCAATTTAAGGCCTCAGGCCCTTGAACCACTGTACAGGCTTTTTCCCTGGGAAACAAAACTCACAAGCCACTGTTCTGGGTGTCAGTTTTCAGGAGCCCCCTGGAACTCTCAAACCAGACCAAGTTGGAAATGGTGTCATTTTGCGTCTGGGAGGCACCCTGCAAGAGTCCGAATTCCAGGAGGCACCCGGCAATTTAAGGCCTCAGGCCCCTGAACCATTGTACAGGCTTTTTCCCTGGGAAACAAAACTCACAAGCCACTGTTCTGGGTGTCAGTTTTCAGGACCCACTTGACACTCTCAAACCAGACCAAGTTGGTACTGGTGCCACCTTGCGTCTGGCAGGCATCCTGCGAGAGGCGCAATTCCAGGAGGCACCCGGCAATTTAAGGCCTCAGGCCCCTGAACCATTGTACAGGCTTTTTCCCTGGGAAACAAAACTCACAAGCCACTGATCTGGGTGTCAGTTTTCAGGACCCACTTGGCACTCTCAAACCAGACCAAGTTGGCACTGGTGTCATGTTGCCTCTGGGAGGCATCCTGTGAGAGGCGGATCTCCAGGAGGCACCCGGCAATTTAAGGCCTCAGGCCCCTGAGCCATTGTACAGGCTTTTTCCCTGGTAAACAAAACTCACAAGCCACTGTTCTGGGTGTCAGTTTTCAGGACCCACCTGGAACTCTAAACCAGACCAAGTTGGCACTGGTGCCACCTTGCGTCTGGGAGGCATCCTGCGAGAGGCGAATCTCCAGGAGGCACCCGGCTATTAAAGTCGGGATTAACCTAAACCATTTTACAGGCTTTTTCCCTGGGAAAGAAAACTCACAAGCCACTGTTCTGGGTGTCAGTTTGCAGGAGCCACTTGACACTCTCAAACCAGACCAAGTTGGCACTGGTGCCACCTTGCGTCTGGGAGGCATCCTGCGAGAGGCGGATCTCCAGGTGGCACCCGGCTATTAAAGGCGGCATTAACCTAAACCACTTTACAGGCTTTTTCCCTGGGAAAGAAAACTCACAAGCCACTGTTCTGGGTGTCAGTTTGCAGGAGCAACCTGGCACTCTCAAACCAGACAAAGTTGGCACTGGTGCCACCTTGCGTCTGGGAGGCATCCTGCGTGAGGCGCAATTCCAGGAGGCACCCGGCAATTTAAGGCCGCAGGACCCTGAACCATTGTACAGGCTTTTTCCCTGGGAAACAAAACTCACAAGCCACTGTTCTGGGTGTCACTTTTCAGGACCCACTTTACACTCTCAAACCAGACCAAGTTGGCACTGGTGCCACCTTGCGTCTGGGAGGCATCCTGAGAGAGGCGGATCTCCAGGTGCCACCTGGCTACTAAAGGCGGCATTAACCTAAACTATTTTACAGGCTTTTTCCCTGGGAAAGAAAACTCACAAGCCACTGTTCTGGGTGTCAGTTTGCAGGAGCCACCTGGCACTCTCAAACCAGACCAAGTTGGCACTGGTGCCACCTTGCGTCTGGGAGGCATCCTGCGAGAGGTGGAATTCAAGGAGGCACCCGGCAATTTAAGGCCGCAGGACCCTGAACCATTGTACAGGCTTTTTCCCTGGGAAACAAAACTCACAAGCCACTGTTCTGGGTGTCAGTTTTCAGGACACACTTGGCACTTTTAAACCAGACCAAGTTGGCACTGGTCCCACCTGGTGTCTGGGAGGCATCCTGCGAGAGGCCGAATTCCAGGAGGCACCCGGCAATTTAAGGCCTCAGGCCCCTGAACCACTGTACAGGCTTTTTCCCTGGGAAACAAAACTCACAAGCCACTGTTCTGGGTGTCAGTTTTCAGGACCCACTTGACACTCTCAAACCAGACCAAGTTGGAAATGGTGTCATTTTGCGTCTGGGAGGCACCCTGCAAGAGTCCGAATTCCAGGAGGCACCCGGCAATTTAAGGCCTCAGGCCCCTGAACCATTGTACAGGCTTTTTCCCTGGGAAACAAAACTCACAAGCCACTGTTCTGGGTGTCAGTTTTCAGGACCCACTTGGCACTCTCAAACCAGACCAAGTTGGCACTGGTGTTGCTTAGCGTCTGGGAAAAATCTGGCGAGATGCAGAATTCCAGGAGGCACCCGGCAATTTAAGGCCGCAGGACCCTGAACCATTGTACAGGCTTTTTCCCTGGGAAACAAAACTCACAAGCCACTGTTCTGGGTGTCAGTTTTCAGGACCCACTTGGCACTCTCAAACCAGACCAAGTTGGCACTGGTGCCACCTTGCGTCTGGGAGGCATCCTGCGAGAGGTGGAATTCAAGGAGGCACCCGGCAATTTAAGGCCGCAGGACCCTGAACCATTGTACAGGCTTTTTCCCTGGGAAACAAAACTCACAAGCCACTGTTCTGGGTGTCAGTTTTCAGGACCCACTTGGCACTTTTAAACCAGACCAAGTTGGCACTGGTCCCACCTGGTGTCTGGGAGGCATCCTGCGAGAGGCCGAATTCCAGGAGGCACCCGGCAATTTAAGGCCGCAGGACCCTGAACCATTGTACAGGCTTTTTCCCTGGGAAACAAAACTCACAAGCCACTGTTCTGGGTGTCAGTTTTCAGGACCCACTTGGCACTCTCAAACCAGACCAAGTTGGAAATGGTGTCATTTTGCGTCTGGGAGGCACCCTGCAAGAGTCCGAATTCCAGGAGGCACCCGGCAATTTAAGGCCTCAGGCCCCTGAACCATTGTACAGGCTTTTTCCCTGGGAAACAAAACTCACAAGCCACTGTTCTGGGTGTCAGTTTTCAGGACCCACTTGACACTCTCAAACCAGACCAAGTTGGTACTGGTGCCACCTTGCGTCTGGCAGGCATCCTGCGAGAGGCGCAATTCCAGGAGGCACCCGGCAATTTAAGGCCTCAGGCCCCTGAACCATTGTACAGGCTTTTTCCCTGGGAAACAAAACTCACAAGCCACTGATCTGGGTGTCAGTTTTCAGGACCCACTTGGCACTCTCAAACCAGACCAAGTTGGCACTGGTGTCATGTTGCCTCTGGGAGGCATCCTGTGAGAGGCGGATCTCCAGGAGGCACCCGGCAATTTAAGGCCTCAGGCCCCTGAGCCATTGTACAGGCTTTTTCCCTGGTAAACAAAACTCACAAGCCACTGTTCTGGGTGTCAGTTTTCAGGACCCACCTGGAACTCTAAACCAGACCAAGTTGGCACTGGTGCCACCTTGCGTCTGGGAGGCATCCTGCGAGAGGCGAATCTCCAGGAGGCACCCGGCTATTAAAGTCGGGATTAACCTAAACCATTTTACAGGCTTTTTCCCTGGGAAAGAAAACTCACAAGCCACTGTTCTGGGTGTCAGTTTGCAGGAGCCACTTGACACTCTCAAACCAGACCAAGTTGGCACTGGTGCCACCTTGCGTCTGGGAGGCATCCTGCGAGAGGCGGATCTCCAGGTGGCACCCGGCTATTAAAGGCGGCATTAACCTAAACCACTTTACAGGCTTTTTCCCTGGGAAAGAAAACTCACAAGCCACTGTTCTGGGTGTCAGTTTGCAGGAGCAACCTGGCACTCTCAAACCAGACAAAGTTGGCACTGGTGCCACCTTGCGTCTGGGAGGCATCCTGCGTGAGGCGCAATTCCAGGAGGCACCCGGCAATTTAAGGCCGCAGGACCCTGAACCATTTTACAGGCTTTTTCCCTGGGAAACAAAACTCACAAGCCACTGTTCTGGGTGTCAGTTTTCAGGACCCACCTGGCACTCTAAACCAGACCAAGTTGGCACTGGTGCCACCTTGCGTCTGGGAGGCATCCTGCGAGAGGCGAATCTCCAGGAGGCACCCGGCTATTAAAGGCGGGATTAACCTAAACCATTTTACAGGCTTTTTCCCTGGGATAGAAAACTCACAAGCCACTGTTCTGGGTGTCAGTTTGCAGGAGCCACTTGACACTCTCAAACCAGACCAAGTTGGCACTGGTGCCACCTTGCGTCTGGGATGCATCCTGCGAGAGGCCGAATTCCAGGAGGCACCCGGCAATTTAAGGCCGCAGAACCCTGAACCATTGTACAGGCTTTTTCCCTGGGAAACAAAACTCACAAGCCACTGTTCTGGGTGTCAGTTTTCAGGACCCACTTGACACTCTCAAACCAGACCAAGTTGGTACTGGTGCCACCTTGCGTCTGGCAGGCATCCTGCGAGAGGCGCAATTCCAGGAGGCACCCGGCAATTTAAGGCCTCAGGCCCCTGAACCATTGTACAGGCTTTTTCCCTGGGAAACAAAACTCACAAGCCACTGATCTGGGTGTCAGTTTTCAGGACCCACTTGGCACTCTCAAACCAGACCAAGTTGGCACTGGTGCCACCTTGCGTCTGGGAGGCATCCTGAGAGAGGCGGATCTCCAGGTGCCACCTGGCTACTAAAGGCGGCATTAACCTAAACTATTTTACAGGCTTTTTCCCTGGGAAAGAAAACTCACAAGCCACTGTTCTGGGTGTCAGTTTGCAGGAGCCACCTGGCACTCTCAAACCAGACCAAGTTGGCACTGGTGCCACCTTGCGTCTGGGAGGCATCCTGCGAGAGGTGGAATTCAAGGAGGCACCCGGCAATTTAAGGCCGCAGGACCCTGAACCATTGTACAGGCTTTTTCCCTGGGAAACAAAACTCACAAGCCACTGTTCTGGGTGTCAGTTTTCAGGACACACTTGGCACTTTTAAACCAGACCAAGTTGGCACTGGTCCCACCTGGTGTCTGGGAGGCATCCTGCGAGAGGCCGAATTCCAGGAGGCACCCGGCAATTTAAGGCCTCAGGCCCCTGAACCACTGTACAGGCTTTTTCCCTGGGAAACAAAACTCACAAGCCACTGTTCTGGGTGTCAGTTTTCAGGACCCACTTGACACTCTCAAACCAGACCAAGTTGGAAATGGTGTCATTTTGCGTCTGGGAGGCACCCTGCAAGAGTCCGAATTCCAGGAGGCACCCGGCAATTTAAGGCCTCAGGCCCCTGAACCATTGTACAGGCTTTTTCCCTGGGAAACAAAACTCACAAGCCACTGTTCTGGGTGTCAGTTTTCAGGACCCACTTGGCACTCTCAAACCAGACCAAGTTGGCACTGGTGTTGCTTAGCGTCTGGGAAAAATCTGGCGAGATGCAGAATTCCAGGAGGCACCCGGCAATTTAAGGCCGCAGGACCCTGAACCATTGTACAGGCTTTTTCCCTGGGAAACAAAACTCACAAGCCACTGTTCTGGGTGTCAGTTTTCAGGACCCACTTGGCACTCTCAAACCAGACCAAGTTGGCACTGGTGCCACCTTGCGTCTGGGAGGCATCCTGCGAGAGGTGGAATTCAAGGAGGCACCCGGCAATTTAAGGCCGCAGGACCCTGAACCATTGTACAGGCTTTTTCCCTGGGAAACAAAACTCACAAGCCACTGTTCTGGGTGTCAGTTTTCAGGACCCACTTGGCACTTTTAAACCAGACCAAGTTGGCACTGGTCCCACCTGGTGTCTGGGAGGCATCCTGCGAGAGGCCGAATTCCAGGAGGCACCCGGCAATTTAAGGCCTCAGGCCCTTGAACCACTGTACAGGCTTTTTCCCTGGGAAACAAAACTCACAAGCCACTGTTCTGGGTGTCAGTTTTCAGGAGCCCCCTGGAACTCTCAAACCAGACCAAGTTGGAAATGGTGTCATTTTGCGTCTGGGAGGCACCCTGCAAGAGTCCGAATTCCAGGAGGCACCCGGCAATTTAAGGCCTCAGGCCCCTGAACCATTGTACAGGCTTTTTCCCTGGGAAACAAAACTCACAAGCCACTGTTCTGGGTGTCAGTTTTCAGGACCCACTTGACACTCTCAAACCAGACCAAGTTGGTACTGGTGCCACCTTGCGTCTGGCAGGCATCCTGCGAGAGGCGCAATTCCAGGAGGCACCCGGCAATTTAAGGCCTCAGGCCCCTGAACCATTGTACAGGCTTTTTCCCTGGGAAACAAAACTCACAAGCCACTGATCTGGGTGTCAGTTTTCAGGACCCACTTGGCACTCTCAAACCAGACCAAGTTGGCACTGGTGTCATGTTGCCTCTGGGAGGCATCCTGTGAGAGGCGGATCTCCAGGAGGCACCCGGCAATTTAAGGCCTCAGGCCCCTGAGCCATTGTACAGGCTTTTTCCCTGGTAAACAAAACTCACAAGCCACTGTTCTGGGTGTCAGTTTTCAGGACCCACCTGGAACTCTAAACCAGACCAAGTTGGCACTGGTGCCACCTTGCGTCTGGGAGGCATCCTGCGAGAGGCGAATCTCCAGGAGGCACCCGGCTATTAAAGTCGGGATTAACCTAAACCATTTTACAGGCTTTTTCCCTGGGAAAGAAAACTCACAAGCCACTGTTCTGGGTGTCAGTTTGCAGGAGCCACTTGACACTCTCAAACCAGACCAAGTTGGCACTGGTGCCACCTTGCGTCTGGGAGGCATCCTGCGAGAGGCGGATCTCCAGGTGGCACCCGGCTATTAAAGGCGGCATTAACCTAAACCACTTTACAGGCTTTTTCCCTGGGAAAGAAAACTCACAAGCCACTGTTCTGGGTGTCAGTTTGCAGGAGCAACCTGGCACTCTCAAACCAGACAAAGTTGGCACTGGTGCCACCTTGCGTCTGGGAGGCATCCTGCGTGAGGCGCAATTCCAGGAGGCACCCGGCAATTTAAGGCCGCAGGACCCTGAACCATTGTACAGGCTTTTTCCCTGGGAAACAAAACTCACAAGCCACTGTTCTGGGTGTCACTTTTCAGGACCCACTTTACACTCTCAAACCAGACCAAGTTGGCACTGGTGCCACCTTGCGTCTGGGAGGCATCCTGAGAGAGGCGGATCTCCAGGTGCCACCTGGCTACTAAAGGCGGCATTAACCTAAACTATTTTACAGGCTTTTTCCCTGGGAAAGAAAACTCACAAGCCACTGTTCTGGGTGTCAGTTTGCAGGAGCCACCTGGCACTCTCAAACCAGACCAAGTTGGCACTGGTGCCACCTTGCGTCTGGGAGGCATCCTGCGAGAGGTGGAATTCAAGGAGGCACCCGGCAATTTAAGGCCGCAGGACCCTGAACCATTGTACAGGCTTTTTCCCTGGGAAACAAAACTCACAAGCCACTGTTCTGGGTGTCAGTTTTCAGGACACACTTGGCACTTTTAAACCAGACCAAGTTGGCACTGGTCCCACCTGGTGTCTGGGAGGCATCCTGCGAGAGGCCGAATTCCAGGAGGCACCCGGCAATTTAAGGCCTCAGGCCCCTGAACCACTGTACAGGCTTTTTCCCTGGGAAACAAAACTCACAAGCCACTGTTCTGGGTGTCAGTTTTCAGGACCCACTTGACACTCTCAAACCAGACCAAGTTGGAAATGGTGTCATTTTGCGTCTGGGAGGCACCCTGCAAGAGTCCGAATTCCAGGAGGCACCCGGCAATTTAAGGCCTCAGGCCCCTGAACCATTGTACAGGCTTTTTCCCTGGGAAACAAAACTCACAAGCCACTGTTCTGGGTGTCAGTTTTCAGGACCCACTTGGCACTCTCAAACCAGACCAAGTTGGCACTGGTGTTGCTTAGCGTCTGGGAAAAATCTGGCGAGATGCAGAATTCCAGGAGGCACCCGGCAATTTAAGGCCGCAGGACCCTGAACCATTGTACAGGCTTTTTCCCTGGGAAACAAAACTCACAAGCCACTGTTCTGGGTGTCAGTTTTCAGGACCCACTTGGCACTCTCAAACCAGACCAAGTTGGCACTGGTGCCACCTTGCGTCTGGGAGGCATCCTGCGAGAGGTGGAATTCA
This sequence comes from Fringilla coelebs, assembly GCF_963513975.1. NCBI lineage: Eukaryota > Metazoa > Chordata > Aves > Passeriformes > Fringillidae > Fringilla > Fringilla coelebs. The sequence continues at coordinate 258,648 of NW_028167521.1, read as the reverse complement.
AGGAGGCACCCGGCAATTTAAGGCCGCAGGACCCTGAACCATTGTACAGGCTTTTTCCCTGGGAAACAAAACTCACAAGCCACTGTTCTGGGTGTCAGTTTTCAGGACCCACTTGGCACTTTTAAACCAGACCAAGTTGGCACTGGTCCCACCTGGTGTCTGGGAGGCATCCTGCGAGAGGCCGAATTCCAGGAGGCACCCGGCAATTTAAGGCCTCAGGCCCTTGAACCACTGTACAGGCTTTTTCCCTGGGAAACAAAACTCACAAGCCACTGTTCTGGGTGTCAGTTTTCAGGAGCCCCCTGGAACTCTCAAACCAGACCAAGTTGGAAATGGTGTCATTTTGCGTCTGGGAGGCACCCTGCAAGAGTCCGAATTCCAGGAGGCACCCGGCAATTTAAGGCCTCAGGCCCCTGAACCATTGTACAGGCTTTTTCCCTGGGAAACAAAACTCACAAGCCACTGTTCTGGGTGTCAGTTTTCAGGACCCACTTGGCACTCTCAAACCAGACCAAGTTGGCACTGGTGTTGCTTAGCGTCTGGGAAAAATCTGGCGAGATGCAGAATTCCAGGAGGCACCCGGCAATTTAAGGCCGCAGGACCCTGAACCATTGTACAGGCTTTTTCCCTGGGAAACAAAACTCACAAGCCACTGTTCTGGGTGTCAGTTTTCAGGACCCACTTGGCACTCTCAAACCAGACCAAGTTGGCACTGGTGCCACCTTGCATCTGGGAGGCATCCTGCGAGTGGCGCAATTCCAGGAGGCACCCGGCAATTTAAGGCCTCAGGCCCCTGAACCATTGTACAGGCTTTTTCCCTGGGAAACAAAACTCACAAGCCACTGTTCTGGGTGTCAGTTTTCAGGACCCACTTGACACTCTCAAACCAGACCAAGTTGGCACTGGTGCCACCTTGCGTCTGGGAGGCATCCTGCGAGATGCGGATCTCCAGGTGCCACCCGGCTATTAAAGGCGGCATTAACCTAAACCATTTTACAGGCTTTTTCCCTGGGAAAGAAAACTCACAAGCCACTGTTCTGGGTGTCAGTTTTCAGGACCCACCAGGCACTCTAAACCAGACCAGGTTGGCACTGGTGCCACCTTGCGTCTGGGAGGCATCCTGCGAGAGGCGAATCTCCAGGAGGCACCCGGCTATTAAAGTCGGCATTAACCTAAACCACTTTACAGGCTTTTTCCCTGGGAAAGAAAACTCACAAGCCACTGTTCTGGGTGTCAGTTTGCAGGAGCCACCTGGCACTCTCTAACCAGACCAAGTTGGCACTGGTGTCATGTTGCCTCTGGGAGGCATCCTGTGAGAGGGGGATCTCCAGGAGGCACCCGGCAATTTAAGGCCGCAGGACCCTGAACCATTGTACAGGCTTTTTCCCTGGGAAACAAAACTCACAAGCCACTGTTCTGGGTGTCAGTTTTCAGGACCCACTTGACACTCTCAAACCAGACCAAGTTGGAACTGGTGCCAACTTGCGTCTAGGAGGCATCCTGCGAGAGGCGCAATTCCAGGAGGCACCCGGCAATTTAAGGCCGCAGGCCCCTGAACCACTGTACAGGCTTTTTCCCTGGGAAACAAAACTCACAAGCCACTGTTCTGGGTGTCAGTTTTCAGGACACACTTGGCACTCTCAAACCAGACCAAGTTGGCACTGGTGCCACCTTGCGTCTGGGAGGCATTATGTGAGTGGCCGAATTCCAGGAGGCACCCGGCAATTTAAGGCCTCAGGACCCTGAACCATTGTACAGGCTTTTTCCCTGGGAAACAAAACTCACAAGCCACTGTTCTGGGTGTCAGTTTTCAGGACCCACTTGGCACTCTTAAATCGAACCAAGTTGGCACTGGTGTCATGTTGCGCCTGGGCGGCATCCTGTGAGAGGCGGATCTCCAGGAGGCACCCGGCAATTTAAGGCCGCAGGACCCTGAACCATTGTACAGGCTTTTTCCCTGGGAAACAAAACTCACAAGCCACTGTTCTGGGTGTCAGTTTTCAGGACCCACCTGGCACTCTAAACCAGACCAAGTTGGCACTGGTGCCACCTTGCGTCTGGGAGGCATCCTGCGAGAGGCGAATCTCCAGGAGGCACCCGGCTATTAAAGGCGGGATTAACCTAAACCATTTTACAGGCTTTTTCCCTGGGATAGAAAACTTACAAGCCACTGTTCTGGGTGTCAGTTTGCAGGAGCCACTTGACACTCTCAAACCAGACCAAGTTGGCACTGGTGCCACCTTGCGTCTGGGATGCATCCTGCGAGAGGCCGAATTCCAGGAGGCACCCGGCAATTTAAGGCCGCAGAACCCTGAACCATTGTACAGGCTTTTTCCCTGGGAAACAAAACTCACAAGCCACTGTTCTGGGTGTCAGTTTTCAGGACCCACTTGACACTCTCAAACCAGACCAAGTTGGTACTGGTGCCACCTTGCGTCTGGCAGGCATCCTGCGAGAGGCGCAATTCCAGGAGGCACCCGGCAATTTAAGGCCTCAGGCCCCTGAACCATTGTACAGGCTTTTTCCCTGGGAAACAAAACTCACAAGCCACTGTTCTGGGTGTCAGTTTTCAGGACCCACTTGGCACTCTCAAACCAGACCAAGTTGGCACTGGCGTCATGTTGCCTCTGGGAGGCATCCTGTGAGAGGCGGATCTCCAGGAGGCACCCGGCAATTTAAGGCCTCAGGCCCCTGAGCCATTGTACAGGCTTTTTCCCTGGTAAACAAAACTCACAAGCCACTGTTCTGGGTGTCAGTTTTCAGGACCCACCTGGAACTCTAAACCAGACCAAGTTGGCACTGGTGCCACCTTGCGTCTGGGAGGCATCCTGCGAGAGGCGAATCTCCAGGAGGCACCCGGCTATTAAAGGCGGGATTAACCTAAACCATTTTACAGGCTTTTTCCCTGGGAAAGAAAACTCACAAGCCACTGTTCTGGGTGTCAGTTTTCAGGACCCACTTGACACTCTCAAACCAGACCAAGTTGGCACTGGTGTCATGTTGCCTCTGGGAGGCATCCTGTGAGAGGCGGATCTCCAGGAGGCACCCGGCAATTTAAGGCCTCAGGCCCCTGAACCATTGTACAGGCTTTTTCCCTGGGAAACAAAACTCACAAGCCACTGTTCTGGGTGTCAGTTTTCAGGACCCACCTGGCACTCTAAACCAGACCAAGTTGGCACTGGTGCAACCTTGCGTCTGGGAGGCGTCCTGCAAGAGGCGAATCTCCAGGAGGCACCCGGTTATTAAAGGCGGGATTAACCTAAACCATTGTACAGGCTTTTTCCCTGGGAAAGAAAACTCACAAGCCACTGTTCTGGGTGTCAGTTTGCAGGAGCCACCTGGCACTCTCAAACCAGACAAAGTTGGCACTGGTGCCACCTTGCGTCTGGGAGGCATCCTGCGTGAGGCGCAATTCCAGGAGGCACCCGGCAATTTAAGGCCGCAGGACCCTGAACCATATTACAGGCTTTTTCCCTGGGAAACAAAACTCACAAGCCACTGTTCTGGGTGTCACTTTTCAGGACCCACTTTACACTCTCAAACCAGACCAAGTTGGCACTGGTGCCACCTTGCGTCTGGGAGGCATCCTGAGAGAGGCGGATCTCCAGGTGCCACCCGGCTATTAAAGGCGGCATTAACCTAAACTATTTTACAGGCTTTTTTCCTTGGGAAAGAAAACTCACAAGCCACTGTTCTGGGTGTCAGTTTGCAGGAGCCACCTGGCACTCTCAAACCAGACCAAGTTGGCACTGGTGCCACCTTGCGTCTGGGAGGCATCCTGCGAGAGGTGGAATTCAAGGAGGCACCCGGCAATTTAAGGCCGCAGGACCCTGAACCATTGTACAGGCTTTTTCCCTGGGAAACAAAACTCACAAGCCACTGTTCTGGGTGTCAGTTTTCAGGACCCACTTGGCACTTTTAAACCAGACCAAGTTGGCACTGGTCCCACCTGGTGTCTGGGAGGCATCCTGCGAGAGGCCGAATTCCAGGAGGCACCCGGCAATTTAAGGCCTCAGGCCCCTGAACCACTGTACAGGCTTTTTCCCTGGGAAACAAAACTCACAAGCCACTGTTCTGGGTGTCAGTTTTCAGGAGCCCCCTGGAACTCTCAAACCAGACCAAGTTGGAAATGGTGTCATTTTGCGTCTGGGAGGCACCCTGCAAGAGTCCGAATTCCAGGAGGCACCCGGCAATTTAAGGCCTCAGGCCCCTGAACCATTGTACAGGCTTTTTCCCTGGGAAACAAAACTCACAAGCCACTGTTCTGGGTGTCAGTTTTCAGGACCCACTTGGCACTCTCAAACCAGACCAAGTTGGCACTGGTGTTGCTTAGCGTCTGGGAAAAATCTGGCGAGATGCAGAATTCCAGGAGGCACCCGGCAATTTAAGGCCGCAGGACCCTGAACCATTGTACAGGCTTTTTCCCTGGGAAACAAAACTCACAAGCCACTGTTCTGGGTGTCAGTTTTCAGGACCCACTTGGCACTCTCAAACCAGACCAAGTTGGCACTGGTGCCACCTTGCATCTGGGAGGCATCCTGCGAGTGGCGCAATTCCAGGAGGCACCCGGCAATTTAAGGCCGCAGGACCCTGAACCATTGTACAGGCTTTTTCCCTGGGAAACAAAACTCACAAGCCACTGTTCTGGGTGTCAGTTTTCAGGACCCACTTGACACTCTCAAACCAGACAAAGTTGGCACTGGTGCCACCTTGCGTCTGGGAGGCATCCTGCGAGAGGCGGATCTCCAGGTGGCACCCGGCTATTAAAGGCGGCATTAACCTAAACCACTTTACAGGCTTTTTCCCTGGGAAACAAAACTCACAAGCCACTGTTCTGGGTGTCAGTTTTCAGGACCCCCTTGGCACTCTTAAACCAGACCAAGTTGGAACTGGTGCCACCTTGCGTCTGGGAGGCATCCTGCGAGAGGCGGAATTCCAGGAGTCACCCGGCAATTTAAGGCCTCAGGCCCCTGAACCATTGTACAGGCTTTTTCCCTGGGAAACAAAACTCACAAGCCACTGTTCTGGGTGTCAGTTTGCAGGAGCCACCTGGCACTCTCAAACCAGACCAAGTTGGCACTGGTGTCATGTTGCGCCTGGGAGGCATCCTGCGAGAGGCGGATCTCAAGGAGCCACCCGGCAATTTAAGGCCGCAGGACCCTGAACCATTTTATAGCCTTTTTCCCTGGGAAAGAAAACTCTCAAGCCACTGTTCTGGGTGTCAGTTTTCAGGACCCACTTGACACTCTCAAACCAGACCAAGTTGGCACTGGTGCCACCTTGTGTCTGGGCGGCATCCTGCGAGAGGCGCAATTCCAGGAGGCACCCGGCAATTTAAGGCCGCAGGACCCTGAACCATTGTACAGGCTTTTTCCCTGGGAAACAAAACTCACAAGCCACTGTTCTGGGTGTCAGTTTTCAGGACCCACTTGACACTCTCAAACCAGACCAAGTTGGAACTGGTGCCAACTTGCGTCTAGGAGGCATCCTGCGAGAGGCGCAATTCCAGGAGGCACCCGGCAATTTAAGGCCGCAGGCCCCTGAACCACTGTACAGGCTTTTTCCCTGGGAAACAAAACTCACAAGCCACTGTTCTGGGTGTCAGTTTTCAGGACCCACTTGGCACTCTTAAACCAGACCAAGTTGGCACTGGTGCCACCTTGCGTCTGGGAGGCATTATGTGAGTGGCCGAATTCCAGGAGGCACCCGGCAATTTAAGGCCTCAGGACCCTGAACCATTGTACAGGCTTTTTCCCTGGGAAACAAAACTCACAAGCCACTGTTCTGGGTGTCAGTTTTCAGGACCCACTTGGCACTCTTAAATCGAACCAAGTTGGCACTGGTGTCATGTTGCGCCTGGGCGGCATCCTGTGAGAGGCGGATCTCCAGGAGGCACCCGGCAATTTAAGGCCGCAGGACCCTGAACCATTGTACAGGCTTTTTCCCTGGGAAACAAAACTCACAAGCCACTGTTCTGGGTGTCAGTTTTCAGGACCCACCTGGCACTCTAAACCAGACCAAGTTGGCACTGGTGCCACCTTGCGTCTGGGAGGCATCCTGCGAGAGGCGAATCTCCAGGAGGCACCCGGCTATTAAAGGCGGGATTAACCTAAACCATTTTACAGGCTTTTTCCCTGGGATAGAAAACTCACAAGCCACTGTTCTGGGTGTCAGTTTGCAGGAGCCACTCGACACTCTCAAACCAGACCAAGTTGGCACTGGTGCCACCTTGCGTCTGGGATGCATCCTGCGAGAGGCCGAATTCCAGGAGGCACCCGGCAATTTAAGGCCGCAGAACCCTGAACCATTGTACAGGCTTTTTCCCTGGGAAACAAAACTCACAAGCCACTGTTCTGGGTGTCAGTTTTCAGGACCCACTTGACACTCTCAAACCAGACCAAGTTGGTACTGGTGCCACCTTGCGTCTGGCAGGCATCCTGCGAGAGGCGCAATTCCAGGAGGCACCCGGCAATTTAAGGCCTCAGGCCCCTGAACCATTGTACAGGCTTTTTCCCTGGGAAACAAAACTCACAAGCCACTGTTCTGGGTGTCAGTTTTCAGGACCCACTTGACACTCTCAAACCAGACCAAGTTGGCACTGGTGTCATGTTGCCTCTGGGAGGCATCCTGTGAGAGGCGGATCTCCAGGAGGCACCCGGCAATTTAAGGCCTCAGGCCCCTGAGCCATTGTACAGGCTTTTTCCCTGGTAAACAAAACTCACAAGCCACTGTTCTGGGTGTCAGTTTTCAGGACCCACCTGGAACTCTAAACCAGACCAAGTTGGCACTGGTGCCACCTTGCGTCTGGGAGGCATCCTGCGAGAAGCCGAATTCTAGTAGGCACCCGGCAATTTATGGCCGTAGTATCCTGAACCATTGTACAGGCTTTTTCCCTGGGAAACAAAACTCACAAGCCACTGTTCTGGGTGTCAGTTTTCAGGACCCACTTGACACTCTCAAACCAGACCAAGTTGGCACTGGTGCCACCTTGCGTCTGGGAGGCATCCTGCGAGAGGCCGAATTCCAGGAGTCACCTGGCAATTTAAGGCCTCAGGCCCCTGAACCATTGTACAGGCTTTTTCCCTGGGAAACAAAACTCACAAGCCACTGTTCTGGGTGTCAGTTTTCAGGACCCACTTGGTACTCTCAAACCAGACCAAGTTGGAAATGGTGTCATTTTGCGTGTGGGAGGCATCCTGCGAGAGGCGGAATTCCAGGAGGCACCCGGCAATTTAAGTCCGCAGGCCCCTGAACCATTGTACAGGCTTTTTCCCTGGGAAACAAAACTCACAAGCCACTGTTCTGGGTGTCAGTTTTCATGACCCACTTGGCACTCTCAAACCAGACCAAGTTGGCACTGGTGCCACCTTGCGTCTGGGAGGCATCCTGCGAGAGGCGGATCTCCAGGAGGCACCCGGCTATTAAAGGCGGCATTAACCTAAACCACTTTACAGGCTTTTTCCCTGGGAAAGAAAACTCACAAGCCACTGTTCTGGGTGTCAGTTTGCAGGAGCCACCTGGCACTCTCAAACCAGACAAAGTTGGCACTGGTGCCACCTTGCGTCTGGGAGGCATCCTGCGTGAGGCGCAATTCCAGGAGGCACCCGGCAATTTAAGGCCGCAGGACCCTGAACCATTGTACAGGCTTTTTCCCTGGGAAACAAAACTCACAAGCCACTGTTCTGGGTGTCACTTTTCAGGACCCACTTTACACTCTCAAACCAGACCAAGTTGGCACTGGTGCCACCTTGCGTCTGGGAGGCATCCTGAGAGAGGCGGATCTCCAGGTGGCACCCGGCTATTAAAGGCGGCATTAACCTAAACCACTTTACAGGCTTTTTCCCTGGGAAAGAAAACTCACAAGCCACTGTTCTGGGTGTCAGTTTGCAGGAGCCACCTGGCACTCTCAAACCAGACCAAGTTGGCACTGGTGCAACCTTGCGTCTGGGAGGCATCCTGCGAGAGGTGGAATTCAAGGAGGCACCCGGCAATTTAAGGCCGCAGGACCCTGAACCATTGTACAGGCTTTTTCCCTGGGAAACAAAACTCACAAGCCACTGTTCTGGGTGTCAGTTTTCAGGACCCACTTGGCACTCTCAAACCAGACCAAGTTGGCACTGGTGTTGCTTAGCGTCTGGGAAAAATCTGGCGAGATGCAGAATTCCAGGAGGCACCCGGCAATTTAAGGCCGCAGGACCCTGAACCATTGTACAGGCTTTTTCCCTGGGAAACAAAACTCACAAGCCACTGTTCTGGGTGTCAGTTTTCAGGACCCACTTGGCACTCTCAAACCAGACCAAGTTGGCACTGGTGCCACCTTGCATCTGGGAGGCATCCTGCGAGTGGCGCAATTCCAGGAGGCACCCGGCAATTTAAGGCCTCAGGCCCCTGAACCATTGTACAGGCTTTTTCCCTGGGAAACAAAACTCACAAGCCACTGTTCTGGGTGTCAGTTTTCAGGACCCACTTGACACTCTCAAACCAGACCAAGTTGGCACTGGTGCCACCTTGCGTCTGGGAGGCATCCTGCGAGATGCGGATCTCCAGGTGCCACCCGGCTATTAAAGGCGGCATTAACCTAAACCATTTTACAGGCTTTTTCCCTGGGAAAGAAAACTCACAAGCCACTGTTCTGGGTGTCAGTTTTCAGGACCCACCAGGCACTCTAAACCAGACCAGGTTGGCACTGGTGCCACCTTGCGTCTGGGAGGCATCCTGCGAGAGGCGAATCTCCAGGAGGCACCCGGCTATTAAAGGCGGCATTAACCTAAACCACTTTACAGGCTTTTTCCCTGGGAAAGAAAACTCACAAGCCACTGTTCTGGGTGTCAGTTTGCAGGAGCCACCTGGCACTCTCTAACCAGACCAAGTTGGCACTGGTGTCATGTTGCCTCTGGGAGGCATCCTGTGAGAGGGGGATCTCCAGGAGGCACCCGGCAATTTAAGGCCGCAGGACCCTGAACCATTGTACAGGCTTTTTCCCTGGGAAACAAAACTCACAAGCCACTGTTCTGGGTGTCAGTTTTCAGGACCCACTTGACACTCTCAAACCAGACCAAGTTGGAACTGGTGCCAACTTGCGTCTAGGAGGCATCCTGCGAGAGGCGCAATTCCAGGAGGCACCCGGCAATTTAAGGCCGCAGGCCCCTGAACCACTGTACAGGCTTTTTCCCTGGGAAACAAAACTCACAAGCCACTGTTCTGGGTGTCAGTTTTCAGGACACACTTGGCACTCTCAAACCAGACCAAGTTGGCACTGGTGCCACCTTGCGTCTGGGAGGCATCCTGCGAGAGGCCGAATTCCAGGAGTCACCCGGCAATTTAAGTCCGCAGGCCCCTGAACCATTGTACAGGCTTTTTCCCTGGGAAACAAAACTCACAAGCCACTGTTCTGGGTGTCAGTTTTCATGACCCACTTGGCACTCTCAAACCAGACCAAGTTGGCACTGGTGCCACCTTGCGTCTGGGAGGCATCCTGCGAGAGGCGGATCTCCAGGAGGCACCCGGCTATTAAAGGCGGCATTAACCTAAACCACTTTACAGGCTTTTTCCCTGGGAAAGAAAACTCACAAGCCACTGTTCTGGGTGTCAGTTTGCAGGAGCCACCTGGCACTCTCAAACCAGACAAAGTTGGCACTGGTGCCACCTTGCGTCTGGGAGGCATCCTGCGTGAGGCGCAATTCCAGGAGGCACCCGGCAATTTAAGGCCGCAGGACCCTGAACCATTGTACAGGCTTTTTCCCTGGGAAACAAAACTCACAAGCCACTGTTCTGGGTGTCACTTTTCAGGACCCACTTTACACTCTCAAACCAGACCAAGTTGGCACTGGTGCCACCTTGCGTCTGGGAGGCATCCTGAGAGAGGCGGATCTCCAGGTGGCACCCGGCTATTAAAGGCGGCATTAACCTAAACCACTTTACAGGCTTTTTCCCTGGGAAAGAAAACTCACAAGCCACTGTTCTGGGTGTCAGTTTGCAGGAGCCACCTGGCACTCTCAAACCAGACCAAGTTGGCACTGGTGCCACCTTGCGTCTGGGAGGCATCCTGCGAGAGGTGGAATTCAAGGAGGCACCCGGCAATTTAAGGCCGCAGGACCCTGAACCATTGTACAGGCTTTTTCCCTGGGAAACAAAACTCACAAGCCACTGTTCTGGGTGTCAGTTTTCAGGACCCACTTGGCACTCTCAAACCAGACCAAGTTGGCACTGGTGTTGCTTAGCGTCTGGGAAAAATCTGGCGAGATGCAGAATTCCAGGAGGCACCCGGCAATTTAAGGCCGCAGGACCCTGAACCATTGTACAGGCTTTTTCCCTGGGAAACAAAACTCACAAGCCACTGTTCTGGGTGTCAGTTTTCAGGACCCACTTGGCACTCTCAAACCAGACCAAGTTGGCACTGGTGCCACCTTGCATCTGGGAGGCATCCTGCGAGTGGCGCAATTCCAGGAGGCACCCGGCAATTTAAGGCCTCAGGCCCCTGAACCATTGTACAGGCTTTTTCCCTGGGAAACAAAACTCACAAGCCACTGTTCTGGGTGTCAGTTTTCAGGACCCACTTGACACTCTCAAACCAGACCAAGTTGGCACTGGTGCCACCTTGCGTCTGGGAGGCATCCTGCGAGATGCGGATCTCCAGGTGCCACCCGGCTATTAAAGGCGGCATTAACCTAAACCATTTTACAGGCTTTTTCCCTGGGAAAGAAAACTCACAAGCCACTGTTCTGGGTGTCAGTTTTCAGGACCCACCAGGCACTCTAAACCAGACCAGGTTGGCACTGGTGCCACCTTGCGTCTGGGAGGCATCCTGCGAGAGGCGAATCTCCAGGAGGCACCCGGCTATTAAAGGCGGCATTAACCTAAACCACTTTACAGGCTTTTTCCCTGGGAAAGAAAACTCACAAGCCACTGTTCTGGGTGTCAGTTTGCAGGAGCCACCTGGCACTCTCTAACCAGACCAAGTTGGCACTGGTGTCATGTTGCCTCTGGGAGGCATCCTGTGAGAGGGGGATCTCCAGGAGGCACCCGGCAATTTAAGGCCGCAGGACCCTGAACCATTGTACAGGCTTTTTCCCTGGGAAACAAAACTCACAAGCCACTGTTCTGGGTGTCAGTTTTCAGGACCCACTTGACACTCTCAAACCAGACCAAGTTTGAACTGGTGCCAACTTGCGTCTAGGAGGCATCCTGCGAGAGGCGCAATTCCAGGAGGCACCCGGCAATTTAAGGCCGCAGGCCCCTGAACCACTGTACAGGCTTTTTCCCTGGGAAACAAAACTCACAAGCCACTGTTCTGGGTGTCAGTTTTCAGGACACACTTGGCACTCTCAAACCAGACCAAGTTGGCACTGGTGCCACCTTGCGTCTGGGAGGCATTATGTGAGTGGCCGAATTCCAGGAGGCACCCGGCAATTTAAGGCCTCAGGACCCTGAACCATTGTACAGGCTTTTTCCCTGGGAAACAAAACTCACAAGCCACTGTTCTGGGTGTCAGTTTTCAGGACCCACTTTACACTCTCAAACCAGACCAAGTTGGCACTGGTGTCATGTTGCGCCTGGGCGGCATCCTGTGAGAGGCGGATCTCCAGGAGGCACCCGGCAATTTAAGGCCGCAGGACCCTGAACCATTGTACAGGCTTTTTCCCTGGGAAACAAAACTCACAAGCCACTGTTCTGGGTGTCAGTTTTCAGGACCCACCTGGCACTCTAAACCAGACCAAGTTGGCACTGGTGCCACCTTGTATCTGGGAGGCATCCTGCGAGAGGCGAATCTCCAGGAGGCACCCGGCTATTAAAGGCGGGATTAACCTAAACCATTTTACAGGCTTTTTCCCTGGGATAGAAAACTTACAAGCCACTGTTCTGGGTGTCAGTTTGCAGGAGCCACTTGACACTCTCAAACCAGACCAAGTTGGCACTGGTGCCACCTTGCGTCTGGGATGCATCCTGCGAGAGGCCGAATTCCAGGAGGCACCCGGCAATTTAAGGCCGCAGAACCCTGAACCATTGTACAGGCTTTTTCCCTGGGAAACAAAACTCACAAGCCACTGTTCTGGGTGTCAGTTTTCAGGACCCACTTGACACTCTCAAACCAGACCAAGTTGGTACTGGTGCCACCTTGCGTCTGGCAGGCATCCTGCGAGAGGCGCAATTCCAGGAGGCACCCGGCAATTTAAGGCCTCAGGCCCCTGAACCATTGTACAGGCTTTTTCCCTGGGAAACAAAACTCACAAGCCACTGTTCTGGGTGTCAGTTTTCAGGACCCACTTGGCACTCTCAAACCAGACCAAGTTGGCACTGGCGTCATGTTGCCTCTGGGAGGCATCCTGTGAGAGGCGGATCTCCAGGAGGCACCCGGCAATTTAAGGCCTCAGGCCCCTGAGCCATTGTACAGGCTTTTTCCCTGGGAAACAAAACTCACAAGCCACTGTTCTGGGTGTCAGTTTTCAGGACCCACCTGGAACTCTAAACCAGACCAAGTTGGCACTGGTGCCACCTTGCGTCTGGGAGGCATCCTGCGAGAGGCGAATCTCCAGGAGGCACCCGGCTATTAAAGGCGGGATTAACCTAAACCATTTTACAGGCTTTTTCCCTGGGAAAGAAAACTCACAAGCCACTGTTCTGGGTGTCAGTTTTCAGGACCCACTTGACACTCTCAAACCAGACCAAGTTGGCACTGGTGTCATGTTACCTCTGGGAGGCATCCTGTGAGAGGCGGATCTCCAGGAGGCACCCGGCAATTTAAGGCCTCAGGCCCCTGAACCATTGTACAGGCTTTTTCCCTGGGAAACAAAACTCACAAGCCACTGTTCTGGGTGTCAGTTTTCAGGACCCACCTGGCACTCTAAACCAGACCAAGTTGGCACTGGTGCAACCTTGCGTCTGGGAGGCGTCCTGCAAGAGGCGAATCTCCAGGAGGCACCCGGTTATTAAAGGCGGGATTAACCTAAACCATTGTACAGGCTTTTTCCCTGGGAAAGAAAACTCACAAGCCACTGTTCTGGGTGTCAGTTTGCAGGAGCCACCTGGCACTCTCAAACCAGACAAAGTTGGCACTGGTGCCACCTTGCGTCTGGGAGGCATCCTGCGTGAGGCGCAATTCCAGGAGGCACCCGGCAATTTAAGGCCGCAGGACCCTGAACCATATTACAGGCTTTTTCCCTGGGAAACAAAACTCACAAGCCACTGTTCTGGGTGTCACTTTTCAGGACCCACTTTACACTCTCAAACCAGACCAAGTTGGCACTGGTGCCACCTTGCGTCTGGGAGGCATCCTGAGAGAGGCGGATCTCCAGGTGCCACCCGGCTATTAAAGGCGGCATTAACCTAAACTATTTTACAGGCTTTTTTCCTTGGGAAAGAAAACTCACAAGCCACTGTTCTGGGTGTCAGTTTGCAGGAGCCACCTGGCACTCTCAAACCAGACCAAGTTGGCACTGGTGCCACCTTGCGTCTGGGAGGCATCCTGCGAGAGGTGGAATTCAAGGAGGCACCCGGCAATTTAAGGCCGCAGGACCCTGAACCATTGTACAGGCTTTTTCCCTGGGAAACAAAACTCACAAGCCACTGTTCTGGGTGTCAGTTTTCAGGACCCACTTGACACTCTCAAACCAGACCAAGTTGGCACTGGTGTCATGTTGCCTCTGGGAGGCATCCTGTGAGAGGCGGATCTCCAGGAGGCACCCGGCAATTTAAGGCCTCAGGCCCCTGAGCCATTGTACAGGCTTTTTCCCTGGTAAACAAAACTCACAAGCCACTGTTCTGGGTGTCAGTTTTCAGGACCCACCTGGAACTCTAAACCAGACCAAGTTGGCACTGGTGCCACCTTGCGTCTGGGAGGCATCCTGCGAGAAGCCGAATTCTAGTAGGCACCCGGCAATTTATGGCCGTAGTATCCTGAACCATTGTACAGGCTTTTTCCCTGGGAAACAAAACTCACAAGCCACTGTTCTGGGTGTCAGTTTTCAGGACCCACTTGACACTCTCAAACCAGACCAAGTTGGCACTGGTGCCACCTTGCGTCTGGGAGGCATCCTGCGAGAGGCCGAATTCCAGGAGTCACCCGGCAATTTAAGGCCGCAGGACCCTGAACCATTGTACAGGCTTTTTCCCTGGGAAACAAAACTCACAAGCCACTGTTCTGGGTGTCAGTTTTCAGGACCCACTTGGTACTCTCAAACCAGACCAAGTTGGAAATGGTGTCATTTTGCGTGTGGGAGGCATCCTGCGAGAGGCGGAATTCCAGGAGGCACCCGGCAATTTAAGTCCGCAGGACCCTGAACCATTGTACAGGCTTTTTCCCTGGGAAACAAAACTCACAAGCCACTGTTCTGGGTGTCAGTTTTCATGACCCACTTGGCACTCTCAAACCAGACCAAGTTGGCACTGGTGCCACCTTGCGTCTGGGAGGCATCCTGCGAGAGGCGGATCTCCAGGAGGCACCCGGCTATTAAAGGCGGCATTAACCTAAACCACTTTACAGGCTTTTTCCCTGGGAAAGAAAACTCACAAGCCACTGTTCTGGGTGTCAGTTTGCAGGAGCCACCTGGCACTCTCAAACCAGACAAAGTTGGCACTGGTGCCACCTTGCGTCTGGGAGGCATCCTGCGTGAGGCGCAATTCCAGGAGGCACCCGGCAATTTAAGGCCGCAGGACCCTGAACCATTGTACAGGCTTTTTCCCTGGGAAACAAAACTCACAAGCCACTGTTCTGGGTGTCACTTTTCAGGACCCACTTTACACTCTCAAACCAGACCAAGTTGGCACTGGTGCCACCTTGCGTCTGGGAGGCATCCTGAGAGAGGCGGATCTCCAGGTGGCACCCGGCTATTAAAGGCGGCATTAACCTAAACCACTTTACAGGCTTTTTCCCTGGGAAAGAAAACTCACAAGCCACTGTTCTGGGTGTCAGTTTGCAGGAGCCACCTGGCACTCTCAAACCAGACCAAGTTGGCACTGGTGCCACCTTGCGTCTGGGAGGCATCCTGCGAGAGGTGGAATTCAAGGAGGCACCCGGCAATTTAAGGCCGCAGGACCCTGAACCATTGTACAGGCTTTTTCCCTGGGAAACAAAACTCACAAGCCACTGTTCTGGGTGTCAGTTTTCAGGACCCACTTGGCACTTTTAAACCAGACCAAGTTGGCACTGGTCCCACCTGGTGTCTGGGAGGCATCCTGCGAGAGGCCGAATTCCAGGAGGCACCCGGCAATTTAAGGCCTCAGGCCCCTGAACCACTGTACAGGCTTTTTCCCTGGGAAACAAAACTCACAAGCCACTGTTCTGGGTGTCAGTTTTCAGGAGCCCCCTGGAACTCTCAAACCAGACCAAGTTGGAAATGGTGTCATTTTGCGTCTGGGAGGCACCCTGCAAGAGTCCGAATTCCAGGAGGCACCCGGCAATTTAAGGCCTCAGGCCCCTGAACCATTGTACAGGCTTTTTCCCTGGGAAACAAAACTCACAAGCCACTGTTCTGGGTGTCAGTTTTCAGGACCCACTTGGCACTCTCAAACCAGACCAAGTTGGCACTGGTGTTGCTTAGCGTCTGGGAAAAATCTGGCGAGATGCAGAATTCCAGGAGGCACCCGGCAATTTAAGGCCGCAGGACCCTGAACCATTGTACAGGCTTTTTCCCTGGGAAACAAAACTCACAAGCCACTGTTCTGGGTGTCAGTTTTCAGGACCCACTTGACACTCTCAAACCAGACCAAGTTGGCACTGGTGCCACCTTGCGTCTGGGAGGCATCCTGCGAGAGGCCGAATTCCAGGAGTCACCTGGCAATTTAAGGCCGCAGGACCCTGAACCATTGTACAGGCTTTTTCCCTGGGAAACAAAACTCACAAGCCACTGTTCTGGGTGTCAGTTTTCAGGACCCACTTGGTACTCTCAAACCAGACCAAGTTGGAAATGGTGTCATTTTGCGTGTGGGAGGCATCCTGCGAGAGGCGGAATTCCAGGAGGCACCCGGCAATTTAAGTCCGCAGGCCCCTGAACCATTGTACAGGCTTTTTCCCTGGGAAACAAAACTCACAAGCCACTGTTCTGGGTGTCAGTTTTCATGACCCACTTGGCACTCTCAAACCAGACCAAGTTGGCACTGGTGCCACCTTGCGTCTGGGAGGCATCCTGCGAGAGGCGGATCTCCAGGAGGCACCCGGCTATTAAAGGCGGCATTAACCTAAACCACTTTACAGGCTTTTTCCCTGGGAAAGAAAACTCACAAGCCACTGTTCTGGGTGTCAGTTTGCAGGAGCCACCTGGCACTCTCAAACCAGACAAAGTTGGCACTGGTGCCACCTTGCGTCTGGGAGGCATCCTGCGTGAGGCGCAATTCCAGGAGGCACCCGGCAATTTAAGGCCGCAGGACCCTGAACCATTGTACAGGCTTTTTCCCTGGGAAACAAAACTCACAAGCCACTGTTCTGGGTGTCAGTTTTCAGGACCCACCTGGCACTCTAAACCAGACCAAGTTGGCACTGGTGCCACCTTGCGTCTGGGAGGCATCCTGAGAGAGGCGGATCTCCAGGTGGCACCCGGCTATTAAAGGCGGCATTAACCTAAACCACTTTACAGGCTTTTTCCCTGGGAAAGAAAACTCACAAGCCACTGTTCTGGGTGTCAGTTTTCAGGAGCCACCTGGCACTCTCAAACCAGACCAAGTTGGCACTGGTGCCACCTTGCGTCTGGGAGGCATCCTGCGAGAGGTGGAATTCAAGGAGGCACCCGGCAATTTAAGGCCGCAGGACCCTGAACCATTGTACAGGCTTTTTCCCTGGGAAACAAAACTCACAAGCCACTGTTCTGGGTGTCAGTTTTCAGGACCCACTTGGCACTCTCAAACCAGACCAAGTTGGCACTGGTGTTGCTTAGCGTCTGGGAAAAATCTGGCGAGATGCAGAATTCCAGGAGGCACCCGGCAATTTAAGGCCGCAGGACCCTGAACCATTGTACAGGCTTTTTCCCTGGGAAACAAAACTCACAAGCCACTGTTCTGGGTGTCAGTTTTCAGGACCCACTTGGCACTCTCAAACCAGACCAAGTTGGCACTGGTGCCACCTTGCATCTGGGAGGCATCCTGCGAGTGGCGCAATTCCAGGAGGCACCCGGCAATTTAAGGCCTCAGGCCCCTGAACCATTGTACAGGCTTTTTCCCTGGGAAACAAAACTCACAAGCCACTGTTCTGGGTGTCAGTTTTCAGGACCCACTTGACACTCTCAAACCAGACCAAGTTGGCACTGGTGCCACCTTGCGTCTGGGAGGCATCCTGCGAGATGCGGATCTCCAGGTGCCACCCGGCTATTAAAGGCGGCATTAACCTAAACCATTTTACAGGCTTTTTCCCTGGGAAAGAAAACTCACAAGCCACTGTTCTGGTTGTCAGTTTTCAGGACCCACCAGGCACTCTAAACCAGACCAGGTTGGCACTGGTGCCACCTTGCGTCTGGGAGGCATCCTGCGAGAGGCGAATCTCCAGGAGACACCCGGCTATTAAAGGCGGCATTAACCTAAACCACTTTACAGGCTTTTTCCCTGGGAAAGAAAACTCACAAGCCACTGTTCTGGGTGTCAGTTTGCAGGAGCCACCTGGCACTCTCTAACCAGACCAAGTTGGCACTGGTGTCATGTTGCCTCTGGGAGGCATCCTGTGAGAGGGGGATCTCCAGGAGGCACCCGGCAATTTAAGGCCGCAGGACCCTGAACCATTGTACAGGCTTTTTCCCTGGGAAACAAAACTCACAAGCCACTGTTCTGGGTGTCAGTTTTCAGGACCCACTTGACACTCTCAAACCAGACCAAGTTGGAACTGGTGCCAACTTGCGTCTAGGAGGCATCCTGCGAGAGGCGCAATTCCAGGAGGCACCCGGCAATTTAAGGCCGCAGGCCCCTGAACCACTGTACAGGCTTTTTCCCTGGGAAACAAAACTCACAAGCCACTGTTCTGGGTGTCAGTTTTCAGGACACACTTGGCACTCTCAAACCAGACCAAGTTGGCACTGGTGCCACCTTGCGTCTGGGAGGCATTATGTGAGTGGCCGAATTCCAGGAGGCACCCGGCAATTTAAGGCCTCAGGACCCTGAACCATTGTACAGGCTTTTTCCCTGGGAAACAAAACTCACAAGCCACTGTTCTGGGTGTCAGTTTTCAGGACCCACTTGGCACTCTTAAATCGAACCAAGTTGGCACTGGTGTCATGTTGCGCCTGGGCGGCATCCTGTGAGAGGCGGATCTCCAGGAGGCACCCGGCAATTTAAGGCCGCAGGACCCTGAACCATTGTACAGGCTTTTTCCCTGGGAAACAAAACTCACAAGCCACTGTTCTGGGTGTCAGTTTTCAGGACCCACCTGGCACTCTAAACCAGACCAAGTTGGCACTGGTGCCACCTTGTGTCTGGGAGGCATCCTGCGAGAGGCGAATCTCCAGGAGGCACCCGGCTATTAAAGGCGGGATTAACCTAAACCATTTTACAGGCTTTTTCCCTGGGATAGAAAACTTACAAGCCACTGTTCTGGGTGTCAGTTTGCAGGAGCCACTTGACACTCTCAAACCAGACCAAGTTGGCACTGGTGCCACCTTGCGTCTGGGATGCATCCTGCGAGAGGCCGAATTCCAGGAGGCACCCGGCAATTTAAGGCCGCAGAACCCTGAACCATTGTACAGGCTTTTTCCCTGGGAAACAAAACTCACAAGCCACTGTTCTGGGTGTCAGTTTTCAGGACCCACTTGACACTCTCAAACCAGACCAAGTTGGTACTGGTGCCACCTTGCGTCTGGCAGGCATCCTGCGAGAGGCGCAATTCCAGGAGGCACCCGGCAATTTAAGGCCTCAGGCCCCTGAACCAATGTACAGGCTTTTTCCCTGGGAAACAAAACTCACAAGCCACTGTTCTGGGTGTCAGTTTTCAGGACCCACTTGGCACTCTCAAACCAGACCAAGTTGGCACTGGCGTCATGTTGCCTCTGGGAGGCATCCTGTGAGAGGCGGATCTCCAGGAGGCACCCGGCAATTTAAGGCCTCAGGCCCCTGAGCCATTGTACAGGCTTTTTCCCTGGTAAACAAAACTCACAAGCCACTGTTCTGGGTGTCAGTTTTCAGGACCCACCTGGAACTCTAAACCAGACCAAGTTGGCACTGGTGCCACCTTGCGTCTGGGAGGCATCCTGCGAGAGGCGAATCTCCAGGAGGCACCCGGCTATTAAAGGCGGGATTAACCTAAACCATTTTACAGGCTTTTTCCCTGGGAAAGAAAACTCACAAGCCACTGTTCTGGGTGTCAGTTTTCAGGACCCACTTGACACTCTCAAACCAGACCAAGTTGGCACTGGTGTCATGTTACCTCTGGGAGGCATCCTGTGAGAGGCGGATCTCCAGGAGGCACCCGGCAATTTAAGGCCTCAGGCCCCTGAACCATTGTACAGGCTTTTTCCCTGGGAAACAAAACTCACAAGCCACTGTTCTGGGTGTCAGTTTTCAGGACCCACCTGGCACTCTAAACCAGACCAAGTTGGCACTGGTGCAACCTTGCGTCTGGGAGGCGTCCTGCAAGAGGCGAATCTCCAGGAGGCACCCGGTTATTAAAGGCGGGATTAACCTAAACCATTGTACAGGCTTTTTCCCTGGGAAAGAAAACTCACAAGCCACTGTTCTGGGTGTCAGTTTGCAGGAGCCACCTGGCACTCTCAAACCAGACAAAGTTGGCACTGGTGCCACCTTGCGTCTGGGAGGCATCCTGCGTGAGGCGCAATTCCAGGAGGCACCCGGCAATTTAAGGCCGCAGGACCCTGAACCATATTACAGGCTTTTTCCCTGGGAAACAAAACTCACAAGCCACTGTTCTGGGTGTCACTTTTCAGGACCCACTTTACACTCTCAAACCAGACCAAGTTGGCACTGGTGCCACCTTGCGTCTGGGAGGCATCCTGAGAGAGGCGGATCTCCAGGTGCCACCCGGCTATTAAAGGCGGCATTAACCTAAACTATTTTACAGGCTTTTTTCCTTGGGAAAGAAAACTCACAAGCCACTGTTCTGGGTGTCAGTTTGCAGGAGCCACCTGGCACTCTCAAACCAGACCAAGTTGGCACTGGTGCCACCTTGCGTCTGGGAGGCATCCTGCGAGAGGTGGAATTCAAGGAGGCACCCGGCAATTTAAGGCCGCAGGACCCTGAACCATTGTACAGGCTTTTTCCCTGGGAAACAAAACTCACAAGCCACTGTTCTGGGTGTCAGTTTTCAGGACCCACTTGACACTCTCAAACCAGACCAAGTTGGCACTGGTGTCATGTTGCCTCTGGGAGGCATCCTGTGAGAGGCGGATCTCCAGGAGGCACCCGGCAATTTAAGGCCTCAGGCCCCTGAGCCATTGTACAGGCTTTTTCCCTGGTAAACAAAACTCACAAGCCACTGTTCTGGGTGTCAGTTTTCAGGACCCACCTGGAACTCTAAACCAGACCAAGTTGGCACTGGTGCCACCTTGCGTCTGGGAGGCATCCTGCGAGAAGCCGAATTCTAGTAGGCACCCGGCAATTTATGGCCGTAGTATCCTGAACCATTGTACAGGCTTTTTCCCTGGGAAACAAAACTCACAAGCCACTGTTCTGGGTGTCAGTTTTCAGGACCCACTTGGCACTCTCAAACCAGACCAAGTTGGCACTGGTGCCACCTTGCGTCTGGGAGGCATCCTGCGAGAGGCCGAATTCCAGGAGTCACCCGGCAATTTAAGGCCGCAGGACCCTGAACCATTGTACAGGCTTTTTCCCTGGGAAACAAAACTCACAAGCCACTGTTCTGGGTGTCAGTTTTCAGGACCCACTTGGTACTCTCAAACCAGACCAAGTTGGAAATGGTGTCATTTTGCGTGTGGGAGGCATCCTGCGAGAGGCGGAATTCCAGGAGGCACCCGGCAATTTAAGTCCGCAGGCCCCTGAACCATTGTACAGGCTTTTTCCCTGGGAAACAAAACTCACAAGCCACTGTTCTGGGTGTCAGTTTTCATGACCCACTTGGCACTCTCAAACCAGACCAAGTTGGCACTGGTGCCACCTTGCGTCTGGGAGGCATCCTGCGAGAGGCGGATCTCCAGGAGGCACCCGGCTATTAAAGGCGGCATTAACCTAAACCACTTTACAGGCTTTTTCCCTGGGAAAGAAAACTCACAAGCCACTGTTCTGGGTGTCAGTTTGCAGGAGCCACCTGGCACTCTCAAACCAGACAAAGTTGGCACTGGTGCCACCTTGCGTCTGGGAGGCATCCTGCGTGAGGCGCAATTCCAGGAGGCACCCGGCAATTTAAGGCCGCAGGACCCTGAACCATTGTACAGGCTTTTTCCCTGGGAAACAAAACTCACAAGCCACTGTTCTGGGTGTCACTTTTCAGGACCCACTTTACACTCTCAAACCAGACCAAGTTGGCACTGGTGCCACCTTGCGTCTGGGAGGCATCCTGAGAGAGGCGGATCTCCAGGTGGCACCCGGCTATTAAAGGCGGCATTAACCTAAACCACTTTACAGGCTTTTTCCCTGGGAAAGAAAACTCACAAGCCACTGTTCTGGGTGTCAGTTTGCAGGAGCCACCTGGCACTCTCAAACCAGACCAAGTTGGCACTGGTGCCACCTTGCGTCTGGGAGGCATCCTGCGAGAGGTGGAATTCAAGGAGGCACCCGGCAATTTAAGGCCGCAGGACCCTGAACCATTGTACAGGCTTTTTCCCTGGGAAACAAAACTCACAAGCCACTGTTCTGGGTGTCAGTTTTCAGGACCCACTTGGCACTTTTAAACCAGACCAAGTTGGCACTGGTCCCACCTGGTGTCTGGGAGGCATCCTGCGAGAGGCCGAATTCCAGGAGGCACCCGGCAATTTAAGGCCTAAGGCCCCTGAACCACTGTACAGGCTTTTTCCCTGGGAAACAAAACTCACAAGCCACTGTTCTGGGTGTCAGTTTTCAGGAGCCCCCTGGAACTCTCAAACCAGACCAAGTTGGAAATGGTGTCATTTTGCGTCTGGGAGGCACCCTGCAAGAGTCCGAATTCCAGGAGGCACCCGGCAATTTAAGGCCTCAGGCCCCTGAACCATTGTACAGGCTTTTTCCCTGGGAAACAAAACTCACAAGCCACTGTTCTGGGTGTCAGTTTTCAGGACCCACTTGGCACTCTCAAACCAGACCAAGTTGGCACTGGTGTTGCTTAGCGTCTGGGAAAAATCTGGCGAGATGCAGAATTCCAGGAGGCACCCGGCAATTTAAGGCCGCAGGACCCTGAACCATTGTACAGGCTTTTTCCCTGGGAAACAAAACTCACAAGCCACTGTTCTGGGTGTCAGTTTTCAGGACCCACTTGGCACTCTCAAACCAGACCAAGTTGGCACTGGTGCCACCTTGCATCTGGGAGGCATCCTGCGAGTGGCGCAATTCCAGGAGGCACCCGGCAATTTAAGGCCGCAGGACCCTGAACCATTGTACAGGCTTTTTCCCTGGGAAACAAAACTCACAAGCCACTGTTCTGGGTGTCAGTTTTCAGGACCCACTTGACACTCTCAAACCAGACAAAGTTGGCACTGGTGCCACCTTGCGTCTGGGAGGCATCCTGCGAGAGGCGGATCTCCAGGTGGCACCCGGCTATTAAAGGCGGCATTAACCTATACCACTTTACAGGCTTTTTCCCTGGGAAACAAAACTCACAAGCCACTGTTCTGGGTGTCAGTTTTCAGGACCCACTTGGCACTCTTAAACCAGACCAAGTTGGAAATGGTGCCACCTTGCGTCTGGGAGGCATCCTGCGAGAGGCCGAATTCCAGGAGTCACCCGGCAATTTAAGGCCGCAGGCCCCTGAACCATTGTACAGGCTTTTTCCCTGGGAAACAAAACTCACAAGCCACTGTTCTGGGTGTCAGTTTGCAGGAGCCACCTGGCACTCTCAAACCAGACCAAGTTGGCACTGGTGTCATGTTGCGCCTGGGCGGCATCCTGTGAGAGGTGGATCTCCAGGAGCCATTCGGCAATTTAAGGCCGCAGGACCCTGAACCATTTTATAGCCTTTTTCCCTGGGAAAGAAAACTCTCAAGCCACTGTTCTGGGTGTCAGTTTGCAGGACCCACTTGACACTCTCAAACCAGACCAAGTTGGCACTGGTGCCACCTTGTGTCTGGGAGGCATCCTGCGAGAGGCGCAATTCCAGGAGGCACCCGGCAATTTAAGGCCGCAGGACCCTGAACCATTGTACAGGCTTTTTCCCTGGGAAACAAAACTCACAAGCCACTGTTCTGGGTGTCAGTTTTCAGGACCCACTTGGCACTCTCAAACCAGACCAAGTTGGAACTGGTGCCAACTTGCGTCTAGGAGGCATCCTGAGAGAGGCGCAATTCCAGGAGGCACCCGGCAATTTAAGGCCGCAGGCCCCTGAACCACTGTACAGCCTTTTTCCCTGGGAAACAAAACTCACAAGCCACTGTTCTGGGTGTCAGTTTTCAGGACCCACTTGGCACTCTTAAACCAGACCAAGTTGGCACTGGTGCCACCTTGCGTCTGGGAGGCATTATGTGAGTGGCCGAATTCCAGGAGGCACCCGGCAATTTAAGGCCTCAGGACCCTGAACCATTGTACAGGCTTTTTCCCTGGGAAACAAAACTCACAAGCCACTGTTCTGGGTGTCAGTTTTCAGGACCCACTTGGCACTCTTAAATCGAACCAAGTTGGCACTGGTGTCATGTTGCGCCTGGGCGGCATCCTGCGAGAGGCGGATCTCCAGGAGGCACCCGGCAATTTAAGGCCGCAGGACCCTGAACCATTGTACAGGCTTTTTCCCTGGGAAACAAAACTCACAAGCCACTGTTCTGGGTGTCAGTTTTCAGGACCCACCTGGCACTCTAAACCAGACCAAGTTGGCACTGGTGCCACCTTGCGTCTGGGAGGCATCCTGCGAGAGGCGAATCTCCAGGAGGCATCCGGCTATTAAAGGCGGGATTAACCAAAACCATTTTACAGGCTTTTTCCCTGGGATAGAAAACTCACAAGCCACTGTTCTGGGTGTCAGTTTGCAGGAGCCACTTGACACTCTCAAACCAGACCAAGTTGGCACTGGTGCCACCTTGCGTCTGGGATGCATCCTGCGAGAGGCCGAATTCCAGGAGGCACCCGGCAATTTGAGGCCGCAGAACCCTGAACCATTGTACAGGCTTTTTCCCTGGGAAACAAAACTCACAAGCCACTGTTCTGGGTGTCAGTTTTCAGGACCCACTTGACACTCTCAAACCAGACCAAGTTGGTACTGGTGCCACCTTGCGTCTGGCAGGCATCCTGCGAGAGGCGCAATTCCAGGAGGCACCCGGCAATTTAAGGCCTCAGGCCCCTGAACCATTGTACAGGCTTTTTCCCTGGGAAACAAAACTCACAAGCCACTGTTCTGGGTGTCAGTTTTCAGGACCCACTTGACACTCTCAAACCAGACCAAGTTGGCACTGGTGTCATGTTGCCTCTGGGAGGCATCCTGTGAGAGGCGGATCTCCAGGAGGCACCCGGCAATTTAAGGCCTCAGGCCCCTGAGCCATTGTACAGGCTTTTTCCCTGGTAAACAAAACTCACAAGCCACTGTTCTGGGTGTCAGTTTTCAGGACCCACCTGGAACTCTAAACCAGACCAAGTTGGCACTGGTGCCACCTTGCGTCTGGGAGGCATCCTGCGAGAGGCGAATCTCCAGGAGGCACCCGGCTATTAAAGGCGGGATTAACCTAAACCATTGTACAGGCTTTTTCCCTGGGAAACAAAACTCACAAGCCACTGTTCTGGGTGTCAGTTTTCAGGACCCACTTGGCAGTCTTAAACCAGACCAAGTTGGCACTGGTGTCATGTTGCCTCTAGGAGGCATCCTGTGAGAGGCGGATCTCCAGGAGGCACCCGGCAATTTAAGGCCTCAGGCCCCTGAACCATTGTACAGGCTTTTTCCCTGGGAAACAAAACTCACAAGCCACTGTTCTGGGTGTCAGTTTTCAGGACCCACCTGGCACTCTAAACCAGACCAAGTTGGCACTGGTGCAACCTTGCGTCTGGGAGGCGTCCTGCAAGAGGCGAATCTCCAGGAGGCACCCGGTTATGAAAGGCGGGATTAACCTAAACCATTTTACAGGCTTTTTCCCTGGGAAAGAAAACTCACAAGCCACTGTTCTGGGTGTCAGTTTGCAGGAGCCACCTGGCACTCTCAAACCAGACCAAGTTGGCACTGGTGCCACCTTGCGTCTGGGAGGCATCCTGCGAGAGGCCGAATTCTAGGAGGCACCCGGCAATTTAAGGCCGTAGTATCCTGAACCATTGTACAGGCTTTTTCCCTGGGAAACAAAACTCACAAGCCACTGTTCTGGGTGTCAGTTTTCAGGACCCACTTGGCACTCTTAGACCAGACCAAGTTGGAACTGGTGCCACCTTGCGTCTGGGAGGCATCCTGCGAGAGGCCGAATTCCAGGAGTCACCCGGTAATTTAAGGCCGCAGGACCCTGAACCATTGTACAGGCTTTTTCCCTGGGAAACAAAACTCACAAGCCACTGTTCTGGGTGTCAGTTTGCAGGAGCCACTTGACACTCTCAAACCAGACCAAGTTGGCACTGGTGCCACCTTGCGTCTGGGAGGCATCCTGCGAGAGGCGGATCTCCAGGTGGCACCCGGCTATTAAAGGCGGCATTAACCTAAACCACTTTACAGGCTTTTTCCCTGGGAAAGAAAACTCACAAGCCACTGTTCTGGGTGTCAGTTTGCAGGAGCCACCTGGCACTCTCAAACCAGACAAAGTTGGCACTGGTGCCACCTTGCGTCTGGGAGGCATCCTGCGTAAGGCGCAATTCCAGGAGGCACCCGGCAATTTAAGGCCGCAGGACCCTGAACCATTGTACAGGCTTTTTCCCTGGGAAACAAAACTCACAAGCCACTGTTCTGGGTGTCACTTTTCAGGACCCACTTTACACTCTCAAACCAGACCAAGTTGGCACTGGTGCCACGTTGCGTCTGGGTGGCATCCTGAGAGAGGCGGATCTCCAGGTGCCACCCGGCTATTAAAGGCGGCATTAACCTAAACTATTTTACAGGCTTTTTCCCTGGGAAAGAAAACTCACAAGCCACTGTTCTGGGTGTCAGTTTGCAGGAGCCACCTGGCACTCTCAAACCAGACCAAGTTGGCACTGGTGCCACCTTGCGTCTGGGAGGCATCCTGCGAGAGGTGGAATTCAAGGAGGCACCCGGCAATTTAAGGCCGCAGGACCCTGAACCATTGTACAGGCTTTTTCCCTGGGAAACAAAACTCACAAGCCACTGTTCTGGGTGTCAGTTTTCAGGACCCACTTGGCACTTTTAAACCAGACCAAGTTGGCACTGGTCCCACCTGGTGTCTGGGAGGCATCCTGCGAGAGGCCGAATTCCAGGAGGCACCCGGCAATTTAAGGCCTCAGGCCCCTGAACCACTGTACAGGCTTTTTCCCTGGGAAACAAAACTCACAAGCCACTGTTCTGGGTGTCAGTTTTCAGGAGCCCCCTGGAACTCTCAAACCAGACCATGTTGGAAATGGTGTCATTTTGCGTCTGGGAGGCACCCTGCAAGAGTCCAAATTCCAGGAGGCACCCGGCAATTTAAGGCCTCAGGCCCCTGAACCATTGTACAGACTTTTTCCCTGGGAAACAAAACTCACAAGCCACTGTTCTGGGTGTCAGTTTTCAGGACCCACTTGGCACTCTCAAACCAGACCAAGTTGGCACTGGTGTTGCTTAGCGTCTGGGAAAAATCTGGCGAGATGCAGAATTCCAGGAGGCACCCGGCAATTTAAGGCCGCAGGACCCTGAACCATTGTACAGGCTTTTTCCCTGGGAAACAAAACTCACAAGCCACTGTTCTGGGTGTCAGTTTTCAGGACCCACTTGGCACTCTCAAACCAGACCAAGTTGGCACTGGTGCCACCTTGCATCTGGGAGGCATCCTGCGAGTGGCGCAATTCCAGGAGGCACCCGGCAATTTAAGGCCGCAGGACCCTGAACCATTGTACAGGCTTTTTCCCTGGGAAACAAAACTCACAAGCCACTGTTCTGGGTGTCAGTTTTCAGGACCCACTTGACACTCTCAAACCAGACAAAGTTGGAACTGGTGCCACCTTGCGTCTGGGAGGCATCCTGCGAGAGGCGGATCTCCAGGTGGCACCCGGCTATTAAAGGCGGCATTAACCTAAACCACTTTACAGGCTTTTTCCCTGGGAAACAAAACTCACAAGCCACTGTTCTGGGTGTCAGTTTTCAGGACCCACTTGGCACTCTCAAACCAGACCAAGTTGGAACTGGTGCCACCTTGCGTCTGGGAGGCATCCTGCGAGAGGCGGAATTCCAGGAGTCACCCGGCAATTTAAGGCCTCAGGCCCCTGAACCATTGTACAGGCTTTTTCCCTGGGAAACAAAACTCACAAGCCACTGTTCTGGGTGTCAGTTTGCAGGAGCCACCTGGCACTCTCAAACCAGACCAAGTTGGCACTGGTGTCATGTTGCGCCTGGGAGGCATCCTGTGAGAGGCGGATCTCAAGGAGGCACCCGGCAGTTTAAGGCCTCAGGCCCCTGAACCATTGTACAGGCTTTTTCCCTGGGAAACAAAACTCACAAGCCACTGTTCTGGGTGTCAGTTTTCAGGACCCACTTGACACTCTCAAACCAGACCAAGTTGGCACTGGTGCCACCTTGCGTCTGGGAGGCATCCTGCAAGAGGCGCAATTCCAGGAGGCACCCGGCAATTTAAAGCCGCAGGACCCTGAACCATTGTACAGGCTTTTTCCCTGGGAAACAAAACTCACAAGCCACTGTTCTGGGTGTCAGTTTTCAGGACCCACTTGACACTCTCAAAGCAGACCAAGTTGGCACTGGTGCCACCTTGTGTCTGGGAGCCATCCTGCGAGAGGCGCAGTTCCAGGAGGCACCTGGCAATTTAAGGCCGCAAGACCCTGAACCATTGTACAGGCTTTTTCACTGAGAAACAAAACTCACAAGCCACTGTTCTGGGTGTCAGTTTTCAAAACACACTTGGCACTCTTAAACCAGACCAAGTTGGCACTGGTGCCACCTTGTGTCTGGGAGGCATCCTGCGAGAGGCGGAATTCCAGGAGGCACCCGGCAATTTAAGGCCTCAGGCCCCTGAACCATTGTACAGGCTTTTTCCCTGGGAAACAAAACTCACAAGCCACTGTTCTAGGTGTCAGTTTTCAGGACCCACTTGGCACTCTCAAACCAGACCAAGTTGGCACTGGTGTTGCTTAGCGTCTGGGTAACATCTGGCGTGATGCGGAATTCCAGGAGTCACATGGCAATTTAAGGCCGCAGGACCCTGAACCATTGTACAGGCTTTTTCCCTGGGAAACAAAACTCACAAGCCACTGTTCTGGGTGTCAGTTTTCAGGACACACTTGGCACTCTCAAACCAGACCAAGTTGGCACTGATGCCACCTTGCGTCTGGGAGGCATCCTGCGAGAGGCGGATCTCCATGTTGCACCCGGCTATTAAAGGCGGCATTAACCTAAACCATTTTACAGGCTTTTTCCATGGGAAAGAAAACTCACAAGCCACTGTTCTGGGTGTCAGTTTGCAGGAGCCACCTGGCACTCTCAAACCAGACCAAGTTGGCACTGGTGCCACCTTGCGTCTGGGAGGCATCCTGCGAGAGGCCGAATTCCAGGAGGCACTCGGCAATTAAAGGCCTCAAGCCCCTGAACCATTGTACAGGCTTTTTCCCTGGGAAACAAAACTCACAAGCCACTGTTCTGGGTGTCAGTTGTCAGGACACACTTGACACTCTTAAACCAGACCAAGTTGGCACTTGTGCCTCCTTGTGTCTGGGAGGCATCCTGCGAGACGCGCAATTCCAGGAGGCACCCGGCAATTTAAGGCCTCAGGCCCCTGAACCATTGTACAGGCTTTTTCCCTGGGAAACAAAACTCACAAGCCACTGTTCTGGGTGTTAGTTTTCAGGACCCACTTGGCACTCTTAAACCAGACCAAGTTGGCACTTGTGTTGCTTAGCGTCTGGGAAAAATCTGGCGAGATGCGGAATTCCAGGAGGCACCCGGCAATTTAAGGCCGCAGGACCCCGAACCATTTTACAGGCTTTTTCCCTGGGAAAACAAAACTCACAAGCCACTGTTCTGGGTGTCAGTTTTCAGGACCCACTTGACACTCTCAAACCAGACCAAGTTGGCACTGGTGCCACCTTGCGTCTGGCAGGCATCCTGCGAGAGGCGCAATTCCAGGAGGCACCCGGCAATTTAAGGCCGCAGGACCCTGAACCATTGTACAGGCTTTTTCCCTGGGAAACAAAACTCACAAGCCACTGTTCTGGGTGTCAGTTTTCAGGACCCACTTGGCACTCTTAGACCAGACCAAGTTGGCACTGGTGCCACCTTGCGTCTGGGAGGCATCCTGCGAGAGGCCGAATTCCAGGAGTCACCCGGAAATTTAAGGCCGCAGGACCCTGAACCATTGTACAGGCTTTTTCCCTGGGAAACAAAACTCACAAGCCACTGTTCTGGGTGTCAGTTTGCAGGAGCCACCTGGCACTCTCAAACCAGACAAAGTTGGCACTGGTGCCACCTTGCGTCTGGGAGGCATCCTGCGAGAGGCGCAATTCCAGGAGGCACCCGGCAATTTAAGGCCGCAGGCCCCTGAACCATTGTACAGGCTTTTTCCCTGGGAAACAAAACTCACAAGCCACTGTTCTGGGTGTCACTTTTCAGGACCCACTTGACACTCTCAAACCAGACAAAGTTGGCACTGGTGCCAGCTTGCGTCTGGGAGGCATCCTGCGAGAGGCGGATCTCCAGGTGCCACCCGGCTATTAAAGGCGGCATTAACCTAAACTATTTTACAGTCTTTTTCCCTGGGAAAGAAAACTCACAAGCCACTGTTCTGGGTGTCAGTTTGCAAGAGCCACCTGGCACTCTCAAACCAGACCAAGTTGGCACTGGTGCCACCTTGCGTCTGGGAGGCATCCTGCGAGAGCCTGAATTCCAGGAGGCACCCGGCAATTTAAGGCCGCAGGACCCTGAACCATTGTACAGGCTTTTTCCCTGGGAAACAAAACTCACAAGCCACTGTTCTGGCTGCCAGTTTTCAGGACCAACTTGGCACTCTTAAACCAGACAAAGTTGGCACTGGTGCCACCTTGTGTCTGGGAGGCATCCTGCGAGAGGCGGATCTCCATGTTGCACCCGGCAATTTAAGGCCTCAGGCCCCTGAACCACTGTACAGGCTTTTTCCCTGGGAAACAAAACTCACAAGCCACTGTTCTGGGTGTCAGTTTTCAGGAGCCCCCTGGAACTCTCAAACCAGACCAAGTTGGAAATGGTGTCATTTTGCGTCTGGGAGGGACCCTGCGAGAGTCCGAATTCCAGGACGCACCCGGCAATTTAAGGCCTCAGGCCCCTGAACCATTGTACAGGCTTTTTCCCTGGGAAACAAAACTCACAAGCCACTGTTCTGGGTGTCAGTTTTCAGGACCCACTTGGCACTCTCAAACCAGACCAAGTTGGCACTGGTGCCACCTTGCGTCTGGGAGGCATCCTGCGAGTGGCGCAATTCCAGGAGGCACCCGGCAATTTAAGGCCGCAGGACCCTGAACCATTGTACAGGCTTTTTCCCTGGGAAACAAAACTCACAAGGCACTGTTCTGGGTGTCAGTTTTCAGGACCCACTTGGCACTCTCAAACCAGACCAAGTTGGCACTGGTGCCACCTTGCGTCTGGGAGGCATCCTGCGAGTGGCGCAATTCCAGGAGGCACCCGGCAATTTAAGGCCGCAGGACCCTGAACCATTGTACAGGCTTTTTCCCTGGGAAACAAAACTCACAAGCCACTGTTCTGGGTGTCAGTTTGCAGGAGCCACCTGGCACTCTCAAACCAGACCAACATGGCACTGGTGTTGCTTAGCGTCTGGGTAACATCTGGCGTGATGCGGAATTCCAGGAGTCACCCGGCAATTTAAGGCCGCAGGACCCTGAACCATTGTACAGGCTTTTTCCCTGGGAAACAAAACTCACAAGCCACTGTTCTGGGTGTCAGTTTTCAGGACCCACTTGGCACTCTCAAACCAGACCAAGTTGGCACTGATGCCACCTTGCGTCTGGGAGGCATCCTGCGAGAGGCGGATCTCCATGTTGCACCCGGCTATTAAGGCGGCATTAACCTAAACCACTTTACAGGCTTTTTCCCTGGGAAACAAAACTCACAAGCCACTGTTCTGGGTGTCAGTTTGCAGGAGCCACCTGGCACTCTCAAACCAGACCAAGTTGGCACTGGTGCCACCTTGCGTCTGGGAGGCATCCTGCGAGAGCCTGAATTCCAGGAGGCACCCGGCAATTTAAGGCCTCAGGCCCCTGAACCATTGTACAGGCTTTTTCCCTGGGAAACAAAACTCACAAGCCACTGTTCTGGGTGTCAGTTTTCAGGAGCCCCCTGGCACTCTCAAACCAGACCAAGTTGGAAATGGTGTCATTTTGCGTCTGGGAGGCACCCTGCGAGAGTCCGAATTCCAGGACGCACCCGGCAATTTAAGGCCTCAGGCCCCTGAACCATTGTACAGGCTTTTTCCCTGGGAAACAAAACTCACAAGCCACTGTTCTGGGTGTCAGTTTTCAGGACCCACTTGGCACTCTCAAACCAGACCAAGTTGGCACTGCTGCCACCTTGCATCTGGGAGGCATCCTGCGAGTGGCGCAATTCCAGGAGGCACCCGGCAATTTAAGGCCGCAGGACCCTGAATCATTGTACAGGCTTTTTCCCTGGGAAACAAAACTCACAAGGCACTGTTCTGGGTGTCAGTTTTCAGGACCCACTTGGCACTCTCAAACCAGACCAAGTTGGCACTGGTGCCACCTTGCGTCTGGGAGGCATCCTGCGAGTGGCGCAATTCCAGGAGGCACCCGGCAATTTAAGGCCGCAGGACCCTGAACCATTGTACAGGCTTTTTCCCTGGGAAACAAAACTCACAAGCCACTGTTCTGGCTGCCAGTTTTCAGGACCCACTTGACACTCTCAAACCAGACAAAGTTGGCACTGGTGCCATTTTGCGTCTGGGAGGCATCCTGCGAGAGGCGGATCTCCAGGTGGCACCCGGCTTTTAAAGGCGGCATTAACCTAAACCACTTTACAGGCTTTTTCCCTGGGAAACAAAACTCACAAGCCACTGTTCTGGGTGTCAGTTTTCAGGACCCACTTGGCACTCTTAAACCAGACCAAGTTGGAACTGGTGCCACCTTGCGTCTGGGAGGCATCCTGCGAGAGGCGCAATTCCAGGAGGCACCCGGCAATTTAAGGCCGCAGGACCCTGAACCATTGTACAGGCTTTTTCCCTGGGAAACAAAACTCACAAGCCACTGTTCTGGGTGTCAGTTTGCAGGAGCCACCTGGCACTCTCAAACCAGACCAAGTTGGCACTGGTGTCATGTTGCGCCTGGGAGGCATCCTGTGAGAGGCGGATCTCAAGGAGGCACCCGGCAATTTAAGGCCGCAGGACCCTGAACCATTTTACAGCCTTTTTCCCTGGGAAAGAAAACTCTCAAGCCACTGTTCTGGGTGTCAGTTTTCAGGACCCACTTGGCACTCTCAAACCAGACCAAGTTGGCACTGGTGCCACCTTGCGTCTGGGAGGCATCCTGCGAGAGGTGCAGTTCCAGGAGGCACCCGGCAATTTAAGGCCGCAAGACCCTGAACCATTGTACAGGCTTTTTCACTGGGAAACAAAACTCACAAGCCACTGTTCTGGGTGTCAGTTTTCAGGACCCACTTGGCACTCTTAAACCAGACCAAGTTGGCACTGGTGCCACCTTGTGTCTGGGAGGCATCCTGCGAGAGGCGGAATTCCAGGAGGCACCCGGCAATTTAAGGCCTCAGGCCCCTGAACCATTGTACAGGCTTTTTCCCTGGGAAACAAAACTCACAAGCCACTGTTCTAGGTGTCAGTTTTCAGGACCCACTTGGCACTCTCAAACCAGACCAAGTTGGCACTGGTGTTGCTTAGCGTCTGGGTAACATCTGGCGTGATGCGGAATTCCAGGAGTCACCCGGCAATTTGAGGCCGCAGGACCCTGAACCATTGTACAGGCTTTTTCCCTGGGAAACAAAACTCACAAGCCACTGTTCTGGGTGTCAGTTTGCAGGAGCCACCTGGCACTCTCAAACCAGACCAAGTTGGCACTGGTGTCATGTTGCGCCTGGGAGGCATCCTGTGAGAGGCGGATCTCAAGGAGGCACCCGGCAATTTAAGGCCGCAGGACCCTGAACCATTTTACAGCCTTTTTCCCTGAGAAAGAAAACTCTCAAGCCACTGTTCTGGGTGTCAGTTTTCAGGACCCACTTGGCACTCTCAAACCAGACCAAGTTGGCACTGGTGCCACCTTGCGTCTGGGAGGCATCCTGCGAGAGGTGCAGTTCCAGGAGGCACCCGGAAATTTAAGGCCGCAAGACCCTGAACCATTGTACAGGCTTTTTCACTGGGAAACAAAACTCACAAGCCACTGTTCTGGGTGTCAGTTTTCAGGACCCACTTGGCACTCTTAAACCAGACCAAGTTGGCACTGGTGCCACCTTGTGTCTGGGAGGCATCCTGCGAGAGGCGGAATTCCAGGAGGCACCCGGCAATTTAAGGCCTCAGGCCCCTGAACCATTGTACAGGCTTTTTCCCTGGGAAACAAAACTCACAAGCCACTGTTCTAGGTGTCAGTTTTCAGGACCCACTTGGCACTCTCAAACCAGACCAAGTTGGCACTGGTGTTGCTTAGCGTCTGGGTAACATCTGGCGTGATGCGGAATTCCAGGAGTCACCCGGCAATTTAAGGCCGCAGGACCCTGAACCATTGTACAGGCTTTTTCCCTGGGAAACAAAACTCACAAGCCACTGTTCTGGGTGTCAGTTTTCAGGACCCACTTGGCACTCTCAAACCAGACCAAGTTGGCACTGATGCCACCTTGCGTCTGGGAGGCATCCTGCGAGAGGCGGATCTCCATGTTGCACCCGGCTATTAAGGCGGCATTAACCTAAACCACTTTACAGGCTTTTTCCCTGGGAAACAAAACTCACAAGCCACTGTTCTGGGTGTCAGTTTGCAGGAGCCACCTGGCACTCTCAAACCAGACCAAGTTGGCACTGGTGCCACCTTGCGTCTGGGAGGCATCCTGCGAGAGCCTGAATTCCAGGAGGCACCCGGCAATTTAAGGCCTCAGGCCCCTGAACCATTGTACAGGCTTTTTCCCTGGGAAACAAAACTCACAAGCCACTGTTCTGGGTGTCAGTTTTCAGGACCCACTTGACACGCTCAAAGCAGACCAAGTAGGCACTGGTGCCACCTTGCGTCTGGGAGGCATCCTGCGAGAGGCCGAATTCCAGGAGGCACTCGGCAATTAAAGGCCTCAAGCCCCTGAACCATTGTACAGGCTTTTTCCCTGGGAAACAAAACTCACAAGCCACTGTTCTGGGTGTCAGTTGTCAGGACACACTTGACACTCTTAAACCAGACCAAGTTGGCACTTGTGCCTCCTTGTGTCTGGGAGGCATCCTGCGAGAGGCGCAATTCCAGGAGACACCCGGCAATTTAAGGCCTCAGGCCCCTGAACCATTGTACAGGCTTTTTCCCTGGGAAACAAAACTCACAAGCCACTGTTCTGGGTGTCACTTTGCAGGACCCACTTGGCACTCTTAAACCAGACCAAGTTGGCACTGGTGTAGCTTAGCGTCTGGGTAACATCTGGCGTGATGCGGAATTCCAGGAGTCACCCGGCAATTTAAGGCCGCACGACCCTGAACCATTGTACAGGCTTTTTCCCTGGGAAACAAAACTCACAAGCCACTGTTCTGGGTGTCAGTTTTCAGGACCCACTTGGCACTCTCAAACCAGACCAAGTTGGCACTGATGCCACCTTGCGTCTGGGAGGCATCCTGCGAGAGGCGGATCTCCATGTTGCACCCGGCTATTAAGGCGGCATTAACCTAAACCACTTTACAGGCTTTTTCCCTGGGAAACAAAACTCACAAGCCACTGTTCTGGGTGTCAGTTTGCAGGAGCCACCTGGCACTCTCAAACCAGACCAAGTTGGCACTGGTGCCACCTTGCGTCTGGGAGGCATCCTGCGAGAGCCTGAATTCCAGGAGGCACCCGGCAGTTTAAGGCCTCAGGCCCCTGAACCATTGTACAGGCTTTTTCCCTGGGAAACAAAACTCACAAGCCACTGTTCTGGGTGTCAGTTTTCAGGACCCACTTGACACGCTCAAACCAGACCAAGTAGGCACTGGTGCCACCTTGCGTCTGGGAGGCATCCTGCGAGAGGCGCAATTCCAGGAGGCACCCGGCAATTTAAGGCCGCAGGACCCTGAACCATTGTACAGGCTTTTTCACTGGGAAACAAAACTCACAAGCCACTGTTCTGGGTGTCACTTTGCAGGACCCACTTGGCACTCTTAAACCAGACCAAGTTGGCACTAGTGTTGCTTAGCGTCTGGGAAAAATCTGGCGAGATGCGGAATTCCAGGAGGCCCCCGGCAATTTAAGGCCGCAGGACCCTGAACCAATTTCCAGGCTTTTTCCCTGGGAAAACAAAACTCACAAGCCACTGTTCTGGGTGTCAGTTTTCAGGACCCACTTGACACTCTCAAAGCAGACCAAGTTGGCACTGGTGCCACCTTGCGTCTGGGAGGCATCCTGCGAGAGGCGCAATTCCAGGAGGCACCCGGCAATTTAAGGCCGCAGGACCCTGAACCATTGTACAGGCTTTTTCCCTGGGAAACAAAACTCACAAGCCACTGTTCTGGGTGTCACTTTGCAGGACCCACTTGGCACTCTTAAACCAGACCAAGTTGGCACTAGTGTTGCTTAGCGTCTGGGAAAAATCTGGCGAGATGCGGAATTCCAGGAGGCACCCGGCAATTTAAGGCCGCAGGACCCTGAACCATTGTACAGGCTTTTTCCCTGGGAAACAAAACTCACAAGCCACTGTTCTGGGTGTCAGTTTTCAGGACCCACTTGACACTCTCAAACCAGACAAAGTTGGCACTGGTGCCACCTTGCGTCTGGGAGGCATCCTGCGAGAGGCGGATCTCCAGGTGGCACCCGGCTTTTAAAGGCGGCATTAACCTAAACCACTTTACAGGCTTTTTCCCTGGGAAACAAAACTCACAAGCCACTGTTCTGGGTGTCAGTTTTCAGGACCCACTTGGCACTCTTAAACCAGACCAAGTTGGAACTGGTGCCACCTTGCGTCTGGGAGGCATCCTGCGAGAGGCGCAATTCCAGGAGGAACACAACAATTTAAAGCCGCAGGACCCTGAACCATTGTACAGGCTTTTTCCCTGGGAAACAAAACTCACAAGCCACTGTTCTGGGTGTCAGTTTTCAGGACCCACTTGACACTCTCAAAGCAGACCAAGTTGGCACTGGTGCCACCTTGCGTCTGGGAGGCATCCTGCGACAGGCGCAGTTCCAGGAGGCACCCGGCAATTTAAGGCCGCAGGACCCTGAACCATTGTACAGGCTTTTTCCCTGGGAAACAAAACTCGCAAGCCACTGTTCTGGGTGTCAGTTTTCAGGACCCACTTGGAACTCTTAAACCAGACCAAGTTGGCACTGGTGCCACCTTGTGTCTGGGAGGCATCCTGCGAGAGGCGGAATTCCAGGAGGCACCCGGCAATTTAAGGCCTCAGGCCCCTGAACCATTGTACAGGCTTTTTCCCTGGGAAACAAAACTCACAAGCCACTGTTCTAGGTGTCAGTTTTCAGGACCCACTTGGTACTCTCAAATCAGACCAAGTTGGCGCTGGTGTTGCTTAGCGTCTGGGTAACATCTGGCGTGATGCGGAATTTTAGGAGTCACCCGGCAATTTAAGGCCGCAGGACCCTGAACCATTGTACAGGCTTTTTCCCTGGGAAACAAAAGTCACGAGCCACTGTTCTGGGTGTCAGTTTGCAGGACCCACTTGGCACTCTCAAACCAGACCAAGTTGGCACTGGTGCCACCTTGAGTCTGGGAGGCATTCTGCGAGAGGCGGAATTCTAGGAGGCACCCGGCAATTTAAGGCCTCAGGCCCCTGAACCATTGTACAGGCTTTTTCCCTGGGAAGCAAAACTCACAAGCCACTGTTCTGGGTGTCAGTTTTCAGGACCCACTTGACACTCTCAAACCAGACCAAGTTGGAACGGGTGCCACCTTGTGTCTGGGAGGCATCCTGCGAGGGGCCGAATTCCAGGAGGCACCCGGCAATTTAAGGCCTCAGGCCCCTGAACCATTGTACAGGCTTTTTCCCTGGGAAACAAAACTCACAAGCCACTGTTCTGGGTGTCAGTTTGCAGGACACACTTGGCACTCTTAAACCAGACAAAGTTGGCATAGGTGTCATGTTGCGCATGGGAGGCATCCTGTGCGAGGCGGATCTCCAGGAGGCACCCGGCAATTTAAGGCCTCAGGCCCCTGAACCATTGTACAGGCTTTTTCCCTGGGAAACAAAACTCACAAGCCACTGTTCTGGGTGTCAGTTTGCAGGACACACTTGGCACTCTCAAAGCAGACCAAGTTGGCACTGGTGCCACCTTGCGTCTGGGAGGCATCCTGCGAGAGGCAGATCTCCAGGTGGCACACGGCTATTAAAGGCGACATTAACCTAAACCATTTTACAGGCTTTTTCCCTGGGAAACAAAACTCACAAGCCACTGTTCTGGGTGTCAGTTTGCAGGAGCCACCTGGCACTCTCAAACCAGACCAAGTTTTAACTGGTGCCACCTTGCGTCTGGGAGGCATCCTGTGAGAGGCGGATCTCCAGGAGGCATCCGGCAATTTAACGCCTCAGGCCCCTGAACCATTGTACAGGCTTTTTCCCTGGGAAACAAAACTCACAAGCCACTGTTCTGGGTGTCAGTTTTCAGGACCCACTTGACACTCTCAAACCAGACCAAGTTGGCACTGGTGCCAACTTGCGTCTGGGAGGCATCCTGCGAGAGGCGCAATTCCAGGAGGCACCCGGCAATTTAAGGCCGCAGGACCCTGAACCATTTTACAGGCTTTTTCCCTGGGAAACAAAACTCACAAGCCACTGTTCTGGGTGTCAGTTTTCAGGACCCACTTGGCACTCTTAAACCAGACCAAGTTGGAACTGGTGCCACCTTGTGTCTGGGAGCCATCCTGCGAGAGGCCGAATTCCAGGAGGCACCCGGCAATTTGAGGGCTCAGGAACCTGAACCATTGTACAGGCTTTTTCCCTGGGAAACAAAACTCACAAGCCACTGTTCTGGGTGTCAGTTTTCAGGACCCACTTGGCACTCTTAAACCAGACCAAGTTGGAACTGGTGCCACCTTGCGTCTGGGAGGCATCCTGCAAGTGGCCGAATTCCAGGAGGCACCCGGCAATTTAAGTCCGCAGGACCCTGAACCATTGTACAGGCTTTTTCCCTGGGAAACAAAACTCACAAGCCACTGTTCTGGGTGTCAGTTTTCAGGACCGACTTGACACTCTCAAACCAGACCAAGTTGGCACTGGTGCCACCTTGCGTCTGAGAGGCATCCTGCGAGAGGCGAATCTCCAGGAGGCACCCGGCTATTAAAGGCGGCATTAACCTAAACCATTTTACAGGCTTTTTCCCTGGGAAAGAAAACTCACAAGCCACTGTTCTGGGTGTCAGTTTTCAGGAGCCACCTGGCACTCTCAAACCAGACCAAGTTGGCACTGGTGCCACCTTGCGTCTGGGATGCATCCTGCGAGAGGCGCAATTCCAGGAGGCACCCGGCAATTTAAGGCCGCAGGACCCTGAACCATTGTACAGGCTTTTTCCCTGGGAAACAAAACTCACAAGCCACTGCTCTGGGTGTCAGTTTTCAGGACCCACTTGGCACTCTCAAACCAGACCAAGTTGGCACTGGTGTCATGTTGCGCCTGGGAGACATCCTGTGAGAGGCGGAATTCCTGGAGGCACCCGGCAATTTAAGGCCGCAGGACCCTGAACCATTGTACAGGCTTTTTCCCTGGGAAACAAAACTCACAAGCCACTGTTCTGGGTGTCAGTTTTCAGGACCCACTTGGCACTCTAAACCAGACCAAGTTGGCACTGGTGCCACCTTGCGTCTGGGAGGCATCCTGCGAGAGGCGCAATTCCAGGAGGCACCCGGCTATTAAAGGCGGGATTAACCTAAACCATTGTACAGGCTTTTTCCCTGGGAAACAAAACTCACAAGCCACTGTTCTGGGTGTCAGTTTTCAGGACCCACTTGACACTCTCAAACCAGACCAAGTTGGCACTGGTGCCACCTTGCGTCTGGGAGGCATCCTGCGAGCGGTGCAATTCCAGGAGGCACCCGGCAATTTAAGGGCTCAGGAACCTGAACCATTGTACAGGCTTTTTCCCTGGGAAACAAAACTCACAAGCCACTGTTCTGGGTGTCAGTTTTCAGGACCCACTTGGCACTCTTAAACCAGACCAAGTTGGAACTGGTGCCACCTTGCGTCTGGGAGGCATCCTGTGAGAGGCGGATCTCCAGGAGGCACCCGGCAATTTAAGGCCTCAGACCCCTGAACCATTTTACAGGCTTTTTCCCTGGGAAACAAAACTCACAAGCCACTGTTCTGGGTGTCAGTTTTCAGGACCCACTTGACACTCTCAAAAGAGACCAAGTTGGAACTGGTACCACCTTGCGCCTGAGAGGCATCCTGCGAGAGGCGAATCTCCAGGTGGCACCCGGCTATTAAAGGCGGCATTAACCTAAACCATTTTACAGGCTTTTTCCCTGGGAAAGAAAACTCACAAGCCACTGTTCTGGGTGTCAGTTTGCAGGAGCCACCTGGCACTCTCAAACCAGACCAAGTTTCAACTGGAGCCACCTTGCGTCTGGGAGGCATCCTATGAGAGGCGGAATTCCAGGAGGCACCCGGCAATTTAATGCCGCAGGACCCTGAACCATTGTACACGCTTTTTCCCTGGGAAACAAAACTCACAAGCCACTGTTCTGGGTGTCAGTATGCAGGACACACTTGGCACTCTCAAACCAGACGAAGTGAGCACTGGTGCCACCTTGCGTCTGGGAGGCATGCTGCGAGAGGCGGAATTTCAGGAGTCACCCGGCAATTTAAGTCCGCAGGACCCTGAACCATTGTACAGGCTTTTTCCCTGGGAAACAAAACTCACAAGCCACTGTTCTGGGTGTCAGTTTTCAGGACCCACTTGACACTCTCAAACCAGACCAAGTTGGCACTGGTGCCACCTTGCGTCTGGGAGGCATCCTGCGAGATGCGGAACTCCAGGTGCCACCCGGCTATTAAAGGCGGCATTAACCTAAACCATTTTACAGGCTTTTTCCCTGGGAAAGAAAACTCACAAGCCACTGTTCTGGGTGTCAGTTTTCAGGACCCACTTGACACTCTCAAACCAGACGAAGTTGGCACTGGTGCCACCTTGTGTCTTGGAGGCATCCTGCGAGAGGCTGAATTCCAGGAGGCACCCGGCAATTAAAGGCCTCAGGCCCCTGAACCATTGTACAGGCTTTTTCCCTGGGAAACAAAACTCACAAGCCACTGTTCTGGGTGTCAGTTTGCAGGAGCCACCTGGCACTCTCAAACCAGACCAAGTTGGAACTGGTGCCACCTTGTGTCTGGGAGGCATCCTGCGAGAGGCGCAATTCCAGGAGGCACCCGGCAATTTAAGGCCGCAGGACCCTGAACCATTTTACAGGCTTTTTCCCTGGGAAACAAAACTCACAAGCCACTGTTCTGAATGTCAGTTTTCAGGACCCACTTGGCACTCTTAAACCAGACCAAGTTGGAACTGGTGCCACCTTGTGTCTGGGAGCCATCCTGCGAGAGGCCGAATTCCAGGAGGCACCCGGCAATTTGAGGGCTCAGGAACCTGAACCATTGTACAGGCTTTTTCCCTGGGAAACAAAACTCACAAGCCACTGTTCTGGGTGTCAGTTTTCAGGACCCACTTGGCACTCTTAAACCAGACCAAGTTGGAACTGGTGCCACCTTGCGTCTGGGAGGCATCCTGCAAGTGGCCGAATTCCAGGAGGCACCCGGCAATTTAAGGCCGCAGGACCCTGAACCATTGTACAGGCTTTTTCCCTGGGAAACAAAACTCACAAGCCACTGTTCTGGGTGTCAGTTTTCAGGACCCACTTGACACTCTCAAACCAGACCAAGTTGGCACTGGTGCCACCTTGCGTCTGAGAGGCATCCTGCGAGAGGCGAATCTCCAGGTGGCACCCGGCTATGAAAGGCGGCATTAACCTAAACCATTGTACAGGCTTTTTCCCTGGGAAACAAAACTCACAAGCCACTGTTCTGGGTGTCAGTTTTCAGGAGCCACCTGGCACTCTCAAACGAGACCAAGTTGGCACTGGTGCCACCTTGCGTCTGGGATGCATCCTGCGAGAGGCGCAATTCCAGGAGGCACCCGGCAATTTAAGGCCTCAGGCCCCTGAACCATTGTACAGGCTTTTTCCCTGGGAAACAAAACTCACAAGCCACTGCTCTGGGTGTCAGTTTTCAGGACCCACTTGGCACTCTTAAACCAGACCAAGTTGGCACTGGTGTCATGTTGCGCCTGGGAGACATCCTGCGAGAGGCGGAATTCCTGGAGGCACCTGGCAATTTAAGGCCGCAGGACCCTGAACCATTGTACAG
Organism: Fringilla coelebs; assembly: GCF_963513975.1. NCBI lineage: Eukaryota > Metazoa > Chordata > Aves > Passeriformes > Fringillidae > Fringilla > Fringilla coelebs. The sequence goes on along the minus strand of NW_028167521.1, from coordinate 217,009 downwards.
GCTTTTTCCCTGGGAAACAAAACTCACAAGCCACTGTTCTGGGTGTCAGTTTTCAGGACCCACCTGGCACTCTAAACCAGACCAAGTTGGCACTGGTGCCACCTTGCGTCTGGGAGGCATCCTGCGAGATGCGCAATTCCAGGAGGCACCCGGCTATTAAAGGCGGGATTAACCTAAACCATTGTACAGGCTTTTTCCCTGGGAAACAAAACTCACAAGCCACTGTTCTGGGTGTCAGTTTTCAGGACCCACTTGACACTCTCAAACCAGACCAAGTTGGCACTGGTGCCACCTTGCGTCTGGGAGGCATCCTGCGAGCGGCGCAATTCCAGGAGGCACCCGGCAATTTAAGGCCTCAGGCCCCTGAACCATTGTACAGGCTTTTTCCCTGGGAAACAAAACTCACAAGCCACTGTTCTGGGTGTCAGTTTTCAGGACCCACTTGGCACTCTTAAACCAGACCAAGTTGGAACTGGTGCCACCTTGCGTCTGGGAGGCATCCTGCGAGAGGCCGAATTCCAGGAGGCACCCGGCAATTTAAGGCCTCAGGCCCCTGAACCATTGTACAGGCTTTTTCCCTGGGAAACAAAACTCACAAGCCACTGTTCTGGGTGTCAGTTTTCAGGACCCACTTGGCACTCTTAAACCAGACCAAGTTGGAACTGGTGCCACCTTGCGTCTGGGAGGCATCCTGCGAGAGGCGGATCTCCAGGAGGCACCCGGCAATTTAAGGCCTCAGACCCCTGAACCATTTTACAGGCTTTTTCCCTGGGAAACAAAACTCACAAGCCACTGTTCTGGGTGTCAGTTTTCAGGACCCACTTGACACTCTCAAACAAGACCAAGTTGGAACTGGTGCCACCTTGCGCCTGAGAGGCATCCTGCGAGAGGCGCATCTCCAGGTGGCACCCGGCTATTAAAGGCGGCATTAACCTAAACCATTTTACAGGCTTTTTCCCTGGGAAACAAAACTCACAAGCCACTGTTCTGGGTGTCAGTTTGCAGGAGCCACCTGGCACTCTCAAACCAGACCAAGTTGGCACTGGTGCCACCTTGCGTCTGGGAGGCATCCTATGAGAGGCGGAATTCCAGGAGGCACCCGGCAATTTAATGCCGCAGGACCCTGAACCATTGTACAGGCTTTTTCCCTGGGAAACAAAACTCACAAGCCACTGTTCTGGGTGTCAGTTTTCAGGACCCACTTGACACTCTCAAACCAGACCAAGTTGGCACTGGTGCCACCTTGTGTCTTGGAGGCATCCTGCGAGAGGCTGAATTCCAGGAGGCACCCGGCAATTAAAGGCCTCAGGCCCCTGAACCATTGTACAGGCTTTTTCCCTGGGAAACAAAACTCACAAGCCACTGTTCTGGGTGTCAGTTTGCAGGAGCCACCTGGCACTCTCAAACCAGACCAAGTTGGAACTGGTGCCACCTTGTGTCTGGGAGGCATCCTGCGAGAGGCGCAATTCCAGGAGGCACCCGGCAATTTAAGGCCGCAGGACCCTGAACCATTTTACAGGCTTTTTCCCTGGGAAACAAAACTCACAAGCCACTGTTCTGAATGTCAGTTTTCAGGACCCACTTGGCACTCTTAAACCAGACCAAGTTGGAACTGGTGCCACCTTGTGTCTGGGAGCCATCCTGCGAGAGGCCGAATTCCAGGAGGCACCCGGCAATTTGAGGGCTCAGGAACCTGAACCATTGTACAGGCTTTTTCCCTGGGAAACAAAACTCACAAGCCACTGTTCTGGGTGTCAGTTTTCAGGACCCACTTGGCACTCTTAAACCAGACCAAGTTGGAACTGGTGCCACCTTGCGTCTGGGAGGCATCCTGCAAGTGGCCGAATTCCAGGAGGCACCCGGCAATTTAAGGCCGCAGGACCCTGAACCATTGTACAGGCTTTTTCCCTGGGAAACAAAACTCACAAGCCACTGTTCTGGGTGTCAGTTTTCAGGACCCACTTGACACTCTCAAACCAGACCAAGTTGGCACTGGTGCCACCTTGCGTCTGAGAGGCATCCTGCGAGAGGCGAATCTCCAGGTGGCACCCGGCTATGAAAGGCGGCATTAACCTAAACCATTGTACAGGCTTTTTCCCTGGGAAACAAAACTCACAAGCCACTGTTCTGGGTGTCAGTTTTCAGGAGCCACCTGGCACTCTCAAACGAGACCAAGTTGGCACTGGTGCCACCTTGCGTCTGGGATGCATCCTGCGAGAGGCGCAATTCCAGGAGGCACCCGGCAATTTAAGGCCTCAGGCCCCTGAACCATTGTACAGGCTTTTTCCCTGGGAAACAAAACTCACAAGCCACTGCTCTGGGTGTCAGTTTTCAGGACCCACTTGGCACTCTTAAACCAGACCAAGTTGGCACTGGTGTCATGTTGCGCCTGGGAGACATCCTGCGAGAGGCGGAATTCCTGGAGGCACCTGGCAATTTAAGGCCGCAGGACCCTGAACCATTGTACAGGCTTTTTCCCTGGGAAACAAAACTCACAAGCCACTGTTCTGGGTGTCAGTTTTCAGGACCCACCTGGCACTCTAAACCAGACCAAGTTGGCACTGGTGCCACCTTGCGTCTGGGAGGCATCCTGCGAGATGCGCAATTCCAGGAGGCACCCGGCTATTAAAGGCGGGATTAACCTAAACCATTGTACAGGCTTTTTCCCTGGGAAACAAAACTCACAAGCCACTGTTCTGGGTGTCAGTTTTCAGGACCCACTTGACACTCTCAAACCAGACCAAGTTGGCACTGGTGCCACCTTGCGTCTGGGAGGCATCCTGCGAGCGGCGCAATTCCAGGAGGCACCCGGCAATTTAAGGCCTCAGGCCCCTGAACCATTGTACAGGCTTTTTCCCTGGGAAACAAAACTCACAAGCCACTGTTCTGGGTGTCAGTTTTCAGGACCCACTTGGCACTCTTAAACCAGACCAAGTTGGAACTGGTGCCACCTTGCGTCTGGGAGGCATCCTGCGAGAGGCCGAATTCCAGGAGGCACCCGGCAATTTAAGGCCTCAGGCCCCTGAACCATTGTACAGGCTTTTTCCCTGGGAAACAAAACTCACAAGCCACTGTTCTGGGTGTCAGTTTTCAGGACCCACTTGGCACTCTTAAACCAGACCAAGTTGGAACTGGTGCCACCTTGCGTCTGGGAGGCATCCTGCGAGAGGCGGATCTCCAGGAGGCACCCGGCAATTTAAGGCCTCAGACCCCTGAACCATTTTACAGGCTTTTTCCCTGGGAAACAAAACTCACAAGCCACTGTTCTGGGTGTCAGTTTTCAGGACCCACTTGACACTCTCAAACAAGACCAAGTTGGAACTGGTGCCACCTTGCGCCTGAGAGGCATCCTGCGAGAGGCGCATCTCCAGGTGGCACCCGGCTATTAAAGGCGGCATTAACCTAAACCATTTTACAGGCTTTTTCCCTGGGAAACAAAACTCACAAGCCACTGTTCTGGGTGTCAGTTTGCAGGAGCCACCTGGCACTCTCAAACCAGACCAAGTTGGCACTGGTGCCACCTTGCGTCTGGGAGGCATCCTATGAGAGGCGGAATTCCAGGAGGCACCCGGCAATTTAATGCCGCAGGACCCTGAACCATTGTACAGGCTTTTTCCCTGGGAAACAAAACTCACAAGCCACTGTTCTGCGTGTCAGTATGCAGGACACACTTGGCACTCTCAAACCAGACCAAGTTGGCACTGGTGCCACCTTGCGTCTGGGAGGCATGCTGCGAGAGGCGGAATTTCAGGAGTCACCCGGCAATTTAAGTCCGCAGGACCCTGAACCATTGTACAGGCTTTTTCCCTGGGAAACAAAACTCACAAGCCACTGTTCTGGGTGTCAGTTTTCAGGACCCACTTGACACTCTCAAACCAGACCAAGTTGGCACTGGTGCCACCTTGCGTCTGGGAGGCATCCTGCGAGATGCGGAACTCCAGGTGCCACCCGGCTATTAAAGGCGGCATTAACCTAAACCATTTTACAGGCTTTTTCCCTGGGAAAGAAAACTCACAAGCCACTGTTCTGGGTGTCAGTTTGCAGGAGCCACCTGGCACTCTCAAACAGACCAAGTTGGCACTGGTGCCACCTTGCGTCTGGGAGGCATCCTGCGAGAGGCGGAATTCCAGGAGGCACCCGGCAATTTAAGGCCGCAGGACCCTGAACCATTGTACAGGCTTTTTCCCTGGGAAACAAAACTCACAAGCCACTGTTCTGGGTGTCAGTTTTCAGGACCCACTTGACACTCTCAAACCAGACCAAGTTGGCACTGGTGCCACCTTGTGTCTTGGAGGCATCCTGCGAGAGGCTGAATTCCAGGAGGCACCCGGCAATTTAAGGCCGCAGGACCCTGAACCATTGTACAGGCTTTTTCCCTGGGAAACAAAACTCACAAGCCACTGTTCTGGGTGTCAGTTTTCAGGACCCACTTGACACTCTCAAACCAGACCAAGTTGGAACTGGTGCCACCTTGCGTCTGGGAGGCATCCTGCGAGAGGCAGAATTCCAGGAGGCACTTGGCAATTTAAGGCCGCAGGACCCTGAACCATTGTACAGGCTTTTTCCCTGTGAAAAAAAACTCACAAGCCACTGTTCTGGGTGTCAGTTTACAGGACCCACTTGACACTCTCAAACAAGACCAAGTTGGCACTGGTGCCACCTTGCGTCTGAGAGGCATCCTGCGAGAGGCGAATCTCCAGGTGGCACCCGGCTATTAAGGGCGGCATTAACCTAAACCACTTTACAGGCTTTTTCCCTGGGAAACAAAACTCACAAGCCACTGTTCTGGGTGTCAGTTTTCAGGACCCACTTGGCACTCTTAAACCAGACCAAGTTGGCACTGGTGCCAACTTGGGTCTTGGAGGCGTCCTGCGAGAGGCGGAATTCCAGGAGGCACCCTGCAATTTAAGGCCGCAGGACCCTGAACCATTGTACAGGCTTTTTCCCTGGGAAACAAAACTCACAAGCCACTGTTCTGGGTGTCAGTTTTCAGGACCCACCTGGCACTCTAAACCAGACCAAGTTGGCACTGGTGCCACCTTGCGTCTGGGAGGCATCCTGCGAGAGGCGCAATTCCAGGAGGCACCCGGCTATTAAAGGCGGGATTAACCTAAACCATTTTACAGGCTTTTTCCCTGGGAAAGAAAACTCACAAGCCACTGTTCTGGGTGTCAGTTTGCAGGAGCCACCTGGCACTCTCAAACCAGACCAAGTTGGCACTGGTGCCACCTTGTGTCTGGGAGGCATCCTGCGAGAGGCGCAATTCCAGGAGGCACTTGGCAATTTAAGGCCGCAGGACCCTGAACCATTGTACAGGCTTTTTCCCTGGGAAACAAAACTCACAAGCCACTGTTCTGGGTGTCAGTTTTCAGGACCCACTTGACACTCTCAAACCAGACAAAGTTGGCACTGGTGCCAACTTGCGTCTGGGAGGCATCCTGCGAGAGGCGCAATTCCAGGAGGCACCCGGCAATTTAAGGCCTCAGGCCCCTGAACCATTTTACAGGCTTTTTCCCTGGGAAACAAAACTCACAAGCCACTGTTCTGGGTGTCAGTTTTCAGGACCCACTTGGCACTCTTAAACCAGACCAAGTTGGAACTGGTGCCACCTTGTGTCTGGGAGCCATCCTGCGAGAGGCCGAATTCCAGGAAGCACCCGGCAATTTGAGGGCTCAGGAACCTGAACCATTGTACAGGCTTTTTCCCTGGGAAACAAAACTCACAAGCCACTGTTCTGGGTGTCAGTTTTCAGGACCCACTTGGCACTCTTAAACCAGACCAAGTTGGAACTGGTGCCACCTTGCGTCTGGGAGGCATCCTGCAAGTGGCCGAATTCCAGGAGGCACCCGGCAATTTAAGGCCGCAGGACCCTGAACCATTGTACAGGCTTTTTCCCTGGGAAACAAAACTCACAAGCCACTGTTCTGGGTGTCAGTTTTCAGGACCCACTTGACACTCTCAAACCAGACAAAGTTGGCACTGGTGCCACCTTGCGTCTGAGAGGCATCCTGCGAGAGCCGAATCTCCAGGTGGCACCCGGCTATGAAAGGCGGCATTAACCTAAACCATTTTACAGGCTTTTTCCCTGGGAAAGAAAACTCACAAGCCACTGTTCTGGGTGTCAGTTTGCAGGAGCCACCTGGCACTCTCAAACCAGACCAAGTTGGCACTGGTGCCACCTTGCGTCTGGGATGCATCCTGCGAGAGGCGCAATTCCAGGAGGCACCCGGCAATTAAGGGCCTCAGGCCCCTGAACCATTGTACAGGCTTTTTCCCTGGGAAACAAAACTCACAAGCCACTGTTCTGGGTGTCAGTTTTCAGGACCCACTTGGCACTCTTAAACCAGACCAAGTTGGCACTGGTGTCATGTTGCACCTGGGAGACATCCTGCGAGAGGCGGAATTCCTGGAGGCACCCGGCAATTTAAGGCCGCAGGACCCTGAACCATTGTACAGGCTTTTTCCCTGGGAAACAAAACTCACAAGCCACTGTTCTGGGTGTCAGTTTTCAGGACCCACCTGGCACTCTAAACCAGACCAAGTTGGCACTGGTGCCACCTTGCGTCTGGGAGGCATCCTGCGAGAGGCGCAATTCCAGGAGGCACCCGGCTATTAAAGGCGGGATTAACCTAAACCATTGTACAGGCTTTTTCCCTGGGAAACAAAACTCACAAGCCACTGTTCTGGGTGTCAGTTTTCAGGACCCACTTGACACTCTCAAACCAGACCAAGTTGGCACTGGTGCCACCTTGCGTCTGGGAGGCATCTTGCGAGCGGCGCAATTCCAGGAGGCACCCGGCAATTTAAGGGCTCAGGAACCTGAACCATTGTACAGGCTTTTTCCCTGGGAAACAAAACTCACAAGCCACTGTTCTGGGTGTCAGTTTTCAGGACCCACTTGGCACTCTTAAACCAGACCAAGTTTCAACTGGTGCCACCTTGCGTCTGGGAGGCATCCTGTGAGAGGCGGATCTCCAGGAGGCACCCGGCAATTTAAGGCCTCAGACCCCTGAACCTTTTTACAGGCTTTTTCCCTGGGAAACAAAACTCACAAGCCACTGTTCTGGGTGTCAGTTTTCAGGACCCACTTGACACTCTCAAAAGAGACCAAGTTGGAACTGGTGCCACCTTGCGCCTGAGAGGCATCCTGCGAGAGGCGAATCTCCAGGAGGCACCCGGCTATTAAAGGCGGCATTAACCTAAACCATTTTACAGGCTTTTTCCCTGGGAAAGAAAACTCACAAGCCACTGTTCTGGGTGTCAGTTTGCAGGAGCCACCTGGCACTCTCAAACCAGACCAAGTTGGCACTGGTGCCACCTTGCGTCTGGGAGGCATCCTATGAGAGGCGGAATTCCAGGAGGCACCCGGCAATTTAATGCCGCAGGACCCTGAACCATTGTACAGGCTTTTTCCCTGGGAAACAAAACTCACAAGTCACTGTTCTGGGTGTCAGTATGCAGGACACACTTGGCACTCTCAAACCAGACCAAGTGAGCACTGGTGCCACCTTGCGTCTGGGAGGCATCCTGCGAGAGGCGGAATTTCAGGAGTCACCCGGCAATTTAAGTCCGCAGGACCCTGAACCATTGTACAGGCTTTTTCCCTGGGAAACAAAACTCACAAGCCACTGTTCTGGGTGTCAGTTTTCAGGACCCACTTGACACTCTCAAACCAGACCAAGTTGGCACTGGTGCCACCTTGCGTCTGGGAGGCATCCTGCGAGATGCGGAACTCCAGGTGCCACCCGGCTATTAAAGGCGGCATTAACCTAAACCATTTTACAGGCTTTTTCCCTGGGAAAGAAAACTCACAAGCCACTGTTCTGGGTGTCAGTTTTCAGGACCCACTTGGCACTCTCAAACAGACCAAGTTGGCACTGGTGCCACCTTGCGTCTGGGAGGCATCCTGCGAGAGGCGGAATTCCAGGAGGCACCCGGCACTTTAAGGCCGCAGGACCCTGAACCATTGTACAGGCTTTTTCCCTGGGAAACAAAACTCACAAGCCACTGTTCTGGGTGTCAGTTTTCAGGACCCACTTGACACTCTCAAACCAGACCAAGTTGGCACTGGTGCCACCTTGTGTCTAGGAGGCATCCTGCGAGAGGCTGAATTCCAGGAGGCACCCGGCAATTAAAGGCCTCAGGCCCCTGAACCATTGTACAGGCTTTTTCCCTGGGAAACAAAACTCACAAGCCACTGTTCTGGGTGTCAGTTTGCAGGAGCCACCTGGCACTCTCAAACCAGACCAAGTTGGCACTGGTGCCACCTTGTGTCTGGGAGGCGTCCTGCGAGAGGCGCAATTCCAGGAGGCACCCGGCAATTTAAGGCCGCAGGACCCTGAACCATTTTACAGGCTTTTTCCCTGGGAAACAAAACTCACAAGCCACTGTTCTGGGTGTCAGTTTTCAGGACCCACTTGGCACTCTTAAACCAGACCAAGTTGGAACTGGTGCCACCTTGTGTCTGGGAGCCATCCTGCGAGAGGCCGAATTCCAGGAGGCACCCGGCAATTTGAGGGCTCAGGAACCTGAACCATTGTACAGGCTTTTTCCCTGGGAAACAAAACTCACAAGCCACTGTTCTGGGTGTCAGTTTTCAGGACCCACTTGGCACTCTTAAACCAGACCAAGTTGGAACTGGTGCCACCTTGCGTCTGGGAGGCATCCTGCAAGTGGCCGAATTCCAGGAGGCACCCGGCAATTTAAGGCCGCAGGACCCTGAACCATTGTACAGGCTTTTTCCCTGGGAAACAAAACTCACAAGCCACTGTTCTGGGTGTCAGTTTTCAGGACCCACTTGACACTCTCAAACCAGACCAAGTTGGCACTGGTGCCACCTTGCGTCTGAGAGGCATCCTGCGAGAGGCGAATCTCCAGGTGGCACCCGGCTATGAAAGGCGGCATTAACCTAAACCATTTTACAGGCTTTTTCCCTGGGAAACAAAACTCACAAGCCACTGTTCTGGGTGTCAGTTTGCAGGAGCCACCTGGCACTCTCAAACCAGACCAAGTTGGCACTGGTGCCACCTTGCGTCTGGGATGCATCCTGCGAGAGGCGCAATTCCAGGAGGCACCCGGCAATTTAAGGCCTCAGGCCCCTGAACCATTGTACAGGCTTTTTCCCTGGGAAACAAAACTCACAAGCCACTGCTCTGGGTGTCAGTTTTCAGGACCCACTTGGCACTCTTAAACCAGACCAAGTTGGCAGTGGTGTCATGTTGCGCCTGGGAGACATCCTGCGAGAGGCGGAATTCCTGGAGGCACCCGGCAATTTAAGGCCGCAGGACCCTGAACCATTGTACAGGCTTTTTCCCTGGGAAACAAAACTCACAAGCCACTGTTCTGGGTGTCAGTTTTCAGGACCCACCTGGCACTCTAAACCAGACCAAGTTGGCACTGGTGCCACCTTGCATCTGGGAGGCATCCTGCGAGATGCGCAATTCCAGGAGGCACCCGGCTATTAAAGGCGGGATTAACCTAAACCCTTGTACAGGCTTTTTCCCTGGGAAACAAAACTCACAAGCCACTGTTCTGGGTGTCAGTTTTCAGGACCCACTTGACACTCTCAAACCAGACCAAGTTGGCACTGGTGCCACCTTGCGTCTGGGAGGCATCCTGCGAGAGGCGCAATTCCAGGAGGCACCCGGCAATTTAAGGCCTCAGGCCCCTGAACCATTGTACAGGCTTTTTCCCTGGGAAACAAAACTCACAAGCCACTGTTCTGGGTGTCAGTTTTCAGGACCCACTTGGCACTCTTAAACCAGACCAAGTTGGAACTGGTGCCACCTTGCGTCTGGGAGGCATCCTGTGAGAGGCGGATCTCCAGGAGGCACCCGGCAATTTAAGGCCTCAGACCCCTGAACCATTTTACAGGCTTTTTCCCTGGGAAACAAAACTCACAAGCCACTGTTCTGGGTGTCAGTTTTCAGGACCCACTTGACACTCTCAAACAAGACCAAGTTGGAACTGGTGCCACCTTGCGCCTGAGAGGCATCCTGCGAGAGGCGCATCTCCAGGTGGCACCCGGCTATTAAAGGCGGCATTAACCTAAACCATTTTACAGGCTTTTTCCCTGGGAAACAAAACTCACAAGCCACTGTTCTGGGTGTCAGTTTGCAGGAGCCACCTGGCACTCTCAAACCAGACCAAGTTGGCACTGGTGCCACCTTGCGTCTGGGAGGCATCCTATGAGAGGCGGAATTCCAGGAGTCACCCGGCAATTTAATGCCGCAGGACCCTGAACCATTGTACAGGCTTTTTCCCTGGGAAACAAAACTCACAAGCCACTGTTCTGGGTGTCAGTATGCAGGACACACTTGGCACTCTCAAACCAGACCAAGTTGGCACTGGTGCCACCTTGCGTCTGGGAGGCATGCTGCGAGAGGCGGAATTTCAGGAGTCACCCGGCAATTTAAGTCCGCAGGACCCTGAACCATTGTACAGGCTTTTTCCCTGGGAAACAAAACTCACAAGCCACTGTTCTGGGTGTCAGTTTTCAGGACCCACCTGGCACTCTAAACCAGACCAAGTTGGCACTGGTGCCACCTTGCGTCTGGGAGGCATCCTGCGAGAGGCGCAATTCCAGGAGGCACCCGGCTATTAAAGGCGGGATTAACCTAAACCATTTTACAGGCTTTTTCCCTGGGAAAGAAAACTCACAAGCCACTGTTCTGGGTGTCAGTTTGCAGGAGCCACCTGGCACTCTCAAACCAGACCAAGTTGGCACTGGTGCCACCTTGTGTCTGGGAGGCATCCTGCGAGAGGCGCAATTCCAGGAGGCACTTGGCAATTTAAGGCCGCAGGACCCTGAACCATTGTACAGGCTTTTTCCCTGGGAAACAAAACTCACAAGCCACTGTTCTGGGTGTCAGTTTTCAGGACCCACTTGACACTCTCAAACCAGACCAAGTTGGCACTGGTGCCAACTTGCGTCTGGGAGGCATCCTGCGAGAGGCGCAATTCCAGGAGGCACCCGGCAATTTAAGGCCGCAGGACCCTGAACCATTTTACAGGCTTTTTCCCTGGGAAACAAAACTCACAAGCCACTGTTCTGGGTGTCAGTTTTCAGGACCCACTTGGCACTCTTAAACCAGACCAAGTTGGAACTGGTGCCACCTTGTGTCTGGGAGCCATCCTGCGAGAGGCCGAATTCCAGGAGGCACCCGGCAATTTGAGGGCTCAGGAACCTGAACCATTGTACAGGCTTTTTCCCTGGGAAACAAAACTCACAAGCCACTGTTCTGGGTGTCAGTTTTCAGGACCCACTTGGCACTCTTAAACCAGACCAAGTTGGAACTAGTGCCACCTTGCGTCTGGGAGGCATGCTGCGAGAGTCCGAATTCCAGGAGGCACCCGGCAATTTAAGGCCGCAGGACCCTGAACCATTGTACAGGCTTTTTCCCTGGGAAACAAAACTCACAAGCCACTGTTCTGGGTGTCAGTTTTCAGGACCCACTTGACACTCTCAAACCAGACCAAGTTGGCACTGGTGCCACCTTGCGTCTGAGAGGCATCCTGCGAGAGGCGAATCTCCAGGTGGCACCCGGCTATGAAAGGCGGCATTAACCTAAACCATTTTACAGGCTTTTTCCCTGGGAAAGAAAACTCACAAGCCACTGTTCTGGGTGTCAGTTTGCAGGAGCCACCTGGCACTCTCAAACCAGACCAAGTTGGCACTGGTGCCACCTTGCGTCTGGGATGCATCCTGCGAGAGGCGCAATTCCAGGAGGCACCCGGCAATTAAGGGCCTCAGGCCCCTGAACCATTGTACAGGCTTTTTCCCTGGGAAACAAAACTCACAAGCCACTGTTCTGGGTGTCAGTTTTCAGGACCCACTTGGCACTCTTAAACCAGACCAAGTTGGCACTGGTGTCATGTTGCGCCTGGTAGACATCCTGCGAGAGGCGGACTTCCAGGAGGCACCCGGCAATTTAAGGCCGCAGGACCCTGAACCATTGTACAGGCTTTTCCCCTGGGAAACAAAACTCACAAGCCACTGTTCTGGGTGTCAGTTTTCAGGACCCACTTGGCACTCTAAACCAGACCAAGTTGGCACTGGTGCCACCTTGCGTCTGGGAGGCATCCTGCGAGAGGCGCAATTCCAGGAGGCACCCGGCTATTAAAGGCGGGATTAACCTAAACCATTGTACAGGCTTTTTCCGTGGGAAACAAAACTCACAAGCCACTGTTCTGGGTGTCAGTTTTCAGGACCCACCTGGCACTCTAAACCAGACCAAGTTGGCACTGGTGCCACCTTGCGTCTTGGAGGCATCCTGCGAGAGGCGCAATTCCAGGAGGAACCCGGCTATTAAAGGCGGGATTAACCTAAACCATTTTACAGGCTTTTTCCCTGGGAAACAAAACTCACAAGCCACTGCTCTGGGTGTCAGTTTTCAGGACCCACTTGGCACTCTTAAACCAGACCAAGTTGGCACTGGTGTCATGTTGCGCCTGGGAGACATCCTGCGAGAGGCGGAATTCCTGGAGGCACCCGGCAATTTAAGGCCGCAGGACCCTGAACCATTGTACAGGCTTTTTCCCTGGGAAACAAAACTCACAAGCCACTGTTCTGGGTGTCAGTTTTCAGGACCCACCTGGCACTCTAAACCAGACCAAGTTGGCACTGGTGCCACCTTGCGTCTGGGAGGCATCCTGCGAGAGGCGCAATTCCAGGAGGCACCCGGCTATTAAAGGCTGGATTAACCTAAACCATTTTACAGGCTTTTTCCCTGGGAAACAAAACTCACAAGCCACTGTTCTGGGTGTCAGTTTTCAGGACCCACTTGGCACTCTCAAACCAGACCAAGTTGGCACTGGTGCCACCTTGCGTCTGGGAGGCATCCTGCGAGCGGCGCAATTCCAGGAGGCACCAGGCAATTTAAGGGCTCAGGAACCTGAACCATTGTACAGGCTTTTTCCCTGGGAAACAAAACTCACAAGCCACTGTTCTGGGTGTCAGTTTTCAGGACCCACTTGGCACTCTTAAACCAGACCAAGTTGGAACTGGTGCCACCTTGCGTCTGGGAGGCATCCTGCGAGTGGCCGAATTCCAGGAGGCACCCGGCAATTTAAGGCCTCAGGCCCCTGAACCATTTTACAGGCTTTTTCCCTGGGAAACAAAACTCACAAGCCACTGTTCTGGGTGTCAGTTTTCAGGACCCACTTGGCACTCTTAAACCAGACCAAGTTTCAACTGGTGCCACCTTGCGTCTGGGAGGCATCCTGTGAGAGGCGGATCTCCAGGAGGCACCCGGCAATTTAAGGCCTCAGACCCCTGAACCATTTTACAGGCTTTCTCCCTGGGAAACAAAACTCACAAGCCACTGTTCTGGGTGTCAGTTTTCAGGACCCACTTGACACTCTCAAAAGAGACCAAGTTGGAACTGGTGCCACCTTGCGCCTGAGAGGCATCCTGCGAGAGGCGAATCTCCAGGTGGCACCCGGCTATTAAAGGCGGCATTAACCTAAACCATTTTACAGGCTTTTTCCCTGGGAAAGAAAACTCACAAGCCACTGTTCTGGGTGTCAGTTTTCAGGAGCCACCTGGCACTCTCAAACAGGACCAAGTTGGCACTGGTGCCACCTTGCGTCTGGGAGGCATCCTATGAGAGGCGGAATTCCAGGAGGCACCCGGCAATTTAATGCCGCAGGACCCTGAACCATTGTACAGGCTTTTTCCCTGGGAAACAAAACTCACAAGCCACTGTTCTGGGTGTCAGTATGCAGGACACACTTGGCACTCTTAAACCAGACCAAGTTGGCACTGGTGTCACGTTGCGCCTGGGAGACATCCTGCGAGAGGCGGAATTCCTGGAGGCACCCGGCAATTTGAGGGCTCAGGAACCTGAACCATTGTACAGGCTTTTTCCCTGGGAAACAAAACTCACAAGCCACTGTTCTGGGTGTCAGTTTTCAGGACCCACTTGACACTCTCAAACCAGACCAAGTTGGCACTGGTGCCACCTTGCGTCTGGGAGGCATCCTGCGAGATGCGGAACTCCAGGTGCCACCCGGCTATTAAAGGCGGCATTAACCTAAACCATTTTACAGGCTTTTTCCCTGGGAAAGAAAACTCACAAGCCACTGTTCTGGGTGTCAGTTTGCAGGAGCCACCTGGCACTCTCAAACCAGACCAATTTGGCACTGGTGCCACCTTGTGTCTGGGAGGCATCCTGCGAGAGGCGCAATTCCAGGAGGCACTTGGCAATTTAAGGCCGCAGGACCCTGAACCATTGTACAGGCTTTTTCCCTGGGAAACAAAACTCACAAGCCACTGTTCTGGGTGTCAGTTTTCAGGACCCACTTGACACTCTCAAACCAGACCAAGTTGGCACTGGTGCCAACTTGCGTCTGGGAGGCATCCTGCGAGAGGCGCAATTCCAGGAGGCACCCGGCAATTTAAGGCCGCAGGACCCTGAACCATTGTACAGGCTTTTTCCCTGGGAAACAAAACTCACAAGCCACTGTTCTGGGTGTCAGTTTTCAGGACCCACCTGGCACTCTAAACCAGACCAAGTTGGCACTGGTGCCACCTTGCGTCTGGGAGGCATCCTGCGAGAGGCGCAATTCCAGGAGGCACCCGGCTATTAAAGGCGGGATAAACCTAAACCATTTTACAGGCTTTTTCCCTGGGAAAGAAAACTCACAAGCCACTGTTCTGGGTGTCAGTTTGCAGGAGCCACCTGGCACTCTCAAACCAGACCAAGTTGGCACTGGTGCCACCTTGTGTCTTGGAGGCATCCTGCGAGAGGCGCAATTCCAGGAGGCACTTGGCAATTTAAGGCCGCAGGACCCTGAACCATTGTACAGGCTTTTTCCCTGGGAAACAAAACTCACAAGCCACTGTTCTGGGTGTCAGTTTTCAGGACCCACTTGACACTCTCAAACCAGACCAAGTTGGCACTGGTGCCAACTTGCGTCTGGGAGGCATCCTGCGAGAGGCGCAATTCCAGGAGGCACCCGGCAATTTGAGGGCTCAGGAACCTGAACCATTGTACAGGCTTTTTCCCTGGGAAACAAAACTCACAAGCCACTGCTCTGGGTGTCAGTTTTCAGGACCCACTTGGCACTCTTAAACCAGACCAAGTTGGCACTGGTGTCATGTTGCGCCTGGGAGACATCCTGCGAGAGGCGGAATTCCTGGAGGCACCCGGCAATTTAAGGCCGCAGGACCCTGAACCATTGTACAGGCTTTTTCCCTGGGAAACAAAACTCACAAGCCACTGTTCTGGGTGTCAGTTTTCAGGACCCACCTGGCACTCTAAACCAGACCAAGTTGGCACTGGTGCCACCTTGCGTCTGGGAGGCATCCTGCGAGAGGCGCAATTCCAGGAGGCACCCGGCTATTAAAGGCGGGATTAACCTAAACCATTTTACAGGCTTTTTCCCTGGGAAACAAAACTCACAAGCCACTGTTCTGGGTGTCAGTTTTCAGGACCCACTTGACACTCTCAAACCAGACCAAGTTGGCACTGGTGCCACCTTGCGTCTGGGAGGCATCCTGCGAGCGGCGCAATTCCAGGAGGCACCCGGCAATTTAAGGGCTCAGGAACCTGAACCATTGTACAGGCTTTTTCCCTGGGAAACAAAACTCACAAGCCACTGTTCTGGGTGTCAGTTTTCAGGACCCACTTGGCACTCTTAAACCAGACCAAGTTGGAACTGGTGCCACCTTGCGTCTGGGAGGCATCCTGCGAGTGGCCGAATTCCAGGAGGCACCCGGCAATTTAAGGGCTCAGGAACCTGAACCATTGTACAGGCTTTTTCCCTGGGAAACAAAACTCACAAGCCACTGTTCTGGGGGTCAGATTGCAGGAGCCACTTGGCACTCTTAAACCAGACCAAGTTTCAACTGGTGCCACCTTGCGTCTGGGAGGCATCCTGTGAGAGGCGGATCTCAAGGAGGCACCCGGCAATTTAAGGCCTCAGGCCCCTGAACCATTTTACAGGCTTTTTCCCTGGGAAACAAAACTCACAAGCCACTGTTCTGGGTGTCAGTTTTCAGGACCCACTTGACACTCTCAAACAAGACCAAGTTGGAACTGGTGCCACCTTGCGTCTGGGAGGCATCCTGCGAGAGGCGAATCTCCAGGTGGCACCCGGCTATTAAAGGCGGCATTAACCTAAACCATTTTACAGGCTTTATCCCTGGGAAAGAAAACTCACAAGCCACTGTTCTGGGTGTCAGTTTGCAGGAGCCACCTGGCACTCTCAAACCAGACCAAGTTGGCACTGGTGCCACCTTGCGTCTGGGAGGCATCCTATGAGAGGCGGAATTCCAGGAGGCACCCGGTAATTTAATGCCGCAGGACCCTGAACCATTGTACAGGCTTTTTCCCTGGGAAACAAAACTCACAAGCCACTGTTCTGGGTGTCAGTATGCAGGACACACTTGGCACTCTCAAACCAGACCAAGTTGGCACTGGTGCCACCTTGCGTCTGGGAGGCATGCTGCGAGAGGCGGAATTTCAGGAGTCACCCGGCAATTTAAGTCCGCAGGACCCTGAACCATTGTACAGGCTTTTTCCCTGGGAAACAAAACTCACAAGCCACTGTTCTGGGTGTCAGTTTTCAGGACCCACTTGACACTCTCAAACCAGACCAAGTTGGCACTGGTGCCACCTTGCGTCTGGGAGGCATCCTGCGAGATGCGGAACTCCAGGTGCCACCCGGCTATTAAAGGAGGCATAAACCTAAACCATTTTACAGGCTTTTTCCCTGGGAAAGAAAACTCACAAGCCACTGTTCTGGGTGTCAGTTTACAGGACCCACTTGACACTCTCAAACAAGACCAAGTTGGCACTGGTGCCGCCTTGCGTCTGAGAGGCATCCTGCGAGAGGCGAATCTCCAGGTGGCACCCGGCTATTAAGGGCGGCATTAACCTAAACCACTTTACAGGCTTTTTCCCTGGGAAACAAAACTCACAAGCCACTGTTCTGGGTGTCAGTTTTCAGGAGCCACCTGGCACTCTCAAACCAGACCAAGTTGGCACTGGTGCTACCTTGCGTCTGGGAGGCATGCTGCGAGAGGCGGAATTCCAGGAGGCACCCGGCAATTTAAGGCCGCAGGACCCTGAACCATTGTACAGGCTTTTTCCCTGGGAAACAAAACTCACAAGCCACTGTTCTGGGTGTCAGTTTTCAGGACCCACTTGACACTCTCAAACCAGACCAAGTTGGCACGAGTGCCACCTTGCATCTGAGAGGCATCCTGCGAGAGGCAAATCTCCAGGTGGCACCCGGCTATTAAAGGCGGCATTAACCTAAACCATTGTACAGGCTTTTTCCCTGGGAAAGAAAACTCACAAGCCACTGTTCTGGGTGTCAGTTTGCAGGAGCCACCTGGCACTCTCAAACCAGACCAAGTTAACACTGGTGCCACCTTGTGTCTGGGAGGCATCCTGCGAGAGGCGCAATTCCAGGAGGCACTAGGCAATTTAAGGCCGCAGGACCCTGAACCATTGTACAGGCTTTTTCCCTGGGAAACAAAACTCACAAGCCACTGTTCTGGGTGTCAGTTTTCAGGACCCACTTGACACTCTCAAACCAGACCAAGTTGGCACTGGTGCCACCTTGCGTCTGGGAGGCATCCTGCGAGCGGCGCAATTCCAGGAGGCACCCAGCAATTTAAGGGCTCAGGAACCTGAACCATTGTACAGGCTTTTTCCCTGGGAAACAAAACTCACAAGCCACTGTTCTGGGTGTCAGTTTTCAGGACCCACTTGGCACTCTTAAACCAGACCAAGTTGGAACTGGTGTCACCTTGCGTCTGGGAGGCATCCTGCGAGATGCGGATCTCTAGGTGCCACCCGGCTATTAAAGGCGGGATTAACCTAAACCATTTTACAGGCTTTTTCCCTGGGAAAGAAAACTCACAAGCCACTGTTCTGGGTGTCAGTTTGCAGGAGCCACCTGGCACTCTCAAACCAGACCAAGTTGGCACTGGTGCCACCTTGCGTCTGGGAGGCATCCTGTGAGAGGCCGAATTCCAGGAGGCACCCGGCAATTTAAGGCCGCAGGACCCTGAACCATTGTACAGGCTTTTTCCCTGGGAAACAAAACTCACAAGCCACTGTTCTGGGTGTCAGTTTTCAGGACCCACTTGGCACTCTCAAACCAGACCAAGTTTCAACTGGTGCCACCTTGCGTCTGGGAGGCATCCTGTGAGAGGCGGATCTCCAGGAGGCATCCGGCAATTTAAGGCCTCAGGCCCCTGAACCATTGTACAGGCTTTTTCCCTGGGAAACAAAACTCACAAGCCACTGTTCTGGGTGTCAGTTTGCAGGAGCCACCTGGCACTCTCAAACCAGACCAAGTTGGCACTGGTGCCACCTTGCGTCTTGGAGGCATCCTGCGAGAGGCGGAATTCCTGGAGGCACCCGGCAATTTAAGGCCGCAGGACCCTGAACCATTGTACAGGCTTTTTCCCTGGGAAACAAAACTCACAAGCCACTGTTCTGGGTGTCAGTTTGCAGGACACACATGGCACTCTCAAACCAGACCAAGTTGGCACGGGTGCCACCTTGCGTCTGGGAGGCATGCTGCGAGAGGCGGAATTCAAGGAGGCACCCGGCAATTTAAGTCTGCAGGACCCTGAACCATTGTACAGGCTTTTTCCCTGGGAAACAAAACTCACAAGCCACTGTTCTGGGTGTCAGTTTTCAGGACCCACTTGACACTCTCAAACCAGACCAAGTTGGCACTGGTGCCACCTTGCGTCTGGGAGGCATCCTGCGAGATGCGGAACTCCAGGTGCCACCCGGCTATTAAAGGCGGCATTAACCTAAACCATTTTACAGGCTTTTTCCCTGGGAAAGAAAACTCACAAGCCACTGTTCTGGGTGTCAGTTTGCAGGAGCCACCTGGCACTCTCAAACCAGACCAATTTGGCACTGGTGCCACCTTGTGTCTGGGAGGCATCCTGCGAGAGGCGCAATTCCAGGAGGCACTTGGCAATTTAAGGCCGCAGGACCCTGAACCATTGTACAGGCTTTTTCCCTGGGAAACAAAACTCACAAGCCACTGTTCTGGGTGTCAGTTTTCAGGACCCACTTGACACTCTCAAACCAGACCAAGTTGGCACTGGTGCCAACTTGCGTCTGGGAGGCATCCTGCGAGAGGCGCAATTCCAGGAGGCACCCGGCAATTTAAGGCCGCAGGACCCTGAACCATTGTACAGGCTTTTTCCCTGGGAAACAAAACTCACAAGCCACTGTTCTGGGTGTCAGTTTTCAGGACCCACCTGGCACTCTAAACCAGACCAAGTTGGCACTGGTGCCACCTTGCGTCTGGGAGGCATCCTGCGAGAGGCGCAATTCCAGGAGGCACCCGGCTATTAAAGGCGGGATAAACCTAAACCATTTTACAGGCTTTTTCCCTGGGAAACAAAACTCACAAGCCACTGTTCTGGGTGTCAGTTTTCAGGACCGACTTGACACTCTCAAACCAGACCAAGTTGGCACTGGTGCCACCTTGTGTCTTGGAGGCATCCTGCGAGAGGCGCAATTCCAGGAGGCACTTGGCAATTTAAGGCCGCAGGACCCTGAACCATTGTACAGGCTTTTTCCCTGGGAAACAAAACTCACAAGCCACTGTTCTGGGTGTCAGTTTTCAGGACCCACTTGACACTCTCAAACCAGACCAAGTTGGCACTGGTGCCAACTTGCGTCTGGGAGGCATCCTGCGAGAGGCGCAATTCCAGGAGGCACCCGGCAATTTGAGGGCTCAGGAACCTGAACCATTGTACAGGCTTTTTCCCTGGGAAACAAAACTCACAAGCCACTGCTCTGGGTGTCAGTTTTCAGGACCCACTTGGCACTCTTAAACCAGACCAAGTTGGCACTGGTGTCATGTTGCGCCTGGGAGACATCCTGCGAGAGGCGGAATTCCTGGAGGCACCCGGCAATTTAAGGCCGCAGGACCCTGAACCATTGTACAGGCTTTTTCCCTGGGAAACAAAACTCACAAGCCACTGTTCTGGGGGTCAGATTGCAGGAGCCACTTGGCACTCTTAAACCAGACCAAGTTTCAACTGGTGCCACCTTGCGCCTGGGAGGCATCCTGTGAGAGGCGGATCTCAAGGAGGCACCCGGCAATTTAAGGCCTCAGGCCCCTGAACCATTTTACAGGCTTTTTCCCCGGGAAACAAAACTCACAAGCCACTGTTCTGGGTGTCAGTTTTCAGGACCCACTTGACACTCTCAAACAAGACCAAGTTGGAACTGGTGCCACCTTGCGTCTGGGAGGCATCCTGCGAGAGGCGAATCTCCAGGTGGCACCCGGCTATTAAAGGCGGCATTAACCTAAACCATTGTACAGGCTTTTTCCCTGGGAAAGAAAACTCACAAGCCACTGTTCTGGGTGTCAGTTTGCAGGAGCCACCTGGCACTCTCAAACCAGACCAAGTTGGCACTGGTGCCACCTTGCGTCTGGGAGGCATCCTATGAGAGGCGGAATTCCAGGAGGCACCCGGTAATTTAATGCCGCAGGACCCTGAACCATTGTACAGGCTTTTTCCCTGGGAAACAAAACTCACAAGCCACTGTTCTGGGTGTCAGTATGCAGGACACACTTGGCACTCTCAAACCAGACCAAGTTGGCACTGGTGCCACCTTGCGTCTGGGAGGCATGCTGCGAGAGGCGGAATTTCAGGAGTCACCCGGCAATTTAAGTCCGCAGGACCCTGAACCATTGTACAGGCTTTTTCCCTGGGAAACAAAACTCACAAGCCACTGTTCTGGGTGTCAGTTTTCAGGACCCACTTGACACTCTCAAACCAGACCAAGTTGGCACTGGTGCCACCTTGCGTCTGGGAGGCATCCTGCGAGATGCGGAACTCCAGGTGCCACCCGGCTATTAAAGGAGGCATAAACCTAAACCATTTTACAGGCTTTTTCCCTGGGAAAGAAAACTCACAAGCCACTGTTCTGGGTGTCAGTTTGCAGGAGCCACCTGGCACTCTCAAACAGACCAAGTTGGCACTGGTGCCACCTTGCGTCTGGGAGGCATCCTGCGAGAGGCGCAATTCCAGGAGGCACCCGGCAATTTAAGGCCGCAGGACCCTGAACCATTGTACAGGCTTTTTCCCTGGGAAACAAAACTCACAAGCCACTGTTCTGGGTGTCAGTTTTCAGGACCCACTTGAAACTCTCAAACCAGACCAAGTTGGCACTGGTGCCACCTTGTGTCTTGGAGGCATCCTGCGAGAGGCTGAATTCCAGGAGGCACCCGGCAATTAAAGGCCTCAGGCCCCTGAACCATTGTACAGGCTTTTTCCCTGGGAAACAAAACTCACAAGCCACTGTTCTGGGTGTCATTTTGCAGGAGCCACCTGGCACTCTCAAACCAGACCAAGTTGGCACTGGTGCCACCTTGTGTCTGGGAGGCATCCTGCGAGAGGCGCAATTCCAGGAGGCACTTGGCAATTTAAGGCCGCAGGACCCTGAACCATTGTACAGGCTTTTTCCCTGGGAAACAAAACTCACAAGCCACTGTTCTGGGTGTCAGTTTACAGGACCCACTTGACACTCTCAAACAAGACCAAGTTGGCACTGGTGCCGCCTTGCGTCTGAGAGGCATCCTGCGAGAGGCGAATCTCCAGGTGGCACCCGGCTATTAAGGGCGGCATTAACCTAAACCACTTTACAGGCTTTTTCCCTGGGAAACAAAACTCACAAGCCACTGTTCTGGGTGTCAGTTTTCAGGAGCCACCTGGCACTCTCAAACCAGACCAAGTTGGCACTGGTGCTACCTTGCGTCTGGGAGGCATGCTGCGAGAGGCGGACTTCCAGGAGGCACCCGGCAATTTAAGTCCGAAGGACCCTGAACCATTGTACAGGCTTTTTCCCTGGGAAACAAAACTCACAAGCCACTGTTCTGGGTGTCAGTTTTCAGGACCCACTTGACACTCTCAAACCAGACCAAGTTGGCACGAGTGCCACCTTGCATCTGAGAGGCATCCTGCGAGAGGCAAATCTCCAGGTGGCACCCGGCTATTAAAGGCGGCATTAACCTAAACCATTGTACAGGCTTTTTCCCTGGGAAAGAAAACTCACAAGCCACTGTTCTGGGTGTCAGTTTGCAGGAGCCACCTGGCACTCTCAAACCAGACCAAGTTAACACTGGTGCCACCTTGTGTCTGGGAGGCATCCTGCGAGAGGCGCAATTCCAGGAGGCACTAGGCAATTTAAGGCCGCAGGACCCTGAACCATTGTACAGGCTTTTTCCCTGGGAAACAAAACTCACAAGCCACTGTTCTGGGTGTCAGTTTTCAGGACCCACTTGACACTCTCAAACCAGACCAAGTTGGCACTGGTGCCACCTTGCGTCTGGGAGGCATCCTGCGAGCGGCGCAATTCCAGGAGGCACCCAGCAATTTAAGGGCTCAGGAACCTGAACCATTGTACAGGCTTTTTCCCTGGGAAACAAAACTCACAAGCCACTGTTCTGGGTGTCAGTTTTCAGGACCCACTTGGCACTCTTAAACCAGACCAAGTTGGAACTGGTGTCACCTTGCGTCTGGGAGGCATCCTGCGAGATGCGGATCTCTAGGTGCCACCCGGCTATTAAAGGCGGGATTAACCTAAACCATTTTACAGGCTTTTTCCCTGGGAAAGAAAACTCACAAGCCACTGTTCTGGGTGTCAGTTTGCAGGAGCCACCTGGCACTCTCAAACCAGACCAAGTTGGCACTGGTGCCACCTTGCGTCTGGGAGGCATCCTGTGAGAGGCCGAATTCCAGGAGGCACCCGGCAATTTAAGGCCGCAGGACCCTGAACCATTGTACAGGCTTTTTCCCTGGGAAACAAAACTCACAATCCACTGTTCTGGGTGTCAGTTTTCAGGACCCACTTGGCACTCTCAAACCAGACCAAGTTTCAACTGGTGCCACCTTGCGTCTGGGAGGCATCCTGTGAGAGGCGGATCTCCAGGAGGCATCCGGCAATTTAAGGCCTCAGGCCCCTGAACCATTGTACAGGCTTTTTCCCTGGGAAACAAAACTCACAAGCCACTGTTCTGGGTGTCAGTTTGCAGGAGCCACCTGGCACTCTCAAACCAGACCAAGTTGGCACTGGTGCCACCTTGCGTCTTGGAGGCATCCTGCGAGAGGCGGAATTCCTGGAGGCACCCGGCAATTTAAGGCCGCAGGACCCTGAACCATTGTACAGGCTTTTTCCCTGGGAAACAAAACTCACAAGCCACTGTTCTGGGTGTCAGTTTGCAGGACACACATGGCACTCTCAAACCAGACCAAGTTGGCACGGGTGCCACCTTGCGTCTGGGAGGCATGCTGCGAGAGGCGGAATTCAAGGAGGCACCCGGCAATTTAAGTCTGCAGGACCCTGAACCATTGTACAGGCTTTTTCCCTGGGAAACAAAACTCACAAGCCACTGTTCTGGGTGTCAGTTTTCAGGACCCACTTGACACTCTCAAACCAGACCAAGTTGGCACTGGTGCCACCTTGCGTCTGGGAGGCATCCTGCGAGATGCGGATCTCCAGGTGCCACCCGTCTATTAAAGGCGGCATTAACCTAAACCATTTTACAGGCTTTTTCCCTGGGAAACAAAACTCACAAGCCACTGTTCTGGGTGTCAGTTTGCAGGAGCCACCTGGCACTCTCAAACCAGACCAAGTTGGCACTGGTGCCACCTTGTGTCTGGGAGGCATCCTGCGAGAGGCTGAATTCCAGGAGGCACCCGGCAATTTAAGGCCTCAGGCCCTTGAACCATTGTACAGGCTTTTTCCCTGGGAAACAAAACTCACAAGCCACTGTTCTGGGTGTCAGTTTTCAGGACCCACTTGGAACTCTCAAACCAGACCAAGTTGGCACTGGTGCTACCTTGCGTCTGGGAGGCATCCTGCGAGAGGCGCAGATCCAGGAGGCACCTGGCAATTTAAGGCCGCAGGACCCTGAACCATTGTACAGGCTTTTTCCCTGGGAAACAAAACTCACAAGCCACTGTTCTGGGTGTCAGTTCTCAGGACCCACTTGACACTCTCAAACCAGACCAAGTTGGCACTGGTGCAACCTTGTGTCTGGGAGGCATCCTGCGAGAAGCCGAATTCCAGGAGGCACCCGGCAATTTAAGGCCTCAGGCCCCTGAACCATTGTACAGGCTTTTTCCCTGGGAAACAAAACTCACAAGCCACTGTTCTGGGTGTCAGTTTTCAGGACCCACTTCACACTCTCAAACCAGACCAAGTTGGCAGTGGTGCCACCTTGCGTCTGGGAGGCATCCTGCGAGAGGTGGAATTCCAGGAGGCACCCGGCAATTTAAGGCCGCAGGACCCTGAACCATTGTACAGGCTTTTTCCCTGGGAAAGAAAACTCACAAGCCACTGTTCTGGGTGTCAGTTTTCAGGACCCACTTGACACTCTCAAACCAGACCAAGTTGGCACTGGTGCCACCTTGCGTCTGGGAGGCATCCTGCGAGAGGCTGAATTCCAGGAGGCACCCGGCAATTTAAGGCCTCAGGCCCCCTGAACCATTGTACAGGCTTTTTCCCTGGGAAACAAAACTCACAAGCCACTGTTCTGGGTGTCAGTTTTCAGGACCCACTTGGCACTCTTAAAACAGACCAAGGTAGAACAGGTGTCACCTTGCGTCTGGGAGGCATCCTGCGAGATGCGGATCTCCAATTGCCACCCGGCTATTAAAGGCGGCATTAACCTAAACCATTTTACAGGCTTTTTCCCTGCGAAAGAAAACTCACAAGCCACTGTTCTGGGTGTCAGTTTGCAGGAGCCACCTGGCACTCTCAAACCAGACCAAGTTGGCACTGGTGCCACCTTGCGTCTGGGAGGCATCCTGCGAGAGGCGCAATTCCAGGAGGCACCCGGCAATTTAAGGCCGCAGGACCCTGAACCATTGTACAGGCTTTTTCCCTGGGAAACAAAACTCACAAGCCACTGTTCTGGGTGTCAGTTTTCAGGACCCACTTGGCACTCTCAAACCAGACCAAGTTTCAACTGGTGCCACCTTGCGTCTGGGAGGCATGCTGTGAGAGGCGAATCTCCAGGAGGCATCCGGCAATTTAAGGCCTCAGGCCCCTGAACCATTGTACAGGCTTTTTCCCTGGGAAAGAAAACTCACAAGCCACTGTTCTGGGTGTCAGTTTGCAGGAGCCACCTGGCACTCTCAAACCAGACCAAGTTGGCACTGGTGCCACCTTGCGTCTTGGAGGCGTCCTGCGAGAGGCGGAATTCCAGGAGGCACCCGGCAATTTAAGGCCGCAGGACCCTGAACCATTGTACAGGCTTTTTCCCTGGGAAACAAAACTCACAAGCCACTGTTCTGGGTGTCAGTTTCCAGGACACACTTGGCACTCTCAAACCAGACCAAGTTGGCACGGGTGCCACCTTGCGTCTGGGAGGCATGCTGCGAGAGGCGGAATTCAAAGAGGCACCCGGCAATTTAAGTCTGCAGGACCCTGAACCATTGTACAGGCTTTTTCCCTGGGAAACAAAACTCACAAGCCACTGTTCTGGGTGTCAGTTTTCAGGACCCACTTGACACTCTCAAACCAGACCAAGTTGGAACTGGTGCCACCTTGCGTCTGGGAGGCATCCTGCGAGATGCGGAACTCCAGGTGCCACCCGGCTATTAAAGGAGGCATAAACCTAAACCATTTTACAGGCTTTTTCCCTGGGAAAGAAAACTCACAAGCCACTGTTCTGGGTGTCAGTTTGCAGGAGCCACCTGGCACTCTCAAACAGACCAAGTTGGCACTGGTGCCACCTTGCGTCTGGGAGGCATCCTGCGAGAGGCGGAATTCCAGGAGGCACCCGGCAATTTAAGGCCGCAGGACCCTGAACCATTGTACAGGCTTTTTCCCTGGGAAACAAAACTCACAAGCCACTGTTCTGGGTGTCAGTTTTCAGGACACACTTGAAACTCTCAAACCAGACCAAGTTGGCACTGGTGCCACCTTGTGTCTTGGAGGCATCCTGCGAGAGGCTGAATTCCAGGAGGCACCCGGCAATTAAAGGCCTCAGGCCCCTGAACCATTGTACAGGCTTTTTCCCTGGGAAACAAAACTCACAAGCCACTGTTCTGGGTGTCATTTTGCAGGAGCCACCTGGCACTCTCAAACCAGACCAAGTTGGCACTGGTGCCACCTTGTGTCTGGGAGGCATCCTGCGAGAGGCGCAATTCCAGGAGGCACTTGGCAATTTAAGGCCGCAGGACCCTGAACCATTGTACAGGCTTTTTCCCTGGGAAACAAAACTCACAAGCCACTGTTCTGGGTGTCAGTTTACAGGACCCACTTGACACTCTCAAACAAGACCAAGTTGGCACTGGTGCCGCCTTGCGTCTGAGAGGCATCCTGCGAGAGGCGAATCTCCAGGAGGCACCCGGCAATTTAAGGCCTCAGGCCCCTGAACCATTTTACAGGCTTTTTCCCTGGGAAACAAAACTCACAAGCCACTGTTCTGGGTGTCAGTTTTCAGGACCCACTTCACACTCTCAAACCAGACCAAGTTGGCAGTGGTGCCACCTTGCGTCTGGGAGGCATCCTGCGAGAGGCGGAATTCCAGGAGGCACCCGGCAATTTAAGGCCGCAGGACCCTGAACCATTGTACAGGCTTTTTCCCTGGGAAAGAAAACTCACAAGCCACTGTTCTGGGTGTCAGTTTTCAGGACCCACTTGACACTCTCAAACCAGACCAAGTTGGCACTGGTGCCACCTTGTGTCTTGGAGGCATCCTGCGAGAGGCTGAATTCCAGGAGGCACCCGGCAATTTAAGGCCTCAGGCCCCCTGAACCATTGTACAGGCTTTTTCCCTGGGAAACAAAACTCACAAGCCACTGTTCTGGGTGTCAGTTTTCAGGACCCACTTGACACTCTTAAAACAGACCAAGGTAGAACAGGTGTCACCTTGCGTCTGGGAGGCATCCTGCGAGATGCGGATCTCCAATTGCCACCCGGCTATTAAAGGCGGCATTAACCTAAACCATTTTACAGGCTTTTTCCCTGGGAAAGAAAACTCACAAGCCACTGTTCTGGGTGTCAGTTTGCAGGAGCCACCTGGCACTCTCAAACCAGACCAAGTTGGCACTGGTGCCACCTTGCGTCTGGGAGGCATCCTGTGAGAGGCCGAATTCCAGGAGGCACCCGGCAATTTAAGGCCGCAGGACCCTGAACCATTGTACAGGCTTTTTCCCTGGGAAACAAAACTCACAAGCCACTGTTCTGGGTGTCAGTTTTCAGGACCCACTTGGCACTCTCAAACCAGACCAAGTTTCAACTGGTGCCACCTTGCGTCTGGGAGGCATGCTGTGAGAGGCGAATCTCCAGGAGGCATCCGGCAATTTAAGGCCTCAGGCCCCTGAACCATTGTACAGGGTTTTTCCCTGGGAAACAAAACTCACAAGCCACTGTTCTGGGTGTCAGTTTGCAGGAGCCACCTGGCACTCTCAAACCAGACCAAGTTGGCACTGGTGCCACCTTGCGTCTTGGAGGCGTCCTGCGAGAGGCGGAATTCCAGGAGGCACCCGGCAATTTAAGGCCGCAGGACCCTGAACCATTGTACAGGCTTTTTCCCTGGGAAACAAAACTCACAAGCCACTGTTCTGGGTGTCAGTTTCCAGGACACACTTGGCACTCTCAAACCAGACCAAGTTGGCACGGGTGCCACCTTGCGTCTGGGAGGCATGCTGCGAGAGGCGGAATTCAAAGAGGCACCCGGCAATTTAAGTCTGCAGGACCCTGAACCATTGTACAGGCTTTTTCCCTGGGAAACAAAACTCACAAGCCACTGTTCTGGGTGTCAGTTTTCAGGACCCACTTGACACTCTCAAACCAGACCAAGTTGGCACTGGTGCCACCTTGCGTCTGGGAGGCATCCTGCGAGATGCGGATCTCCAGGTGCCACCCGTCTATTAAAGGCGGCATTAACCTAAACCATTTTACAGGCTTTTTCCCTGGGAAACAAAACTCACAAGCCACTGTTCAGGGTGTCAGTTTGCAGGAGCCACCTGGCACTCTCAAACAAGACCAAGTTGGCACTGGTGCCACCTTGCGTCTGGGAGGCATCCTGCGAGAGGCTGAATTCCAGGAGGCACCCGGCAATTTAAGGCCTCATGGCCCTGAACCATTGTACAGGCTTTTTCCCTGGGAAACAAAACTCACAAGCCACTGTTCTGGGTGTCAGTTTGCAGGAGCCACCTGGCACTCTCAAACCAGACCAAGTTGGCACTGGTGCTACCTTGCGTCTGGGAGGCATCCTGCGAGAGGCGCAGATCCAGGAGGCACCTGGCAATTTAAGGCCGCAGGACCCTGAACCATTGTACAGGCTTTTTCCCTGGGAAACAAAACTCACAAGCCACTGTTCTGGGTGTCAGTTTTCAGGACCTACTTGGCACTCTTAAAACAGACCAAGGTAGAACTGCTGTCACCTTGCGTCTGGAAGGCATCCTGCGAGATGCGGATCTCCAGGTGCCACCCGGCTATTAAAGGCGGCATTAACCTAAACCATTTTACAGGCTTTTTCCCTGGGAAAGAAAACTCACAAGCCACTGTTCTGGGTGTCAGTTTGCAGGAGCCACCTGGCACTCTCAAACCAGACCAAGTTGGAACTGGTGCCACCTTGCGTCTGGGAGGCATCCTGTGAGAGGCGGAATTCCAGGAGGCACCCGGCAATTTAAGGCCGCAGGACCCTGAACCATTGTACAGGCTTTTTCCCTGGGAAACAAAACTCACAAGCCACTGTTCTGGGTGTCAGTATGCAGGACACACTTGGCACTCTCAAACCAGACCAAGTTGGCACTGGTGCCACCTTGTGTCTGGGAGCCATCCTGCGAGTGGCCGACTTCCAGGAGGCACCCGGCAATTTAAGGGCTCAGGAACCTGAACCATTTTACAGGCTTTTTCCCTGGGAAACAAAACTCACAAGCCACTGTTCTGGGTGTCAGTTTTCAGGACCCACTTGCCACTCTCAAACAAGACCAAGTTGGAACTGGTGCCACCTTGCGTCTGAGAGGCATCCTGCGAGAGGCGAATCTCCAGGTGGCACCCGGCTATTAAAGGCGGCATTAACCTAAACCATTTTACAGGCTTTTTCCCTGGGAAAGAAAACTCACAAGCCACTGTTCTGGGTGTCAGTTTGCAGGAGCCACCTGGCACTCTCAAACCAGACCAAGTTGGCACTGGTGCCACCTTGCGTCTGGGAGGCATCCTGTGAGAGGCCGAATTCCAGGAGGCACCCGGCAATTTAATGCCGCAGGACCCTGAACCATTGTACAGGCTTTTTCCCTGGGAAACAAAACTCACAAGCCACTGTTCTGGGTGTCAGTATGCAGGACACACTTGGCACTCTCAAACCAGACCAAGTTGGCACTGGTGCCACCTTGCGTCTGGGAGGCATGCTGCGAGAGGCGGAATTCCAGGAGGCACCCGGCAATTTAAGTCCGCAGGACCCTGAACCATTGTACAGGCTTTTTCCCTGGGAAACAAAACTCACAAGCCACTGTTCTGGGTGTCAGTTTTCAGGACCCACTTGGCACTCTCAAACCAGACCAAGTTGGAACTGGTGCCACCTTGCGTCTGGGAGGCATCCTGCAAGTGGCCGAATTCCAGGAGGCACCCGGCAATTTAAGGCCTCAGGCCCCTGAACCATTTTACAGGCTTTTTCCCTGGGAAACAAAACTCACAAGCCACTGTTCTGCGTGTCAGTTTTCAGGACCCACTTGACACTCTCAAAGAAGACCAAGTTGGAACTGGTGCCACCTTGCGTCTGAGAGGCATCCTGCGAGAGGCGAATCTCCAGGTGGCACCCGGCTATTAAAGGCGGCATTAACCTAAACCATTTTACAGGCTTTTTCCCTGGGAAACAAAACTCACAAGCCACTGTTCTGGGTGTCAGTTTGCAGGAGCCACCTGGCACTCTCAAACCAGACCAAGTTGGCACTGGTGCCACCTTGCGTCTGGGAGGCATCCTGTGAGAGGCGGAATTCCAGGAGGCACCCGGCAATTTAATGCCGCAGGACCCTGAACCATTGTACAGGCTTTTTCCCTGGGAAACAAAACTCACAAGCCACTGTTCTGGGTGTCAGTATGCAGGACCCACTTGGCACTCTCAAACCAGACCAAGTTGGCACTGGTGCCACCTTGCGTCTGGGAGGCATGCTGCGAGAGGCGGACTTCCAGGAGGCACCCGGCAATTTAAGTCCGAAGGACCCTGAACCATTGTACAGGCTTTTTCCCTGGGAAACAAAACTCACAAGCCACTGTTCTGGGTGTCAGTTTTCAGGACCCACTTGACACTCTTAAACCAGACCAAGTTGGCACTGGTGCCACCTTGCGTCTGGGAGGCATCCTGCGAGAGGCCGAATTCCAGGAGGCACCCGGCAATTTAAGGCCTCAGGCCCCTGAACCATTGTACAGGCTTTTTCCCTGGGAAACAAAACTCACAAGCCACTGTTCTGGGTGTCAGTTTTCAGGACCCACTTGGCACTCTTAAAACAGACCAAGGTAGAACTGGTGTCACCTTGCGTCTGGGAGGCATCCTGCGAGATGCGGATCTCCAGGTGCCACCCGGCTATTAAAGGCGGCATTAACCTAAACCATTGTACAGGCTTTTTCCCTGGGAAGCAAAACTCACAAGCCACTGTTCTGGGTGTCAGTTTTCAGGACCCACTTGGCACTCTCAAACCAGACCAAGTTGGAACTGGTGCCACCTTGCGTCTGGGAGGCATCCTGTGAGAGGCGGAATTCCAGGAGGCACCCGGCAATTTAAGGCCGCAGGACCCTGAACCATTGTACAGGCTTTTTCCCTGGGAAACAAAACTCACAAGCCACTGTTCTGGGTGTCAGTTTTCAGGACCCACTTGACACTCTCAAACAAAACCAAATTGGCACTGGTGCCACCTTGCGTCTGAGAGGCATCCTGCGAGAGGCGAATCTCCAGGTGGCACCCGGCTATTAAAGGCGGCATTAACCTAAACCATTGTACAGGCTTTTTCCCTGGGAAAGAAAACTCACAAGCCACTGTTCTGGGTGTCAGTTTGCAGGAGCCACCTGGCACTCTCAAACCAGACCAAGTTGGCACTGGTGCCACCTTGCGTCTGGGAGGCATCCTGCGAGAGGCCGAATTCCAGGAGGCACCCGGCAATTTAAGGCCGCAGGACCCTGAACCATTGTACAGGCTTTTTCCCTGGGAAACAAAACTCACAAGCCACTGTTCTGGGTGTCAGTTTTCAGGACCCACTTGACACTCTCAAACCAGACCAAGTTGGCACTGGTGCCACCTTGTGTCTTGGAGGCATCCTGCGAGAGGCTGAATACCAGGAGGCACCCGGCAATTTAAGGCCTCAGGCCCCCTGAATCATTGTACAGGCTTTTTCCCTGGGAAACAAAACTCACAAGCCACTGTTCTGGGTGTCAGTTTTCAGGACCCACTTGGCACTCTTAAACCAGACCAAGTTTCAACTGGTGCCACCTTGCGTCTGGGAGGCATCCTGTGAGAGGCGGATCTCCAGGAGGCATCCGGCAATTTAAGGCCTCAGGCCCCTGAACCATTGTACAGGCTTTTTCCCTGGGAAACAAAACTCACAAGCCACTGTTCTGGGTGTCAGTTTGCAGGAGCCACCTGGCACTCTCAAACCAGACCAAGTTGGCACTGGTGCCACCTTGTGTCTGGGAGGCATCCTGCGAGAGGCGGAATTCCAGGAGGCACTTGGCAATTTAAGGCCGCAGGACCCTGAACCATTGTACAGGCTTTTTCCCTGGGAAACAAAACTCACAAGCCACTGTTCTGGGTGTCAGTTTTCAGGACCCACTTGACACTCTCAAACCAGACCAAGTTGGAACTGGTGCCAACTTGCGTCTGGGAGGCATCCTGCGAGAGGCGCAATTCCAGGAGGCATCCGGCAATTTAAGGCCGCAGGACCCTGAACCATTTTACAGGCTTTTTCCCTGGGAAACAAAACTCACAAGCCACTGTTCTGGGTGTCAGTTTTCAGGACCCACTTGGCACTCTTAAACCAGACCAAGTTGGAACTGGTGCCACCTTGCGTCTGGGAGGCATCCTGCAAGTGGCCGAATTCCAGGAGGCACCCGGCAATTTAAGGCCTCAGGCCCCTGAACCATTTTACAGGCTTTTTCCCTGGGAAACAAAACTCACAAGCCACTGTTCTGGGTGTCAGTTTTCAGGACCCACTTGACACTCTCAAACAAGACCAAGTTGGAACTGGTGCCACCTTGCGTCTGAGAGGCATCCTGCGAGAGGCGAATCTCTAGGTGGCACCCGGCTATTAAAGGCGGCATTAACCTAAACTATTTTACAGGCTTTTTCCCTGGGAAAGAAAACTCACAAGCCACTGTTCTGGGTGTCAGTTTTCAGGACCCACTTGACACTCTCAAACCAGACCAAGTTGGCACTGGTGCCACCTTGTGTCTTGGAGGCATCCTGCGAGAGGCTGAATACCAGGAGGCACCCGGAAATTTAAGGCCTCAGGCCCCCTGAACCATTGTACAGGCTTTTTCCCTGGGAAACAAAACTCACAAGCCACTGTTCTGGGTGTCAGTTTTCAGGACCCACTTGGCACTCTTAAACCAGACCAAGTTGGAACTGGAGCCAACTTGCGTCTGGGAGGCATCCTGTGAGAGGCGGATCTCCAGGAGGCATCCGGCAATTTAAGGCCTCAGGCCCCTGAACCATTGTACAGGCTTTTTCCCTGGGAAACAAAACTCACCAGCCACTGTTCTGGGTGTCAGTTTTCAGGACCCACCTGGCACTCTAAACCAGACCAAGTTGGCACTGGTGCCACCTTGCGTCTGGGAGGCATCCTGCGAGAGGCGAATCTCCAGGAGGCACCCAGTTATTAAAGGCGGGATTAACCTAAAGCATTTTACAGGCTTTTTCCCTGGGAAAGAAAACTCACAAGCCACTGTTCAGGGTGTCAGTTTGCAGGAGCCACCTGGCACTCTCAAACCAGACCAAGTTGGCACTGGTGCCACCTTGTGTCTGGGAGGCATCCTGCAAGTGGCCGAATTCCAGGAAGCACCCGGCAATTTAAGGCCGCAGGACCCTGAACCATTGTACAGGCTTTTTCCCTGGGAAACAAAACTCACAAGCCACTGTTCTGGGTGTCAGTTTTCAGGACCCACTTGACACTCTCAAACCAGACCAAGTTGGAACTGGTGCCAACTTGCGTCTGGGAGGCATCCTGCGAGAGGCGCAATTCCAGGAGGCACCCGGCAATTTAAGGCCGCAGGACCCTGAACCATTGTACAGGCTTTTTCCCTGGGAAAAAAACTCACAAGCCACTGTTCTGGGTGTCAGTTTTCAGGACCCACTTGGCACTCTTAAACCAGACCAAGTTGGCACTGGTGCCACCTTGTGTCTGGGAGGCATCCTGCGAGAGGCCGAATTCCAGGAGGCACCCGGCAATTTAAGGCTTCAGGCCCCGGAACCATTGTACAGGCTTTTTCCCTGGGAAACAAAACTCACAAGCCACTGTTCTGGGTGTCAGTTTTCAGGACCCACTTGGAACTCTTAAACCAGACCAAGTTGGAACTGGTGCCACCTTGCGTCTGGGAGGCATCCTGCGAGATGCGGATCTCCAGGTACCACCCGGCTATTAAAGGCGGCATTAACCTAAACCATTTTACAGGCTTTTTCCCTGGGAAAGAAAACTCACAAGCCACTGTTCTGGGTGTCAGTTTGCAGGAGCCACCTGGCACTCTCAAACCAGACCAAGTTGGCACTGGTGCCACCTTGCGTCTGGGAGGCATCCTGTGAGAGGCCGAATTCCAGGAGGCACCCGGCAATTTAATGCCGCAGGACCCTGAACCATTGTACAGGCTTTTTCCCTGGGAAACAAAACTCACAAGCCACTGTTCTGGGTGTCAGTATGCAGGACACACTTGGCACTCTCAAACCAGACCAAGTTGGCACTGGTGCCACCTTGCGTCTGGGAGGCATGCTGCGAGAGGCGGACTTCCAGGAGGCACCCGGCAATTTAAGTCCGAAGGACCCTGAACCATTGTACAGGCTTTTTCCCTGGGAAACAAAACTCACAAGCCACTGTTCTGGGTGTCAGTTTTCAGGACCCACTTGACACTCTTAAACCAGACCAAGTTGGCACTGGTGCCACCTTGCGTCTGGGAGGCATCCTGCGAGAGGCCGAATTCCAGGAGGCACCCGGCAATTTAAGGCCTCAGGCCCCTGAACCATTTTACAGGCTTTTTCCCTGGGAAACAAAACTCACAAGCCACTGTTCTGGGTGTCAGTTTTCAGGACCCACTTGGCACTCTTAAAACAGACCAAGGTAGAACTGGTGTCACCTTGCGTCTGGGAGGCATCCTGCGAGATGCGGATCTCCAGGTGCCACCCGGCTATTAAAGGCGGCATTAACCTAAACCATTGTACAGGCTTTTTCCCTGGGAAGCAAAACTCACAAGCCACTGTTCTGGGTGTCAGTTTTCAGGACCCACTTGACACTCTCAAACAAAACCAAATTGGCACTGGTGCCACCTTGCGTCTGAGAGGCATCCTGCGAGAGGCGAATCTCCAGGTGGCACCCGGCTATTAAAGGCGGCATTAACCTAAACCATTGTACAGGCTTTTTCCCTGGGAAAGAAAACTCACAAGCCACTGTTCTGGGTGTCAGTTTGCAGGAGCCACCTGGCACTCTCAAACCAGACCAAGTTGGCACTGGTGCCACCTTGCGTCTGGGAGGCATCCTGCGAGAGGCCGAATTCCAGGAGGCACCCGGCAATTTAAGGCCGCAGGACCCTGAACCATTGTACAGGCTTTTTCCCTGGGAAACAAAACTCACAAGCCACTGTTCTGGGTGTCAGTTTTCAGGAGCCACCTGGCACTCTTAAACCAGACCAAGTTGGCACTGGTGCCACCTTGCGTCTGGGAGGCATCCTGCGAGAGGCCGAATTCCAGGAGGCACCCGGCAATTTAAGGCCTCAGGCCCCTGAATCATTTTACAGGCTTTTTCCCTGGGAAACAAAACTCACAAGCCACTGTTCTGGGTGTCAGTTTTCAGGACCCACTTGGCACTCTTAAACCAGACCAAGTTTCAACTGGTGCCACCTTGCGTCTGGGAGGCATCCTGTGAGAGGCGGATCTCCAGGAGGCATCCGGCAATTTAAGGCCTCAGGCCCCTGAACCATTGTACAGGCTTTTTCCCTGGGAAACAAAACTCACAAGCCACTGTTCTGGGTGTCAGTTTGCAGGAGCCACCTGGCACTCTCAAACCAGACCAAGTTGGCACTGGTGCCACCTTGTGTCTGGGAGGCATCCTGCGAGAGGCGGAATTCCAGGAGGCACTTGGCAATTTAAGGCCGCAGGACCCTGAACCATTGTACAGGCTTTTTCCCTGGGAAACAAAACTCACAAGCCACTGTTCTGGGTGTCAGTTTTCAGGACCCACTTGACACTCTCAAACCAGACCAAGTTGGAACTGGTGCCAACTTGCGTCTGGGAGGCATCCTGCGAGAGGCGCAATTCCAGGAGGCATCCGGCAATTTAAGGCCGCAGGACCCTGAACCATTTTACAGGCTTTTTCCCTGGGAAACAAAACTCACAAGCCACTGTTCTGGGTGTCAGTTTTCAGGACCCACTTGGCACTCTTAAACCAGACCAAGTTGGAACTGGTGCCACCTTGCGTCTGGGAGGCATCCTGCAAGTGGCCGAATTCCAGGAGGCACCCGGCAATTTAAGGCCTCAGGCCCCTGAACCATTTTACAGGCTTTTTCCCTGGGAAACAAAACTCACAAGCCACTGTTCTGGGTGTCAGTTTTCAGGACCCACTTGACACTCTCAAACAAGACCAAGTTGGAACTGGTGCCACCTTGCGTCTGAGAGGCATCCTGCGAGAGGCGAATCTCTAGGTGGCACCCGGCTATTAAAGGCGGCATTAACCTAAACTATTTTACAGGCTTTTTCCCTGGGAAAGAAAACTCACAAGCCACTGTTCTGGGTGTCAGTTTTCAGGACCCACTTGACACTCTCAAACCAGACCAAGTTGGCACTGGTGCCACCTTGTGTCTTGGAGGCATCCTGCGAGAGGCTGAATACCAGGAGGCACCCGGCAATTTAAGGCCGCAGGACCCTGAACCATTGTACAGGCTTTTTCCCTGGGAAACAAAACTCA
Source organism: Fringilla coelebs (assembly GCF_963513975.1). Lineage (NCBI taxonomy): Eukaryota > Metazoa > Chordata > Aves > Passeriformes > Fringillidae > Fringilla > Fringilla coelebs. The sequence continues at coordinate 180,897 of NW_028167521.1, read as the reverse complement.
CAAGCCACTGTTCTGGGTGTCAGTTTTCAGGACCCACTTGGCACTCTTAAACCAGACCAAGTTGGAACTGGAGCCAACTTGCGTCTGGGAGGCATCCTGTGAGAGGCGGATCTCCAGGAGGCATCCGGCAATTTAAGGCCTCAGGCCCCTGAACCATTGTACAGGCTTTTTCCCTGGGAAACAAAACTCACCAGCCACTGTTCTGGGTGTCAGTTTTCAGGACCCACCTGGCACTCTAAACCAGACCAAGTTGGCACTGGTGCCACCTTGCGTCTGGGAGGCATCCTGCGAGAGGCGAATCTCCAGGAGGCACCCAGTTATTAAAGGCGGGATTAACCTAAACCATTTTACAGGCTTTTTCCCTGGGAAAGAAAACTCACAAGCCACTGTTCAGGGTGTCAGTTTGCAGGAGCCACCTGGCACTCTCAAACCAGACCAAGTTGGCACTGGTGCCACCTTGTGTCTGGGAGGCATCCTGCGAGAGGCGCAATTCCAGGAGGCACCCGGCAATTTAAGGCCGCAGGACCCTGAACCATTGTACAGGCTTTTTCCCTGGGAAAAAAACTCACAAGCCACTGTTCTGGGTGTCAGTTTTCAGGACCCACTTGGCACTCTTAAACCAGACCAAGTTGGCACTGGTGCCACCTTGTGTCTGGGAGGCATCCTGCGAGAGGCCGAATTCCAGGAGGCACCCGGCAATTTAAGGCTTCAGGCCCCGGAACCATTGTACAGGCTTTTTCCCTGGGAAACAAAACTCACAAGCCACTGTTCTGGGTGTCAGTTTTCAGGACCCACTTGGAACTCTTAAACCAGACCAAGTTGGAACTGGTGCCACCTTGCGTCTGGGAGGCATCCTGCGAGATGCGGATCTCCAGGTACCACCCGGCTATTAAAGGCGGCATTAACCTAAACCATTTTACAGGCTTTTTCCCTGGGAAACAAAACTCACAAGCCACTGTTCTGGGTGTCAGTTTGCAGGAGCCACCTGGCACTCTCAAACCAGACCAAGTTGGCACTGGTGCCACCTTGCGTCTGGGAGGCATCCTGTGAGAGGCCGAATTCCAGGAGGCACCCGGCAATTTAATGCCGCAGGACCCTGAACCATTGTACAGGCTTTTTCCCTGGGAAACAAAACTCACAAGCCACTGTTCTGGGTGTCAGTATGCAGGACACACTTGGCACTCTCAAACCAGACCAAGTTGGCACTGGTGCCACCTTGCGTCTGGGAGGCATGCTGCGAGAGGCGGACTTCCAGGAGGCACCCGGCAATTTAAGTCCGAAGGACCCTGAACCATTGTACAGGCTTTTTCCCTGGGAAACAAAACTCACAAGCCACTGTTCTGGGTGTCAGTTTTCAGGACCCACTTGACACTCTTAAACCAGACCAAGTTGGCACTGGTGCCACCTTGCGTCTGGGAGGCATCCTGCGAGAGGCCGAATTCCAGGAGGCACCCGGCAATTTAAGGCCTCAGGCCCCTGAACCATTTTACAGGCTTTTTCCCTGGGAAACAAAACTCACAAGCCACTGTTCTGGGTGTCAGTTTTCAGGACCCACTTGGCACTCTTAAAACAGACCAAGGTAGAACTGGTGTCACCTTGCGTCTGGGAGGCATCCTGCGAGATGCGGATCTCCAGGTGCCACCCGGCTATTAAAGGCGGCATTAACCTAAACCATTGTACAGGCTTTTTCCCTGGGAAGCAAAACTCACAAGCCACTGTTCTGGGTGTCAGTTTTCAGGACCCACTTGGCACTCTCAAACCAGACCAAGTTGGCACTGGTGCCACCTTGTGCCTGGGAGCCATCCTGCGAGTGGCCGAATTCCAGGAGGCACCCGGCAATTTAAGGCCGCAGGACCCTGAACCATTGTACAGGCTTTTTCCCTGGGAAACAAAACTCACAAGCCACTGTTCTGGGTGTCAGTTTTCAGGACCCACTTGACACTCTCAAACAAAACCAAATTGGCACTGGTGCCACCTTGCGTCTGAGAGGCATCCTGCGAGAGGCGAATCTCCAGGTGGCACCCGGCTATTAAAGGCGGCATTAACCTAAACCATTGTACAGGCTTTTTCCCTGGGAAAGAAAACTCACAAGCCACTGTTCTGGGTGTCAGTTTGCAGGAGCCACCTGGCACTCTCAAACCAGACCAAGTTGGCACTGGTGCCACCTTGCGTCTGGGAGGCATCCTGCGACAGGAGCAATTCCAGGAGGCACCCGGCAATTTAATGCCGCAGAACCCTGAACCATTGTACAGGCTTTTTCCCTGGGAAACAAAACTCACAAGCCACTGTTCTGGGTGTCAGTATGCAGGACGCACTTGGCACTCTTAAACCAGACCAAGTTTCAACTGGTGCCACCTTGCGTCTGGGAGGCATGCTGAGAGAGGCGGAATTCCAGGAGGCACCCAGGCAATTTAAGTCCGCAGGACCCTGAACCATTGTACAGGCTTTTTCCCTGGGAAACAAAACTCACAAGCCACTGTTCTGGGTGTCAGTTTTCAGGACCCACTTGACACTCTCAAACCAGACCAAGTTGGCACTGGTGCCACCTTGCGTCTGAGAGGCATCCTGCGAGATGCGGAACTCCAGGTGCCACCTGGCTATTAAAGGCGGCATTAACCTAAACCATTTTACAGGCTTTTTCCCTGGGAAAGAAAACTCACAAGCCACTGTTCTGGGTGTCAGTTTGCAGGAGCCACCTGGCACTCTCAAACCAGACCAAGTTGGCACTGGTGCCACCTTGTGTCTGGGAGGCATCCTGCGAGAGGCGCAATTCCAGGAGGCACTTGGCAATTTAAGGCCGCAGGACCCTGAACCATTGTACAGGCTTTTTCCCTGGGAAACAAAACTCACAAGCCACTGTTCTGGGTGTCAGTTTTCAGGACCCACTTGACACTCTCAAACCAGACCAAGTTGGAACTGGTGCCAACTTGCGTCTGGGAGGCATCCTGCGAGAGGCGCAATTCCAGGAGGCATCCGGCAATTTAAGGCCGCAGGACCCTGAACCATTGTACAGGCTTTTTCCCTGGGAAACAAAACTCACAAGCCACTGTTCTGGGTGTCAGTTTTCAGGACCCACTTGGCACTCTTAAACCAGAACAAGTTGGAACTGGTGCCACCTTGCGTCTGGGAGGCATCCTGCAAGTGGCCGAATTCCAGGAGGCACCCGGCAATTTAAGGCCTCAGGCCCCTGAACCATTTTACAGGCTTTTTCCCTGGGAAACAAAACTCACAAGCCACTGTTCTGGGTGTCAGTTTTCAGGACCCACTTGACACTCTCAAACAAGACCAAGTTGGAACTGGTGCCACCTTGCGTCTGAGAGGCATCCTGCGAGAGGCGAATCTCTAGGTGGCACCCGGCTATTAAAGGCGGCATTAACCTAAACTATTTTACAGGCTTTTTCCCTGGGAAAGAAAACTCACAAGCCACTGTTCTGGGTGTCAGTTTTCAGGACCCACTTGACACTCTCAAACCAGACCAAGTTGGCACTGGTGCCACCTTGTGTCTTGGAGGCATCCTGCGAGAGGCTGAATACCAGGAGGCACCCGGCAATTTAAGGCCTCAGGCCCCCTGAACCATTGTACAGGCTTTTTCCCTGGGAAACAAAACTCACAAGCCACTGTTCTGGGTGTCAGTTTTCAGGACCCACTTGGCACTCTTAAACCAGACCAAGTTGGAACTGGAGCCAACTTGCGTCTGGGAGGCATCCTGTGAGAGGCGGATCTCCAGGAGGCATCCGGCAATTTAAGGCCTCAGGCCCCTGAACCATTGTACAGGCTTTTTCCCTGGGAAACAAAACTCACAAGCCACTGTTCTGGGTGTCAGTTTGCAGGAGCCACCTGGCACTCTCAAACCAGACCAAGTTGGCACTGGTGCCACCTTGTGTCTGGGAGGCATCCTGCGAGAGGCGCAATTCCAGGAGGCACTTGGCAATTTAAGGCCGCAGGACCCTGAACCATTGTACAGGCTTTTTCCCTGGGAAACAAAACTCACAAGCCACTGTTCTGGGTGTCAGTTTTCAGGACCCACTTGGCACTCTTAAACCAGAACAAGTTGGAACTGGTGCCACCTTGCGTCTGGGAGGCATCCTGCAAGTGGCCGAATTCCAGGAGGCACCCGGCAATTTAAGGCCTCAGGCCCCTGAACCATTTTACAGGCTTTTTCCCTGGGAAACAAAACTCACAAGCCACTGTTCTGGGTGTCAGTTTTCAGGACCCACTTGACACTCTCAAACAAGACCAAGTTGGAACTGGTGCCACCTTGCGTCTGAGAGGCATCCTGCGAGAGGTGAATCTCTAGGTGGCACCCGGCTATTAAAGGCGGCATTAACCTAAACTATTTTACAGGCTTTTTCCCTGGGAAAGAAAACTCACAAGCCACTGTTCTGGGTGTCAGTTTTCAGGACCCACTTGACACTCTCAAACCAGACCAAGTTGGCACTGGTGCCACCTTGTGTCTTGGAGGCATCCTGCGAGAGGCTGAATTCCAGGAGGCACCCGGCAATTTAAGGCCTCAGGCCCCCTGAACCATTGTACAGGCTTTTTCCCTGGGAAACAAAACTCACAAGCCACTGTTCTGGGTGTCAGTTTTCAGGACCCACTTGGCACTCTTAAACCGGACCAAGTTGGAACTGGAGCCAACTTGCGTCTGGGAGGCATCCTGTGAGAGGCGGATCTCCAGGAGGCATCCGGCAATTTAAGGCCTCAGGCCCCTGAACCATTGTACAGGCTTTTTCCCTGGGAAACAAAACTCACCAGCCACTGTTCTGGGTGTCAGTTTTCAGGACCCACCTGGCACTCTAAACCAGACCAAGTTGGCACTGGTGCCACCTTGCGTCTGGGAGGCATCCTGCGAGAGGCGAATCTCCAGGAGGCACCCAGTTATTAAAGGCGGGATTAACCTAAACCATTTTACAGGCTTTTTCCCTGGGAAAGAAAACTCACAAGCCACTGTTCAGGGTGTCAGTTTGCAGGAGCCACCTGGCACTCTCAAACCAGACCAAGTTGGCACCGGTGCCACCTTGTGTCTGGGAGGCATCCTGCGAGAGGCGCAGTTCCAGGAGGCACTTGGCAATTTAAGGCCGCAGGACCCTGAACCATTGTACAGGCTTTTTCCCTGGGAAACAAAACTCACAAGCCACTGTTCTGGGTGTCAGTTTTCAGGACCCACTTGACACTCTCAAACCAGACCAAGTTGGAACTGGTGCCAACTTGCGTCTGGGAGGCATCCTGCGAGAGGCGCAATTCCAGGAGGCACCCGGCAATTTAAGGCCGCAGGACCCTGAACCATTGTACAGGCTTTTTCCCTGGGAAACAAAACTCACAAGCCACTGTTCTGGGTGTCAGTTTTCAGGACCCACTTGGCACTCTTAAACCAGACCAAGTTGGCACTGGTGCCACCTTGTGTCTGGGAGGCATCCTGCGAGAGGCCGAATTCCAGGAGGCACCCGGCAATTTAAGGCTTCAGGCCCCGGAACCATTGTACAGGCTTTTTCCCTGGGAAACAAAACTCACAAGCCACTGTTCTGGGTGTCAGTTTTCAGGACCCACTTGGAACTCTTAAACCAGACCAAGTTGGAACTGGTGCCACCTTGCGTCTGGGAGGCATCCTGCGAGATGCGGATCTCCAGGTGCCACCCGGCTATTAAAGGCGGCATTAACCTAAACCATTTTACAGGCTTTTTCCCTGGGAAAGAAAACTCACAAGCCACTGTTCTGGGTGTCAGTTTGCAGGAGCCACCTGGCACTCTCAAACCAGACCAAGTTGGCACTGGTGCCACCTTGCGTCTGGGAGGCATCCTGTGAGAGGCCGAATTCCAGGAGGCACCCGGCAATTTAAGGCCGCAGGACCCTGAACCATTGTACAGGCTTTTTCCCTGGGAAACAAAACTCACAAGCCACTGTTCTGGGTGTCAGTTTTCAGGACCCACTTGGCTCTCTCAAACCAGACCAAGTTTCAACTGGTGCCACCTTGCGTCTGGGAGGCATGCTGTGAGAGGCGGATCTCCAGGAGGCATCCGGCAATTTAAGGCCTCAGGCCCCTGAACCATTGTACAGGCTTTTTCCCTGGGAAACAAAACTCACAAGCCACTGTTCTGGGTGTCAGTTTGCAGGAGCCACCTGGCACTCTCAAACCAGACCAAGTTGGCACTGGTGCCACCTTGCGTCTTGGAGGCGTCCTGCGAGAGGCGGAATTCCTGGAGGCACCCGGCAATTTAAGGCCGCAGGACCCTGAACCATTGTACAGGCTTTTTCCCTGGGAAACAAAACTCACAAGCCACTGTTCTGGGTGTCAGTTTGCAGGACACACTTGGCACTCTCAAACCAGACCAAGTTGGCACGGGTGCCACCTTGCGTCTGGGAGGCATGCTGCGAGAGGCGGAATTCAAAGAGGCACCCGGCAATTTAAGTCTGCAGGACCCTGAACCATTGTACAGGCTTTTTCCCTGGGAAACAAAACTCACAAGCCACTGTTCTGGGTGTCAGTTTTCAGGACCCACTTCACACTCTCAAACCAGACCAAGGTGGCACTGGTGCCACCTTGCGTCTGGGAGGCATCCTGCGAGATGCGGATCTCCAGGTGCCACCCGTCTATTAAAGGCGGCATTAACCTAAACCATTTTACAGGCTTTTTCCCTGGGAAACAAAACTCACAAGCCACTGTTCAGGGTGTCAGTTTGCAGGAGCCACCTGGCACTCTCAAACCAGACCAAGTTGGCACTGGTGCCACCTTGTGTCTGGGAGGCATCCTGCGAGAGGCTGAATTCCAGGAGGCACCCGGCAATTTAAGGCCTCAGGGCCCTGAACCATTGTACAGGCTTTTTCCCTGGGAAACAAAACTCACAAGCCACTGTTCTGGGTGTCAGTTTGCAGGAGCCACCTGGCACTCTCAAACCAGACCAAGTTGGCACGGGTGCCACCTTGCGTCTGGGAGGCATGCTGCGAGAGGCGGAATTCAAAAAGGCACCCGGCAATTTAAGTCTGCAGGACCCTGAACCATTGTACAGGCTTTTTCCCTGGGAAACAAAACTCACAAGCCACTGTTCTGGGTGTCAGTTTTCAGGACCCACTTGACACTCTCAAACCAGACCAAGTTGGCACTGGTGCCACCTTGCGTCTGGGAGGCATCCTGCGAGATGCGGATCTCCAGGTGCCACCCGTCTATTAAAGGCGGCATTAACCTAAACCATTTTACAGGCTTTTTCCCTGGGAAACAAAACTCACAAGCCACTGTTCAGGGTGTCAGTTTGCAGGAGCCACCTGGCACTCTCAAACCAGACCAAGTTGGCACTGGTGCCACCTTGTGTCTGGGAGGCATCCTGCGAGAGGCTGAATTCCAGGAGGCACCCGGCAATTTAAGGCCTCAGGGCCCTGAACCATTGTACAGGCTTTTTCCCTGGGAAACAAAACTCACAAGCCACTGTTCTGGGTGTCAGTTTGCAGGAGCCACCTGGCACTCTCAAACCAGACCAAGTTGGCACTGGTGCTACCTTGCGTCTGGGAGGCATCCTGCGAGAGGCGCAGATCCAGGAGGCACCTGGCAATTTAAGGCCGCAGGACCCTGAACCATTGTACAGGCTTTTTCCCTGGGAAACAAAACTCACAAGCCACTGTTCTGGGTGTCAGTTTTCAGGACCCACTTGACACTCTCAAACCAGACCAAGTTGGCACTGGTGCAACCTTGTGTCTGGGAGGCATCCTGCGAGAAGCCGAATTCCAGGAGGCACCCGGCAATTTAAGGCCTCAGGCCCCTGAACCATTGTACAGGCTTTTTCCCTGGGAAACAAAACTCACAAGCCACTGTTCTGGGTGTCAGTTTTCAGGACCCACTTGACACTCTTAAACCAGACCAAATTGGCACTGGTGCCACCTTGCGTCTGGGAGGCATCCTGCGAGAGGCCGAATTCCAGGAGGCACCCGGCAATTTAAGGCCTCAGGCCCCTGAACCATTGTACAGGCTTTTTCCCTGGGAAACAAAACTCACAAGCCACTGTTCTGGGTGTCAGTTTTCAGGACCCACTTGGCACTCTTAAAACAGACCAAGGTAGAACTGGTGTCACCTTGCGTCTGGAAGGCATCCTGCGAGAGGCGAATCTCCAGGTGCCACCCGGCTATTAAAGGCGGCATTAACCTAAACCATTTTACAGGCTTTTTCCCTGGGAAAGAAAACTCACAAGCCACTGTTCTGGGTGTCAGTTTGCAGGAGCCACCTGGCACTCTCAAACCAGACCAAGTTGGCACTGGTGCCACCTTGCGTCTGGGAGGCATTCTGCGAGAGGCGGAATTCCAGGAGGCACCCGGCAATTTAAGTCCGAAGGACCCTGAACCATTGTACAGGCTTTTTCCCTGGGAAACAAAACTCACAAGCCACTGTTCTGGGTGTCAGTTTTCAGGACCCACTTCACACTCTCAAACCAGACCAAGTTGGCAGTGGTGCCACCTTGCGTCTGGGAGGCATCCTGCGAGAGGCGCAGTTCCAGGAGGCACTTGGCAATTTAAGGCCGCAGGACCCTGAACCATTGTACAGGCTTTTTCCCTGGGAAACAAAACTCACAAGCCACTGTTCTGGGTGTCAGTTTTCAGGACCCACTTGACACTCTCAAACCAGACCAAGTTGGAACTGGTGCCAACTTGCGTCTGGGAGGCATCCTGCGAGAGGCGCAATTCCAGGAGGCACCCGGCAATTTAAGGCCGCAGGACCCTGAACCATTGTACAGGCTTTTTCCCTGGGAAACAAAACTCACAAGCCACTGTTCTGGGTGTCAGTTTTCAGGACCCACTTGGCACTCTTAAACCAGACCAAGTTGGCACTGGTGCCACCTTGTGTCTGGGAGGCATCCTGCGAGAGGCCGAATTCCAGGAGGCACCCGGCAATTTAAGGCTTCAGGCACCGGAACCATTGTACAGGCTTTTTCCCTGGGAAACAAAACTCACAAGCCACTGTTCTGGGTGTCAGTTTTCAGGACCCACTTGGAACTCTTAAACCAGACCAAGTTGGAACTGGTGCCACCTTGCGTCTGGGAGGCATCCTGCGAGATGCGGATCTCCAGGTGCCACCCGGCTATTAAAGGCGGCATTAACCTAAACCATTTTACAGGCTTTTTCCCTGGGAAAGAAAACTCACAAGCCACTGTTCTGGGTGTCAGTTTGCAGGAGCCACCTGGCACTCTCAAACCAGACCAAGTTGGCACTGGTGCCACCTTGCGTCTGGGAGGCATCCTGTGAGAGGCCGAATTCCAGGAGGCACCCGGCAATTTAAGGCCGCAGGACCCTGAACCATTGTACAGGCTTTTTCCCTGGGAAACAAAACTCACAAGCCACTGTTCTGGGTGTCAGTTTTCAGGACCCACTTGGCACTCTCAAACCAGACCAAGTTTGTACTGGTGCCACCTTGCGTCTGGGAGGCATGCTGTGAGAGGCGGATCTCCAGGAGGCATCCGGCAATTTAAGGCCTCAGGCCCCTGAACCATTGTACAGGCTTTTTCCCTGGGAAACAAAACTCACAAGCCACTGTTCTGGGTGTCAGTTTGCAGGAGACACCTGGCACTCTCAAACCAGACCAAGTTGGCACTGGTGCCACCTTGCGTCTGGGAGGCATCCTGCGAGAGGCGAATCTCCAGGTGGCACCCGGCTATTAAAGGCGGCATTAACCTAAACCATTTTACAGGCTTTTTCCCTGGGAAACAAAACTCACAAGCCACTGTTCTGGGTGTCAGTTTGCAGGACACACTTGGCACTCTCAAACCAGACCAAGTTGGCACGGGTGCCACCTTGCGTCTGGGAGGCATGCTGCGAGAGGCGGAATTCAAAAAGGCACCCGGCAATTTAAGTCTGCAGGACCCTGAACCATTGTACAGGCTTTTTCCCTGGGAAACAAAACTCACAAGCCACTGTTCTGGGTGTCAGTTTTCAGGACCCACTTGACACTCTCAAACCAGACCAAGTTGGCACTGGTGCCACCTTGCGTCTGGGAGGCATCCTGCGAGATGCGGATCTCCAGGTGCCACCCGTCTATTAAAGGCGGCATTAACCTAAACCATTTTACAGGCTTTTTCCCTGGGAAACAAAACTCACAAGCCACTGTTCAGGGTGTCAGTTTGCAGGAGCCACCTGGCACTCTCAAACCAGACCAAGTTGGCACTGGTGCCACCTTGTGTCTGGGAGGCATCCTGCGAGAGGCTGAATTCCAGGAGGCACCCGGCAATTTAAGGCCTCAGGGCCCTGAACCATTGTACAGGCTTTTTCCCTGGGAAACAAAACTCACAAGCCACTGTTCTGGGTGTCAGTTTGCAGGAGCCACCTGGCACTCTCAAACCAGACCAAGTTGGCACTGGTGCTACCTTGCGTCTGGGAGGCATCCTGCGAGAGGCGCAGATCCAGGAGGCACCTGGCAATTTAAAGCCACAGGACCCTGAACCATTGTACAGGCTTTTTCCCTGGGAAACAAAACTCACAAGCCACTGTTCTGGGTGTCAGTTTTCAGGACCCACTTGACACTCTCAAACCAGACCAAGTTGGCACTGGTGCAACCTTGTGTCTGGGAGGCATCCTGCGAGAAGCCGAATTCCAGGAGGCACCCGGCAATTTAAGGCCGCAGGACCCTGAACCATTGTACAGGCTTTTTCCCTGGGAAACAAAACTCACAAGCCACTGTTCTGGGTGTCAGTTTTCAGGACCCACTTGACACTCTTAAACCAGACCAAATTGGCACTGGTGCCACCTTGCGTCTGGGAGGCATCCTGCGAGAGGCCGAATTCCAGGAGGCACCCGGCAATTTAAGGCCTTAGGCCCCTGAACCATTTTACAGGCTTTTTCCCTGGGAAACAAAACTCACAAGCCACTGTTCTGGGTGTCAGTTTTCAGGACCCACTTGACACTCTTAAACCAGACCAAATTGGCACTGGTGCCACCTTGCGTCTGGGAGGCATCCTGCGAGATGCGGATCTCCAGGTGCCACCCGTCTATTAAAGGCGGCATTAACCTAAACCATTTTACAGGCTTTTTCCCTGGGAAACAAAACTCACAAGCCACTGTTCAGGGTGTCAGTTTGCAGGAGCCACCTGGCACTCTCAAACCAGACCAAGTTGGCACTGGTGCCACCTTGTGTCTGGGAGGCATCCTGCGAGAGGCTGAATTCCAGGAGGCACCCGGCAATTTAAGGCCTCAGGGCCCTGAACCATTGTACAGGCTTTTTCCCTGGGAAACAAAACTCACAAGACACTGTTCTGGGTGTCAGTTTGCAGGAGCCACCTGGCACTCTCAAACCAGACCAAGTTGGCACTGGTGCTACCTTGCGTCTGGGAGGCATCCTGCGAGAGGCGCAGATCCAGGAGGCACCTGGCAATTTAAGGCCGCAGGACCCTGAACCATTGTACAGGCTTTTTCCCTGGGAAACAAAACTCACAAGCCACTGTTCTGGGTGTCAGTTTTCAGGACCCACTTGACACTCTCAAACCAGACCAAGTTGGCACTGGTGCAACCTTGTGTCTGGGAGGCATCCTGCGAGAAGCCGAATTCCAGGAGGCACCCGGCAATTTAAGGCCTCAGGCCCCTGAACCATTGTACAGGCTTTTTCCCTGGGAAACAAAACTCACAAGCCACTGTTCTGGGTGTCAGTTTTCAGGACCCACTTGACACTCTTAAACCAGACCAAATTGGCACTGGTGCCACCTTGCGTCTGGGAGGCATCCTGCGAGAGGCCGAATTCCAGGAGGCACCCGGCAATTTAAGGCCTCAGGCCCCTGAACCATTGTACAGGCTTTTTCCCTGGGAAACAAAACTCAAAAGCCACTGTTCTGGGTGTCAGTTTTCAGGACCTACTTGGCACTCTTAAAACAGACCAAGGTAGAACTGGTGTCACCTTGCGTCTGGAATGCATCCTGCGAGATGCGCATCTCCAGGTGCCACCCGGCTATTAAAGGCGGCATTAACCTAAACCATTTTACAGGCTTTTTCCCTGGGAAAGAAAACTCACAAGCCACTGTTCTGGGTGTCAGTTTGCAGGAGCCACCTGGCACTCTCAAACCAGACCAAGTTGGAACTGGTGCCACCTTGCGTCTGGGAGGCATCCTGTGAGAGGCGGAATTCCAGGAGGCACCCGGCAATTTAAGGCCGCAGGACCCTGAACCATTGTACAGGCTTTTTCCCTGGGAAACAAAACTCACAAGCCACTGTTCTGGGTGTCAGTATGCAGGACACACTTGGCACTCTTAAACCAGACCAAGTTGGCACTGGTGCCACCTTGCGTCTGGGAGGCATGCTGCGAGAGGCGGAATTCCAGGACGCACCCGGTAATTTAAGTCCGCAGGACCCTGAACCATTGTACAGGCTTTTTCCCTGGGAAAGAAAACTCACAAGCCACTGTTCTGGGTGTCAGTTTGCCGGAGCCACCTGGCACTCTCAAACCAGACCAAGTTGGCACTGGTGCCACCTTGCGTCTGGGAGGCATCCTGCGAGAGGCGGAATTCCAGGAGGCACCCGGCAATTTAAGGCCGCAGGACCCTGAACCATTGTACAGGCTTTTTCCCTGGGAAACAAAACTCACAAGCCACTGTTCTGGGTGTCAGTTTGCAGGACCCACTTGACACTCTCAAACCAGACCAAGTTGGAACTGGTGCCACCTTGCGTCTGGGAGGCATCCTGCGAGAGGCGAATCTCCAGGTGGCACCCGGCTATTAAAGGCGGCATTAACCTAAACCATTTTACAGGCTTTTTTCCTAAAAAAGAAAACTCACAAGCCACTGTTCTGGGTGTCAGTTTGCAGGAGCCACCTGGCACTCTCAAACCAGACCAAGTTGGCACTGGTGCCACCTTGCGTCTGGGAGGCATTCTGCGAGAGGCGGAATTCCAGGAGGCACCCGGCAATTTAAGTCCGAAGGACCCTGAACCATTGTACAGGCTTTTTCCCTGGGAAACAAAACTCACAAGCCACTGTTCTGGGTGTCAGTTTTCAGGACCCACTTCACACTCTCAAACCAGACCAAGTTGGCAGTGGTGCCACCTTGCGTCTGGGAGGCATCCTGCGAGAGGCGCAGTTCCAGGAGGCACTTGGCAATTTAAGGCCGCAGGACCCTGAACCATTGTACAGGCTTTTTCCCTGGGAAACAAAACTCACAAGCCACTGTTCTGGGTGTCAGTTTTCAGGACCCACTTGACACTCTCAAACCAGACCAAGTTGGAACTGGTGCCAACTTGCGTCTGGGAGGCATCCTGCGAGAGGCGCAATTCCAGGAGGCACCCGGCAATTTAAGGCCGCAGGACCCTGAACCATTGTACAGGCTTTTTCCCTGGGAAACAAAACTCACAAGCCACTGTTCTGGGTGTCAGTTTTCAGGACCCACTTGGCACTCTTAAACCAGACCAAGTTGGCACTGGTGCCACCTTGTGTCTGGGAGGCATCCTGCGAGAGGCCGAATTCCAGGAGGCACCCGGCAATTTAAGGCTTCAGGCACCGGAACCATTGTACAGGCTTTTTCCCTGGGAAACAAAACTCACAAGCCACTGTTCTGGGTGTCATTTTTCAGGACCCACTTGGAACTCTTAAACCAGACCAAGTTGGAACTGGTGCCACCTTGCGTCTGGGAGGCATCCTGCGAGATGCGGATCTCCAGGTGCCACCCGGCTATTAAAGGCGGCATTAACCTAAACCATTTTACAGGCTTTTTCCCTGGGAAAGAAAACTCACAAGCCACTGTTCTGGGTGTCAGTTTGCAGGAGCCACCTGGCACTCTCAAACCAGACCAAGTTGGCACTGGTGCCACCTTGCGTCTGGGAGGCATCCTGTGAGAGGCCGAATTCCAGGAGGCACCCGGCAATTTAAGGCCGCAGGACCCTGAACCATTGTACAGGCTTTTTCCCTGGGAAACAAAACTCACAAGCCACTGTTCTGGGTGTCAGTTTTCAGGACCCACTTGGCACTCTCAAACCAGACCAAGTTTGTACTGGTGCCACCTTGCGTCTGGGAGGCATGCTGTGAGAGGCGGATCTCCAGGAGGCATCCGGCAATTTAAGGCCTCAGGCCCCTGAACCATTTTACAGGCTTTTTCCCTGGGAAACAAAACTCACAAGCCACTGTTCTGGGTGTCAGTTTGCAGGAGACACCTGGCACTCTCAAACCAGACCAAGTTGGCACTGGTGCCACCTTGCGTCTGGGAGGCATCCTGCGAGAGGCGAATCTCCAGGTGGCACCCGGCTATTAAAGGCGGCATTAACCTAAACCATTTTACAGGCTTTTTCCCTGGGAAACAAAACTCACAAGCCACTGTTCTGGGTGTCAGTTTGCAGGACACACTTGGCACTCTCAAACCAGACCAAGTTGGCACGGGTGCCACCTTGCGTCTGGGAGGCATGCTGCGAGAGGCGGAATTCAAAGAGGCACCCGGCAATTTAAGTCTGCAGGACCCTGAACCATTGTACAGGCTTTTTCCCTGGGAAACAAAACTCACAAGCCACTGTTCTGGGTGTCAGTTTTCAGGACCCACTTGACACTCTCAAACCAGACCAAGTTGGCACTGGTGCCACCTTGCGTCTGGGAGGCATCCTGCGAGATGCGGATCTCCAGGTGCCACCCGTCTATTAAAGGCGGCATTAACCTAAACCATTTTACAGGTTTTTTCCCTGGGAAACAAAACTCACAAGCCACTGTTCAGGGTGTCAGTTTGCAGGAGCCACCTGGCACTCTCAAACCAGACCAAGTTGGCACTGGTGCCACCTTGTGTCTGGGAGGCATCCTGCGAGAGGCTGAATTCCAGGAGGCACCCGGCAATTTAAGGCCTCAGGGCCCTGAACCATTGTACAGGCTTTTTCCCTGGGAAACAAAACTCACAAGACACTGTTCTGGGTGTCAGTTTGCAGGAGCCACCTGGCACTCTCAAACCAGACCAAGTTGGCACTGGTGCTACCTTGCGTCTGGGAGGCATCCTGCGAGAGGCGCAGATCCAGGAGGCACCTGGCAATTTAAGGCCGCAGGACCCTGAACCATTGTACAGGCTTTTTCCCTGGGAAACAAAACTCACAAGCCACTGTTCTGGGTGTCAGTTTTCAGGACCCACTTGACACTCTCAAACCAGACCAAGTTGGCACTGGTGCAACCTTGTGTCTGGGAGGCATCCTGCGAGAAGCCGAATTCCAGGAGGCACCCGGCAATTTAAGGCCTCAGGCCCCTGAACCATTGTACAGGCTTTTTCCCTGGGAAACAAAACTCACAAGCCACTGTTCTGGGTGTCAGTTTTCAGGACCCACTTGACACTCTTAAACCAGACCAAATTGGCACTGGTGCCACCTTGCGTCTGGGAGGCATCCTGCGAGAGGCCGAATTCCAGGAGGCACCCGGCAATTTAAGGCCTTAGGCCCCTGAACCATTGTACAGGCTTTTTCCCTGGGAAACAAAACTCAAAAGCCACTGTTCTGGGTGTCAGTTTTCAGGACCTACTTGGCACTCTTAAAACAGACCAAGGTAGAACTGGTGTCACCTTGCGTCTGGAAGGCATCCTGCGAGATGCGCATCTCCAGGTGCCACCCGGCTATTAAAGGCGGCATTAACCTAAACCATTTTACAGGCTTTTTCCCTGGGAAAGAAAACTCACAAGCCACTGTTCTGGGTGTCAGTTTGCAGGAGCCACCTGGCACTCTCAAACCAGACCAAGTTGGAACTGGTGCCACCTTGCGTCTGGGAGGCATCCTGTGAGAGGCGGAATTCCAGGAGGCACCCGGCAATTTAAGGCCGCAGGACCCTGAACCATTGTACAGGCTTTTTCCCTGGGAAACAAAACTCACAAGCCACTGTTCTGGGTGTCAGTTTTCAGGAGCCACCTGGCACTCTCAAACCAGACCAAGTTGGCACTGGTGCCACCTTGCGTCTGGGAGGCATGCTGCGAGAGGCGGAATTCCAGGACGCACCCGGTAATTTAAGTCCGCAGGACCCTGAACCATTGTACAGGCTTTTTCCCTGGGAAAGAAAACTCACAAGCCACTGTTCTGGGTGTCAGTTTGCCGGAGCCACCTGGCACTCTCAAACCAGACCAAGTTGGCACTGGTGCCACCTTGCGTCTGGGAGGCATCCTGCGAGAGGCGGAATTCCAGGAGGCACCCGGCAATTTAAGGCCGCAGGACCCTGAACCATTGTACAGGCTTTTTCCCTGGGAAACAAAACTCACAAGCCTCTGTTCTGGGTGTCAGTTTTCAGGACCCACTTGACACTCTCAAACAAGACCAAGTTGGCAGTGGTGCCACCTTGCGTCTGGGAGGCATCCTGCGAGAGGCGGAATTCCAGGAGGCACCCGGCAATTTAAGGCCGCAGGACCCTGAACCATTGTACAGGCTTTTTCCCTGGGAAACAAAACTCACAAGCCACTGTTCTGGGTGTCAGTTTTCAGGACCCACTTGACACTCTCAAACCAGACCAAGTTGGCACTGGTGCCACCTTGTGTCTTGGAGGCATCCTGCGAGAGGCTGAATTCCAGGAGGCACCCCGCAATTTAAGGCCTCAGGCCCCCTGAACCATTGTACAGGCTTTTTCCCTGGGAAACAAAACTCACAAGCCACTGTTCTGGGTGTCAGTTTTCAGGACCCACTTGGCACTCTCAAACCAGACCAAGTTGGCACTGGTGCCACCTCGTGTCTGGGAGCCATCCTGCGAGTGGCCGACTTCCAGGAGGCACCCGGCAATTTAAGGCCTCAGGCCTCTGAACCATTTTACAGGCTTTTTCCCGGGGAAACAAAACTCACAAGCCACTGTTCTGGGTGTCAGTTTTCAGGACCCACTTGCCACTCTCAAACAAGACCAAGTTGGAACTGGTGCCACCTTGCGTCTGAGAGGCATCCTGCGAGAGGCGAATCTCCAGGTGGCACCCGGCTATTAAAGGCGGCATTAACCTAAACCATTTTACAGGCTTTTTCCCTGGGAAAGAAAACTCACAAGCCACTGTTCTGGGTGTCAGTTTGCAGGAGCCACCTGGCACTCTCAAACCAGACCAAGTTGGCACTGGTGCCACCTTGCGTCTGGGAGGCATCCTGTGAGAGGCGGAATTCCAGGAGGCACCCGGCAATTTAATGCCGCAGGACCCTGAACCATTGTACAGGCTTTTTCCCTGGGAAACAAAACTCACAAGCCACTGTTCTGGGTGTCAGTATGCAGGACACACTTGGCACTCTCAAACCAGACCAAGTTGGCACTGGTGCCACCTTGCGTCTGGGAGGCATGCTGCGAGAGGCGGAATTCCAGGAGGCACCCGGCAATTTAAGTCCGCAGGACCCTGAACCATTGTACAGGCTTTTTCCCTGGGAAACAAAACTCACAAGCCACTGTTCTGGGTGTCAGTTTTCAGGACCCACTTGGCACTCTCAAACCAGACCAAGTTGGAACTGGTGCCACCTTGTGTCTGGGAGGCATCCTGCAAGTGGCCGAATTCCAGGAGGCACCCGGCAATTTAAGGCCTCAGGCCCCTGAACCATTTTACAGGCTTTTTCCCTGGGAAACAAAACTCACAAGCCACTGTTCTGCGTGTCAGTTTTCAGGACCCACTTGATACTCTCAAAGAAGACCAAGTTGGAACTGGTGCCACCTTGCGTCTGAGAGGCATCCTGCGAGAGGCGAATCTCCAGGTGGCACCCGGCTATTAAAGGCGGCATTAACCTAAACCATTTTACAGGCTTTTTCCCTGGGAAAGAAAACTCACAAGCCACTGTTCTGGGTGTCAGTTTGCAGGAGCCACCTGGCACTCTCAAACCAGACCAAGTTGGCACTGGTGCCACCTTGCGTCTGGGAGGCATCCTGCGAGAGGCCGAATTCCAGGAGGCACCCGGCAATTTAAGGCCTCAGGCCCCTGAACCATTGTACAGGCTTTTTCCCTGGGAAACAAAACTCACAAGCCACTGTTCTGGGTGTCAGTATGCAGGACACACTTGGCACTCTCAAACAAGACCAAGTTGGCACTGGTGCCACCTTGCGTCTGGGAGGCATGCTGCGAGAGGCGGACTTCCAGGAGGCACCCGGCAATTTAAGTCCGAAGGACCCTGAACCATTGTACAGGCTTTTTCCCTGGGAAACAAAACTCACAAGCCACTGTTCTGGGTGTCAGTTTTCAGGACCCACTTGACACTCTTAAACCAGACCAAGTTGGCACTGGTGC
Source organism: Fringilla coelebs (assembly GCF_963513975.1). NCBI lineage: Eukaryota > Metazoa > Chordata > Aves > Passeriformes > Fringillidae > Fringilla > Fringilla coelebs. The sequence goes on along the minus strand of NW_028167521.1, from coordinate 162,772 downwards.
CACCTTGCGTCTGGGAGGCATCCTGCGAGAGGCCGAATTCCAGGAGGCACCCGGCAATTTAAGGCCTCAGGCCCCTGAACCATTGTACAGGCTTTTTCCCTGGGAAACAAAACTCACAAGCCACTGTTCTGGGTGTCAGTTTTCAGGACCCACTTGGCACTCTTAAAACAGACCAAGGTAGAACTGGTGTCACCTTGCGTCTGGGAGGCATCCTGCGAGATGCGGATCTCCAGGTGCCACCCGGCTATTAGAGGCGGCATTAACCTAAACCATTGTACAGGCTTTTTCCCTGGGAAGCAAAACTCACAAGCCACTGTTCTGGGTGTCAGTTTTCAGGACCCACTTGGCACTCTTAAACCAGACCAAGTTGGCACTGGTGCCACCTTGTGCCTGGGAGCCATCCTGTGAGTGGCCGAATTCCAGGAGGCACCCGGCAATTTAAGGGCTCAGGAACCTGAACCATTTTACAGGCTTTTTCCCTGGGAAACAAAACTCACAAGCCACTGTTCTGGGTGTCAGTTTTCAGGACCCACTTGACACTCTCAAACAAAACGAAATTGGCACTGGTGCCACCTTGCGTCTGAGAGGCATCCTGCGAGAGGCGAATCTCCAGGTGGCACCCGGCTATTAAAGGCGGCATTAACCTAAACCATTTTACAGGCTTTTTCCCTGGGAAACAAAACTCACAAGCCACTGTTCTGGGTGTCAGTTTGCAGGAGCCACCTGGCACTCTCAAACCAGACCAAGTTGGCACTGGTGCCACCTTGCGTCTGGGAGGCATCCTGCGAGAGGAGCAATTCCAGGAGGCACCCGGCAATTTAATGCCGCAGAACCCTGAACCATTGTACAGGCTTTTTCCCTGGGAAACAAAACTCACAAGCCACTGTTCTGGGTGTCAGTATGCAGGACACACTTGGCACTCTTAAACCAGACCAAGTTTCAACTGCTGCCACCTTGCGTCTGGGAGGCATGCTGAGAGAGGCGGAATTCCAGGAGGCACCCAGGCAATTTAAGTCCGCAGGACCCTGAACCATTGTACAGGCTTTTTCCCTGGGAAACAAAACTCACAAGCCACTGTTCTGGGTGTCAGTTTTCAGGACCCACTTGACACTCTCAAACCAGACCAAGTTGGCACTGGTGCCACCTTGCGTCTGGGAGGCATCCTGCGAGATGCGGAACTCCAGGTGCCACCCGGCTATTAAAGGCGGCATTAACCTAAACCATTTTACAGGCTTTTTCCCTGGGAAAGAAAACTCACAAGCCACTGTTCTGGGTGTCAGTTTGCAGGAGCCACCTGGCACTCTCAAACCAGACCAAGTTGGAACTGGTGCCAACTTGCGTCTGGGAGGCATCCTGCGAGAGGCGGAATTCCAGGAGGCACCCGGCAATTTAAGGCCGCAGGACCCTGAACCATTGTACAGGCTTTTTCCCTGGGAAACAAAACTCACAAGCCACTGTTCTGGGTGTCAGTTTTCAGGACCCACTTGACACTCTCAAACCAGACCAAGTTGGCACTGGTGCCACCTTGTGTCTTGGAGGCATCCTGCGAGAGGCTGAATACCAGGAGGCACCCGGCAATTTAAGGCCTCAGGCCCCTGAACCATTGTACAGGCTTTTTCCCTGGGAAACAAAACTCACAAGCCACTGTTCTGGGTGTCAGTATGCAGGACACACTTGGCACTCTCAAACAAGACCAAGTTGGCACTGGTGCCACCTTGCGTCTGGGAGGCATGCTGCGAGAGGCGGACTTCCAGGAGGCACCCGGCAATTTAAGTCCGAAGGACCCTGAACCATTGTACAGGCTTTTTCCCTGGGAAACAAAACTCACAAGCCACTGTTCTGGGTGTCAGTTTTCAGGACCCACTTGACACTCTTAAACCAGACCAAGTTGGCACTGGTGCCACCTTGCGTCTGGGAGGCATCCTGCGAGAGGCGGAATTCCAGGAGGCACCCGGCAATTTAAGGCCTCAGGCCCCTGAACCATTGTACAGGCTTTTTCCCTGGGAAACAAAACTCACAAGCCACTGTTCTGGGTGTCAGTTTTCAGGACCCACTTGGCACTCTTAAAACAGACCAAGGTAGAACTGGTGTCACCTTGCGTCTGGGAGGCATCCTGCGAGATGCGGATCTCCAGGTGCCACCCGGCTATTAGAGGCGGCATTAACCTAAACCATTGTACAGGCTTTTTCCCTGGGAAGCAAAACTCACAAGCCACTGTTCTGGGTGTCAGTTTTCAGGACCCACTTGGCACTCTTAAACCAGACCAAGTTGGCACTGGTGCCACCTTGTGCCTGGGAGCCATCCTGTGAGTGGCCGAATTCCAGGAGGCACCCGGCAATTTAAGGGCTCAGGAACCTGAACCATTTTACAGGCTTTTTCCCTGGGAAACAAAACTCACAAGCCACTGTTCTGGGTGTCAGTTTTCAGGACCCACTTGACACTCTCAAACAAAACGAAATTGGCACTGGTGCCACCTTGCGTCTGAGAGGCATCCTGCGAGAGGCGAATCTCCAGGTGGCACCCGGCTATTAAAGGCGGCATTAACCTAAACCATTTTACAGGCTTTTTCCCTGGGAAACAAAACTCACAAGCCACTGTTCTGGGTGTCAGTTTGCAGGAGCCACCTGGCACTCTCAAACCAGACCAAGTTGGCACTGGTGCCACCTTGCGTCTGGGAGGCATCCTGCGAGAGGAGCAATTCCAGGAGGCACCCGGCAATTTAATGCCGCAGAACCCTGAACCATTGTACAGGCTTTTTCCCTGGGAAACAAAACTCACAAGCCACTGTTCTGGATGTCAGTATGCAGGACACACTTGGCACTCTTAAACCAGACCAAGTTTCAACTGCTGCCACCTTGCGTCTGGGAGGCATGCTGAGAGAGGCGGAATTCCAGGAGGCACCCAGGCAATTTAAGTCCGCAGGACCCTGAACCATTGTACAGGCTTTTTCCCTGGGAAACAAAACTCACAAGCCACTGTTCTGGGTGTCAGTTTTCAGGACCCACTTGACACTCTCAAACCAGACCAAGTTGGCACTGGTGCCACCTTGCGTCTGGGAGGCATCCTGCGAGATGCGGAACTCCAGGTGCCACCCGGCTATTAAAGGCGGCATTAACCTAAACCATTTTACAGGCTTTTTCCCTGGGAAAGAAAACTCACAAGCCACTGTTCTGGGTGTCAGTTTGCAGGAGCCACCTGGCACTCTCAAACCAGACCAAGTTGGCACTGGTGCCACCTTGCGTCTGGGAGGCATCCTGCGAGAGGCGGAATTCCAGGAGGCACCCGGCAATTTAAGGCCGCAGGACCCTGAACCATTGTACAGGCTTTTTCCCTGGGAAACAAAACTCACAAGCCACTGTTCTGGGTGTCAGTTTTCAGGACCCACTTGACACTCTCAAACCAGACCAAGTTGGCACTGGTGCCACCTTGTGTCTTGGAGGCATCCTGCGAGAGGCTGAATACCAGGAGGCACCCGGCAATTTAAGGCCTCAGGCCCCCTGAATCATTGTACAGGCTTTTTCCCTGGGAAACAAAACTCACAAGCCACTGTTCTGGGTGTCAGTTTTCAGGACCCACTTGGCACTCTTAAACCAGACCAAGTTTCAACTGGTGCCACCTTGCGTCTGGGAGGCATCCTGTGAGAGGCGGATCTCCAGGAGGCATCCGGCAATTTAAGGCCTCAGGCCCCTGAACCATTGTACAGGCTTTTTCCCTGGGAAACAAAACTCACAAGCCACTGTTCTGGGTGTCAGTTTTCAGGACCCACTTGGCACTCTCAAACCAGACCAAGTTGGCACTGGTGCCACCTTGCGTCTGGGAGGCATCCTGCGAGAGGCGAATCTCCAGGAGGCACCACGCTATTAAAGGCGGGATTAACCTAAACCATTTTACAGGCTTTTTCCCTGGGAAAGAAAACTCACAAGCCACTGTTCTGGGTGTCAGTTTGCAGGAGCCACCTGGCACTCTCAAACCAGACCAAGTTGGCACTGGTGCCACCTTGTGTCTGGGAGGCATCCTGCGAGAGGCGGAATTCCAGGAGGCACTTGGCAATTTAAGGCCGCAGGACCCTGAACCATTGTACAGGCTTTTTCCCTGGGAAACAAAACTCACAAGCCACTGTTCTGGGTGTCAGTTTTCAGGACCCACTTGACACTCTCAAACCAGACCAAGTTGGAACTGGTGCCAACTTGCGTCTGGGAGGCATCCTGCGAGAGGCGCAATTCCAGGAGGCATCCGGCAATTTAAAGCCGCAGGACCCTGAACCATTGTACAGGCTTTTTCCCTGGGAAACAAAACTCACAAGCCACTGTTCTGGGTGTCAGTTTTCAGGACCCACTTGGCACTCTTAAACCAGACCAAGTTGGAACTGGTGCCACCTTGCGTCTGGGAGGCATCCTGCAAGTGGCCGAATTCCAGGAGGCACCCGGCAATTTAAGGCCTCAGGCCCCTGAACCATTTTACAGGCTTTTTCCCTGGGAAACAAAACTCACAAGCCACTGTTCTGGGTGTCAGTTTTCAGGACCCACTTGACACTCTCAAACAAGACCAAGTTGGAACTGGTGCCACCTTGCGTCTGAGAGGCATCCTGCGAGAGGCGAATCTCTAGGTGGCACCCGGCTATTAAAGGCGGCATTAACCTAAACTATTTTACAGGCTTTTTCCCTGGGAAAGAAAACTCACAAGCCACTGTTCTGGGTGTCAGTTTTCAGGACCCACTTGACACTCTCAAACCAGACCAAGTTGGCACTGGTGCCACCTTGTGTCTTGGAGGCATCCTGCGAGAGGCTGAATACCAGGAGGCACTCGGCAATTTAAGGCCTCAGGCCCCCTGAACCATTGTACAGGCTTTTTCCCTGGGAAACAAAACTCACAAGCCACTGTTCTGGGTGTCAGTTTTCAGGACCCACTTGGCACTCTTAAACCACACCAAGTTTCAACTGGTGCCACCTTGCGTCTGGGAGGCATCCTGTGAGAGGCGGATCTCCAGGAGGCATCCGGCAATTTAAGGCCTCAGGCCCCTGAACCATTGTACAGGCTTTTTCCCTGGGAAACAAAACTCACCAGCCACTGTTCTGGGTGTCAGTTTGCAGGAGCCACCTGGCACTCTCAAACCAGACCAAGTTGGCACTGGTGCCACCTTGCATCTGGGAGGCATCCTGCGAGAGGCGGATCTCCAGGAGGCACTTGGCAATTTAAGGCCGCAGGACCCTGAACCATTGTACAGGCTTTTTCCCTGGGAAACAAAACTCACAAGCCACTGTTCTGGGTGTCAGTTTTCAGGACCCACTTGACACTCTCAAACCAGACCAAGTTGGCACTGGTGCCACCTTGTGTCTTGGAGGCATCCTGCGAGAGGCTGAATTCCAGGAGGCACCCGGCAATTTAAGGCCTCAGGCCCCTGAACCATTGTACAGGCTTTTTCCCTGGGAAACAAAACTCACAAGCCACTGTTCTGGGTGTCAGTTTGCAGGAGCCACCTGGCACTCTCAAACCAGACCAAGTTGGCACTGGTGCCACCTTGTGTCTGGGAGGCATCCTGCGAGAGGCGCAATTCCAGGAGGCACTTGGCAATTTAAGGCCGCAGGACCCTGAACCATTGTACAGGCTTTTTCCCTGGGAAACAAAACTCACAAGCCACTGTTCTGGGTGTCAGTTTTCAGGACACACTTGACACTCCCAAACCAGACCAAGTTGACACTGGTGCCAACTTGCGTCTGGGAGGCATCCTGCGAGAGGCGCAATTCCAGGAGGCACCCGGCAATTTAAGGCCGCAGGACCCTGAACCATTGTACAGGCTTTTTCCCTGGGAAACAAAACTCACAAGCCACTGTTCTGGGTGTCAGTTTTCAGGACCCACTTGGCACTCTTAAACCAGACCAAGGTAGAACTGGTGCCACCTTGCGTCTGGGAGCCATCCTGCGAGAGCCCGAATTCCAGGAGGCACCCGGCAATTTAAGGGCTCAGGAACCTGAACCATTGTACAGGCTTTTTCCCTGGGAAACAAAACTCACAAGCCACTGTTCTGGGTGTCAGTTTTCAGGACCCACTTGACACTCTCAAACCAGACCAAGTTGGCACTGGTGCCAACTTGCGTCTGGGAGGCATCCTGCGAGAGGCGCAATTCCAGGAGGCACCCGGCAATTTAAGGCCGCAGGACCCTGAACCATTGTACAGGCTTTTTCCCTGGGAAACAAAACTCACAAGCCACTGTTCTGGGTGTCAGTTTTCAGGACCCACTTGGCGCTCTTAAACCAGACCAAGTTTCAACTGGTGCCACCTTGCGTCTGGGAGGCATCCTGTGAGAGGCGGATCTCCAGGAGGCATCCGGCAATTTAAGGCCTCAGGCCCCTGAACCATTTTACAGGCTTTTTCCCTGGGAAACAAAACTCACAAGCCACTGTTCTGGGTGTCAGTTTTCAGGACCCACCTGGCACTCTAAACCAGACCAAGTTGGCACTGGTGCCACCTTGCGTCTGGGAGGCATCCTGCGAGAGGCGGATCTCCAGGAGGCACCCAGCTATTAAAGGCGGGATTAACCTAAACCATTTTACAGGCTTTTTCCCTGGGAAACAAAACTCACAAGCCACTGTTCTGGGTGTCAGTTTACAGGAGCCACCTGGCACTCTCAAACCAGACCAAGTTGGCACTGGTGCCACCTTGCGTCTGGGAGGCATCCTGCGAGAGGCGCAATTCCAGGAGGCACTTGGCAATTTAAGGCCGCAGGACCCTGAACCATTTTACAGGCTTTTTCCCTGGGAAACAAAACTCACAAGCCACTGTTCTGGGTGTCAGTTTTCAGGACCCACTTGACACTCTCAAACCAGATCAAGTTGGAACTGGTGCCAACTTGCGTCTGGGAGGCATCCTGCGAGAGGCCCAATTCCAGGAGGCACCCGGCAATTTAAGGCCGCAGGACCCTGAACCATTGTACAGGCTTTTTCCCTGGGAAACAAAACTCACAAGCCACTGTTCTGGGTGTCAGTTTTCAGGACCCACTTGGCACTCTCAAACCAGACCAAGTTGGCACTGGTGCCACCTTGTGTCTGGGAGGCATCCTGCGAGAGGCGCAATTCCAGGAGGCACTTGGCAATTTAAGGCCGCAGGACCCTGAACCATTTTACAGGCTTTTTCCCTGGGAAACAAAACTCACAAGCCACTGTTCTGGGTGTCAGTTTTCAGGACCCACTTGACACTCTCAAACCAGACCAAGTTGGAACTGGTGCCAACTTGCGTCTGGGAGGCATCCTGCGAGAGGCGCAATTCCAGGAGGCACTTGGCAATTTAAGGCCGCAGGACCCTGAACCATTGTACAGGCTTTTTCCCTGGGAAACAAAACTCACAAGCCACTGTTCTGGGTGTCAGTTTTCAGGACCCACTTGGCACTCTTAAACCAGACCAAGTTGGAACTGGTGCCACCTTGCGTCTGGGAGGCATCCTGCAAGTGGCCGAATTCCAGGAGGCACCCGGCAATTTAAGGCCTCAGGCCCCTGAACCATTTTACAGGCTTTTTCCCTGGGAAACAAAACTCACAAGCCACTGTTCTGGGTGTCAGTTTTCAGGACCCACTTGACACTCTCAAACAAGACCAAGTTGGAACTGGTGCCACCTTGCGTCTGAGAGGCATCCTGCGAGAGGCGAATCTCCAGGTGGCACCCGGCTATTAAAGGCGGCATTAACCTAAACCATTTTACAGGCTTTTTCCCTGGGAAACAAAACTCACAAGCCACTGTTCTGGGTGTCAGTTTTCAGGACACACTTGACACTCTCAAACCAGACCAAGTTGGCACTGGTGCCACCTTGTGTCTTGGAGGCATCCTGCGAGAGGCTGAATACCAGGAGGCACCCGGCAATTTAAGGCCTCAGGCCCCCTGAACCATTGTACAGGCTTTTTCCCTGGGAAACAAAACTCACAATCCACTGTTCTGGGTGTCAGTTTTCAGGACCCACTTGGCACTCTTAAACCAGACCAAGTTTCAACTGGTGCCACCTTGCGTCTGGGAGGCATCCTGTGAGAGGCGGATCTCCAGAGGCATCCGGCAATTTAGGGCCTCAGGCCCCTGAACCATTGTACAGGCTTTTTGCCTGGGAAACAAAACTCACAAGCCACTGTTCTGGGTGTCAGTTTTCAGGACCCACCTGGCACTCTAAACCAGACCAAGTTGGCACTGGTGCCACCTTGCGTCTGGGAGGCATCCTGCGAGAGGCGAATCTCCAGGAGGCACCCAGTTATTAAAGGCGGGATTAACCTAAACCATTTTACAGGCTTTTTCCCTGGGAAAGAAAACTCACAAGCCACTGTTCTGGGTGTCAGTTTTCAGGACCCACTTGGCACTCTTAAACCAGACCAAGTTGGCACTGGTGCCACCTTGTGTCTGGGAGGCATCCTGCGAGAGGCCGAATTCCAGGAGGCACCCGGCAATTTAAGGCTTCAGGCCCCGGAACCATTGTACAGGCTTTTTCCCTGGGAAACAAAACTCACAAGCCACTGTTCTGGGTGTCAGTTTTCAGGACCCACTTGGAACTCTTAAACCAGACCAAGTTGGAACTGGTGCCACCTTGCGTCTGGGAGGCATCCTGCAAGTGGCCGAATTCCAGGAAGCACCCGGCAATTTAAGGCCTCAGGCCCCTGAACCATTTTACAGGCTTTTTCCCTGGGAAACAAAACTCACAAGCCACTGTTCTGGGTGTCAATTTTCAGGACCCACTTGACACTCTCAAACAAGACCAAGTTGGCACTGGTGCCACCTTGCGTCTGGGAGGCATCCTGCGAGATGCGGAACTCCAGGTGCCACCCGGCTATTAAAGGCGGCATTAACCTAAACCATTTTACAGGCTTTTTCCCTGGGAAACAAAACTCACAAGCCACTGTTCTGGGTGTCAGTTTGCAGGAGCCACCTGGCACTCTCAAACCAGACCAAGTTGGCACTGGTGCCACCTTGCGTCAGGGAGGCATCCTGTGAGAGGCGGATCTCCAGGAGGCACTTGGCAATTTAAGGCCGCAGGACCCTGAACCATTGTACAGGCTTTTTCCCTGGGAAACAAAACTCACAAGCCACTGTTCTGGGTGTCAGTTTTCAGGACCCACTTGACACTCTCAAACCAGACCAAGTTGGCACTGGTGCCACCTTGTGTCTTGGAGGCATCCTGCGAGAGGCTGAATTCCAGGAGGCACCCGGCAATTTAAGGCCTCAGGCCCCTGAACCATTGTACAGGCTTTTTCCCTGGGAAACAAAACTCACAAGCCACTGTTCTGGGTGTCAGTTTGCAGGAGCCACCTGGCACTCTCAAACCAGACCAAGTTGGCACTGGTGCCACCTTGTGTCTGGGAGGCATCCTGCGAGAGGCGCAATTCCAGGAGGCACCCGGCAATTTAAGGCCGCAGGACCCTGAACCATTGTACAGGCTTTTTCCCTGGGAAACAAAACTCACAAGCCACTGTTCTGGGTGTCAGTTTTCAGGACACACTTGACACTCTCAAACCAGACCAAGTTGACACTGGTGCCAACTTGCGTCTGGGAGGCATCCTGCGAGAGGCGCAATTCCAGGAGGCACCCGGCAATTTAAGGCCGCAGGACCCTGAACCATTGTACAGGCTTTTTCCCTGTGAAACAAAACTCACAAGCCACTGTTCTGGGTGTCAGTTTTCAGGACCCACTTGGCACTCTTAAACCAGACCAAGGTAGAACTGGTGCCACCTTGCGTCTGGGAGCCATCCTGCGAGAGGCCGAATTCCAGGAGGCACCCGGCAATTTAAGGGCTCAGGAACCTGAACCATTGTACAGGCTTTTTCCCTGGGAAACAAAACTCACAAGCCACTGTTCTGGGTGTCAGTTTTCAGGACCCACTTGACACTCTCAAACCAGACCAAGTTGGCACTGGTGCCAACTTGCGTCTGGGAGGCATCCTGCGAGAGGCGCAATTCCAGGAGGCACCCGGCAATTTAAGGCCGCAGGACCCTGAACCATTGTACAGGCTTTTTCCCTGGGAAACAAAACTCACAAGCCACTGTTCTGGGTGTCAGTTTTCAGGACCCACTTGGCACTCTTAAACCAGACCAAGTTTCAACTGGTGCCACCTTGCGTCTGGGAGGCATCCTGTGAGAGGCGGATCTCCAGGAGGCATCCGGCAATTTAAGGCCTCAGGCCCCTGAACCATTTTACAGGCTTTTTCCCTGGGAAACAAAACTCACAAGCCACTGTTCTGGGTGTCAGTTTTCAGGACCCACCTGGCACTCTAAACCAGACCAAGTTGGCACTGGTGCCACCTTGCGTCTGGGAGGCATCCTGCGAGAGGCGAATCTCCAGGAGGCACCCAGCTATTAAAGGCGGGAATAACCTAAACCATTTTACAGGCTTTTTCCCTGGGAAACAAAACTCACAAGCCACTGTTCTGGGTGTCAGTTTACAGGAGCCACCTGGTACTCTCAAACCAGACCAAGTTGGCACTGGTGCCACCTTGCGTCTGGGAGGCATCCTGCGAGAGGCGCAATTCCAGGAGGCACTTGGCAATTTAAGGCCGCAGGACCCTGAACCATTTTACAGGCTTTTTCCCTGGGAAACAAAACTCACAAGCCACTGTTCTGGGTGTCAGTTTTCAGGACCCACTTGACACTCTCAAACCAGATCAAGTTGGAACTGGTGCCAACTTGCGTCTGGGAGGCATCCTGCGAGAGGCGCAATTCCAGGAGGCACCCGGCAATTTAAGGCCGCAGGACCCTGAACCATTGTACAGGCTTTTTCCCTGGGAAACAAAACTCACAAGCCACTGTTCTGGGTGTCAGTTTTCAGGACCCACTTGGCACTCTCAAACCAGACCAAGTTGGCACTGGTGCCACCTTGCGTCTGGGAGGCATCCTGCGAGAGGCGCAATTCCAGGAGGCACTTGGCAATTTAAGGCCGCAGGACCCTGAACCATTTTACAGGCTTTTTCCCTGGGAAACAAAACTCACAAGCCACTGTTCTGGGTGTCAGTTTTCAGGACCCACTTGACACTCTCAAACCAGACCAAGTTGGAACTGGTGCCACCTTGCGTCTGGGAGGCATCCTGCGAGAGGCGCAATTCCAGGAGGCACTTGGCAATTTAAGGCCGCAGGACCCTGAACCATTGTACAGGCTTTTTCCCTGGGAAACAAAACTCACAAGCCACTGTTCTGGGTGTCAGTTTTCAGGACCCACCTGGCACTCTAAACCAGACCAAGTTGGCACTGGTGCCACCTTGCGTCTGGGAGGCATCCTGCGAGAGGCGAATCTCCAGGAGGCACCCAGGTATTAAAGGCGGGGTTAACCTAAACCATTTTACAGGCTTTTTCCCTGGGAAAGAAAACTCACAAGCCACTGTTCTGGGTGTCAGTTTTCAGGACCCACTTGGCACTCTTAAACCAGACCAAGTTGGCACTGGTGCCACCTTGTGTCTGGGAGGCATCCTGCGAGAGGCCGAATTCCAGGAGGTACCCGGCAATTTAAGGCTTCAGGCCCCGGAACCATTGTACAGGCTTTTTCCCTGGGAAACAAAACTCACAAGCCACTGTTCTGGGTGTCAGTTTTCAGGACCCACTTGACACTCTCAAACCAGACCAAGTTGGCACTGGTGCCAACTTGCGTCTGGGAGGCATCCTGCGAGAGGCGCAATTCCAGGAGGCACCCGGCAATTTAAGGCCGCAGGACCCTGAACCATTGTACAGGCTTTTTCCCTGGGAAACAAAACTCACAAGCCACTGTTCTGGGTGTCAGTTTGCAGGACCCACTTGGCACTCTTAAACCAGACCAAGTTGGCACTGGTGCCACCTTGTGTCTGGGAGGCATCCTGCGAGAGGCCGAATTCCAGGAGGCACCCGGCAATTTAAGGCTTCAGGCCCCGGAACCATTGTACAGGCTTTTTCCCTGGGAAACAAAACTCACAAGCCACTGTTCTGGGTGTCAGTTTTCAGGACCCACTTGACACTCTCAAACCAGACCAAGTTGGCACTGGTGCCAACTTGCGTCTGGGAGGCATCCTGCGAGAGGCGCAATTCCAGGAGGCACCCGGCAATTTAAGGCCGCAGGACCCTGAACCATTGTACAGGCTTTTTCCCTGGGAAACAAAACTCACAAGCCACTGTTCTGGGTGTCAGTTTTCAGGACCCACTTGGCACTCTTAAACCAGACCAAGTTTCAACTGGTGCCACCTTGCGTCTGGGAGGCATCCTGTGAGAGGCGGATCTCCAGGAGGCATCCGGCAATTTAAGGCCTCAGGCCCCTGAACCATTTTACAGGCTTTTTCCCTGGGAAACAAAACTCACAAGCCACTGTTCTGGGTGTCAGTTTTCAGGACCCACCTGGCACTCTAAACCAGACCAAGTTGGCACTGGTGCCACCTTGCGTCTGGGAGGCATCCTGCGAGAGGCGAATCTCCAGGAGGCACCCAGCTATTAAAGGCGGGATTAACCTAAACCATTTTACAGGCTTTTTCCCTGGGAAACAAAACTCACAAGCCACTGTTCTGGGTGTCAGTTTACAGGAGCCACCTGGCACTCTCAAACCAGACCAAGTTTGCACTGGTGCCACCTTGTGTCTGGGAGGCATCCTGCGAGAGGCGCAATTCCAGGAGGCACTTGGCAATTTAAGGCCGCAGGACCCTGAACCATTTTACAGGCTTTTTCCCTGGGAAACAAAACTCACAAGCCACTGTTCTGGGTGTCAGTTTTCAGGACCCACTTGACACTCTCAAACCAGATCAAGTTGGAACTGGTGCCAACTTGCGTCTGGGAGGCATCCTGCGAGAGGCGCAATTCCAGGAGGCACCCGGCAATTTAAGGCCGCAGGACCCTGAACCATTGTACAGGCTTTTTCCCTGGGAAACAAAACTCACAAGCCACTGTTCTGGGTGTCAGTTTTCAGGACCCACTTGGCACTCTCAAACCAGACCAAGTTGGCACTGGTGCCACCTTGCGTCTGGGAGGCATCCTGCGAGAGGCGCAATTCCAGGAGGCACTTGGCAATTTAAGGCCGCAGGACCCTGAACCATTGTACAGGCTTTTTCCCTGGGAAACAAAACTCACAAGCCACTGTTCTGGGTGTCAGTTTTCAGGACCCACTTGACACTCTCAAACCAGACCAAGTTGGAACTGGTGCCACCTTGCGTCTGGGAGGCATCCTGCGAGAGGCGCAATTCCAGGAGGCACTTGGCAATTTAAGGCCGCAGGACCCTGAACCATTGTACAGGCTTTTTCCCTGGGAAACAAAACTCACAAGCCACTGTTCTGGGTGTCAGTTTTCAGGACCCACCTGGCACTCTAAACCAGACCAAGTTGGCACTGGTGCCACCTTGCGTCTGGGAGGCATCCTGCGAGAGGCGAATCTCCAGGAGGCACCCAGTTATTAAAGGCGGGATTAACCTAAACCATTTTACAGGCTTTTTCCCTGGGAAAGAAAACTCACAAGCCACTGTTCTGGGTGTCAGTTTTCAGGACCCACTTGGCACTCTTAAACCAGACCAAGTTGGCACTGGTGCCACCTTGTGTCTGGGAGGCATCCTGCGAGAGGCCGAATTCCAGGAGGCACCCGGCAATTTAAGGCTTCAGGCCCCGGAACCATTGTACAGGCTTTTTCCCTGGGAAACAAAACTCACAAGCCACTGTTCTGGGTGTCAGTTTTCAGGACCCACTTGGAACTCTTAAACCAGACCAAGTTGGAACTGGTGCCACCTTGCGTCTGGGAGGCATCCTGCAAGTGGCCGAATTCCAGGAAGCACCCGGCAATTTAAGGCCTCAGGCCCCTGAACCATTTTACAGGCTTTTTCCCTGGGAAACAAAACTCACAAGCCACTGTTCTGGGTGTCAGTTTTCAGGACCCACTTGACACTCTCAAACAAGACCAAGTTGGCACTGGTGCCACCTTGCGTCTGGGAGGCATCCTGCGAGATGCGGAACTCCAGGTGCCACCCGGCTATTAAAGGCGGCATTAACCTAAACCATTTTACAGGCTTTTTCCCTGGGAAACAAAACTCACAAGCCACTGTTCTGGGTGTCAGTTTGCAGGAGCCACCTGGCACTCTAAACCAGACCAAGTTGGCACTGGTGCCACCTTGCGTCTGGGAGGCATCCTGCGAGAGGCGGATCTCCAGGAGGCACTTGGCAATTTAAGGCCGCAGGACCCTGAACCATTGTACAGGCTTTTTCCCTGGGAAACAAAACTCACAAGCCACTGTTCTGGGTGTCAGTTTTCAGGACCCACTTGACACTCTCAAACCAGACCAAGTTGGCACTGGTGCCACCTTGTGTCTTGGAGGCATCCTGCGAGAGGCTGAATTCCAGGAGGCACCCGGCAATTTAAAACCTCAGGCCCCTGAACCATTGTACAGGCTTTTTGCCTGGGAAACAAAACTCACAAGCCACTGTTCTGGGTGTCAGTTTGCAGGAGCCACCTGGCACTCTCAAACCAGACCAAGTTGGCACTGGTGCCACCTTGTGTCTGGGAGGCATCCTGCGAGAGGCGCAATTCCAGGAGGCACCCGGCAATTTAAGGCCTCAGGCCCCTGAACCATTGTACAGGCTTTTTGCCTGGGAAACAAAACTCACAAGCCACTGTTCTGGGTGTCAGTTTTCAGGACACACTTGACACTCTCAAACCAGACCAAGTTGGCACTGGTGCCACCTTGTGTCTTGGAGGCATCCTGCGAGAGGCTGAATACCAGGAGGCACCCGGCAATTTAAGGCCTCAGGCCCCCTGAACCATTGTACAGGCTTTTTCCCTGGGAAACAAAACTCACAATCCACTGTTCTGGGTGTCAGTTTTCAGGACCCACTTGGCACTCTTAAACCAGACCAAGTTTCAACTGGTGCCACCTTGCGTCTGGGAGGCATCCTGTGAGAGGCGGATCTCCAGAGGCATCCGGCAATTTAAGGCCTCAGGCCCCTGAACCATTGTACAGGCTTTTTGCCTGGGAAACAAAACTCACAAGCCACTGTTCTGGGTGTCAGTTTTCAGGACCCACCTGGCACTCTAAACCAGACCAAGTTGGCACTGGTGCCACCTTGCGTCTGGGAGGCATCCTGCGAGAGGCGAATCTCCAGGAGGCACCCAGCTATTAAAGGCGGGATTAACCTAAACCATTTTACAGGCTTTTTCCCTGGGAAACAAAACTCACAAGCCACTGTTCTGGGTGTCAGTTTTCAGGACCCACCTGGCACTCTAAACCAGACCAAGCTGGCACTGGTGCCACCTTGTGTCTGGGAGGCATCCTGCGAGAGGCGCAATTCCAGGAGGCACTTGGCAATTTAAGGCCGCAGGACCCTGAACCATTTTACAGGCTTTTTCCCTGGGAAACAAAACTCACAAGCCACTGTTCTGGGTGTCAGTTTTCAGGACCCACTTGACACTCTCAAACCAGACCAAGTTGGAACTGGTGCCAACTTGCGTCTGGGAGGCATCCTGCGAGAGGCGCAATTCCAGGAGGCACTTGGCAATTTAAGGCCGCAGGACCCTGAACCATTGTACAGGCTTTTTCCCTGGGAAACAAAACTCACAAGCTACTGTTCTGGGTGTCAGTTTTCAGGACCCACTTGGCACTCTTAAACCAGACCAAGTTGGCACTGGTGCCACCTTGCGTCTGGGAGGCATCCTGCAAGTGGCCGAATTACAGGAGGCACCCGGCAATTTAAGGCCTCAGGCCCCTGAACCATTTTACAGGCTTTTTCCCTGGGAAACAAAACTCACAAGCCACTGTTCTGGGTGTCAGTTTTCAGGACCCACTTGACACTCTCAAACAAGACCAAGTTGGCACTGGTGCCACCTTGTGTCTGAGAGGCATCCTGCGAGAGGCGAATCTCCAGGTGGCACCCGGCTATTAAAGGCGGCATTAACCTAAACCATTTTACAGGCTTTTTCCCTGGGAAACAAAACTCACAAGCCACTGTTCTGGGTGTCAGTTTTCAGGACCCACTTGGCACTCTCAAACCAGACCAAGGTAGAACTGGTGCCACCTTGTGTCTGGGAGCCATCCTGCGAGAGGCCGAATTCCAGGAGGCACCCGGCAATTTAAGGGCTCAGGAACCTGAACCATTGTACAGGCTTTTTCCCTGGGAAACAAAACTCACTAGCCACTGTTCTGGGTGTCAGTTTGCAGGACCCACTTGGCACTCTTAAACCAGACCAAGTTTCAACTGGTGCCACCTTGCGTCTGGGAGGCATCCTGTGAGAGGCGGATCTCCAGGAGGCATCCGGCAATTTAAGGCCGCAGGACCCTGAACCATTGTACAGGCTTTTTCCCTGGGAAACAAAACTCACAAGCCACTGTTCTGGGTGTCAGTTTGCAGGAGCCACCTGGCACTCTCAAACCAGACCAAGTTGGCACTGGTGCCACCTTGCGTCTGAGAGGCATCCTGCGAGAGGCGAATCTCCAGGTGGCACCCGGCTATTAAAGGCGGCATTAACCTAAACCATTTTACAGGCTTTTTCCCTGGGAAAGAAAACTCACAAGCCACTGTTCTGGGTGTCAGTTTTCAGGACCACTTGACACTCTCAAACCAGACCAAGTTGGCACTGGTGCCACCTTGTGTCTTGGAGGCATCCTGCGAGAGGCTGAATACCAGGAGGCACCCGGCAATTTAAGGCCTCAGGCCGCCTGAACCATTGTACAGGCTTTTTCCCTGGGAAACAAAACTCACAATCCACTGTTCTGGGTGTCAGTTTTCAGGACCCACTTGGCACTCTTAAACCAGACCAAGTTTCAACTGGTGCCACCTTGCGTCTGGGAGGCATCCTGTGAGAGGCGGATCTCCAGGAGGCATCCGGCAATTTAAGGCCTCAGGCCCCTGAACCATTGTACAGGCTTTTTGCCTGGGAAACAAAACTCACAAGCCACTGTTCTGGGTGTCAGTTTTCAGGACCCACCTGGCACTCTAAACCAGACCAAGTTGGCACTGGTGCCACCTTGCGTCTGGGAGGCATCCTGCGAGAGGCGAATCTCCAGGAGGCACCCAGCTATTAAAGGCGGGATTAACCTAAACCATTTTACAGGCTTTTTCCCTGGGAAACAAAACTCACAAGCCACTGTTCTGGGTGTCATTTTGCAGGAGCCACCTGGCACTCTCAAACCAGACCAAGTTGGCACTGGTGCCACCTTGTGTCTGAGAGGCATCCTGCGAGAGGCGCAATTCCAGGAGGCACTTGGCAATTTAAGGCCGCAGGACCCTGAACCATTGTACAGGCTTTTTCCCTGGGAAACAAAACTCACAAGCCACTGTTCTGGGTGTCAGTTTTCAGGACCCACTTGACACTCTCAAACCAGACCAAGTTGGAACTGGTGCCAACTTGCGTCTGGGAGGCATCCTGCGAGAGGTGCAATTCCAGGAGGCACCCGGCAATTTAAGGCCGCAGGACCCTGAACCATTGTACAGGCTTTTTCCCTGGGAAACAAAACTCACAAGCCACTGTTCTGGGTGTCAGTTTTCAGGACCCACTTGGCACTCTTAAACCAGACCAAGTTGGCACTGGTGCCACCTTGTGTCTGGGAGGCATCCTGCGAGAGGCCGAATTCCAGGAGGCACCCGGCAATTTAAGGCTTCAGGACCCTGAACCATTGTACAGGCTTTTTCCCTGGGAAACAAAACTCACAAGCCACTGTTCTGGGTGTCAGTTTTCAGGACCCACTTGGCGCTCTTAAACCAGACCAAGTTGGAACTGGTGCCACCTTGCGTCTGGGAGGCATCCTGCAAGTGGCCGAATTCCAGGAGGCACCCGGCAATTTAAGGCCTCAGGCCCCTGAACCATTTTACAGGCTTTTTCCCTGGGAAACAAAACTCACAAGCCACTGTTCTGGGTGTCAGTTTGCAGGAGCCACCTGGCACTCTCAAACCAGACCAAGTTGGCACTGGTGCCACCTTGCGTCTGAAAGGCATCCTGCGAGAGGCGCAATTCCAGGAGGCACCCGGCAATTTAAGGCCGCAGGACCCTGAACCATTGTACAGGCTTTTTCCCTGGGAAACAAAACTCACAAGCCACTGTTCTGGGTGTCAGTTTTCAGGACCCACTTGACACTCTCAAACCAGACCAAGTTGGCACTGGTGCCACCTTGTGTCTTGGAGGCATCCGGCGAGAGGCCGAATTCCAGGAGGCACCCGGCAATTTAAGGGCTCAGGAACCTGAACCATTGTACAGGCTTTTTCCCTGGGAAACAAAACTCACAAGCCACTGTTCTGGGGGTCAGATTGCAGGAGCCACTTGGCACTCTTAAACCAGACCAAGTTTCAACTGGTGCCACCTTGCGTCTGGGAGGCATCCTGTGAGAGGCGGATCTCCAGGAGGCATCCGGCAATTTAAGGCCTCAGGCCCCTGAACCATTTTACAGGCTTTTTCCCTGGGAAACAAAACTCACAAGCCACTGTTCTGGGTGTCAGTTTTCAGGACCCACTTGGCACTCTCAAACCAGACCAAGTTGGCACTGGTGCCATCTTGTGTCTGGGAGGCATCCTGCGAGAGGCGGAATTCCAGGAGGCACCTGGCAATTTAAGGCCTCAGGCCCCTGAACCATTTTACAGGCTTTTTCCCTGGGAAACAAAACTCACAAGCCACTGTTCTAGGTGTCAGTTTTCAGGACCCACTTGGCACTCTCAAACCAGACCAAGTTGGCACTGGTGTTGCTTAGCGTCTGGGTAACATCTAGCCTGATGCGGAATTCCAGGAGGCACTTGGCAATTTAAGGCCGCAGGACCCTGAACCATTTTACAGGCTTTTTCCCTGGGAAACAAAACTCACAAGCCACTGTTCTGGGTGTCAGTTTGCAGGAGCCACCTGGCACTCTCAAACCAGACCAAGTTGGCACGGGTGTCATGTTGCGCCTGGGAGGCATCCTGTGAGAGGCGGATCTCAGGGAGGCACCCGGCAATTTAAGGCCACAGGACCCTTAACCATTATACAGGCTTTTTCCCTGGGAAACAAAACTCACAAGCCACTGTTCTGGGTGTCAGTTTTCAGGACCCACTTGGCACTCTCAAACCAGACCAAGTTGGCACTGGTGCCACCTTGCGTCTTGGAGGCATCCTGCGAGAGGCGCAATTCCAGGAGGCACCCGGCAATTTAAAGCCGCAGGACCCTGAACCATTGTACAGGCTTTTTCCCTGGGAAACAAAACTCACAAGCCACTGTTCTGGGTGTCAGTTTTCAGGACCCACTTGACACTCTCAAACCAGACCAATTTGGCACTGGTGCCACCTTGCGTCTGGGAGGCATCCTGCGAGAGGCGGAATTCCAGGAGGCACCCGGCAATTTAAGGCCGCAGGACCCTGAACCATTGTACAGGCTTTTTCCCTGGGAAACAAAACTCACAAGCCAGTGTTCTGGGTGTCAGTTTTCAGGACCCACTTGGCACTCTTAAACCAGACCAAGTAGGCACTGGTGCCACCTTGCGTCTGGGAGGCATCCTTCGAGAGGCCGAATTCCAGGAGGCACCCGGCAATTTAAGGCCTCAGGGCCCTGAACCATTGTACAGGCTTTTTCCCTGGGAAACAAAACTCACAAGACACTGTTCTAGGTGTCAGTTTTCAGGACCCACTTGGCACTCTCAAACCAGACCAAGTTGGCACTGGTGTTGCTTAACGTCTGGGTAACATCTGGCGTGATGCGGAATTCCAGGAGTCACCCGGCAATTTAAGGCCGCAGGACCCTGAACCATTGTACAGGCTTTTTCCCTGGGAAACAAAACTCACAAGCCACTGTTCTGGGTGTCAGTTTGCAGGACCCACTTGGCACTCTCAAACCAGACCAAGTTGGCACTGGTGCCACCTTGCGTCTGGGAGGCATTCTGCGAGAGGCGGAATTCCAGGAGGCACCTGGCAATTTAAGGCTGCAGGACCCTGAACCATTGTACAGGCTTTTTCCCTGGGAAACAAAACTCACAAGCCACTGTTCTGGGTGTCAGTTTTCAGGACCCACTTGACACTCTCAAACTAGACCAAGTTGGCACTGGTGCCACCTTGCGTCTGGGAGGCATCCTGCGAGAGGCGGATCTCCAGGTGGCACCCGGCTATTAAAGGCGGCATTTACCTAAACCACTTTACAGGCTTTTTCCCTGGGAAAGAAAACTCACAAGCCACTGTTCTGGGTGTCAGTTTTCAGGAGCCACCTGGCACTCTCAAACCAGACCAAGTTGGCACTGGTGCTACCTTGTGTCTTGGAGGCATCCTGCGAGAGGCTGAATACCAGGAGGCACCCGGCAATTTAAGGCCTCAGGCCCCTGAACCATTGTACAGGCTTTTTCCCTGGGAAACAAAACTCACAAGCCACTGTTCTGGGTGTCAGTTTTCAGTACCCACTTGACACGCTCAAAGCAGACCAAGTTGGCACTGGTGCCACCTTGCGTCTGGGAGGCATCCTGCGAGAGGCCGAATTCAAGGAGGCAGCCGGTAATTAAAGGCCTCAAGCCCCTGAACCATTGTACAGGCTTTTTCCCTGGGAAACAAAACTCACAAGCCACTGTTCTGGGTGTCAGTTTTCAGGACACACTTGACACTCTTAAACCAGACCAAGTTGGCACTGGTGCCTCCTTGTGTCTGGGAGGCATCCTGCGAGAGGCCGAATTCAAGGAGGCACCCGGCAATTTAAGGCCTCAGGCCCCTGAACCATTGTACAGGCTTTTTCCCTGGGAAACAAAACTCACAAGCCACTGTTCTGGGTGTCAGTTTGCAGGACCCACTTGGCACTCTTAAACCAGACCAAGTTGTCACTGGTGTTGCTTAGCGTCTGGGAAAAATCTGGCGAGATGCGGAATTCCAGGAGGCACCCGGCAATTTAAGGCCGCAGGACCCTGAACCATTGTACAGGCTTTTTCCCTGGGAAACAAAACTCACAAGCCACTGTTCTGGGTGTCAGTTTTCAGGACCCACTTGACACTCTCAAACCAGACCAAGTTGGCACTGGTGCCACCTTGCGTCTGGGAGGCATCCTGTGAGAGGCCGAATTCCAGGAGGCACCCGGCAATTTAAGGCCTCAGGCCCCTGAACCATTGTACAGGCTTTTTCCCTGGGAAACAAAACTCACAAGCCACTGTTCTGGGTGTCAGTTTTCAGGACCCACTTGGCACTCTTAAAACAGACCAAGGTAGAACTGCTGTCACCTTGCGTCTGGGAGGCATCCTGCGAGATGCGGATCTCCAGGTGCCACCCGGCTATTAAAGGCGGCATTAACCTAAACCATTTTACAGGCTTTTTCCCTGGGAAACAAAACTCACAAGCCACTGTTCTAGGTGTCAGTTTGCAGGAGTCACCTGGCACTCTCAAACCAGACCAAGTTGGCACTGGTGCCACCTTGCGTCTGGGAGGCATCCTGCGAGAGGCGGAATTCCAGGAGTCACCCGGCAATTTAAGGCCGCAGGACCCTGAACCATTGTACAGGCTTTTTCCCTGGGAAACAAAACTCACAAGCCACTGTTCTGGGTGTCAGTTTTCAGGACCCACTTGGCACTCTCAAACCAGACCAAGTTTCAACTGGTGCCACCTTGCGTCTGGGAGGCATCCTGTGAGAGGCGGATCTCCAGGAGGCATCCGGCAATTTAAGGCCTCAGGCCCCTGAACCATTTTACAGGCTTTTTCCCTGGGAAACAAAACTCACAAGCCACTGTTCTGGGTGTCAGTTTTCAGGACCCACTTGGCACTCTCAAACCAGACCAAGTTGGCACTGGTGCCATCTTGTGTCTGGGAGGCATCCTGCGAGAGGCGGAATTCCAGGAGGCACCTGGCAATTTAAGGCCTCAGGCCCCTGAACCATTTTACAGGCTTTTTCCCTGGGAAACAAAACTCACAAGCCACTGTTCTAGGTGTCAGTTTTCAGGACCCACTTGGCACTCTCAAACCAGACCAAGTTGGCACTGGTGTTGCTTAGCGTCTGGGTAACATCTAGCCTGATGCGGAATTCCAGGAGGCACTTGGCAATTTAAGGCCGCAGGACCCTGAACCATTGTACAGGCTTTTTCCCTGGGAAACAAAACTCACAAGCCACTGTTCTGGGTGTCAGTTTGCAGGAGCCACCTGGCACTCTCAAACCAGACCAAGTTGGCACGGGTGTCATGTTGCGCCTGGGAGGCATCCTGTGAGAGGCGGATCTCAGGGAGGCACCCGGCAATTTAAGGCCACAGGACCCTTAACCATTATACAGGCTTTTTCCCTGGGAAACAAAACTCACAAGCCACTGTTCTGGGTGTCAGTTTTCAGGACCCACTTGGCACTCTCAAACCAGACCAAGTTGGCTCTGGTGCCACCTTGCGTCTTGGAGGCATCCTGCGAGAGGCGCAATTCCAGGAGGCACCCGGCAATTTAAAGCCGCAGGACCCTGAACCATTGTACAGGCTTTTTCCCTGGGAAACAAAACTCACAAGCCACTGTTCTGGGTGTCAGTTTTCAGGACCCACTTGACACTCTCAAACCAGACCAAGTTGGCACTGGTGCCACCTTGCGTCTGGGAGGCATCCTGCGAGAGGCGGAATTCCAGGAGGCACCCGGCAATTTAAGGCCGCAGGACCCTGAACCATTGTACAGGCTTTTTCCCTGGGAAACAAAACTCACAAGCCAGTGTTCTGGGTGTCAGTTTTCAGGACCCACTTGGCACTCTTAAACCAGACCAAGTAGGCACTGGTGCCACCTTGCGTCTGGGAGGCATCCTTCGAGAGGCCGAATTCCAGGAGGCACCCGGCAATTTAAGGCCTCAGGCCCCTGAACCATTGTACAGGCTTTTTCCCTGGGAAACAAAACTCACAAGACACTGTTCTAGGTGTCAGTTTTCAGGACCCACTTGGCACTCTCAAACCAGACCAAGTTGGCACTGGTGTTGCTTAACGTCTGGGTAACATCTGGCGTGATGCGGAATTCCAGGAGTCACCCGGCAATTTAAGGCCGCAGGACCCTGAACCATTGTACAGGCTTTTTCCCTGGGAAACAAAACTCACAAGCCACTGTTCTGGGTGTCAGTTTGCAGGACCCACTTGGCACTCTCAAACCAGACCAAGTTGGCACTGGTGCCACCTTGCGTCTGGGAGGCATTCTGCGAGAGGCGGAATTCCAGGAGGCACCTGGCAATTTAAGGCTGCAGGACCCTGAACCATTGTACAGGCTTTTTCCCTGGGAAACAAAACTCACAAGCCACTGTTCTGGGTGTCAGTTTTCAGGACCCACTTGACACTCTCAAACTAGACCAAGTTGGCACTGGTGCCACCTTGCGTCTGGGAGGCATCCTGCGAGAGGCGGATCTCCAGGTGGCACCCGGCTATTAAAGGCGGCATTTACCTAAACCACTTTACAGGCTTTTTCCCTGGGAAAGAAAACTCACAAGCCACTGTTCTGGGTGTCAGTTTTCAGGAGCCACCTGGCACTCTCAAACCAGACCAAGTTGGCACTGGTGCTACCTTGTGTCTTGGAGGCATCCTGCGAGAGGCTGAATACCAGGAGGCACCCGGCAATTTAAGGCCTCAGGCCCCTGAACCATTGTACAGGCTTTTTCCCTGGGAAACAAAACTCACAAGCCACTGTTCTGGGTGTCAGTTTTCAGTACCCACTTGACACGCTCAAAGCAGACCAAGTTGGCACTGGTGCCACCTTGCGTCTGGGAGGCATCCTGCGAGAGGCCGAATTCAAGGAGGCAGCCGGTAATTAAAGGCCTCAAGCCCCTGAACCATTGTACAGGCTTTTTCCCTGGGAAACAAAACTCACAAGCCACTGTTCTGGGTGTCAGTTTTCAGGACACACTTGACACTCTTAAACCAGACCAAGTTGGCACTGGTGCCTCCTTGTGTCTGGGAGGCATCCTGCGAGAGGCCGAATTCAAGGAGGCACCCGGCAATTTAAGGCCTCAGGCCCCTGAACCATTGTACAGGCTTTTTCCCTGGGAAACAAAACTCACAAGCCACTGTTCTGGGTGTCAGTTTGCAGGACCCACTTGGCACTCTTAAACCAGAGCAAGTTGTCACTGGTGTTGCTTAGCGTCTGGGAAAAATCTGGCGAGATGCGGAATTCCAGGAGGCACCCGGCAATTTAAGGCCGCAGGACCCTGAACCATTGTACAGGCTTTTTCCCTGGGAAACAAAACTCACAAGCCACTGTTCTGGGTGTCAGTTTTCAGGACCCACTTGACACTCTCAAACCAGACCAAGTTGGCACTGGTGCCACCTTGCGTCTGGGAGGCATCCTGTGAGAGGCCGAATTCCAGGAGGCACCCGGCAATTTAAGGCCTCAGGCCCCTGAACCATTGTACAGGCTTTTTCCCTGGGAAACAAAACTCACAAGCCACTGTTCTGGGTGTCAGTTTTCAGGACCCACTTGGCACTCTTAAAACAGACCAAGGTAGAACTGCTGTCACCTTGCGTCTGGGAGGCATCCTGCGAGATGCGGATCTCCAGGTGCCACCCGGCTATTAAAGGCGGCATTAACCTAAACCATTTTACAGGCTTTTTCCCTGGGAAACAAAACTCACAAGCCACTGTTCTAGGTGTCAGTTTGCAGGAGTCACCTGGCACTCTCAAACCAGACCAAGTTGGCACTGGTGCCACCTTGCGTCTGGGAGGCATCCTGCGAGAGGCGGAATTCCAGGAGTCACCCGGCAATTTAAGGCCGCAGGACCCTGAACCATTGTACAGGCTTTTTCCCTGGGAAACAAAACTCACAAGCCACTGTTCTGGGTGTCAGTTTTCAGGACCCACTTGGCACTCTCAAACCAGACCAAGTTTCAACTGGTGCCACCTTGCGTCTTGGAGGCGTCCTGCGAGAGGCGGAATTCCAGGAGGCACCCGGCAATTTAAGGCCGCAGGACCCTGAACCATTGTACAGGCTTTTTCCCTGGGAAACAAAACTCACAAGCCACTGTTCTGGGTGTCAGTTTGCAGGACACACTTGGCACTCTCAAACCAGACCACGTTGGCACTGGTGCCACCTTGCGTCTGGGAGGCATGCTGCGAGAGGCGGAATTCAAGGAGGCACCCGGCAATTTAAGTCTGCAGGACCCTGAACCATTGTACAGGCTTTTTCCCTGGGAAACAAAACTCACAAGCCACTGTTCTGGGTGTCAGTTTTCAGGACCCACCTGGCACTCTCAAACCAGACCAAGTTGGCACTGGTGCCACCTTGCGTCTGGGAGGCATCCTGTGAGAGGCAGAATTCCAGGAGGCACCCGGCAATTTAAGGCCGCAGGACCCTGAACCATTGTACAGGCTTTTTCCCTGGGAAACAAAACTCACAAGCCACTGTTCTGGGTGTCAGTATGCAGGACACACTTGGCACTCTCAAACCAGACCAAGTTGGCACTGGTGCCACCTTGCGTCTGGGAGGCATGCTGCGAGAGGCGGAATTCCAGGAGGCACCCGGCAAATTAAGTCCGCAGGACCCTGAACCATTGTACAGGCTTTTTCCCTGGGAAAGAAAACTCACAAGCCACTGTTCTGTGTGTCAGTTTGCCGGAGCCACCTGGCACTCTCAAACCAGACGAAGTTGGCACTGGTGCCACCTTGCGTCTGGGAGGCATCCTGCGAGAGGCGGAATTCCAGGAGGCACCCGGCAATTTAAGGCCGCAGGACCCTGAACCATTGTACAGGCTTTTTCCCTGGGAAACAAAACTCACAAGCCACTGTTCTGGGTGTCAGTTTTCAGGACCCACTTGACACTCTCAAACCAGACCAAGTTGGCACTGGTGCCACCTTGTGTCTTGGAGGCAACCTGCGAGAGGCTGAATTCCAGGAGGCACCCGGCGATTTAAGGCCTCAGGCCCCCTGAACCATTGTACAGGCTTTTTCCCTGGGAAACAAAACTCACAAGCCACTGTTCTGGGTGTCAGTTTTCAGGACCCACTTGGCACTCTTAAACCTGACCAAGTTGGCACTGGTGCCACCTTGTGTCTGGGAGCCATCCTGCGAGTTGCCGAATTCCAGGAGGCACCCGGCAATTTAAGGGCTCAGGAACCTGAACCATTTTACAGGCTTTTTCCCTGGGAAACAAAACTCACAAGCCACTGTTCTGGGTGTCAGTTTTCAGGACCCACTTGACACTCTCAAACAAGACCAAGTTGGAACTGGTGCCACCTTGCGTCTGAGAGGCATCCTGCGAGAGGCGAATCTCCAGGTGGCACCCGGCTATTAAAGGCGGCATTCACCTAAACCATTTTACAGGCTTTTTCCCTGGGAAAGAAAACTCACAAGCCACTGTTCTGGGTTTCAGTTTGCAGGAGCCACCTGGCACTCTCAAACCAGACCAAGTTGGCACTGGTGCCACCTTGCGTCTGGGAGGCATCCTGCGAGAGGCGGAATTCCAGGAGGCACCCGGCAATTTAAGGCCGCAGGACCCTGAACCATTGTACAGGCTTTTTCCCTGGGAAACAAAACTCACAAGCCACTGTTCTGGGTGTCAGTTTGCAGGAGCCACCTGGCACTCTCAAACCAGACCAAGTTGGCACTGGTGCCACCTTGTGTCTTGGAGGCATCCTGCGAGAGGCTGAATACCAGGAGGCACCCGGCAATTTAAGGCCTCAGGCCCCCTAAACCATTGTACAGGCTTTTTGCCTGGGAAACAAAACTCACAAGCCACTGTTCTGGGTGTCAGTTTTCAGGACCCACTTGGCACTCTTAAACCAGACCAAGTTTCAACTGGTGCCACCTTGCGTCTGGGAGGCATCCTGTGAGAGGCGGATCTCCAGGAGGCATCCGGCAATTTAAGGCCTCAGGCCCCTGAACCATTTTACAGGCTTTTTCCCTGGGAAACAAAACTCACAAGCCACTGTTCTGGGTGTCAGTTTTCAGGACCCACCTGGCACTCTAAACCAGACCAAGTTGGCACTGGTGCCACCTTGCGTCTGGGAGGCATCCTGCGAGAGGCGAATCTCCAGGAGGCACCCAGCTATTAAAGGCGGCATTAACCTAAACCATTTTACAGGCTTTTTCCCTGGGAAAGAAAACTCACAAGCCACTGTTCTGGGTGTCAGTTTGCAGGAGCCACCTGGCACTCTCAAACCAGACCAAGTTTGCACTGGTGCCACCTTGTGTCTGGGAGGCATCCTGCGAGAGGCGCAATTCCAGGAGGCACTTGGCAATTTAAGGCCGCAGGACCCTGAACCATTGTACAGGCTTTTTCCCTGGGAAACAAAACTCACAAGCCACTGTTCTGGGTGTCAGTTTGCAGGAGCCACTTGGCACTCTTAAACCAGACCAAGTTGGCACTGGTGCCACCTTGTGTCTGGGAGGCATCCTGCGAGAGGCCGAATTCCAGGAGGCACCCGGCAA
Source organism: Fringilla coelebs (assembly GCF_963513975.1). Classification (NCBI taxonomy): domain Eukaryota; kingdom Metazoa; phylum Chordata; class Aves; order Passeriformes; family Fringillidae; genus Fringilla; species Fringilla coelebs. The sequence goes on along the minus strand of NW_028167521.1, from coordinate 135,550 downwards.
TTTAAGTCCGCAGGACCCTGAACCATTGTACAGGCTTTTTCCCTGGGAAACAAAACTCACAAGCCACTGTTCTGGGTGTCAGTTTTCAGGACCCACTTGACACTCTCAAACAAGACCAAGTTGGAACTGGTGCCACCGTGCGTCTGAGAGGCATCCTGCGAGAGGCGAATCTCCAGGTGGCACCCGGCTATGAAAGGCGGCATTAACCTAAACCATTTTACAGGATTTTTCCCTGGGAAAGAAAACTCACAAGCCAATGTTCTGGGTGTCAGTTTGCAGGAGCCACCTGGCACTCTCAAACCAGACCAAGTTGGAAATGGTGCCACCTTGCGTCTGGGAGGCATCCTGTGAGAGGCGGAATTCCAGGAGGCACCCGGCAATTTAATGCCGCAGGACCCTGAACCATTGTACAGGCTATTTCCCTGGGAAACAAAACTCACAAGCCACTGTTCTGGGTGTCAGTATGCAGGACACACTTGGCACTCTCAAACCAGGCCAAGTTGGCACTGGTGCCACCTTGCGTCTGGGAGGCATGCTGCGAGAGGCGGAATTCCAGGAGGCACCCGGCAATTTAAGTCCGCAGGACCCTGAACCATTGTACAGGCTTTTTCCCTGGGAAACAAAACTCACAAGCCACTGTTCTGGGTGTCAGTTTGCAGGACCCACTTGGCACTCTTAAACCAGACCAAGTTGTCACTGGTGTTGCTTAGCGTCTGGGAAAAATCTGGCGAGACGCGGAATTCCAGGAGGCACTTGGCAATTTAAGGCCGCAGGACCCTGAACCATTGTACAGGCTTTTTCCCTGGGAAACAAAACTCACAAGCCACTGTTCTGGGAGTCAGTTTTCAGGACCCACTTGACACTCTCAAACCAGACCAAGTTGGCACTGGTGCCACCTTGCGTCTGGGAGGCATCCTGCGCGAGGCCGAATTCCAGGAGGCACCCGGCAATTTAAGGCCTCAGGCCCCTGAACCATTGTACAGGCTTTTTCCCTGGGAAACAAAACTCACAAGCCACTGTTCTGGGTGTCAGTTTTCAGGACCCACTTGGCACTCTTAAAACAGACCAAGGTAGAACTGGTGTCACCTTGCGTCTGGGAGGCATCCTGCGAGATGCGGATCTCCAGGAGTCACCCGGCTATTAAAGGCGGCATTAACCTAAACCATTTTACAGGCTTTTTCCCTGGGAAAGAAAACTAACAAGCCACTGTTCTAGGTGTCAGTTTGCAGGAGCCACCTGGCACTCTCAAACCAGACCAAGTTGGCACTGGTGCCACCTTGCGTCTGGGAGGCATCCTGCGAGAGGCGCAATTCCAGGAGGCACCCGGCAATTTAAGGCCGCAGGACCCTGAACCATTGTACAGGCTTTTTCCCTGGGAAACAAAACTCACAAGGCACTGTTCTGGGTGTCAGTTTTCAGGACCCACTTGGCACTCTCAAACCAGACCAAGTTGGCACTGGTGCCACCTTGCGTCTTGGAGGCGTCCTGCGAGAGGCGGAATTCCAGGAGGCACCCGGCAATTTAAGGCCGCAGGACCCTGAACCATTGTACAGGCTTTTTCCCTGGGAAACAAAACTCACAAGCCACTGTTCTGGGTGTCAGTTTGCAGGACACACTTGGCACTCTCAAACCAGACCACGTTGGCACTGGTCCCACCTTGCGTCTGGGAGGCATCCTGTGAGAGGCGGAATTCCAGGAGGCACCCGGCAATTTAAGGCCGCAGGACCCTGAACCATTGTACAGGCTTTTTCCCTGGGAAAGAAAACTCACAAGCCACTGTTCTGGGTGTCAGTATGCAGGACACACTTGGCACTCTCAAACCAGACCAAGTTGGCACTGGTGCCACCTTGCGTCTGGGAGGCATGCTGCGAGAGGCGGAATTCCAGGAGGCACCCGGCAATTTAAGTCCGCAGGACCCTGAACCATTGTACAGGCTTTTTCCCTGGGAAAGAAAACTCACAAGCCACTGTTCTGGGTGTCAGTTTGCCGGAGCCACCTGGCACTCTCAAACCAGACCGAGTTGGCACTGGTGCCACCTTGCGTCTGGGAGGCATCCTGCGAGAGGCGGAATTCCAGGAGGCACCCGGCAATTTAAGGCCGCAGGACCCTGAACCATTGTACAGGCTTTTTCCCTGGGAAACAAAACTCACAAGCCACTGTTCTGGGTGTCAGTTTTCAGGACCCACTTGACACTCTCAAACCAGACCAAGTTGGCACTGGTGCCACCTTGTGTCTTGGAGGCAACCTGCGAGAGGCTGAATTCCAGGAGGCACCCGGCAATTTAAGGCCTCAGGAACCTGAACCATTGTACAGGCTTTTTCCCTGGGAAACAAAACTCACAAGCCACTGTTCTGGGTGTCAGTTTTCAGGACCCACTTGGCACTCTTAAACCTGACCAAGTTGGCACTGGTGCCACCTTGTGTCTGGGAGCCATCCAGCGAGTGGCCGAATTCCAGGAGGCACCCGGCAATTTAAGGGCTCAGGAACCTGAACCATTTTACAGGCTTTTTCCCTGGGAAACAAAACTCACAAGCCACTGTTCTGGGTGTCAGTTTTCAGGACCCACTTGACACTCTCAAACAAGACCAAGTTGGAACTGGTGCCACCTTGCGTCTGAGAGGCATCCTGCGAGAGGCGAATCTCCAGGTGGCACCCGGCTATTAAAGGCGGCATTCACCTAAACCATTTTACAGGCTTTTTCCCTGGGAAAGAAAACTCACAAGCCACTGTTCTGGGTGTCAGTTTGCAGGAGCCACCTGGCACTCTCAAACCAGACCAAGTTGGCACTGCTGTCACCTTGCGTCTGGGAGGCATCCTGCGAGAGGCGGAATTCCAGGAGGCACCCGGCAATTTAAGGCCGCAGGACCCTGAACCATTGTACAGGCTTTTTCCCTGGGAAACAAAACTCACAAGCCACTGTTCTGGGTGTCAGTTTGCAGGAGCCACCTGGCACTCTCAAACCAGACCAAGTTGGCACTGGTGCCACCTTGTGTCTTGGAGGCATCCTGCGAGAGGCTGAATACCAGGAGGCACCCGGCAATTTAAGGCCTCAGGCCCCCTAAACCATTGTACAGGCTTTTTGCCTGGGAAACAAAACTCACAAGCCACTGTTCTGGGTGTCAGTTTTCAGGACCCACTTGGCACTCTTAAACCAGACCAAGTTGGCACTGGTGCCACCTTGCGTCTGGGAGGCATCCTGTGAGAGGCGGATCTCCAGGAGGCATCCGGCAATTTAAGGCCTCAGGCCCCTGAACCATTTTACAGGCTTTTTCCCTGGGAAACAAAACTCACAAGCCACTGTTCTGGGTGTCAGTTTTCAGGACCCACCTGGCACTCTAAACCAGACCAAGTTGGCACTGGTGCCACCTTGCGTCTGGGAGGCATCCTGCGAGAGGCGAATCTCCAGGAGGCACCCAGCTATTAAAGGCGGCATTAACCTAAACCATTTTACAGGCTTTTTCCCTGGGAAAGAAAACTCACAAGCCACTGTTCTGGGTGTCAGTTTGCAGGAGCCACCTGGCACTCTCAAACCAGACCAAGTTTGCACTGGTGCCACCTTGTGTCTGGGAGGCATCCTGCGAGAGGCGCAATTCCAGGAGGCACTTGGCAATTTAAGGCCGCAGGACCCTGAACCATTGTACAGGCTTTTTCCCTGGGAAACAAAACTCACAAGCCACTGTTCTGGGTGTCAGTTTGCAGGACCCACTTGGCACTCTTAAACCAGACCAAGTTGGCACTGGTGCCACCTTGTGTCTGGGAGGCATCCTGCGAGAGGCCGAATTCCAGGAGGCACCCGGCAATTTAAGTCCGCAGGCCCCTGAACCATTGTACAGGCTTTTTCCCTGGGAAACAAAACTCACAAGCCACTGTTCTGGGTGTCAGTTTTCAGGACCCACTTGACACTCTCAAACAAGACCAAGTTGGAACTGGTGCCACCGTGCGTCTGAGAGGCATCCTGCGAGAGGCGAATCTCCAGGTGGCACCCGGCTATGAAAGGCGGCATTAACCTAAACCATTTTACAGGATTTTTCCCTGGGAAAGAAAACTCACAAGCCAATGTTCTGGGTGTCAGTTTGCAGGAGCCACCTGGAACTCTCAAACCAGACCAAGTTGGAAATGGTGCCACCTTGCGTCTGGGAGGCATCCTGTGAGAGGCGGAATTCCAGGAGGCACCCGGCAATTTAATGCCGCAGGACCCTGAACCATTGTACAGGCTTTTTCCCTGGGAAACAAAACTCACAAGCCACTGTTCTGGGTGTCAGTTTGCAGGACCCACTTGGCACTCTTAAACCAGACCAAGTTGTCACTGGTGTTGCTTAGCGTCTGGGAAAAATCTGGCGAGAGGCGGAATTCCAGGAGGCACTTGGCAATTTAAGGCCGCAGGACCCTGAACCATTGTACAGGCTTTTTCCCTGGGAAACAAAACTCACAAGCCACTGTTCTGGGAGTCAGTTTTCAGGACCCACTTGACACTCTCAAACCAGACCAAGTTGGCACTGGTGCCACCTTGCGTCTGGGAGGCATCCTGCGCGAGGCCGAATTCCAGGAGGCACCCGGCAATTTAAGGCCTCAGGCCCCTGAACCATTGTACAGGCTTTTTCCCTGGGAAACAAAACTCACAAGCCACTGTTCTGGGTGTCAGTTTTCAGGACCCACTTGGCACTCTTAAAACAGACCAAGGTAGAACTGGTGTCACCTTGCGTCTGGGAGGCATCCTGCGAGATGCGGATCTCCAGGAGTCACCCGGCTATTAAAGGCGGCATTAACCTAAACCATTTTACAGGCTTTTTCCCTGGGAAAGAAAACTAACAAGCCACTGTTCTAGGTGTCAGTTTGCAGGAGCCACCTGGCACTCTCAAACCAGACCAAGTTGGCACTGGTGCCACCTTGCGTCTGGGAGGCATCCTGCGAGAGGCGCAATTCCAGGAGGCACCCGGCAATTTAAGGCCGCAGGACCCTGAACCATTGTACAGGCTTTTTCCCTGGGAAACAAAACTCACAAGCCACTGTTCTGGGTGTCAGTTTTCAGGACCCACTTGGCACTCTCAAACCAGACCAAGTTTCAACATGTGCCACCTTGCGTCTTGGAGGCGTCCTGCGAGAGGCGGAATTCCAGGAGGCACCCGGCAATTTAAGGCCGCAGGACCCTGAACCATTGTACAGGCTTTTTCCCTGGGAAACAAAACTCACAAGCCACTGTTCTGGGTGTCAGTTTGCAGGACACACTTGGCACTCTCAAACCAGACCACGTTGGCACTGGTCCCACCTTGCGTCTGGGAGGCATCCTGTGAGAGGCGGAATTCCAGGAGGCACCCGGCAATTTAAGGCCGCAGGACCCTGAACCATTGTACAGGCTTTTTCCCTGGGAAAGAAAACTCACAAGCCACTGTTCTGGGTGTCAGTATGCAGGACACACTTGGCACTCTCAAACCAGACCAAGTTGGCACTGGTGCCACCTTGCGTCTGGGAGGCATGCTGCGAGAGGCGGAATTCCAGGAGGCACCCGGCAATTTAAGGCCGCAGGACCCTGAACCATTGTACAGGCTTTTTCCCTGGGAAAGAAAACTCACAAGCCACTGTTCTGGGTGTCAGTTTGCCGGAGCCACCTGGCACTCTCAAACCAGACCGAGTTGGCACTGGTGCCACCTTGCGTCTGGGAGGCATCCTGCGAGAGGCGGAATTCCAGGAGGCACCCGGCAATTTAAGGCCGCAGGACCCTGAACCATTGTACAGGCTTTTTCCCTGGGAAACAAAACTCACAAGCCACTGTTCTGGGTGTCAGTTTTCAGGACCCACTTGACACTCTCAAACCAGACCAAGTTGGCACTGGTGCCACCTTGTGTCTTGGAGGCAACCTGCGAGAGGCTGAATTCCAGGAGGCACCCGGCAATTTAAGGCCTCAGGAACCTGAACCATTGTACAGGCTTTTTCCCTGGGAAACAAAACTCACAAGCCACTGTTCTGGGTGTCAGTTTTCAGGACCCACTTGGCACTCTTAAACCTGACCAAGTTGGCACTGGTGCCACCTTGTGTCTGGGAGCCATCCAGCGAGTGGCCGAATTCCAGGAGGCACCCGGCAATTTAAGGGCTCAGGAACCTGAACCATTTTACAGGCTTTTTCCCTGGGAAACAAAACTCACAAGCCACTGTTCTGGGTGTCAGTTTTCAGGACCCACTTGACACTCTCAAACAAGACCAAGTTGGAACTGGTGCCACCTTGCGTCTGAGAGGCATCCTGCGAGAGGCGAATCTCCAGGTGGCACCCGGCTATTAAAGGCGGCATTCACCTAAACCATTTTACAGGCTTTTTCCCTGGGAAAGAAAACTCACAAGCCACTGTTCTGGGTGTCAGTTTGCAGGAGCCACCTGGCACTCTCAAACCAGACCAAGTTGGCACTGGTGCCACCTTGCGTCTGGGAGGCATCCTGCGAGAGGCGGAATTCCAGGAGGCACCCGGCAATTTAAGGCCGCAGGACCCTGAACCATTGTACAGGCTTTTTCCCTGGGAAACAAAACTCACAAGCCACTGTTCTGGGTGTCAGTTTGCAGGAGCCACCTGGCACTCTCAAACCAGACCAAGTTGGCACTGGTGCCACCTTGTGTCTTGGAGGCATCCTGCGAGAGGCTGAATACCAGGAGGCACCCGGCAATTTAAGGCCTCAGGCCCCCTAAACCATTGTACAGGCTTTTTGCCTGGGAAACAAAACTCACAAGCCACTGTTCTGGGTGTCAGTTTTCAGGACCCACTTGGCACTCTTAAACCAGACCAAGTTGGCACTGGTGCCACCTTGCGTCTGGGAGGCATCCTGTGAGAGGCGGATCTCCAGGAGGCATCCGGCAATTTAAGGCCTCAGGCCCCTGAACCATTTTACAGGCTTTTTCCCTGGGAAACAAAACTCACAAGCCACTGTTCTGGGTGTCAGTTTTCAGGACCCACCTGGCACTCTAAACCAGACCAAGTTGGCACTGGTGCCACCTTGCGTCTGGGAGGCATCCTGCGAGAGGCGAATCTCCAGGAGGCACCCAGCTATTAAAGGCGGCATTAACCTAAACCATTTTACAGGCTTTTTCCCTGGGAAAGAAAACTCACAAGCCACTGTTCTGGGTGTCAGTTTGCAGGAGCCACCTGGCACTCTCAAACCAGACCAAGTTTGCACTGGTGCCACCTTGTGTCTGGGAGGCATCCTGCGAGAGGCGCAATTCCAGGAGGCACTTGGCAATTTAAGGCCGCAGGACCCTGAACCATTGTACAGGCTTTTTCCCTGGGAAACAAAACTCACAAGCCACTGTTCTGGGTGTCAGTTTGCAGGACCCACTTGGCACTCTTAAACCAGACCAAGTTGGCACTGGTGCCACCTTGTGTCTGGGAGGCATCCTGCGAGAGGCCGAATTCCAGGAGGCACCCGGCAATTTAAGTCCGCAGGCCCCTGAACCATTGTACAGGCTTTTTCCCTGGGAAACAAAACTCACAAGCCACTGTTCTGGGTGTCAGTTTTCAGGACCCACTTGACACTCTCAAACAAGACCAAGTTGGAACTGGTGCCACCGTGCGTCTGAGAGGCATCCTGCGAGAGGCGAATCTCCAGGTGGCACCCGGCTATGAAAGGCGGCATTAACCTAAACCATTTTACAGGATTTTTCCCTGGGAAAGAAAACTCACAAGCCAATGTTCTGGGTGTCAGTTTGCAGGAGCCACCTGGAACTCTCAAACCAGACCAAGTTGGAAATGGTGCCACCTTGCGTCTGGGAGGCATCCTGTGAGAGGCGGAATTCCAGGAGGCACCCGGCAATTTAATGCCGCAGGACCCTGAACCATTGTACAGGCTTTTTCCCTGGGAAACAAAACTCACAAGCCACTGTTCTGGGTGTCAGTTTGCAGGACCCACTTGGCACTCTTAAACCAGACCAAGTTGTCACTGGTGTTGCTTAGCGTCTGGGAAAAATCTGGCGAGAGGCGGAATTCCAGGAGGCACTTGGCAATTTAAGGCCGCAGGACCCTGAACCATTGTACAGGCTTTTTCCCTGGGAAACAAAACTCACAAGCCACTGTTCTGGGAGTCAGTTTTCAGGACCCACTTGACACTCTCAAACCAGACCAAGTTGGCACTGGTGCCACCTTGCGTCTGGGAGGCATCCTGCGCGAGGCCGAATTCCAGGAGGCACCCGGCAATTTAAGGCCTCAGGCCCCTGAACCATTGTACAGGCTTTTTCCCTGGGAAACAAAACTCACAAGCCACTGTTCTGGGTGTCAGTTTTCAGGACCCACTTGGCACTCTTAAAACAGACCAAGGTAGAACTGGTGTCACCTTGCGTCTGGGAGGCATCCTGCGAGATGCGGATCTCCAGGAGCCACCCGGCTATTAAAGGCGGCATTAACCTAAACCATTTTACAGGCTTTTTCCCTGGGAAAGAAAACTCACAAGCCACTGTTCTAGGTGTCAGTTTTCAGGAGCCACCTGGCACTCTCAAACCAGACCAAGTTGGCACTGGTGCCACCTTGCGTCTGGGAGGCATCCTGCGAGAGGCGCAATTCCAGGAGGCACCCGGCAATTTAAGGCCGCAGGACCCTGAACCATTGTACAGGCTTTTTCCCTGGGAAACAAAACTCACAAGCCACTGTTCTGGGTGTCAGTTTTCAGGACCCACTTGGCACTCTCAAACCAGACCAAGTTTCAACATGTGCCACCTTGAGTCTTGGAGGCGTCCTGCGAGAGGCGGAATTCCAGGAGGCACCCGGCAATTTAAGGCCGCAGGACCCTGAACCATTGTACAGGCTTTTTCCCTGGGAAACAAAACTCACAAGCCACTGTTCTGGGTGTCAGTTTGCAGGACACACTTGGCACTCTCAAACCAGACCACGTTGGCACTGGTCCCACCTTGCGTCTGGGAGGCATGCTGCGAGAGGCGGAATTCAAGGAGGCACCCGGCAATTTAAGTCTGCAGGACCCTGAACCATTGTACAGGCTTTTTCCCTGGGAAACAAAACTCACAAGCCACTGTTCTGGGTGTCAGTTTTCAGGACCCACCTGGCACTCTCAAACCAGACCAAGTTGGCACTGGTGCCACCTTGCGTCTGGGAGGCATCCTGTGAGAGGCGGAATTCCAGGAGGCACCCGGCAATTTAAGGCCGCAGGACCCTGAACCATTGTACAGGCTTTTTCCCTGGGAAAGAAAACTCACAAGCCACTGTTCTGGGTGTCAGTATGCAGGACACACTTGGCACTCTCAAACCAGACCAAGTTGGCACTGGTGCCACCTTGCGTCTGGGAGGCATGCTGCGAGAGGCGGAATTCCAGGAGGCACCCGGCAATTTAAGTCCGCAGGACCCTGAACCATTGTACAGGCTTTTTCCCTGGGAAAGAAAACTCGCAAGCCACTGTTCTGGGTGTCAGTTTGCCGGAGCCACCTGGCACTCTCAAACCAGACCAAGTTGGCACTGGTGCCACCTTGCGTCTGGGAGGCATCCTGCGAGAGGCGCAATTCCAGGAGGCACCCGGCAATTTAAGGCCGCAGGACCCTGAACCATTGTACAGGCTTTTTCCCTGGGAAACAAAACTCACAAGCCACTGTTCTGGGTGTCAGTTTTCAGGACCCACTTGACACTCTCAAACCAGACCAAGTTGGCACTGGTGCCACCTTGTGTCTTGGAGGCAACCTGCGAGAGGCTGAATTCCAGGAGGCACCCGGCAATTTAAGGCCTCAGGCCCCCTGAACCATTGTACAGGCTTTTTCCCTGGGAAACAAAACTCACAAGCCACTGTTCTGGGTGTCAGTTTTCAGGACCCACTTGGCACTCTTAAACCTGACCAAGTTGGCACTGGTGCCACCTTGCGTCTGGGAGCCATCCTGCGAGTGGCCGAATTCCAGGAGGCACCCGGCAATTTAAGGGCTCAGGAACCTGAACCATTTTACAGGCTTTTTCCCTGGGAAACAAAACTCACAAGCCACTGTTCTGGGTGTCAGTTTTCAGGACCCACTTGACACTCTCAAACAAGACCAAGTTGGAACTGGTGCCACCTTGCGTCTGGGAGGCACCCTGCGAGAGGCGGATCTCCAGGTGGCACCCGGCTATTAAAGGCGGCATTTACCTAAACCACTTTACAGGCTTTTTCCCTGGGAAAGAAAACTCACAAGCCACTGTTCTGGGTGTCAGTTTTCAGGAGCCACCTGGCACTCTCAAACCAGACCAAGTTGGCACTGGTGCTACCTTGTGTCTTGGAGGCATCCTGCGAGAGGCTGAATACCAGGAGGCACCCGGCAATTTAAGGCCTCAGGCCCCTGAACCATTGTACAGGCTTTTTCCCTGGGAAACAAAACTCACAAGCCACTGTTCTGGGTGTCAGTTTTCAGTACCCACTTGACACGCTCAAAGCAGACCAAGTTGGCACTGGTGCCACCTTGCGTCTGGGAGGCATCCTGCGAGAGGCCGAATTCAAGGAGGCAGCCGGTAATTAAAGGCCTCAAGCCCCTGAACCATTGTACAGGCTTTTTCCCTGGGAAACAAAACTCACAAGCCACTGTTCTGGGTGTCAGTTTTCAGGACACACTTGACACTCTTAAACCAGACCAAGTTGGCACTGGTGCCTCCTTGTGTCTGGGAGGCATCCTGCGAGAGGCCGAATTCAAGGAGGCACCCGGCAATTTAAGGCCTCAGGCCCCTGAACCATTGTACAGGCTTTTTCCCTGGGAAACAAAACTCACAAGCCACTGTTCTGGGTGTCAGTTTGCAGGACCCACTTGGCACTCTTAAACCAGACCAAGTTGTCACTGGTGTTGCTTAGCGTCTGGGAAAAATCTGGCGAGATGCGGAATTCCAGGAGGCACCCGGCAATTTAAGGCCGCAGGACCCTGAACCATTGTACAGGCTTTTTCCCTGGGAAACAAAACTCACAAGCCACTGTTCTGTGTGTCAGTTTTCAGGACCCACTTGACACTCTCAAACCAGACCAAGTTGGCACTGGTGCCACCTTGCGTCTGGGAGGCATCCTGTGAGAGGCCGAATTCCAGGAGGCACCCGGCAATTTAAGGCCTCAGGCCCCTGAACCATTGTACAGGCTTTTTCCCTGGGAAACAAAACTCACAAGCCACTGTTCTGGGTGTCAGTTTTCAGGACCCACTTGGCACTCTTAAAACAGACCAAGGTAGAACTGCTGTCACCTTGCGTCTGGGAGGCATCCTGCGAGATGCGGATCTCCAGGTGCCACCCGGCTATTAAAGGCGGCATTAACCTAAACCATTTTACAGGCTTTTTCCCTGGGAAACAAAACTCACAAGCCACTGTTCTAGGTGTCAGTTTGCAGGAGTCACCTGGCACTCTCAAACCAGACCAAGTTGGCACTGGTGCCACCTTGCGTCTGGGAGGCATCCTGCGAGAGGCGGAATTCCAGGAGTCACCCGGCAATTTAAGGCCGCAGGACCCTGAACCATTGTACAGGCTTTTTCCCTGGGAAACAAAACTCACAAGCCACTGTTCTGGGTGTCAGTTTTCAGGACCCACTTGGCACTCTCAAACCAGACCAAGTTTCAACTGGTGCCACCTTGCGTCTTGGAGGCGTCCTGCGAGAGGCGGAATTCCAGGAGGCACCCGGCAATTTAAGGCCGCAGGACCCTGAACCATTGTACAGGCTTTTTCCCTGGGAAACAAAACTCACAAGCCACTGTTCTGGGTGTCAGTTTGCAGGACACACTTGGCACTCTCAAACCAGACCACGTTGGCACTGGTGCCACCTTGCGTCTGGGAGGCATGCTGCGAGAGGCGGAATTCAAGGAGGCACCCGGCAATTTAAGTCTGCAGGACCCTGAACCATTGTACAGGCTTTTTCCCTGGGAAACAAAACTCACAAGCCACTGTTCTGGGTGTCAGTTTTCAGGACCCACCTGGCACTCTCAAACCAGACCAAGTTGGCACTGGTGCCACCTTGCGTCTGGGAGGCATCCTGTGAGAGGCGGAATTCCAGGAGGCACCCGGCAATTTAAGGCCGCAGGACCCTGAACCATTGTACAGGCTTTTTCCCTGGGAAACAAAACTCACAAGCCACTGTTCTGGGTGTCAGTATGCAGGACACACTTGGCACTCTCAAACCAGACCAAGTTGGCACTGGTGCCACCTTGCGTCTGGGAGGCATGCTGCGAGAGGCGGAATTCCAGGAGGCACCCGGCAAATTAAGTCCGCAGGACCCTGAACCATTGTACAGGCTTTTTCCCTGGGAAAGAAAACTCACAAGCCACTGTTCTGTGTGTCAGTTTGCCGGAGCCACCTGGCACTCTCAAACCAGACGAAGTTGGCACTGGTGCCACCTTGCGTCTGGGAGGCATCCTGCGAGAGGCGGAATTCCAGGAGGCACCCGGCAATTTAAGGCCGCAGGACCCTGAACCATTGTACAGGCTTTTTCCCTGGGAAACAAAACTCACAAGCCACTGTTCTGGGTGTCAGTTTTCAGGACCCACTTGACACTCTCAAACCAGACCAAGTTGGCACTGGTGCCACCTTGTGTCTTGGAGGCAACCTGCGAGAGGCTGAATTCCAGGAGGCACCCGGCGATTTAAGGCCTCAGGCCCCCTGAACCATTGTACAGGCTTTTTCCCTGGGAAACAAAACTCACAAGCCACTGTTCTGGGTGTCAGTTTTCAGGACCCACTTGGCACTCTTAAACCTGACCAAGTTGGCACTGGTGCCACCTTGTGTCTGGGAGCCATCCTGCGAGTGGCCGAATTCCAGGAGGCACCCGGCAATTTAAGGGCTCAGGAACCTGAACCATTTTACAGGCTTTTTCCCTGGGAAACAAAACTCACAAGCCACTGTTCTGGGTGTCAGTTTTCAGGACCCACTTGACACTCTCAAACAAGACCAAGTTGGAACTGGTGCCACCTTGCGTCTGAGAGGCATCCTGCGAGAGGCGAATCTCCAGGTGGCACCCGGCTATTAAAGGCGGCATTCACCTAAACCATTTTACAGGCTTTTTCCCTGGGAAAGAAAACTCACAAGCCACTGTTCTGGGTTTCAGTTTGCAGGAGCCACCTGGCACTCTCAAACCAGACCAAGTTGGCACTGGTGCCACCTTGCGTCTGGGAGGCATCCTGCGAGAGGCGGAATTCCAGGAGGCACCCGGCAATTTAAGGCCGCAGGACCCTGAACCATTGTACAGGCTTTTTCCCTGGGAAACAAAACTCACAAGCCACTGTTCTGGGTGTCAGTTTGCAGGAGCCACCTGGCACTCTCAAACCAGACCAAGTTGGCACTGGTGCCACCTTGTGTCTTGGAGGCATCCTGCGAGAGGCTGAATACCAGGAGGCACCCGGCAATTTAAGGCCTCAGGCCCCCTAAACCATTGTACAGGCTTTTTGCCTGGGAAACAAAACTCACAAGCCACTGTTCTGGGTGTCAGTTTTCAGGACCCACTTGGCACTCTTAAACCAGACCAAGTTTCAACTGGTGCCACCTTGCGTCTGGGAGGCATCCTGTGAGAGGCGGATCTCCAGGAGGCATCCGGCAATTTAAGGCCTCAGGCCCCTGAACCATTTTACAGGCTTTTTCCCTGGGAAACAAAACTCACAAGCCACTGTTCTGGGTGTCAGTTTTCAGGACCCACCTGGCACTCTAAACCAGACCAAGTTGGCACTGGTGCCACCTTGCGTCTGGGAGGCATCCTGCGAGAGGCGAATCTCCAGGAGGCACCCAGCTATTAAAGGCGGCATTAACCTAAACCATTTTACAGGCTTTTTCCCTGGGAAAGAAAACTCACAAGCCACTGTTCTGGGTGTCAGTTTGCAGGAGCCACCTGGCACTCTCAAACCAGACCAAGTTTGCACTGGTGCCACCTTGTGTCTGGGAGGCATCCTGCGAGAGGCGCAATTCCAGGAGGCACTTGGCAATTTAAGGCCGCAGGACCCTGAACCATTGTACAGGCTTTTTCCCTGGGAAACAAAACTCACAAGCCACTGTTCTGGGTGTCAGTTTGCAGGAGCCACTTGGCACTCTTAAACCAGACCAAGTTGGCACTGGTGCCACCTTGTGTCTGGGAGGCATCCTGCGAGAGGCCGAATTCCAGGAGGCACCCGGCAATTTAAGTCCGCAGGACCCTGAACCATTGTACAGGCTTTTTCCCTGGGAAACAAAACTCACAAGCCACTGTTCTGGGTGTCAGTTTTCAGGACCCACTTGACACTCTCAAACAAGACCAAGTTGGAACTGGTGCCACCGTGCGTCTGAGAGGCATCTTGCGAGAGGCGAATCTCCAGGTGGCACCCGGCTATGAAAGGCGGCATTAACCTAAACCATTTTACAGGATTTTTCCCTGGGAAAGAAAACTCACAAGCCAATGTTCTGGGTGTCAGTTTGCAGGAGCCACCTGGCACTCTCAAACCAGACCAAGTTGGAAATGGTGCCACCTTGCGTCTGGGAGGCATCCTGTGAGAGGCGGAATTCCAGGAGGCACCCGGCAATTTAATGCCGCAGGACCCTGAACCATTGTACAGGCTTTTTCCCTGGGAAACAAAACTCACAAGCCACTGTTCTGGGTGTCAGTATGCAGGACACACTTGGCACTCTCAAACCAGGCCAAGTTGGCACTGGTGCCACCTTGCGTCTGGGAGGCATGCTGCGAGAGGCGGAATTCCAGGAGGCACCCGGCAATTTAAGTCCGCAGGACCCTGAACCATTGTACAGGCTTTTTCCCTGGGAAACAAAACTCACAAGCCACTGTTCTGGGTGTCAGTTTGCAGGACCCACTTGGCACTCTTAAACCAGACCAAGTTGTCACTGGTGTTGCTTAGCGTCTGGGAAAAATCTGGCGAGACGCGGAATTCCAGGAGGCACTTGGCAATTTAAGGCCGCAGGACCCTGAACCATTGTACAGGCTTTTTCCCTGGGAAACAAAACTCACAAGCCACTGTTCTGGGAGTCAGTTTTCAGGACCCACTTGACACTCTCAAACCAGACCAAGTTGGCACTGGTGCCACCTTGCGTCTGGGAGGCATCCTGCGCGAGGCCGAATTCCAGGAGGCACCCGGCAATTTAAGGCCTCAGGCCCCTGAACCATTGTACAGGCTTTTTCCCTGGGAAACAAAACTCACAAGCCACTGTTCTGGGTGTCAGTTTTCAGGACCCACTTGGCACTCTTAAAACAGACCAAGGTAGAACTGGTGTCACCTTGCGTCTGGGAGGCATCCTGCGAGATGCGGATCTCCAGGAGTCACCCGGCTATTAAAGGCGGCATTAACCTAAACCATTTTACAGGCTTTTTCCCTGGGAAAGAAAACTAACAAGCCACTGTTCTAGGTGTCAGTTTGCAGGAGCCACCTGGCACTCTCAAACCAGACCAAGTTGGCACTGGTGCCACCTTGCGTCTGGGAGGCATCCTGCGAGAGGCGCAATTCCAGGAGGCACCCGGCAATTTAAGGCCGCAGGACCCTGAACCATTGTACAGGCTTTTTCCCTGGGAAACAAAACTCACAAGCCACTGTTCTGGGTGTCAGTTTTCAGGACCCACTTGGCACTCTCAAACCAGACCAAGTTTCAACATGTGCCACCTTGCGTCTTGGAGGCGTCCTGCGAGAGGCGGAATTCCAGGAGGCACCCGGCAATTTAAGGCCGCAGGACCCTGAACCATTGTACAGGCTTTTTCCCTGGGAAACAAAACTCACAAGCCACTGTTCTGGGTGTCAGTTTGCAGGACACACTTGGCACTCTCAAACCAGACCACGTTGGCACTGGTCCCACCTTGCGTCTGGGAGGCATCCTGTGAGAGGCGGAATTCCAGGAGGCACCCGGCAATTTAAGGCCGCAGGACCCTGAACCATTGTACAGGCTTTTTCCCTGGGAAAGAAAACTCACAAGCCACTGTTCTGGGTGTCAGTATTCAGGACACACTTGGCACTCTCAAACCAGACCAAGTTGGCACTGGTGCCACCTTGTGTCTGGGAGCCATCCTGCGAGTGGCCGAATTCCAGGAGGCACCCGGCAATTTAAGGGCTCAGGAACCTGAACCATTTTACAGGCTTTTTCCCTGGGAAACAAAACTCACAAGCCACTGTTCTGGGTGTCAGTTTTCAGGACCCACTTGACACTCTCAAACAAGACCAAGTTGGAACTGGTGCCACCTTGCGTCTGAGAGGCATCCTGCGAGAGGCGAATCTCCAGGTGGCACCCGGCTATTAAAGGCGGCATTCACCTAAACCATTTTACAGGCTTTTTCCCTGGGAAAGAAAACTCACAAGCCACTGTTCTGGGTGTCAGTTTGCAGGAGCCACCTGGCACTCTCAAACCAGACCAAGTTGGCACTGGTGCCACCTTGCGTCTGGGAGGCATCCTGCGAGAGGCGGAATTCCAGGAGGCACCCGGCAATTTAAGGCCGCAGGACCCTGAACCATTGTACAGGCTTTTTCCCTGGGAAACAAAACTCACAAGCCACTGTTCTGGGTGTCAGTTTGCAGGAGCCACCTGGCACTCTCAAACCAGACCAAGTTGGCACTGGTGCCACCTTGTGTCTTGGAGGCATCCTGCGAGAGGCTGAATACCAGGAGGCACCCGGCAATTTAAGGCCTCAGGCCCCCTAAACCATTGTACAGGCTTTTTGCCTGGGAAACAAAACTCACAAGCCACTGTTCTGGGTGTCAGTTTTCAGGACCCACTTGGCACTCTTAAACCAGACCAAGTTTCAACTGGTGCCACCTTGCGTCTGGGAGGCATCCTGTGAGAGGCGGATCTCCAGGAGGCATCCGGCAATTTAAGGCCTCAGGCCCCTGAACCATTTTACAGGCTTTTTCCCTGGGAAACAAAACTCACAAGCCACTGTTCTGGGTGTCAGTTTTCAGGACCCACCTGGCACTCTAAACCAGACCAAGTTGGCACTGGTGCCACCTTGCGTCTGGGAGGCATCCTGCGAGAGGCGAATCTCCAGGAGGCACCCAGCTATTAAAGGCGGCATTAACCTAAACCATTTTACAGGCTTTTTCCCTGGGAAAGAAAACTCACAAGCCACTGTTCTGGGTGTCAGTTTGCAGGAGCCACCTGGCACTCTCAAACCAGACCAAGTTTGCACTGGTGCCACCTTGTGTCTGGGAGGCATCCTGCGAGAGGCGCAATTCCAGGAGGCACTTGGCAATTTAAGGCCGCAGGACCCTGAACCATTGTACAGGCTTTTTCCCTGGGAAACAAAACTCACAAGCCACTGTTCTGGGTGTCAGTTTGCAGGACCCACTTGGCACTCTTAAACCAGACCAAGTTGGCACTGGTGCCACCTTGTGTCTGGGAGGCATCCTGCGAGAGGCCGAATTCCAGGAGGCACCCGGCAATTTAAGTCCGCAGGCCCCTGAACCATTGTACAGGCTTTTTCCCTGGGAAACAAAACTCACAAGCCACTGTTCTGGGTGTCAGTTTTCAGGACCCACTTGACACTCTCAAACAAGACCAAGTTGGAACTGGTGCCACCGTGCGTCTGAGAGGCATCCTGCGAGAGGCGAATCTCCAGGTGGCACCCGGCTATGAAAGGCGGCATTAACCTAAACCATTTTACAGGATTTTTCCCTGGGAAAGAAAACTCACAAGCCAATGTTCTGGGTGTCAGTTTGCAGGAGCCACCTGGAACTCTCAAACCAGACCAAGTTGGAAATGGTGCCACCTTGCGTCTGGGAGGCATCCTGTGAGAGGCGGAATTCCAGGAGGCACCCGGCAATTTAATGCCGCAGGACCCTGAACCATTGTACAGGCTTTTTCCCTGGGAAACAAAACTCACAAGCCACTGTTCTGGGTGTCAGTTTGCAGGACCCACTTGGCACTCTTAAACCAGACCAAGTTGTCACTGGTGTTGCTTAGCGTCTGGGAAAAATCTGGCGAGAGGCGGAATTCCAGGAGGCACTTGGCAATTTAAGGCCGCAGGACCCTGAACCATTGTACAGGCTTTTTCCCTGGGAAACAAAACTCACAAGCCACTGTTCTGGGAGTCAGTTTTCAGGACCCACTTGACACTCTCAAAGCAGACCAAGTTGGCACTGGTGCCACCTTGCGTCTGGGAGGCATCCTGCGCGAGGCCGAATTCCAGGAGGCACCCGGCAATTTAAGGCCTCAGGCCCCTGAACCATTGTACAGGCTTTTTCCCTGGGAAACAAAACTCACAAGCCACTGTTCTGGGTGTCAGTTTTCAGGACCCACTTGGCACTCTTAAAACAGACCAAGGTAGAACTGGTGTCACCTTGCGTCTGGGAGGCATCCTGCGAGATGCGGATCTCCAGGAGCCACCCGGCTATTAAAGGCGGCATTAACCTAAACCATTTTACAGGCTTTTTACCTGGGAAAGAAAACTCACAAGCCACTGTTCTAGGTGTCAGTTTGCAGGAGCCACCTGGCAGTCTCAAACCAGACCAAGTTGGCACTGGTGCCACCTTGCGTCTGGGAGGCATCCTGCGAGAGGCGCAATTCCAGGAGGCACCCGGCAATTTAAGGCCGCAGGACCCTGAACCATTGTACAGGCTTTTTCCCTGGGAAACAAAACTCACAAGCCACTGTTCTGGGTGTCAGTTTTCAGGACCCACTTGGCACTCTCAAACCAGACCAAGTTTCAACATGTGCCACCTTGCGTCTTGGAGGCGTCCTGCGAGAGGCGGAATTCCAGGAGGCACTTGGCAATTTAAGGCCGCAGGACCCTGAACCATTGTACAGGCTTTTTCCCTGGGAAACAAAACTCACAAGCCACTGTTCTGGGTGTCAGTTTGCAGGACACACTTGGCACTCTCAAACCAGACCACGTTGGCACTGGTCCCACCTTGCGTCTGGGAGGCATGCTGCGAGAGGCGGAATTCAAGGAGGCACCCGGCAATTTAAGTCTGCAGGACCCTGAACCATTGTACTGGCTTTTTCCCTGGGAAACAAAACTCACAAGCCACTGTTCTGGGTGTCAGTTTTCAGGACCCACCTGGCACTCTCAAACCAGACCAAGTTGGCACTGGTGCCACCTTGCGTCTGGGAGGCATCCTGTGAGAGGCGGAATTCCAGGAGGCACCCGGCAATTTAAGGCCGCAGGACCCTGAACCATTGTACAGGCTTTTTCCCTGGGAAACAAAACTCACAAGCCACTGTTCTGGGTGTCAGTATGCAGGACACACTTGGCACTCTCAAACCAGACCAAGTTGGCACTGGTGCCACCTTGCGTCTGGGAGGCATGCTGCGAGAGGCGGAATTCCAGGAGGCACCCGGCAATTTAAGTCCGCAGGACCCTGAACCATTGTACAGGCTTTTTCCCTGGGAAAGAAAACTCGCAAGCCACTGTTCTGGGTGTCAGTTTGCCGGAGCCACCTGGCACTCTCAAACCAGACCAAGTTGGCACTGGTGCCACCTTGCGTCTGGGAGGCATCCTGCGAGAGGCGCAATTCCAGGAGGCACCCGGCAATTTAAGGCCGCAGGACCCTGAACCATTGTACAGGCTTTTTCCCTGGGAAACAAAACTCACAAGCCACTGTTCTGGGTGTCAGTTTTCAGGACCCACTTGACACTCTCAAACCAGACCAAGTTGGCACTGGTGCCACCTTGTGTCTTGGAGGCAACCTGCGAGAGGCTGAATTCCAGGAGGCACCCGGCAATTTAAGGCCTCAGGCCCCCTGAACCATTGTACAGGCTTTTTCCCTGGGAAACAAAACTCACAAGCCACTGTTCTGGGTGTCAGTTTTCAGGACCCACTTGGCACTCTTAAACCTGACCAAGTTGGCACTGGTGCCACCTTGCGTCTGGGAGCCATCCTGCGAGTGGCCGAATTCCAGGAGGCACCCGGCAATTTAAGGGCTCAGGAACCTGAACCATTTTACAGGCTTTTTCCCTGGGAAACAAAACTCACAAGCCACTGTTCTGGGTGTCAGTTTTCAGGACCCACTTGACACTCTCAAACAAGACCAAGTTGGAACTGGTGCCACCTTGCGTCTGAGAGGCATCCTGTGAGAGGCGGATCTCCAGGAGGCATCCGGCAATTTAAGGCCTCAGGCCCCTGAACCATTTTACAGGCTTTTTCCCTGGGAAACAAAACTCACAAGCCACTGTTCTGGGTGTCAGTTTTCAGGACCCACCTGGCACTCTAAACCAGACCAAGTTGGCACTGGTGCCACCTTGCGTCTGGGAGGCATCCTGCGAGAGGCGAATCTCCAGGAGGCACCCAGCTATTAAAGGCGGCATTAACCTAAACCATTTTACAGGCTTTTTCCCTGGGAAAGAAAACTCACAAGCCACTGTTCTGGGTGTCAGTTTGCAGGAGCCACCTGGCACTCTCAAACCAGACCAAGTTTGCACTGGTGCCACCTTGTGTCTGGGAGGCATCCTGCGAGAGGCGCAATTCCAGGAGGCACTTGGCAATTTAAGGCCGCAGGACCCTGAACCATTGTACAGGCTTTTTCCCTGGGAAACAAAACTCACAAGCCACTGTTCTGGGTGTCAGTTTGCAGGACCCACTTGGCACTCTTAAACCAGACCAAGTTGGCACTGGTGCCACCTTGTGTCTGGGAGGCATCCTGCGAGAGGCCGAATTCCAGGAGGCACCCGGCAATTTAAGTCCGCAGGACCCTGAACCATTGTACAGGCTTTTTCCCTGGGAAACAAAACTCACAAGCCACTGTTCTGGGTGTCAGTTTTCAGGACCCACTTGACACTCTCAAACAAGACCAAGTTGGAACTGGTGCCACCGTGCGTCTGAGAGGCATCCTGCGAGAGGCGAATCTCCAGGTGGCACCCGGCTATGAAAGGCGGCATTAACCTAAACCATTTTACAGGATTTTTCCCTGGGAAAGAAAACTCACAAGCCAATGTTCTGGGTGTCAGTTTGCAGGAGCCACCTGGAACTCTCAAACCAGACCAAGTTGGAAATGGTGCCACCTTGCGTCTGGGAGGCATCCTGTGAGAGGCGGAATTCCAGGAGGCACCCGGCAATTTAATGCCGCAGGACCCTGAACCATTGTACAGGCTTTTTCCCTGGGAAACAAAACTCACAAGCCACTGTTCTGGGTGTCAGTTTGCAGGACCCACTTGGCACTCTTAAACCAGACCAAGTTGTCACTGGTGTTGCTTAGCGTCTGGGAAAAATCTGGCGAGAGGCGGAATTCCAGGAGGCACTTGGCAATTTAAGGCCGCAGGACCCTGAACCATTGTACAGGCTTTTTCCCTGGGAAACAAAACTCACAAGCCACTGTTCTGGGAGTCAGTTTTCAGGACCCACTTGACACTCTCAAAGCAGACCAAGTTGGCACTGGTGCCACCTTGCGTCTGGGAGGCATCCTGCGCGAGGCCGAATTCCAGGAGGCACCCGGCAATTTAAGGCCTCAGGCCCCTGAACCATTGTACAGGCTTTTTCCCTGGGAAACAAAACTCACAAGCCACTGTTCTGGGTGTCAGTTTTCAGGACCCACTTGGCACTCTTAAAACAGACCAAGGTAGAACTGGTGTCACCTTGCGTCTGGGAGGCATCCTGCGAGATGCGGATCTCCAGGAGCCACCCGGCTATTAAAGGCGGCATTAACCTAAACCATTTTACAGGCTTTTTACCTGGGAAAGAAAACTCACAAGCCACTGTTCTAGGTGTCAGTTTGCAGGAGCCACCTGGCAGTCTCAAACCAGACCAAGTTGGCACTGGTGCCACCTTGCGTCTGGGAGGCATCCTGCGAGAGGCGCAATTCCAGGAGGCACCCGGCAATTTAAGGCCGCAGGACCCTGAACCATTGTACAGGCTTTTTCCCTGGGAAACAAAACTCACAAGCCACTGTTCTGGGTGTCAGTTTTCAGGACCCACTTGGCACTCTCAAACCAGACCAAGTTTCAACATGTGCCACCTTGCGTCTTGGAGGCGTCCTGCGAGAGGCGGAATTCCAGGAGGCACTTGGCAATTTAAGGCCGCAGGACCCTGAACCATTGTACAGGCTTTTTCCCTGGGAAACAAAACTCACAAGCCACTGTTCTGGGTGTCAGTTTGCAGGACACACTTGGCACTCTCAAACCAGACCACGTTGGCACTGGTCCCACCTTGCGTCTGGGAGGCATGCTGCGAGAGGCGGAATTCAAGGAGGCACCCGGCAATTTAAGTCTGCAGGACCCTGAACCATTGTACTGGCTTTTTCCCTGGGAAACAAAACTCACAAGCCACTGTTCTGGGTGTCAGTTTTCAGGACCCACCTGGCACTCTCAAACCAGACCAAGTTGGCACTGGTGCCACCTTGCGTCTGGGAGGCATCCTGTGAGAGGCGGAATTCCAGGAGGCACCCGGCAATTTAAGGCCGCAGGACCCTGAACCATTGTACAGGCTTTTTCCCTGGGAAACAAAACTCACAAGCCACTGTTCTGGGTGTCAGTATGCAGGACACACTTGGCACTCTCAAACCAGACCAAGTTGGCACTGGTGCCACCTTGCGTCTGGGAGGCATGCTGCGAGAGGCGGAATTCCAGGAGGCACCCGGCAATTTAAGTCCGCAGGACCCTGAACCATTGTACAGGCTTTTTCCCTGGGAAAGAAAACTCGCAAGCCACTGTTCTGGGTGTCAGTTTGCCGGAGCCACCTGGCACTCTCAAACCAGACCAAGTTGGCACTGGTGCCACCTTGCGTCTGGGAGGCATCCTGCGAGAGGCGCAATTCCAGGAGGCACCCGGCAATTTAAGGCCGCAGGACCCTGAACCATTGTACAGGCTTTTTCCCTGGGAAACAAAACTCACAAGCCACTGTTCTGGGTGTCAGTTTTCAGGACCCACTTGACACTCTCAAACCAGACCAAGTTGGCACTGGTGCCACCTTGTGTCTTGGAGGCAACCTGCGAGAGGCTGAATTCCAGGAGGCACCCGGCAATTTAAGGCCTCAGGCCCCCTGAACCATTGTACAGGCTTTTTCCCTGGGAAACAAAACTCACAAGCCACTGTTCTGGGTGTCAGTTTTCAGGACCCACTTGGCACTCTTAAACCTGACCAAGTTGGCACTGGTGCCACCTTGCGTCTGGGAGCCATCCTGCGAGTGGCCGAATTCCAGGAGGCACCCGGCAATTTAAGGGCTCAGGAACCTGAACCATTTTACAGGCTTTTTCCCTGGGAAACAAAACTCACAAGCCACTGTTCTGGGTGTCAGTTTTCAGGACCCACTTGACACTCTCAAACAAGACCAAGTTGGAACTGGTGCCACCTTGCGTCTGAGAGGCATCCTGCGAGAGGCGAATCTCCAGGTGGCACCCGGCTATTAAAGGCGGCATTAACCTAAACCATTGTACAGGCTTTTTCCCTGGGAAAGAAAACTCACAAGCCACTGTTCTGGGTGTCAGTTTGCAGGAGCCACCTGGCACTCTCAAACCAGACCAAGTTGGCACTGGTGCCACCTTGTGTCTTGGAGGCATCCTGCGAGAGGCTGAATACCAGGAGGCACCCGGCAATTTAAGGCCTCAGGCCCCCTAAACCATTGTACAGGCTTTTTCCCTGGGAAACAAAACTCACAAGCCACTGTTCTGGGTGTCAGTTTTCAGGACCCACTTGGCACTCTTAAACCACACCAAGTTTCAACTGGTGCCACCTTGCGTCTGGGAGGCATCCTGTGAGAGGCGGATCTCCAGGAGGCATCCGGCAATTTAAGGCCTCAGGCCCCTGAACCATTTTACAGGCTTTTTCCCTGGGAAACAAAACTCACAAGCCACTGTTCTGGGTGTCAGTTTTCAGGACCCACCTGGCACTCTAAACCAGACCAAGTTGGCACTGGTGCCACCTTGCGTCTGGGAGGCATCCTGCAAGAGGCGAATCTCCAGGAGGCACCCAGCTATTAAAGGCGGCATTAACCTAAACCATTTTACAGGCTTTTTCCCTGGGAAAGAAAACTCACAAGCCACTGTTCTGGGTGTCAGTTTGCAGGAGCCACCTGGCACTCTCAAACCAGACCAAGTTGGCACTGGTGCCACCTTGTGTCTGGGAGGCATCCTGCGAGAGGCGCAATTCCAGGAGGCACTTGGCAATTTAAGGCCGCAGGACCCTGAACCATTGTACAGGCTTTTTCCCTGGGAAACAAAACTCACAAGCCACTGTTCTGGGTGTCAGTTTGCAGGACCCACTTGGCACTCTTAAACCAGACCAAGTTGGCACTGGTGCCACCTTGTGTCTGGGAGGCATCCTGCGAGAGGCCGAATTCCAGGAGGCACCCGGCAATTTAAGGGCTCAGGCCCCTGAACCATTGTACAGGCTTTGTCCCTGGGAAACAAAACTCACAAGCCACTGTTCTGGGTGTCAGTTTTCAGGACCCACTTGACACTCTCAAACAAGACCAAGTTGGAACTGGTGCCACCTTGCGTCTGAGAGGCATCCTGCGAGAGGCGAATCTCCAGGTGGCACCCGGCTATTAAAGGCGGCATTAACCTAAACCATTTTACAGGCTTTTTCCCTGGGAAAGAAAACTCACAAGCCACTGTTCTGGGTGTCAGTTTGCAGGAGCCACCTGGCACTCTCAAACCAGACCAAGTTGGAAATGGTGCCACCTTGCGTCTGGGAGGCATCCTGTGAGAGGCGGAATTCCAGGAGGCACCCGGCAATTTAATGCCGCAGGACCCTGAACCATTGTACAGGCTTTTTCCCTGGGAAACAAAACTCACAAGCCACTGTTCTGGGTGTCAGTATGCAGGACACACTTGGCACTCTCAAACCAGGCCAAGTTGGCACTGGTGCCACCTTGCGTCTGGGAGGCATGCTGCGAGAGGCTGAATTCCAGGAGGCACCCGGCAATTTAAGTCCGCAGGACCCTGAACCATTGTACAGGCTTTTTCCCTGGGAAACAAAACTCACAAGCCACTGTTCTGGGTGTCAGTATGCAGGACACACTTGGCACTCTCAAACCAGACCAAGTTGGCACTGGTGCCACCTTGCGTCTGGGAGGCATGCTGCGAGAGGCGGAATTCCAGGAGGCACCCGGCAATTTAAGTCCGCAGGACCCTGAACCATTGTACAGGCTTTTTCCCTGGGAAACAAAACTCACAAGCCACTGTTCTGGGTGTCAGTTTTCAGGACCCACTTGACACTCTCAAACCAGACCAAGTTGGCACTGGTGCCACCTTGTGTCTTGGAGGCATCCTGCGAGAGGCTGAATTCCAGGAGGCACCCGGCAATTTAAGGCCTCCGGCCCCCTGAACCATTGTACAGGCTTTTTCCCTGGGAAACAAAACTCACAAGCCACTGTTCTGGGTGTCAGTTTTCAGGACCCACTTGGCACTCTTAAACCAGACCAAGTTGGCACTGGTGCCACCTTGTGTCTGGGAGCCATCCTGCGAGTGGCCGAATTCCAGGAGGCACCCGGCAATTTAAGGGCTCAGGAACCTGAACCATTTTACAGGCTTTTTCCCTGGGAAACAAAACTCACAAGCCACTGTTCTGGGTGTCAGTTTTCAGGACCCACTTGACACTCTCAAACAAGACCAAGTTGGAACTGGTGCCACCTGGCGTCTGAGAGGCATCCTGCGAGAGGCGAATCTCCAGGTGGCACCCGGCTATTAAAGGCGGCATTAACCTAAACCATTTTACAGGCTTTTTCCCTGGGAAACAAAACTCACAAGCCACTGTTCTGGGTGTCAGTTTGCAGGAGCCACCTGGCACTCTCAAACCAGACCAAGTTGGCACTGGTGCCACCTTGCGTCTGGGAGGCATGCTGCGAGAGGCGGAATTCCAGGAGGCACCCGGCAATTTAAGTCCGCAGGACCCTGAACCATTGTACAGGCTTTTTCCCTGGGAAAAAAAACTCACAAGCCACTGTTCTGGGTGTCAGTTTGCAGGACCCACCTGGCACTCTAAACCAGACCAAGTTGGCACTGGTGCCACCTTGCGTCTGGGAGGCATCCTGCGAGAGGCGAATCTCCAGGAGGCACCCAGCTATTAAAGGCGGCATTAACCTAAACCATTTTACAGGCTTTTTCCCTGGGAAAGAAAACTCACAAGCCACTGTTCTGGGTGTCAGTTTCCAGGAGCCACCTGGCACTCTCAAACCAGACCAAGTTGGCACTGGTGCCACCTTGTGTCTGGGAGGCATCCTGCGAGAGGCGCAATTCCAGGAGGCACTTGGCAATTTAAGGCCGCAGGACCCTGAACCATTGTACAGGCTTTTTCCCTGGGAAACAAAACTCACAAGCCACTGTTCTGGGTGTCAGTTTGCAGGACCCACTTGGCACTCTTAAACCAGACCAAGTTGGCACTGGTGCCACCTTGTGTCTGGGAGGCATCCTGCGAGAGGCCGAATTCCAGGAGGCACCCGGCAATTTAAGGGCTCAGGCCCCTGAACCATTGTACAGGCTTTTTCCCTGGGAAACAAAACTCACAAGCCACTGTTCTGGGTGTCAGTTTTCAGGACCCACTTGACACTCTCAAACAAGACCAAGTTGGAACTGGTGCCACCTTGCGTCTGAGAGGCATCCTGCGAGAGGCGAATCTCCAGGTGGCACCCGGCTATTAAAGGCGGCATTAACCTAAACCATTTTACAGGCTTTTTCCCTGGGAAAGAAAACTCACAAGCCACTGTTCTGGGTGTCAGTATGCAGGACACACTTGGCACTCTCAAACCAGGCCAAGTTGGCACTGGTGCCACCTTGCGTCTGGGAGGCATGCTGCGAGAGGCTGAATTCCAGGAGGCACCCGGCAATTTAAGGCCGCAGGACCCTGAACCATTGTACAGGCTTTTTCCCTGGGAAACAAAACTCACAAGCCACTGTTCTGGGTGTCAGTATGCAGGACACACTTGGCACTCTCAAACCAGACCAAGTTGGCACTGGTGCCACCTTGCGTCTGGGAGGCATCCTGCGAGAGGCGGAATTCCAGGAGGCACCCGGCAATTTAAGTCCGCAGGACCCTGAACCATTGTACAGGCTTTTTCCCTGGGAAACAAAACTCACAAGCCACTGTTCTGGGTGTCAGTTTTCAGGACACACTTGACACTCTCAAACCAGACCAAGTTGGAACTGGTGCCACCTTGCGTCTGGGAGGCATCCTGCGAGATGCGGAACTCCAGGTGCCACCCGGCTATTAAAGGCGGCATTAACCTAAACCATTTTACAGGCTTTTTCCCTGGGAAACAAAACTCACAAGCCACTGTTCTGGGTGTCAGTTTGCAGGAGCCACCTGGCACTCTCAAACCAGACCAAGTTGGCACTGGTGCCACCTTGCGTCTGGGAGGCATCCTGTGAGAGGCGGAATTCCAGGAGGCACCCGGCAATTTAATGCCGCAGGACCCTGAACCATTGTACAGGCTTTTTCCCTGGGAAACAAAACTCACAAGCCACTGTTCTGGGTGTCAGTATGCAGGACACACTTGGCACTCTCAAACCAGACCAAGTTGGCACTGGTGCCACCTTGCGTCTGGGAGGCATGCTGCGAGAGGCGGAATTCCAGGAGGCACCCGGCAATTTAAGTCCGCAGGACCCTGAACCATTGTACAGGCTTTTTCCCTGGGAAACAAAACTCACAAGCCACTGTTCTGGGTGTCAGTTTTCAGGACCCACTTGACACTCTCAAACCAGACCAAGTTGGCACTGGTGCCACCTTGTGTCTTGGAGGCATCCTGCGAGAGGCTGAATTCCAGGAGGCACCCGGCAATTTAAGGCCTCAGGCCCCCTGAACCATTGTACAGGCTTTTTCCCTGGGAAACAAAACTCACAAGCCACTGTTCTGGGTGTCAGTTTTCAGGACCCACTTGGCACTCTTAAACCAGACCAAGTTGGCACTGGTGCCACCTTGTGTCTGGGAGCCATCCTGCGAGTGGCCGAATTCCAGGAGGCACCCGGCAATTTAAGGGCTCAGGAACCTGAACCATTTTACAGGCTTTTTCCCTGGGAAACAAAACTCACAAGCCACTGTTCTGGGTGTCAGTTTTCAGGACCCACTTGACACTCTCAAACAAGACCAAGTTGGAACTGGTGCCACCTTGCGTCTGAGAGGCATCCTGCGAGAGGCGAATCTCCAGGTGGCACCCGGCTATTAAAGGCGGCATTAACCAAAACCATTTTACAGGCTTTTTCCCTGGGAAACAAAACTCACAAGCCACTGTTCTGGGTGTCAGTTTGCAGGAGCCACCTGGCACTCTCAAACCAGACCAAGTTGGCACTGGTGCCACCTTGCGTCTGGGAGGCATCCTGTGAGAGGCGGAATTCCAGGAGGCACCCGGCAATTTAAGGCCGCAGGACCCTGAACCATTCTACAGGCTTTTTCCCTGGGAAACAAAACTCACAAGCCACTGTTCTGGGTGTCAGTATGCAGGACACACTTGGCACTCTCAAACCAGACCAAGTTGGCACTGGTGCCACCTTGCGTCTGGGAGGCATGCTGCGAGAGGCGGAATTCCAGGAGGCACCCGGCAATTTAAGTCCGCAGGACCCTGAACCATTGTACAGGCTTTTTCCCTGGGAAACAAAACTCACAAGCCACTGTTCTGGGTGTCAGTTTTCAGGACCCACTTGGCACTCTTAAACCAGACCAAGTTTCAACTGGTGCCACCTTGCGTCTGGGAGGCATCCTGTGAGAGGCGGATCTCCAGGAGGCATCCGGCAATTTAAGGCCTCGGGCCCGTGAACCATTTTACAGGCTTTTTCCCTGGGAAACAAAACTCACAAGCCACTGTTCTGGGTGTCAGTTTTCAGGACCCACCTGGAACTTTAAACCAGACCAAGTTGGCACTGGTGCCACCTTGCGTCTGGGAGGCATCCTGCGAGAGGCGAATCTCCAGGAGGCACCCAGCTATTAAAGGCGGGATTAACCTAAACCATTTTACAGGCTTTTTCCCTGGGAAAGAAAACTCACAAGCCACTGTTCTGGGTGTCAGTTTGCAGGAGCCACCTGGCACTCTCAAACCAGACCAAGTTGGCACTGGTGCCACCTTGCGTCTGGGAGGCATCCTGCGAGAGGCGCAATTCCAGGAGGCACTTGGCAATTTAAGGCCGCAGGACCCTGAACCATTGTAAAGTCTTTTTCCCTGGGAAACAAAACTCACAAGCCACTGTTCTGGGTGTCAGTTTTCAGGACCCACTTGACACTCTCAAACCAGACCAAGTTGGAACTGGAGCCAACTTGCGTCTGGGAGGCATCCTGCGAGAGGCGCAATTCCAGGAGGCACCCGGCAATTTAAGGCCGCAGGACCCTGAACCATTGTACAGGCTTTTTCCCTGGGAAACAAAACTCACAAGCCACTGTTCTGGGTGTCAGTTTTCAGGACCCACTTGGCACTCTTAAACCAGACCAAGTTGGCACTGGTGCCACCTTGTGTCTGGGAGGCATTTTGCGAGAGGCCGAATTCCAGGAGGCACTTGGCAATTTAAGGCCGCAGGACCCTGAACCATTGTACAGGCTTTTTCCCTGGGAAACAAAACTCACAAGCCACTGTTCTGGGTGTCAGTTTTCAGGACCCACTTGGCACTCTCAAACCAGACCAAGTTGGAACTGGAGCCAACTTGCGTCTGGGAGGCATCCTGCGAGAGGCGCAATTCCAGGAGGCACCCGGCAATTTAAGGCCGCAGGACCCTGAACCATTGTACAGGCTTTTTCCCTGGGAAACAAAACTCACAAGCCACTGTTCTGGGTGTCAGTTTTCAGGACCCACTTGGCACTCTTAAACCAGACCAAGTTGGCACTGGTGCCACCTTGTGTCTGGGAGCCATCCTGCGAGTGGCCGAATTCCAGGAGGCACCCGGCAATTTAAGGGCTCAGGAACCTGAACCATTTTACAGGCTTTTTCCCTGGGAAACAAAACTCACAAGCCACTGTTCTGGGTGTCAGTTTTCAGGACCCACTTGACACTCTCAAACAAGACCAAGTTGGAACTGGTGCCACCTGGCGTCTGAGAGGCATCCTGCGAGAGGCGAATCTCCAGGTGGCACCCGGCTATTAAAGGCGGCATTAACCTAAACCATTGTACAGGCTTTTTCCCTGGGAAACAAAACTCACAAGCCACTGTTCTGGGTGTCAGTTTGCAGGAGCCACCTGGCACTCTCAAACCAGACCAAGTTGGCACTGGTGCCACCTTGCGTCTGGGAGGCATCCTGTGAGAGGCGGAATTCCAGGAGGCACCCGGCAATTTAATGCCGCAGGACCCTGAACCATTGTACAGGCTTTTTCCCTGGGAAACAAAACTCACAAGCCACTGTTCTGGGTGTCAGTTTTCAGGAGCCACCTGGCACTCTCAAACCAGACCAAGTTGGCACTGGTGCCACCTTGCGTCTGGGAGGCATGCTGCGAGAGGCGGAATTCCAGGAGGCACCCGGCAATTTAAGTCCGCAGGACCCTGAACCATTGTACAGGCTTTTTCCCTGGGAAAAAAAACTCACAAGCCACTGTTCTGGGTGTCAGTTTTCAGGACCCACCTGGCACTCTAAACCAGACCAAGTTGGCACTGGTGCCACCTTGCGTCTGGGAGGCATCCTGCGAGAGGCGAATCTCCAGGAGGCACCCAGCTATTAAAGGCGGCATTAACCTAAACCATTTTACAGGCTTTTTCCCTGGGAAAGAAAACTCACAAGCCACTGTTCTGGGTGTCAGTTTGCAGGAGCCACCTGGCACTCTCAAACCAGACCAAGTTGGCACTGGTGCCACCTTGCGTCTGGGAGGCATCCTGTGAGAGGCGGAATTCCAGGAGGCACCCGGCAATTTAATGCCGCAGGACCCTGAACCATTGTACAGGCTTTTTCCCTGGGAAACAAAACTCACAAGCCACTGTTCTGGGTGTCAGTATGCAGGACACACTTGGCACTCTCAAACCAGACCAAGTTGGCACTGGTGCCACCTTGCGTCTGGGAGGCATGCTGCGAGAGGCGGAATTCCAGGAGGCACCCGGCAATTTAAGTCCGCAGGACCCTGAACCATTGTACAGGCTTTTTCCCTGGGAAACAAAACTCACAAGCCACTGTTCTGGGTGTCAGTTTTCAGGACCCACTTGACACTCTCAAAACAGACCAAGTTGGCACTGGTGCCACCTTGTGTCTTGGAGGCATCCTGCGAGAGGCTGAATTCCAGGAGGCACCCGGCAATTTAAGGCCTCAGGCCCCCTGAACCATTGTACAGGCTTTTTCCCTGGGAAACAAAACTCACAAGCCACTGTTCTGGGTGTCAGTTTTCAGGACCCACTTGGCACTCTTAAACCAGACCAAGTTGGCACTGGTGCCACCTTGTGTCTGGGAGCCATCCTGCGAGTGGCCGAATTCCAGGAGGCACCCGGCAATTTAAGGGCTCAGGAACCTGAACCATTGTACAGGCTTTTTCCCTGGGAAACAAAACTCACAAGCCACTGTTCTGGGTGTCAGTTTTCAGGACCCACTTGACACTCTCAAACAAGACCAAGTTGGAACTGGTGCCACCTTGCGTCTGAGAGGCATCCTGCGAGAGGCGAATCTCCAGGTGGCACCCGGCTATTAAAGGCGGCATTAACCAAAACCATTTTACAGGCTTTTTCCCTGGGAAACAAAACTCACAAGCCACTGTTCTGGGTGTCAGTTTGCAGGAGCCACCTGGCACTCTCAAACCAGACCAAGTTGGCACTGGTGCCACCTTGCGTCTGGGAGGCATCCTGTGAGAGGCGGAATTCCAGGAGGCACCCGGCAATTTAAGGCCGCAGGACCCTGAACCATTCTACAGGCTTTTTCCCTGGGAAACAAAACTCACAAGCCACTGTTCTGGGTGTCAGTATGCAGGACACACTTGGCACTCTCAAACCAGACCAAGTTGGCACTGGTGCCACCTTGCGTCTGGGAGGCATGCTGCGAGAGGCGGAATTCCAGGAGGCACCCGGCAATTTAAGTCCGCAGGACCCTGAACCATTGTACAGGCTTTTTCCCTGGGAAACAAAACTCACAAGCCACTGTTCTGGGTGTCAGTTTTCAGGACCCACTTGGCACTCTTAAACCAGACCAAGTTTCAACTGGTGCCACCTTGCGTCTGGGAGGCATCCTGTGAGAGGCGGATCTCCAGGAGGCATCCGGCAATTTAAGGCCTCAGGCCCGTGAACCATTTTACAGGCTTTTTCCCTGGGAAACAAAACTCACAAGCCACTGTTCTGGGTGTCAGTTTTCAGGACCCACCTGGAACTTTAAACCAGACCAAGTTGGCACTGGTGCCACCTTGCGTCTGGGAGGCATCCTGCGAGAGGCGAATCTCCAGGAGGCACCCAGCTATTAAAGGCGGGATTAACCTAAACCATTTTACAGGCTTTTTCCCTGGGAAAGAAAACTCACAAGCCACTGTTCTGGGTGTCAGTTTGCAGGAGCCACCTGGCACTCTCAAACCAGACCAAGTTGGCACTGGTGCCACCTTGCGTCTGGGAGGCATCCTGCGAGAGGCGCAATTCCAGGAGGCACTTGGCAATTTAAGGCCGCAGGACCCTGAACCATTGTACAGTCTTTTTCCCTGGGAAACAAAACTCACAAGCCACTGTTCTGGGTGTCAGTTTTCAGGACCCACTTGACACTCTCAAACCAGACCAAGTTGGAACTGGAGCCAACTTGCGTCTGGGAGGCATCCTGCGAGAGGCGCAATTCCAGGAGGCACCCGGCAATTTAAGGCCGCAGGACCCTGAACCATTGTACAGGCTTTTTCCCTGGGAAACAAAACTCACAAGCCACTGTTCTGGGTGTCAGTTTTCAGGACCCACTTGGCACTCTTAAACCAGACCAAGTTGGCACTGGTGCCACCTTGTGTCTGGGAGGCATTTTGCGAGAGGCCGAATTCCAGGAGGCACCCGGCAATTTAAGGGCTCAGGAACCTGAACCATTGTACAGGCTTTTTCCCTGGGAAACAAAACTCACAAGCCACTGTTCTGGGTGTCAGTTTTCAGGACCCACTTGGCACTCTCAAACCAGACCAAGTTGGAACTGGTGCCACCTTGCGTCTGGGAGGCATCCTGCAAGTGGCCGAATTCCAGGAGGCACCCGGCAATTTAAGGCCTCAGGCCCCTGAACCATTGTACAGGCTTTTTCCCTGGGAAACAAAACTCACAAGCCACTGTTCTGGGTGTCAGTTTGCAGGAGCCACCTGGCACTCTCAAACCAGACCAAGTTGGCACTGGTGCCACCTTGCGTCTGGGAGGCATCCTGTGAGAGGCGGAATTCCAGGAGGCACCCGGCAATTTAAGGCCGCAGGACCCTGAACCATTGTACAGGCTTTTTCCCTGGGAAACAAAACTCACAAGCCACTGTTCTGGGTGTCAGTATGCAGGACACACTTGGCACTCTCAAACCAGACCAAGTTGGCACTGGTGCCACCTTGCGTCTGGGAGGCATGCTGCGAGAGGCGGAATTCCAGGAGGCACCCGGCAATTTAAGTCCGCAGGACCCTGAACCATTGTACAGGCTTTTTCCCTGGGAAACAAAACTCACAAGCCACTGTTCTGGGTGTCAGTTTTCAGGACCCACTTGGCACTCTTAAACCAGACCAAGTTTCAACTGGTGCCACCTTGCGTCTGGGAGGCATCCTGTGAGAGGCGGATCTCCAGGAGGCATCCGGCAATTTAAGGCCTCAGGCCCGTGAACCATTTTACAGGCTTTTTCCCTGGGAAACAAAACTCACAAGCCACTGTTCTGGGTGTCAGTTTTCAGGACCCACCTGGAACTCTAAACCAGACCTAGTTGGCACTGGTGCCACCTTGTGTCTGGGAGGCATCCTGCGAGAGGCGAATCTCCAGGAGGCACCCAGCTATTAAAGGCGGGATTAATCTAAACCATTTTACAGGCTTTTTCCCTGGGAAAGAAAACTCACAAGCCACTGTTCTGGGTGTCAGTTTGCAGGAGCCACCTGGCACTCTCAAACCAGACCAAGTTGGCACTGGTGCCACCTTGCGTCTGGGAGGCATCCTGCGAGAGGCGCAATTCCAGGAGGCACTTGGCAATTTAAGGCCGCAGGACCCTGAACCATTGTACAGGCTTTTTCCCTGGGAAACAAAACTCACAAGCCACTGTTCTGGGTGTCAGTTTTCAGGACCCACTTGACACTCTCAAACCAGACCAAATTGGAACTGGAGCCAACTTGCGTCTGGGAGGCATCCTGCGAGAGGCGCAATTCCAGGAGGCACCCGGCAATTTAAGGCCGCAGGACCCTGAACCATTGTACAGGCTTTTTCCCTGGGAAACAAAACTCACAAGCCACTGTTCTGGGTGTCAGTTTTCAGGACCCACTTGGCACTCTTAAACCAGACCAAGTTGGCACTGGTGCCACCTTGTGTCTGGGAGGCATTTTGCGAGAGGCGGAATTCCAGGAGGCACCCGGCAATTTAAGGGCTCAGGAACCTGAACCATTGTACAGGCTTTTTCCCTGGGAAACAAAACTCACAAGCCACTGTTCTGGGTGTCAGTTTTCAGGACCCACTTGGCACTCTCAAACCAGACCAAGTTGGAACTGGTGCCACCTTGCGTCTGGGAGGCATCCTGCAAGTGGCCGAATTCCAGGAGGCACCCGGCAATTTAAGGCCTCAGGCCCCTGAACCATTGTAAAGGCTTTTTCCCTGGGAAACAAAACTCACAAGCCACTGTTCTGGGTGTCAGTATGCAGGACACACTTGGCACTCTCAAACCAGACCAAGTTGGCACTGGTGCCACCTTGCGTCTGGGAGGCATGCTGCGAGAGGCGGACTTCCAGGAGGCACCCGGCAATTTAAGTCCGCAGGACCCTGAACCATTGTACAGGCTTTTTCCCTGGGAAACAAAACTCACAAGCCACTGTTCTGGGTGTCAGTTTTCAGGACCCACTTGACACTCTCAAACCAGACCAAGTTGGCACTGGTGCCACCTTGCGTCTGGGAGGCATCCTGCGAGATGCGGAACTCCAGGTGCCACCCGGCTATTAAAGGCGGCATTAACCTAAACCATTTTACAGGCTTTTTCCCTGGGAAACAAAACTCACAAGCCACTGTTCTGGGTGTCAGTTTGCAGGAGCCACCTGGCACTCTCAAACCAGACCAAGTTGGCACTGGTGCCACCTTGTGTCTGGGAGGCATCCTGCGAGAGGCGCAATTCCAGGAGTCACCCGGCAATTTAAGGCCGCAGGACCCTGAACCATTGTACAGGCTTTTTCCCTGGGAAACAAAACTCACAAGCCACTGTTCTGGGTGTCAGTTTTTTAGGACCCACTTGGCACTCTTAAATCAGACCAAGTTGGAACTGGTGCCACCTTGCGTCTGGGAGGCATCCTGCGAGAGGCCGAATTCCAGGTGGCACCCGGCTATTAAAGGCGGCATTAACCTAAACCACTTTACAGGCTTTTTCCCTGGGAAACAAAACTCACAAGCCACTGTTCTGGGTGTCAGTTTGCAGGAGCCACCTGGCACTCTCAAAACAGACCAAGTTGGAAATAGTGTCATTTTGCGTCTGGGAGGCATCCTGCGAGAGGCGGAATTCCAGGAGCCACCCGGCAATTTAAGGCCTCAGGCCCCTGAACCATTGTACAGGCTTTTTCCCTGGGAAACAAAACTCACAAGCCACTGTTTTTTGTGTCAGTTTTAAGGACCCACTTGACACTCTCAAACCAGACCAAGTTGGCACTGGTGCCACCTTGCGTCTGGGAGGCATCCTGCGAGAGGCGGATCTCTAGGTGGCACCCGGCAATTAAAGGCGGCATTAACCTAAACCAATTTACGGGCTTTTTCCCTGGGAAAGAAAACTCACAAGCCACTGTTCTGGGTGTCAGTTTGCAGGAGCCACCTGGCACTCTCAAACCAGACCAAATTGGCACTGGTGCCACCTTGCGTCTGGGAGGCATCCTGCGAGAGGCGCAATTCCAGGAGGCACCCGGCAATTTAAAGCCGCAGGACCTTGAACCATTGTACAGGCTTTTTCCCTGGGAAACAAAACTCACAAGCCACTGTTCTGGGTGTCAGTTTTCAGGACCCACTTGACACTCTCAAAGCAGGCCAAGTTGGCACTGGTGCCACCTTGCGTCTGGGAGGCATCCTGCGAGAGGCGCAGTTCCAGGAGGCACCCGGCAATTTAAGGCCGCAGGACCCTGAACCATTGTACAGGCTTTTTCCCTGGGAAACAAAACTCACAAGCCACTGTTCTGGGTGTCAGTTTTCAGGACCCACTTGGCACTCTCAAACCAGACCAAGTTGGCACTGGTGCCATCTTGTGTCTTGGAGGCATCCTGCGAGAGGCGGAATTCCAGGAGGCACCCGGCAATTTAAGGCCTCAGGCACCTGAACCATTGTACAGGCTTTTTCCCTGGGAAACAAAACTCACAAGCCACTGTTCTGGGTGTCAGTTTTCAGGACCCACTTGACACTCTCAAACCAGACCAAGTTGGCACTGGTGCCACCTTGTGTCTTGGAGGCATCCTGCGAGAGGCTGAATTCCAGGAGGCACCCGGCAATTTAAGGCCTCAGGCCCCCTGAACCATTGTACAGGCTTTTTCCCTGGGAAACAAAACTCACAAGCCACTGTTCTGGGTGTCAGTTTTCAGGACCCACTTGGCACTCTTAAACCAGACCAAGTTGGCACTGGTGCCACCTTGTGTCTGGGAGCCATCCTGCGAGTGGCCGAATTCCAGGAGGCACCCGGCAATTTAAGGGCTCAGGAACCTGAACCATTTTACAGGCTTTTTCCCTGGGAAACAAAACTCACAAGCCACTGTTCTGGGTGTCAGTTTTCAGGACCCACTTGACACTCTCAAACAAGACCAAGTTGGAACTGGTGCCACCTTGCGTCTGAGAGGCATCCTGCGAGAGGCGAATCTCCAGGTGGCACCCGGCTATTAAAGGCGGCATTAACCTAAACCATTTTACAGGCTTTTTCCCTGGGAAAGAAAACTCACAAGCCACTGTTCTGGGTGTCAGTTTGCAGGAGCCACCTGGCACTCTCTAACCAGACCAAGTTGGCACTGGTGCCACCTTGCGTCTGGGAGGCATCCTGTGAGAGGCGGAATTCCAAGAGGCACCCGGCAATTTAATGCCGCAGGACCCTGAACCATTGTACAGGCTTTTTCCCTGGGAAACAAAACTCACAAGCCACTGTTCTGGGTGTCAGTATGCAGGACACACTTGGCACTCTCAAACCAGACCAAGTTGGCACTGGTGCCACCTTGCGTCTGGGAGGCATGCTGCGAGAGGCGGAATTCCAGGAGGCACCCGGCAATTTAAGTCCGCAGGACCCTGAACCATTGTACAGGCTTTTTCCCTGGGAAACAAAACTCACAAGCCACTGTTCTGGGTGTCAGTTTTCAGGACCCACTTGGCACTCTTAAACCAGACCAAGTTTCAACTGGTGCCACCTTGCGTCTGGGAGGCATCCTGTGAGAGGCGGATCTCCAGGAGGCATCCGGCAATTTAAGGCCTCAGGCCCGTGAACCATTTTACAGGCTTTTTCCCTGGGAAACAAAACTCACAAGCCACTGTTCTGGGTGTCAGTTTTCAGGACACACTTGACACTCTCAAACCAGACCAAGTTGGCACTGGTGCCACCTTGCGTCTGGGAGGCATCCTGCGAGATGCGGAACTCCAGGTGCCACCCGGCTATTAAAGGCGGCATTAACCTAAACCATTTTTCAGGCTTTTTCCCTGGGAAACAAAACTCACAAGCCACTGTTCTGGGTGTCAGTTTGCAGGAGCCACCTGGCACTCTCAAACCAGACCAAGTTGGCACTGGTGCCACCTTGCGTCTGGGAGGCATCCTGTGAGAGGCGGAATTCCAGGAGGCACCCGGCAATTTAATGCCGCAGGACCCTGAACCATTGTACAGGCTTTTTCCCTGGGAAACAAAACTCACAAGCCACTGTTCTGGGTGTCAGTATGCAGGACACACTTGGCACTCTCAAACCAGACCAAGTTGGCACTGGTGCCACCTTGCGTCTGGGAGGCATGCTGCGAGAGGCGGAATTCCAGGAGGCACCCGGCAATTTAAGTCCGCAGGACCCTGAACCATTGTACAGGCTTTTTCCCTGGGAAACAAAACTCACAAGCCACTGTTCTGGGTGTCAGTTTTCAGGACCCACTTGACACTCTCAAACCAGACCAAGTTGGCACTGGTGCCACCTTGTGTCTTGGAGGCATCCTGCGAGAGGCTGAATTCCAGGAGGCACCCGGCAATTTAAGGCCTCAGGCCCCCTGAACCATTGTACAGGCTTTTTCCCTGCGAAACAAAACTCACAAGCCACTGTTCTGGGTGTCAGTTTTCAGGACCCACTTGGCACTCTTAAACCAGACCAAGTTGGCACTGGTGCCACCTTGTGTCTGGGAGCCATCCTGCGAGTGGCCGAATTCCAGGAGGCACCCGGCAATTTAAGGGCTCAGGAACCTGAACCATTTTACAGGCTTTTTCCCTGGGAAACAAAACTCACAAGCCACTGTTCTGGGTGTCAGTTTTCAGGACCCACTTGACACTCTCAAACAAGACCAAGTTGGAACTGGTGCCACCTTGCGTCTGAGAGGCATCCTGCGAGAGGCGAATCTCCAGGTGGCACCCGGCTATTAAAGGCGGCATTAACCAAAACCATTTTACAGGCTTTTTCCCTGGGAAACAAAACTCACAAGCCACTGTTCTGGGTGTCAGTTTGCAGGAGCCACCTGGCACTCTCAAACCAGACCAAGTTGGCACTGGTGCCACCTTGCGTCTGGGAGGCATCCTGTGAGAGGCGGAATTCCAGGAGGCACCCGGCAATTTAAGGCCGCAG
Organism: Fringilla coelebs; assembly: GCF_963513975.1. Classification (NCBI taxonomy): domain Eukaryota; kingdom Metazoa; phylum Chordata; class Aves; order Passeriformes; family Fringillidae; genus Fringilla; species Fringilla coelebs. The sequence goes on along the minus strand of NW_028167521.1, from coordinate 96,963 downwards.
GACCCTGAACCATTCTACAGGCTTTTTCCCTGGGAAACAAAACTCACAAGCCACTGTTCTGGGTGTCAGTATGCAGGACACACTTGGCACTCTCAAACCAGACCAAGTTGGCACTGGTGCCACCTTGCGTCTGGGAGGCATGCTGCGAGAGGCGGAATTCCAGGAGGCACCCGGCAATTTAAGTCCGCAGGACCCTGAACCATTGTACAGGCTTTTTCCCTGGGAAACAAAACTCACAAGCCACTGTTCTGGGTGTCAGTTTTCAGGACCCACTTGGCACTCTTAAACCAGACCAAGTTTCAACTGGTGCCACCTTGCGTCTGGGAGGCATCCTGTGAGAGGCGGATCTCCAGGAGGCATCCGGCAATTTAAGGCCTCAGGCCCGTGAACCATTTTACAGGCTTTTTCCCTGGGAAACAAAACTCACAAGCCACTGTTCTGGGTGTCAGTTTTCAGGACCCACCTGGAACTTTAAACCAGACCAAGTTGGCACTGGTGCCACCTTGCGTCTGGGAGGCATCCTGCGAGAGGCGAATCTCCAGGAGGCACCCAGCTATTAAAGGCGGGATTAACCTAAACCATTTTACAGGCTTTTTCCCTGGGAAAGAAAACTCACAAGCCACTGTTCTGGGTGTCAGTTTGCAGGAGCCACCTGGCACTCTCAAACCAGACCAAGTTGGCACTGGTGCCACCTTGCGTCTGGGAGGCATCCTGCGAGAGGCGCAATTCCAGGAGGCACTTGGCAATTTAAGGCCGCAGGACCCTGAACCATTGTACAGTCTTTTTCCCTGGGAAACAAAACTCACAAGCCACTGTTCTGGGTGTCAGTTTTCAGGACCCACTTGACACTCTCAAACCAGACCAAGTTGGAACTGGAGCCAACTTGCGTCTGGGAGGCATCCTGCGAGAGGCGCAATTCCAGGAGGCACCCGGCAATTTAAGGCCGCAGGACCCTGAACCATTGTACAGGCTTTTTCCCTGGGAAACAAAACTCACAAGCCACTGTTCTGGGTGTCAGTTTTCAGGACCCACTTGGCACTCTTAAACCAGACCAAGTTGGCACTGGTGCCACCTTGTGTCTGGGAGGCATTTTGCGAGAGGCCGAATTCCAGGAGGCACCCGGCAATTTAAGGGCTCAGGAACCTGAACCATTGTACAGGCTTTTTCCCTGGGAAACAAAACTCACAAGCCACTGTTCTGGGTGTCAGTTTTCAGGACCCACTTGGCACTCTCAAACCAGACCAAGTTGGAACTGGTGCCACCTTGCGTCTGGGAGGCATCCTGCAAGTGGCCGAATTCCAGGAGGCACCCGGCAATTTAAGGCCTCAGGCCCCTGAACCATTGTACAGGCTTTTTCCCTGGGAAACAAAACTCACAAGCCACTGTTCTGGGTGTCAGTTTGCAGGAGCCACCTGGCACTCTCAAACCAGACCAAGTTGGCACTGGTGCCACCTTGCGTCTGGGAGGCATCCTGTGAGAGGCGGAATTCCAGGAGGCACCCGGCAATTTAAGGCCGCAGGACCCTGAACCATTGTACAGGCTTTTTCCCTGGGAAACAAAACTCACAAGCCACTGTTCTGGGTGTCAGTATGCAGGACACACTTGGCACTCTCAAACCAGACCAAGTTGGCACTGGTGCCACCTTGCGTCTGGGAGGCATGCTGCGAGAGGCGGAATTCCAGGAGGCACCCGGCAATTTAAGTCCGCAGGACCCTGAACCATTGTACAGGCTTTTTCCCTGGGAAACAAAACTCACAAGCCACTGTTCTGGGTGTCAGTTTTCAGGACCCACTTGGCACTCTTAAACCAGACCAAGTTTCAACTGGTGCCACCTTGCGTCTGGGAGGCATCCTGTGAGAGGCGGATCTCCAGGAGGCATCCGGCAATTTAAGGCCTCAGGCCCGTGAACCATTTTACAGGCTTTTTCCCTGGGAAACAAAACTCACAAGCCACTGTTCTGGGTGTCAGTTTTCAGGACCCACCTGGAACTCTAAACCAGACCTAGTTGGCACTGGTGCCACCTTGTGTCTGGGAGGCATCCTGCGAGAGGCGAATCTCCAGGAGGCACCCAGCTATTAAAGGCGGGATTAACCTAAACCATTTTACAGGCTTTTTCCCTGGGAAAGAAAACTCACAAGCCACTGTTCTGGGTGTCAGTTTGCAGGAGCCACCTGGCACTCTCAAACCAGACCAAGTTGGCACTGGTGCCACCTTGCGTCTGGGAGGCATCCTGCGAGAGGCGCAATTCCAGGAGGCACTTGGCAATTTAAGGCCGCAGGACCCTGAACCATTGTACAGGCTTTTTCCCTGGGAAACAAAACTCACAAGCCACTGTTCTGGGTGTCAGTTTTCAGGACCCACTTGACACTCTCAAACCAGACCAAGTTGGAACTGGAGCCAACTTGCGTCTGGGAGGCATCCTGCGAGAGGCGCAATTCCAGGAGGCACCCGGCAATTTAAGGCCGCAGGACCCTGAACCATTGTACAGGCTTTTTCCCTGGGAAACAAAACTCACAAGCCACTGTTCTGGGTGTCAGTTTTCAGGACCCACTTGGCACTCTTAAACCAGACCAAGTTGGCACTGGTGCCACCTTGTGTCTGGGAGGCATTTTGCGAGAGGCCAAATTCCAGGAGGCACCCGGCAATTTAAGGGCTCAGGAACCTGAACCATTGTACAGGCTTTTTCCCTGGGAAACAAAACTCACAAGCCACTGTTCTGGGTGTCAGTTTTCAGGACCCACTTGGCACTCTCAAACCAGACCAAGTTGGAACTGGTGCCACCTTGCGTCTGGGAGGCATCCTGCAAGTGGCCGAATTCCAGGAGGCACCCGGCAATTTAAGGCCTCAGGCCCCTGAACCATTGTAAAGGCTTTTTCCCTGGGAAACAAAACTCACAAGCCACTGTTCTGGGTGTCAGTATGCAGGACACACTTGGCACTCTCAAACCAGACCAAGTTGGCACTGGTGCCACCTTGCGTCTGGGAGGCATGCTGCGAGAGGCGGACTTCCAGGAGGCACCCGGCAATTTAAGTCCGCAGGACCCTGAACCATTGTACAGGCTTTTTCCCTGGGAAACAAAACTCACAAGCCACTGTTCTGGGTGTCAGTTTTCAGGACCCACTTGACACTCTCAAACCAGACCAAGTTGGCACTGGTGCCACCTTGCGTCTGGGAGGCATCCTGCGAGATGCGGAACTCCAGGTGCCACCCGGCTATTAAAGGCGGCATTAACCTAAACCATTTTACAGGCTTTTTCCCTGGGAAACAAAACTCACAAGCCACTGTTCTGGGTGTCAGTTTGCAGGAGCCACCTGGCACTCTCAAACCAGACCAAGTTGGCACTGGTGCCACCTTGTGTCTGGGAGGCATCCTGCGAGAGGCGCAATTCCAGGAGTCACCCGGCAATTTAAGGCCGCAGGACCCTGAACCATTGTACAGGCTTTTTCCCTGGGAAACAAAACTCACAAGCCACTGTTCTGGGTGTCAGTTTTTTAGGACCCACTTGGCACTCTTAAATCAGACCAAGTTGGAACTGGTGCCACCTTGCGTCTGGGAGGCATCCTGCGAGAGGCCGAATTCCAGGTGGCACCCGGCTATTAAAGGCGGCATTAACCTAAACCATTTTACAGGCTTTTTCCCTGGGAAACAAAACTCACAAGCCACTGTTCTGGGTGTCAGTTTGCAGGAGCCACCTGGCACTCTCAAAACAGACCAAGTTGGAAATGGTGTCATTTTGCGTCTGGGAGGCATCCTGCGAGAGGCGGAATTCCAGGAGCCACCCGGCAATTTAAGGCCTCAGGCCCCTGAACCATTGTACAGGCTTTTTCCCTGGGAAACAAAACTCACAAGCCACTGTTTTTTGTGTCAGTTTTAAGGACCCACTTGACACTCTCAAACCAGACCAAGTTGGCACTGGTGCCACCTTGCGTCTGGGAGGCATCCTGCGAGAGGCGGATCTCTAGGTGGCACCCGGCAATTAAAGGCGGCATTAACCTAAACCAATTTACGGGCTTTTTCCCTGGGAAAGAAAACTCACAAGCCACTGTTCTGGGTGTCAGTTTGCAGGAGCCACCTGGCACTCTCAAACCAGACCAAATTGGCACTGGTGCCACCTTGCGTCTGGGAGGCATCCTGCGAGAGGCGCAATTCCAGGAGGCACCCGGCAATTTAAAGCCGCAGGACCTTGAACCATTGTACAGGCTTTTTCCCTGGGAAACAAAACTCACAAGCCACTGTTCTGGGTGTCAGTTTTCAGGACCCACTTGACACTCTCAAAGCAGGCCAAGTTGGCACTGGTGCCACCTTGCGTCTGGGAGGCATCCTGCGAGAGGCGCAGTTCCAGGAGGCACCCGGCAATTTAAGGCCGCAGGACCCTGAACCATTGTACAGGCTTTTTCCCTGGGAAACAAAACTCACAAGCCACTGTTCTGGGTGTCAGTTTTCAGGACCCACTTGGCACTCTCAAACCAGACCACGTTGGCACTGGTGCCATCTTGTGTCTTGGAGGCATCCTGCGAGAGGCGGAATTCCAGGAGGCACCCGGCAATTTAAGGCCTCAGGCACCTGAACCATTGTACAGGCTTTTTCCCTGGGAAACAAAACTCACAAGCCACTGTTCTGGGTGTCAGTTTTCAGGACCCACTTGACACTCTCAAACCAGACCAAGTTGGCACTGGTGCCACCTTGTGTCTTGGAGGCATCCTGCGAGAGGCTGAATTCCAGGAGGCACCCGGCAATTTAAGGCCTCAGGCCCCCTGAACCATTGTACAGGCTTTTTCCCTGGGAAACAAAACTCACAAGCCACTGTTCTGGGTGTCAGTTTTCAGGACCCACTTGGCACTCTTAAACCAGACCAAGTTGGCACTGGTGCCACCTTGTGTCTGGGAGCCATCCTGCGAGTGGCCGAATTCCAGGAGGCACCCGGCAATTTAAGGGCTCAGGAACCTGAACCATTTTACAGGCTTTTTCCCTGGGAAACAAAACTCACAAGCCACTGTTCTGGGTGTCAGTTTTCAGGACCCACTTGACACTCTCAAACAAGACCAAGTTGGAACTGGTGCCACCTTGCGTCTGAGAGGCATCCTGCGAGAGGCGAATCTCCAGGTGGCACCCGGCTATTAAAGGCGGCATTAACCTAAACCATTTTACAGGCTTTTTCCCTGGGAAAGAAAACTCACAAGCCACTGTTCTGGGTGTCAGTTTGCAGGAGCCACCTGGCACTCTCTAACCAGACCAAGTTGGCACTGGTGCCACCTTGCGTCTGGGAGGCATCCTGTGAGAGGCGGAATTCCAAGAGGCACCCGGCAATTTAATGCCGCAGGACCCTGAACCATTGTACAGGCTTTTTCCCTGGGAAACAAAACTCACAAGCCACTGTTCTGGGTGTCAGTATGCAGGACACACTTGGCACTCTCAAACCAGACCAAGTTGGCACTGGTGCCACCTTGCGTCTGGGAGGCATGCTGCGAGAGGCGGAATTCCAGGAGGCACCCGGCAATTTAAGTCCGCAGGACCCTGAACCATTGTACAGGCTTTTTCCCTGGGAAACAAAACTCACAAGCCACTGTTCTGGGTGTCAGTTTTCAGGACCCACTTGGCACTCTTAAACCAGACCAAGTTTCAACTGGTGCCACCTTGCGTCTGGGAGGCATCCTGTGAGAGGCGGATCTCCAGGAGGCATCCGGCAATTTAAGGCCTCAGGCCCGTGAACCATTTTACAGGCTTTTTCCCTGGGAAACAAAACTCACAAGCCACTGTTCTGGGTGTCAGTTTTCAGGACCCACCTGGAACTCTAAACCAGACCAAGTTGGCACTGGTGCCACCTTGCGTCTGGGAGGCATCCTGCGAGACGCGAATCTCCAGGAGGCACCCAGCTATTAAAGGCGGGATTAACCTAAACCATTTTACAGGCTTTTTCCCTGGGAAAGAAAACTCACAAGCCACTGTTCTGGGTGTCAGTTTGCAGGAGCCACCTGGCACTCTCAAACCAGACCAAGTTGGCACTGGTGCCACCTTGCGTCTGGGAGGCATCCTGCGAGAGGCGCAATTCCAGGAGGCACCCGGCAATTTAAGGCCGCAGGACCCTGAACCATTGTACAGGCTTTTTCCCTGGGAAACAAAACTCACAAGCCACTGTTCTGGGTGTCAGTTTTCAGGACCCACTTGGCACTCTTAAACCAGACCAAGTTGGCACTGGTGCCACCTTGTGTCTGGGAGGCATTTTGCGAGAGGCCGAATTCCAGGAGGCACCCGGCAATTTAAGGGCTCAGGAACCTGAACCATTGTACAGGCTTTTTCCCTGGGAAACAAAACTCACAAGCCACTGTTCTGGGTGTCAGTTTTCAGGACCCACTTGGCACTCTCAAACCAGACCAAGTTGGAACTGGTGCCACCTTGCGTCTGGGAGGCATCCTGCAAGTGGCCGAATTCCAGGAGGCACCCGGCAATTTAAGGCCTCAGGCCCCTGAACCATTGTACAGGCTTTTTCCCTGGGAAACAAAACTCACAAGCCACTGTTCTGGGTGTCAGTTTGCAGGAGCCACCTGGCACTCTCAAACCAGACCAAGTTGGAACTGGTGCCACCTTGCGTCTGGGAGGCATCCTGCAAGTGGCCGAATTCCAGGAGGCACCCGGCAATTTAAGGCCGCAGGACCCTGAACCATTGTACAGGCTTTTTCCCTGGGAAACAAAACTCACAAGCCACTGTTCTGGGTGTCAGTATGCAGGACACACTTGGCACTCTCAAACCAGACCAAGTTGGCACTGGTGCCACCTTGCGTCTGGGAGGCATGCTGCGAGAGGCGGAATTCCAGGAGGCACCCGGCAATTAAAGTCCGCAGGACCCTGAACCATTGTACAGGCTTTTTCCCTGGGAAACAAAACTCACAAGCCACTGTTCTGGGTGTCAGTTTTCAGGACCCACTTGGCACTCTTAAACCAGACCAAGTTTCTACTGGTGCCACCTTGCGTCTGGGAGGCATCCTGTGAGAGGCGGATCTCCAGGAGGCATCCGGCAATTTAAGGCCTCAGGCCCGTGAACCATTTTACAGGCTTTTTCCCTGGGAAACAAAACTCACAAGCCACTGTTCTGGGTGTCAGTTTTCAGGACCCACCTGGAACTCTAAACCAGACCTAGTTGGCACTGGTGCCACCTTGTGTCTGGGAGGCATCCTGCGAGAGGCGAATCTCCAGGAGGCACCCAGCTATTAAAGGCGGGATTAACCTAAACCATTTTACAGGCTTTTTCCCTGGGAAAGAAAACTCACAAGCCACTGTTCTGGGTGTCAGTTTGCAGGAGCCACCTGGCACTCTCAAACCAGACCAAGTTGGCACTGGTGCCACCTTGTGTCTGGGAGGCATTTTGCGAGAGGCCGAATTCCAGGAGGCACCCGGCAATTTAAGGGCTCAGGAACCTGAACCATTGTACAGGCTTTTTCCCTGGGAAACAAAACTCACAAGCCACTGTTCTGGGTGTCAGTTTTCAGGACCCACTTGGCACTCTCAAACCAGACCAAGTTGGAACTGGTGCCACCTTGCGTCTGGGAGGCATCCTGCAAGTGGCCGAATTCCAGGAGGCACCCGGCAATTTAAGGCCTCAGGCCCCTGAACCATTGTAAAGGCTTTTTCCCTGGGAAACAAAACTCACAAGCCACTGTTCTGGGTGTCAGTATGCAGGACACACTTGGCACTCTCAAACCAGACCAAGTTGGCACTGGTGCCACCTTGCGTCTGGGAGGCATGCTGCGAGAGGCGGAATTCCAGGAGGCACCCGGCAATTTAAGTCCGCAGGACCCTGAACCATTGTACAGGCTTTTTCCCTGGGAAACAAAACTCACAAGCCACTGTTCTGGGTGTCAGTTTTCAGGACACACTTGACACTCTCAAACCAGACCAAGTTGGCACTGGTGCCACCTTGCGTCTGGGAGGCATCCTGCGAGATGCGGAACTCCAGGTGCCACCCGGCTATTAAAGGCGGCATTAACCTAAACCATTTTACAGGCTTTTTCCCTGGGAAACAAAACTCACAAGCCACTGTTCTGGGTGTCAGTTTGCAGGAGCCACCTGGCACTCTCAAACCAGACCAAGTTGGCACTGGTGCCACCTTGTGTCTGGGAGGCATCCTGCGAGAGGCGCAATTCCAGGAGGCACCCGGCAATTTAAGGCCGCAGGACCCTGAACCATTGTACAGGCTTTTTCCCTGGGAAAGAAAACTCACAAGCCACTGTTCTGGGTGTCAGTTTTTTAGGACCCACTTGGCACTCTTAAATCAGACCAAGTTGGAACTGGTGCCACCTTGCGTCTGGGAGGCATCCTGCGAGAGGCCGAATTCCAGGTGGCACCCGGCTATTAAAGGCGGCATTAACCTAAACCATTTTACAGGCTTTTTCCCTGGGAAACAAAACTCACAAGCCACTGTTCTGGGTGTCAGTTTGCAGGAGCCACCTTGCACTCTCAAAACAGACCAAGTTGGAAATGGTGTCATTTTGCGTCTGGGAGGCATCCTGCGAGAGGCGGAATTCCAGGAGCCACCCGGCAATTTAAGGCCTCAGGCCCCTGAACCATTGTACAGGCTTTTTCCCTGGGAAACAAAACTCACAAGCCACTGTTCTGGGTGTCAGTTTTCAGGACCCACTTGGCACTCTCAAACCAGACCAAGTTGGCACTGGTGCCACCTTGCGTCTGGGAGGCATCCTGCGAGAGGCGCAGTTCCAGGAGGCACCCGGCAATTTAAGGCCGCAGGACCCTGAACCATTGTACCGGCTTTTTCCCTGGGAAACAAAACTCACAAGCCACTGTTCTGGGTGTCAGTTTTCAGGACCCACTTGGCACTCTCAAACCAGACCAAGTTGGCACTGGTGCCACCTTGCGTCTGGGAGGCATGCTGCGAGAGGCGGAATTCCAGGAGGCACCCGGCAATTTAAGTCCGCAGGACCCTGAACCATTGTACAGGCTTTTTCCCTGGGAAACAAAACTCACAAGCCACTGTTCTGGGTGTCAGTTTTCAGGACCCACTTGGCACTCTTAAACCAGACCAAGTTGGCACTGGTGCCACCTTGTGTCTGGGAGGCATCCTGCGAGAGGCCGAATTCCAGGAGGCACCCGGCAATTTAAGGGCTCAGGAACCTGAACCATTGTACAGGCTTTTTCCCTGGGAAACAAAACTCACAAGCCACTGTTCTGGGTGTCAGTTTGCAGGACCCACTTGGCACTCTTAAAACAGACCAAGTTGGAACTGGTGCCACCTTGCGTCTGGGAGGCATCCTGCGAGTGGCCGAATTCCAGGAGGCACCCGGCAATTTAAGGCCTCAGGCCCCTGAACCATTGTACAGGCTTTTTCCCTGGGAAACAAAACTCACAAGCCACTGTTCTGGGTGTCAGTTTTCAGGACCCACTTGACACTCTCAAACAAGACCAAGTTGGCACTGGTGCCACCTTGCGTCTGAGAGGCATCCTGCGAGAGGCGAATCTCCAGGTGCCACCCGGCTATTAAAGGCGGCATTAACCTAAACCATTTTACAGGCTTTTTCCCTGGGAAACAAAACTCACAAGCCACTGTTCTGGGTGTCAGTTTGCAGGAGCCACCTGGCACTCTCAAACCAGACCAAGTTGGCACTGATGCCACCTTGTGTCTGGGAGGCATCCTGCGAGAGGCCGAATTCCAGGAGGCACCCGGCAATTTAAGGCCTCAGGCCCCTGAACCATTGTACAGGCTTTTTCCCTGGGAAACAAAACTCACAAGCCACTGTTCTGGGTGTCAGTTTTCAGGACCCACTTCGCAGTCTTAAACCAGACCAAGTTGGCACTGGTGTCATGTTGCGCCTGGGAGGCATCCTGTGAGAGGCGGATCTCCAGGAGGCACCCGGCAATTTAAGGCCTCAGGCCCCTGAACCATTGTACAGGCTTTTTCCCTGGGAAACAAAACTCACAAGCCACTGTTCTGGGTGTCAGTTTTCAGGACCCACCTGGCACTCTAAACCAGACCAAGTTGGCACTGGTGCCACCTTGCGTCTGGGAGGCATCCTGCAAGACGCGAATCTCCAGGAGGCACCCGGCTATTAAAGGCGGGATTAACCTAAACCACTTTACAGGCTTTTTCCCTGGGAAAGAAAACTCACAAGCCACTGTTCTGGGTGTCAGTTTGCAGGAGCCACCTGGCACTCTCAAACCAGACCAAGTTGGCACTGGTGCCACCTTGCGTCTGGGAGGCATCCTGCGAGAAGCGCAATTCCAGGAGGCACCCGGCAATTTAAAGCCGCAGGACCCTGAACCATTGTACAGGCTTTTTCCCTGGGAAACAAAACTCACAAGCCACTGTTCTGGGTGTCAGTTTTCAGGACCCACTTGGCACTCTCAAACCAGACCAAGTTGGCACTGGTGCCACCTTGCGTCTGGGAGGCATCCTGCAAGAGGCGCAGTTCCAGGAGGCACCCGGCAATTTAAGGCCGCAGGACCCTGAACCATTGTACAGGCTTTTTCCCTGGGAAACAAAACTCACAAGCCACTGTTCTGGGTGTCAGTTTGCAGGACCCACTTGGCACTCTCAAACCAGACCAAGTTGGCACTGGTGCCACCTTGCGTCTGGGAGGCATCCTGCGAGAGGCGGAATTCCAGGAGGCACCCGGCAATTTAAGGCCTCAGGCCCCTGAACCATTGTACAGGCTTTTTCCCTGGGAAACAAAACTCACAAGCCACTGTTCTAGGTGTCAGTCTGCAGGAGCCACCTGGCACTCTCAAACCAGACCAAGTTGGCACTGGTGCCACCTTGCGTCTGGGAGGCATCCTGCGAGAGGCGCAATTCCAGGAGGCACTTGGCAATTTAAGGACCCTGAACCATTGTACAGGCTTTTTCCCTGGGAAACAAAACTCACAAGCCACTGTTCTGGGTGTCAGTTTTCAGGACCCACTTGACACTCTCAAACCAGACCAAGTTGGAACTGGAGCCAACTTGCGTCTGGGAGGCATCCTGCGAGAAGCGCAATTCCAGGAGGCACCCGGCAATTTAAGGCCGCAGGACCCTGAACCATTGTACAGGCTTTTTCCCTGGGAAACAAAACTCACAAGCCACTGTTCTGGGTGTCAGTTTTCAGGACACACTTGGCACTCTCAAACCAGACCAAGTTGGCACTGGTGCCACCTTGCGTCTGGGAGGCATCCTGCAAGAGGCGCAGTTCCAGGAGGCACCCGGCAATTTAAGGCCGCAGGACCCTGAACCATTGTACAGGCTTTTTCCCTGGGAAACAAAACTCACAAGCCACTGTTCTGGGTGTCAGTTTTCAGGACCCACTTGGCACTCTCAAACCAGACCAAGTTGGCACTGGTGCCATCTTGTGTCTTGGAGGCATCCTGCGAGAGGCGGAATTCCAGGAGGCACCCGGCAATTTAAGGCCTCAGGCCCCTGAACCATTGTACAGGCTTTTTCCCTGGGAAACAAAACTCACAAGCCACTGTTCTAGGTGTCAGTTTTCAGGACCCACTTGGCACTCTCAAACCAGACCAAGTTGGCACTGGTGTTGCTTAGCGTCTGGGTAACATCTGGCGTGATGCGGAATTCCAGGAGTCACCCGGCAATTTAAGGCCGCAGGACCCTGAACCATTGTACAGGCTTTTTCCCTGGGAAACAAAACTCACAAGCCACTGTTCTGGGTGTCAGTTTGCAGGAGCCACCTGGCACTCTTAAACCAGACCAAGTTGGCACGGGTGTCATGTTGCGCCTGGGAGGCATCCTGTGAGAGGCGGATCTCAGGCAGGCACACGGCAATTTAAGGCCGCAGGCCCCTGAACCATTGTACAGGCTTTTTCCCTGGGAAACAAAACTCACAAGCCACTGTTCTGGGTGTCAGTTTGCAGGAGCCACCTGGCACTCTCAAAACAGACCAAGTTGGCACTGGTGCCACCTTGCGTCTGGGAGGCATCCTGCGAGAGGCGCAATTCCAGGAGGCACCCGGCAATTTAAAGCCGCAGGACCCTGAACCATTGTACAGGCTTTTTCCCTGGGAAAGAAAACTCACAAGCCACTGTTCTGGGTGTCAGTTTTCAGGACCCACTTGACACTCTCAAAGCAGGCCAAGTTGGCACTGGTGCCACCTTGCGTCTGGGAGGCATCCTGCGAGAGGCGCAGTTCCAGGAGGCACCCGGCAATTTAAGGCCGCAGGACCCTGAAACATTGTACAGGCTTTTTCCCTGGGAAACAAAACTCACAAGCCACTGTTCTGGGTGTCAGTTTTCAGGACCCACTTGGCACTCTCAAACCAGACCAAGTTGGCACTGGTGCCATCTTGTGTCTTGGAGGCATCCTGCGAGAGGCGGAATTCCAGGAGGCACCCGGCAATTTAAGGCCTCAGGCCCCTGAACCATTGTACAGGCTTCTTCCCTGGGAAACAAAACTCACAAGCCACTGTTCTAGGTGTCAGTTTTCAGGACCCACTTGGCACTCTTAAACCAGACCAAGTTGGCACTGGTGTTGCTTAGCGTCTGGGTAACATCTGGCGTGATGCGCAATTCCAGGAGGCACTTGGCAATTTAAGGCCGCAGGACCCTGAACCATTGTACAGGCTTTTTCCCTGGGAAACAAAACTCACAAGCCACTGTTCTGGGTGTCAGTTTTCAGGACCCACTTGACACTCTCAAACAAGACCAAGTTGGCACTGGTGCCAACTTGCGTCTGGGAGGCATCCTGCGAGAAGCGCAATTCCAGGAGGCACCCGGCAATTTAAGGCCGCAGGACCCTGAACCATTGTACAGGCTTTTTCCCTGGGAAACAAAACTCACAAGCCACTGTTCTGGGTGTCAGTTTTCAGGACCCACTTGGCACTCTTAAACCAGACCAAGTTGGCACTGGTGCCACCTTGTGTCTGGGAGGCATCCTGCGAGAGGCCGAATTCCAGGAGGCACCCGGCAATTTCAGGGCTCAGGAACCTGAACCATTGTACAGGCTTTTTCCCTGGGAAACAAAACTCACAAGCCACTGTTCTGGGTGTCAGTTTGCAGGACCCACTTGGCACTCTCAAACCAGACCAAGTTGGAACTGGTGCCACCTTGCGTCTGGGAGGCATCCTGCGAGAGGCGGAATTCCAGGAGGCACCCGGCAATTTAAGGCCTCAGGCCCCTGAACCATTGTACAGGCTTTTTCCCTGGGAAACAAAACTCACAAGCCACTGTTCTAGGTGTCAGTTTTCAGGACCCATTTGGCACTCTCAAACCCGACCAAGTTGGCAGTGGTGTTGCTTAGCGTCTGGGTAACATCTGGCGTGATGCGGAATTCCAGGAGTCACCCGGCAATTTAAGGCCGCAGGACCCTGAACCATTGTACAGGCTTTTTCCCTGGGAAAGAAAACTCACAAGCCACTGTTCTGTGTGTCAGTTTGCAGGAGCCACCTGGCACTCTCAAAGCAGACCAAGTTGGCACTGGTGCCACCTTGCGTCTGGGAGGCATCCTGCGAGAGGCGCAATTCCAGGAGGCACTTGGCAATTTAAGGCCGCAGGACCCTGAACCATTGTACAGGCTTTTTCCCTGGGAAACAAAACTCACAAGCCACTGTTCTGGGTGTCAGTTTTCAGGACCCACTTGACACTCTCAAACCAGACCAAGTTGGAACTGGAGCCAACTTGCGTCTGGGAGGCATCCTGCGAGAAGCGCAATTCCAGGAGGCACCCGGCAATTTAAGGCCGCAGGACCCTGAACCATTGTACAGGCTTTTTCCCTGGGAAACAAAACTCACAAGCCACTGTTCTGGGTGTCAGTTTTCAGGACACACTTGGCACTCTTAAACCAGATTAAGTTGGCACTGGTGCCACCTTGTGTCTGGGAGGCATCCTGCGAGAGGCCGAATTCCAGGAGGCACCCGGCAATTTAAGGGCTCAGGAACCTGAACCATTGTACAGGCTTTTTCCCTGGGAAACAAAACTCACAAGCCACTGTTCTGGGTGTCAGTTTTCAGGACCCACTTGGCACTCTCAAAGCAGACCAAGTTGGAACTGGTGCCACCTTGCGTCTGGGAGGCATCCTGCAAGTGGCCGAATTCCAGGAGGCACCCGGCAATTTAAGGCCTCAGGCCCCTGAACCGTTGTACAGGCTTTTTCCCTGGGAAACAAAACTCACAAGCCACTGTTCTGGGTGTCAGTTTTCAGGACCCACTTGACACTCTCAAACAAGACCAAGTTGGAACTGGTGCCACCTTGCGTCTGAGAGGCATCCTGCGAGAGGCGAATCTCCAGGTGGCACCCGGCTATTAAAGGCGGCATTAACCTAAACCATTTTACAGGCTTTTTCCCTGGGAAAGAAAACTCACAAGCCGCTGTTGTGGGTGTCAGTTTGCAGGAGCCACCTGGCACTCTCAAACCAGACCAAGTTGGCACTGGTGCCACCTTGCGTCTTGGAGGCATCCTGCGAGAGGCGCAATTCCAGGAGGCACCCGGCAATTTAAGGCCGCAGGACCCTGAACCATTGTACAGGCTTTTTCCCTGGGAAACAAAACTCACAAGCCACTGTTCTAGGTGTCAGTTTTCAGGACACACTTGGCACTCTCAAACCAGACCAAGTTGGCACTGGTGCCACCTTGCGTCTGGGAGGCATGCTGCGAGAGGCGGAATTCCAGGAGGCACCCGGCAATTTAAGTCCGCAGGACCCTGAACCATTGTACAGGCTTTTTCCCTGGGAAACAAAACTCACAAGCCACTGTTCTGGGTGTCAGTTTTCAGGACCCACTTGGCACTCTCAAACCAGACCAAGTTGGCACTGGTGCCACCTTGCGTCTGGGAGGCATCCTTTGAGAGGCCGAATTCCAGGAGGCACCCGGCAATTTAAGGCCTCAGGCCCCTGAACCATTGTACAGGCTTTTTCCCTGGGAAACAAAACTCACAAGCCACTGTTCTAGGTGTCAGTATTCAGGACCCACTTGGCACTCTCAAACCAGACCAAGTTGGCACTGGTGTTACTTAGCGTCTGGGTAACATCTGGCGTGATGCGGAATTCCAGGAGTCACCCGGCAATTTAAGGCCGCAGGACCCTGAACCATTGTACAGGCTTTTTCCCTGGGAAACAAAACTCACAAGCCACTGTTCTGGGTGTCAGTTTTCAGGAGCCACTTGACACTCTCAAACCAGACCAAGTTGGCACTGGTGCCACCTTGCGTCTGGGAGGCATCCTGCGAGATGCGGAACTCCAGGTGCCACCCGGCTATTAAAGGCGGCATTAACCTAAACCATTGTACAGGCTTTTTCCCTGGGAAACAAAACTCACAAGCCACTGTTCTGGGTGTCAGTTTGCAGGAGCCACCTGGCACTCTCAAACCAGACCAAGTTGGCACTGGTGCCACCTTGCGTCTGGGAGGCATCCTGCGAGAGTCGGAATTCCAGGAGGCACTTGGCAATTTAAGGCCGCAGGACCCTGAACCATTGTACAGGCTTTTTCCCTGGGAAACAAAACTCACAAGCCACTGTTCTGGGTGTCAGTTTTCAGGACCCACTTGACACTCTCAAACCAGACCAAGTTGGCACTGGGGCCACCTTGTGTCTTGGAGGCATCCTGCGAGAGGCTGAATTCCAGGAGGCACGCAGCAATTTAAGGCCGCAGGCCCCTGAACCATTGTACAGGCTTTTTCCCTGGGAAACAAAACTCACAAGCCACTGTTCTAGGTGTCAGTTTTCAGGACCCACTTGGCACTCTCAAACCAGACCAAGTTGGCACTGGTGTTGCTTAGCGTCTGGGTAACATCTGGCGTGATGCGGAATTCCAGGAGTCACCCGGCTATTAAAGGCGGCATTAACCTAAACCATTTTACAGTCTTTTTCCCTGGGAAACAAAACTCACAAGCCACTGTTCTGGGTGCCAGTTTGCAGGAGCCACCTGGCACTCTCAAACCAGACCAAGTTGGCACTGGTGCCACCTTGCGTCTGGGAGGCATCCTGCGAGAGGCGCAATTCCAGGAGGCACTTGGCAATTTAAGGCCGCAGGACCCTGAACCATTGTACAGGCTTTTTCCCTGGGAAACAAAACTCACAAGCCACTGTTCTGGGTGTCAGTTTTCAGGACCCACTTGACACTCTCAAACCAGACCAAGTTGGCACTGGTGCCACCTTGCGTCTGGGAGGCATCCTGCGAGATGCAGAACTCCAGGTGCCACCCGGCTATTAAAGGCGGCATTAACCTAAACCATTGTACAGGCTTTTTCCCTGGGAAACAAAACTCACAAGCCACTGTTCTGGGTGTCAGTTTGCAGGAGCCACCTGGCACTCTCAAACCAGACCAAGTTGGCACTGGTGCCACCTTGCGTCTGGGAGGCATCCTGCGAGAGTCGGAATTCCAGGAGGCACTTGGCAATTTAAGGCCGCAGGACCCTGAACCATTGTACAGGCTTTTTCCCTGGGAAACAAAACTCACAAGCCACTGTTCTGGGTGTCAGTTTTCAGGACCCACTTGACACTCTCAAACCAGACCAAGTTGGCACTGGTGCCACCTTGTGTCTTGGAGGCATCCTGCGAGAGGCTGAATTCCAGGAGGCACGCAGCAATTTAAGGCCGCAGGCCCCTGAACCATTGTACAGGCTTTTTCCCTGGGAAACAAAACTCACAAGCCACTGTTCTAGGTGTCAGTTTTCAGGACCCACTTGGCACTCTCAAACCAGACCAAGTTGGCACTGGTGTTGCTTAGCGTCTGGGTAACATCTGGCGAGATGCGGAATTCCAGGAGTAACCCGGCTATTAAAGGCGGCATTAACCTAAACCATTTTACAGGCTTTTTCCCTGGGAAACAAAACTCACAAGCCACTGTTCTGGGTGTCAGTTTGCAGGAGCCACCTGGCACTCTCAAACCAGACCAAGTTGGCACTGGTGCCACCTTGCGTCTGGGAGGCATCCTGCAAGTGGCCGAATTCCAGGAGGCACCCGGCAATTTAAGGCCTCAGGCCCCTGAACCATTGTACAGGCTTTTTCCCTGGGAAACAAAACTCACAAGCCACTGTTCTGGGTGTCAGTTTTCAGGACCCACTTGACACTCTCAAACAAGACCAAGTTGGAACTGGTGCCACCTTGCGTCTGAGAGGCATCCTGCGAGAGGCGAATCTCCAGGTGGCACCCGGCTATTAAAGGCGGCATTAACCTAAACCATTTTACAGGCTTTTTCCCTGGGAAAGAAAACTCACAAGCCGCTGTTGTGGGTGTCAGTTTGCAGGAGCCACCTGGCACTCTCAAACCAGACCAAGTTGGCACTGGTGCCACCTTGCGTCTGGGAGGCATCCTGCGAGAGGCGCAATTCCAGGAGGCACCCGGCAATTTAAGGCCGCAGGACCCTGAACCATTGTACAGGCTTTTTCCCTGGGAAACAAAACTCACAAGCCACTGTTCTGGGTGTCAGTTTTCAGGACACACTTGACACTCTCAAACCAGACCAAGTTGGCACTGGTGCCACCTTGCGTCTGGGAGGCATCCTGCGAGATGCGGAACTCCAGGTGCCACCCGGCTATTAAAGGCGGCATTAACCTAAACCATTTTACAGGCTTTTTCCCTGGGAAACAAAACTCACAAGCCACTGTTCTGGGTGTCAGTTTGCAGGAGCCACCTGGCACTCTCAAACCAGACCAAGTTGGCACTGGTGCCACCTTGCGTCTGGGAGGCATCCTGCGAGAGGCGGAATTCCAGGAGGCACTTGGCAATTTAACGCCGCAGGACCCTGAACCATTGTACAGGCTTTTTCCCTGGGAAACAAAACTCACAAGCCACTGTTCTGGGTGTCAGTTTTCAGGACCCACTTGACACTCTCAAACCAGACCAAGTTGGCACTGGTGCCAACTTGCGTCTGGGAGGCATCCTGCGAGAGGCGCAGTTCCAGGAGGCACGCGGCAATTTAAGGCCGCAGGACCCTGAACCATTGTACAGGCTTTTTCCCTGGGAAACAAAACTCACAAGCCACTGTTCTGGGTGTCAGTTTGCAGGACCCACTTGGCACTCTCAAACCAGACCAAGTTGGCACTGGTGCCACCTTGCGTCTGGGAGGCATCCTTTGAGAGGCCGAATTCCAGGAGGCACCCGGCAATTTAAGGCCTCAGGCCCCTGAACCATTGTACAGGCTTTTTCCCTGGGAAACAAAACTCTCAAGCCACTGTTCTAGGTGTCAGTATTCAGGACCCACTTGGCACTCTCAAACCAGACCAAGTTGGCACTGGTGTTACTTAGCGTCTGGGTAACATCTGGCGTGATGCGGAATTCCAGGAGTCACCCGGCAATTTAAGGCCGCAGGACCCTGAACCATTGTACAGGCTTTTTCCCTGGGAAACAAAACTCACAAGCCACTGTTCTGGGTGTCAGTTTTCAGGACCCACTTGACACTCTCAAACCAGACCAAGTTGGCACTGGTGCCACCTTGCGTCTGGGAGGCATCCTGCGAGATGCGGAACTCCAGGTGCCACCCGGCTATTAAAGGCGGCATTAACCTAAACCATTGTACAGGCTTTTTCCCTGGGAAACAAAACTCACAAGCCACTGTTCTGGGTGTCAGTTTGCAGGAGCCACCTGGCACTCTCAAACCAGACCAAGTTGGCACTGGTGCCACCTTGCGTCTGGGAGGCATCCTGCGAGAGTCGGAATTCCAGGAGGCACTTGGCAATTTAAGGCCGCAGGACCCTGAACCATTGTACAGGCTTTTTCCCTGGGAAACAAAACTCACAAGCCACTGTTCTGGGTGTCAGTTTTCAGGACCCACTTGACACTCTCAAACCAGACCAAGTTGGCACTGGTGCCACCTTGTGTCTTGGAGGCATCCTGCGAGAGGCTGAATTCCAGGAGGCACGCGGCAATTTAAGGCCTCAGGCTCCTGAACCATTGTACAGGCTTTTTCCCTGGGAAACAAAACTCACAAGCCACTGTTCTGGGTGTCAGTTTGCAGGACCCACTTGGCACTCTCAAACCAGACCAAGTTGGCACTGGTGCCACCTTGCGTCTGGGAGGCATCCTTTGAGAGGCCGAATTCCAGGAGGCACCCGGCAATTTAAGGCCTCAGGCCCCTGAACCATTGTACAGGCTTTTTCCCTGGGAAACAAAACTCACAAGCCACTGTTCTAGGTGTCAGTATTCAGGACCCACTTGGCACTCTCAAACCAGACCAAGTTGGCACTGGTGTTACTTAGCGTCTGGGTAACATCTGGCGTGATGCGGAATTCCAGGAGTCACCCGGCAATTTAAGGCCGCAGGACCCTGAACCATTGTACAGGCTTTTTCCCTGGGAAACAAAACTCACAAGCCACTGTTCTGGGTGTCAGTTTTCAGGACCCACTTGACACTCTCAAACCAGACCAAGTTGGCACTGGTGCCACCTTGCGTCTGGGAGGCATCCTGCGAGATGCGGAACTCCAGGTGCCACCCGGCTATTAAAGGTGGCATTAACCTAAACCATTGTACAGGCTTTTTCCCTGGGAAAGAAAACTCACAAGCCACTGTTCTGGGTGTCAGGTTGCAGGAGCCACCTGGCACTCTCAAACCAGACCAAGTTGGCACTGGTGCCACCTTGCGTCTGGGAGGCATCCTGCGAGAGTCGGAATTCCAGGAGGCACTTGGCAATTTAAGGCCGCAGGACCCTGAACCATTGTACAGGCTTTTTCCCTGGGAAACAAAACTCACAAGCCACTGTTCTGGGTGTCAGTTTTCAGGACCCACTTGACACTCTCAAACCAGACCAAGTTGGCACTGGTGCCACCTTGTGTCTTGGAGGCATCCTGCGAGAGGCTGAATTCCAGGAGGCACGCAGCAATTTAAGGCCTCAGGCCCCTGAACCATTGTACAGGCTTTTTCCCTGGGAAACAAAACTCACAAGCCACTGTTCTAGGTGTCAGTTTTCAGGACCCACTTGGCACTCTCAAACCAGACCAAGTTGGCACTGGTGTTGCTTAGCGTCTGGGTAACATCTGGCGTGATGCGGAATTCCAGGAGTCACCCGGCAATTTAAGGCCGCAGGACCCTGAACCATTGTACAGGCTTTTTCCCTGGGAAAGAAAACTCACAAGCCACTGTTCTGGGTGTCAGTTTGCAGGAGCCACCTGGCACTCTCAAACCAGACCAAGTTGGCACTGGTGCTACCTTGCGTCTGGGAGGCATCCTGCGAGAGTCGGAATTCCAGGAGGCACTTGGCAATTTAAGGCCGCAGGACCCTGAACCATTGTACAGGCTTTTTCCCTGGGAAACAAAACTCACAAGCCACTGTTCTGGGTGTCAGTTTTCAGGACACACTTGACACTCTCAAACCAGACCAAGTTGGCACTGGTGCCACCTTGCGTCTGGGAGGCATCCTGCGAGATGCGGAACTCCAGGTGCCACCCGGCTATTAAAGGCGGCATTAACCTAAACCATTTTACAGGTTTTTCCCTGGGAAACAAAACTCACAAGCCACTGTTCTGGGTGTCAGTTTGCAGGACCCACTTGGCACTCTCAAACCAGACCAAGTGTGCACTGGTGCCACCTTGCGTCTGGGAGGCATCCTGCGAGAGGCGGAATTCCAGGAGGCACTTGGCAATTTAACGCCGCAGGACCCTGAACCATTGTACAGGCTTTTTCCCTGGGAAACAAAACTCACAAGCCACTGTTCTGGGTGTCAGTATTCAGGACCCACTTGGCACTCTCAAACCAGACCAAGTTGGCACTGGTGTTACTTAGCGTCTGGGTAACATCTGGCGTGATGCGGAATTCCAGGAGTCACCCGGCAATTTAAGGCCGCAGGACCCTGAACCATTGTACAGGCTTTTTCCCTGGGAAACAAAACTCACAAGCCACTGTTCTGGGTGTCAGTTTTCAGGACCCACTTGACACTCTCAAACCAGACCAAGTTGGCACTGGTGCCACCTTGCGTCTGGGAGGCATCCTGCGAGAGTCGGAATTCCAGGAGGCACTTGGCAATTTAAGGCCGCAGGACCCTGAACCATTGTACAGGCTTTTTCCCTGGGAAACAAAACTCACAAGCCACTGTTCTGGGTGTCAGTTTTCAGGACCCACTTGACACTCTCAAACCAGACCAAGTTGGCACTGGTGCCACCTTGTGTCTTGGAGGCATCCTGCGAGAGGCTGAATTCCAGGAGGCACGCGGCAATTTAAGGCCTCAGGCCCCTGAACCATTGTACAGGCTTTTTCCCTGGGAAACAAAACTCACAAGCCACTGTTCTGGGTGTCAGTTTTCAGGAGCCACCTGGCACTCTCAAACCAGACCAAGTTGGCACTGGTGCCACCTTGCGTCTGGGAGGCATCCTGTGAGAGGCGCAATTCCAGGAGGCACCCGGCAATTTAAAGCCGCAGGACCCTGAACCATTGTACAGGCTTTTTCCCTGGGAAACAAAACTCACAAGCCACTGTTCTGGGTGTCAGTTTTCAGGACCCACTTGGCACTCTCAAACCAGACCAAGTTGGCACTGGTGCCACCTTGCGTCTGGGAGGCATGCTGCGAGAGGCGGAATTCCAGGAGGCACCCGGCAATTTAAGGCCGCAGGACCCTGAACCATTGTACAGGCTTTTTCCCTGGGAAACAAAACTCACAAGCCACTGTTCTGGGTGTCAGTTTTCAGGACCCACTTGGCACTCTCAAACCAGACCAAGTTGGCACTGGTGCCATCTTTTGTCTTGGAGGCATCCTGCGAGAGGCGGAATTCCAGGAGGCACCCGGCAATTTAAGGCCTCAGGCCCCTGAACCATTGTACAGGCTTTTTCCCTGGGAAACAAAACTCACAAGCCACTGTTCTAGGTGTCAGTTTTCAGGACCCACTTGGCACTCTCAAACCAGACCAAGTTGGCACTGGTGTTGCTTAGCGTCTGGGTAACATCTGGCGTGATGCGGAATTCCAGGAGTCACCCGGGAATTTAAGGCCGCAGGACCCTGAACCATTGTACAGGCTTTTTCCCTGGGAAAGAAAACTCACAAGCCACTGTTCTGGGTGTCAGTTTGCAGGAGCCACCTGGCACTCTCAAACCAGACCAAGTTGGCACTGGTGCCACCTTGCGTCTGGGAGGCATCCTGCGAGAGGCGCAATTCCAGGAGGCACTCGGCAATTTAAGGCCGCAGGACCCTGAACCATTGTACAGGCTTTTTCCCTGGGAAACAAAACTCACAAGCCACTGTTCTGGGTGTCAGTTTTTAGGACCCACTTGACACTCTCAAACCAGACCACGTTGGAACTGGAGCCAACTTGCGTCTGGGAGGCATCCTGCGAGAGGCGCAATTCCAGGAGGCACCCGGCAATTTAAGGCCGCAGGACCCTGAACCATTGTACAGGCTTTTTCCCTGGGAAACAAAACTCACAAGCCACTGTTCTGGGTGTCAGTTTTCCGGACCCACTTGGCACTGTTAAACCAGACCAAGTTGGCACTGGTGCCACCTTGTGTCTGGGAGGCATCCTGCGAGAGGCCGAATTCCAGGAGGCACCCGGCAATTTAAGGGCTCAGGAACCTGAACCATTGTACAGGCTTTTTCCCTGGGAAACAAAACTCACAAGCCACTGTTCTGGGTGTCAGTTTTCAGGACCCACTTGGCACTCTCAAAGCAGACCAAGTTGGAACTGGTGCCACCTTGCGTCTGGGAGGCATCCTGCGAGTCGCCGAATTCCAGGAGGCACCCGGCAATTTAAGGCCTCAGGCCCCTGAACCATTGTACAGGCTTTTTCCCTGGGAAACAAAACTCAGAAGCCACTGTTCTGGGTGTCAGTTTTCAGGACCCACTTGACACTCTCAAACAAGACCAAGTTGGCACTGGTGCCACCTTGCGTCTGAGAGGCATCCTGCGAGAGGCGAATCTCCAGGTGGCACCCGGCTATTAAAGGCGGCATTAACCTAAACCATTTTACAGGCTTTTTCCCTGGGAAACAAAACTCACAAGCCACTGTTCTGGGTGTCAGTTTGCAGGAGCCACCTGGCACTCTCAAACCAGACCAAGTTGGCACTGGTGCTACCTTGCGTCTGGGAGGCATCCTGCGAGAGGCGCAATTCCAGGAGGCACCCGGCAATTTAAGGCCGCAGGACCCTGAACCATTGTACAGGCTTTTTCCCTGGGAAACAAAACTCACAAGCCACTGTTCTGGGTGTCAGTTTTCAGGACCCACTTGGCACTCTCAAACCAGACCAAGTTGGCACTGGTGCCATCTTGTGTCTTGGAGGCATCCTGCGAGAGGCGGAATTCCAGGAGGCACCCGGCAATTTAAGGCCGCAGGACCCTGAACCATTGTACAGGCTTTTTCCCTGGGAAACAAAACTCACAAGCCACTGTTCTAGGTGTCAGTTTTCACGACCCACTTGGCACTCTCAAACCAGACCAAGTTGGCACTGGTGTTGCTTAGCGTCTGGGTAACATCTGGCGTGATGCGGAATTCCAGGAGTCACCCGGCAATTTAAGGCCGCAGGACCCTGAACCATTGTACAGGCTTTTTCCCTGGGAAAGAAAACTCACAAGCCACTGTTCTGGGTGTCAGTTTGCAGGAGCCACCTGGCACTCTCAAACCAGACCAAGTTGGCACTGGTGCCACCTTGCGTCTGGGAGGCATCCTGCGAGAGGCGCAATTCCAGGAGGCACTCGGCAATTTAAGGCCGCAGGACCCTGAACCATTGTACAGGCTTTTTCCCTGGGAAACAAAACTCACAAGCCACTGTTCTGGGTGTCAGTTTTCAGGACCCACTTGACACTCTCAAACCAGACCAAGTTGGAACTGGAGCCAACTTGCGTCTGGGAGGCATCCTGCGAGAGGCGCAATTCCAGGAGGCACCCGGCAATTTAAGGCCGCAGGACCCTGAACCATTGTACAGGCTTTTTCCCTGGGAAACAAAACTCACAAGCCACTGTTCTGGGTGTCAGTTTTCAGGACCCACTTGGCACTCTTAAACCAGACCAAGTTGGCACTGGTGCCACCTTGTGTCTGGGAGGCATCCTGCGAGAGGCCGAATTCCAGGAGGCACCCGGCAATTTAAGGGCTCAGGAACCTGAACCATTGTACAGGCTTTTTCCCTGGGAAACAAAACTCACAAGCCACTGTTCTGGGTGTCAGTTTTCAGGACCCACTTGGCACTCTCAAAGCAGACCAAGTTGGAACTGGTGCCACCTTGCGTCTGGGAGGCATCCTGCAAGTGGCCGAATTTCAGGAGGCACCCGGCAATTTAAGGCCTCAGGCCCCTGACCCAGTGTACAGGCTTTTTCCATGGGAAACAAAACTCACAAGCCACTGTTCTGGGTGTCAGTTTTCAGGACCCACTTGACACTCTCAAACAAGACCAAGTTGGCACTGGTGCCACCTTGCGTCTGAGAGGCATCCTGCGAGAGGCGAATCTCCAGGTGGCACCCGGCTATTAAAGGCGGCATTAACCTAAACCATTTTACAGGCTTTTTCCCTGGGAAACAAAACTCACAAGCCACTGTTCTGGGTGTCAGTTTGCAGGAGCCACCTGGCACTCTCAAACCAGACCAAGTTGGCACTGGTGCTACCTTGCGTCTGGGAGGCATCCTGCGAGAGGCGCAATTCCAGGAGGCACCCGGCAATTTAAGGCCGCAGGACCCTGAACCATTGTACAGGCTTTTTCCCTGGGAAACAAAACTCACAAGCCACTGTTCTGGGTGTCAGTTTTCAGGACCCACTTGGCACTCTCAAACCAGACCAAGTTGGCACTGGTGCCATCTTGTGTCTTGGAGGCATCCTGCGAGAGGCGGAATTCCAGGAGGCACCCGGCAATTTAAGGCCGCAGGACCCTGAACCATTGTACAGGCTTTTTCCCTGGGAAACAAAACTCACAAGCCACTGTTCTAGGTGTCAGTTTTCACGACCCACTTGGCACTCTCAAACCAGACCAAGTTGGCACTGGTGTTGCTTAGCGTCTGGGTAACATCTGGCGTGATGCGGAATTCCAGGAGTCACCCGGCAATTTAAGGCCGCAGGACCCTGAACCATTGTACAGGCTTTTTCCCTGGGAAAGAAAACTCACAAGCCACTGTTCTGGGTGTCAGTTTGCAGGAGCCACCTGGCACTCTCAAACCAGACCAAGTTGGCACTGGTGCCACCTTGTGTCTGGGAGGCATCCTGCGAGAGGCGCAATTCCAGGAGGCACTCGGCAATTTAAGGCCGCAGGACCCTGAACCATTGTACAGGCTTTTTCCCTGGGAAACAAAACTCACAAGCCACTGTTCTGGGTGTCAGTTTTCAGGACCCACTTGACACTCTCAAACCAGACCAAGTTGGAACTGGAGCCAACTTGCGTCTGGGAGGCATCCTGCGAGAGGCGCAATTCCAGGAGGCACCCGGCAATTTAAGGCCGCAGGACCCTGAACCATTGTACAGGCTTTTTCCCTGGGAAACAAAACTCACAAGCCACTGTTCTGGGTGTCAGTTTTCAGGACCCACTTGGCACTCTTAAACCAGACCAAGTTGGCACTGGTGCCACCTTGTGTCTGGGAGGCATCCTGCGAGAGGCCGAATTCCAGGAGGCACCCGGCAATTTAAGGGCTCAGGAAACTGAACCATTGTACAGGCTTTTTCCCTGGGAAACAAAACTCACAAGCCACTGTTCTGGGTGTCAGTTTTCAGGACCCACTTGGCACTCTCAAAGCAGACCAAGTTGGAACTGGTGCCACCTTGCGTCTGGGAGGCATCCTGCAAGTGGCCGAATTTCAGGAGGCACCCGGCAATTTAAGGCCTCAGGCCCCTGACCCATTGTACAGGCTTTTTCCATGGGAAACAAAACTCACAAGCCACTGTTCTGGGTGTCAGTTTTCAGGACACACTTGACACTCTCAAACCAGACCAAGTTGGCACTGGTGCCACCTTGCGTCTGGGAGGCATCCTGCGAGATGCGGAACTTTTGGTGCCACCCGGCTATTAAAGGCGGCATTAACCTAAACCATTTTACAGGCTTTTTCCCTGGGAAACAAAACTCACAAGACACTGTTCTGGGTGTCAGTTTGCAGGAGCCACCTGGCACTCTCAAACCAGACCAAGTTGGCACTGGTGCCACCTTGCGTCTGGGAGGCATCCTGCGAGAGGCGCAATTCCAGGAGGCACTTGGCAATTTAACGCCGCAGGACCCTGAACCATTTTACAGGCTTTTTCCCTGGGAAAGAAAACTCACAAGCCACTGTTCTGGGTGTCAGTTTTCAGGACCCACTTGACACTCTCAAACCAGACCAAGTTGGCACTGGTGCCAACTTGCGTCTGGGAGGCATCCTGCGAGAGGCGCAATTCCAGGAGGCACCCGGCAATTTAAGGCCGCAGGACCCTGAACCATTGTACAGGCTTTTTCCCTGGGAAACAAAACTCACAAGCCACTGTTCTGGGTGTCAGTTTTCCGGACCCACTTGGCACTGTTAAACCAGACCAAGTTGGCACTGGTGCCACCTTGTGTCTGGGAGCCATCCTGCGAGAGGCCGAATTCCAGGAGGCACCCGGCAATTTAAGGGCTCAGGAACCTGAACCATTGTACAGGCTTTTTCCCTGGGAAACAAAACTCACAAGCCACTGTTCTGGGTGTCAGTTTTCAGGACCCACTTGGCGCTCTTAAAACAGACCAAGTTGGAACTGGTGCCACCTTGCGTCTGGGAGGCATCCTGCGAGTCGCCGAATTCCAGGAGGCACCCGGCAATTTAAGGCCTCAGGCCCCTGAACCATTGTACAGGCTTTTTCCCTGGGAAACAAAACTCAGAAGCCACTGTTCTGGGTGTCAGTTTTCAGGACCCACTTGACACTCTCAAACAAGACCAAGTTGGCACTGGTGCCACCTTGCGTCTGAGAGGCATCCTGCGAGAGGCGAATCTCCAGGTGGCACCCGGCTATTAAAGGCGGCATTAACCTAAACCATTTTACAGGCTTTTTCCCTGGGAAACAAAACTCACAAGCCACTGTTCTGGGTGTCAGTTTGCAGGAGCCACCTGGCACTCTCAAACCAGACCAAGTTGGCACTGGTGCTACCTTGCGTCTGGGAGGCATCCTGCGAGAGGCGCAATTCCAGGAGGCACCCGGCAATTTAAGGCCGCAGGACCCTGAACCATTGTACAGGCTTTTTCCCTGGGAAACAAAACTCACAAGCCACTGTTCTGGGTGTCAGTTTTCAGGACCCACTTGGCACTCTCAAACCAGACCAAGTTGGCACTGGTGCCACCTTGCGTCTGGGAGGCATCCTGCGAGAGGCACAATTCCAGGAGGCACCCGGCAATTTAAGGCCGCAGGACCCTGAACCATTGTACAGGCTTTTTCCCTGGGAAACAAAACTCACAAGCCACTGTTCTGGGTGTCAGTTTGCAGGAGCTACCTGGCACTCTCAAACCAGACCAAGTTGGCACTGGTGCCACCTTGTGTCTGGGAGGCATCCTGCGAGAGGCCGAATTCCAGGAGGCACCCGGCAATTTAAGGCCTCAGGCCCCTGAACCATTGTACAGGCTTTTTCTCTGGGAAACAAAACTCACAAGCCACTGTTCTGGGTGTCAGTTTTCAGGACACACTTCGCAGTCTTAAACCAGACCAAGTTGGAACTGGTGTCATGTTGCGCCTGGGAGGCATCCTGTGAGAGGCGGATCTCCAGGAGGCACTTGGCAATTTAAGGCCGCAGGACCCTGAACCATTGTACAGGCTTTTTCCCTGGGAAACAAAACTCACAAGCCACTGTTCTGGGTGTCAGTTTTCAGGACCCACTTGACACTCTCAAACCAGACCAAGTTGGAACTGGAGCCAACTTGCGTCTGGGAGGCATCCTGCAAGAGGCGAATCTCCAGGAGGCACCCGGCAATTTAAGGCCGCAGGACCCTGAACCATTGTACAGGCTTTTTCCCTGGGAAAGAAAACTCACAAGCCACTGTTCTGGGTGTCAGTTTGCAGGAGCCACCTGGCACTCTCAAACCAGACCAAGTTGGCACTGGTGCCACCTTGCATCTGGGAGGTATCCTGCGAGAGGCGCAATTCCAGGAGGCACCCGGCAATTTAACGCCGCAGGACCCTGAACCATTGTACAGGCTTTTTCCCTGGAAAACAAAACTCACAAGCCACTGTTCTGGGTGTCAGTTTTCAGGACCCACCTGGCACTCTCAAACCAGACCAAGTTGGCACTGGTGCCACCTTGCGTCTGGGAGGCATCCTGCGAGAGGCGCAATTCCAGGAGGCACCCGGCAATTTAAGGCCGCAGGACCCTGAACCATTGTACAGGCTTTTTCCCTGGGAAAGAAAACTCACAAGCCACTGTTCTGGGTGTCAGTTTGCAGGAGCCACCTGGCACTCTCAAACCAGACCAAGTTGGCACTGGTGCCACCTTGTGTCTGGGAGGCATCCTGCGAGAGGCCGAATTCCAGGAGGCACCCGGCAATTTAAGGCCTCAGGTCCCTGAACCATTGTACAGGCTTTTTCCCTGGGAAACAAAACTCACAAGACACTGTTCTGGGTGTCAGTTTTCAGGAAACACTTCGCAGTCTTAAACCAGACCAAGTTGGCACTGGTGTCATGTTGCGCCTGGGAGGCATCCTGTGAGAGGCGGATCTCCAGGAGGCACCCGGCAATTTAAGGCCGCAGGCCCCTGAACCATTGTACAGGCTTTTTCCCTGGGAAACAAAACTCACAAGCCACTGTTCTGGGTGTCAGTTTTCAGGACCCACCTGGCACTCTAAACCAGACCAAGTTGGCACTGGTGCCACATTGCGTCTGGGAGGCATCCTGCTAGAGGCGAATCTTCAGGAGGCACCCGGCTATTAATGGCGGCATTAACCTAAACCACTTTACAGGCTTTTTCCCTGGGAAAGAAAACTCACAAGCCACTGTTCTGGGTGTCAGTTTGCAGGAGCCACCTGGCACTCTCAAACCAGACCAAGTTGGCACTGGTGCCACCTTGCATCTGGGAGGTATCCTGCGAGAGGCGCAATTCCAGGAGGCACCCGGCAATTTAAGGCCGCAGGACCCTGAACCATTGTACAGGCTTTTTCCCTGGGAAACAAAACTCACAAGCCACTGTTCTGGGTGTCAGTTTTTTAGGACCCACTTGGCACTCTTAAATCAGACCAAGTTGGAACTGGTGCCACCTTGCGTCTGGGAGGCATCCTGCGAGAGGCCGAATTCCAGGATTCACCCAGCAATTTAAGGCCGCAGGACCCTGAACCATTTTAAAGGCTTTTTCCCTGGGAAACAAAACTCACAAGCCACTGTTCTGGGTGTCAGTTTTCAGGACCCACTTGGTACTCTCAAAACAGACCAAGTTGGAAATGGTGTCATTTTGCGTCTGGGAGGCATCCTGCGAGAGGCGGAATTCCAGGAGGCACCCGGCAATTTAAGGCCTCAGGCCCCTGAACTATTGTACAGGCTTTTTCCCTGGGAAACAAAACTCACAAGCCACTGTTTTTTGTTTCAGTTTTCAGGACCCACTTGACACTCTCAAACAAGACCAAGTTGGCACTGGTGCCACCTTGCGTCTGGGAGGCATCCTGCGAGAGGCGGATCTCTAGGTGGCACCCGGCAATTAAAGGCGGCATTAACCTAAACCAATTTACAGGCTTTTTCCCTGGGAAAGAAAACTCACAAGCCACTGTTCTGGGTGTCAGTTTGCAGGAGCCACCTGGCACTCTCAAACCAGACCAAGTTGGCACTGGTGCCACCTTGCGTCTGGGAGGCATCCTGCGAGAGGCGCAATTCCAGGAGGCACTCGGCAATTTAAAGCCGCAGGACCCTGAACCACTGTACAGGCTTTTTTCCTGGGAAACAAAACTCACAAGCCACTGTTCTAGGTGTCAGTTTTCAGGACCCACTTGGCACTCTCAAACCAGACCAAGTTGGCACTGGTGTTGCTTAGCGTCTGGGTAACATCTGGCGTGATGCGGAATTCCAGGAGTCACCCGGCAATTTAAGGCCGCAGGACCCTGAACCATTGTACAGGCTTTTTCCCTGGGAAACAAAACTCACAAGCCACTGTTCTGGGTGTCAGTTTGCAGGAGCCACCTGGCACTCTCAAACCAGACCAAGTTGGCACGGGTGTCATGTTGCGCCTGGGAGGCATCCTGTGAGAGGCGGATCTCAGGGAGGCACCCGGCAATTTAAGGCCGCAGGCCCCTGAACCATTGTACAGGCTTTTTCCCTGGGAAACAAAACTCACAAGCCACTCTTCTGGGTGTCAGTTTGCAGGAGCCACCTGGCACTCTCAAACCAGACCAAGTTGGCACTGGTGCCACCTTGTGTCTGGGAGGCATCCTGCGAGAGGCTGAATTCCAGGAGACACCCGGCAATTTAAGGCCGCAGGACCCTGAACCATTGTACAGGCTTTTTCCCTGGGAAACAAAACTCACAAGCCACTGTTCTGGGTGTCAGTTTTCAGGACCCACTTGACACTCTCAAAGCAGACCAAGTTGGCACTGGTGCCACCTTGCGTCTGGGAGGCATCCTGCAAGAGGCGAATCTCCAGGAGGCACCCGGCTATTAAAGGCGGCATTAACCTAAACCACTTTACAGGCTTTTTCCCTGGGAAACAAAACTCACAAGCCACTGTTCTGGGTGTCAGTTTGCAGGAGCCACCTGGCACTCTCAAACCAGACCAAGTTGGCACTGGTGCCACCTTGTGTCTGGGAGGCATCCTGCGAGAGGCCGAATTCCAGGAGGCACCCGGCAATTTAAGGCCTCAGGCCCCTGAACCATTGTACAGGCTTTTTCCCTGGGAAACAAAACTCACAAGCCACTGTTCTGGGTGTCAGTTTTCAGGACCCACTTCGCAGTCTTAAACCAGACCAAGTTGGCACTGGTGTCATGTTGCGCCTGGAAGGCATCCTGTGAGAGGCGGATCTCCAGGAGGCACCCGGCAATTTAAGGCCTCAGGCCCCTGAACCATTGTACAGGCTTTTTCCCTGGGAAACAAAACTCACAAGCCACTGTTCTGGGTGTCAGTTTGCAGGAGCCACCTGGCACTCTCAAACCAGACCAAGTTGGCACTGGTGCCACCTTGCGTCTGGGAGGTATCCTGCGAGAGTCGCAATTCCAGGAGGCACCCGGCAATTTAAGGCCGCAGGACCCTGAACCATTGTACAGGCTTTTTCCCTGGGAAACAAAACTCACAAGCCACTGTTCTGGGTGTCAGTTTTCAGGACCCACCTGGCACTCTCAAACCAGACCAAGTTGGCACTGGTGCCACCTTGCGTCTGGGAGGCATCCTGCGAGAGGCACAATTCCAGGAGGCACCCGGCAATTTAAGGCCGCAGGACCCTGAACCATTGTACAGGCTTTTTCCCTGGGAAACAAAACTCACAAGCCACTGTTCTGGGTGTCAGTTTGCAGGAGCTACCTGGCACTCTCAAACCAGACCAAGTTGGCACTGGTGCCACCTTGTGTCTGGGAGGCATCCTGCGAGAGGCCGAATTCCAGGAGGCACCCGGCAATTTAAGGCCTCATGCCCCTGAACCATTGTACAGGCTTTTTCTCTGGGAAACAAAACTCACAAGCCACTGTTCTGGGTGTCAGTTTTCAGGACACACTTCGCAGTCTTAAACCAGACCAAGTTGGAACTGGTGTCATGTTGCGCCTGGGAGGCATCCTGTGAGAGGCGGATCTCCAGGAGGCACTTGGCAATTTAAGGCCGCAGGACCCTGAACCATTGTACAGGCTTTTTCCCTGGGAAACAAAACTCACAAGCCACTGTTCTGGGTGTCAGTTTTCAGGACCCACTTGACACTCCCAAACCAGACCAAGTTGGAACTGGAGCCAACTTGCGTCTGGGAGGCATCCTGCAAGAGGCGAATCTCCAGGAGGCACCCGGCAATTTAAGGCCGCAGGACCCTGAACCATTGTACAGGCTTTTTCCCTGGGAAAGAAAACTCACAAGCCACTGTTCTGGGTGTCAGTTTGCAGGAGCCACCTGGCACTCTCAAACCAGACCAAGTTGGCACTGGTGCCACCTTGCATCTGGGAGGTATCCTGCGAGAGGCGCAATTCCAGGAGGCACCCGGCAATTTAACGCCGCAGGACCCTGAACCATTGTACAGGCTTTTTCCCTGGAAAACAAAACTCACAAGCCACTGTTCTGGGTGTCAGTTTTCAGGACCCACCTGGCACTCTCAAACCAGACCAAGTTGGCACTGGTGCCACCTTGCGTCTGGGAGGCATCCTGCGAGAGGCGCAATTCCAGGAGGCACCCGGCAATTTAAGGCCGCAGGACCCTGAACCATTGTACAGGCTTTTTCCCTGGGAAAGAAAACTCACAAGCCACTGTTCTGGGTGTCAGTTTGCAGGAGCCACCTGGCACTCTCAAACCAGACCAAGTTGGCACTGGTGCCACCTTGTGTCTGGGAGGCATCCTGCGAGAGGCCGAATTCCAGGAGGCACCCGGCAATTTAAGGCCTCAGGTCCCTGAACCATTGTACAGGCTTTTTCCCTGGGAAACAAAACTCACAAGACACTGTTCTGGGTGTCAGTTTTCAGGAAACACTTCGCAGTCTTAAACCAGACCAAGTTGGCACTGGTGTCATGTTGCGCCTGGGAGGCATCCTGTGAGAGGCGGATCTCCAGGAGGCACCCGGCAATTTAAGGCCGCAGGCCCCTGAACCATTGTACAGGCTTTTTCCCTGGGAAACAAAACTCACAAGCCACTGTTCTGGGTGTCAGTTTTCAGGACCCACCTGGCACTCTAAACCAGACCAAGTTGGCACTGGTGCCACATTGCGTCTGGGAGGCATCCTGCTAGAGGCGAATCTTCAGGAGGCACCCGGCTATTAAAGGCGGCATTAACCTAAACCACTTTACAGGCTTTTTCCCTGGGAAAGAAAACTCACAAGCCACTGTTCTGGGTGTCAGTTTGCAGGAGCCACCTGGCACTCTCAAACCAGACCAAGTTGGCACTGGTGCCACCTTGCATCTGGGAGGTATCCTGCGAGAGGCGCAATTCCAGGAGGCACCCGGCAATTTAAGGCCGCAGGACCCTGAACCATTGTACAGGCTTTTTCCCTGGGAAACAAAACTCACAAGCCACTGTTCTGGGTGTCAGTTTTTTAGGACCCACTTGGCACTCTTAAATCAGACCAAGTTGGAACTGGTGCCACCTTGCGTCTGGGAGGCATCCTGCGAGAGGCCGAATTCCAGGATTCACCCAGCAATTTAAGGCCGCAGGACCCTGAACCATTTTAAAGGCTTTTTCCCTGGGAAACAAAACTCACAAGCCACTGTTCTGGGTGTCAGTTTTCAGGACCCACTTGGTACTCTCAAAACAGACCAAGTTGGAAATGGTGTCATTTTGCGTCTGGGAGGCATCCTGCGAGAGGCGGAATTCCAGGAGGCACCCGGCAATTTAAGGCCTCAGGCCCCTGAACTATTGTACAGGCTTTTTCCCTGGGAAACAAAACTCACAAGCCACTGTTTTTTGTTTCAGTTTTCAGGACCCACTTGACACTCTCAAACAAGACCAAGTTGGCACTGGTGCCACCTTGCGTCTGGGAGGCATCCTGCGAGAGGCGGATCTCTAGGTGGCACCCGGCAATTAAAGGCGGCATTAACCTAAACCAATTTACAGGCTTTTTCCCTGGGAAAGAAAACTCACAAGCCACTGTTCTGGGTGTCAGTTTGCAGGAGCCACCTGGCACTCTCAAACCAGACCAAGTTGGCACTGGTGCCACCTTGCGTCTGGGAGGCATCCTGCGAGAGGCGCAATTCCAGGAGGCACTCGGCAATTTAAAGCCGCAGGACCCTGAACCATTGTACAGGCTTTTTCCCTGGGAAACAAAACTCACAAGCCACTGTTCTAGGTGTCAGTTTTCAGGACCCACTTGGCACTCTCAAACCAGACCAAGTTGGCACTGGTGTTGCTTAGCGTCTGGGTAACATCTGGCGTGATGCGGAATTCCAGGAGTCACCCGGCAATTTAAGGCCGCAGGACCCTGAACCATTGTACAGGCTTTTTCCCTGGGAAACAAAACTCACAAGCCACTGTTCTGGGTGTCAGTTTGCAGGAGCCACCTGGCACTCTCAAACCAGACCAAGTTGGCACGGGTGTCATGTTGCGCCTGGGAGGCATCCTGTGAGAGGCGGATCTCAGGGAGGCACCCGGCAATTTAAGGCCGCAGGCCCCTGAACCATTGTACAGGCTTTTTCCCTGGGAAACAAAACTCACAAGCCACTCTTCTGGGTGTCAGTTTGCAGGAGCCACCTGGCACTCTCAAACCAGACCAAGTTGGCACTGGTGCCACCTTGTGTCTGGGAGGCATCCTGCGAGAGGCGCAATTCCAGGAGACACCCGGCAATTTAAGGCCGCAGGACCCTGAACCATTGTACAGGCTTTTTCCCTGGGAAACAAAACTCACAAGCCACTGTTCTGGGTGTCAGTTTTCAGGACCCACTTGACACTCTCAAAGCAGACCAAGTTGGCACTGGTGCCACCTTGCGTCTGGGAGGCATCCTGCAAGAGGCGAATCTCCAGGAGGCACCCGGCTATTAAAGGCGGCATTAACCTAAACCACTTTACAGGCTTTTTCCCTGGGAAACAAAACTCACAAGCCACTGTTCTGGGTGTCAGTTTGCAGGAGCCACCTGGCACTCTCAAACCAGACCAAGTTGGCACTGGTGCCACCTTGTGTCTGGGAGGCATCCTGCGAGAGGCCGAATTCCAGGAGGCACCCGGCAATTTAAGGCCTCAGGCCCCTGAACCATTGTACAGGCTTTTTCCCTGGGAAACAAAACTCACAAGCCACTGTTCTGGGTGTCAGTTTTCAGGACCCACTTCGCAGTCTTAAACCAGACCAAGTTGGCACTGGTGTCATGTTGCGCCTGGAAGGCATCCTGTGAGAGGCGGATCTCCAGGAGGCACCCGGCAATTTAAGGCCTCAGGCCCCTGAACCATTGTACAGGCTTTTTCCCTGGGAAACAAAACTCACAAGCCACTGTTCTGGGTGTCAGTTTTCAGGACCCACCTGGCGCTCTAAACCAGACCAAGTTGGCACTGGTGCCACCTTGCGTCTGGGAGGCAATCTGCAAGAGGCGAATCTCCAGGAGGCACCCGGCTATTAAAGGCGGCATTAACCTAAACCACTTTACAGGCTTTTTCCCTGGGAAAGAAGACTCATAAGCCACTGTTCTGGGTGTCAGTTTGCAGGAGCCACCTGGCACTCTCAAACCAGACCAAGTTGGCACTGGTGCCACCTTGCGTCTGGGAGGTATCCTGCGAGAGTCGCAATTCCAGGAGGCACCCGGCAATTTAAGGCCGCAGGACCCTGAACCATTGTACAGGCTTTTTCCCTGGGAAACAAAACTCACAAGCCACTGTTCTGGGTGTCAGTTTTCAGGACCCACCTGGCACTCTCAAACCAGACCAAGTTGGCACTGGTGCCACCTTGCGTCTGGGAGGCATCCTGCGAGAGGCGCAATTCCAGGAGGCACCCGGCAATTTAAGGCCGCAGGACCCTGAACCATTGTACAGGCTTTTTCCCTGGGAAAGAAAACTCACAAGCCACTGTTCTGGGTGTCAGTTTGCAGGAGCCACCTGGCACTCTCAAACCAGACCAAGTTGGCACGGGTGTCATGTTGCGACTGGGAGGCATCCTGTGAGAGGCGGATCTCAGGGCGGCACCCGGCAATTTAAGGCCGCAGGCCCCTGAACCATTGTACAGGCTTTTTCCCTGGGAAACAAAACTCACAAGCCACTGTTCTGGGTGTCAGTTTGCAGGAGCCACCTGGCACTCTCAAACCAGACCAAGTTGGCACTGGTGCCACCTTGCGTCTGGGAGGCATCCTGCGAGAGGCTAATTCCAGGAGGCACCCGGCAATTTAAAGCCGCAGGACCCTGAACCATTGTACAGGCTTTTTCCCTGGGAAACAAAACTCACAAGCCACTGTTCTGGGTGTCAGTTTTCAGGACCCACTTGACACTCTCAAAGCAGACCAAGTTGGCACTGGTGCCACCTTGCGTCTGGGAGGCATCCTGCGAGAGGCGCAGTTCCAGGAGGCACCCGGCAATTTAAGGCCGCAGGACCCTGAACCATTGTACAGGCTTTTTCCCTGGGAAACAAAACTCACAAGCCACTGTTCTGGGTGTCAGTTTTCAGGACCCACTTGGCACTCTCAAACCAGACCAAGTTGGCACTGGTGTTGCTTAGCGTCTGGGAAACATCTGGCGTGATGCGGAATTCCAGGAGGCACCCGGCAATTTAAGGCCGCAGGACCCTGAACCATTGTACAGGCTTTTTCCCTGGGAAACAAAACTCACAAGCCACTGTTCTGGGTGTCAGTTTGCAGGAGCCACCTGGCACTCTCAAACCAGACCAAGTTGGCACGGGTGTCATGTTGCGCCTGGGAGGCATCCTGTGAGAGGCGGATCTCAGGGAGGCACCCGGCAATTTAAGGCCACAGGCCCCTGAACCATTTTACAGGCTTTTTCCCTGGGAAACAAAACTCACAAGCCACTGTTCTGGGTGTCAGTTTTCAGGACCCACTTGGCACTCTCAAACCAGACCAAGTTGGCACTGGTGCCACCTTGCGTCTGGGAGGCATCCTACGAGATGCGGTATTCCAGGAGGCACCCCGCAATTTAAAGCCGCAGGACCCTGAACCATTGTACAGGCTTTTTCCCTGGGAAACAAAACTCACAAGCCACTGTTCTGGGTGTCAGTTTTCAGGACCCACTTGACACTCTCAAACAAGACCAAGTTGGCACTGGTGCCACCTTGCGTCTGGGAGGCATCCTGCGAGAGGCGCAGTTCCAGGAGGCACCCGGCAATTTAAGGCCGCAGGACCCTGAACCATTGTACAGGCTTTTTCCCTGGGAAACAAAACTCACAAGCCACTGTTCTGGGTGTCAGTTTTCAGGACCCACCTGGCACTCTAAACCAGACCAAGTTGGCACTGGTGCCACCTTGCGTCTGGGAGGCATCCTGCAAGAGGCGAATCTCCAGGAGGCACCCGGCTATTAAAGGCGGCATTAACCTAAACCACTTTACAGGCTTTTTCCCTGGGAAAGAAAACTCACAAGCCACTGTTCTGGGTGTCAGTTTTCAGGAGCCACCTGGCACTCTCAAACCAGACCAAGTTGGCACTGGTGCCACCTTGCATCTGGGAGGTATCCTGCGAGAGCCTGAATTCCAGGAGGCACCCGGCAATTTAAGGCCGCAGGACCCTGAACCATTGTACAGGCTTTTTCCCTGGGAAACAAAACTCACAAGCCACTGTTCTGGGTGTCAGTTTTTTAGGACCCACTTGGCACTCTTAAATCAGACCAAGTTGGAACTGGTGCCACCTTGCGTCTGGGAGGCATCCTGCGAGAGGCCGAATTCCAGGATTCACCCAGCAATTTAAGGCCGCAGGACCCTGAACCATTTTAAAGGCTTTTTCCCTGGGAAACAAAACTCACAAGCCACTGTTCTGGGTGTCAGTTTTCAGGAGCCACTTGGTACTCTCAAAACAGACCAAGTTGGAAATGGTGTCATTTTGCGTCTGGGAGGCATCCTGCGAGAGGCGGAATTCCAGGAGCCACCCGGCAATTTGAGGCTTCAGGCCCCTGAACCATTGTACAGGCTTTTTCCCTGGGAAACAAAACTCACAAGCCACTGTTCTGGGTGTCAGTTTTCAGGACCCACTTGACACTCGCAAACCAGACCAAGTTGGCACTGGTGCCACCTTGCGTCTGGGAGGCATCCTGCGAGAGGCGGATCTCTAGGTGGCACCCGGCAATTAAAGGCGGCATTAACCTAAACCACTTTACAGGCTTTTTCCCTGGGAAAGAAAACTCACAAGCCACTGTTCTGGGTGTCAGTTTGCAGGAGCCACCTGGCACTCTCAAACCAGACCAAGTTGGCACTGGTGCCACCTTGCGTCTGGGAGGCATCCTGCGAGAGGCGCAATTCCAGGAGGCACCCGGCAATTTAAAGCCGCAGGACCCTGAACCATTGTACAGGCTTTTTCCCTGGGAAACAAAACTCACAAGCCACTGTTCTGGGTGTCAGTTTTCAGGACCCACTTGACACTCTCAAAGCAGGCCAAGTTGGCACTGGTGCCACCTTGCGTCTGGGAGGCATCCTGCGAGAGGCGCAGTTCCAGGAGGCACCCGGCAATTTAAGGCCGCAGGACCCTGAACCATTGTACAGGCTTTTTCCGTGGGAAACAAAACTCACAAGCCACTGTTCTGGGTGTCAGTTTTCAGGACCCACTTGGCACTCTCAAACCAGACCAAGTTGGCACTGGTGCCATCTTGTGTCTTGGAGGCATCCTGCGAGAGGCGGAATTCCAGGAGGCACCCGGCAATTTAAGGCCTCAGGCCCCTGAACCATTGTACAGGCTTTTTCCCTGGGAAACAAAACTCGCAAGCCACTGTTCTAGGTGTCAGTTTTCAGGACCCACTTGGCACTCTCAAACCAGACCAAGTTGGCACTGGTGTTGCTTAGCGTCTGGGTAACATCTGGCGTGATGCGGAATTCCAGGAGTCACCCGGCAATTTAAGGCCGCAGGACCCTGAACCATTGTACAGGCTTTTTCCCTGGGAAACAAAACTCACAAGCCACTGTTCTGGGTGTCAGTTTTCCGGACCCACTTGGCACTCTTAAACCAGACCAAGTTGGCACTGGTGCCACCTTGTGTCTGGGAGCCATCCTGCGAGAGGCCGAATTCCAGGAGGCACCCGGCAATTTAAGGGCTCAGGAACCTGAACCATTGTACAGGCTTTTTCCCTGGGAAACAAAACTCACAAGCCACTGTTCTGGGTGTCAGTTTTCAGGACCCACTTGGCGCTCTTAAAACAGACCAAGTTGGAACTGGTGCCACCTTGCGTCTGGGAGGCATCCTGCGAGTCGCCGAATTCCAGGAGGCACCCGGCAATTTAAGGCCTCAGGCCCCTGAACCATTGTACAGGCTTTTTCCCTGGGAAACAAAACTCAGAAGCCACTGTTCTGGGTGTCAGTTTTCAGGACCCACTTGACACTCTCAAACAAGACCAAGTTGGCACTCGTGCCACCTTGCGTCTGAGAGGCATCCTGCGAGAGGCGAATCTCCAGGTGGCACCCGGCAATTTAAGGCCGCATTAACCTAAACCATTGTACAGGCTTTTTCCCTGGGAAACAAAACTCACAAGCCACTGTTCTGGGTGTCAGTTTGCAGGAGCCACCTGGCACTCTCAAACCAGACCAAGTTGGCACTGGTGCTACCTTGCGTCTGGGAGGCATCCTGCAAGAGGCGCAATTCCAGGAGGCACCCGGCAATTTAAGGCCGCAGGACCCTGAACCATTGTACAGGCTTTTTCCCTGGGAAAGAAAACTCACAAGCCACTGTTCTGGGTGTCAGTTTGCAGGAGCCACCTGGCACTCTCAAACCAGACCAAGTTGGCACGGGTGTCATGTTGCGACTGGGAGGCATCCTGTGAGAGGCGGATCTCAGGGCGGCACCCGGCAATTTAAGGCCGCAGGCCCCTGAACCATTGTACAGGCTTTTTCCCTGGGAAACAAAACTCACAAGCCACTGTTCTGGGTGTCAGTTTGCAGGAGCCACCTGGCACTCTCAAACCAGACCAAGTTGGCACTGGTGCCACCTTGTGTCTGGGAGGCATCCTGCGAGAGGCTAATTCCAGGAGGCACCCGGCAATTTAAAGCCGCAGGACCCTGAACCATTGTACAGGCTTTTTCCCTGGGAAACAAAACTCACAAGCCACTGTTCTGGGTGTCAGTTTTCAGGACCCACTTGACACTCTCAAAGCAGACCAAGTTGGCACTGGTGCCACCTTGCGTCTGGGAGGCATCCTGCAAGAGGCGCAGTTCCAGGAGGCACCCGGCAATTTAAGGCCGCAGGACCCTGAACCATTGTACAGGCTTTTTCCCTGGGAAACAAAACTCACAAGCCACTGTTCTGGGTGTCAGTTTTCAGGACCCACTTGGCACTCTCAAACCAGACCAAGTTGGCACTGGTGTTGCTTAGCGTCTGGGAAACATCTGGCGTGATGCGGAATTCCAGGAGGCACCCGGCAATTTAAGGCCGCAGGACCCTGAACCATTGTACAGGCTTTTTCCCTGGGAAACAAAACTCACAAGCCACTGTTCTGGGTGTCAGTTTGCAGGAGCCACCTGGCACTCTCAAACCAGACCAAGTTGGCACGGGTGTCATGTTGCGCCTGGGAGGCATCCTGTGAGAGGCGGATCTCAGGGAGGCACCCGGCAATTTAAGGCCACAGGCCCCTGAACCATTGTACAGGCTTTTTCCCTGGGAAACAAAACTCACAAGCCACTGTTCTGGGTGTCAGTTTTCAGGACCCACTTGGCACTCTCAAACCAGACCAAGTGTGCACTGGTGCCACCTTGCGTCTGGGAGGCATCCTGCGAGATGCGGTATTCCAGGAGGCACCCCGCAATTTAAAGCCGCAGGACCCTGAACCATTGTACAGGCTTTTTCCCTGGGAAACAAAACTCACAAGCCACTGTTCTGGGTGTCAG
Source organism: Fringilla coelebs (assembly GCF_963513975.1). Taxonomy (NCBI): domain Eukaryota; kingdom Metazoa; phylum Chordata; class Aves; order Passeriformes; family Fringillidae; genus Fringilla; species Fringilla coelebs. The sequence goes on along the minus strand of NW_028167521.1, from coordinate 56,627 downwards.
TTTTCAGGACCCACTTGACACTCTCAAACAAGACCAAGTTGGCACTGGTGCCACCTTGCGTCTGGGAGGCATCCTGCGAGAGGCGCAGTTCCAGGAGGCACCCGGCAATTTAAGGCCGCAGGACCCTGAACCATTGTACAGGCTTTTTCCCTGGGAAACAAAACTCACAAGCCACTGTTCTGGGTGTCAGTTTTCAGGACCCACCTGGCACTCTAAACCAGACCAAGTTGGCACTGGTGCCACCTTGCGTCTGGGAGGCATCCTGCAAGAGGCGAATCTCCAGGAGGCACCCAGCTATTAAAGGCGGCATTAACCTAAACCACTTTACAGGCTTTTTCCCTGGGAAAGAAAACTCACAAGCCACTGTTCTGGGTGTCAGTTTTCAGGAGCCACCTGGCACTCTCAAACCAGACCAAGTTGGCACTGGTGCCACCTTGCATCTGGGAGGTATCCTGCGAGAGCCTGAATTCCAGGAGGCACCCGGCAATTTAAGGCCGCAGGACCCTGAACCATTGTACAGGCTTTTTCCCTGGGAAACAAAACTCACAAGCCACTGTTCTGGGTGTCAGTTTTTTAGGACCCACTTGGCACTCTTAAATCAGACCAAGTTGGAACTGGTGCCACCTTGCGTCTGGGAGGCATCCTGCGAGAGGCCGAATTCCAGGATTCACCCAGCAATTTAAGGCCGCAGGACCCTGAACCATTTTAAAGGCTTTTTCCCTGGGAAACAAAACTCACAAGCCACTGTTCTGGGTGTCAGTTTTCAGGAGCCACTTGGTACTCTCAAAACAGACCAAGTTGGAAATGGTGTCATTTTGCGTCTGGGAGGCATCCTGCGAGAGGCGGAATTCCAGGAGCCACCCGGCAATTTGAGGCTTCAGGCCCCTGAACCATTGTACAGGCTTTTTCCCTGGGAAACAAAACTCACAAGCCACTGTTCTGGGTGTCAGTTTTCAGGACCCACTTGACACTCGCAAACCAGACCAAGTTGGCACTGGTGCCACCTTGCGTCTGGGAGGCATCCTGCGAGAGGCGGATCTCTAGGTGGCACCCGGCAATTAAAGGCGGCATTAACCTAAACCACTTTACAGGCTTTTTCCCTGGGAAAGAAAACTCACAAGCCACTGTTCTGGGTGTCAGTTTGCAGGAGCCACCTGGCACTCTCAAACCAGACCAAGTTGGCACTGGTGCCACCTTGCGTCTGGGAGGCATCCTGCGAGAGGCGCAATTCCAGGAGGCACCCGGCAATTTAAAGCCGCAGGACCCTGAAACATTGTACAGGCTTTTTCCCTGGGAAACAAAACTCACAAGCCACTGTTCTGGGTGTCAGTTTTCAGGACCCACTTGACACTCTCAAAGCAGGCCAAGTTGGCACTGGTGCCACCTTGCGTCTGGGAGGCATCCTGCGAGAGGCGCAGTTCCAGGAGGCACCCGGCAATTTAAGGCCGCAGGACCCTGAACCATTGTACAGGCTTTTTCCGTGGGAAACAAAACTCACAAGCCACTGTTCTGGGTGTCAGTTTTCAGGACCCACTTGGCACTCTCAAACCAGACCAAGTTGGCACTGGTGCCATCTTGTGTCTTGGAGGCATCCTGCGAGAGGCGGAATTCCAGGAGGCACCCGGCAATTTAAGGCCTCAGGCCCCTGAACCATTGTACAGGCTTTTTCCCTGGGAAACAAAACTCGCAAGCCACTGTTCTAGGTGTCAGTTTTCAGGACCCACTTGGCACTCTCAAACCAGACCAAGTTGGGACTGGTGTTGCTTAGCGTCTGGGTAACATCTGGCGTGATGCGGAATTCCAGGAGTCACCCGGCAATTTAAGGCCGCAGGACCCTGAACCATTGTACAGGCTTTTTCCCTGGGAAACAAAACTCACAAGCCACTGTTCTGGGTGTCAGTTTTCCGGACCCACTTGGCACTCTTAAACCAGACCAAGTTGGCACTGGTGCCACCTTGTGTCTGGGAGCCATCCTGCGAGAGGCCGAATTCCAGGAGGCACCCGGCAATTTAAGGGCTCAGGAACCTGAACCATTGTACAGGCTTTTTCCCTGGGAAACAAAACTCACAAGCCACTGTTCTGGGTGTCAGTTTTCAGGACCCACTTGGCGCTCTTAAAACAGACCAAGTTGGAACTGGTGCCACCTTGCGTCTGGGAGGCATCCTGCGAGTCGCCGAATTCCAGGAGGCACCCGGCAATTTAAGGCCTCAGGCCCCTGAACCATTGTACAGGCTTTTTCCCTGGGAAACAAAACTCAGAAGCCACTGTTCTGGGTGTCAGTTTTCAGGACCCACTTGACACTCTCAAACAAGACCAAGTTGGCACTCGTGCCACCTTGCGTCTGAGAGGCATCCTGCGAGAGGCGAATCTCCAGGTGGCACCCGGCTATTAAAGGCGGCATTAACCTAAACCATTTTACAGGCTTTTTCCCTGGGAAACAAAACTCACAAGCCACTGTTCTGGGTGTCAGTTTGCAGGAGCCACCTGGCACTCTCAAACCAGACCAAGTTGGCACTGGTGCTACCTTGCGTCTGGGAGGCATCCTGCAAGAGGCGCAATTCCAGGAGGCACCCGGCAATTTAAGGCCGCAGGACCCTGAACCATTGTACAGGCTTTTTCCCTGGGAAAGAAAACTCACAAGCCACTGTTCTGGGTGTCAGTTTGCAGGAGCCACCTGGCACTCTCAAACCAGACCAAGTTGGCACGGGTGTCATGTTGCGACTGGGAGGCATCCTGTGAGAGGCGGATCTCAGGGCGGCACCCGGCAATTTAAGGCCGCAGGCCCCTGAACCATTGTACAGGCTTTTTCCCTGGGAAACAAAACTCACAAGCCACTGTTCTGGGTGTCAGTTTGCAGGAGCCACCTGGCACTCTCAAACCAGACCAAGTTGGCACTGGTGCCACCTTGTGTCTGGGAGGCATCCTGCGAGAGGCTAATTCCAGGAGGCACCCGGCAATTTAAAGCCGCAGGACCCTGAACCATTGTACAGGCTTTTTCCCTGGGAAACAAAACTCACAAGCCACTGTTCTGGGTGTCAGTTTTCAGGACCCACTTGACACTCTCAAAGCAGACCAAGTTGGCACTGGTGCCACCTTGCGTCTGGGAGGCATCCTGCGAGAGGCGCAGTTCCAGGAGGCACCCGGCAATTTAAGGCCGCAGGACCCTGAACCATTGTACAGGCTTTTTCCCTGGGAAACAAAACTCACAAGCCACTGTTCTGGGTGTCAGTTTTCAGGACCCACTTGGCACTCTCAAACCAGACCAAGTTGGCACTGGTGTTGCTTAGCGTCTGGGAAACATCTGGCGTGATGCGGAATTCCAGGAGGCACCCGGCAATTTAAGGCCGCAGGACCCTGAACCATTGTACAGGCTTTTTCCCTGGGAAACAAAACTCACAAGCCACTGTTCTGGGTGTCAGTTTGCAGGAGCCACCTGGCACTCTCAAACCAGACCAAGTTGGCACGGGTGTCATGTTGCGCTTGGGAGGCATCCTGTGAGAGGCGGATCTCAGGGAGGCACCCGGCAATTTAAGGCCACAGGCCCCTGAACCATTGTACAGGCTTTTTCCCTGGGAAACAAAACTCACAAGCCACTGTTCTGGGTGTCAGTTTTCAGGACCCACTTGGCACTCTCAAACCAGACCAAGTGTGCACTGGTGCCACCTTGCGTCTGGGAGGCATCCTGCGAGATGCGGTATTCCAGGAGGCACCCCGCAATTTAAAGCCGCAGGACCCTGAACCATTGTACAGGCTTTTTCCCTGGGAAACAAAACTCACAAGCCACTGTTCTGGGTGTCAGTTTTCAGGACCCACTTGACACTCTCAAACAAGACCAAGTTGGCACTGGTGCCACCTTGCGTCTGGGAGGCATCCTGCGAGAGGCGCAGTTCCAGGAGGCACCCGGCAATTTAAGGCCGCAGGACCCTGAACCATTGTACAGGCTTTTTCCCTGGGAAACAAAACTCACAAGCCACTGTTCTGGGTGTCAGTTTTCAGGACCCACCTGGCACTCTAAACCAGACCAAGTTGGCACTGGTGCCACCTTGCGTCTGGGAGGCATCCTGCAAGAGGCGAATCTCTAGGAGGCACCCGGCTATTAAAGGCGGCATTAACCTAAACCACTTTACAGGCTTTTTCCCTGGGAAAGAAAACTCACAAGCCACTGTTCTGGGTGTCAGTTTTCAGGAGCCACCTGGCACTCTCAAACCAGACCAAGTTGGCACTGGTGCCACCTTGCATCTGGGAGGTATCCTGCGAGAGCCTGAATTCCAGGAGGCACCCGGCAATTTAAGGCCGCAGGACCCTGAACCATTGTACAGGCTTTTTCCCTGGGAAACAAAACTCACAAGCCACTGTTCTGGGTGTCAGTTTTTTAGGACCCACTTGGCACTCTTAAATCAGACCAAGTTGGAACTGGTGCCACCTTGCGTCTGGGAGGCATCCTGCGAGAGGCCGAATTCCAGGATTCACCCAGCAATTTAAGGCCGCAGGACCCTGAACCATTTTAAAGGCTTTTTCCCTGGGAAACAAAACTCACAAGCCACTGTTCTGGGTGTCAGTTTTCAGGAGCCACTTGGTACTCTCAAAACAGACCAAGTTGGAAATGGTGTCATTTTGCGTCTGGGAGGCATCCTGCGAGAGGCGGAATTCCAGGAGCCACCCGGCAATTTGAGGCTTCAGGCCCCTGAACCATTGTACAGGCTTTTTCCCTGGGAAACAAAACTCACAAGCCACTGTTCTGGGTGTCAGTTTTCAGGACCCACTTGACACTCGCAAACCAGACCAAGTTGGCACTGGTGCCACCTTGCGTCTGGGAGGCATCCTGCGAGAGGCGGATCTCTAGGTGGCACCCGGCAATTAAAGGCGGCATTAACCTAAACCACTTTACAGGCTTTTTCCCTGGGAAAGAAAACTCACAAGCCACTGTTCTGGGTGTCAGTTTGCAGGAGCCACCTGGCACTCTCAAACCAGACCAAGTTGGCACTGGTGCCACCTTGCGTCTGGGAGGCATCCTGCGAGAGGCGCAATTCCAGGAGGCACCCGGCAATTTAAAGCCGCAGGACCCTGAACCATTGTACAGGCTTTTTCCCTGGGAAACAAAACTCACAAGCCACTGTTCTGGGTGTCAGTTTTCAGGACCCACTTGACACTCTCAAAGCAGGCCAAGTTGGCACTGGTGCCACCTTGCGTCTGGGAGGCATCCTGCGAGAGGCGCAGTTCCAGGAGGCACCCGGCAATTTAAGGCCGCAGGACCCTGAACCATTGTACAGGCTTTTTCCGTGGGAAACAAAACTCACAAGCCACTGTTCTGGGTGTCAGTTTTCAGGACCCACTTGGCACTCTCAAACCAGACCAAGTTGGCACTGGTGCCATCTTGTGTCTTGGAGGCATCCTGCGAGAGGCGGAATTCCAGGAGGCACCCGGCAATTTAAGGCCTCAGGCCCCTGAACCATTGTACAGGCTTTTTCCCTGGGAAACAAAACTCACAAGCCACTGTTCTGGGTGTCAGTTTTCAGGACCCACTTGACACTCTCAAACAAGACCAAATTGGCACTCGTGCCACCTTGCGTCTGAGAGGCATCCTGCGAGAGGCGAATCTCCAGGTGGCACCCGGCTATTAAAGGCGGCATTAACCTAAACCATTTTACAGGCTTTTTCCCTGGGAAACAAAACTCACAAGCCACTGTTCTGGGTGTCAGTTTGCAGGAGCCACCTGGCACTCTCAAACCAGACCAAGTTGGCACTGGTGCTACCTTGCGTCTGGGAGGCATCCTGCAAGAGGCGCAATTCCAGGAGGCACCCGGCAATTTAAGGCCGCAGGACCGTGAACCATTGTACAGGCTTTTTCCCTGGGAAACAAAACTCACAAGCCACTGTTCTGGGTGTCAGTTTTCAGGACCCACTTGACACTCGCAAACCAGACCAAGTTGGCACTGGTGCCACCTTGCGTCTGGGAGGCATCCTGCGAGAGGCACAATTCCAGGAGGCACCCGGCAATTTAAGGCCGCAGGACCCTGAACCATTGTACAGGCTTTTTCCCTGGGAAACAAAACTCACAAGCCACTGTTCTGGGTGTCAGTTTGCAGGAGCCACCTGGCACTCTCAAACCAGACCAAGTTGGCACTGGTGCCACCTTGTGTCTGGGAGGCATCCTGCGAGAGGCCGAATTCCAGGAGGCACCCGGCAATTTAAGGCCTCAGGCCCCTGAACCATTGTACAGGCTTTTTCCCTGGGAAACAAAACTCACAAGCCACTGTTCTGGGTGTCAGTTTTCAGGACCCACTTCGCAGTCTTAAACCAGACCAAGTTGGAACTGGTGTCATGTTGCGCCTGGGAGGCATCCTGTGAGAGGCGGATCTCCAGGAGGCACCCGGCAATTTAAGGCCTCAGGCCCCTGAACCATTGTACAGGCTTTTTCCCTGGGAAACAAAACTCACAAGCCACTGTTCTGGGTGTCAGTTTTCAGGACCCACCTGGCACTCTCAAACCAGACCAAGTTGGCACTGGTGCCACCTTGCGTCTGGGAGGCATCCTGCGAGAGGCGCAATTCCAGGAGGCACCCGGCAATTTAAGGCCGCAGGACCCTGAACCATTGTACAGGCTTTTTCCCTGGGAAAGAAAACTCACAAGCCACTGTTCTGGGTGTCAGTTTGCAGGAGCCACCTGGCACTCTCAAACCAGACCAAGTTGGCACTGGTGCCACCTTGTGTCTGGGAGGCATCCTGCGAGAGGCGCAATTCCAGGAGGCACCCGGCAATTTAAGGCCGCAGGACCCTGAACCATTGTACAGGCTTTTTCCCTGGGAAAGAAAACTCACAAGCCACTGTTCTGGGTGTCAGTTTGCAGGAGCCACCTGGCACTCTCAAACCAGACCAAGTTGGCACTGGTGCCACCTTGCGTCTGGGAGGCATCCTGCTAGAGGCGAATCTCCAGGAGGCACCCGGCTATTAAAGGCGGCATTAACCTAAACCACTTTACAGGCTTTTTCCCTGGGAAAGAAAACTCACAAGCCACTGTTCTGGGTGTCAGTTTGCAGGAGCCACCTGGCACTCTCAAACCAGACCAAGTTGGCACTGGTGCCACCTTGCATCTGGGAGGTATCCTGAGAGAGGCGCAATTCCAGGAGGCACCCGGCAATTTAAGGCCGCAGGACCCTGAACCATTGTACAGGCTTTTTCCCTGGGAAACAAAACTCACAAGCCACTGTTCTGGGTGTCAGTTTTTTAGGACCCACTTGGCACTCTTAAATCAGACCAAGTTGGAACTGGTGCCACCTTGCGTCTGGGAGGCATCCTGCGAGTCGCCGAATTCCAGGAGGCACCCGGCAATTTAAGGCCTCAGGCCCCTGAACCATTGTACAGGCTTTTTCCCTGGGAAACAAAACTCACAAGCCACTGTTCTGGGTGTCAGTTTTCAGGACCCACTTGGTACTCTCAAAACAGACCAAGTTGGAAATGGTGTCATTTTGCGTCTGGGAGGCATCCTGCGAGAGGCGGAATTCCAGGAGCCACCCGGCAATTTAAGGCCTCAGGCCCCTGAACCATTGTACAGGCTTTTTCCCTGGGAAACAAAACTCACAAGCCACTGTTTTTTGTTTCAGTTTTCAGGACCCACTTGACACTCTCAAACAAGACCAAGTTGGCACTGGTGCCACCTTGCGTCTGGGAGGCATCCTGCGAGAGGCGGATCTCTAGGTGGCACCCGGATATTAAAGGCGGCATTAACCTAAACCAATTTACAGGCTTTTTCCCTGGGAAAGAAAACTCACAAGCCACTGTTCTGGGTGTCAGTTTGCAGGAGCCACCTGGCACTCTCAAACCAGACCAAGTTGGCACTGGTGCCACCTTGCGTCTGGGAGGCATCCTGCTAGAGGCGCAATTCCAGGAGGCACCCGGCAATTTAAGGCCGCAGGCCCCTGAACCATTGTACAGGCTTTTTCCCTGGGAAACAAAACTCACAAGCCACTGTTCTGGGTGTCAGTTTTCAGGACCCACTTGGCACTCTCAAACCAGACCAAGTTGGCACTGGTGTTGCTTAGCGTCTGGGTAACATCTGGCGTGATGCGGAATTCCAGGAGTCACCCGGCAATTTAAGGCCGCAGGACCCTGAACCATTGTACAGGCTTTTTCCCTGGGAAACAAAACTCACAAGCCACTGTTCTGGGTGTCAGTTTGCAGGAGCCACCTGGCACTCTCAAACCAGACCAAGTTGGCACGGGTGTCATGTTGCGCCTGGGAGGCATCCTGTGAGAGGCGGATCTCAGGGAGGCACCCGGCAATTTAAGGCCGCAGGCCCCTGAACCATTGTACAGGCTTTTTCCCTGGGAAACAAAACTCACAAGCCACTGTTCTGGGTGTCAGTTTGCAGGAGCCACCTGGCACTCACAAACCAGACCAAGTTGGCACTGGTGCCACCTTGTGTCTGGGAGGCATCCTGCGAGAGGCGCAATTCCAGGAGACACCCGGCAATTTAAAGCCGCAGGACCCTGAACCATTGTACAGGCTTTTTCCCTGGGAAACAAAACTCACAAGCCACTGTTCTGGGTGTCAGTTTTCAGGACCCGCTTGACACTCTCAAAGCAGACCAAGTTGGCACTGGTGCCACCTTGCGTCTGGGAGGCATCCTGCAAGAGGCGGATCTCTAGGTGGCACCCGGCAATTAAAGGCGGCATTAACCTAAACCAATTTACAGGCTTTTTCCCTGGGAAAGAAAACTCAAAAGCCACTGTTCTGGGTGTCAGTTTGCAGGAGCCACCTGGCACTCTCAAACCAGACCAAGTTGGCACTGGTGCCACCTTGCGTCTGGGAGGCATCCTGCAAGAGGCGCAATTCCAGGAGGAACGCGGCAATTTAAAGCCGCAGGACCCTGAACCATTGTACAGGCTTTTTCCCTGGGAAACAAAACTCACAAGCCACTGTTCTGGGTGTCAGTTTTCAGGACCCACTTGACACTCTCAAAGCAGGCCAAGTTGGCACTGGTGCCTCCTTGCGTCTGGGAGGCATCCTGCGAGAGGCGCAGTTCCAGGAGGCACCCGGCAATTTAAGGCCGCAGGACCCTGAACCATTGTACAGGCTTTTTCCCTGGGAAACAAAACTCACAAGCCACTGTTCTGGGTGTCAGTTTTCAGGACCCACTTGGCACTCTCAAACCAGACCAAGTTGGCACTGGTGCCATCTTGTGTCTTGGAGGCATCCTGCGAGAGGCGGAATTCCAGGAGGCACCCGGCAATTTAAGGCCTCAGGCCCCTGAACCATTGTACAGGCTTTTTCCCTGGGAAACAAAACTCACAAGCCACTGTTCTAGGTGTCAGTTTTCAGGACCCACTTGGCACTCTCAAACCAGACCAAGTTGGCACTGGTGTTGCTTAGCGTCTGGGTAACATCTGGTGTGATGCGGAATTCCAGGAGTCACCCGGCAATTTAAGGCCGCAGGACCCTGAACCATTGTACAGGCTTTTTCCCTGGGAAACAAAACTCACAAGCCACTGTTCTGGGTGTCAGTTTGCAGGAGCCACCTGGCACTCTCAAACCAGACCAAGTTGGCACGGGTGTCATGTTGCGCCTGGGAGGCATCCTGTGAGAGGCGGATCTCAGGGAGGCACCCGGCAATTTAAGGCCACAGGCCCCTGAACCATTGTACAGGCTTTTTCCCTGGGAAACAAAACTCACAAGCCACTGTTCTGGGTGTCAGTTTTCAGGACCCACTTGGCACTCTCAAACCAGACCAAGTGTGCACTGGTGCCACCTTGCGTCTGGGAGGCATCCTGCGAGATGCGGTATTCCAGGAGGCACCCCGCAATTTAAAGCCGCAGGACCCTGAACCATTGTACAGGCTTTTTCCCTGGGAAACAAAACTCACAAGCCACTGTTCTGGGTGTCAGTTTTCAGGACCCACTTGACACTCTCAAACAAGACCAAGTTGGCACTTGTGCCACCTTGCGTCTGGGAGGCATCCTGCGAGAGGCGCAGTTCCAGGAGGCACCCGGCAATTTAAGGCCGCAGGACCCTGAACCATTGTACAGGCTTTTTCCCTGGGAAACAAAACTCACAAGCCACTGTTCTGGGTGTCAGTTTTCAGGACCCACTTGGCACTCTTAAACCAGACCAAGTTGGCACTGGTGCCACCTTGCGTCTGGGAGGCATCCTTTGAGAGGCCGAATTCCAGGAGGCACCCGGCAATTTAAGGCCTCAGGCCCCTGAACCATTGTACAGGCTTTTTCCCTGGGAAACAAAACTCTCAAGCCACTGTTCTAGGTGTCAGTTTTCAGGACCCACTTGGCACTCTCAAACCAGACCAAGTTGGCACTGGTGTTGCTTAGCGTCTGGGTAACATCTGGCGTGATGCGGAATTCCAGGAGTCACCCGGCAATTTAAGGCCGCAGGACCCTGAACCATTGTACAGGCTTTTTCCCTGGGAAACAAAACTCACAAGCCACTGTTCTGGGTGTCAGTTTTCAGGACCCACTTGGCACTCTCAAACCAGACCAAGTTGGCACTGGTGCCACCTTGCGTCTGGGAGGCATTCTGCGAGAGGCGGATTTCCAGGAGGCACCCGGCAATTTAAGGCCGCAGGACCCTGAACCATTGTACAGGCTTTTTCCCTGGGAAGCAAAACTCACAAGCCACTGTTCTGGGTGTCAGTTTTCAGGACCCACTTGTCACTCTCAAACCAGACCAAGTTTGAAATGGTGCCACCTTGTGTCTGGGAGGCATCCTGCGAGAGGCGGAATTCCAGGAGGCACCCGGCAATTTAAGGCCTCAGGCCCCTGAACCATTGTACAGGCTTTTTCCCTGGGAAACAAAACTCACAAGCCACTTTTCTGGGTGTCAGTTTGCAGGAAACACTTGGCACTCTCAAACCAGACAAAGTTGGCACTGGTGCCACCTTGCGTCTGGGAGGCATCCTGCGAGAGGCGGATCTCCAGGTGGCACCCGGCTATTAAAGGCGGCATTAACCTAAACCACTTTACAGGCTTTTTCCCTGGGAAAGAAAACTCACAAGCCACTGTTCTGGGTGTCAGTTTTCAGGAGCCACCTGGCACTCTCAAACCAGACCAAGTTGGCACTGGTGCCACCTTGCGTCTGGGCGGCATCCTGCGAGAGCCTGAATTCCAGGAGGCACCCGGCAATTTAAGGCCTCAGGCCCCTGAACCATTGTACAGGCTTTTTCCCTGGGAAACAAAACTCACAAGCCACTGTTCCTTGTGTCAGTTTTCAGGACCCACTTGACACGCTCAAAGCAGACCAAGTTGGCACTGGTGCCACCTTGCGTCTGGGAGGCATCCTGCGAGAGGCCGAATTCAAGGAGGCACCCGGTAATTAAAGGCCTCAAGCCCCTGAACCATTGTACAGGCTTTTTCCCTGGGAAACAAAACTCACAAGCCACTGTTCTGGGTGTCAGTTTTCAGGACACACTTGACACTCTTAAACCAGACCAAGTTGGCACTGGTGCCTCCTTGTGTCTGGGAGGCATCCTGCGAGAGGCCGAATTCCTGGAGTCACCCGGCAATTTAAGGCCTCAGGCCCCTGAACCATTGTACAGGCTTTTTCTCTGGGAAACAAAACTCACAAGCCACTGTTCTGGGTGTCAGTTTGCAGGACCCACTTGGCACTCTTAAACCAGACCAAGTTGGCACTGGTGTTGCTTAGCGTCTGGGAAAAATCTGGCGAGATGCGGAATTCCAGGAGGCACCCGGCAATTTAAGGCCGCAGGACCCTGAACCATTGTATAGGCTTTTTCCCTGGGAAAGAAAGCTCACAAGCCACTGTTCTGGGTGTCAGTTTTCAGGACCCACTTGGCACTCTTAAACCAGACCAAGTTTCAACTGGTGCCACCTTGCGTCTGGGAGGCATCCTGCGAGAGGCCAAATTCTAGGAGTCACCCGGCAATTTAAGGCCGCAGGACCCTGAACCATTGTACAGGCTTTTTCCCTGGGAAACAAAACTCACAAGCCACTGTTCTAGGTGTCAGTTTTCAGGACCCACTTGACACTCTCAAACAAGACCAAGTTGGCACTGGTGCCACCTTGCGTCTGGGAGGCATCCTGCGAGAGGCGCAGTTCCAGGAGGCACCCGGCAATTTAAGGCCGCAGGACCCTGAACCATTGTACAGGCTTTTTCCCTGGGAAACAAAACTCACAAGCCACTGTTCTGGGTGTCAGTTTGCAGGACCCACTTGGCACTCTCAAACCAGACCAAGTTGGCACTGGTGCCACCTTGCGTCTGGGAGGCATTCTGCGAGAGGCGGAATTCCAGGAGGCACCCGGCTATTAAAGGCGGCATTAACCTAAACCACTTTACAGGCTTTTTCCCTGGGAAAGAAAACTCACAAGCCACTGTTCTGGGTGTCAGTTTTCAGGAGCCACCTGGCACTCTCAAACCAGACCAAGTTGGCACTGGTGCCACCTTGCATCTGGGAGGTATCCTGCGAGAGGCGCAATTCCAGGAGGCACTCGGCAATTTAAGGCCGCAGGACCCTGAACCATTGTACAGGCTTTTTCCCTGGGAAACAAAACTCACAAGCCACTGTTCTGGGTGTCAGTTTTTTAGGACCCACTTGGCACTCTTAAATCAGACCAAGTTGGAACTGGTGCCACCTTGCGTCTGGGAGGCATCCTGCGAGAGGCCAAATTCCAGGATTCACCCAGCAATTTAAGGCCGCAGGACCCTGAACCATTTTAAAGGCTTTTTCCCTGGGAAACAAAACTCACAAGCCACTGTTCTGGGTGTCAGTTTTCAGGAGCCACTTGGTACTCTCAAAACAGACCAAGTTGGAAATGGTGTCATTTTGCGTCTGGGAGGCATCCTGCGAGAGGCGGAATTCCAGGAGCCACCCGGCAATTTGAGGCTTCAGGCCCCTGAACCATTGTACAGGCTTTTTCCCTGGGAAACAAAACTCACAAGCCACTGTTCTGGGTGTCAGTTTTCAGGACCCACTTGGCACTCTCAAACCAGACCAAGTTGGCACTGGTGCCATCTTGTGTCTGGGAGGCATCCTGCGAGAGGCGGATCTCTAGGTGGCACCCGGCAATTAAAGGCGGCATTAACCTAAACCAATTTACAGGCTTTTTCCCTGGGAAAGAAAACTCAAAAGCCACTGTTCTGGGTGTCAGTTTGCAGGAGCCACCTGGCACTCTCAAACCAGACCAAGTTGGCACTGGTGCCACCTTGCGTCTGGGAGGCATCCTGCGAGAGGCGCAGTTCTAGGAGGCACCCGGCAATTTAAGGCCGCAGGACCCTGAACCATTGTACAGGCTTTTTCCCTGGGAAACAAAACTCACAAGCCACTGTTCTGGGTGTCAGTTTTCAGGACCCACTTGACACTCTCAAACCAGACCAAGTTGGCACTGGTGCCATCTTGTGTCTTGGAGGCATCCTGCGAGAGGCGGAATTCCAGGAGGCACCCGGCAATTTAAGGCCTCAGGCCCCTGAACCATTGTACAGGCTTTTTCCCTGGGAAACAAAACTCACAAGCCACTGTTCTAGGTGTCAGTTTTCAGGACCCACTTGGCACTCTCAAACCAGACCAAGTTGGCACTGGTGTTGCTTAGCGTCTGGGTAACATCTGGCGTGATGCGGAATTCCAGGAGTCACCCGGCAATTTAAGGCCGCAGGACCCTGAACCATTGTACAGGCTTTTTCCCTGGGAAACAAAACTCACAAGCCACTGTTCTGGGTGTCAGTTTGCAGGAGCCACCTGGCACTCTCAAACCAGACCAAGTTGGCACGGGTGTCATGTTGCGCCTGGGAGGCATCCTGTGAGAGGCGGATCTCAGGGAGGCACCCGGCAATTTAAGGCCGCAGGCCCCTGAACCATTGTACAGGCTTTTTCCCTGGGAAACAAAACTCACAAGCCACTGTTCTGGGTGTCAGTTTGCAGGAGCCACCTGGCACTCTCAAACCAGACCAAGTTGGCACTGGTGTTTCCACCTTGTGTCTGGGAGGCATCCTGCGAGAGGCGCAATTCCAGGAGGCACCCGGCAATTTAAAGCCGCAGGACCCTGAACCATTGTACAGGCTTTTTCCCTGGGAAACAAAACTCACAAGCCACTGTTCTGGGTGTCAGTTTTCAGGACCCACTTGACACTCTCAAAGCAGACCAAGTCTGCACTGGTGCCACCTTGCGTCTGGGAGGCATCCTGCGAGAGGCGCAGTTCCAGGAGGCACTTGGCAATTTAAGGCCGCAGGACCCTGAACCATTGTACAGGCTTTTTCCCTGGGAAACAAAACTCACAAGCCACTGTTCTGGGTGTCAGTTTTCAGGACCCACTTGGCACTCTCAAACCAGACCAAGTTGGCACTGGTGCCATCTTGTGTCTTGGAGGCATCCTGCGAGAGGCGCAGTTCCAGGAGGCACCCGGCAATTTAAGGCCGCAGGACCCTGAACCATTGTACAGGCTTTTTCCCTGGGAAACAAAACTCACAAGCCACTGTTCTGGGTGTCAGTTTTCAGGACCCACTTGGCACTCTCAAACCAGACCAAGTTGGCACTGGTGTTGCTTAGCGTCTGGGTAACATCTGGCGTGATGCGGAATTCCAGGAGGCACCCGGCAATTTAAGGCCGCAGGACCCTGAACCATTGTACAGGCTTTTTCCCTGGGAAACAAAACTCACAAGCCACTGTTCTGGGTGTCAGTTTGCAGGAGCCACCTGGCACTCTCAAACCAGACCAAGTTGGCACGGGTGTCATGTTGCGCCTGGGAGGCATCCTGTGAGAGGCGGATCTCAGGGAGGCACCCGGCAATTTAAGGCCACAGGCCCCTGAACCATTGTACAGGCTTTTTCCCTAGGAAACAAAACTCACAAGCCACTGTTCTGGGTGTCAGTTTTCAGGACCCACTTGGCACTCTCAAACCAGACCAAGTGTGCACTGGTGCCACCTTGCGTCTGGGAGGCATCCTGCGAGATGCGGTATTCCAGGAGGCACCCCGCAATTTAAAGCCGCAGGACCCTGAACCATTGTACAGGCTTTTTCCCTGGGAAACAAAACTCACAAGCCACTGTTCTGGGTGTCAGTTTTCAGGACCCACTTGACACTCTCAAACAAGACCAAGTTGGCACTGGTGCCACCTTGCGTCTGGGAGGCATCCTGCGAGAGGCGCAGTTCCAGGAGGCACCCGGCAATTTAAGGCCGCAGGACCCTGAACCATTGTACAGGCTTTTTCCCTGGGAAACAAAACTCACAAGCCACTGTTCTGGGTGTCAGTTTGCAGGAAACACTTGGCACTCTTAAACCAGACCAAGTTGGCACTGGTGCCACCTTGCGTCTGGGAGGCATCCTTTGAGAGGCCGAATTCCAGGAGGCACCCGGCAATTTAAGGCCTCAGGCCCCTGAACCATTGTACAGGCTTTTTCCCTGGGAAACAAAACTCTCAAGCCACTGTTCTAGGTGTCAGTTTTCAGGACCCACTTGGCACTCTCAAACCAGACCAAGTTGGCACTGGTGTTGCTTAGCGTCTGGGTAACATCTGGCGAGATGCGGAATTCCAGGAGTCACCCGGCAATTTAAGGCCGCAGGACCCTGAACCATTGTACAGGCTTTTTCCCTGGGAAACAAAACTCACAAGCCACTGTTCTGGGTGTCAGTTTTCAGGACCCACTTGGCACTCTCAAACCAGACCAAGTTGGCACTGGTGCCACCTTGCGTCTGGGAGGCATTCTGCGAGAGGCGGATTTCCAGGAGGCACCCGGCAATTTAAGGCCGCAGGACCCTGAACCATTGTACAGGCTTTTTCCCTGGGAAGCAAAACTCACAAGCCACTGTTCTGGGTGTCAGTTTGCAGGACCCACTTGTCACTCTCAAACCAGACCAAGTTTGAAATGGTGCCACCTTGTGTCTGGGAGGCATCCTGCGAGAGGCGGAATTCCAGGAGGCACCCGGCAATTTAAGGCCTCAGGCCCCTGAACCATTGTACAGGCTTTTTCCCTGGGAAACAAAACTCACAAGCCACTTTTCTGGGTGTCAGTTTGCAGGAAACACTTGGCACTCTCAAACCAGACAAAGTTGGCACTGGTGCCACCTTGCGTCTGGGAGGCATCCTGCGAGAGGCGGATCTCCAGGTGGCACCCGGCTATTAAAGGCGGCATTAACCTAAACCACTTTACAGGCTTTTTCCCTGGGAAAGAAAACTCACAAGCCACTGTTCTGGGAGTCAGTTTTCAGGAGCCACCTGGCACTCTCAAACCAGACCAAGTTGGCACTGGTGCCACCTTGCGTCTGGGCGGCATCCTGCGAGAGCCTGAATTCCAGGAGGCACCCGGCAATTTAAGGCCTCAGGCCCCTGAACCATTGTACAGGCTTTTTCCCTGGGAAACAAAACTCACAAGCCACTGTTCCTTGTGTCAGTTTTCAGGACCCACTTGACACGCTCAAAGCAGACCAAGTTGGCACTGGTGCCACCTTGCGTCTGGGAGGCATCCTGCGAGAGGCGCAGTTCAAGGAGGCACCCGGCAATTTAAGGCCGCAGGACCCTGAACCATTGTACAGGCTTTTTCCCTGGGAAACAAAACTCACAAGCCACTGTTCTGGGTGTCAGTTTTCAGGACCCACTTGGCACTCTTAAACCAGACCAAGTTGGCACTGGTGCCTCCTTGTGTCTGGGAGGCATCCTGCGAGAGGCCGAATTCCTGGAGTCACCCGGCAATTTAAGGCCTCAGGCCCCTGAACCATTGTACAGGCTTTTTCTCTGGGAAACAAAACTCACAAGCCACTGTTCTGGGTGTCAGTTTGCAGGACCCACTTGGCACTCTTAAACCAGACCAAGTTGGCACTGGTGTTGCTTAGCGTCTGGGAAAAATCTGGCGAGATGCGGAATTCCAGGAGGCACCCGGCAATTTAAGGCCGCAGGACCCTGAACCATTGTATAGGCTTTTTCCCTGGGAAAGAAAGCTCACAAGCCACTGTTCTGGGTGTCAGTTTTTTAGGACCCACTTGGCACTCTTAAACCAGACCAAGTTTCAACTGGTGCCACCTTGCGTCTGGGAGGCATCCTGCGAGAGGCCAAATTCTAGGAGTCACCCGGCAATTTAAGGCCGCAGGACCCTGAACCATTGTACAGGCTTTTTCCCTGGGAAACAAAACTCACAAGCCACTGTTTGGGTGTACGTTTTCAGGACCCACTTGGCACTCTCAAACCAGACCAAGTTGGCACTGGTGTCATATTGCGTCTGGGAGGCACCCTGCAAGAGGCCGAATTCCAGGAGGCACCCGGCAATTTAAGGCCGCAGGCCCCTGAACCATTGTACAGGCTTTTTCCCTGGGAAACAAAACTCACAAGCCACTGTTCTGGGTGTCAGTTTGCAGGACCCACTTGGCACTCTCAAACCAGACCAAGTGTGCACTGGTGCCACCTTGCATCTGGGAGGCATCCTGCGAGATGCGGTATTCCAGGAGGCACCCCGCAATTTAAAGCCGCAGGACCCTGAACCATTGTACAGGCTTTTTCCCTGGGAAACAAAACTCACAAGCCACTGTTCTGGGTGTCAGTTTGCAGGAGCCACCTGGCACTCTCAAACCAGACCAAGTTGGCACGGGTGTCATGTTGCGCCTGGGAGGCATCCTGTGAGAGGCGGATCTCAGGGAGGCACCCGGCAATTTAAGGCCGCAGGCCCCTGAACCATTGTACAGGCTTTTTCCCTGGGAAACAAAACTCACAAGCCACTGTTCTGGGTGTCAGTTTGCAGGAGCCACCTGGCACTCTCAAACCAGACCAAGTTGGCACTGGTGCCACCTTGCGTCTGGGAGGCATCCTGCGAGAGGCGCAATTCCAGGAGGCACCCGGCAATTTAAAGCCGCAGGACCCTGAACCATTGTACAGGCTTTTTCCCTGGGAAACAAAACTCACAAGCCACTGTTCTGGGTGTCAGTTTTCAGGACCCACTTGACACTCTCAAAGCAGGCCAAGTTGGCACTGGTGCCACCTTGCGTCTGGGAGGCATCCTGCGAGAGGCGCAGTTCCAGGAGGCACCCGGCAATTTAAGGCCGCAGGACCCTGAACCATTGTACAGGCTTTTTCCGTGGGAAACAAAACTCACAAGCCACTGTTCTGGGTGTCAGTTTTCAGGACCCACTTGGCACTCTCAAACCAGACCAAGTTGGCACTGGTGCCATCTTGTGTCTTGGAGGCATCCTGCGAGAGGCGGAATTCCAGGAGGCACCCGGCAATTTAAGGCCTCAGGCCCCTGAACCATTGTACAGGCTTTTTCCCTGGGAAACAAAACTCACAAGCCACTGTTCTGGGTGTCAGTTTTCAGGACCCACTTGACACTCTCAAACAAGACCAAATTGGCACTCGTGCCACCTTGCGTCTGAGAGGCATCCTGCGAGAGGCGAATCTCCAGGTGGCACCCGGCTATTAAAGGCGGCATTAACCTAAACCATTTTACAGGCTTTTTCCCTGGGAAACAAAACTCACAAGCCACTGTTCTGGGTGTCAGTTTGCAGGAGCCACCTGGCACTCTCAAACCAGACCAAGTTGGCACTGGTGCTACCTTGCGTCTGGGAGGCATCCTGCAAGAGGCGCAATTCCAGGAGGCACCCGGCAATTTAAGGCCGCAGGACCGTGAACCATTGTACAGGCTTTTTCCCTGGGAAACAAAACTCACAAGCCACTGTTCTGGGTGTCAGTTTTCAGGACCCACTTGACACTCGCAAACCAGACCAAGTTGGCACTGGTGCCACCTTGCGTCTGGGAGGCATCCTGCGAGAGGCACAATTCCAGGAGGCACCCGGCAATTTAAGGCCGCAGGACCCTGAACCATTGTACAGGCTTTTTCCCTGGGAAACAAAACTCACAAGCCACTGTTCTGGGTGTCAGTTTGCAGGAGCCACCTGGCACTCTCAAACCAGACCAAGTTGGCACTGGTGCCACCTTGTGTCTGGGAGGCATCCTGCGAGAGGCCGAATTCCAGGAGGCACCCGGCAATTTAAGGCCTCAGGCCCCTGAACCATTGTACAGGCTTTTTCCCTGGGAAACAAAACTCACAAGCCACTGTTCTGGGTGTCAGTTTTCAGGACCCACTTCGCAGTCTTAAACCAGACCAAGTTGGAACTGGTGTCATGTTGCGCCTGGGAGGCATCCTGTGAGAGGCGGATCTCCAGGAGGCACCCGGCAATTTAAGGCCTCAGGCCCCTGAACCATTGTACAGGCTTTTTCCCTGGGAAACAAAACTCACAAGCCACTGTTCTGGGTGTCAGTTTTCAGGACCCACCTGGCACTCTCAAACCAGACCAAGTTGGCACTGGTGCCACCTTGCGTCTGGGAGGCATCCTGCGAGAGGCGCAATTCCAGGAGGCACCCGGCAATTTAAGGCCGCAGGACCCTGAACCATTGTACAGGCTTTTTCCCTGGGAAAGAAAACTCACAAGCCACTGTTCTGGGTGTCAGTTTGCAGGAGCCACCTGGCACTCTCAAACCAGACCAAGTTGGCACTGGTGCCACCTTGTGTCTGGGAGGCATCCTGCGAGAGGCGCAATTCCAGGAGGCACCCGGCAATTTAAGGCCGCAGGACCCTGAACCATTGTACAGGCTTTTTCCCTGGGAAAGAAAACTCACAAGCCACTGTTCTGGGTGTCAGTTTGCAGGAGCCACCTGGCACTCTCAAACCAGACCAAGTTGGCACTGGTGCCACCTTGCGTCTGGGAGGCATCCTGCTAGAGGCGAATCTCCAGGAGGCACCCGGCTATTAAAGGCGGCATTAACCTAAACCACTTTACAGGCTTTTTCCCTGGGAAAGAAAACTCACAAGCCACTGTTCTGGGTGTCAGTTTGCAGGAGCCACCTGGCACTCTCAAACCAGACCAAGTTGGCACTGGTGCCACCTTGCATCTGGGAGGTATCCTGAGAGAGGCGCAATTCCAGGAGGCACCCGGCAATTTAAGGCCGCAGGACCCTGAACCATTGTACAGGCTTTTTCCCTGGGAAACAAAACTCACAAGCCACTGTTCTGGGTGTCAGTTTTTTAGGACCCACTTGGCACTCTTAAATCAGACCAAGTTGGAACTGGTGCCACCTTGCGTCTGGGAGGCATCCTGCGAGTCGCCGAATTCCAGGAGGCACCCGGCAATTTAAGGCCTCAGGCCCCTGAACCATTGTACAGGCTTTTTCCCTGGGAAACAAAACTCACAAGCCACTGTTCTGGGTGTCAGTTTTCAGGACCCACTTGGTACTCTCAAAACAGACCAAGTTGGAAATGGTGTCATTTTGCGTCTGGGAGGCATCCTGCGAGAGGCGGAATTCCAGGAGCCACCCGGCAATTTAAGGCCTCAGGCCCCTGAACCATTGTACAGGCTTTTTCCCTGGGAAACAAAACTCACAAGCCACTGTTTTTTGTTTCAGTTTTCAGGACCCACTTGACACTCTCAAACAAGACCAAGTTGGCACTGGTGCCACCTTGCGTCTGGGAGGCATCCTGCGAGAGGCGGATCTCTAGGTGGCACCCGGATATTAAAGGCGGCATTAACCTAAACCAATTTACAGGCTTTTTCCCTGGGAAAGAAAACTCACAAGCCACTGTTCTGGGTGTCAGTTTGCAGGAGCCACCTGGCACTCTCAAACCAGACCAAGTTGGCACTGGTGCCACCTTGCGTCTGGGAGGCATCCTGCTAGAGGCGCAATTCCAGGAGGCACCCGGCAATTTAAGGCCGCAGGCCCCTGAACCATTGTACAGGCTTTTTCCCTGGGAAACAAAACTCACAAGCCACTGTTCTGGGTGTCAGTTTTCAGGACCCACTTGGCACTCTCAAACCAGACCAAGTTGGCACTGGTGTTGCTTAGCGTCTGGGTAACATCTGGCGTGATGCGGAATTCCAGGAGTCACCCGGCAATTTAAGGCCGCAGGACCCTGAACCATTGTACAGGCTTTTTCCCTGGGAAACAAAACTCACAAGCCACTGTTCTGGGTGTCAGTTTGCAGGAGCCACCTGGCACTCTCAAACCAGACCAAGTTGGCACGGGTGTCATGTTGCGCCTGGGAGGCATCCTGTGAGAGGCGGATCTCAGGGAGGCACCCGGCAATTTAAGGCCGCAGGCCCCTGAACCATTGTACAGGCTTTTTCCCTGGGAAACAAAACTCACAAGCCACTGTTCTGGGTGTCAGTTTGCAGGAGCCACCTGGCACTCACAAACCAGACCAAGTTGGCACTGGTGCCACCTTGTGTCTGGGAGGCATCCTGCGAGAGGCGCAATTCCAGGAGACACCCGGCAATTTAAAGCCGCAGGACCCTGAACCATTGTACAGGCTTTTTCCCTGGGAAACAAAACTCACAAGCCACTGTTCTGGGTGTCAGTTTTCAGGACCCACTTGACACTCTCAAAGCAGACCAAGTTGGCACTGGTGCCACCTTGCGTCTGGGAGGCATCCTGCAAGAGGCGGATCTCTAGGTGGCACCCGGCAATTAAAGGCGGCATTAACCTAAACCAATTTACAGGCTTTTTCCCTGGGAAAGAAAACTCAAAAGCCACTGTTCTGGGTGTCAGTTTGCAGGAGCCACCTGGCACTCTCAAACCAGACCAAGTTGGCACTGGTGCCACCTTGCGTCTGGGAGGCATCCTGCAAGAGGCGCAATTCCAGGAGGAACGCGGCAATTTAAAGCCGCAGGACCCTGAACCATTGTACAGGCTTTTTCCCTGGGAAACAAAACTCACAAGCCACTGTTCTGGGTGTCAGTTTTCAGGACCCACTTGACACTCTCAAAGCAGGCCAAGTTGGCACTGGTGCCTCCTTGCGTCTGGGAGGCATCCTGCGAGAGGCGCAGTTCCAGGAGGCACCCGGCAATTTAAGGCCGCAGGACCCTGAACCATTGTACAGGCTTTTTCCCTGGGAAACAAAACTCACAAGCCACTGTTCTGGGTGTCAGTTTTCAGGACCCACTTGGCACTCTCAAACCAGACCAAGTTGGCACTGGTGCCATCTTGTGTCTTGGAGGCATCCTGCGAGAGGCGGAATTCCAGGAGGCACCCGGCAATTTAAGGCCTCAGGCCCCTGAACCATTGTACAGGCTTTTTCCCTGGGAAACAAAACTCACAAGCCACTGTTCTAGGTGTCAGTTTTCAGGACCCACTTGGCACTCTCAAACCAGACCAAGTTGGCACTGGTGTTGCTTAGCGTCTGGGTAACATCTGGTGTGATGCGGAATTCCAGGAGTCACCCGGCAATTTAAGGCCGCAGGACCCTGAACCATTGTACAGGCTTTTTCCCTGGGAAACAAAACTCACAAGCCACTGTTCTGGGTGTCAGTTTGCAGGAGCCACCTGGCACTCTCAAACCAGACCAAGTTGGCACGGGTGTCATGTTGCGCCTGGGAGGCATCCTGTGAGAGGCGGATCTCAGGGAGGCACCCGGCAATTTAAGGCCACAGGCCCCTGAACCATTGTACAGGCTTTTTCCCTGGGAAACAAAACTCACAAGCCACTGTTCTGGGTGTCAGTTTTCAGGACCCACTTGGCACTCTCAAACCAGACCAAGTGTGCACTGGTGCCACCTTGCGTCTGGGAGGCATCCTGCGAGATGCGGTATTCCAGGAGGCACCCCGCAATTTAAAGCCGCAGGACCCTGAACCATTGTACAGGCTTTTTCCCTGGGAAACAAAACTCACAAGCCACTGTTCTGGGTGTCAGTTTTCAGGACCCACTTGACACTCTCAAACAAGACCAAGTTGGCACTTGTGCCACCTTGCGTCTGGGAGGCATCCTGCGAGAGGCGCAGTTCCAGGAGGCACCCGGCAATTTAAGGCCGCAGGACCCTGAACCATTGTACAGGCTTTTTCCCTGGGAAACAAAACTCACAAGCCACTGTTCTGGGTGTCAGTTTTCAGGACCCACTTGGCACTCTTAAACCAGACCAAGTTGGCACTGGTGCCACCTTGCGTCTGGGAGGCATCCTTTGAGAGGCCGAATTCCAGGAGGCACCCGGCAATTTAAGGCCTCAGGCCCCTGAACCATTGTACAGGCTTTTTCCCTGGGAAACAAAACTCTCAAGCCACTGTTCTAGGTGTCAGTTTTCAGGACCCACTTGGCACTCTCAAACCAGACCAAGTTGGCACTGGTGTTGCTTAGCGTCTGGGTAACATCTGGCGTGATGCGGAATTCCAGGAGTCACCCGGCAATTTAAGGCCGCAGGACCCTGAACCATTGTACAGGCTTTTTCCCTGGGAAACAAAACTCACAAGCCACTGTTCTGGGTGTCAGTTTTCAGGACCCACTTGGCACTCTCAAACCAGACCAAGTTGGCACTGGTGCCACCTTGCGTCTGGGAGGCATTCTGCGAGAGGCGGATTTCCAGGAGGCACCCGGCAATTTAAGGCCGCAGGACCCTGAACCATTGTACAGGCTTTTTCCCTGGGAAGCAAAACTCACAAGCCACTGTTCTGGGTGTCAGTTTTCAGGACCCACTTGTCACTCTCAAACCAGACCAAGTTTGAAATGGTGCCACCTTGTGTCTGGGAGGCATCCTGCGAGAGGCGGAATTCCAGGAGGCACCCGGCAATTTAAGGCCTCAGGCCCCTGAACCATTGTACAGGCTTTTTCCCTGGGAAACAAAACTCACAAGCCACTTTTCTGGGTGTCAGTTTGCAGGAAACACTTGGCACTCTCAAACCAGACAAAGTTGGCACTGGTGCCACCTTGCGTCTGGGAGGCATCCTGCGAGAGGCGGATCTCCAGGTGGCACCCGGCTATTAAAGGCGGCATTAACCTAAACCACTTTACAGGCTTTTTCCCTGGGAAAGAAAACTCACAAGCCACTGTTCTGGGTGTCAGTTTTCAGGAGCCACCTGGCACTCTCAAACCAGACCAAGTTGGCACTGGTGCCACCTTGCGTCTGGGCGGCATCCTGCGAGAGCCTGAATTCCAGGAGGCACCCGGCAATTTAAGGCCTCAGGCCCCTGAACCATTGTACAGGCTTTTTCCCTGGGAAACAAAACTCACAAGCCACTGTTCCTTGTGTCAGTTTTCAGGACCCACTTGACACGCTCAAAGCAGACCAAGTTGGCACTGGTGCCACCTTGCGTCTGGGAGGCATCCTGCGAGAGGCCGAATTCAAGGAGGCACCCGGTAATTAAAGGCCTCAAGCCCCTGAACCATTGTACAGGCTTTTTCCCTGGGAAACAAAACTCACAAGCCACTGTTCTGGGTGTCAGTTTTCAGGACACACTTGACACTCTTAAACCAGACCAAGTTGGCACTGGTGCCTCCTTGTGTCTGGGAGGCATCCTGCGAGAGGCCGAATTCCTGGAGTCACCCGGCAATTTAAGGCCTCAGGCCCCTGAACCATTGTACAGGCTTTTTCTCTGGGAAACAAAACTCACAAGCCACTGTTCTGGGTGTCAGTTTGCAGGACCCACTTGGCACTCTTAAACCAGACCAAGTTGGCACTGGTGTTGCTTAGCGTCTGGGAAAAATCTGGCGAGATGCGGAATTCCAGGAGGCACCCGGCAATTTAAGGCCGCAGGACCCTGAACCATTGTATAGGCTTTTTCCCTGGGAAAGAAAGCTCACAAGCCACTGTTCTGGGTGTCAGTTTTCAGGACCCACTTGGCACTCTTAAACCAGACCAAGTTTCAACTGGTGCCACCTTGCGTCTGGGAGGCATCCTGCGAGAGGCCAAATTCTAGGAGTCACCCGGCAATTTAAGGCCGCAGGACCCTGAACCATTGTACAGGCTTTTTCCCTGGGAAACAAAACTCACAAGCCACTGTTCTAGGTGTCAGTTTTCAGGACCCACTTGACACTCTCAAACAAGACCAAGTTGGCACTGGTGCCACCTTGCGTCTGGGAGGCATCCTGCGAGAGGCGCAGTTCCAGGAGGCACCCGGCAATTTAAGGCCGCAGGACCCTGAACCATTGTACAGGCTTTTTCCCTGGGAAACAAAACTCACAAGCCACTGTTCTGGGTGTCAGTTTGCAGGACCCACTTGGCACTCTCAAACCAGACCAAGTTGGCACTGGTGCCACCTTGCGTCTGGGAGGCATTCTGCGAGAGGCGGAATTCCAGGAGGCACCCGGCTATTAAAGGCGGCATTAACCTAAACCACTTTACAGGCTTTTTCCCTGGGAAAGAAAACTCACAAGCCACTGTTCTGGGTGTCAGTTTTCAGGAGCCACCTGGCACTCTCAAACCAGACCAAGTTGGCACTGGTGCCACCTTGCATCTGGGAGGTATCCTGCGAGAGGCGCAATTCCAGGAGGCACTCGGCAATTTAAGGCCGCAGGACCCTGAACCATTGTACAGGCTTTTTCCCTGGGAAACAAAACTCACAAGCCACTGTTCTGGGTGTCAGTTTTTTAGGACCCACTTGGCACTCTTAAATCAGACCAAGTTGGAACTGGTGCCACCTTGCGTCTGGGAGGCATCCTGCGAGAGGCCAAATTCCAGGATTCACCCAGCAATTTAAGGCCGCAGGACCCTGAACCATTTTAAAGGCTTTTTCCCTGGGAAACAAAACTCACAAGCCACTGTTCTGGGTGTCAGTTTTCAGGAGCCACTTGGTACTCTCAAAACAGACCAAGTTGGAAATGGTGTCATTTTGCGTCTGGGAGGCATCCTGCGAGAGGCGGAATTCCAGGAGCCACCCGGCAATTTGAGGCTTCAGGCCCCTGAACCATTGTACAGGCTTTTTCCCTGGGAAACAAAACTCACAAGCCACTGTTCTGGGTGTCAGTTTTCAGGACCCACTTGGCACTCTCAAACCAGACCAAGTTGGCACTGGTGCCATCTTGTGTCTGGGAGGCATCCTGCGAGAGGCGGATCTCTAGGTGGCACCCGGCAATTAAAGGCGGCATTAACCTAAACCAATTTACAGGCTTTTTCCCTGGGAAAGAAAACTCAAAAGCCACTGTTCTGGGTGTCAGTTTGCAGGAGCCACCTGGCACTCTCAAACCAGACCAAGTTGGCACTGGTGCCACCTTGCGTCTGGGAGGCATCCTGCGAGAGGCGCAGTTCTAGGAGGCACCCGGCAATTTAAGGCCGCAGGACCCTGAACCATTGTACAGGCTTTTTCCCTGGGAAACAAAACTCACAAGCCACTGTTCTGGGTGTCAGTTTTCAGGACCCACTTGACACTCTCAAACCAGACCAAGTTGGCACTGGTGCCATCTTGTGTCTTGGAGGCATCCTGCGAGAGGCGGAATTCCAGGAGGCACCCGGCAATTTAAGGCCTCAGGCCCCTGAACCATTGTACAGGCTTTTTCCCTGGGAAACAAAACTCACAAGCCACTGTTCTAGGTGTCAGTTTTCAGGACCCACTTGGCACTCTCAAACCAGACCAAGTTGGCACTGGTGTTGCTTAGCGTCTGGGTAACATCTGGCGTGATGCGGAATTCCAGGAGTCACCCGGCAATTTAAGGCCGCAGGACCCTGAACCATTGTACAGGCTTTTTCCCTGGGAAACAAAACTCACAAGCCACTGTTCTGGGTGTCAGTTTGCAGGAGCCACCTGGCACTCTCAAACCAGACCAAGTTGGCACGGGTGTCATGTTGCGCCTGGGAGGCATCCTGTGAGAGGCGGATCTCAGGGAGGCACCCGGCAATTTAAGGCCGCAGGCCCCTGAACCATTGTACAGGCTTTTTCCCTGGGAAACAAAACTCACAAGCCACTGTTCTGGGTGTCAGTTTGCAGGAGCCACCTGGCACTCTCAAACCAGACCAAGTTGGCACTGGTGTTTCCACCTTGTGTCTGGGAGGCATCCTGCGAGAGGCGCAATTCCAGGAGGCACCCGGCAATTTAAAGCCGCAGGACCCTGAACCATTGTACAGGCTTTTTCCCTGGGAAACAAAACTCACAAGCCACTGTTCTGGGTGTCAGTTTTCAGGACCCACTTGACACTCTCAAAGCAGACCAAGTCTGCACTGGTGCCACCTTGCGTCTGGGAGGCATCCTGCGAGAGGCGCAGTTCCAGGAGGCACTTGGCAATTTAAGGCCGCAGGACCCTGAACCATTGTACAGGCTTTTTCCCTGGGAAACAAAACTCACAAGCCACTGTTCTGGGTGTCAGTTTTCAGGACCCACTTGGCACTCTCAAACCAGACCAAGTTGGCACTGGTGCCATCTTGTGTCTTGGAGGCATCCTGCGAGAGGCGCAGTTCCAGGAGGCACCCGGCAATTTAAGGCCGCAGGACCCTGAACCATTGTACAGGCTTTTTCCCTGGGAAACAAAACTCACAAGCCACTGTTCTGGGTGTCAGTTTTCAGGACCCACTTGGCACTCTCAAACCAGACCAAGTTGGCACTGGTGTTGCTTAGCGTCTGGGTAACATCTGGCGTGATGCGGAATTCCAGGAGGCACCCGGCAATTTAAGGCCGCAGGACCCTGAACCATTGTACAGGCTTTTTCCCTGGGAAACAAAACTCACAAGCCACTGTTCTGGGTGTCAGTTTGCAGGAGCCACCTGGCACTCTCAAACCAGACCAAGTTGGCACGGGTGTCATGTTGCGCCTGGGAGGCATCCTGTGAGAGGCGGATCTCAGGGAGGCACCCGGCAATTTAAGGCCACAGGCCCCTGAACCATTGTACAGGCTTTTTCCCTAGGAAACAAAACTCACAAGCCACTGTTCTGGGTGTCAGTTTTCAGGACCCACTTGGCACTCTCAAACCAGACCAAGTGTGCACTGGTGCCACCTTGCGTCTGGGAGGCATCCTGCGAGATGCGGTATTCCAGGAGGCACCCCGCAATTTAAAGCCGCAGGACCCTGAACCATTGTACAGGCTTTTTCCCTGGGAAACAAAACTCACAAGCCACTGTTCTGGGTGTCAGTTTTCAGGACCCACTTGACACTCTCAAACAAGACCAAGTTGGCACTGGTGCCACCTTGCGTCTGGGAGGCATCCTGCGAGAGGCGCAGTTCCAGGAGGCACCCGGCAATTTAAGGCCGCAGGACCCTGAACCATTGTACAGGCTTTTTCCCTGGGAAACAAAACTCACAAGCCACTGTTCTGGGTGTCAGTTTGCAGGAAACACTTGGCACTCTTAAACCAGACCAAGTTGGCACTGGTGCCACCTTGCGTCTGGGAGGCATCCTTTGAGAGGCCGAATTCCAGGAGGCACCCGGCAATTTAAGGCCTCAGGCCCCTGAACCATTGTACAGGCTTTTTCCCTGGGAAACAAAACTCTCAAGCCACTGTTCTAGGTGTCAGTTTTCAGGACCCACTTGGCACTCTCAAACCAGACCAAGTTGGCACTGGTGTTGCTTAGCGTCTGGGTAACATCTGGCGAGATGCGGAATTCCAGGAGTCACCCGGCAATTTAAGGCCGCAGGACCCTGAACCATTGTACAGGCTTTTTCCCTGGGAAACAAAACTCACAAGCCACTGTTCTGGGTGTCAGTTTTCAGGACCCACTTGGCACTCTCAAACCAGACCAAGTTGGCACTGGTGCCACCTTGCGTCTGGGAGGCATTCTGCGAGAGGCGGATTTCCAGGAGGCACCCGGCAATTTAAGGCCGCAGGACCCTGAACCATTGTACAGGCTTTTTCCCTGGGAAGCAAAACTCACAAGCCACTGTTCTGGGTGTCAGTTTGCAGGACCCACTTGTCACTCTCAAACCAGACCAAGTTTGAAATGGTGCCACCTTGTGTCTGGGAGGCATCCTGCGAGAGGCGGAATTCCAGGAGGCACCCGGCAATTTAAGGCCTCAGGCCCCTGAACCATTGTACAGGCTTTTTCCCTGGGAAACAAAACTCACAAGCCACTTTTCTGGGTGTCAGTTTGCAGGAAACACTTGGCACTCTCAAACCAGACAAAGTTGGCACTGGTGCCACCTTGCGTCTGGGAGGCATCCTGCGAGAGGCGGATCTCCAGGTGGCACCCGGCTATTAAAGGCGGCATTAACCTAAACCACTTTACAGGCTTTTTCCCTGGGAAAGAAAACTCACAAGCCACTGTTCTGGGAGTCAGTTTTCAGGAGCCACCTGGCACTCTCAAACCAGACCAAGTTGGCACTGGTGCCACCTTGCGTCTGGGCGGCATCCTGCGAGAGCCTGAATTCCAGGAGGCACCCGGCAATTTAAGGCCTCAGGCCCCTGAACCATTGTACAGGCTTTTTCCCTGGGAAACAAAACTCACAAGCCACTGTTCCTTGTGTCAGTTTTCAGGACCCACTTGACACGCTCAAAGCAGACCAAGTTGGCACTGGTGCCACCTTGCGTCTGGGAGGCATCCTGCGAGAGGCGCAGTTCAAGGAGGCACCCGGCAATTTAAGGCCGCAGGACCCTGAACCATTGTACAGGCTTTTTCCCTGGGAAACAAAACTCACAAGCCACTGTTCTGGGTGTCAGTTTTCAGGACCCACTTGGCACTCTTAAACCAGACCAAGTTGGCACTGGTGCCTCCTTGTGTCTGGGAGGCATCCTGCGAGAGGCCGAATTCCTGGAGTCACCCGGCAATTTAAGGCCTCAGGCCCCTGAACCATTGTACAGGCTTTTTCTCTGGGAAACAAAACTCACAAGCCACTGTTCTGGGTGTCAGTTTGCAGGACCCACTTGGCACTCTTAAACCAGACCAAGTTGGCACTGGTGTTGCTTAGCGTCTGGGAAAAATCTGGCGAGATGCGGAATTCCAGGAGGCACCCGGCAATTTAAGGCCGCAGGACCCTGAACCATTGTATAGGCTTTTTCCCTGGGAAAGAAAGCTCACAAGCCACTGTTCTGGGTGTCAGTTTTTTAGGACCCACTTGGCACTCTTAAACCAGACCAAGTTTCAACTGGTGCCACCTTGCGTCTGGGAGGCATCCTGCGAGAGGCCAAATTCTAGGAGTCACCCGGCAATTTAAGGCCGCAGGACCCTGAACCATTGTACAGGCTTTTTCCCTGGGAAACAAAACTCACAAGCCACTGTTTGGGTGTACGTTTTCAGGACCCACTTGGCACTCTCAAACCAGACCAAGTTGGCACTGGTGTCATATTGCGTCTGGGAGGCACCCTGCAAGAGGCCGAATTCCAGGAGGCACCCGGCAATTTAAGGCCGCAGGCCCCTGAACCATTGTACAGGCTTTTTCCCTGGGAAACAAAACTCACAAGCCACTGTTCTGGGTGTCAGTTTGCAGGACCCACTTGGCACTCTCAAACCAGACCAAGTGTGCACTGGTGCCACCTTGCATCTGGGAGGCATCCTGCGAGATGCGGTATTCCAGGAGGCACCCCGCAATTTAAAGCCGCAGGACCCTGAACCATTGTACAGGCTTTTTCCCTGGGAAACAAAACTCACAAGCCACTGTTCTGGGTGTCAGTTTGCAGGAGCCACCTGGCACTCTCAAACCAGACCAAGTTGGCACGGGTGTCATGTTGCGCCTGGGAGGCATCCTGTGAGAGGCGGATCTCAGGGAGGCACCCGGCAATTTAAGGCCGCAGGCCCCTGAACCATTGTACAGGCTTTTTCCCTGGGAAACAAAACTCACAAGCCACTGTTCTGGGTGTCAGTTTGCAGGAGCCACCTGACACTCTCAAACCAGACCAAGTTGGCACTGGTGCCACCTTGTGTCTGGGAGGCATCCTGCGAGAGGCGCAATTCCAGGAGGTACCCGGCAATTTAAAGCCGCAGGACCCTGAACCATTGTACAGGCTTTTTCCCTGGGAAACAAAACTCACAAGCCACTGTTCTGGGTGTCAGTTTTCAGGACCCACATGACACTCTCAAAGCAGACCAAGTTGGCACTGGTGCCACCTTGCGTCTGGGAGGCATCCTGCGAGAGGCGCAGTTCCAGGAGGCACCCGGCAATTTAAGGCCGCAGGACCCTGAACCATTGTACAGGCTTTTTCCCTGGGAAACAAAACTCACAAGCCACTGTTCTGGGTGTCAGTTTGCAGGAGCCACCTGGCACTCTCAAACCAGACCAAGTTGGCACTGGTGCCATCTTGTGTCTTGGAGGCATCCTGCGAGAGGCGCAGTTCCAGGAGGCACCCGGCAATTTAAGGCCGCAGGACCCTGAATCATTGTACAGGCTTTTTCCCTGGGAAACAAAACTCACAAGCCACTGTTCTGGGTGTCAGTTTTCAGGACCCACTTGGCACTCTCAAACCAGACCAAGTTGGCACTGGTGCCACCTTGCGTCTGGGAGGCATCCTGCAAGAGTCGAATCTCCAGGAGGCACCCGGCTATTTAAGGCGGCATTAACCTAAACCACTTTACAGGCTTTTTCCCTGGGAAAGAAAACTCACAAGCCACTGTTCTGGGTGTCAGTTTGCAGGAGCCACCTGGCACTCTCAAACCAGACCAAGTTGGCACTGGTGCCACCTTGCGTCTGGGAGGTATCCTGCGAGAGGCGCAATTCCAGGAGCTACCCGGCAATTTAAGGCCGCAGGACCCTGAACCATTGTACAGGCTTTTTCCCTGGGAAACAAAACTCTCAAGCCACTGTTCTAGGTGTCAGTTTTCAGGACCCACTTGGCACTCTCAAACCAGACCAAGTTGGCACTGGTGTTGCTTAGCGTCTGGGTAACATCTGGCGTGATGCGGAATTCCAGGAGTCACCCGGCAATTTAAGGCCGCAGGACCCTGAACCATTGTACAGGCTTTTTCCCTGGGAAACAAAACTCACAAGCCACTGTTCTGGGTGTCAGTTTTTTAGGACCCACTTGGCACTCTTAAATCAGACCAAGTGTGCACTGGTGCCACCTTGCGTCTGGGAGGCATCCTGCGAGAGGCCAAATTCCAGGATTCACCCAGCAATTTAAGGCCGCAGGACCCTGAACCATTTTAAAGGCTTTTTCCCTGGGAAACAAAACTCACAAGCCACTGTTCTGGGTGTCAGTTTTCAAGAGCCACTTGGTACTCTCAAAACAGACCAAGTTGGAAATGGTGTCATTTTGCGTCTGGGAGGCATCCTGCGAGAGGCGGAATTCCAGGAGCCACCCGGCAATTTGAGGCTTCAGGCCCCTGAACCATTGTACAGGCTTTTTCCCTGGGAAACAAAACTCACAAGCCACTGTTTTTTGTGTCAGTTTTCAGGACCCACTTGACACTCTCAAACCAGACCAAGTTGGCACTGGTGCCACCTTGCGTCTGGGAGGCATCCTGCGAGAGGCGGATCTCTAGGTGGCACCCGGCAATTAAAGGCGGCATTAACCTAAACCAATTTACTGGCTTTTTCCCTGGGAAAGAAAACTCACAAGCCACTGTTCTGGGTGTCAGTTTGCAGGAGCCACCTGGCACTCTCAAACCAGACCAAGTTGGCACGGGTGTCATGTTGCGCCTGGGAGTCATCTTATGAGAGGCGGATCTCAGGGAGGCACCCGGCAATTTAAGGCCACAGGCCCCTGAACCATTGTACAGGCTTTTTCCCTGGGAAACAAAACTCACAAGCCACTGTTCTGGGTGTCAGTTTTCAGGACCCACTTGGCACTCTCAAACCAGACCAAGTGTGCACTGGTGCCACCTTGCTTCTGGGAGGCATCCTTTGAGAGGCCGAATTCCAGGAGGCACCTGGCAATTTAAGGCCTCAGGCCCCTGAACCATTGTACAGGCTTTTTCCCTGGGAAACAAAACTCTCAAGCCACTGTTCTGGGTGTCAGTTTTCAGGACCCACTTGGCACTCTCAAACCAGACCAAGTTGGCACTGGTGTTGCTTAGCGTCTGGGTAACATCTGGCGTGATGCGGAATTCCAGGAGTCACCCGGCAATTTAAGGCCGCAGGAACCTGAACCATTGTACAGGCTTTTTCCCTGGGAAACAAAACTCACAAGCCACTGTTCTGGGTGTCAGTTTGCAGGACCCACTTGGCACTCTCAAACCAGACCAAGTTGGCACTGGTGCCACCTTGCGTCTGGGAGGCATTCTGCGAGAGGCGCAATTCCAGGAGGCACCCGGCAATTTAACGCCGCAGGACCCTGAACCATTGTACAGGCTTTTTCCCTGGGAAGCAAAACTCACAAGCCACTGTTCTGGGTGTCAGTTTTCAGGACCCACTTGTCACTCTCAAACCAGACCAAGTTTGAAATGGTGCCACCTTGTGTCTGGGAGGCATCCTGCGAGAGGCGGAATTCCAGGAGGCACCCGGC
The DNA here is from genome assembly GCF_963513975.1 of Fringilla coelebs. NCBI lineage: Eukaryota > Metazoa > Chordata > Aves > Passeriformes > Fringillidae > Fringilla > Fringilla coelebs. The sequence continues at coordinate 23,641 of NW_028167521.1, read as the reverse complement.
AATTTAAGGCCTCAGGCCCCTGAACCATTGTACAGGCTTTTTCCCTGGGAAACAAAACTCACAAGCCACTGTTCTGGGTGTCAGTTTGCAGGACCCAGTTGGCACTCTTAAACCAGACCAAGTTGGCACTGGTGTTGCTTAGCGTCTGGGCAAAATCTGGCGAGATGCGGAATTCCAGGAGGCACCCGGCAATTTAAGGCCGCAGGACCCTGAACCATTGTACAGGCTTTTTCCCTGGGAAAGAAAGCTCACAAGCCACTGTTCTGGGTGTCAGTTTTCAGGACCCACTTGGCACTCTTAAACCAGACCAAGTTTCAACTGGTGCCACCTTGCGTCTGGGAGGCATCCTGCGAGAGGCCAAATTCCAGGAGTCACCCGGCAATTTAAGGCCGCAGGACCCTGAACCATTGTACAGGCTTTTTCCCTGGGAAACAAAACTCACAAGCCACTGTTTGGGTGTCAGTTTTCAGGACCCACTTAGCACTCTCAAACCAGACCAAGTTGGCACTGGTGTCATATTGCGTCTGGGAGGCACCCTGCAAGAGGCCGAATTCCAGGAGGCACCCGGCAATTTAAGGCCGCAGGCCCCTGAACCATTGTACAGGCTTTTTCCCTGGGAAACAAAACTCACAAGCCACTGTTCTGGGTGTCAGTTTGCAGGACCCACTTGGCACTCTCAAACCAGACCAAGTTGGCACTGGTGCCACCTTGCGTCTGGGAGGCATCCTGCGAGATGCGGTATTCCAGGAGGCACCCCGCAATTTAAAGCCGCAGGACCCTGAACCATTGTACAGGCTTTTTCCCTGGGAAACAAAACTCACAAGCCACTGTTCTGGGTGTCAGTTTGCAGGACAAACTTGGCACTCTTAAACCAGACTAAGTTGGAACTGGTGCCACCTTGCGTCTGGGAGGCATCCTGCGAGAGGCGGAATTCCAGGAGGCACCCGGCAATTTAAGTCCGCAGGACCCTGAACCATTATACAGGCTTTTTCCCTGGGAAACAAACTCACAAGCCACTGTTCTGGGTGTCAGTTTTCAGGACCCACTTGACACTCTCAAAGCAGACCAAGTTGGCACTGGTGCCACCTTGTGTCTGGGAGGCATCCTGCGAGAGGCGGAATTCCAGGAGGCACCCGGCTATTAAAGGCGGCATTAACCTAAACCATTTTACAGGCTTTTTCCCTGGGAAACAAAACTCACAAGCCACTGTTCTGGGTGTCAGTTTTCAGGACCCACTTGGCACTCTCAAACCAGACCAAGTTGGCACTGGTGCCACCTTGCGTCTGGGAGGCATCCTGCGAGAGGCGCAATTCCAGGAGGCACCCGGCTATTAAAGGCGGCATTAACCTAAACCATTTTACAGGCTTTTTCCCTGGGAAACAAAACTCACAAGCCACTGTTCTGGGTGTCAGTTTTCAGGACCCACTTGGCACTCTCAAACCAGACCAAGTTGGCACTGGTGCCACCTTGCGTCTGGGAGGCATCCTGCGAGAGGCGCAATTCCAGGAGGCACCCGGCAATTTAAGGCCGCAGGCCCCTGAACCATTGTACAGGCTTTTTCCCTGGGAAACAAAACTCACAAGCCACTGTTCTGGGTTGTCAGTTTGCAGGACCCACTTGACACTCTCAAGCCAGACCAAGTTGACACTGGTGTTTCTTAGCGTCTGGGAAACATCTGGCGAGATGCGGAATTCCAGGAGGCACCCGGCAATTTAAGGCCGCAGGACCCTGAACCATTTTACAGGCTTTTTCCCTGGGAAGCAAAACTCACAAGCCATTGTTCTGGGTGTAAGTTTTCAGGACACACTTGGCAGTCTCAAACCAGACCAAGTTGGCATTGGTGCCACCTTGCGTCTGGGAGGCATCCTGCGAGAGGCGGAATTCCAGGAGGCACCCGGCAATTTAAGGCCTCAAGCCCCTGTACCATTGTACAGGCTTTTTCCCTGGGAAACAAAACTCACAAGCCACTGTTCTGGGTGTCAGTTTGCAGGAAACACTTGGCACTCTTAAACCAGACCAAGTTGGCACTGGTGTCATGTTGCGCCTGGGAGGCATCCTGTGCGAGGCGGAATTCCTGGAGTCACCCGGCAATTTAAGGCCTCAGGCCCCTGAACCATTTTACAGGCTTTTTCCCTGGGAAAGAAAACTCACAAGCCACTGTTCTGGGTGTCAGTTTTCAGGACCCACTTGGCACTCTTAAACCAGACCAAGTTTCAACTGGTGCCACCTTGCGTCTGGCAGGCATCCTGCGAGAGGCCAAATTCCAGGAGTCACCCGGCAATTTAAGGCTGCAGGACCCTGAACCATTGTACAGGCTTTTTCCCTGGGAAACAAAACTCACAAGACACTGTTCTGGGTGTCAGTTTTCAGGACCCACTTGGCACTCTCAAACCAGACCAAGTTGGCACTGGTGTCATATTGCGTCTGGGAGGCACCCTGCAAGAGGCCGAATTCCAGGAGGCACCCGGCAATTTAAGGCCGCAGGCCCCTGAACCATTGTACAGGCTTTTTCCCTGGGAAACAAAACTCACAAGCCACTGTTCTGGGTGTCAGTTTTCAGGACCCACTTGGCACTCTCAAACCAGACCAAGTGTGCACTGGTGCCACCTTGCGTCTGGGAGGCATCCTGCGAGATGCGGTTTTCCAGGAGGCACCCCGCAATTTAAAGCCGCAGGACCCTGAACCATTGTACAGGCTTTTTCCCTGGGAAACAAAACTCACAAGCCACTGTTCTGGGTGTCAGTTTGCAGGACCAACTTGGCACTCTTAAACCAGACTAAGTTGGAACTGGTGCCACCTTGCGTCTGGGAGGCATCCTGCGAGATGCGGTAGTCCAGGAGGCACCCGGCAATTTAAAGCCGCAGGACCCTGAACCATTGTACAGGCTTTTTCCCTGGGAAACAAAACTCACAAGCCACTGTTCTAGGTGTCAGTTTTCAGGACCCACTTGGCACTCTTAAACCAGACCAAGTTGGCACTGGTGCCACCTTGCGTCTGGGAGGCATCCTTCGAGAGGCCGAATTCCAGGAGGCACCCGGCAATTTAAGGCCTCAGGCCCCTGAACCATTGTACAGGCTTTTTCCCTGGGAAACAAAACTCACAAGCCACTGTTCTAGGTGTCAGTTTTCAGGACCCACTTGGCACTCTCAAACCAGACCAAGTTGGCACTGGTGTTGCTTAGCGTCTGGGTAACATCTGGCGTGATGCGGAATTCCAGGAGTCACCCGGCAATTTAAGGCCGCAGGACCCTGAACCATTGTACAGGCTTTTTCCCTGGGAAACAAAACTCACAAGCCACTGTTCTGGGTGTCAGTTTGCAGGACCCACTTGGCACTCTCAAACCAGACCAAGTTGGCACTGGTGCCACCTTGCGTCTGGGAGGCATTCTGCGAGAGGCGGAATTCCAGGAGGCACCCGGCAATTTAAGGCCGCAGGACCCTGAACCATTGTACAGGTTTTTTCCCTGGGAAACAAAACACACAAGCCACTGTTCTGGGTGTCAGTTTTCAGGACCCACTTGACACTCTCAAACCAGACAAAGTTGGCACTGGTGCCACCTTGCGTCTGGGAGGCATCCTGCGAGAGGCGGATCTCAGGGAGGCACCCGGCTATTAATGGCGGCATTAACCTAAACCATTTTACAGGCTTTTTCCCTGGGAAAGAAAACTCACAAGCCACTGTTCTGGGTGTCAGTTTTCAGGAGCCACCTGACACTCTCAAACCAGACCAAGTTGGCACTGGTGCCACCTTGCGTCTGGGCGGCATCCTGCGAGAGCCTGAATTCCAGGAGGCACCCGGCAATTTAAGGCCTCAGGCCCCTGAACCATTGTACAGGCTTTTTCCCTGGGAAACAAAACTCACAAGCCACTGTTCTGGGTGTCAGTTTTCAGGACCCACTTGACACGCTCAAAGCAGACCAAGTTGGCACTGGTGCCCCCTTGCGTCTGGGAGGCATCCTGCGAGAGGCCGAATTCAAGGAGGCACCCGGTAATTAAAGGCCTCAAGCCCCTGAACCATTGTACAGGCTTTTTCCCTGGGAGACAAAACTCACAAGCCACTGTTCTGGGTGTCAGTTTTCAGGACACACTTGACACTCTTAAACCAGACCAAGTTGGCACTGGTGCCTCCTTGTGTCTGGGAGGCATCCTGCGAGAGGCCGCATTCAAGGAGGCACCCGGCAATTTAAGGCCTCAGGCCCCTGAACCATTGTACAGGCTTTTTCCCTGGGAAACAAAACTCACAAGCCACTGTTCTGGGTGTCAGTTTGCAGGACCCACTTGGCACTCTTAAACCAGACCAAGTTGGCACTGGTGTTGCTTAGCGTCTGGGAAAAATCTGGCGAGATGCGGAATTCCAGGAGGCACCCGGCAATTTAAGGCCGCAGGACCCTGAACCATTGTACAGGCTTTTTCCCTGGGAAAACCGAACTCACAAGCCACTGTTCTGGGTTTCAGTTTTCAGGGCACACTTGGCACTCTCAAACCAGACCAAGTTGGCGCTGGTGTCATGTTGCGCCTGGGAGGCATCCTGTGAGTGGCGGATCTCAAGGAGGCACCCGGCAATTTAAGGCCGCAGGACCCTGAACCATTTTACAGGCTTTTTCCCTGGGAAACAAAACTCACAAGCCACTGTTCTGGGTGTCAGTTTTCAGGACCCACTTGTCACTCTTAAACCAGACCAAGTTGGAAATGGTGCCACCTTGTGTCTGGGAGGCATCCTGCGAGAGGCGGAATTCCAGGAGGCACTCGGCAATTTAAGGCCTCAGGCCCCTGAACCATTGTACAGGCTTTTTCCCTGGGAAACAAAACTCACAAGCCACTGTTCTGGGTGTCAGTTTGCAGGAAACACTTGGCACTCTTAAACCAGACCAAGTTGGCAGAGGTGTCATGTTGCGCCTGGGAGGCATCCTGTGCAAGGCAGAATTCCTGGAGTCACCCGGCAATTTAAGGCCTCAGGCCCCTGAACCATTTTACAGGCTTTTTCCCTGGGAAAGAAAACTCACAAACCACTGTTCTGGGTGTCAGTTTTCAGGACCAACTTGGCACTCTTAAACCAGACCAAATTTCAACTGCTGCCACCATGCGTCTGGGAGGCATCCTGCGAGAGGCCATATTCCAGGAGTCACCCGGCAATTTAAGGCCGCAGGACCCTGAACCATTGTACAGGCTTTTTCCCTGGGAAACAAAACTCACAAGCCACTGTTCAGGGTGTCAGTTTTCAGGACCCACTTGACACTCTCAAAGCAGACCAAGTTGGCACTGGTGCCACCTTGCGTCTGGGAGGCATCCTGCGAGAGGCGGAATTCCAGGAGGCACCCGGCTATTAAAGGCGGCATTAACCTAAACCATTTTACAGGCTTTTTCCCTGGGAAACAAAACTCACAAGCCACTGTTCTGGGTGTCAGTTTTCAGGACCCACTTGGCACTCTCAAACCAGACCAAGTTGGCACTGGTGCCACCTTGCGTCTGGGAGGCATCCTGCGAGAGGCGCAATTCCAGGAGGCACCCGGCAATTTAAGGCCGCAGGCCCCTGAACCATTGTACAGGCTTTTTCCCTGGGAAACAAAACTCACAAGTCACTGTTCTGGGTTGTCAGTTTGCAGAACCCACTTGACACTCTCAAGCCAGACCAAGTTGGCACTGGTGTTTCTTAGCGTCTGGGAAACATCTGGCGAGATGCGGAATTCCAGGAGGCACCCGGCAATTTAAGGCCGCAGGACCCTGAACCATTGTACAGGCTTTTTCCCTGGGAAACAAAACTCACAAGCCACTGTTCTGGGTGTCAGTTTTCAGGACCCACTTGGCACTCTCAAACCAGACCAAGTTGGCATTAATGCCACCTTGCGTCTTGGAGGCATCCTGCGAGAGGCGGAATTCCAGGAGGCACCCGGCAATTTAAGGCCTCAAGCCCGTGAACCATTGTACAGGCTTTTTCCCTGGGAAACAAAACTCACAAGCCACTGTTCTGGGTGTCAGTTTTCAGGACCCACTTGACACTCTCAAAGCAGACCAAGTTGGCACTGGTGCCTCCTTGTGTCTGGGAGGCATCCTGCGAGAGGCCGAATTCCAGGAGGCACCCGGCAATTTAAGGCCTCAGGCCCCTGAACCATTGTACAGGCTTTTTCCCTGGGAAACAAAACTCACAAGCCACTGTTCTGGGTGTCAGTTTTCAGGACCCACTTGGCACTCTCAAACCAGACCAAGTTGGAACGGGTGCCACCTTGCGTCTGGGAGGCATCCTGCGAGAGGCCGAATTCCAGGAGGCACCTGGCAATTTAAGGCCGCAGACCCCTGAACCATTGTACAGGCTTTTTCCCTGGGAAAGAAAACTCACAAGCCACTGTTCTGGGTGTCAGTTTGCAGGAGCCACCTGGCACTCTCAAACCAGACCAAGTTGGCACTGGTGTCATGTTGCGCCTGGGAGGCATCCTGTGATAGGCGGATCTCCAGGAGGCACTTGGCAATTTAAGGCCGCAGGACCCTGAACCATTTTACAGGCTTTTTCCCTGGGAAAAAAAACTCACAAGCCACTGTTCTGGGTGTCAGTTTGCAGGAGCCACCTGGCACTCTCAAACCAGACCAAGTTGGCACTGGTGCCACCTTGCGTCTGGGAGGCATCCTGCGAGAGGCGGAATTCCAGGAGGCACCCGGCAATTTAAGGCCGCAGGACCCTGAACCATTCTACAGGCTTTTTCCCTGGGAAACAAAACTCACAAGCCACTGTTCTGGGTGTCAGTTTGCAGGACCCACTTGGCACTCTTAAACCAGACCAAGTTGGAACGGGTGCCACCTTGTGTCTGGGAGGCATCCTGCGAGAGGCCGAATTCCAGGAGGCACCCGGCAATTTAAGGCCTCAGGCCCCTGAACCATTGTACAGGCTTTTTCCCTGGGAAACAAAACTCACAAGCCACTGTTCTGGGTGTCACTTTGCAGGAAACACTTAGCACTCTTAAACCAGACAAAGTTTTCATAGGTGTCATGTTGCGCCTCGGAGGCATCCTGTGCGAGGCGGAATTCCTGGAGTCACCCGGCAATTTAAGGCCTCAGGCCCCTGAACCATTGTACAGGCTTTTTCCCTGGGAAACAAAACTCACAAGCCACTGTTCTGGGTGTCAGTTTTCAGGACCCACTTGACACTCTCAAAGCAGACCAAGTTGGCACTGGTGCCACCTTGCGTCTGGGAGGCATCCTGCGAGAGGCGGAATTCCAGGAGGCACCCGGCTATTAAAGGCGGCATTAACCTAAACCATTTTACAGGCTTTTTCCCTGGGAAACAAAACTCACAAGCCACTGTTCTGGGTGTCAGTTTTCAGGACCCACCTGGCACTCTCAAACAAGACCAAGTTGGCACTGGTGCCACCTTGCGTCTGGGAGGCATCCTGCAAGAGGTGCAATTCCAGGAGGCACCCGGCAATTTAAGGCCGCAGGCCCCTGAACCATTGTACAGGCTTTTTCCCTGGGAAACAAAACTCACAAGCCACTGTTCTGGGTTGTCAGTTTGCAGGACCCACTTGACACTCTCAAGCCAGACCAATTTGGCACTGGTGTTGCTTAGCGTCTGGGAAACATCTGGCGAGATGCGGAATTCCAGGAGGCACCCGGCAATTTAAGGCCGCAGGACCCTGAACCATTTTACAGGCTTTTTCCCTGGGAAGCAAAACTCACAAGCCATTGTTCTGGGTGTTAGTTTTCAGGACACACTTGGCACTCTCAAACCAGACCAAGTTGGAACTGGTGCCACCTTGCGTCTGGGAGGCATCCTGCGAGAGGCGGAATTCCAGGAGGCACCCGGCAATTTAAGGCCTCAGGCGCCTGAACCATTGTACAGGCTTTTTCCCTGGGAAACAAAACTCACAAGCCACTGTTCTGGGTGTCAGTTTTCAGGACCCACTTGACACTCTCAAAGCAGACCAAGTTGGCACTGGTGCCACCTTGCGTCTGGGCGGCATCCTGCGAGAGGCCGAATTCAAGGAGGCACCCGGCAATTTAAGGCCTCAAGCCCCTGAACCACTGTACAGGCTTTTTCCCTGGGAAAATAAACTCACAAGCCACTGTTCTGGGTGTCAGTTTTCAGGACACACTTGGCACTCTTAAACCAGACCAAGTTGGCAGTGGTGCCTCCTTGTGTCTGGGAGGCATCCTGCGAGAGGCCGAATTCCAGGAGGCACCCGGCAATTTAAGGCCTCAGGCCCCTGAACCATTCTACAGACTTTTTCCCTGGGAAACAAAACTCACAAGCCACTGTTCTGGGTGTCACTTTGCAGGACCCACTTGGAGCTCTTAAACCAGACCAAGTTGGCACTGGTGTTGCTTAGCGTCTGGGAAAAATCTGGCGAGATGCAGAATTCCAGGAGGCACCCGGCAATTTAAGGCCGCAGGACCCTGAACCATTGTACAGGCTTTTTCCCTGGGAAACAAAACTCACAAGCCATTGTTCTGGGTGTCAGTTTGCAGGACGCACTTGGCACTCTCAAACCAGACCAAGTTGGCACAGGTGCCACCTTGCGTCTGGGAGGCATCCTGCGAGAGGCGGAATTCCAGGAGGCACCCGGCAATTTAAGTCCGCAGGACCCTGAACAATTGTACAGGCTTTTTCCCTGGGAAACAAACTCACAAGCCACTGTTCTGGGTGTCAGTGTTCAGGACCCACTTGACACTCTCAAACCAGACCAAGTTGGCACTGGTGCCACCTTGCGTCTGGGAGGCATCCTGCGAAAGGCGGATCTCCGGGTGGCACCCGGCTATTAAAGGCGACATTAACCTAAACCATTTTACAGGCTTTTTCCCTGGGAAAGAAAGCTCACAAGCCACTGTTCTGGGTGTCAGTTTGCAGGAGCCACCTGGCACTCTCAAACCAGACCAAGTTGGCACTGGTGCCACCTTGCGTCTGGGAGGCATCCTGCGAGAGGCGCAATTCAAGGAGGCACCCTGCAATTGAAGGCCGCAGGACCCTGAACCATTGTACAGGCTTTTTCCCTGGGAAACAAAACTCACAAGCCACTGTTCTGGGTGTCAGTTTTCAGGACCCACTTGGCACTCTTAAACCAGACCAAGTTGGAACGGGTGCCACCTTGCGTCTGGGAGGCATCCTGCGAGAGGCCGAATTCCAGGAGGCACCCGGCAATTTAAGGCCTCAGACCCCTGAACCATTGTACAGGCTTTTTCCCTGGGAAACAAAACTCACAAGCCACTGTTCTGGGTGTCAGTTTTCAGGACCCACTTGGCACTCTTAAACCAGACCAAGTTGGAACGGGTGCCACCTTGCGTCTGGGAGGCATCCTGCGAGAGGCCGAATTCCAGGAGGCACCCGGCAATTTAAGGCCGCAGGACCCTGAACCATTGTACAGGCTTTTTCCCTGGGAAACAAAACTCACAAGCCACTGTTCTGGGTGTCAGTTTGCAGGACCCACTTGACACTCTCAAACCAGACCAAGTTGGCACTGGTGCCACCTTGCGTCTGGGAGGCATCCTGCGAGAGGCCGAATTCCAGGAGGCACCCGGCAATTTAAGGCCTCAGGACCCTGAACCATTTTACAGGCTTTTTCCCTGGGAAACAAAACTCACAAGCCACTGTTCTGGGTGTCAGTTTTCAGGACCCACTTGTCACTCTCAAACCAGACCAAGTTGGAAATGGTGCCACCTTGTGTCTGGGAGGCATCCTGCGAGAGGCCGAATTCCAGGAGGCACCCGGCAATTTAAGGCCTCAGGCCCCTGAACCATTGTACAGGCTTTTTCCCTGGGAAACAAAACTCACAAGCCACTGTTCTGGGTGTCAGTTTGCAGGAAACACTTGGAACTCTTAAACGAGACCAAGTTCGCATAGGTGTCATGTTGCGCCTGGGAGGCATCCTGTGCGAGGCGGTATTCCTGGAGTCACCCGGCAATTTAAGGCCTCAGGCCCCTGAACCATTGTACAGGCTTTTTCCCTGGGAAAGAAAACTCACAAGCCACTGTTCTGGGTGTCAGTTTTCAGGACCCACTTGGCACTCTTAAACCAGACCAAGTTTCAACTGGTGCCACCTTGCGTCTGGGAGGCATCCTGTGAGAGGCCAAATTCCAGGAGGCACCCGGCAATTTAAGTCCGCAGGACCCTGAACAATTGTACAGGCTTTTTCCCTGGGAAACAAAACTCACAAGCCACTGTTCTGGGTGTCAGTTTTCAGGACCCACTTGACACTCTCAAAGCAGACCAATTTGGCACTGGTGCTACATTGCGTCTGGGAGGCATCCTGCAAAAGGCGGAATTCCAGGAGGCACCCGGCTATTAAAGGCAGCATTAACCTAAACCATTGTACAGGCTTTTTCCCTGGGAAACAAAACTCACAAGCCACTGTTCTGGGTGTCAGTTTGCAGGACACACTTGGCACTCTCAAACCAGACCAAGTTGGAATTGGTGCCACCTTGCGTCTGTGAGGCAGCCTGCGAGAGGCGGAATTCCAGGAGGCACCCGGCAATTTAAGTCCGCAGGACCCTGAATAATTGTACAGGCTTTTTCCCTGGGAAACAAACTCACAAGCCACTGTTCTGGGTGTCAGTTTTCAAGACCCACTTGACACTCTCAAACCAGACCAAGTTGGCACTGGTGCAAAATTGCGTCTGGGAGGCATCCTGCGAGACGCGGATCTCCAGGTGGCACCCGGCTATTTAGGGCGACATTAACCTAAACCATTTTACAGGCTTTTTCCCTGGGAAAGAAAACTCACAAGCCACTGTTCTTGGTGTCAGTTTGCAGGAGCCACCTAGCACTCTCAAACCAGACCAAGTTGGCACTGGTGCCACCTTGCGTCTGGGAGGCATCCTGCGAGAGGCGCAATTCAAGGAGGCACCCTGCAATATAAGGCCGCAGGACCCTGAACCATTGTACAGGCTTTTTCCCTGGGAAACAAAACTCACAAGCCACTGTTCTGGGTGTCAGTTTTCAGGACCCACTTGGCACTCTCAAACCAGACCAAGTTGGAACGGGTGCCACCTTGCGTCTGGGAGGCATCCTGCGAGAGGCGGAATTCCAGGAGGCACCTGGCAATTTAAGGCGTCAGACCCCTGAACCATTGTACAGGCTTTTTCCCTGGGAAACAAAACCCACAAGCCACTGTTCTGGGTGTCAGTTTGCAGGAGCCACCTGGCACTCTCAAACCAGACCAAGTTGGCACTGGTGTCATGTTGCGCCTGGGAGGCATCCTGTGATAGGCGGATCTCCAGGAGGCACCCGGCAATTTAAGGCCGCAGGACCCTGAACCATTTTACAGGCTTTTTCCCTGGGAAACAAAACTCACAAGCCACTGTTCTGGGTGTCAGTTTGCAGGAGCCACCTGGAACTCTCAAACCAGACCAAGTTGGCACTGGTGCCACCTTGCGTCTGGGAGGCATCCTGCGAGAGGCGGAATTCCAGGAGGCACCCCGCAATTTAAGGCCGCAGGACCCTGAACCATTGTACAGCCTTTTTCCTTGGGAAACAAAACTCACAAGCCACTGTTCTGGGTGTCAGTTTGCAGGACCCACTTGGCACTCTTAAACCAGACCAATTTGGCACTGTTGTTGCTTAGCGTCTGGGAAACATCTGGCGAGATGCGGAATTCCAGGAGGCACCCGGCAATTTAAGGCCTCAGGACCCTGAACCATTGTACAGGCTTTTTCCCTGGGAAACAAAACTCACAAGCCACTGTTCTGTGTCAGTTTGCAGGACCCACTTGGCACTCTTAAACCAGATCAAGTTGGAACTGGTGCCACCTTGCGTCTGGGAGTCATCCTGCGAGAGGCGGATCTCCAGGTGGCACCCGGCTATTAAAGGCGGCAATAACCTAAACCATTTTACAGGCTTTTTCCCTGGGAAACAAAACTCACAAGCCACTGTTCTGGGTGTCAGTTTACAGGAGCCACCTGGCACTCTCAAACAGGACCAAGTTGGCACTGGTGCCACCTTGCGTCTGGGAGGCATCCTGCGAGAGGCGGAATTAAAGGAGGCACTCCGAAATTTAAGGCCGCAGCACCCTGAACCATTGTACAGGCTTTTTCCCTGGGAAACAAAACTCACAAGCCACTGTTCTGGGTGTCATTTTTCAGGAGCCACCTGGCACTCTCAAACCAGACCAAGTTGGCACTGGTGTTGATTAGCATCTGGGAGGCATCCTGCGAGAGGCGGAATTCCTGGAGTCACCCGGCAATTTAAGGCCTCAGGCCCCTGAACCATTCTACAGGCCTTTTCCCTGGGAAACAAAACTCACAAGCCACTGTTCTGGGTGTCAGTTTTCAGGAGCCACCTGGCACTCTCAAACCAGACCAAGTTGGCACTGGTGCCTCTTTGCCTCTGAGAAACATCCTTCGAGAGGCGGAATTCCAGGAGGCACCCGGCAATTTAAGGCCGCAGGACCCTGAACCATTCTACAGGCCTTATCCCTGGGAAACAAAACTCACAAGCCACTGTTCTGGGTGTCAGTTTTCAGGACCCACTAGGCATTCTCAAACCAGACCAAGTTGGCATTGCTGCGAGCTTGCGTCTTGGAGGCATCCTACGAGAGGCCGAATTCCTGTAGGCACCCTGAAATTTAAATCAGCAGGACCCTGAACCATTGTACAGGCCTTTTCCCTGGGAAACAAAACTCACAAGCCACTGTTCTGGGTGTCAGTTTGCAGGAGCCACCTGGCACTCTCAAACCAGACCAAGTTGGCACTGGTGCCACCTTGCGTCTGGGAGGCATCCTGCGAGAGGCGCAATTCAAGGAGGCACCCTGCAATTTAAGGCCGCAGGACCCTGAACCATTGTACAGGCTTTTTCCCTGGGAAACAAAACTCACAAGCCACTGTTCTGGGTGTCAGTTTTCAGGACCCACTTGGCTTTCTTAAACCAGACCAAGTTGGAACGGGTGCCACCTTGCGTCTGGGAGGCATCCTGCGAGAGGCCGAATACCAGGAGGCACCCGGCAATTTAAGGCTTCAGGCCCCTGAACCATTCTACAGGCTTTTTCCCTGGGAAACAAAACTCACAAGCCACTGTTCTGGGTGTCAGTTTTCAGGACCCACTAGGCACTCTTAAACCAGACCAAGTTGGAACGGGTGCCACCTTGCGTCTGGGAGGCATCCTGCGAGAGGCCGAATTCCAGGAGGCACCTGGCAATTTAAGGCCTCAGACCCCTGAACCATTGTACAGGCTTTTTCCCTGGGAAACAAAACTCACAAGCCACTGTTCTGGGTGTCAGTTTGCAGGAGCCACCTGGCACTCTCAAACCAGACCAAGTTGGCACTGGTGTCATGTTGCGCCTGGGAGGCATCCTGTGATAGGCGGATCTCTAGGAGGCACCCGGCAATTTAAGGCCGCAGGACCCTGAACCATTTTACAGGCTTTTTCCCTGGGAAAAAAAACTCACAAGCCACTGTTCTGGGTGTCAGTTTGCAGGAGCCACCTGGCACTCTCAAACCAGACCAAGTTGGCACTGGTGCCACCTTGCGTCTGGGAGGCATCCTGCGAGAGGCGGAATTCCAGGAGGCACCCGGCAATTTAAGGCCGCAGGACCCTGAACCATTGTACAGACTTTTTCCCTGGGAAACAAAACTCACAAGCCACTGTTCTGGGTGTCAGTTTTCAGGACCCACCTGGCACTCTCAAACCAGACCAAGTTTGCACTGGAGCCACCTTGTGTCTGGGAGGCATCCTGCGAGAGGCCGAATTCCTGGAGGCACCCGGCAATTTAAGGCCGCAGGCCCCTGAACCATTGTACAGGCTTTTTCCCTGGGAAACAAAACTCACAAGCCACTGTTCTGGGTGTCAGTTTGCAGGACACACTTGGCACTCTCAAACCAGACCAAGTTGGAACTGGTGACACCTTGCGTCTGGGAGGCATCCTGCGAGATGCGGTATTCCAGGAGGCACCCCGCAATTTAAGGCCGCAGGACCCTGAACCATTGTACAGGCTTTTTCCCTGGGAAACAAAACTCACAAGCCACTGTTCTGGGTGTCAGTTTGCAGGACCCACTTGGCACACTTAAACCAGACCAATTTGGCACTGGTGTTGCTTAGCGTCTGGGAAACATCTGGCGAGATGCGGAATTCCAGGAGGCACCCGGCAATTTAAGGCCGCAGGACCCTGAACCATTGTACAGGCTTTTTCCCTGGGAAACAAAACTCACAAGCCACTGTTCTGTGTGTCAGTTTGCAGGACCCACTTGGCACTCTTAAACCAGATCAAGTTGGAACTGGTGCCACCTTGCGTCTGAGGCATCCTGCGAGAGGCGGTATTCCAGGTGGCACCCGGCTATTAAAGGCGGCATTAACCTAAACCATTGTACAGGCTTTTTCCCTGGGAAACAAAACTCACAAGCCACTGTTCTGGGTGTCAGTTTACAGGAGCCACCTGGCACTCTCAAACAGGACCAAGTTGGCACTGGTGCCACCTTGCGTCTGGGAGGCATCCTGCGAGAGGCGGAATTAAAGGAGGCACCCCGAAATTTAAGGCCGCAGCACCCTGAACCATTGTACAGGCCTTTTCCCTGGGAAACAAAACTCACAAGCCACTGTTCTGGGTGTCAGTTTTCAGGACCCACTAGGCATTCTCAAACCAGACCAAGTTGGCATTGCTGCGAGCTTGCGTCTTGGAGGCATCCTACGAGAGGCCGAATTCCTGTAGGCACCCTGAAATTTAAATCAGCAGGACCCTGAACCATTGTACAGGCCTTTTCCCTGGGAAACAAAACTCACAAGCCACTGTTCTGGGTGTCAGTTTTCAGGACCCACATGATATTCTCAAACCAGACCAAGTTGGCACTGGTATCAATTTGCATCTAGGACGCATCCTGCGAGAGCCGGAATTCCAGGAGGCACCCGGCAATTTAAGGCCTCAGGCCCCAGAACCATTCTACAGGCCTTTTCCCTGGGAAACAAAACTCAGAAGCCACTGTTCCGGGTGTCAGTTTTCAGGACCCACTAGGCACTCTCAAACCAGACCAAGTTTGCACTGGTGCCACTTTGCGTCTGAGAAACATCCTTCGAGAGGCGGAATTCCAGGAGGCACCAGGCAATTTAAGGCCGCAGGACCCTGAACCATTCTGCAGGCCTTTTCCCTGGGAAACAAAACTCAGAAGCCACTGTTCTGGGTGTCAGTTTTCAGGACCCACTAGGCACTCTCAAACAAGCTCAAGTTGGCATTGGTGCCACCTTGCGTATTGGAGGCATCCAACGAGAGGCGGAATTCCAGGAGGCACCCGGCAATTTAAGGACGCAGGAGCCTAAACAATTGTACAGGCTTTTTCCCTGGGAAACAAAACTCACAAGCCACTGTTCTGGGTGTCAGTTTGCAGGACCCACTTAGCACTCTCAAACCAGCCCAAGTCGGCATAGCTGCCACCGTGCGTCTGGAAAGCATCCTGCGAGAGGCGAAATTCCAGGAGGCACCCTGACATTTAAGGCCTCAGGACCCTGAACCATATTACAGGCTTTTTCCCTGGGAAACAAAACTCACTAGCCACTCTTCTGGGTGTCAGTTTTCAGGACCCACTAGGCACTCTCAAACCAGACCAAGTTGGCACTGGTGCCACTTTGCGTCTGGGAGGCATCCTGCGAGATGCCGAATTCCAGTAGACACCCTGAAATATAAGGCCTCAGACCCCTAACCAGTGTACAGGCCTTTTCCCTGGGAAACAAGACTCACAAGCCACTGTTCTGGGTATCAGTTTTCAGGACCCACTTGACACTCTCAAACCAGACCAAGTTGGCACTGGTCCCAGTTTGCATCTAGGACACATCCTGCGAGAGCCGCAATTCCATGAGGCACCCGGCAATTGTAGGCCTCAGGCCCCTGAACCATTCTACAGGCCTTTTCCCTGGGAAACAAAACTCAGAAGCCACTGTTCTGGGTGTCAGTTTTCAGGACCCACTAGGCACTCTCAAACCAGACCAAGTTTGCACTGGTACCACTTTGCATCTAGGACGCATCCTGCGAGAGGCGGAATTCCTGGAGGAACCCAGCAATTTAAGGCCTCAGGCCCCTGAACCATTCTACAGGCCTTTTCCCTGGGAAACAAAACTCACAAGCCACTGTTCTGGGTGTCAGTTTTCAGGACCCACTAGGCACTCTCAAACCAGACCGAGTTGGCACTGTTGCCACTTTGCGTCTTGAAGGCATCCTGCCAAAGGCCGAATTCCAGGAGGCACCAGGCAATTTAAGGCCTCAGGACCCTGAACTATTCTACAGGCCTTTTCCCTGGGAAAAAAAATCAGAAACCACTGTTCTGGGTGTCAGTTTTCAGGACCCACTTGACACTCCCAAAGCAGACCAAGTTAGCACTGGTGCCACTTTGCGTCTGGGAGGCATCCTGCGAGAGGCCTAATTCCAGTAGGCACCCGGCCATTTTAGGCCTCAGGTCCCTGAACCATTCTACAGGCTTTTACCCTGGAAAAGAAAACTCACAAGCCACTGTTCTGAGTGTGAGTTTTAAGGACCCACTTGGCACTCTCAAACCAGACCAAGTTTGCACTGGTGCAACATTGCGTCTGGGAGGCATCCTGTGAGAGGCCGAATTCCAGTAGGCACCCGGCAATTTAAGGCCTCAGACCCCTAACCAGTGTACAGGCCTTTTCCCTGGGAAACAAAACTCACAAGCCACTGTTCTGGGTATCAGTTTTCAGGACCCACTAGGAACTCTCAAACCAGCTCAAGTTGGCTTTGGTACCAGCTTCCTTCTCGGAGGCATCCTGCAAGATGCCGAATTCCAGTAGGCACCCTGAAATATAAGACCTCAGGACCCTGAACCATTGTACAGGCTTTTTCCCTGGGAAACAAAACTCACAAGCCACTGTTCTGGGTGTCAGTTTTCAGGACCCACTAGGCACTCTTAAACCAGACCAAGTTGGCACTGGTGCCACCTTGTGTCTGGGAGGCATCCTGCGAGAGGCCGAATTCCAGGAGGCACTCGGCAATTTAAGGCCTCGACACCGAACCACTGTACAGGCTTTTTCCCTGGGAAACAAAACTCAGAAGCCACTGTTCTGGGTGTCAGTTTTCAGCACCCACTAGGCATTCTCAAACCAGACCAAGTTGGCATTGGTGCAAGCTTGCGTCTTGGAGACATCCTACGAGAGGCCGAATTCCTGTAGGCACCCGGCAATTTAAGGACGCAGGAGGCTGAACCATTGTACAGGCCTTTTCCCTGGGAAACAAAACTCACAAGCCACTCTTCTGGGTGTCAGTTTTCAGGACCCACTTGTCACTCTCAAACCAGACCAAGTTGGAAATGGTGCCACATTACGTCTGGGAGGCATCCTGCGAGAGGCCGAATTCCAGTAGGCACCCGGCAATTTAAGGCCTCAGACCCCTAACCAGTGTACAGGCCTTTTCCCTGGGAAACAAAACTCACAAGCCACTGTTCTGGGTATCAGTTTTCAGGAGCCACATGATATTCTCAAACCAGATCAAGTTGGCACTGGTGCCACATTGCGTCTGGGAGGCATCCTGCGAGAGCCGGAATTCCAGGAGGCACCCGGCAATTTAAGGCCTCAGGCCCCTGAACCATTCTACAGGCCTTTTCCCTGGGAAACAAAACTCAGAAGCCACTGTTCTGGGTGTCAGTTTTCAGGACCCACATGGCACTCTCAAACCAGACCAAGTTGTCACTGGTGCCACTTTACGTCTGGGAGGCATCCTACGAGTGGCGGAATTCCTGGAGGCACCCGGCAATTTAAGGCCTCAGACCCCTCACCATTGTACAGGCCATTTCCCTGGGAAACAAAACTCACAAGCCACTGTTCTGGGTGTCAGTTTTCAGGACCCACTAGTCACTCTCAAACCAGACCAAGTTTGCCCTGGTGCCACTTTGCGTCTGAGAAACATCCTTCGAGAGGCTAAATTCCAGGAGGCACCAGGCAATTTAAGGCAGCAGGACCCTGAACCATTCTACAGGCCTTTTCCCTGGGAAACAACACTCACAAGCCACTGTTCTGAGTGTCAGTTTGCAGGACCCACTTGGCACTCTTAAACCAGACCAATTTGGCACTGGTGTTGCTTAGCGTCTGGGAAACATCTGGCGAGATGCGGAATTCCAGGAGGCACCCGGCAATTTAAGGCCGCAGGACCCTGAACCATTGTACAGGCTTTTTCCCTGGGAAACAAAACTCACAAGCCACTGTTCTGTGTCAGTTTGCAGGACCCACTTGGCACTCTTAAACCAGATCAAGTTGGAACTGGTGCCACCTTGCGTCTGGGAGTCATCCTGCGAGAGGCGGATCTCCAGGTGGCACCCGGCTATTAAAGGCGGCAATAACCTAAACCATTTTACAGGCTTTTTCCCTGGGAAACAAAACTCACAAGCCACTGTTCTGGGTGTCAGTTTACAGGAGCCACCTGGCACTCTCAAACAGGACCAAGTTGGCACTGGTGCCACTTGCGTCTGGGAGGCATCCTGCGAGAGGCGGAATTAAAGGAGGCACTCCGAAATTTAAGGCCGCAGCACCCTGAACCATTGTACAGGCTTTTTCCCTGGGAAACAAAACTCACAAGCCACTGTTCTGGGTGTCAGTTTTCAGGAGCCACCTGGCACTCTCAAACCAGACCAAGTTGGCACTGGTGTTGATTAGCGTCTGGGAGGCATCCTGCGAGAGGCGGAATTCCTGGAGGCACCCGGCAATTTAAGGCCTCAGGCCCCTGAACCATTCTACAGGCCTTTTCCCTGGGAAACAAAACTCACAAGCCACTGTTCTGGGTGTCAGTTTTCAGGAGCCACCTGGCACTCTCAAACCAGACCAAGTTGGCACTGGTGCCTCTTTGCCTCTGAGAAACATCCTTCGAGAGGCGGAATTCCAGGAGGCACCCGGCAATTTAAGGCCGCAGGACCCTGAACCATTCTACAGGCCTTTTCCCTGGGAAACAAAACTCACAAGCCACTGTTCTGGGTGTCAGTTTTCAGGACCCACTAGGCATTCTCAAACCAGACCAAGTTGGCATTGCTGCGAGCTTGCGTCTTGGAGGCATCCTACGAGAGGCCGAATTCCTGTAGGCACCCTGAAATTTAAATCAGCAGGACCCTGAACCATTGTACAGGCCTTTTCCCTGGGAAACAAAACTCACAAGCCACTGTTCTGGGTGTCAGTTTGCAGGAGCCACCTGGCACTCTCAAACCAGACCAAGTTGGCACTGGTGCCACCTTGCGTCTGGGAGGCATCCTGCGAGAGGCGCAATTCAAGGAGGCACCCTGCAATTTAAGGCCGCAGGACCCTGAACCATTGTACAGGCCTTTTCCCTGGGAAACAAAACTCACAAGCCACTGTTCTGGGTGTCAGTTTTCAGGACCCACTAGGCACTCTCAAACCAGACCGAGTTGGCACTGTTGCCACTTTGCGTCTTGAAGGCATCCTGCCAAAGGCCGAATTCCAGGAGGCACCAGGCAATTTAAGGCCTCAGGACCCTGAACTATTCTACAGGCCTTTTCCCTGGGAAAAAAAATCAGAAACCACTGTTCTGGGTGTCAGTTTTCAGGACCCACTTGACACTCCCAAAGCAGACCAAGTTAGCACTGGTGCCACTTTGCGTCTGGGAGGCATCCTGCGAGAGGCCTAATTCCAGTAGGCACCCGGCCATTTTAGGCCTCAGGTCCCTGAACCATTCTACAGGCTTTTACCCTGGAAAAGAAAACTCACAAGCCACTGTTCTGAGTGTGAGTTTTAAGGACCCACTTGGCACTCTCAAACCAGACCAAGTTTGCACTGGTGCAACATTGCGTCTGGGAGGCATCCTGTGAGAGGCCGAATTCCAGTAGGCACCCGGCAATTTAAGGCCTCAGACCCCTAACCAGTGTACAGGCCTTTTCCCTGGGAAACAAAACTCACAAGCCACTGTTCTGGGTATCAGTTTTCAGGACCCACTAGGAACTCTCAAACCAGCTCAAGTTGGCTTTGGTACCAGCTTCCTTCTCGGAGGCATCCTGCAAGATGCCGAATTCCAGTAGGCACCCTGAAATATAAGACCTCAGGACCCTGAACCATTGTACAGGCTTTTTCCCTGGGAAACAAAACTCACAAGCCACTGTTCTGGGTGTCAGTTTTCAGGACCCACTTGGCACTCTTAAACCAGACCAAGTTGGCACTGGTGCCACCTTGTGTCTGGGAGGCATCCTGCGAGAGGCCGAATTCCAGGAGGCACTCGGCAATTTAAGGCCTCGACACCGAACCACTGTACAGGCTTTTTCCCTGGGAAACAAAACTCAGAAGCCACTGTTCTGGGTGTCAGTTTTCAGCACCCACTAGGCATTCTCAAACCAGACCAAGTTGGCATTGGTGCAAGCTTGCGTCTTGGAGACATCCTACGAGAGGCCGAATTCCTGTAGGCACCCGGCAATTTAAGGACGCAGGAGGCTGAACCATTGTACAGGCCTTTTCCCTGGGAAACAAAACTCACAAGCCACTCTTCTGGGTGTCAGTTTTCAGGACCCACTTGTCACTCTCAAACCAGACCAAGTTGGAAATGGTGCCACATTACGTCTGGGAGGCATCCTGCGAGAGGCCGAATTCCAGTAGGCACCCGGCAATTTAAGGCCTCAGACCCCTAACCAGTGTACAGGCCTTTTCCCTGGGAAACAAAACTCACAAGCCACTGTTCTGGGTATCAGTTTTCAGGAGCCACATGATATTCTCAAACCAGATCAAGTTGGCACTGGTGCCACATTGCGTCTGGGAGGCATCCTGCGAGAGCCGGAATTCCAGGAGGCACCCGGCAATTTAAGGCCTCAGGCCCCTGAACCATTCTACAGGCCTTTTCCCTGGGAAACAAAACTCAGAAGCCACTGTTCTGGGTGTCAGTTTTCAGGACCCACATGGCACTCTCAAACCAGACCAAGTTGTCACTGGTGCCACTTTACGTCTGGGAGGCATCCTACGAGTGGCGGAATTCCTGGAGGCACCCGGCAATTTAAGGCCTCAGACCCCTCACCATTGTACAGGCCATTTCCCTGGGAAACAAAACTCACAAGCCACTGTTCTGGGTGTCAGTTTTCAGGACCCACTAGTCACTCTCAAACCAGACCAAGTTTGCACTGGTGCCACTTTGCGTCTGAGAAACATCCTTCGAGAGGCTAAATTCCAGGAGGCACCAGGCAATTTAAGGCAGCAGGACCCTGAACCATTCTACAGGCCTTTTCCCTGGGAAACAACACTCACAAGCCACTGTTCTGAGTGTCAGTTTGCAGGACCCACTTGGCACTCTTAAACCAGACCAATTTGGCACTGGTGTTGCTTAGCGTCTGGGAAACATCTGGCGAGATGCGGAATTCCAGGAGGCACCCGGCAATTTAAGGCCGCAGGACCCTGAACCATTGTACAGGCTTTTTCCCTGGGAAACAAAACTCACAAGCCACTGTTCTGTGTCAGTTTGCAGGACCCACTTGGCACTCTTAAACCAGATCAAGTTGGAACTGGTGCCACCTTGCGTCTGGGAGTCATCCTGCGAGAGGCGGATCTCCAGGTGGCACCCGGCTATTAAAGGCGGCAATAACCTAAACCATTTTACAGGCTTTTTCCCTGGGAAACAAAACTCACAAGCCACTGTTCTGGGTGTCAGTTTACAGGAGCCACCTGGCACTCTCAAACAGGACCAAGTTGGCACTGGTGCCACCTTGCGTCTGGGAGGCATCCTGCGAGAGGCGGAATTAAAGGAGGCACTCCGAAATTTAAGGCCGCAGCACCCTGAACCATTGTACAGGCTTTTTCCCTGGGAAACAAAACTCACAAGCCACTGTTCTGGGTGTCAGTTTTCAGGAGCCACCTGGCACTCTCAAACCAGACCAAGTTGGCACTGGTGTTGATTAGCGTCTGGGAGGCATCCTGCGAGAGGCGGAATTCCTGGAGGCACCCGGCAATTTAAGGCCTCAGGCCCCTGAACCATTCTACAGGCCTTTTCCCTGGGAAACAAAACTCACAAGCCACTGTTCTGGGTGTCAGTTTTCAGGAGCCACCTGACACTCTCAAACCAGACCAAGTTGGCACTGGTGCCTCTTTGCCTCTGAGAAACATCCTTCGAGAGGCGGAATTCCAGGAGGCACCAGGCAATTTAAGGCCGCAGGACCCTGAACCATTCTACAGGCCTTATCCCTGGGAAACAAAACTCACAAGCCACTGTTCTGGGTGTCAGTTTTCAGGACCCACTAGGCATTCTCAAACCAGACCAAGTTGGCATTGATGCGAGCTTGCGTCTTGGAGGCATC
This sequence comes from Fringilla coelebs, assembly GCF_963513975.1. Lineage (NCBI taxonomy): Eukaryota > Metazoa > Chordata > Aves > Passeriformes > Fringillidae > Fringilla > Fringilla coelebs. The sequence goes on along the minus strand of NW_028167521.1, from coordinate 1,466 downwards.
CTACGAGAGGCCGAATTCCTGTAGGCACCCTGAAATTTAAATCAGCAGGACCCTGAACCATTGTACAGGCCTTTTCCCTGGGAAACAAAACTCACAAGCCACTGTTCTGGGTGTCAGTTTGCAGGAGCCACCTGGCACTCTCAAACCAGACCAAGTTGGCACTGGTGCCACCTTGCGTCTGGGAGGCATCCTGCGAGAGGCGCAATTCAAGGAGGCACCCTGCAATTTAAGGCCGCAGGACCCTGAACCATTGTACAGGCTTTTACCCTGGGAAACAAAACTCACAAGCCACTGTTCTGGGTGTCAGTTTTCAGGACCCACTTGGCTTTCTTAAACCAGACCAAGTTGGAACGGGTGCCACCTTGCGTCTGGGAGGCATCCTGCGAGAGGCCGAATACCAGGAGGCACCCGGCAATTTAAGGCCTCAGGCCCCTGAACCATTCTACAGGCTTTTTCCCTGGGAAAAAAAACTCACAAGCCACTGTTCTGGGTGTCAGTTTGCAGGACCCACTAGGCACTCTTAAACCAGACCAAGTTGGAACGGGTGCCACCTTGCGTCTGGGAGGCATCCTGCGAGAGGCCGAATTCCAGGAGGCACCTGGCAATTTAAGGCCTCAGACCCCTGAACCATTGTACAGGCTTTTTCCCTGGGAAACAAAACTCACAAGCCACTGTTCTGGGTGTCAGTTTGCAGGAGCCACCTGGCACTCTCAAACCAGACCAAGTTGGCACTGGTGTCATGTTGCGCCTGGGAGGCATCCTGTGATAGGCGGATCTCTAGGAGGCACCCGGCAATTTAAGGCCGCAGGACCCTGAACCATTTTACAGGCTTTTTCCCTGGGAAAAAAAACTCACAAGCCACTGTTCTGGGTGTCAGTTTTCAGGAGCCACCTGGCACTCTCAAACAAGACCAAGTTGGCACTGGTGCCACCTTGCGTCTGGGAGGCATCCTGCGAGAGGCGGAATTCCAGGAGGCACCCGGCAATTTAAGGCCGCAGGACCCTGAACCATTGTACAGACTTTTTCCCTGGGAAACAAAACTCACAAGCCACTGTTCTGGGTGTCAGTTTTCAGGACCCACCTGGCACTCTCAAACCAGACCAAGTTTGCACTGGAGCCACCTTGTGTCTGGGAGGCATCCTGCGAGAGGCCGAATTCCTGGAGGCACCCGGCAATTTAAGGCCGCAGGCCCCTGAACCATTGTACAGGCTTTTTCCCTGGGAAACAAAACTCACAAGCCACTGTTCTGGGTGTCAGTTTGCAGGACCCACTTGGCACTCTCAAACCAGACCAAGTGTGCACTGGTGACACCTTGCGTCTGGGAGGCATCCTGCGAGATGCGGTATTCCAGGAGGCACCCCGCAATTTAAGGCCGCAGGACCCTGAACCATTGTACAGGCTTTTTCCCTGGGAAACAAAACTCACAAGCCACTGTTCTGGGTGTCAGTTTGCAGGACCCACTTGGC